>NC_059113.1:110640464-112090464 GCF_020740685.1 Jaculus jaculus | reverse complement strand
CCTAACCCTAACCCGTAACTCCTAACCCTATCCCTAACCCCTAACCCCTAATACTAACCCTAGCCCTAACCCTAAATCCAGATGCATGTGTCCCTTTACTCAGATAGGAAACATTGTTTCTGGGCATTCCAACCTCTGTCCTGGTCCAGTTTGCTGACAAACGTCTTAATGGCTAAACCATCCCTCCAGCCTTACAATGTGCTTTAAGAAGTTAGTCAATTTCTAAGATGTATGAATCTCATTAATCCCTAAGCAAGTGTTTCAAGTGTTGTAGCATGGTGAGTATCATACAGCATACTTTTTATCCAAGTTGAAGGGAGTCTTCGATATGATGTCTGCGTCTTATTTGATGAAACCACTCGGTTATAGTCTTTATTCTGTAGGTTTTTCTGTCTCAAATGTTTCTTGTTGAAAGGCTTTGTTGCCAATTCTAAATTTTACTAACCATTTTTCAAAGTCCTTGATAACAATATTTATCTCTCCTTAATAGAAAAGGCTTATATATATTTTTTTTCCTTATTAAACCCTGTCAGCTAGAGGGCCAGGTAACATATCTCCCTGTTGGCTCTCAGGAGCTACAGAAAGTATCTGGCAGAGAACAGAAGGCACTGACTCTCAAAGTGAGTGGCCTTCCCCCTTTTTTTTGCTATCTTTCAAGGTTGGAGGATAACAGGAATCATTGGATAGACACAAACTTGTCATGCACCACCAAAGGGGACAAATCAAAAAACTCACAAGAGACACTGAAATAATGTTAACTCAAACAAATCAACCAAAAATATCTTTTAATCTTTTCCTTGCTATGCTTGCTTTTATCACCATAGGACAAGGTTCTGCTAATAATGATAGTTATAATTATTGGGCTTACATACCTAGCCCACCTATTAATAAAGAGTTACATTGGCTTTCTGATCCCAGCCCAGTGTATGTTAATGATTCCCAATGGATTCTTGGATCATATGATAATATAGGTCCTTTGGTCCCTGGAGAAGAAGGAAAAACTATAAGCAATTATACTGTGGGGTAGAGGGAGAGCCAATTTGTATAGGTCATGGAAAGGATTACTTGAAGCCCAAAACTCAAGCAGCATGGTAAGCAATAGTAAGAAATAGCTCTACTAATCCACCCTGGAGATTGTTTTCATTACAGGCTTCTGTATCTGTACACAGTAATGAGACAAAGGAATCTTCTCCTGATTTACCTTTTTGTACCTTGCCAGTGAACATTGAGATTAGTGAAAGGGTACGATGAGCTAAATATAAAGGGCTATATGGTCAAGAACTGGTTAATACTTCCTATGGAAGAGTCATAGATTGGAGTCTTGTAGGCTCTGCTTATATCAAGCTCCAGGGGAAGGAATTAAGATGACATAGAATGCATGATAATGAGAGTCCTATTATTACCACAAATGCTAGTCATGATGACATTGTGTGGCACTGAGGTGGTATATCTCTTCCACACCCGCATGTACCCTCTAGACCCCTACAATCACATTTATGGAAAATTCCCACCATTTTGAATGCAATGCATAGATGGGTTGGAAAAATAAATAAAAATATTACTACCAATTTATCATTCTGTTATTATTTGTATACAATGTTTTCTGTTTAAACAAGCTATCTAATCAAAAGCATATTGTTTTACAATTGCATTTGTGACACACTATGGTTATTTTGATATGATTTTATGAATAAAAGCAGTCTTGGAAGTCAAGAGCATCTGACTGCTCATGACTTTCAGATTCTCTGCAATCAACTCATCTGTGTCTGTTTCTTCTTCTGTGGCTCCATACCTAAACACCTTCAAAAAACAACTCCCCACCTCCCCGCGAAATATAAAGCACCTTTCTCCCCTAACAGTTAAAAAGATTTTCAAACACAAATCTTAAATGTGCAGCTTTCTTTAAAAATGCTCTAAGGTGTGAAGCACAGTGGGCTCACTGTGAGGTATATCAATTGTTTTACCATTTATGAGGCATTGCTTACAGGATTCTGTAATCCTGATGTCAAGACACATTAAATAACAAGGTGAGGTGATATGTAGACATCTGGCAAGTATTTGAAAGGTATCTGTGGCAGAAGCATACCAATATAATTAATGAGAGGAATCTCTCAGAGTGTGTGTGAGACGATAGAAGTGGAAAACATATCTTTCACAAGTTAGTGCCATTAAAAAAAAATCTTATCTTTTTCACTCCTGGGAGATCTTTAAGTCTGAGGAGCCTCTAAAGGGCTTTCAGTGAGTACTGTAGACTTGAGATCCTCTAGCAGGAGGAAGTAGGGAGATTCAACTCCAGACTACTTATCAGGAGTGAATCCAGCCAGTCCCTTACACCTGGAAAATTTTTCAAAAAATAATTACAACTTGAGGAAGAGACCATCCAGTAAATAACTTTACCATACATCTCATTTGTCTAAAATAAGTTTAATGCAGGTTTCATTTTCTCAAATTCTTCTTTAGCTAGTGAAGGAAGATGCTATTATTTGTTTTGTTTTTCTATTGACTCTGGTACTATGGAAGAGTTTGTGTAACCAAAAGAAATTTGTTTATTAGCCACTGCCCAGTTCTGTTGTTATTGTAATCTCTGATTAACGCACCATGCAAAAACAGTTCTTTCCAGCTTCTGAAAATTTAGGAAAGTAAAAGCATCTTCTTTATAGTCAGTGGCTAGTTTCTTTTCCTTTTTTTCCTCCTTTCTTTCCTTCCTTTCTCCTCTTTATCTCCCCCACCTCCCACCACTCCCTCTAAGATAGCATATCTCTCTATAGTTGAGGCTGGGTTGGAACGCACTATGTATCCTCTGCCTCAGTCTCCTGAATGCTAGGATTTACAGGCATAGAACACCATGCCCAACAAATTAGTTTCTTTGATAGTGTTCATTAACAAAGAGTTGGAAATGTAATTCCAGCACTTGGTAGGTGGAGAAAGAAGAATCAGGGGTTCAAGGTTATCCTTGGCTACATAATAAATTTAAGAGCAGCCTGAGCTACAGGAGACCCTGTCTCAAAAGAAAGAGAGAGAAAAGGTAAAAAGGAAAGAAAAAGAAATATTACTGCATATACATATACATACATACATATATATATATATATATATATATATATATTTCAGGACAGGTATGATTTCACCAAATTCTGAGTTACTACTATGTAAAATAGTGGGAGTAAGAAGGGAAAGGAGACAGGGTTTTAGCTGTATCTATGATGGTTTATGGGAGTGGGTAAGCAGAAGAATTATATTACTGTGTCTAGTTTTTGGGTAGGTTTGAAATGTTGCAAAAATAAAAAATTTGACAATTCATAAAATTATGGAACTTAACTGTCAAACTATCAGTCAGTAATGCATGGCATATGAGAGCTCTGGTAAACACGTAAAAACAAAACAAAACAAAACAAAACTTACATCTGAGTTTATTTTAACCTGTGCACCTACATTTTGTAGTTCCAGAAAGACACAGAAGGCTGGCTGGGAGTAGTTGGGATAATTGTAGTTGAAGGTTTATGTTTATTTACTTATTTTTCTCTATTCACCATAGTAATTGCAAGACAAACACATCTTGAAAAAAAATTTGCCTATGCAACAAAAAGCAATTTAGTGACATAAAATTATTTCCTTAATTTCTTTTTCTCTTTTATTTATTTATTTTTGTTTGTGCTTGATTGAACTCAGGGTCTCAAAGCACGCTAAGCAACTACACCCTTGGCCCTACTTACTTTCCTGTAACGTGTCAGATTTGTGTGTGAGCATGTTGGAAGAGGAGGAGGGGGAGGGGAAAAAGGGGAGAGAGGGAAATTTTCTTCCCCTATGGAACCAAAAAACTTGTCTTTTCTAAATTGATTTTTTCCCTCATACTGTGGCAGGAAGTTCATGTGGTTATTCTGGTTATTTATTCTGCTTTCTGAGGAGTTCACAGGATTGCTTTCAGGATAAAGTTTCTTCTTGTCCATAGTGCTTTGCTGTGACATTGTAATTGCCTCTGTTGAATTGAATAATACAAATGGGTTGTTTCTATGGTATCCGTTAAGTGGGATGAAAAGGCGAAATCCTAGATCTTGCGCTAAGAGGTCACAGTGCCATCCCCCTTCCCCTCCCAACACACACACTGTTTGCCAAAGTGGACAGGCAGTCAGGCCTTGCTCTTCAATCTCAGACTTCAGGTTTATTACTTCCTGAGAAAATTCACTCACTTAAAAAGAAAGTGACTTTGGTTTATGTTGTCACAGTCCAGAAAATTACTGCCAACCCCGTGCTGCCACCTTTCCTAGGAGTTTCTTATTGGAGGAAATTTTTAAAACGAGAGGTGAGCGAGGAGCAGTCTTTAAGTCCCTCCTTGCCAGGCTTTGAACTAACAATAGGGCAGGTTGAATGGAAGCTGGAAAACATAAATCCTGGAATCCGGCAGATGTACTCCACCACTGCTTAGGCATATGCCCCACTCTGGTCCTTCCCCTTGTCCTTTCATTCAGTAGATTCCTCTCACAAGCATTTGAGTTCCTGTTCTCTGCAAGTTTTCCTCTGCCACAGACAGATTCACTGAATGTTAGCCGCTCGAACCCATCTGATTAATTGATTTGTTCATGCGAAGGAGTAGCGTTTGGAAGATTGGGGATAACAAAGGTATTTTACCACCTGCACACCCTCTGGTACTTTACTCAAAATGGATCACCTCAGTTTACCAGCACGAACATGATTTATTTGAAACAAAACAAAACAAAACACAGGGGGAGAAATAAGATGGATGGTTCAAATTTTTCTTTCATAAGTGGTTCTACAATTTTGTGAAGCCTGCATAGTTTCCATTCCCTGAACCGTCCGACTTTGTTTCTGAAACTCTCTAACCCTCTCCAACCACCGAGGCATTACAGACCACACCACCCCAAATTGAGGGGATGTTCCTGAATTTGGGCGTAGTTGCAGCTCGTTGGAGAGGTTGGGGGAAAGTCTCCCCCTCCCCCACGCGCTTCGGGTCCTAGCCTAGCAAGGAGTTCTTTAGGAGGGCGTGTAGATGCCAAGGGATCCGTGCTCAACCTTTGGCCAAGTCCACCCCGTCACCTGAGCCCAGAGGCGGCAGTGGGCGCTCCGGTCCACCCTCCCGCGCTCCAGTTCCTGATTTCCCCTGAGCTGCGGGACCGGGAAGGAGGGGCTGCAATGTGAGAGTGAGGATTTGAATGAGAAAGCCGGTTGTGGCGGCGGTGCCCGGTTCTCTAACCAGTTCTTAAGCTTCTTTCGAATTCTGCTCACCAGCCGGCGGGGAACAGTGTGCGAGAGGGGGACGGAGGAGGGGCTTGCTGGCCCTCTGCAGGGCCTTGGAGCCAGTAGCCCATCACCGCTGGGCACTTGGGAGGTTGCCCCTATGACTAGAACTCCGAGGACTGAGAGCTGAAGAGGTCAGTGGTTTGGGGTGACAGAAGGGAAGCGGGAAAGGAGGGGACAACGAGGACTGGTATGCCTGGACCGCGTGCGGGTGAGCAGGTGGCTCGCCTCCCCTCTCGGACGTCCGGGGCGGAGCGCGCGCAGGGGAGCGGCGGTGCGGACCGCGCTGCCGCCCGTGGGGCTCCTCCGTCAGAAGACCGGCAGGGTCCGCGCCCGTGCTCCCAGTGGCGGCTGCGGCTTCGCCCGGGCGGCTCCGGCATCGTGCAGCATGCTCCCTGCACGCCAGGGTCTCGGGGGCCTTCTGGAGACTCCACTCCGCGGGGAGCGCAGCCGCGGCTCCCCTCAAACGGGAGTGCGGTGTCCTTTACAGCTGGGAACCCCCACGGTTTTCCTGCTCCCAGCTGCCCCACTCCGAAGCCTGTCGGGAAGGCGCGGTGCCCGCAGCTGAGGGAGGATTTTCGCGGCTGCCCCCTCCCGGGACCGACGGGGGCCGCGGAGCGACGCGGGGCGGCCGGGGCTCGCGGCGAGCGTACGCGCCTGCGCGGGTTCCCATGGCGACCGCGCCGCCCGCCGCCGACGCGGCGCTTCTGGAAGCCTGGTCTCCCGTGGAGCTTCTGGGCGCCCGCTCCCGCTCCAGACTCTGCCTTTTGTTAGTAGCTTGCAGTCCACTTGTGATCTCATTTTCGCTTTAACCGCTCAGCACTAACGTGATAAACAGCTGAAAGAAAAACAGAATATATACGCTTTTTCTTCTCTGTGTTAATTTAATCATGGAAGGGAAATAGTGGTGAGAAATTGCTTATGGGAGCATAGAAGTTCCCCCCCCCCCCCACTGTCGTGTAAAAGTGGAGACGAATAAGACGTTTTCCTGGTAATGTTTTTAAATTTTACTCAGGTGATGCCCTGAGTCTTAGAACATACGTGAAGTTTCTGGGCGGAGAATGGTGTGCAAAAATGACCCAGCAAGACTGCTTCCTCTTACTGGCACGTTTAGAAGGAGAAGCCCTGCAAAAAGAAGCAAAGTAAAATGCGCATGAATAGAAACAAAGACTTTTAGAAGACGCATTGCTTCTCCAGCTGCCCTAGCGTTTTGATTACTTCTGGTGTTTCTGAGCTGGGGTTACAATCTTATTCACAGAATGAAGGCTTCAAGAAGTCATATTATTGCTGAGCAAGTTTTCTTAAGCCGTCTGTTAAGAGTTATTTTTTTAAAATTGTGTCTTGGTGGCCCCATTTCCTTTTAAATCCCATTTGTTTACACTCAGACGAGCATTTGGCATCTTATAAGGGGGTATGTAGTGGGAGCTGTGGCTTCTTGATGGGAACTTTTCTCAAACGCATTGCTAGTTGACAACATGATTGGGAGTTAGTTATACATAAACATTGATCAGATTTAACACAACTGTTGATAAAAGTTTAAAGTATAGTTCCTTTTCTTGGAATAAAGTATGGCCTAAAATAACCTTGCATTAGGTAACATGTGGGCAATGTGGGCCTGCATATCATACCTTTAAACAAATTGCTTTCTATAATAGCAAGTGTTTATTTGTACTAGGAAATTTTAATATGATTTTATTTACTGCCACAAAGCAAATGGCAGCAAATGAAATCAACATACTATTTTTTTCAAATGATTGATAACATTCTGGTAAAGTTTTCTATTTTTATTATTGATACGTAGGTGATACTGTGCAACTTACATAGCTCAAATATTTTAAAGGTCCTCCTTTTATTAAAAATCTGGAAAAATTAATTTTCAGGTTCAGTATTTTGTGACCTATTAGGTCGCTTGTAACTGCCTCCAATTCCCTATTTCTCAGAACATGTGTTTTTGCTGGTTCCAGGAGGTAAACTACAGTTTTATCAGATTATGGGATAATTAGGTTGGTAGTGCTTGGTGGGGAAGGCTGGGAAGGAAATAAAGGGAGGGAAAGTTGATGGCCATATCCAGGATTTATAGTGGTACCAGATTTGTAATAAAATGTGTTGAGTCATTCTGTTTGACACATTCTCAGTTGATATTCTTCAAAAGCAATCATTGTAGGAATAAATACATAATAATTATACAAATAGACTTATAAAAAAATAATAAAGGTGTTTCATGTTAGGGTACCATAATATAGTGTGATTTTTTTTCTGTATTGAAGATTGAAGGCAGGGCCTCTTGCATGCTAGGAAAGTGTTATACCATAATCCTATATTCACAGTCCCTGTGAAGAGTTTTATAAAATGTTTTGTATTTATCTAGTCATTTAGTAACATATTTGTTGGAAATTTATGTATAAGACAAGATAAATAGCTTCAGATTCCTGCCCTCAGTGAATTAAGAGTTGTGAGTTTTGGGGACTGGACAGATGGCTCAGCAATTATGGTGCTTTCCTGCAAAGCCTACAACCTGGGTTTGATTCCTCAGTACCCACGTAAAGATAGATGCACAAGGTGGCACATGTGTCTAGAGCTCATTTGCAGTGGCTAGAGGCCCTGGCATGCCCATTCTTTATTTCTCTCTGCCTCTTTTTCTCTGTCAAAGAATAAATATATAAATAAATAATAAAAAATTGTGAGTTTTGAAATAATTCTAACCCTATGTATGGTTTCCATGGTGAAGACACTACCTTTGGTACTCTTCCCTTCCCCCCTTTTCTCCCATAATACTGGGATCAGACACAGAGCCTCATTTATGGTAGACAAGCACATTACAACTGAACTTCCTTTAGTATTCTTTGAGGACAACTGATTAAACAAATGCTTAATTTTTGGTTAAAAATGAATATATTGTCTTTGAGTAACTTCGATAAGACTATTGTATGCATTTATTTTGTTATATTTTCATAATGTAGACTGAACCCTACAACTTGTAGTCTTGGAAAGGGCAGTGCTGAGTTTGAGAGAAATCCAGAAACCTTCTTCTCAGGTTTCTTAGGTGAGCGAATCAGTAATCCTTTGTTCTGGCTCTGTGTTTCATGACATAAAGAACCTCCTGCCAGCTCCCTTCCAAGAATAGTGTTGGGCTGCATGCTTGAAAGATCATGACTATTATTTTTCTAAGGAAGAGAGGAGGGCACAGAATTATAGAAGGATGAAAGAAAAATTGAACATATAAATATGTTTAACTTTTAATCTAGAATAATTTATAGATATTTTCACTGAGTTTAGACTTGAAATCCATTACAGCCATGAGAAACCTCTAGCAACCTATGGAGTGGGGTTGAAAAATCTTTTCTTTCATCATTCCTAGGACTTAGAAGGTTAGGGAGACTTTGCTTTTACTTCCTCATTTTTATTTTTTTTGTTCTTCACCACCTCCTCAGTTTAATGAAGGTTATATAATTAGAGAAATTTGCTGAAGAGCATCTCCCATTTGGTTATTGCTCTTTGTGTAGGAAAATCAGACTCAGCTGTGAAATGTGGACCAAGTGGTGCAGAACTCATTTCTTTGAACAGTGCCTCTTCCTCTTGGTAAGCATGTTCTGTCTTCTCACTAGCAGCGGCTTATAACAGGCTGCTTTGGTCACAAGGAAAATCATTTAGACACAGTTCAGTGCACACTCACTCACATGCCTTTGACACCCGTAACCATTTTTGTTTGGGGAGAAATCCAGTATTGCTATGACAGTGGGTACCAAATTAGAAGTGCATTTTAAGAAACTCTTGAAGAAGTTTACACAGCTTTATGTTATCATCATCAAAGTTTCTGTCTTATGCACTTCAAAGTAGAAGAGAACAGGATGGACATGGAAGAAATAACCAAGAAAACTTTTATGGCAAAGTTAAAAGTGTTCTTACCAACTCTACAGTTTGGATGCACTAATAGCCCATTCCTTGAAGTCATTGTAGAGCAGAAAAAGATGACTCTACTATACTTATATAAATTAAGCCAGGAATTAAGGTTACTAAGTGATTATCTTAAAGTCTCACAGCTAGTAAGTGGCAGAGCTGGGATGAAACTGCAAAGTTACTGGTTTTAATCTTATTTACATTCATATGAAATTGGTATAATTATAGATACAAAGTGGTGTAACATCAGCAATTACCCAATCGTGAGTGGAACTGAGAGTTTATGTTCTGACAATATATTTGGTTACCACCATGAAAAAATATTTTGGATATATAAGAGTTCTTTAGTCCTATATATACTTTGGATTAAGGAATTTTGGCACAACAGAAGGGGGGATTTCTGGCAGTTTCTTGTCTAGTAAATATTTTAAAAAGTTCTAGAAGAAAATGATGAGATATTTCCTATGTCTCTTTACAACTCACAATAATCAAAAGGATTAGAGTTATTCAGTGTTACTGATGAGTCTCAACAATATTATTTTCTTTCTTAAGATGTTCATGAATAGAGAAGTGACTTAGAATCTGAACCCAGGTTTGTCTGTTTCCCTTTTGTTATATCATGTCACTTAGAAATGCAAGACTAAATTTATAAAGAACACTGAGTTGGTTTTATTTTCAAATTTGTTACTTTATGCAAAATGTAGTTGGGTAGAAATGTTTCTGATCAGGTTATTGTGAGTGGAGAAGCTTCACTTCCTAAATGGAGATTGGCAGGTTATAAATTTGGGTCCAGTTCCATAAAAACCTTCAAGGCTTTGTTTATAAACTGTTTACTATTTAGAAGTGAGTGGTGTTTAGGATCTCTTCTTCGAGGTCTTTCTACATCAAAGTGCCACTTTCTGTATTGTCATCTTGTGGTAGGTCTGGGAGGACCCTTTGCCATTTTAATGTCCACTCTTTGCAATCTCAGCCAGAACTTGGATTTTGGCTTTAATCATATGTAAACTTTGCCTGCTTAGTTTTTTGAAATAATATTGTAAGTCTTACTGGTTGTGTTATAGGGACCTGGGGTTCAGGAATAATCCTTGAACCTCAGACAGGGAGTTCATGTCTATAATCTAACCAAAGAATTGGATAAACCAGATTGAGAAGAATTATTTCATTTATTTATTTATTTTGAGATAGGATCTTGCTGTAGACCAGGATGACCTGGAATTCACTGTGTAGTCTCAGGCTAGCCTCAAACTCACAGTGATCCTCCATGAGTGCTAGAATTAAAGGCGTGTACCAACATGCCCTGCGAGAAGAATGGTTTTAAAACTAACACATTTTATTTAAAAAATTCTGGGACTAAGATGGAAAGGAAGGGTTCCAGGGCTGAAGAAGGGAAAGGAAAGTGGCTGGAGAGAGGGAAAATTCACCTTGGGGGTCTTGGGAGCCCATGTGGGAGAACAAACATGCGCCCTGGAAAAAAAATGTGCAAAACAATTTTTCTAAAAGGAGTTTGTTTCCAAAGAAAGTAACAGGTCATAAAAATAGTAACCAAGAACTATGTCTTCTCACTCTGGCATCCAGAGTGGGGGAGAACATAGTCTTACCAGCAAGGGACACTCAGGTGTGGAGTTGTAAGCTGGAGTAAAGTATTTGGAGACAGCGCTCCTGAAGAGATTGGCGCACCTGCGTCAGGTGTGTCAGCCAGTTGGCTTAGGCTCAAGATAGAAATAGAGATAAATATTGAGATAAATAGAGAGAGAGAAAGAGAGAGAGAGAGAGAGAGGGGGAATATTTGATTGGATGAGATGAACAAACGCTGAATCCTGCAACTGAGGTAGGCATAGCAAACTGCAGTAGGCAGGGCCACAGTGTGATGTAAAGTTCCTGCCTTGAGAGCCCTCCTAGCTGCCTGAATCAGAAGCTACCTGACTGGTCCCTCTGAGTAGAATGAAGTAGATGATATCTTCAGACGATGATTTTCAAACTGGGGATGAGAGTTGCCTTGGACAGTTTCTGGAAATATCTAAAGTCAGGCTAGAAGCTGACAGTCCTGAAACCGCTGCGCTGGGGCACTGGGAGTTTGCAAGTGGGTTGTACTGGGCAGGTTTCAGGTCCACAGTATTTTGAACCAGATTTACCCAAGTGGAAACTGGGGCTTAGGAATACCCATATCCACACAGCCCATTGGTGGCTGGGTGGGAATATGAATTTGTCTCAGGTATAATCTGATGTTCTTAGTAGCACATCACACATTTGAACACAAATGAACGTAGACCCTGCTTCAGTCACTGCACAGGCCTCTGGGAATTCCTTCTTTTTCTTTCTTTCTTTTTTTAAAAAAATATTTACTTATTTATATTTTAAAATTATTTTATTTATTTATTTGAGAGAGAAAGAGGCAGATAGAGAAAGAATGGGTGCACCAGTGCCTCTAGTCACTGCAAATGAACTCCAGTTGTATGCACCACCGTGGGCATCTGGCTTTACATGGGTACGGGGGAATAGAACCCGAGTCCTTTGGCTTTGCTGACAAGTGCTTTAGCCACTAAGCCATCTTTTTGCCCCCTACTTTTTTATATTTTTGAGCCCAAGTGGGCCTCAAACTTGCTATGTAACCAAGGATAACTTTGAATTTCTGATCCTCCTGCCTCCATCTCCCCAGTGCTGGGATTACAGGCTTGAGTTGTATTTTGTGGCTCATTCTATAGTGCTTTTCTCTATGGCTGGTTCTTCTGAATTTAGCCAGGAACTTACTGACTAGTCTGGCCATTCAGGTACCCAGGCACAGTCGTTAAATTGCGCTGGAAGGGTGAAAGGTCTAGTTCAGTGCTAGTGTATGTGAGTTACTGATTAACCAATGAGAGGCACTCACTGTTTCACTTATTTCCACTTCCTTGTTTCCAGTCTACAGAAATCTAATATTCAAATTTAACTTCCCATTTCCCTTTTCCCACACTCTTCAATTTAGAGAAGGGTACCTCTGGACCTCAGAAGATCTTCATTAATAGTGATAATTAAACCTCTACAAATTTATCCCTGGTAGGAACTTGGAAGATCACAGAGGTTTCAGGGACCAGAATCTTGGAACAGAAGTTAAGTGAATTATTTACTGGTAAAATTGTATGCATTTTTGCTTTCTAGACATTATGCTTTCTTTTTGAAAACTAGTAATTTCTTAACTTTCCGTGACATCCAACCTATTGAAAAGAAAGTTAATGTTTTCAAAAGAGACTTGTTTATTAGTCCCAGTATCTGTGAGGCAGAGGTAGGAGGATCACTGTGAGTTTGAGGCCATTCTGAGACTACATAGTGAATTCCAGGTCAGCCTTGACTAGAGAGTGAAACTCTCTCTTGAAAAAGAAAAACAAAAACAGATTTGTTTACAGAAAAAGGTAATGTATTCAGATAAGGAGTTGGGATTCTCGAGATGTTCTTTGATTTTTATTTAAATTTAAAGGTGAATTGTTCTATACAACTATTTGAAGAAAAAAAAAGAGGTTGAGAGAAAATATATTTTATATGCACATAGAGTATTGCTAAAAGGAAACACAAGTGGGTGCTGAGGGATAGAGGCCAGAGGTTAGGGTTAGGGCTGTTCACTATATACCTTTGTATGACTTGAATTTTGAAACTTTCAAACTATTAAATAAAATTAAAAATAAAAAGGGGTTAGATAGATGGTTCAGTGGTTAAGGCACTTGCCTGCAAGGCCTATTGATCTGTGTTTGATTGCTCAGTACTCACATAAAGCTAGATGCACTAAGTTGTGCATGTATCTGGAGTTCATTTGCAGCAGCTGGAGGCCCTGGCCCACCTATTCTGTCTGTCTGTCTCTCTTCTGTCTCTCTCTGCTTGTAAATAAATAAAAATATTTAAAAAATATTTTTGGCTTTCAAAAATAAAATGAAAGTAACTGCCTTGTAGTTCAATAGTGTTAGAAGTAGGAGACAGGTAAGTAGTATTAACTGAAAAAAAAAAGAAACAATTCTTACTGTTGGATAGTTTCATCAAAGTTCACATTTAGCTTTTTGGTTTTATGAGATAGGGAATGTAGTCCTAGATAGCTTGTTATTCGAAATGTAGTCCAGGCTGGCCTCAAACTTGTGGCAATCCTTTTGTCTCAACCTTTTGAGTACTGATATTATAAGCATTACAGGCATACATCACTATGCCTAGCCATATTCATTAACTATTTTATTTTTTAATTTATTTTCAAGACGAGAGAGAGGGAAAGAGGGATGATCACTATAAATGAACTCCAGATGCATGTACCATTTTGTGCATCTGGCTTTAGGTGGGTACTGGGAAATTGAAATCAGACTGTCAGGCTTTGCAAGCAAGAGCCTTTAACTTCTGAGCCATATGTCCAGCCCCTATATCCAGTAACTTTTATAACTAGTGTAACTATAAATTCTTGGGATGTATATAACACTACTATGAATATTTTTACTGTATTCCTACATGAGTTTTTTTTTTTTTTATTTTATTTTATAAGTCCAGGCTGACCTGGAATTCACTATGTAGTCTCAGGGTGGCCTCAAACTCATGGCGATCCTTCTACCTCTGCCTCCTGAGTGCTGGGGTTAAAGGCGTGTGCCACCAGATCTGTCTTTTTTTATTTTAAATGTTTTGTTTTCTTGAGGTATGGTCTCACTTTAGCCCAGGCTGACTTGGAACTCACTATGTAATTCCAGGCTGGCCTTGAACTAACAGATCCTCTTACCTCTGCTGAGATTATAGGCATATACCACACCCCCCTTTTTTTTTTACAGCTCTTTTTTATTAGATATGAACATACTTCATTTGTAAACAATACATGATGATGCCATCATCTCCCTCATCCCTGTCTCTTTTCCAAAGAGACCCTTCTCTTTTGGGGATGCAGGTCAACCCCATGGGGATTGTGGGTCATGCATTGTGGGGACAGCAGTTAATTATGGGGAGAGGCAATGTCTCTGTGCATAATGTCCAGCTTGAGGCTCTAAAAATCTTTCTGTCCCCTATTCTACAAAATTCCCTGAGCCATGTTTGGTGCATTTTAAGTCTACTTCAGTGATGGGCTCTTAGGAGCCTCTGGATCTCTGCTTTAGTAGGTGTTGAGTGTCTTCTGTGTCTATCTCCTTCACCCTTGTGCTTATAAAAGGTTCACTGAGAAAGCAGCACTCTTATTCATTTCCCCAATTCCTCGGTGGTTTCAGCTGGGGCCAGGGTGAAGCTCACTGGGGCATTTATCTCCTCAGGTCCTGCTCGATGTTTTATTGGGTGGCCAAGAAATCTCTATTCTTCCATGAATTGGAACAAAATTCTTATGAAATAGTGGAGTGACAGTGAATCGAAGTCTAGCCATTATAATATCATGTCTTACCTCCAGTTTCCATGATTTTAGAATGAAAATATTAATTACTCAAGGGGAAGAAACTTCAAAAGGATGTAATAGTTGAAAACATATATGTCAATGACAGTAAGTAGTTCTATGTCTTTTAATTTTATTTACGACTGTGTGTGTGTGTGTGTGTGTGTGTGTGTGTGTGGTGTATGAGTGTGCCAGGATATCTTGCTGCTGGAAACAAACATTAGTCCAGCATTACATGGGTGGATAAGGAACTGAACATGGGTAGACAGGCTTTGCAATAAGCACCTTTAACCAATAATCCAAAATTTTTATTTTTTACAGTGCTAGAAATAAAACCTAGAGCCTTGCACATGCTAGTCAAGTGCTCTATCACTGAACTACCTCCTCAAGCCCTTTATTATTATTATTATTATTGCTTGGAGGTGTTAAAGATTGAATCCAAAACTTTGCACATATTAAGCATACACTCTACCACTGACCTACATTGCAAGTCTTGATTTGCTGTATCTTTAAATTAAACAATTTTTATTATTAAAGAAAAAAGCTCCAAAATCCACATTATGAATTTTATTTGAGGACTCTGAAATATTACTTAACTTTATTTCTCTATTTGTTTCATTAGGGCTTTTTGTAATACCTTTCATCAGCTTCAAACAGGTTGCATATATGTCTGAAAAAAAAAATCAAGAACTTGTAAGTTTGAATAAATCAGCTTAATGTACAATGGATATATTTACTAGCTTCTATTTTTTCTCCGCTTCTTCAGTTTTAAAACTTTTATTTATTTATTTATTTATTATTTATTTGAGAGTGTGTGAGAGTGAAAGAGGCAAAGAGAGACAGGGAGAGAGAGAGACAAGGAGGGAAAGAATGAGCATACCAGGGCCTCTAGCTACTGCAGACAACTCCAGACACAGGCATCACCTTGTGCATCTGACTTTATCTGTATACTGTGGAGTCAAATCCAGGTCCTTATGCTTTGCAGGCAAGAATCTTAAGTGCTGAGCCATCTTTCCAGACCTTAATTCTTTTTTTTTTTTTATGTGTAACTTTTTATTGACAACTACTATAGTTACAGATGATAAACTATGATAATTCTCTCCCCACTCCCACTTTCCCCTTCACAACTTCACTACCCATAATACCCCTTCCCTCTCTCTATTAGTCTCTCTTTTACTTGATGTCATCATCTTTTTCTCCTGTTATGAGGGTCTTGTGAAAGTATTGCTAGGCACTGTGAGGTTGTGGATATCAAGGCCAGTTTCTGTCTGGACATTGCATTGCAAGGAATCGTAGCACTACATTCTTTCCACCACCTCTTCCACAGTGGACCCCTGAGGCTTGGAGGATGTGATAGACATGTTTCAGTGCTGGACACCCTTCCGTCACTTCTTCTCAGCACTATTTTGCCTTTTGGGGCAGTCCTGTGGTCACCACCATCTGAAAACAGAAGCTTCTCTAACCAAAAGTGAGAATAGCATTAGTATATGAATATGAACATTAAGTGTAGTGCTTACAGGGCAGTTTGGTGAACATAATATATACATTTAACCAGACAAGAGCAGTCTTTATACCCCTAAGGCTCTTGACCTCCCTTGCCATAGGCTATTTAAAAAAATTATTTATTTATTTGACAGAGAAAGTGGGGGAGAGAATGGGTACGCGAACACCTCCAGCCACTGCAGACGAATGCCAGACACATGCATCCCCTTGTGTATCTGACTAATGTGGGTCCTGGGGAATCAAACCTGGGTCCTTTGGTGTTGCAGACAAATGCTTTAACTGCTAAGCCATCCCTCCAGCCCTTTCATAAGCTTTGATTAGGTTTACAGTACCAGTCATGTATTCCCTCCCATAGAGCAGGCCTCAAGTCCAATTAAAGAGCAACTGGTTTCCCCCAGAACAGACATGCCACTATTGCACATGTTTGATCATTTGGCCTGTCTGGCAAAACTTCAGGCTTCTTCCAGTGTCCACTGTTTTCACTGCTGATGACTTCTGTCTCCATAGGGCTTCATACAGTGCAGCTTCTTCCAACTTTTAGTTGGCTGGTCTATAGGGAGGAGGTTTTTAGCTCAGCCCCAGCTTGATTTCTCAGTGACCTTGCCTCCCAGGTATGTAGAGTCTTCAGCAATACAGTCTTGCCATATGTTTCTTGTGGGAAACCAAGGGCCTTGGCAATAGCCTGTAATGTTTTGGAGGCAACATGGACCTCCCTGGCCAACTACTCACTGGAAGGTATCCCATCCCTGGCAGTGAAAAGTTTTCTAGTAACAGTCTATGGCTTCTGGATGTGCAATTATCTGAAAAAGGAGGCTTTTCATATGTCTAAAAGAAGTACTTTACTGGGGCTGTGGAGATGGCTCAGTGATTAAGTTGTTGTTGGTGAAGCCTCAGGACTCAGGTTCAATTCCCCAGTACCCACATAAGCCAGATGAACAAGGTAGCACATGAGTCTGGTGTTCTTTTACAGTGGCTGGAGACCCTGGCATGACCATTGTTTTTCTTTCTATATTTGTCTCTCTCACTATTAATAAACACATAAAATATTAAAAAAACTATTTTACTAATTTATTTGCAAGGAGAGAGGGAGGGAGGGCAAGAGAGAGAGAAAGAGAATATGCATCTGCCAGGGCCTCTAGATGCTGCAAACATGCATCACTTTGGCTTTATGTGGGTAGTGAGGAATTGAATCCAGGATGTTAAACATTATAGGCAAGTACCTTAACTGTGGAGTCATCTCTCAAGCCATTTTTTCACCATTGATGGAACTTCCCCTGGATCCTTAAGCGTGAAATAAATCCCTTGCTCCCATAAACTGTAGCTGGTTGGATGTTTGTTCCAGCAACATGGAGCTGACTACATATTTTTGCCATTTTCTTATCATTTTTTTTTCTTTGTGCTGTGCTGGAGATTAAACACAAGGATTTGCACATGATAGGCAAGACTATTAAACTACACTTCTAGTCTGCTAATATCTTTATATGTTCTTAATTGTAGTACAATGTATTTAACAAGCCTACTAATAATGTACCTTGGTGTTTGATATGGTTTGAATTGGTTTGTCTATACCAGAACCCATACTAAAATTTGATTGACCTTGTGGTAGAGTTGGGAGACAAGCTTTTAAGATTCAATTATATCATTAAGAGAATAATGCCTTTCTTTTGAAGGGGGGGAGACTAAGTTCTTGCTCTAGTGGGACTAGACCAGTACCACCCTCCCTGTTTTGTTCCTTTGCCTGATCTTGTTTGCTTTCTACTTTGAGAAAATCAGATGAACCCATATCAATGCCATGTTTTTAAATTTCTTAGTTTCCAGAAACTTTACCAAAATAAACCTTTACTCTTTTTTAAAAATATTTTATTATTTATTTATTTATTAGAGAGAGAGAGAGAAGATAGAGAAAGTGAGAATGGGCATGCCAGAGCCTCTAGCCACTGCAAATGAACTCCAGATGCATGAGTCACCACGTGCATCTGGCTTACGTGGGACCTGTAGAATCGAACCTGTGTCCTTAGGCTTCACAGGCATGCACCTTAACCACTAAGCCATCTCTCTAGCCCCTCCCCCTTTCTTTTGAGAAAGGGTAGCTTGCCATCCTTGAGCCATGCAGTAAGATTAGCATTGGATTCCTAATCCTCCTGATTCTACTCTCACCCACTCCTCCAAATTCTGGGATTGTAGGCAGGTATTACCATACCCAATTTTTGAACTTTTATTCTTAATTTTAATTTATTTGCAAGCTGAGTGCACGTGCATGCGCACAAGAGAGAGAGAGAGAGAGAGAGAGAGAGAGAGAGAGAGAGAGAGGGAGAGGGAGATTGGGCTCTACTATAAAGGAACTTGAGATGCCTGTGCCACTTTGTGCATCTGGCTTTATGTGGGTACTGGGGAGTTGAACCAGGGCTGGCAGGAATTGCCATCTCCAAGCCATCTCTCCAGCCCATAACAACAGAAAGTGGTCTAAGATTTCTTTTTTCTTGATAACCGAGAATAGTTTTTACAACATTAATTTTTATTTGAAATATCTTAATTACTATAATTCTTTTCTTTCCTCTTTTTAATGTATCCTTTGATGTTTGATTATAATCTCCCATCTTCCAGGAATTCTTTTCTGATTGCTTTGATTACTTTTTTTTTTTAAAGAAACTCTGATATGCCCTTTGATGTGATATATTTTTTATATTTGCTTGCTGTTCTCTTATATATACCAGTAGCTTCTTTAGAACTGGGACTATGTTTCAACAAACATTGCCCTCTCCACCACACGCCCTCACTCAGTACCTACAGTATTCCTTTGGCTGTTCCTGTTTACTTTCTACTTTCAGAAGAGCAGATGAATCCATATCAGTGCCATGTTTTTAGTCTTCTCAGCTTCATCAAGTGCTGGCATTATAGGGCTAAGCATATACAAGTGAGATATTTGATTAATAAATTGATTGGGAGTAGCTATAGCCTTTTATATTACATGGGTTCCTGAAAGACTTCAATTTTGGGTGACAAATAGAAAAAAGTGCATCCCTCATGTACCCTGCTGTGTTATTTGGAAGAAAGAGAGGCAATGTTTGGCAGGTTGGAGGTTTATTTGAGCTAGACACTTTCTTGTAGCTAAACCCCTTACTGCAGTATGGAAGAGTAGGGAAACAGGCAGAGATGAGGATCTAACACCTTCCTAATGATAAACTTCTTTTTCTTGCTGGTGTGGAATAGAAGAGAGGGCAGGAGGAGCTGAGTCATTTGAGGATCTGTCCTCTGAGAGGAGTGCTCTTTCTGAGACTAAATTTTATGTGTCATTACATATGCAGAAGTTGGTAGCAAAGATAGACTGAAGTTCATTTCTAATAGTTAATAAGTTTAAATTATTTGTTTAGGCACAATTAGTATGAATCAAGGATTTTTTTTTTTTGAGCGTGTGTGTGTGTGAGAGAGAATTGGCACGCTAGGGCCTTAGCCACTGCAAATGAACTCCAGAGGTATGTGCCTCCTTGTGTGCTTGTGCCACTTGTGCACATGTATCACCTCGTGCATCTGGCTTATGTGGATTTTGGGGAGTTGAAGCTGGGTCTGTAGGCTTCACAGGCAAGTGCCTTAAATGCTAAGCTATTTCTCCAGCCCAAATCAATGATTTTTTTTTTTTATGTCACAACCACACATAAGTAGATGAAATAAGAATTGCAAAAAATAAATGTCTTGTGTGTTATTTTTTTCAGTGTAATTTTAATGTACCACCTGTACTGTGTGCTAACTTTTAAGGTCCAAACCGGATATATTTATGCTTTTATTTTTATTGACAGTGTTCCACTTAGCCCAGGCTGGCCTCAAACATAGTGATCCTCTTATTCTCAGACTCACAAGTGTGGGCATTATAGGCATGAGCCATTATGCCCAGCTGAGGGGATTTTTTTTTTTTTTTAGTAATGAGGATTGCTAATATAGATGTGAATACAAGGAGGCAAGAAGTCCTGCTGAGGGCTCTGGATGTTCCTGCTCACTCTGCCAGAAGCCATGTTTAGCAGGACTTTCCTTTCTGGTCTTTCTCTTTCCTTCTTTTTGTCCATTATCTGCTGGGTAGTGGAGTCACACAGATCTTAAGACTAATCTTTGGAGTTATATTTCCCAGGTTTTGAAGCCTAGGACTATCACTTGATAGCTGTTGGTAAATTTTAATCTCTATATTTGTTCTTCTATCTGTGATACTTTGTCCTTGGGATAATAGAAGGATTATATAAAATAATAATTGCAAATTGCTTACAATGATACTTAGCACAGGAAGTTCTAAAGCATATTAGTAGTTGTTACCAAGTAGCAGGTCCTAAGTTAATATGTTTTAGAGATGCATCAGGTCCTGATTTGACTGTCAAACTATATTCTCTAAGGCCTTGAGTGAGTATTCTGAGAGTTTGGTTCTGTTTCTCATAACACTCACAGTGAAGTAATTTTATATAGTGCTCCATGAAATAAAAAGATCATTTTCTTAGGTGCAATGCTCCAATAAGAAATTAATAAAAACTCAGGCCAAAAGCTAGGTAAAGAGGGGTCAGTTAAACAATGAAAGTGGATCTTATCTTAAAGACATTTGACAGTTTGACAGTTATTTCAACATTAGTTTTCATGATTTCAGGAGACACAAGGTGGGATGAAACATGAGAAAGTTATTTTCTTTCCAATTTGTGGTGGCACATGAGTATAATTTCAGCCCTTGAAAGGCTGCAGCAGGAGGACTTCCATGAATTTAAGACCAGTGTGGACTACATAGTTAGTACCAGGCCAGGCAGGCTACATAATAAGGCCCTGTATCAAACAAAAGGAATAACAAAATAACAGTGGTGCTGAGCAAATTCACTGGCTTATTTGGTCCTGAAAATTTGTACCTGGCAGAAGACATTTCTTTTTTTTCTGCCTCTTTTGGAAAACGCTTATTATACAATAGCATTCTCATCAATGAAATTAGAAGCCAAGTAAACACTTCTTAGAAAAATACACATGTCCCCCCAAAAATTCTAGCTGAGGACAAGAAATTATAAAGAAAAAAAAACCAAATGAAACCTAAAATAAGGAAAATATAACAACTCAGTGGGTTTTCTTAACAGAGAAACCTAGCTGAACAGGGAATTAGCCAAAGAACTTTAATTCAGAATAAGAAGAGATAGAAAGCAAGCAAAGACAACATTTAAAGAGGTAATGCTTATGTATATAAAATTTTATATTTATAAATAAAAATTTAAAAACAAAAAAGCAGAAAAGATGTAAAAACAATAACAACAAAACCCCAGGAAAAACAGAACAAAAAAAAAAAAAAAGAGAGAGAGAAATAATGGCTGACATTTCAAGGAATGGTAAGAAATCATCACATATTCCTGAAGTCAGGATAAGTAAAGGAAAAAATAGATAAAATATACTTAAATTGCAGAGCAGAAAAATGAAGAGAACATGATCATATACAGAGTTAAATATGAAGCAGCTTCTCTTCAAAGGCATGATCAGTTATCATGAGTATGCAACAACAAAAGTCAGCAGACAGGAAACTGCACTAAGAAAAATTAGTCGCTATCATAGGATTCTATTTCCATAAAAATATCTGAAAAAAGGACAAAATAGAACAATCCAAGCTTATTAAAAAACAAGAGTTTATTCCAATAGAGCTGCACTGAGAAAGGATATATTCCAAGGAGAAGAAAATTATACCCAAAAGGAAAGGGATCAGAGAAAACTGGAGAGTTAAACTTTGTGAGTGAAAGCACATTCTGACTTTATAAAAAATAATAATGATATCTTCATTAAAAAATAGTGATATAAGTTTAAAAGCTCATAAAATTAGTATGTCCTAAGATTCTGGGGTAGTTGGGAAGTTTAAGATACCAATTATTGGGGATGGGGATGTTGGTAAGTGGGTAGAGCTCCTGCTTAGAATTCACAAAGTCCTGAGTTCAATCATCAGCTTTGCATAAACTAGGCACGACAGTGCATATCTGTAATCCAATCACTGAAGAGGTGAAAACGGGGTCACAAGTTCAAAGTCATCCTCAGCATAGTGAACTTAAGGCCATCCTGAGCTAGAGGAGACCTTGTCTGTATAATTTAGACTTTGATAAAATATGTTAAAACTTTTAAGGCAACCACTAAAATTTAGCAATAAATAGAAATAAAGTAAAAGATAACATTTTAGCTTACAGAAGTGAAAATGAAATGAGAAAATAATATAGAGAAAAACCAAGAAAGCTAAGAAGAGAAGAGGCATGTCTAAAACATAAAGCTCAGAAGTAAGATAATGGAAAAAGATAAATGACTGATAAAAACTAAAAGAAAACTAGCAATATTGACATAGTACAAAATAATTTTTGCTATGATTTTATATGTATTTTTATTTTTTCTGAGCTTTTAAAATATTTAGCTAAACCATCACTTGAAAAGTATATTTCAGGGCTGGAGAGATGGCTTAGCAGTTAAGGTGTTTGCCAGTGATGCTTAAGGACCCGGGTTCAATTCCCCTGTACACAAGGTGGCACATGGTTCTGGAGTTAATTTTCAGTAGGTGGAGGCCCTGGTGTGCCAATTCTTTCTCTCAAATAAATAAAGAAAATACTTATAAAAAGTATATTTCTAATTTGCTTACAGAGTAACATGTTTCCTTATGGCATTTATATATATAATCAGTTTTGTTTGATTCTTGTTCTCCTTTTCCCTGTCCCCCCCGCCCACACACATCTATTCCTTTTCACTGCCAATATTCCTTCTCAACTTTCATATCTCTACGCTTTTCCTTTTTCTTTCTCCTTTTTTCCTGAGGTAGGGTCTCATTCTAGCCTAGGCTGACTTGGAACTCCCTCTGTAGGTCTAGGCTGGTCTTGAACTCACAGCAATCCTCCAACTTTAGCTTCATAAGTGCTAGGATTCAAAGTGTGTGCCACCATGCCCAGCTTCAACTTTCATACCTTGAGTGTTCTATTACTCTCCCCATGTTCATACTTATAGCCTCTTTAATGGCTGAGCCATCTTTCCGGGCCCCTTAAAGCCTCTTTCTTTTTCTACATGATACTGTGAATAGAACCTTTGTTGCTGGAAAGAGGCCACACCTGCATAAAGCATTCAAGACTGATTAAAATTTAGTGATTGTGGGAAGTTTGAATGCTGTAAGTCGAAAGCCAAGTTATCTTGGGCTATCTTAGCCTCTTAAGTAATCACTCATTCCCCAACTCTGTCTAACCTCGTATCTTGTGTCAGTTAGGTAAAGTAAACCCTTTGGAATGTACAAACAGACCTCTAGCTTCCGACAATCCAAAAGCTGAGAATATTCATTAGATAATATTTGTGGCTTATAGGAGGGATTTCCTCACTTGACTATCATCCACCTATCTGCTGGCTTGACCAATGTGTTTAAAATGTATTGTGATTTATGACTTTCTTTGTTCTATTACTATAAAAAAATTCATGAATTTTTTAACATGATGGAATATGATATTGGAGGTCATCTAAATCCATGTTTCTGGGCCATGTTCATTCATATTTGGCTCTAGAATAAGCAATTTCTTAATGACTTTAAGGTTTTCTTTTTCTTGTTGTTTGTTTGCTTTGTTTTGTTTTGAAAGTAGGTAGGGTCTTGCTCCAGCCTAAGCTGGCCTAGAATTCACTATGTAATCTCAGGGTGGCCTTGAACTCAAGGTGATCCCCCTCTTCCTCTGCCTTCCGAGTGCTGGGATTAAGATGATGTGTCTATTTTGATGTGTCTATCTATTAATTATTTTTTATGCATTATCAGCCCCTTCTTAATTTCATGGACTTTACTCACACTTGTTCCTACCTAAATACACATATTTGGAAAGTAGAAACTAGAATCCCCATATGATAGAAAGCAGGCAGCATTTGTCTTTCTGAGCCTCAATTACCTCATTTATGCTATTTTTTTTTTTTTGGTTTTTTGGGGTAAGGTCTCACCCTAACCCAGGTTGATCTGGAATTCACTATGTAACCTCAGGGTGGCCTCGAAACTCAGGACGATCCACCTACCTCTGCCTCCCAAGTGCTGGGATTAAAGGTGTGTGCCACCATGCCTGGCTCCTTATGCTATACTTTTTAAATAAAGGAACCCAGTAGTTAAATATATCTCCACAAAGGAAAAGTCTAGGCAAAGATTGTTTTAGATTTAAAATTGTTTGTTTGAGCTTGGGTCTCACTGTAGCCCAGGCTGACATCATTCACTGTGTTGTCTAAGGGTGGTCTCAAACTCAAGTTGCTCCTCCTACCTCTGCCTCCCAAGTACATGTTTTTTTATTAGCAAATTTCATTAAATATTCAAGGAAAAATTTCACTGAATGGTCTTCTACCACTCGCAAGGCCCTCTACAAGCCCTCTACCATTTTAATGTCTTTTTTTTTTTTTTTTTTGCCTTCATCCAGCATCCATGACAAAATGTTGATACCCTCAAGATAGTGAACATTATGACAGCCACTGTGAGGACGAGAATGTAATAGCCACCTTGTCAGGATACAACATTCCAAATCACTCCTCCCCACCTTTCTGGCTCTTAAATTTTTTGTTCTGTCACCTCTTTTGCATTGTTCCCTGACTTTTGGTGATTGTGATCAGGATATTTCACTTAATGCTGAGTGTTTAACTATAGTTTCTTCTTAGCATCTTGATGAGTTTTGAGTCTCTCCAGTAGTCACTACCATCTGTGAAAAAGAAGAAACATGCAATTATGAAATTCATAGAAAAATGAATGGATCTGGAAAATAATGTACCAAGTGAGGTAACCCAGATACCGAAAAGTAAACACTGCATCTACCCTCTCATATGTGGTTTCTTGCATTCAATTTTTTGATTTGCATGTAAGTTAGAGAAAGAGTCCATAGTAATGATAGTTTTGAACTCAGATCCAGTTAAAAACTTGTTCAAGCTGGGCGTAGTGGTGTATGCCTTTAATCCCAGTACTGGGGAGGCTGAGGTAGGAGGATCAAAGTGAGTTTGAGGTCAGCCTGAGACTCCAGGTCAGCAAGATCCTACCTGGAAAAATCAAAATAAAAACAAACTTGTTCAAGGTCATTTGTGACACAAGAGTTGAAAGCAAAATAGCTCATTATTGCCAGGTGGGTTATCTATACCTCTGGTTGTGGATGGTAGAAAATGCCACTCCCTGTGGCTTAAACAAAACTAAGTAAAGCATACAAGGTAGATAGCAGTTCATTTAACAAAAAGGTTTAGGGATAGAGCTAGCTTAATGTATGACTTGGTATCAATAGGACTGGATTTCTCTCTGGTCCATATCCAATCACATGTAAATTTTTCCTTTGCATTGAAATATGGTAGCCAAAAGCTCTAGTTTCTGAGGCTCACATCTATACAACTTCAAGTTGAACAGAAAAATAAATTTCTTTTCTCATACACATATTGTGTCTTTCTAACTTAGTGGTCTAGAATAGGTCATGAGCATCTCCTCTACTATGGCCCTGAAGATAACAGTTCTTTGTGACTCTGTGTCTCTGTTTCTGATTCTGTTCTATTCGTCTCTCCCTTTCTTCCCTTTCTATTTTCCTCCCCTCCTCCCTTCTTTTCTCTATTCTTTTCCTCTTTTTATGTTGGAGATGGAGCCCAAGGCCTCACAAATTTCCAGGCAAGTGTTCTACTATCAAGCTAGCCCCAGTCTATGTTCCCAGAGAATTGACAGAGATTTTGATGTAACTGGACAGGTGTGGCTTGAAGTTCAAAGTGATTCCCAGATGATTTTAATATATAGTAAAGTTGAGACTTACTGGCTGTAGGACATACTTTGCAACCACCATATATGTAATTCATTATAGCTATCATGGCTAGAATTGTGGATTTGGAATCTGAAGGTATTGATTGTAAGTATTAATTTTGCCTTTTCTTAGCAACATGGGCAAATCCATCTGTCTAACATCTTCTCTTCTTTGATGTGATGCAAAGAGATAATAATACCTTTCTCATAAGACTAAGAGGCAGGGGAGGGTAGATGAGAACCATGTATGTACAAGTGTTTTTCTAACTATAAACAACTACACATTATTTCACCTTAAGATTCTGCTGTCTTCTTTGTTGGATTGACTATGAGCAGAGAGGGTAAAATGTCACACATGAAACCATCGCATCAACCTAATAAGGAAAACTGGGTATGAATGCTATGTGCTCTATTACTGAGCAGACTTTCTGCCCCAGCTGCATTATTTATATAAGTATCAATACTTTTTAATTTTTAAGAAGACATCTCTAAAGCTGTCTTTATATTAAATTAAATTAATTAATTGATTTATTTTGTTTTTTTGTGGTAGGGTCTCACTCTAACCTAGACTGACCTGGAATTAGCTATGTAGTCTCAGTGTGGCCTTGAACTCATGGTGATTCTCCTATCTTTGCCTCCAGAGTGCTGAGACTAAAGGCGTGTGTCACCACACCTGGCTTAAAGCTGTCTTTATAACAGGAAGTATTGGTTAGGGAGCAGGCAGAGGTGAGGTTGTTTATATAGTCAAATTTTTTCTATATTTTGTAGTGGTTCTACGCGGACTACCCCTTAAGGAGTAGAATTAAGTAGACTTATGTAGGGATGAGATAAGAAGGGGAAGGAGTCTAGGCAAGTATTGAGCCTGAGGAGAAGGGACAAGATGGAGTTAGGTATGATCCCCTTTGGGGATGGTTTAGAATGGGAGCTAAGGAGAAACTCACAGAAGCTTCAGGAGCTCCACCAGTGGTCTCAGTAACAAGTAGACCAAACTGAAAACGCTATTTTTTTTTCCAGCAATCCATTGACTTCATCTGGGGTACTTTTATAAAATAATAGATAGGTGTAATAAGTAGGACAGATGACAAATAATTTCACTCCTGTGGGCTTTACTCCTTGCCAGCTTTGCATGGTTTTGCATAGCTTGATTGTGTGAGTAGAAAGGAGGTAGGAATTTTGAAAAGTTGCTCTAGCTAAACCATTTAGAACAAAGGGGGTTAGGATTATGTACATCAGCTTTTGGGCTTTAATTTATCAGCTCAGATCTCTGCTTTTCATGTTCTGTTAGCATTGTATTGCTTTGTGCCTGGGGAGGGGGAAGTCTTCGCAGGTACAACTAAGCCAGAGGGCTGGTCTAGCACTAGTTAAACCACTAAGTTCAGCCTGGGCTGACCCAGGGGGCTAATAACCTTAAATACATACCTGTAAAACAAAAAAGAGACAAGCAAGCCTTTTAAAAACTCCATAAGGTATACCTGTGGCCTCATGGACATTTTAATAGTTTCTAACATTTTCATGAGTTGCTGCTTGTCCACTAGGATGGTACCAAAACAAAATTCAGGAGTTGGAGCTGATAGTTTCCTCACCTGCTAGTGAAATTTTCTGGAACATTACTAGCATCAACTGGTTTGGATCCTGGTTAATGCAAATGAGGTCTGGGTCATAAACCAGTTTTGGAACTTGCTTGATGGTAGATTTATTTTCTCAGGAATCAGTAGTAAGTGAGCCCTGAAAGGTGATGATTGAAAAAGTTACAGTTTTGGTGTGTTAAGAAACATTCCAGGGCTGGAGAGATGGTTTAGCGGTTAAGCGCTTGCCTGTGAAGCCTAAGGACCCTGGTTCGAGGCTCGATTCCCCAGGACCCACGTTAGCCAGATGCACAAGGGGGCGCACGCGTCTGGAGTTCGTTTGCAGTGGCTGGAGGCCCTGGCGCACCCATTCTCTCCCTCTCTTCCTCACTCCCTCCCTCTCTCTCTCTCTTTCTCTCTCTCTCTCTGCCTCTTTCTCTCGCTGTCTGTTGCTCTCAAATAAGTAAAATAAAAATAAATAAAAAACAAAACAAAACATTCTAGCCTCAGGAAGACTTGTGGGGGTTTCTTAGGAACTGAAGGAGTCCAGGTCCAAGTTGTAGCCCCCTAGTGCTAAGCAACTAATGGCATTCTACAACCAGTGTGAGCGTGTGGCTGTCATTTTCTTCATTTTTGTCTTATTCTATTTCCCTTGGCAGGGCAATTTGGTTTTGATGCTGTGCCAGAAATCCTCTGACAATGAGTTACTGGAACTTGGAGAAAAGAAGCTGTGTGCAGTACCGCCGGCATTTTCTGGTGGACAACAGTGTGTTTCATGGTGAGTTATCTACTGTATTTATATTGTTGGAGCTTTCATTTTGTTTTTTGTTTTTTTTTTACAGTGCTTTTATTTTAGCATTCTGTTAGATTGAACAAAGAGCTGAGTTAACTTGTTTATGGCTAATTACCCACAAAGTTCCAGTGTGCTCATGATCCATAGTTGTTAGCAATAGGGAGTCATCACAAAAACCACAATGGTGTTATTATTTTCTACCTTCAGGCCTTTCTGTATACCAGTGCCCTTGTTGACTCTGACAACATTCCTTTCTAATATTTGTAACTATTTTGGGTAGACCCAAAGGAAGTGTTGAGGAAATGTTTGTGTATACTCATTCAGTGCTTATTACCAAGATGGTGGGTGCCTTCCAAATTCAAATGTTAAAGGATGTTGCTGGTGGTCACCTGTTCTAGTCACTGGTTAAAAAGAAATGTACAATATACTGCTATTTGGGGGCTTTAAAGATTTACCTGTATATCAGGCAACACAAAAACAGAAAATGTCTTCAACAATCAATGGTTGGATTTCTTCCTCAATTTGGTGATAGACTTAATGTGTATTATTGCTTTAAATTAGGTCCTTGATAACAAATGTAATTCACATGCCTAGTTAGCTCTTTGGAATGTATGGAATATTTTTTCGCAAGATTCCTGTATCACCTGGCTATAAAGCTTTCCTGGCAGAAGGTGACTTTATTACATTGGTAAAAAAGGGAAGCAGAAATAAAATGACTGCTCAAGTTGACATAAAATATATGCCACATCAAAGCAAAAATTCCTGCCTGTGATTTATTTGTTTATTTTTGGTTGTTTGAGGTAGGGTCTCACTCTAGCCCAAGCTGATCTGGAATTCACGAAGTAGTCTCAGGCTACTTTTTGAGGAAACTGCCTCCGAAGTACTGGAATTAAAGGCATTTATGCCATCATGCCTTACTAATGATTTTTTTTTTTTTAAATTGCAGTGGTGAAGAACTTTTATCAGGGGAGACATGGGAATTAGGACCTATCACTGTGGAAGTGAAGTTCTGTTTTGCTTTTCCTGAACTTATTGAGTATCCTATTTATTGTTTCTTCTCTCCACTCAAGTCAAGTGGTATTTTCTGTTAGAACTTTTTTTGTAGAGATGGCATTTCACTGTGTTGCCTTGAGTTGGCGCTGAGGTCTTGTGACCTTCCCTCCTCAGCCTCCTAAGCAGCTGGTTTGTCACCATACCAAGCTAACTTCATTTATGCTTACAAAGATTTAATATGCTAATAAAAGAAATGTAAGAGCTAAAAGCACTAGTTTGATTTCTTTTTTTTTTTTGGTTTTTCAGAGTAGGATCTCACTCTGGTTCAGGCTGACCTGGAATTCACTATGTAGTCTCAGGGTGGCCTTGAACTCTCAGCGATCCTCCTACCTCTGCCTCCCGAGTGCTGGGATTAAAGGCGTGCACCACCACGCCTGGCTGATTTCTTTTTTCTGAACTTTATTTTATATAAGTTTCAAAAACCTTCAGATTTAAATACCTTACATTCAATATTATTTTCTTTTAAAAAATTTATTTACTTTTAAGGACATAGAGGAAGGGAGGGAAAGGAAGAGGCCAGCTTTACGTGGGTACTGGGGAATCCATCCTAGGATGTTGGGCTTTACAAGCAAGTGCTTTGAACTGCTGAGCCATATCTCTAGCCCTCAAGGTTATTTTCTTTATTTTAAATTAGCTATTTATTTATTTGGTGGGGGTGAATTGGTACACCAGGGCCTCAGCCACTGCAATAGAACTCCAGATGCTTGCACCACCTAATAGATATGTGCAACCTTGCACTTGCTTCACCTTTGTATGTCTGGCTTACATAGGATCTGGAGAGTTGAACATGAATCCTTAGGCTTCACAGGCAAGGACTTTAACCACTATGCAATCTCTCCAACCTTGTTTTCTTTATTTTTAATGCATTTATTCAGAGAACCAAAAGGCAATTACAATGAACAAAGAAAACAACTTTAATATATTTTATTGTTATATTCCAAGTAGTATATTACTATATTATAGATTTGTATTACTTTTCTTATTCCTTAAGGACAGAAGGGTTTATTTGAGCTCACAATTTAAGGGTACAAGATATGGTGATAAGAGTGGCTCTGGCATTGACAGCAGTGACTAATCAGATTTGTACATGTGTTCAGGAAGCAGAGAAAGATGAATATTCATGTTCAGCTCCCTGCTTTTTTCTTCTTTTTATTCAGTGTGTGACCTCAGCCCACAGGATAGCTGTATCCACATTCAGGGTGTCATCCTTGCTCAGTTAAACCTCTTTGGAAAGAAAGACCTTCACAGGCATGTTCAGGGGTTCCTCCTAGATGATTCTAACCCAGTCAGGTTGACAATGAATGAAAGTTAACCATAACAAGCACTTTATGGATAGAGTTTGGTGAACATTAGTCTATTGAATCTTTTCAAATTCTTTGCGGTATATTCTATTGTGTGGATGGAACTGAAGCTTGGGGAGGGTTATTAATTTATTTTTCTTCTGGTTTTCGAGGTAGGGTCTCACTCTAGCCCAGGCTGACCTGGAATTCATGATGGAGTGTTAGGGTGGCCTCGAACTCACGGCGATCCTCCTACCTCTCTGCCTCCCAAGTGCTGGGATTAAAGGTGTGTGCCACCATGCCTGGCTATGTTAAATTTTTTAAAAATATATTTTCACTGATTTATTTGAGAGAGAGAAACAGAGAGTGAGTATGTGTGCACCAAAACCTTCTGCCACTACAAACCAACTCCAGGCATAGTGCCTTTAGCCACTGAACCATCTCTCCATCTCAGAGTTTTATTTTTGTACTATTCATTTATATTTTATTTAAAGCTGACTATAAGATGAATATGCAACATTTTGGAAAAAAGACTGTCAACTTTGTTCACATGCTGGGCATTTACTCTTAACATTCCTTCATTGGGTTTGCTTACAACATTTTTTTTTTTTTTGTATTTTCAAGGTTGGGTCTCACTTTAGCCCAGGCTGACCTGGAACTCACACTGATCCTCCTACCTCTGCCTCCCGAATGACTACTAAGATTAAAGGAGTGCACCACCTCGCCCCGCTATGCTTACAGCATTTTTATGAATACTTTATTTTTTTTCTTTTTAAAGATTATTTATTAATGTATTTGAGAGAGAGAAAGAGGTATAGTGAGAGAGAGGGAGAGAGAGACAGAGACCGAGACAGAGAGAAAGAGAGAATGAGCACGTTAGGGTCTCTAGCCACTGCAAACAAACTGCAGACACATGTGACACCTAATGAATCTGGTTTATATGGGTACTGGGGAATGTAACCTGAGTCCTTCGGATTTGCAGGCAAGTGTCTTAACCGCTGAGCAATCTCTCCTGCCATACATTCTTCATATAACATATAGTGTGGAATACCAAAAATAAATATTTGATATTAATTCACTAAAATCTCCACAATAGTATCTGTTAACATCAATTTAATGAAAATTGAGATGATGATGTACTTATTAATGTACTGCTCTTAGTGGATCATTAGCTATTCATAACATGTAACTACCACCATTTATTTTTTAAAGACTTTTTATTCCATTTATATATTTGTGATGAGAGAGAGAAATAGAGAGAGAGAGAGAATGGGTACACCAGGGCCTCTAGGCACTGAAATCAAACTCAAGATACTTGCACTACCTCATGGGCATGTGTGACCTTGAACTTGCCTCACCTTTGTGCATATGGCTAACATAAGATCTGGTGTATTGAACATGGGTCCTTAGGCTTTGCAGGCAAGCACTTTACCACTAAGTCATCTCTCCAAGCCCTTATTTGCATTTCTGACACTGGAAGTTAGTCTAGGAACATTCTATAATTTCTAGTCTCAAAATTCATAATTATTCCATGAAATATGATTTTTCAATTGAATAAGAAAGATTTTTTTTGGAGAGATGCATTGAAGTAAATATAAGGGTATGCTGATAACCCCAACAATACACTGACATTCAAAATTTATCCCCACATTGTCAGTTTGTTTTGAACTACAGTTGGTGACTAGATTATAAATACCTACAAAGTTTTTACAAAATGAAGAGTTTTTCTGAAATTACTATTCATAAATTTGTGAGAAAATTACCACCTTAAGTGGTAATTAAGTTTGTACACAATTAAGAGTTTCATAATATAGTAAAAAGCACAAATGACAACATGGTCATTTCATGTATATTTGTTTATCTCATTTGTCATTCTCCAATGACAATGCAGTTTTCAGGATATTCTTGACTTTTGTCAAAGATGAAATAGAATATACAGTAATATTATTTTATAATTTCTGTTGGTTTTGATGACTGTATTGTCATGTGTCCACCTGCATAGTTCCACAGAAAATTGCTTCTTCTCACATGGTTTCCATTTATAAACATCATGTGATATGTATTGATTTTTTTGTTATCCATTTCTGTCATTTTGATTAGTTATTAGTTATAAATGCTAATCTTGGATTTTTTAAGTCATGCAAGTTTCTAAATATAATAACTTTACAGTCACAAACCTATTCAGCTTATTCTATCTTTTGTCCTTCAAGCAAATATTTGTGTTAAATTTGAAATCATGTGGTAGATAAAGTGTGGAGCCAAGCATATCATTTTTATCTTTATTTTTTTGTTTGATGAGGTATGCGGGGCTCCTTCCTGGTCAGGTAGGTAGTGCCAAGGGAAGGACCAGGCCTGCTGGTTCCTCCCTAGGGGTTGAGAAGGATGATGAGTGTCAGACGACTCAGAAACCTCTCCTGGCCACCTGAGAAAAACCATACTGAGTGGGGAGTCTTTTCAATGCAGGAACTCACAGAAACAACTCGTTTTATTACTCTGAGCAGTTGCCTATGTCATGTTGGGGACAAAGGCGGGGATTTTAGGATGGGGGAAGAGGTAAGGGCCAATAGTAAACTTTAAGTATTGAAATGGTAATTACAATTAATACGCGGAAGTGGCAGGCCAGAAACCATTAGGTGTCTTGGTGAGTCCTAGCTGGCCAGAGACAGGATGCCAAACTTTAGCTAGGCTCAGGAAGTTCCACTAGGCCTCATGCCTGGGCCTTTCAGAGCCCAACAGAAGTAGGATCTCGGTCTAGTCCAGGCTGACCTGAAATTCACTATGTCACCTCACTTTGGCCTTGAACTCATAGTGATCTTTCTACCTCTGCCTCCAGAGTGCTGTGATTAAAGGAGTGCACCAACCTGCAGAGCTAAGCATATCATTATGAAGTTAAAGTTGTGCATAGGAAATGAGGTGAATGTGTGTGGCAGAAAGTAAAAAGAGGTGATGCTTACTGGATTCTGAGATATATGTGTGTGTGTGTGTGAGATACCATGTTATAAAATAATAAAGTACCTCATTAGCTGAATTCAACCTTTCAAATGAGAGAGAAACCCCAGAAATGAATAACGGATTCTATACTCAGCATATTTTTCTTTCAAAAGTTAGGTAGGGGCTGGAGATATGGCTTAGCACATAAGGCACTTGCCTGTGAAGCCTAAGGACCTAGGTTCAATTCCCCAGTACCCGTGTAAGCCAGATGCATATGGTGGTACACGTATCTGGAATTTATTTGCAATGGCTAGATGCCCTGGCATGCCCATTCTCTCCCTTTTTCTCTCTCTTTCTCTCCCTATCTCTATCTGCTTCTCTCTCTCTCATAAATAAATAGATAAATATTTAAAAAGTTAGATAGACATTCATGAACTACAAATTATTGTATGAACAAAGGAGAGAATACATAGATAGAACTGATAATACACAGACACTATCAGATTGCAAAAACTCTTAATAGTTCCTTATAATGTTAAGATACAGTTACATGATCTGGACAGCAAAACTTTTATATATGGGGATGGAGCGAAGGACATAAGCCAGATGCACATATATATGGAGTTTGTTTGTTGGGGTAGGGGCTTCGGAAAACCCATATTCATTCTCTCTCTCTCTCTCATAAATAAATAAAAATTAAAAATATCTTTAAAAACTTTTTATATATTAAAATTAATAAAATGGATATGTAAACACAGTGGTATTTTTTTTCTGGGGTACAGTCTCATTCTGGCCCAGGCTGACCTGGAATTCACTACATAGTCTCAGGGTGGCCTCGAACTCATGGGACTCCTCCTACCTCTGCCTCCCGATTGCTGGGATTAAAGGCTTGCACCACCCTCCTGGGTCCAGTGGTAAAATTTATAGCTGCTCTCTTCATAGGTGCCAAGAGATGAAAAAAATCTGATGCTATTTATCTTGTGACTATATTGATATATACCACATCACAAAATAATCAAAATTATCAAAATTATAGAGTTTTATATTTATTTATGAAAGAGATACTGAATAGGTGTGCCAGGGCTTACTGCAAACAAACTCCAGAAGTATGCACTACTGTGTGCACCCATTTTTATGTGACACTGGGGAATTGCACTCAGACTGTCAGGCTTTGCAAGCAAGTGCCTTTAACCCTAAGTCATTTGTACTTGGTGTATTAGTCAGGCTTCTCTAGAGGAACCGAATTGCTAGAATGAATTATTTTAAAAAGGGAATTTATTGGATTAGCTTACAGTAGTCCAATAGCAGTTGCAGGCCCGAGAATCACCGAACCTGGTAGCTGCTCAGTCCACGTGGCCAGATGCCTCAGCAGTCCTGACCCGGCACTGCAGATGGTGCCGGAAAGCCTGGAGGCTTCCTGAGGAGCCGCTGGGTTTCGATCCACGCGGGTCTTCAGTTGATGCTGGTCTTTAGTCTGCACTGGTCTTCAATCCATGCTAGAAGGTAGGGAGCAGCTCCGGCAGCCAAGTGGAAGGAAGGAAGGAAAAAGGGAACTATTCTACCCAGAGCTTCCTTATATCAAGTCCCTCTCTGAGCAGGGCCGCCCACTCTGGGGGAAGGGCTCACCCTGGGAGAAAGACCTCCTCCTTTAGTTGATCCTTCCTATAAGCAGCCTGTGGATTACTAAACAGATCAAGTTGACAACACCTTAACTATCATACTTGGGGAGGTTTTGAAGTGGTGATCTGATACTCAAGTCCTGATTTTCCAGACTCTAAATCTGTACCATTTTTCTTTTTTGTTTTTGTTTTTGTTTCTGGCCTTCTGGGCTGTTAGTCCACTGTAATGGAGAAATAAGCACTCTGAGAAATGTGAGTTCTAGGCAATTATTACTACTGAACTACATCCCTAACTTGAGAGGTCTGAGTTTTATTCAAGAGTCTTTGCTCTTTTACTATATAATAGTGTATGAACTTGAACAATTATACTGATCTCCAGGAATGCAATCATCTCCTCTGTGAAATAAACATGTTGGGCTTGATGGCTTTTGAAGTTATTTCTAGTTCTAACCTCTTAGATTCCTTTGAAGTACTTTTGAGATTTACAATTATATGTTGTATGCTACCATAAAAGATACACAAGGGGGCAGTATAACACTTAAGCTATGAAATGGTTACTTTTCACATTCAAAAATTACTTGTGAAAGGAATTAGGCATATTAAATCATAAAGATTAAGAGGATCAAAGACAGTTAGTGTTATAATTCTGTCCTAAAATATAGCAATAGTTTTAAGGATTTCTGATAGCATAAATTTTCAATTTACCTGACTGAAGAGATACTTAGGACATAAAGGTGCCCAGAAAGATTCCATCTAGGCTCTTTGAGAGGCTCAGTACATTGAAAACTTTTCAAGGAAAAGTTGAAATGAAGGATTAAATAAAAGATATACAGTTAACCCTAAACACACTCTCTCATACGCATACACACATGCATGTGCAAAAAAAAAATGATACATTGAATTAGAAGAGGGACTAACTGGGAATAAGAAGAGGTTTGGTGCAAGGGGAACAGAGATAAGGACAGGAAAGGTAATAGGAGGGGATTATGTTCAATATAGTTTATATGCTTTTATAAAACTGTCAATAAAACAGGTCTTACAGGAGAAAATTTATTTGCGGTGTTTAACTTTTATAATCTATAATAGAACTAGTTCTAGAAGCAGCCTTGCCTAGTAGATTTCTTTTTACCCTCACTCTCAGATTTCCTTAACCCTAACAATGACCATTAGGACATAGGCATTCAGGGCTGGAGAGATAGCAGTTAAGGTGCTTGCCTGTGAAGCCTTAAGGATTCATGTTTGACTCTCCAGGTCCCATGTAAGCCAGATGCACAATGTGACACAAGTACACAAGGTCCTATATGTGCACAAGGTAGCACCAGCATCTGATGCTCAATTGCAACGGTTAGAGGCCCTGGCATTACTCTTTTTCTCTCTCTCATTTTTTTTAAAGGCTAGTCTGTTGGGCTTGCCTTAAAAAATAAAAAATAAAAAAAAGACATAGCATCCAGACCTACTGTCTTTTTAAGTCCTTGATGCTCAGGTATATCTTGCAAAAACACCAGAGGCCAATAATGAAGGTTTGGGTAAAGGAAGTGAGACTGACTCAGTTATGTCACTGTGTAGAGGCTGTTCTTCAGATTTTGGGTGAGTTGTTCTAGTTAGGAATGGATTTTACATACTAGCAAAATGCTGGTTATTGGGCCAATAACCTCTAACCTGTTTCTAACACCTATAAACAATGTTTTCTCCATTTTTTCTGTTTACTGTACTTTGAAATTCAGGGGATTTGGAGAATTTTCTAAGAATTAAATAACCGAATTTATTTATACTGTTTTCTTATTCTTTTGTTTGAGACATTTCATAACCATTCAGCACTTACTGATGTAACTATGTCTAGGTTAAGATACAAAGGAACCATTTAAAGGGAACTGGTCTTTGCCTTCTTCCTCAAAAGGAATTTAAGGCCTAGTTCCTCAGATATGATACATGGAAGAGAGATATAGGAACTAAGTTTAGCATATTGTACCTGGATACCTGTTTGCATGTAGTAAGGTATCAAGACTTTGTCTGATTCCATTAGTTTAACTCTGGTCTTCTCTATCACCAGAGATCTATCAGATAGGACCTGTTGTCTACTTTCAACTTCACCCCTTGTCCATTGCCAATTCCATCTCACTAGTACTTTTCTTTCCTTGTCTCTGAACAACTTAAAGGTATTTTCCACTTCTTTGAGACAGGGTCTCTTGCTGCTGCAGATGAACTGCCAGATTGTAAAGGAATGTCTGACTATCTTACAAATGAGCTTTGGCTTCTCCTGGCTCCACGTTTCATTGTCATACGCTCATTGGGATCACATGTATATGTGATATACATGTATATGAGTATATGAGCCATTTTGCATATGGCTTTATGTGGCTGTGTCTGGGCTTGCAGGCTTTGCAAGCAAGAGCCTTTAACCACTTTGCCATCTGCAGAGCCCTTATGAATCAGTCTTTTGTAGATTTTCTCTGGCTTTTCTAGTTGGTCAGAGGTATGTCCCTCAGTACCACTCCTAACTCAGCATGTCATCTCTTCCACATAAAGGGGCTTCAGGCACTGTGATGTCTGTATGGATGGAGTTTTCTACTCTCTTATTTCTAGAAAGTTTATTGACTCCTAGAACCACTCTATGTAGGTCTTTGTCTACTAGCATTTTTAGATTAGGGTGACTTCATGTCTCTAAAAGCACTGGGATTACTGTGCCTGTTTCTTGAAAGCTTGTATATCTGGGTTGGCCAGAACCGGGCAATGATCTGGATTTATAAAATATCTATATTGATATTACTCAACCTCTTTTCTTCATTGGGAATTTAATTCAATAAAGGAATTTGTCTGGAAAACATTGTCTGGAAAAAATTTCTCTGCCATGTTTTCTATGTCAAGGTCATTCACATGTTATATTGATGGGAGAGATTACTAGACTCCCTGTAGTGTCTAGTAAAATGGTGAATTGCAGATTTGGGAGTGTTGGCACCCTAGGTGGGTGAGAAGTACAAATGTTTATTCTTCTCTTTAGCATTAATTATGTGAAACAAACCTTTTGTCTTCAAGAAAGATGTTTGCCTAGCCATTTTCATTAGATTTCCAAATTCTTTCTTTTAAATTTGTGGCCATTGAGAGGCCAGCTAAACAAAAAGGCCCTTGATTATTTTACTCATTTGTGCTTGGGAATATTAATTTCTTAATTACTCAATTAGAAAGAAGAAATAATAGTCAACTTTTCCTTCAGATTTGCAGACTTCTCACATCTTAAATGGTTACTAAATGAGGATTATTTCCCTTTAGACCTGCGTTACACATTTAAGCCTTTGTTCTTTAAGCCACATCTCCATAATTATAATTTATTTTTCTCTGCTATCTCATTTTTCCAATTATCTCTCACACATTGAACCTAATGCATACAGAGATCGCATACATTAGGCACAGAAAGTGATAAGAAGATAAAACGGCTTTCCAGCAGTAGATTTATAGTTTTTCCAGAGCACCATAGTTATTTAGTTTAGTTACACAAAAGACCCTTAGATATGGACATACTGAGTATGTAAACAGCACATGTTGGTACTATCCTTTCCCTCATCCCTGCTGCACCTTTTCCGAAGAGGCACTCCTTGTTAGGGATACATGGGGATTGTGGGTCATGTATTGTGGGGGTAGCAGTTATGGGAGAGAGGGAATGACTGTGCATAATGTCCCAACTTGTGGCTCTAACAATCTTCCTGCCCATTCTTCTGCAAAATTCCCTGAGCCGTGTTGAGTGCATTTTAAGTCTACTTCAGTGATGGGCTCTTAGGAGCCTTTGAATCTCTGCATTGGTAGGTGTTGAGTGTTCTCAGTTCACCCTCATGTTGATATCAGGTTCACTGAGAAAGCTGCACTCTTGTTCATTTCTCCAGTTCTTCTGTGGTTTCAGCTGGGGCCAGGGTTAAGTGCACTGAAGACCTAGAGTTTTTCTTTGGGCCACAATGTTAATTATTAGCAATTGTATCTAATCATGGAAACATTTTATATTCTAACTATCAAAAAAAAGATTAAAAGAAACCCTACAATTTGTCCCTTTCTAATGTGTAAACAAAAACCCATCCCAATTTTATATTGCCTTGTTCTTTTCATCAAATATATTTCTGGTTATTATCAAATGTAAAAGGTTGATTTCAAATGAATATTCTGTGTTGTGGCTGCAGTGGAACTTGGTTGTCCTGTCCCATCACTCTTCTGCCCATTCTTTCTTGATCCAGTGTCTCTGACTGGTTGTTTACAAGAGTTCCAGTGTCTCTGAAGTCTTTGCTCGCCTATGGGAGTGGGGTTACAGACATGCATGATCATGTCCAGCTATTTGTGTAGGTCCTGATGATTGATCTCTCAGGCTTCCTCACGTCGTCATGCTTATACAAGAAAGTGCTTTTAAGTGGTGAGTCATCTTTCTAGTGCAAAATATTCAAGTCTTTAAGATGTTTCACATGTGCATAGTATTGATGCAGGATTGGGGAATTAGGGGAGGGATTGTGAACCCCATTTTGGGGTCCTTATCTCACTTTCACAAAGAAATGATGAAATAGTCTTGAAAAGGGTAAATTATCAATTATGAGGTTTACTGTAGGGGAAATTAAGATCCAGGAAGGAAGCTAGTTGGAAGACTCAAGCCAGGGGAGAATTCTCCTTTTGTGGTTGGAAAGAAAGAGGGGAGACAGAATCTTCATTACAGAGAAATCTTGGGGGTGAAAAGGCTCTTGGGAAGAAATATGCGCCCACACATGGAAGGCAGAGCATAAGCACCAAAAGATCCCTTCACATAAAAGACCAGAAGGTTAAGAAATAGTAATTAAAGAAAGATCATACATGTGACAAAATGAGAAAGCACCCGCAAAGCAAGAAAGATATAAGAGAGGTAAGATGAAAAATACCCAAGCAGAAGGAAGTGTTCCCCCCCCCACCAAGGCTGGGGAGGAGGAGAGATTTACACACTGGTGTACAGGCAAAACCACAGGGAGAAGAGAAAATTTACACATGTGGTTAGGCTCCTTTATGCAGATCAGACATCCAATTAGGGTGAACCTTGTAATCATGCTCAGATGTGTAAGGACAGACCTTATTGGTTTGTGGACTCAAGGGGCTGACTCAGGAGGGACCAGCAGTTTTTCCAGGACACTTAGATGCGCTGTGCTGAGGTAGAAACAGGAAGCTTCTGCTACCGAGTTTTGTTTAAAGCAATCTTGGATGAGACTGGATCAGACATGGGTCCTAGTCCTGCCAAAGCAGGCTGGTGGCATCCTTGGGCCTTTTTCTCTGGCTGACTGCTTATCAAAAGCTATCTTTCTCCTGTCTTCTCTTTGTGCTGTGTTGTGGTGCTGTATATGTGGCATATGCATGTATATGTGGTGATACAATATCTCATATGTGTACTTGCAAAGGACAGAAGACAATGTGCCCCTCCCCCACTCACCTATTGAATCATAGTTTCTTACTGATTCTGGAGCTTATTATTTTTATTTGCCAGCTCCAGGGATTCTCTCGACTCTGCTCCCCACAGGTCAGAGGTTATAGAAGTGCATGGCCCCATCTAGGTGTTTTACATGAGTGCTGGGGGAAAGCCAACTCAGGTATTCTCAAACCCCCTCTGGCCTTCATGCTTGTGCAGTTAACCACTGAGTACTCTATCCATCAAGTTTTTAGTTTAAAAAGAGTCTACAGCCTGATAGTTGTTAACCTCTGTGACTGCACTTGCATCTCCCATGTATTATGCTCTAACAGCGAGTGTGTTCCCCACTGAGACCCTACCTCAGGTTACATACCTGTGATGTAGTGTTATAGACCTGGGAGGGATTAAATCACCACAAAGATGCCTGCATCTCAAGCCTGTGAACCCCAACTTTAACTGGGGTTCAATTTTCCAGTACCTATGTAAAGCCAGATGCACAGTGGTGGATGCAATTGGAGTTTGTTTGCAGTGTTTGGAGGCCTAGGTGCATCCATATAAATAAATTTTGAAAAATGAAGTGGGATAAAGTAAAAATGCCACTGAAACAAGAAAAAAAGGTAAACACAAGCAGACATTTAGTATCTAACAACTGTAGGCACCATGTTTCTTGATATTAGTAATGTAAATTTTTTCTAGGCTAGAGCAAAGTTCTGTATAAATCATAGTTGTAAATTATTTCTAAATTTTTTTAATTTATATGAAAGGGCAAAATGTTATTGGTTTCCTATTTTATCATCTTTAGTATTCATGAAGAAGAAGCTGTTTCCTTTTTTCTCTAAGGTCTTTAACAAAATTAGCCTTTGTAATCATTTTGTGCTTATTGATTTATGAATGAAGAGAACTAATGAAGCAGAAAATTAAAATACTTTTGATGTTTTAATTTTAAAATTAATCACGAATCTATACTTCAATGCCATTTCTCTCATCATTTAGTTTATTGCTAGAAAGTATTTCTATTTTTCCTTAGCCTTATATAACTAAAAAAAGCTTTATTAGCTTCTAAAATTCTGGCTATTTCAATGACTTGTTAATGAATAAGAATTTTGGGACTAAAATTAATTTGATTATTTTCAGAAATTTTATTATTTATGTTCTTAAACATTTTACAACTCTATGTTTAAAAGTTTATTTTAAGCTAAGACACTTTAAGTGTAGACTGCAGACTGCTGTAGTGTTACTGTAAGCTATACCTTAGCTAAGAAACTTAGGGTATCTTATATATAAATTCACTTTAAGGGAGACTATGAATGTTTTTAAGACTTGCTATAGTATCACACCCATAGTTATTTTTCCTAGTAAAAATCCTCAGTTTTTTTTATCCATATAATATTAGTACTAAAAGACATGAAGAGACTACTTAATGCAGGTAGTTTCTGAGCCCTCTTCTGGAATGAAAGGTCTAGAAAATAGAAGACATGTCCTTAGAGCCTGTCATATCGGAGATGACCAATAAGTATGTGATGAATGAATTGATAATCTCCTGAGTGTTTTTATCAGTGAGTGTCCTGAGGCCTGGGAAGGTTCAAAATTGAGTCTAAGGTAAAAACTGAGTCTCTGGGTTCTTTGGTACAGAGTTTGGTAGCTAATGTGCTATACTGTATGGCATGGTTCACAACTACCTGGTAGTTTTCTGGTCTCTTCAAAACAGAGCACATTGCTAACTTCCTGCTGCTGGTGTAGCTATGAAGGATTTGTACATGCTAGGTAAGCAGTTTGTTAACTGAACCATATCTTCAACCCCATAAAACAAACCTTTCCTTTCTTTTCTATTTTATTTATTTGAAAAGAGAGGAGAAAGATGCAGATAGAGAATGGGTTACATCCAAGCCTCCAGCCACTGCAAACAAACTGCAGACACATGTGCCCCCTTGTGCATCTGGCTTATGTGGGTAATGAAGAGTTGAACCTGAATCCTTTGGCTTTGCAGGCCAGTGCCTTAAGTGCTAAGCCATTACTCCAGCCCTTCTTTTCTTTTCTTTTCTTTTCTTTTCTTTTCTTTTCTTTTCTTTTCTTTTCTTTTCTTTTCTTTTCTTTTCTTTTTCTTCTCTTTCTTTCTTTATCTTTTTTTTGTCTGTGTAGATATGTTTGTATGTGTGTATACATGTTTGCTTATATATGGGAGTATGTGTGTATGTACTTGTGCATATATGCATGTGGAGGTTACAGGTCAGTGTTGGGTTTGAATCCCTTTCCTCTTTAATATGATCAAAACATTTTTTTTTTGTGACAGCATCTCTCATTGAATCTGGAACTCACTGAATAGAATAGACTAGCTAGCTAGTAAGCCCCACTGACCCTCTTCTGTTTGCATCCCCAGTACTGGGACTGTAGGTGCATGCCACCACACCCAACATTTTATGCGGATGTTGTCAATCAGATCTTAGGTCTTCATGCTGTGTTATTATTGACTAAACAATCTTTCAGCCCCCAGAAGGAATCTTTTGTTATTTTTGGGTTTTGTAGTATCTTCCTTCCAGTCCTTCAAAAGATTATAGCCATTCTTGTAGACATGTCTTGCTTTCCAAAGAATCTGTGGTCATTGTCAAGGAGGCAGAAAACCTTGAAGTGTGAAGGGTTTGGGGCGATCCTGTGGTTCTCAAGCAGCTTTGGAGTTTGGCACCTCTTAGCAAAGCCTTGGCTTTGATTTGCCTGGAGAAAGTCCCCAGGCTGTTACTGATTTGACCTATTGTAGATATTGATGACTTTGAATTCAGGGACTCAAGGTTGTCTTCAACTTTCTTTGTACACAGAAAAGCTGTGTGAAGGAAGACTGGTATGGTTTATTATGAATTCTCCACCAAAAGGTTCATGTGTTGAAGGCTTGATCACTAGCTAGGAACATCACTAGCTAGGGGATTGGATCATGAGGCCAGTAACTTCATTATTGACTATTCAGAGATAAGGCCAAGTAAACATAAGTAAGTTATTGGGGGCATACCTTGAAGAATATATCTTGTTCTTGGACTTTTCCTTTATATCTCCTTCCTGGCTGCCACAAGGTGAGCATCTTTCTTCTTCCATGCATTTCTACCATGACATTTCTGCCTTACCACAAGTCAAAAAAACAGTAGAGCTAGCCGGCTATGGACTGAAACCTTTACAACTTTTAGCCAACATAAGTCTCTTCCTGAAATGGGAGGAGAAGCAGTTCTTTTGCCACCACAACTGGAGTAGGAGGGAGCAGCTCTGCTCTGCTGAACTGAATTCTTAGAGAACATCAAAGAATTGTTGGGCTGGAGAGATGGCTTAGTGGTTAAGCGCTTGCCTGTGAATCCTAAGGACCCCGGTTCCCCAGGTCCCATGTTAGCCAGATGCACAAGGGGGCGCACACGTCTGGAGTTCGTTTGCAGAGGCTGGAAGCCCTGGCGCGCCCATTCTCTCTCTCTGCCTCTATCTGTCTTTCTCTCTGTGTCTGTCGCTCTCAAATAAATAAATAAAAATTCAAAAAAAAAAAAAAGAATTGTTGCCTCTAAGTCAGGCTGAGACCATCAAAAGCTGGGAAGAGAGTGATTGGATATTAGCAACAAGCTTTATTTCAGACAATAAAGATAGTAACAACAGAATTTTACTATAAGCAAAAAAGCATTCATTAACATGGATAGGAGCCTCAAAAGTGGGAATCTCCAATTAAGGCTGGATTCAGAGGGTTGCAGTATATTTGGGGCTGTCGCTACCTACAACTGAAGGTGTCTTAAACTAATTGATTGTCTATTGAAAGTTTAGTAGTAGCCAGGAGATCTTTTGTGTTGTGGAGGGAGCAGGGCAGGGCAGAAGCAGTAATTAACTGCCTTGGCCCACCTCAAGTTTTTGGATGAACTTCCAGAGCTCCAACCTGTTCCCAGCCAACCTTGTAGTTTCTTAGTCTCCAAGCCATACATACAGTTTCTAAGTTACTTAACCACATAATTCTCAGAAGTGGGTTTTTTTCCCCCATTCTCCTTTATATTTTTGTCACAGTAGTGAAAAAGTAAGGCATTGAATTTGTTTAATAATCTAGTGTCTTCTGCCTACCCCTCCATGGTTAATTCTATGTTTGCAGATCTCCTGAGACCAGTGTGTATATGCAGAGTCCCAGATAAGTGTTTATCTGCACTATTAGTATTACCATATAAAAGAGCTTTACAGTTTGACCACATGTCCCTTTTATTTGAATGTATAAAATGTAATTCCTGTTTGACTGTAAGCTAAGATGTACCTTGGCAGTAGTATCATTTACCTTTCATTACAATCAGATATCAGCATAGGTCATGGAAACTGCTGTTTCAACCACCAGATATGATAAAGGTGGTTATTGTATAAACAAATAGTCCTCCCTTAGTTGGTGTGCTCAAGAATAACAATACTGAGGTTATTTATTTATTTATTTTCTTTCCCTAGCCATCTACCCAGTTGTACAACTCTTCCTTTAAGGGGAGGAGGACAAGGGTCTTCCGTTCTGGGAAAAGTTACATCTTGATTTCTGTATGGTGAATTTGAACATGTGGTTACCTAAGTTCAGAGAACCTAATTAAAGTGTCAGACCTTAGGGTAGATATTTGTTTCAATATATGTCACTGTCACCAGCCATTACAGGCTCTCATGAACCTACTGTATCTCTGGTTAATTCCTCTCTGTCAATTAACAGTAATGAGAAGTGATGGGATGTATATAAGCTGTGGTTAATGATCTACAAACTCAGGCTAACTAAATGTTTTAAAGTTAATTGTGTGTATGTGTGTGTGTGTGTGTGTGTGTGTGTGTGTGTGTGAGAGAGAGAGAGAGAGAGAGAGAGAGAGAGAGAGAACAAGAGAGCCCATGTGTGCCATAGTGTGTGTGGAGGTCAAAGGACAATTTTTGGGTCAGTTCTCATCTTCTACCTCATTTGAGGCAGGGTTTGTTGTTCACTACTCCATTTCCAAGGTATTTTTTTTTTTTCAATTGTCTTTAATTCCCTTCTCATCATATGTACACTGATTACAGAAGCCTGCCTTAGCATCTGTCCTTTTATGGGCTCTGGGGATATGAACTGAGGTAGTTAAGAGTTTTATGGAAAGTGCTTTATCCTCTGAACTCCAAGCATAAGTAGAATTTTTACCTATCCTGACATTATACCAAATGCATTTCAAGTATATTATGTGTACACTAAATGTCAGCTCATGGCTGTTTTAAGAACCTTTGAGAAAATCCTACCCATGGAGTCTTAGTTGTTTTCTAGTTTTTTCAGGCAGAAATCAAACATTGACTCTATCAGGAATCTTTTTTTTTTTTTTGCATTATATTGACATCTTCATGATTGACAGTGATGTGCCTATACATTTTTATATAAACCTATAAAACTTAATGTGGCACAATCAATAAGTAGTCAAGTATTTCAGACAACAGTGGAAAAATATTTTAAAGCTGAAAGTCTTGAAGGGGAGATCAATAAGTCATCAATGAAGCATCATTTCAAAGAGATGGTTCAGCTCTTTTCTGTGGGACATAGCAAAATCAAATTTGGGTAATTTTGGTTTGAGATTTAGATGTGCAAAAACACTCAATAACTACTTTCCATTGATGCATATCCAATTTTTAACTAGGTGAGCTGTAACTGGTTTATTTGACAAAGATGGTATGATGTATAAGATATGTTCTGCCATTAAAATGTATAGTTATATCCCTCCAGTGATGAATAAAAAGCCTCAGCAAGACTAAATGCTTTCTAACAAACACTCATTTTAACCATTCTCAGTATTTTTTCAGAAGTTATTGGATGAAAATCTGCCCCCCTCCTAGTCTTTATTTTACTTTTTATTTAAAAAAATATTTTATTTATTTATTTGAGAGAGAGAAATAGAGGAAGAGGCAGAGAGAAAAAGAGAATGGGCATGCCAGGGCCTCCAGCCACTGTAAATGAACTCCAGACACATGCACCACCTTGTGCATCTGGCTTACCTGGGTCCTGGGGAATCGAACCAGGGTCCCTAGGCTTTGCAGGCAAATGCTTTAACTGCCAAGCCATTTCCACAGCCCTTTATTTTGCATTTTGTGTAATATTATCTGAGAGCGTTAAACATCTTTGCTATTTACAGGTGTGGTTATTTCTGAGATATCTCAAGTTTTGGCATGTCAGTCTATGTTCAAACTAATGGTTAGTTCAAATCAAATAGGTGCATATAGTCATTTAAAAGGAGTAATAGTAATGATAATAGTATATATGTTGTGATTCTAAACATTTTAGGGATAAATTCTTGCTGTAACATATCAAGGAAGGGATTATTAGCATACAAATGTACAAATATAGAAACCAAGGAACAGAGAATTTAAATAATCTGATGGATCACACAGCTAGTTGGCGACAGAGAGGATTTGACTCTAGTCAGATGGGCTTCTAAACTCTTTTTTTAAACAATTTGTTTTGTTTATTTTTATTTATTTGAGAGCGACAGAGAGAGAAAGAGGCAAATAGAGAGAATGAGTGTGCCAGGGCTTCCAGCCACTGCAAACGAACTACAGATGTGCGTGCCCCTTGGTGCATCTGGCTAACGTGGGTCCTGGGGAGTCGAGCCTTGAACCGGGGTCCTTAGGCTTCATAGGCAAGCACTTAACCACTAAGCCATCTCTCCAACCCCTAAACTCTTAACCTCTGTTTTCTGTAGTAGCATAGATGTATGTTGAGTCAGTCTTGAAAAAAATATATTTTACTTATGGGTACCCAGGCACCTTTAAATTCAGCAATATTTTGAAGAGCAGTTAAGAATGATTAGTGGGGTTTAGATACTGGGGGAAGTAGCATGCAAATTGGGAAGTAGGTGAGTGGGAACTGGTATAGAGCTTAGCACCTTTACATAAGGGCTGGGGTAACTGTGGCCAGCTGGAAAGGTTGGCCTTGAAATGATGCTTGCTTGTGCAGAGTGAAGGAAGTGATTTGAAGTTGAGTAGAAAAAAAATGACCATAGGGGTTGACAATTATAAAGAATTTTGGGAGTAGGAGGTTAATCCTCAGGATGGAAAGAGCCAGTTGCAATGTTCAAATGGAAGATGATGATAAATTGCTTATAAAATGCTTGCCTATGTATCTGGCTAGATATATATTTATTGAATGTTGATTAAACTTTCAAGTAATACTTTATGGGAATACTATATTCTAATAATATGTTAGTTTATTCTTACTTTTTCAGAGTCATTTTATTTACCTTGCTTAGAATATTTTCTTCTTAAAACTAACCTCTTTCTAAGTTGTAAACATTCTAGTCTTTTCTGTGATGCCTAAGATAAAACAAGGAAAAGCTTCAACACTTTGAATAAATATGTGCTGACCATCACTAAAGCAGCCTGTGGTGCTCAGGACTGTGTCTAGTTTATTTTGTAATGGAAGTGTTTGCCTCTTGAAGAGATGTTTGTTTCTGAGAGCGTGCATGTAATCTGTATGTGTATGTGCCTCTGTGTGTCTGTGTGTGCATGCTCATTTTCTGCATTCAGCCTGCGTCACTACTATGGTAATCAGAATCTCTCAGAAGCCTCCTAGGTGAGGAGAGGTCTTTGATGGTTAAAGACCTACACTTCCCATGCATCAAATGTGCATAATGCCTTGAGGGCTTTAAGAGCTGCACTAAGCATGCATGTCTCATACCCAAAGTAGACATAGTGCCTGCATTCCCACAATAGCAGCAGCCCTGAGCAGATGCTTCCACTGTGCTTATCCGACTGTGCTGTTCACTTAGGGACAAAGTTCTATAATCAGATCTCATGGATTTGTTTTCTACAAACTGTAAAGCATGGATTATGAAGATCTCACCATGCCACAAAGGGCAGCATCAGCCAAGTTCTTGGAGTTGCTAAGGATTTCTTTTCTTCCCTCCCTCTTTTTGGAGATGTGTATCAGTAAAAGGCTTTGCCTTTAGAGAGAAATTTTACTGCTCTGTTCAGTAATGTGTAGCAATATCAAATTTAATGGCAGACCTTGAAATGTATAAAAACTTGAGTCCAGAAAAAGGTAAGATCTATACTACTAATTTTAAGGTAAGTGTAATATTCCTAGTAAAAGATGACAAGCATCTTCTTTCATGTTTAGTTAAAGATTTGTTTCAGTTGCTGACAACATACTTGAAATAACTGTATTTTAACATGAATTCAAAGGTAACAACGTATTTTTGGTTAGGTAAAAGTTTTTCCTTGTAAATGAGTATTTTTATGATGGTATAGATGCATGCTGGCAAACTGAAAGTGCTTCATTTTAATAAAGTAGTCAATTATAAAATCATTTGTATTCTTGGGTTATAAGTCAAGGACACAGACAAACCTAAAATTTTCATCTGATTTTAATTTAAACATTGTCAAATCACACTGACTTTGAATTAATGGTGAATACTTACATTTTAACTTTCTATATGGGGAGGGTGATTTCTATTTTGTATCAAGTAAAGAGTGTCATGGCAGAGAAAATAATTAGCTTTATAAAATGGAATGGCAAAAGTATTCAACATAGATAAAATGGAGGCAGAACCTGTGAATCATGTCTTAAGAGCCTGTCAGCTCTAGGCACATGAGAAAAATAAAGTATGAGCTAAGAGGTCAGAAATTTAAAATATATTGAAAATGTTCTTGAGTTATGAGAAATGTTCCTGTCTTGTCAGACAGAATAAATGACATGTCAGGAACTGTCTTGTAAACTTATCTTCAAGCTGAAATTCATCTGTTATTTCAGATTATTCATGTGTGCCAATCAAATGTAATTTTATCAACTCAGTGTCCCATCTAAAAGCTTGTCTGAAGAGTATCACGAGTTTATGATATCTCCTTCAACATGCCATGTTCATAGTGCCAGCACTGATACTTGCTTTTTATTCAGAAATGGAAACTGTATCACAATTGAGATTTCCTGAGTATATTTGAATTTTCCAACTCTGCAAAGGTTCTTTTGTTGAGAAATAGAGTAGGATTTGATTTGCATGATAGACATTTTGTTAGAAGGATTACCATTTAGAGTGTTGTCTTTCTACATTTGGAAACTTTTATTTGTAAAATGTAGAAGTGAATTGTATAACATGCTTTCATGATTGCTTTAATATATATATATATATATATATATATATATATATATATATATGTATACATATATATGTAAATATATATATATGGAGTGAATTTTATTATTTTTACCACATAATATCTTTAAGATCAAAGGTGAAGTAAGTTCTAATTCTTATGCATTATGGAAATTAGAATTAACTTTTTTAGTTAAGGTAGATGTGTTCACATATAAATTGTCTTTAGAGTTTTTTAAAATGTATGCATACATTTGATATTTTACCAAATAGATTTTCTTTGCTTTGTTTTAGTAATTTTTTTTGCTCACTGAAAAATTGTCTTTAATGACTCCATTCTGGTTTGCAATTGTTTTAGTTATTAATAAGCCCATTTTAAGACATATTTCTTCTGCATTCCCTATTAATTTTAAGAACATCTTAAGTTATACAGACTATGAAAAATTAATAGATTCTGAAGTCTCATCAAGTCTGTCTGACTTGCATTACTAAATAGTAACATTAGTGGAAGTGGCTTTAATTGATTGGATTGCAAAGGTGAGAAATATCTGTTCACATGTAGGAAAATCATGGAGAGAAAAGAACAGCTTTGGTGGCCGATCATTAGTCATAAATCTGCTTTATTAAGTGTAAAATGCATATTTGTACATTTTGTATTTATAAGCATAGTTTTACATTTTATATTTTTATACTTTGTATAAATGGATTTTCTATTTACTACATGCTTGGAAAACTATTGTTGTTATTATTGACCTATGCATTCTCTCTCCAACCTACAAGTGGAGAATGTTGGTGATTATTAAAATAATACTGAGAGATGGTGGAATTGTAAAATAAAATCAGAGATCCAAGCAAGTTTGAATCATATGTCCATAACTTCATAATGCCTATGGGCATGAAGTTTTTTTTTTTTTTTTTTTGAGGTAGTGTCTCTCTCTCTAGCTCAGGCTGATCTGGAATTCAGTATGGAGTCTCAAGGTGGCATCAAGCTGACTGTGATTCTCCTACCTCAGCCTCCCCAGTGCTGGGATCAGAGGCGTGTGCCACCATGCCTGATTTTTTTCTGTACAATATAATACTGTTTTATCATAGAGTTGTGAAAAGCATTACTATCAGAATGTCTTTGAAAACATTAGGAAGATGGAAAAGGATTATAGAAATATAAGATTATATAGTTATATATGTATAAGAATAGTATACATTTTGTCTGTTTAATTGAAAGGACATTGTATTTGTGCTGGAGTGCCAATGAAAGTCATTTTGACCTAGTACTTTTTGGTACCATCTGCTTATTTCCCCCATGGCTTAATGTAGCCTACATCCCAGAAGCATGCACACTGTGCATGCATGCCTTACTGAAGGACAGATGTCAATGTAGGGATGAGTCCTAGATTTCCTGAGCAGGAAGAAACCACAGAAGTCTAAGGAGAAAAAGTAGGCAAAGAGAGACTGTATAATTTTCTTGAAGACATTGATCAGATCTGTAGCTAGAATTGACCCCTGCAGTTCCTAGGTTTTTATGGCTAGACCTACTCTGTTCACTTGTATAAAGTTTTCCTTGATACTTGCGATTTTCTTTATGTTATGCCATTTTATTTCCTTGTACAAGTCTGCTATTCAGGGAGAGAGAAATGAGAGTATCTTATGGGAATCTAACTGCTAATGATTAGTAATTAATTTGCACAGTATATATGTATAAACTCACATATATACACAGTAGAGATATATATCAGAGAGATAAGATAGAACACTAGATGCTGGTTGAGGATATGAAGATAAATAAAGTATTTACCTTTTACAATGGCTTATGGTATGAGACAGGGCTTTCAAGAGCTATCCTTTTTTGTTTTTTGTTTTATGAGGTAAGATCCCACTTTAACCCATGCTGACTTGGAATTCACTCTGTAGTCCTTGGCTGGCCTCGAAGTCATGGTGATCCTCCTACCTCTGCCTCTCGAGTTCTGGGATTAAAGGCATGCACCACGATGCTCAGCTTTATTTGTTTATGGGGGTGGGGGGAATGGATGTGCCAGAGCCGCCAGCTCCTTCAAACAAACTCTAGACACATGTAACACATTGTGCATCTGTTTTACATGGGTTCTTGGGAATTGAACCTTGGTCCTTTGGCTTTTCAGGCAGGCGCCTTAACTGCTAAGCCATCTCTCCTGCCCTCTAGAGGTATCTTGACTGTCAAAAAGTCAGCATAAATTCCTGGAGATGACATTTGAACTGACCTTTAAGGATAAAGAGAACTATACTAAGTAGAGAGCATGACTGAAATTTAAGAAGTAGGTGAGGATAGGTACTATAATAAAGATGTGGTAATCCATATATATATGGCAATAGAGGGGTTTGAGCTGGGGAGAGATTAATTAGATACGAGTTTTAGAAGAGTCATCTCTGAGAGCACTTTAGATGGTGGAAGGGTTGGAGCTATGGTAGGGAGACCAGTAGGCCTCCACTGGAGTTAGAAAACTTATTTTTCATGAGAAAACATTGAGCTTTCATTCATTCACAAAGCTGCCCTTGAGTTTGCAATGCTTCTTCCTCTGCATGCACTTGTTATCCACATATTACCTTATATTTAGGATAAGTTAGTTAGAAGGAATTAATTTCCTAATAAGAAAGTTACCATTTGTACTCTAAGTTTGTGATATTTTGTCTATTAGAATTTTGTCTGTGAGTATTCCTGTTCCTCTTTTTCAGAGATCAAAAAACGTGAGAAGTAAAGACAATCCCTCTTTTGGTTGTGGGAATTTGGTTTGAATGTTATAATATTGTAAAATCCATCCAAAGTATTATTAAAGTAGGGAGGTGTCATTGTTTGATTCAAGTGTCCCCCCCCCCCCAAACTTAGGTGTCCTAAATGCTAGGCAACCCAGCTGAGGGCAACTGGAAATTAAAGCCTCCTGGAGGCAGTGTATTGTGGTGGCTGGCTTATGGATGTTACAGCTAGTTTCCTCCTGCAAGTGTTTGGCACACTCTCCTGTTCCTGTTGTCCACCATATGTTGGCCAAGAGGTGATGTCCACCCTCTGCTTATGCCTTCATTTTCCTCTGCCATCATGGAGCTTCACCTCCAGTCTGTAAGCCAAAAATAAACCCCCTTTTCCCAGAAGCTGCTCATGGTTGGGCGATTTCTGCCAGTAATGTGAACCTGACTGCAATTGCCATTTCATGGTCGTTAGTTTTATGGACTGTGCAGAAGGTAGAAAAGGCAGGGAATGGACTCTTTTCCAAAAGCCTAAGGGGAAAGTATGGCTCTGCTGAAACTTTGCAGACTTCTGGCTTCTATTACTTTTTCTTAGTTGAATTGTATTCCATTTACAGTTTGAGGAAAAAAGATTAACCTGTGGACAATGTAGCCTTCCTTTTAGGAACATTGTATTTAAGGTCTCTCTCTCCTCTCTCTCTCTTCTTGATTGGCCTGGAACACTTTTTTTTTTTTTTTTTGGTTTTCCAGAGTAGGGTCTCACTCTGGCTGACCTGGAATTCACTCTGTAGTTTCAGGGTGGCCTCGAACTCGGTGATCCTCCTACCTCTGCCTCCCAAGTGCTGGGATTAAAGGTGTGCACCAATATGCCTGGCTTAGCCTGGAACTTTCTGTCCTCAAATTCATGGCAGTCCTCCTGCCTCAGGTTCCTGAGTGCTGAATTGCAGGCATGACTCAACATGTTTCTGATTAGTTTTCTAAATATATTTTTAATTATATATTTTTAAAATTAAAATAGTTAAAAATTTAAATATAACACTACAAAAGAATCCAAAAAGTGTGGTTACTTTTAGCCCTCTTCATTATTTTCCTTAATCAACTTCTTTAAACTCATTTATTATTTGTTTAATAAGAGTTTTGCATTATTTTCATATGTCTAAATGATGAGCTTGTACTGATACCAATTTCCCAATTTTTTGATATTACCTATTGATTTTCTTCTATAGTTAATAAAGAATTCATTCATCTATACTACTTCAGTTACTTTATTAATTACTTTTTTATTTCTTTGGCACTTCACTTATACTTCATTCTTTCACAGCACTTAGGAGTGGGTTCAGGCCCTCACCTGCTAAGCACATCCTTTATATCTCCAGATGACCACTTACTCTTTGTCTCTTACTCTGACAACCAGAACCTGCTGCCTAATAACCATAGCATTTCTATTAACTCTTTTTAAATCTCTAGCTTCTCTTAATGTAAATAACTTTCCTACTTTTTCTGTACCCATACTTACTGTGTGGACTAATAATTACTTTAGATCATAGGTATATTTTAATAGTTTAATTTCAAGAGACAAAGTAGACATTAGTATGAATACATACATTTTTGTTATTGTGATTATATAAGTTGCTACCAGAGCAAGGTAATTAGTTATTTCAAGTAATGACACTACATCTAAGAGTGGTATTAGAGGATAAGGACATGTTTTGTAGATTTCTATAGCAAATGATAGAATCAAATTCATTAGGGAAAAAAACCTAACAATAACTATGGTGAATAGTAATCTTTGTAATAACTCTATGAGGTATGTCTAATTAGAGAGGGTTGAGGAGTACCTACTAGAGGAGTTAACAAAGAACTTATTTGATGTTAGCTGGAGTTGGGAGACTTGACACTTTAATCTTGTTACTTAACATTGGAGCCTGACTTGCAGTTATGTTTCCTGTATTTGGGATATTACTACTATATTGGAGTTGGGCAGATACTTACACAGGAAACCCTCAGTTGTTTTCTTTGTTAAGAAGTTCTCTACTATCTCTTAAAATACATCTTAGTTCCTTCTACATATGCCTTTTCCCTTGGCAGGTTGGTTTAACATTTCTTTGAATGAATATGCTTGTTAATAAGTACCTCCCCAGTGGGAGAAAGAGAGGTAAATGGTGTGGTTGATTACGCAGAGCTTGTTATAGGGATAAGAATGGGTAAGGTGGGAACAGATCATACAGAATTTTTTTTTTCCATTCAGAAGTTTTTATTGTATCTTTGAGCTTTTGGGCTGGCTTTAAGAAACAAGAGAAGGTGGTAAACTTTGGAGTAGATAAATGATATAAAAGCAGTATTTTAGGAAAAAGAATAAAGTGCTTGGAGAAATAGATACAACAATACAAGGTAAAGGATCCTGCAATCTACATGAGAAATTGGTATGGGCATATCAAGGCTATGAACTCATCATTGAGGCTTTGATAAGTGATGTTCTCTAATGACAAGTCAACAGAACAGAAGCTACCATGAGTGAGCTAGAGTTACTTCAGCTGTCTCTTTGAAGACAAATAAATGATTGTTTCTATTGATCTGTTTAAAAAATTAGACATAGTTACTAATGTGTGTAACATAGATTTTTGTCTAAACCAGTGACCTGTTGCTTCTCCCTTTTCTTAAGATTAATGTATTTTCTGTTTTTCCAATTAGGATATGCAAAGACAAATCTCGAAATAATATATAAGTAAAGGTCTGAGATACCTTCTGTTTTATTCCCACTAAGATGTAAAGCAGAAAAATTAAGTAACAAAATAAAAGGCAGCTCTAAAGGACATTTATTATTCTCTTATAATTTTATTTTGCACATTTGCCTGTGCCTAATTTCATACATTATTATTAATCTTTATTTGTTTTAGTTCAGATATCTAAAGTTATATATAATTATTATCTTATTAACTTCTACATGAACTTTCTCCTTGCATGTCTCACTCCTCAGAAATACTTGGTTAATATTTTGGCATGAGGGTTTGCACTCGTCAGGAGTATATGTTTGTACAGAGACATTAACACAAAAGAGTCAAGTCATATGTGAAGGTATCATAAGGGAACTGAACTTTTGTGTATCAACACAGAAAAAGAACTGCTAAATGTTGTGGACCATTGAAAACTATTTCTACTTACTGGGACTCTTATGAACATGAGATGGTATCTAATTTGGGCTTAGTAAATAAGTACTTCTCATACACTGAGCATTCTTCTGAATTTAAGATTTTGGTGAATTTCAATAACTTTATAGGTATAAAGTTATCCTCTCATCTCATTTTCATATTTTTATTCACTAATTTCTTTCCTCAGGTTCTCACTAAAGTTTGAGAATTAAAAAGACTAGAATATTAACTTTTTTTTTTTTTTAGAGCCATCGAGGCTGTGGGGTTATTTCTCTATAGAATATTAACTTTTAAAATGAAAGAAGGCAGGAATGGGGAATATAGTAGGTACTATTATACAAGTCATAGTGTGCACTCTCAAGATGTATTATATCTCAAATTTTCTATTGATCACTTTGTGGTCATTTGAATGTAGAATGTCCCCATATCCTCATGTGTTGGTGATTAAGCCATATACTTAACCCTCAACTCAACTGATGGAGCCTTTTGGTGTTGAAACCTTATTGGAGGAGGTGTGACATTGGGGACAGGCCTTGAGATATATTAGTCCATCTCCACTGGGTGTTCAGTGTTCACTCTTTACACTTTTTCCTTGCCTCTGTGACAAGCTGATACCAGCTAGCTGTCTCTGTTATGCTTTTCCTACCTTGATAGAAGCTTCTTCTTGAAACGATAAATGAGAAATAAACTCTTTTTTTTTTTTTCCTGTAATCTACCTCTGTTTTGGACTTTCATCCCAGCAATGAGTGGGTAACAATTGCAACTTATTTTTTAAAGTAAAATGAATATTTGTTTGGTCAGTGCTCTTCTTATTTAATCACAATGTGCAGTCATTCTCAACTTAGTACATATTCTCACAACATTTCCTTATAGTCTTCTATCTTGAGTTTATGCCTTTTTTCCCAGAAGAAGTGGTGGATAAAAGCAAAATATGTACAAGGGGACAAAGAGAGAATAAGAGGAATCAAGAACAAAACCATTCCATGTTCTTATGTTTGTATTTCTTTCTTTTCCATTCTAGGAATCTACTTTCTTCTGTTTTTATGATTTTCCTGCCTTTGGCTACTTTCCCCAGATTGTCTTAATCCACATTATTTTTTCATAGAAATCAAAGTTCAGCATATTTGGTTTATAAGCCCAAATGTAAAAATGTGAAGACAAGAATCAATAGTTGGGACCACCCTGGCTCTGACCCTTGGAACACAATGTGTACCATTCATGTTGTGCTAAGGGATATTTCCAAGGTGTGTTCAGTGATTTTTCTTGTTCTAAGTATAGAGCAGCATTAACAATAATAAAAACAAAGCAAAGCAAATATTAGCAGACATAGCAGAAGCCTTGAAGTTCATGGATAACAATAATCTGAAGAATATTTCAGACTTGTGTGACTTGCTATATATTGTATTGCTGGGTTCTGACTAACATTTTCTTTGTAATTCTTCAGTCATGTGACTGTTTTTTGTTTTTGTGGCACCAGAGCTCAAACCCAGGGTCTCATGCAGGCTAGATAAGCACTCTACCACTGAACTATACCTCTAGCCCTTGGGGTGTGACTCTTATTTGAAGAAAGGGTACAGTTTTGAGTTCTACATTAAAAAAGAATGCTGAAAAATTGGCATTTGTTGAAAAGTGCTAATACAATGGGGGAAAGGTCCTTTTAAAGAATAGGCCAAGCCTATCCCAGCCTCTAGGAAGTAGAGGCAGAAGGATTGCAAGTTCAAGGATTTCTTGGACTACAGAGAGAGACTACAGAGTGAGCTCAAGGTAAGCTTGGTGAACTTAATGAGACCCTGCCTCTGAATTAAAAGTAAAAAATGGGCTGAGGATATAGTCCCATGTTAGCATGTTTACCTAGCATGTATGAGCTCTTGGGTTCAACCAACAGAACTACAAAACAACAAGAAAAACAATAACAACAAATCCTAGGTTAAAGGACTAAAGATCATATTATTTCTCAGTTGAGCAAAGCAATTTTATAATATTGTAGTTTTTAACTTTTTTTATTTGCTACTTTTATTTATTTATTTGACACAGAGAGACTAGTGCACTCCGGCCACTGCAAACGAACTCCAGACATGTGTGCCCCTTGTGCATCTGGCTAACATGGGTGCTGGGGAATCGAACCTGGGTCCTTTGGCTTTGCAGTCAAGCACCTTAGCCACTAAACCATCCCTCCAGCCCTATTTTCTATTTTTAAAATAATTTTATTTGCTGAGTATTTGTCTCTTTTCATGTCATTATTTAATTGTGTTCCTTATTTTTTAGAATTTACATACTTTTACTTGAAGAGTATTCTTTTCCATGAGAGAGAGAGAGAGAGAGAGAGAGAATGCCAGAAACTTCTGCCACTGCAAACAAATTCCAGAAAAATGAGTTACTTTGTGCATCTGGCTTTATGTGGGGACTGGGAAATTGACCATCAGGCTTTGCAAGCAAGTGCCTTTAAAGCCAACTCTCTAGCCAGACTTGTAATTTTTTTGATACAATTTTAAGTTTACATTCCTTCTTCAATTTAATTTTTCATTTAGTTCCTTTATTCTCACATGCAAGCTATTTCCTATTTTACCTTGTTGTTTCTTTATGTCTAAGAGGGAGAGGAGTAGCATTTGGGTAGGGAGTTCATTAGACATTCTAATCGAGTATTTCCCCAGTGTTTTGGTTCAATGGGAGTGAGAAGGACATGGAATTTGAAATAAAATAACACTAGAAGCCAGAGATTTTAAAGGCAGCTTAATTTTTAGCCAATCATGTAGTCAGCTTCTCTTAAACACATTCTTTTCATTTTAACAATACAAAATTTGCATTTTAGAGTTGTGTGGATAAATTGAGATAATCTATAATAAGCCTTGCTTAGTGCTCAATACACAGGCCTTCAGAATATATGACATCATTCCTTAAGCTGCTGCTATTACTATCTCTCCTCCACATTCACATGCCTTGTCTGTGTTTCATCCTTTATTTTCTCTGAGGCTTGCTAACCAACATCAGTTTTTTACTGGCATTTCTCCTTTAGGCCTCCTTATATATTTATCCTTTAACTTAGTTATGTTACTCAGGGCATATGAGGAAAGCATGGGAATAATTCTAAGGAAGCAATATGTTAAATCCTTAGTTGAATTTAATTACCACACAGGTTATTACCTAGAATACATAACTGCAGAAACAGATTACCTAGTTAATTCTAATAATTCCAGTCCACCTACAATACTTAATACCTTTTGAAGGGAATTAACATGTGATCATTTGTGCTGACTGCTTTCATCTTAAGCCTTCCAAATACACATTCCTCTCACTTAGCCTAAAATATAAATTCAGCACAGTAACCTTGTTATGGAATCAAAGATTTAATACCTCTTTTAGCACATGGAAAAAGAGCAAAATAAAGAAATAAGGATAAACATAAATATGGAAGAAAAAAAATCAATAAAGAATGTAAAGTTCCCACAGGGGCTAAAGGCATTTGTATGCAATGCATTTTTCATTATCTTTGACTTGTTACTAAAAATGTATATATATATTAGACATGATATATATATATATATGTATATATATATGTGTATATATATGTGTGTGTGTGTGTGTGTGTGTGTGTGTGTTTTAAAATCATGACAATAGCTTCTTTAATTTTAACAAATGTTTCATACCTTCAGAGCCTATCATTGTACTATATAAATAATAAACTCCAAATCAGGAAATAGAAGATTGCAGCTCCAACTCAGGTCATTTGTTGGGCTCTCCCTACAAATTATGCTGATTCATTGATGGGCATTTTTATAATATTATGAGATACTTAAAGCACCACCTTAAGCATATATCATCTTAAGTTGAGTGAGTCTCTAGAAGTAGGAAGTGCCTACTTGCTTAAGTTTTCTCCCTTAGGCCCCTTGGATTGGCCAATGAGGAATAATTATTTGAGTGGTCCCTTATTGATTATATTACTTATCAAAAGGAAAAGAGACAGACCATAACACCAACTATATTTATTTTTATTCAGAATTTTGTGTGCAACTTTGAAGTTTGTCTTTCTTACTGTTGGAATGATATGGAAAATAAAAACTAAATGTCAGAGAGAAAAGAGGTGCAGACTGCCATATAGATATGTCCTTTCCTCCATTTTTATTCAAGGGTCTGGAGATGTGCTTGCTAATAGAAGGTGGTGGTTTTCTTCCCCGTTTAAATATTTCTGTCTCTTTGTACACCCTTTATGAGAGCAGTAAAAACAGATAGTGAAAGACTTGGTAAGACAAATGAAGTGGTCAACTGTGGAGTAAAATAAATTAAAACCTGGGCTCAGAATCTGAGTGACCCATTGACTTTGCTAACGAGTCCTTAGCCTTTGAACTCTATCCTAGCTACACTATGTCTTTATAGATGGGCTGATCAAAATATGTTTTATACCTTAAGACAGAGGTGCTTTGTAATTCATGTAAACATCCTTTGACTCAATGTTAGATTCACTTTGATCTGCTCTTCTCTTCATGAACTCGCTTATTGAAATTGAGGGTCTTTATTTCCTTAGCCAGAAATTAAGTAGGTTGTACTAAATGCATTGTTGGATTGTGCAATGTTAATTGGTTACCTCTTTTATAATATTTGAGGGTGTTCACCCCACCCTGCAAAGGGCAATGTTAACACAGAAGGCAGAAGACAATATTCCCCTATTTTCTAATATGCCAACTCTCCATTTGGCATTATTATGTCTAAAAAGCACAGGAAGTTAAGTAAGGATTTGGCTATATGCAATGTTCTACAGAACACATTAGACCTTTGATATTCACTAAATTTTTTTTTTTTTTTTTTTTTTGAGATAGGGTCTCACTCTGGTCCAGGCTGACCTGGAATTAACTCTGTAGTCTAAGGGTGGCCTCGAACTCAACGGCGATCCTCCTACCTCTGCCTTCCAAGTGCTGGGATTAAAGGCGTGCGCCACCACGCCCGGCTTCACTAAATTTCATAAGAAATTCAATTATATATAAGAGCCTCTCATCCTAAGGTATATAATAATAAAGTCAGTATTTAAATAGGAAAAGGAAAATTATAATTGTCAATTTTTTCCAACAAGAGATTTTGAGAAACTATTTATTGACAACTTCCATAAATATAGATGATATACCATGATCATAAATCCCTCTTACCACTGTCTACTTTCCCCAGCCTAAATCCCTCTCTGCTACATCCCCTCTTCTTTATAACCAGTCTCTCTTCTACCTTCATACCATCACTTTTACCTCCTGTTATACAGATCTTGTATATGTAGTATCAGCCACTGTGAGTTAATGGCTAACAAGACCATTTTGTGTCTAGATGACAGCATTGTAAGCAGTTCCCCCTTCCTTTGGCTCTTATATTCTTTCTGCCACCTTTTCCAAAATGGCCCCTGAGCCTTGCAGGGTGTGAGAGAGATGTCTCAGTGCTGAACACTCCACTGTCACTTCTCTACAGTATGGTGAGTTTCAACAAGGAATTTTTAAAGGGGACCTATTCATTTTCTTTGATAATATAAAATCTATATGTACACAAGATGAGGCAGAATGGGTACTAGAATTATTTCCAACTCCTGTAGCAATTGAAATAACTTAGCTTAAGTACAGGTGCAGCTGTAATTAAATCAAGTCAGTATTTGAATATTAGAAGAAAAGTATACATTCTTCAAAGGCAGAAATAGTGTTATTCTCCTTTGTAAATTCTAACAGTCTTTAGTGAAGTGCTGTGCATATTTCCAAGGGCTATTAGCTATTGCAGAGTCCTTACTATGCAAGCCCCACAGTGGCTTCTCAGAACTCGCCTGGACTTGGTCTGCTGCTATCACCTCAATCTTATGTGTCTTCAGTTATTGTGGCATCCTAAAGAATTTTAGAATTTTCTCTGAGAGCAAGTTCACAGAGAAAATAGTTAGTTAAAGTGACTGCTGACTTCTGAAAAGAATATAGTTCCTATAGCTGGAGTAGCCAGGTGGCCATGAGTACTTTTAGGAAAATTCTGAGTTTCAGTTCTGATCAGCCTGTTAGTCACTAAAGACTGCCATTCCTTTTGTTGTCTACAAGTAGATGCCTCTCAAAAGACTCATCCACTCTAGATGTCTGACTCCCTCATTTACAGGTATAGGTAATGAGTCAAAAGTTAGAAACACTGCCCATCTTAAGTAGGAGAAATAACAGTAGGCCCTTGATAAACCAGTGTCAAACAAAACAAAATTTCAGTTTCCCTAGGAATTGACTGGTATTGAAAGATTAGGAATGAATGGACAGTTCTTTGTCAGGCGCTATACCTGATGTTTCCAAATAAGATTAACTTATTAATTACTTCTGACCAAGGAGGCCTCCTTGGTCACTGAGGCATCATCTCTTATCATAATGACACAGGGACTGAATTATGCCTGCTGCCTTCATACCCATAGTAATGGGTATGTTGGATGCTTTCATGAAGCTGAAAAGGCTTGGCTCCTTTCCACAAAAGTCATGATTCAGGGACTGATGGGTGGTAATGTGACAGCTAGGAAGATGTTTTGACTCTTTCTTTGAATGTGATGCTTCTTTGACCTTTCATTCATCTCAAGTAGTTATGTTGGTTTTATAGTTTACTGGATAATTATGTTTATAAATAAGATTAACTTGATTATTTTGGGTTTTAATGATATATTGTTATATAATATATAGTTACCATTTTATTTCCCTTCCAATTCTCATGTGTTTGTATTTTTTGTCTAATTACATTGACTAATTCTCCCTTTACACATTTGAGTATAGTAGTCTTCTTGCTTTATTCCTGACAGATATTGAATGCCCTTAATGCCCTTCCACTTAAGTAAGGTGCTAGTTTTATGTCGGAGGGGAGATACATCTTGTAATGCTAGGTATCAATGAGGCAAGCACTGTATCACTAAGCTCCAGACCAATTTCAACTTTATTGAATTAAAGTACTCATAAATGTTACTAGATTCTGTTCATGTTCCTGATGATCCTTTTGGTATCTCTAGAGATAAGGAGATGATTTTCCTCTCTATAGCTAACAAATGATGTATTACATTGATGGGTTGTCCAGGACAAAAATGCCTTTGTGTTTCTAAAAATGTCTCATTTTTTTAATTAGTTATGTACACAGTGTATACAGTTGTGTTGGTACCATTGTTAGCCTCCTTCCTGCCCTCCCTCCTCCACAGGGACCCTCCTCATTGGGGAATATGGGTCGTGCATTGTGGTGTTAGCCATCAGTTATGGGTAAGAGGCAATGTCTCTGTGTATAAATGCTGGCAAGGATGTGGAGAAATAAAAACTCTCATCCACTGTTTGTGGGAATGTAAGATGGTACAACCACTTTGGAAAGTAATATGGAGACTCCTAAAAAGGCTGACAATAGAGTTACCAACAGACCCAGTTATTCCCTTACTGTGCATTTACCCTAAAAGCTCCATGCCTCAGTTCAGAGAGATTTGCTCAACCATGTTTATGTCTGCTCAATTCATAATAGCTAAGAGCTGGAATCAACCCAGATGTTCATCATTAGATGAGTGGATAACCAAGATGTGGTATATCTACACAATGGAATTCTACACAGCAGTAAGGAAAAATGACACAATGAAATTTGCAGAAAAATGGTCGAAACTGGAACAGATAATTCTCAGTGAACTCACACAATTACAGAAAGATAATCATCACATAGTCTCACTCATCTAGGGCTCCTAACCTAAATCTACCCAAGATGCTGACATACCTAATAAACAGCTTGAGGGCTGGACATTAGGGTGGGTGGGGCAAAAGGGGAGGGTAATGGTGGGGGTGGGGCACAGAAAACTGGACCCAAATGGCAATGGTACCATAAAATACTACATCCTAAAAGACAGACTGTTGTTGAACCTTCACCATGCCCTTAGAGGGAACACCTGAATCACAAGGCCCTGGAGATGGTATGAATGAAGATTGACCTTAATCTTCTGTTTCTCTCTGTCTCTCTCTCTCTTTTTTTTTTTTTTTGAGGTAGCGTGTTGTTCTAGCCTAGGCTGATCTGGAATTCACTATGTAGTCTTAGGGTGACCTCAAACTCACGGCGATCTTCCTACCACTGCCTCCTGAGTGCTGGGATTAAAGGAGTACACCACCATACCCAGCAAGTTTCACTTATGAATGTAGTACTATTTTATGTGCATATTGGGTTATGTGTGTCTTTATGCTTAAACATACACAGTCACATATGGAAGCAACCTACATGAAGCTCATGCATAGTTATTTCCTTTTCAATTCTTCATGAAAATGAAGTTTAGGCATCCATATTATATCTGTCTTATAAGACCATGGTAGTTTATGCTTTTTCTTGGTTTTGAAAAGATATAAACAGCATACAATTAGCAGAAATCTGATATAGTCTTTGTAGATTTTATGTCCAGATGCATGTGGCACCTTGTGCATCTGGCATATGTGGGTTCTGGGAAATTGAACCTGGATCTTTTGGCTTTGCAGGCAAGCGCCTTAACTGTTAAGCCATCTCTCCAGTCCTGTTTTCTCATTTTTTGAGTAGGTTTGCTAATGCCATTTTGTCTATGTTGTTTTCTTTTCCCCTAAGAATTTTAATTTCAAATTAATTTACTTAGTAATCTTACTCTCGGTTTGATATTTTATTTTGTTGTGTGTGTGTGTGTGTGTGTGTGTGTGTGTGTGTGTGAGAGAGAGAGAGGGGGGGGGGGAGAGGGAGAGAGAGAGGGAGAGAGAGAACTGGTGTGCCAAGATCTATAGCCACTGCACTTTAACTCCATACATGCATAACCATGTGTGTTTGGCTCATATAGGTTCTAGGGAATTGAACTTGTCCCTTAGGCTTTGCAGGCAAGTGCCGTAACTGGTAACCCATCTCTCCAGCACTGGTTTGGCTTTTATCTCTGATTTCTTCTTGAAATCTTTCTTGGTCTTCAGAGTGGGACCCTGTCTTTCTAGATAGATTTGTACCTACCATTCCTGTGTCTCCACAGCTCCTTTCTTTTCCATGCAATTAATGAAATATATTTCTGTGCTGTTTATCATATACATAGAACACTAAATTTGTAGTATTTTTCATTTCCTATTTATATTTTGGGTTTGGATTATAGATGGTTTTATTTACTTTTCTTTGATGTATATATAGAAGAGAATTCAGGCATCTCTTATTATATAAAGATTCTAAAATTCAAAAGACCAATTTAATATTCTAATAAAGTAAACAAAGAAATGAAGCAGAAAAAAGACTGATACTGGGTGTGGAGGTGCATGCCTTTAATCCCACCACTTGGGAGGCAGAGGTAGGAGGATTGTCCTGAGTTCGAGACCACCCTGAGACCCCATAGTGAATTCTAGATCAGCCTGGGCTAGAGTGAGACCCTACCTTGAAAAAAAAAAAACAAAAAATGACTGAAGATTAATATTTTAGGTTGGTTCTAAAAGTGAACGGTTTACAAAGATCCAAAAAGACCTAGACAATATATGACCTTTCTGTAGAGGCCTTAATAAAATGAGAAGTGAGTTATGTTATATCTAAAAGAAAAGTGTTCAAGGCTGGAGAGATGGTTTACCAATTAAGGCATCTGCTTGCAAAGCCTAAGGATCCAGGTTCAGTTCCCCAGTCCCTATGTAAGACAGATGCACAAGGTGGCACATTCATCTGGAATTTGTTTGCACTGGATAAAGGCCCTGGTGCATACGCATGCTCTCTCTCTCCCTCATTATCTCAAATAAATAAATAAAATATTTTAAAAAACTTGTTTAGTAAGAGAAAATACTAAGTACAAATGCTGTGCATCATAATCAAAGATGAGGTATTTAAGGAATAGCAAGGAGATCAGGACAGAGGATACAAAGATGTAGCCAGGAATCAGTCCATGACATTTAGATCCTCCCCACCCCAAAGGTTAGTTGGAAGATATTGTTGGCTTTAAAGTGGAATAGTGACATGGTTTTCCTTTAAAAGACCTCTCAGACTGCTCGATGGAGGATGGACTTATGATTAGCTAAGAGAAGACAGGGAGAGTCCACTTATGTTATTATTGTATGAAAAGAGGTTAGACTTAGAACATGACTTGATATGATTTTGTATTTAGTTGGCTATGGAGTGTGACTGAGCCATTCAGAATAAATGGGGTGATGATGATTCCATTTCTGAGATGGTGAGACCCAAGAGAAGTGGTATGTGTGGTATATGTGTGTCCTAGAGACAAAAGTTCACCTTTGGACATGGTAAGATTGAGATTGTGATTATATATCAAAATGTAGATGTTTCTATGATGTTTGAATGTTCAGTTCTGGACCTCAGGACAGAGTTTAGAATTATCAGCAAATTTAAGATTGTAGTACTTGCTATGATCACTAAGAAGTGAGAAGGTCACACACAAAATGAATCCTTGAATCCTTCAGATTTAGAGCCCAAGGAAAACAAGATCATCAATCAAATAACTTAAAGAGGAATGTCCAGTGGGAATGAGAAACACCAGAAAATATGATATACCAGGTCACCTGAGAAATGGCCACTGCATTTAGGAGTATGGTAATATGGGCAAACTTGATCACAATGGTTTTATTGGAGAGTTTAAAAGCCAGCTTAAGAAATGAAATGAAGAGGGAGGAGGAGAGATAGAAATGAAAAGAGAGAGAGAGAGAGAGAAAGAGAGAGAGAGAGAGAGAGAGAGAGAGAGAGAGAGAGAGGAAAGAATACCAGTTTTAAGAAATTTCCCCCATAATATGTAGCATGGGTACTAGACAGGGTTTAAGATATAAGGGTTTTTTTGGGGGAGGGTCTCAGGGTGGCCTCAAACTCACAGTGATCCTCCCACCTATGCTACCTGAGTGCTTGGGTTAAAGGTGTGTGCCACCATGCCAAGCTAGGGAATTTTTTTTTTAAATATTTTTTTTGTTCATTTTTTATTTACTTATTTGAGAGCGACAGACACAGGGAGAAAGACAGATAGAGGGAGAGAGATAGAATGGGCGCGCCAGGGCTTCCAGCCACTGCAAACGAACTCCAGATGCGTGCACCCCCTTGTGCATCTGGCTAACGTGGGACCTGGGGAACCGAGCCTTGAACCGGGGTCCTTAGGCTTCACAGGCAAGCGCTTAACCGCTAAGCCACCTCTCCAGCCCTTTTTTTTTTTTTTTGAGACAGAGTCTTGCTATGTTTTCTAAGCTGATGTGCAGTGTTCATTCATAGGCATGAGTCCACTATTGGCATAGCATACTACAACTGATCCTCATGCCTCAGTATTCTGAGGAGATAAGACTATAGATATATGCTACTCTATCCTAGGGGTGGAATTTTTAAAGGGGCTTTTTTTTTGAGGTAGGGTCTCTCTCTAGTCCAGGCTGACCTGGAACTCACTATGTAGTCCCAGGGTGGTCTTGAACTCACAGCAATCCACCTACCTCTGCGTCCCAAGTGCTGGGATTAAAGGTGTGTACCACCAGGCCCAGTCTTTTTTTTTGTTTTGTTTTCTGAGGTAGGGTCTTGCTCTAGACTAGGCTGACCTGAAGTTCACTATTTAGCTTATGGTGGCCTCGAGCTCACAGAAATCCTCCTACTTTGCTTCGCCCAAGTGCTGGGATTAAAGGCATGCATCACCACGCCTGGCTTAAAGGGACTTTTAGTAGCATATTTTAAAATTGTTATGAATTAATCAGTAGAAAGGAAACACACTGATAATGTAGGAGGGAGAGAAGAAGCAGAGATACAGGTAAAGATAAAGATGGGGAGCTTGCTACAAAATCTTTAATAAATGAGGGTAGTCCCTTGAAGTTCGTTTGAAGTTCGTTTTTTTTTTTTTTTGGTTTTTTGAGGTAGGGTCTCACTTTGGTCCAGGCTGACCTGGAATTAACTCTGTCATCTCAGGGTGGCCTTGAACGCATGGCAATCCTCCTACCTCTGCCTCCCGAGTGCTGGGATTAAAGGCGTGCGCCACCACGCCCGGCTTGAAGTTTGGTTTTTAATGGCAGTGAGACAAGGTAGCAGGTGTTATAGTGGAAGCTATGCACTTCATTTTTAGGAATGAGAACAGTAGGAAGGCAAGTGAGAAAAAGCACTTGAAGCCTTTCCAGCATATACACATTCTATAAATGATACATGATATGCAGTACCAAATGATTAATGAATTAATAACCTTGAAGATGTTAGGGCATGTTCAAAGTGACCTTATAAAATGTAAACATACTCATTAGGATCCTAATAAAGACCAAAACAGAATGTTCTTTGCTAACCAAAATAGGAATTCTAACCTGCTATACCTGTGGGTAGATTTGTTTCAGCTGACTCTAGAGAACTCTGGTGGATAATAATCTTAGTCTAGCCATGGGTTAATGCTGCCTTCTTTGCTTGCATTAGCTAAATGATGCAATACAAAAATGTAGACTGTTATCAAGCTCTTAAATGATCTAATCTGGAAAGTTTAACAGTGCTTTTTAGTCTAAATGGTATAGCTGTTTGAAGGATATAATAGCATGAATGATTAACACAGCAAAATGTAGTAAAAATGACTATTTTATATGAGACGATTTCTAGGATTTCATAGTCTTGTGCCATTTTATCAGGAAGATTTACTTTTTATGCTTATTCTAATTAAAAGGTCATAGATAAATTTCCTGTATAGAAGGATTTGTCCACATGAAGTGCCTCACCGAGCTTGAGTAGAGAATATATCTGTGCTGTGTATTGCATTTGCAATTTGGGTTAGCTTATTATTCTAGCAATTTTTGCTTATTGCCCAAAGCCTTATCTCCTTGAACCAGAGAATAGGAATCTGGCCTGTTTTCTATTTCATTCTTATTCCCTACTTAGTTAAAAAGTCCAAGCAGAGATTCAGTATATGGAAGAGATGAAGGAAAAGGCAGAGTTCTCTAAAGTTAGCATAAAAGAAAGAATTTATTTATTTATTTAAAAAATTTTGTTTATTTTTATTTATTTATTTGAAAGTGACAGAGAGAGAAAGAGGCAGATAGAGCAAGAAAGAGAGAATGGGCGCGCCAGGGCTTCCAGCCACTGCAAACAAACTCCAGACATGTGTGCCCCCTTGTGTATCTGGCTAACGTGGGTCCTGGGGAATCCAGCCTTGAACTGGGGTCCTTAGGCTTCACAGGCAAGCGCTTAACCATTAAGCCATCTCTCCAACCCAAGAAAGAATTTATTTAGAGTAACTTGTTAGATTCATCCCAGGGATAAGAAGGACTTTAAAGCAATTAATCTCAGAACCATATTCTCAGAAAATGAAATTTAGTGAGATAAACTAATATTAGGTAGTTAACATTTTATTGAATTACTTCCAATATCCACTATAGAAATTATAGAAAAATAGGTCTGTGGAGATAACTTGCTCAGTCAGTAAAGTGGTTGTATTCTGAGCATGATAGCCCAAGTTCAAGCCTCATTATCCATGTAAACATTCTGAGCATTGTGTCTCATGGTTATAATCAGTACTAGGGCGGTAGAGAGAGGATCTTTGGAGCTTGCTGGCTAGCCACTCTAGCCTGCTTGGTGAGCTCTAGTCCAATGTGAGATCCTATCTCAAAGGAGGAGGATGATGTTTCTGAGGATTACACCTGAGGTTGTTCTCTGGTCTTCACATTCACAAACACTGGTATACACACATGCATTTGCACACATATGGACTTGAACATACATACACATGTACATGTACACGTACATGAAGAAAACAGAAAAAAAGGATGCTTTTGGATATATAGTCTGATGTCTTTTTTTTTTTTTGCATATGTATGTTATGTGGTATCCATGTTTTTGTGTGTGTGGGCAAACATGCTCAGGTGCACTCACATAACTTTTATCCTAAATTTATGGTATCTCTTTCTACCTAACCATAAACAGTTTGCAAAGAAAGGTAACAATATTAATAGAGAAAATCAAAATAGCTAATTATTTGATTGTTTTGTAACTACTTTGGCCATTGCCTGCTACTTAGTTGTCTTTGCTGTGCAAGATGATGTTAGGTATATGATTATTCCTTGTAGAGCCAAAGTTGTGCCACAAAAAGAATGTTGTGACCTATTATTATTCTGTACTTTCTTGCACCTGACTCCATTTCTATTCTTTTTTAAAAATCTTGTTTAAAAATTTTTAAAGTTAATTTTATGCATGTACAAAATAATGGGTGGCATCATTCTTTGTTTGGCACAACCTTGGCTCTAAAAGGAATATTCATATACCGATACCATCTTACACAACACGACCTTGGTTTTGTCATGACATTTTTCACATATGTGTATCATTGTTCTTTGCTTATGTTAGCCCCATTACCCTCTTTTGTTTCCTTCCTGTTTGTCACCTTTTCCCTTCAAATAGTTCCCCTTTTGCTTTCATGTTGTGTGTGTGTGTGCATATTTTTATATAAATCTAGATTTTTAGCTGGGTGTGGTATTGCATGCCTTTAATCCCAGCACTTGGGAGGCAGAAGTAGGAGGATCGCCATGAGTTGGAGGCCACCCTGAGACTGCATAGTGAATTCAGGTCAGCCTGAGCTAGAGTGAGACCCTACTTTAGAACCCCCCCAAAAGGAATTTAGACTTTTCATTACTGTTATTCTCTCCAACACTCTTTTATCCTTCTTCTTTCCTCCTTATAACTGGCTCTAATTCTTTACAATAATCATCATTATATGTATATACATATATACATTAATATATATGAGATATTAAAATAAGACATGCACATGTAAGATTTATTTTTTATTTTAAAATACTTTAGTTATTTATTAGAGAGTGAGAGAAAGCAAGCAAGAATGCCAGGGCTTCCAGCTTCTGCAAAACAATTCCAGAACATGTACCACCTTGTGCATCTGGCTTATGTGGGTACTAGGGAATCAAATCTGGGTCCTTAGGCTTCCCAGGCAAGTACCTTAACCACTAAATCATTTCTCCATCTCTGTAAGATTTATTATAAAGACTTGGTTTATATGATAATGGGGGCTAAAATGTCCTATGGAGTCCTCCCAAACCAGGAGTGCTGATGATAATTCCCAAGGCAAGCACAAGAGAATACCAACATCTTAGTTCAGGCAATTATTCAGAGCTGAGTTAATATTCGCCAGACTGTTGCTTGTATGTGGACCTTTAACACATTGGAAGGCACTTGTCCACATTGAGGAGGTTCAGTCTTCTTCACAGAAATGCTTCACAGAAGGCTGGAGGTAAGGCTTAGCAGTTAAGGCGTTTGCCTGCAAAGTCAAAGGACTCAGGTTCTATTCCCCAGGACCTACGTTAGCCAGATGCACAAGGGGGTGCACACATCTGGAGTTCATTTGCAGTGGCTGGCGGCCCTGGCATGCCCATTCTCTCCCTCTCTTTCTGCCTCTTTCTCTGTTAAATAAAAAAATAAAATAAAATAAAATACTTAAAAAAAGGGAAAAAAGAAATGCTTCACAGATATTGGCACACCTACCAATCATTTTCTTTTCTTTTCTTTTTTTTAATTTTTATTAACATTTTCCATGATTATAAAATATATCCCATGGTAATTCCCTCCCTCCCCACCCCCACACTTTCCCGTTTGAAATTCCATTCTCCAACATATTACCTCCCCATTACAATCATTGTAATTACATATATACAATATCAACCTATTAAGTATCCTCCTCCCTTCCTTTCTCCACCCTTTATGTCTCCTTTTCAACTTACTGGCCTCTGCTACTAAGTATTTTCATTCTCACACAGAAGCCCAGTCATCTGTAGCTAGGATCCCCATATGAGAGAGAACATGTGGCGCTTGGCTTTCTGGGCCTCTACCAATCATTTTCAACCAGACATTTGGATGTCCTATAATCCATCAAGTTAACACACAAAATTACTCATTATAATTTATCTTGAATGATGTTTTCTTTTTGTTTAATTTTATTCATTGTAATTTATAATTAAAGTAACTCCTGAACACAGAGTATGGATGACAGGCTCCTATTCTACCACTCATTTGTTATGTGGTTTTAGGGAATGTAGTAGTTACCTTTTGGTGGTTGGGACAAAACACTCTACCAGAAGCCAAGGCTTATAGTTTTCAGAGGGCATTTTATCATGGAGGGGAAAGCATGGCAAGAACAGAAAGCAGAGTATCATAACTTATAATATCAGCAAGGAGAAAGCAGCAGGGTGAGCTAGGTAGCTCTGACAAGTGGGGCTAGATTATAAAATCCCAAGGCCCACTTGCTAGTGACATATATCCTCAAGCAAGGCTCCATCTCCCAAAAGCTTCACAAGTTGGGGATTAACTATGAGTCTTAATTACAAATACATGAGGCTGAGGAGGACATTCCACAGTCAGACCACAACAGGGAATTCATTAATATATTTATGATTTGGTATCTTCTGTTGTCATATAGTGATAATAATAGTGCATGCCTCTTCTAGAATAGGCAAGCACTGTGAAAATATTGTGGGTACTTATTAAGTGATTGATAAACTTAGTATTTTTCACTGCTGTAACACTGTCTTTACCATTCTTGTAACAGGAAAAAATTACTGTTAACCTAACCCTTTTTTTTTAAGTGTGTTAACATTCAGCCACTTATGAGTCTGAATTAGTGTATTTATTTAGATTGACCAAGCAATATTAATTTCTCACCTAAAATTTAATTGCTTCTCTGCCAGAAAAGCTGTTAGGTGTTGTTTTCTTTATTTTTTGAAGGTTTAGTATGAATTTTCATTTGGCAGGATCCAAATGTCTTAAACTTGAGTCTTTTTTGGAAATCAATTATGTTTTTTTGTTTTAATTTTTATTGATAATTTTCATAGGTGTGCATGATGTATTTTGATCACAATTCCTTTATAATACCTTCATTTGTCCCTCTCCCCATCTGAACCTTATTTATTTATTTATTTGTGTGTGTTCATGTGCATGGATACATCAGTATTTTGCTGAAAACAAATGTCAGATATATGTGCCATGGCTTTACATAGGTGGTTGGGGAATTGAACCTAAACTGGTAGGCTTTATAAGCAAACATACTTATCTGCTGAGCTACCTCTCCAGTCCCAAACTTGAGTTTTTAAAAGATATTTTATTTATTTATTTGAGAGAGAGAGAGAAAGAGAAAGAGAAAGAAGAGAGAGAGAGAGAGAGAATATGGGGTGTGCCAGGGCTTCCAGCCACTGCAAATGAACTCCAGATGCATGTGCTACCTTGTGCATCTGGCTTACGTGGGTCCTGGGGAATTGAACCTGGGACCTTACGCTTCACAGGCAAGTTCCTTAACTGCTAAGCCATCCCTCCAGTCCCCAAACTTGAGTTTTGATGAGACCCTTCTCCATCTTCAAATTTTGACCCAAAGTAGATCAAACATACTTTAGAGAACATTGAGTTTGGTATTACACAGAGAAATCTTGAGTAGTATAACATTTATGATTATTTAAATTCAAGGTGGGAAATCTACCAGACATATCACATAGAATACTTGAATTGTTAATATTATTTAAAAAGTAAGTGGCAAGGTCACTAAAGTAAACATAAGTTATTTGTTTTGTGGTTCTTGTTTCAGGTTGAAAGTCAGTTTTAAACATGTGTTCCAGGAGATAATATATCAGCCATGGGCTTGAGGAATTATAGGAAGTTAAGTTCTTTTTTTTTTTTTTGATTGGTTTTTCATGTTAGGGCCTCACTGTAGCCTAGGCTGACCTGGAATTCACCATATAGTCAGAGTGACCTCAAACTCATCGTGAAATTCCTACATCTGCATATCTGCCTCCATCTGGAGTGTTGGGATTAAAGGCATGAGCCCTTCCCATCCTCATTGTAGCACCTGACTTGTTCTCTACGTCTCTTTCACTAGTTTACTACGCTTTTGCTCTCTACTTCTTCACTATTTTACTATTTAGACAGGTTTGGAAGTGTGGTGATCCCCATATCTTAAAGGATTTGGAAACATTTGTAACATTTTTGCTTTTCTACCTTTTAGTGAAGTATCTGCCACTGTTATCTTATGGATTATTTACTTGTTGGACTTTACTTTCAGAGGGTTAGGAAAATACCTCTAATATTTCAGAAGTGTTGGAGCCCAGGTTAAAGGAATAGCAGAGTGCTGTTCTCCAGGGCACTTTTGAAATATGGCTCTGCTAACAAGTGAAAACCTTTTGGCAGCTTAATCTCTAGTCTTGCTCTTAATAATTTAATTACATAATCATGGAGATTTTGGGCTAGCAGTCTAATAGCTCATTGGTGCTAAGGTGACAAAGAATGAATTCTCATGTAATGTTTACAGATGCTACACAAACAATGTCCTTTTGAAGACAAATGGCCCATATGCTTAAATTATTGGTCAGCATCATGCATTAGCAACTGACACTTCCTCAGGACCACAGGCTGTTACATTACCACAAAAGCCTCCTAATTGTAATTGTGCACCATTCCAACACATTCTCTACTCTCAGCAGGGATCTGTTTGTAAAGATGAGTGCCCATCATGGTTCACTTTGCTTAGAACCTTTAGGTGGCACAGAGCACCCTTGGAGGAGGTCCAGACTATTATCACTCTTTTAACCCAACCTTGCCATTTCATTACTCACACAACTTTAATGTTGAGTCATCTCCTGGATTGGAAGATGGCCAGCTTGCAAAGGGGAACTCAGAGCTGAGGTAAACCTTGATGCCCAGCTCTGATCTTTGTGGCTCTCCCTACTGCCGTGCTTTCAGGGTTTCCATTGAAAAAAATCTGAGGGGATTGCCTTTGTATGCTATGAGTTGTTTCCTTCTTGCAGTTTTTAAGCACTTTCTGTTGTGTTGTTTAGAGTTTTAACTATGATGTGCCTGGGAGAGTTTCTTCTTTGGTTCAGTCTGTTTGGTGTACTGTGAGCTTCTTGTATCTGGATGGGTTTCTCTTTTGAGAGAGTGGGAAAGTTTTCATTAATAATTTTGTTGACTATGTTTTCCATGCCTTTGGCCTGAATTTCTTCCCCTTCTGGTATACCCATGATCTGGATGTTCAGTTGTTTTAGGATATCCTGCAATTCCCTCATATTCTGTTCACATGATTTTTTTGAACTTATCAAATTTTTTTGGACTCTCAAACAATTTCTTTTGTCTTGTCTTCCAGATTTGAGGTTCTGTCCTCCACATGATTAACACTTAGTGTTTGTTTTTAGAGAGGAATTTTACAGGCTCTATTTGATTTTTGTTTTCTGTTTCATTTTTCTGGATCATATCCCTTTGTCAAGTTCCAATTCCAGGTCATGCTTTGTATTTTTTTTTTTTATGCTCCTTGGAATTAATTCTTACATTTAATCATGTCTTTACTAAGCTTAAGCATCTGGTTATTGAGATTCTGTATACAGTGAATCACCTTCAATTCATTTATCTCTCTTTGAAGGCCTTTCTTTTTCTTCAATTAAGTTAAGCCCAGTCATGAAAGCTGTATGCTGTCAGAGATGATTATGCTCAGTTTCATTTATGTGATTGTTAGTTTTTTGATGATTTGCTTCCAGTTCACTTGGTCAGGGTAAATAAGCTTATTGTGTTTTCATTTTGGGATTCAATTTCTGTTGTTTCCTCTACGTTTTCATTAGAGACTTCTACTGTTTTCTCTCTTTTTAAAAATTTATTTATTTTGCATTGGGTATTCCCATACTGTGGTGTCCATTTTGCTAAGAAGGAAGCAAATAATTGCCATTGTAGGATCTTCAGTGAGTGTTCTGTTTTGGGTTTAAACTGAATTGGAGTGGGATGGCGCTATATCCACAAATGTGTGAGTTAGGAAGATGGCAAGTACTCCTGTAGCTGTTCACTGGTGGCTGATACCAGAGCTGTGGTGGCCAGTGTAGAATCTCTTCAGCCCAAAATCACAGCCATGTTTTGCCTGTGGGTCCCAGGGGTGGTAGCAATTGTCCCTACTCCCTACTGTATCCAGCTGAGCAGGTTGTAGAGGACTCATTGGTACCACTGGTGGATAGTTGCCAGATATTCCTGTGCTCCTAATCTGGGGCAGGAGTGATGTCCCAAAGGGTCACCAGTAGGTGGGTGCCAGCAGTTAGAGGGAGTAGGGGCAGGGAGTGGGGGTGTAGGGTACTGAGCTCCACAGACCAGTCTGGAGCTCAGGTGTATGGAGTTACTGGTGTAGGGGTGATGGTGTGTTGAGGCAGCCAGAGGTATGGCTTGGCATGATCACATGAGGTGACTGAGACAGGAGGCATGGGGTGAGGTGGGGCATGGCAGCACAGAGTGGGTTCACAGGTCCCAGACTCACCATACCCCTCTCATTCCCTGAGCGTACAGGCCATAATCATGCTGATGGCCTGCACCTACAGGCCCCCAACTCCCTGAGCACCTCATCTGCCTGGCCCCAAATATGCATGTCACTTACTAGCCCAGAGTGCACAGGCCCCCAAACATGCTGGCGCCCCACATGAACAGGCTCCAAACACAAAGAACACCTCACTGGTCTTGAGCCCACTGGCCACATATATGACCTCCTTACCTAACCTGAGCTCACAAGCAGTAAATATGCTGATCACCTCATCACCCTTGAATGGAAAGGCCTCGAACCTAGTCTACCAATGTTTTGAAAGTATCTGAATGGTTTCAGGTTATTTATACTTATAACATAATGAATCTTACTTTTCTCATTTTGGACCCATTGCAAATAGTTTGCAGACTGGCCTAAATCATGGGGTTATATTTTGAGACACCAAATATAATTAGTTAAAATTGAAAAGTAAAGTGTGTAGAGGCCAGAAGTTTATGTTAAGTGTCTTCCTCTATTGTTGTCCTCTTTATTTTGTTGAAGAAGAGTATCTCACTTGAGCCCAGAGCTCACTGCCTCAGCTAATCTAGCTAGCCAGCTTGTTCTAGGGATTCCCTGAATCTGCCTCCTGCTTGCTGAGATTACAGGTGGCTCCACATCCACACACACACATGGATTCAGGTCCTCTTTTGTTTGAAGGACAAATGCTTTATAGACTGAATCATCTCCCCAGGCCCAGTGATCAGTCATTTTCAAAGAACTTACACGAGCATGGCTTTATAGAGATACAGTTAAATTGATATACGCCTGGCCATCTCAGAATACAGAATGAAAGGTACAAAATTATATTTTAAAAACTGCATCTTGGGGCTGGGGAGGTGGCTCAACTGTTAAAGGTTGCTTGCAAAAGCTGACGGTCTGATTCAATTCCCCATACCTACATAAAACTGGATTCACAAAGTGATGCATGTGTCTGGAGTTCATTTGAAGCAGCACTAGGCCCTGGAGTGCACATTCTCATTCTCCCTTACCCTGTCCTTCTCCTTCTCTTTCCTTGCAAACAATAAGTAAAAATGCTAAAACAAACAGACAAACAAACAAGCAGAAAAACCCCTGCATCTTGGATTAGAACATATTCAATTCCAATGATAAGCTACTTTATTAGTATAATGATGGCTGTAGAAGGTAGCAGTTGTTTTCTTCACTTTCCTGAATAGCTCTACATTTTGGAATTAAAGTTTGATTATTAATGGGACTTTTGGTTGAGAGCAAAGTAAAGGGAAGTGTGGGCTAGAGTTGGTTGGAATAGGGTCTCCAGCTAAAGTCAGATTTTTTTTTTTTAGTTGAGGAAGACTTGAAACACTTGTAGCACTTGGGTAGCTGGAGCCACTGGAGTACTTTAGGGGAACATAAGTCATTTGCTGACATGGTTCTATTAAGCCATGTTTTCTTTTGACAGATCTGATAGCCACCATGACAGTATGGGAAGCTACTCTTGAAGAGTCAAGTGGCTAGATCAATTAAGCTTAAAACCTTAACTCACCCATTGCAAGAACTGAAGTAAGAATACACTAATCAGAAATGTATTTTCAGTTAAACCAACCATAGTGAATATTTTAATGTTTCTGACTTGGGTTATTAAAAACAGAGTACTGGTCACTTGTTCATCCAATAGCCTAAAAGTACTAACAGTGGTAATTGTTTCCTAACTGCCTACAGATGTTTGTTGTGTTCTATGATCAAAATTTTCCTCTATCATTCAAGTTGCACTGCATTTAAACAGCAAATGGTTTCTGAAATTTTTGGTGCTTTTAAAATTTTCAAATCTGGAGATATACTCTGATGTTGTAACTGCCCTTGTCTGCTGCCAGAAAAAGATCTCTGATTACAGTACTTAACAGCAACTAAAGTGATGAATCAGTTGCAAAAATTTGAAACAACATGCAGTCTGGGGCATAATTGCCCTGTGAAAAGGCCTTCAATTTAGTTCTGTGGGCTAGTGGTTCTGTGTCTTGGTTTTGCTGTTTATGCCTGTACTGGATGTTATGATGACAAAGGATAGGGAGATCAGGAACCTTGATAAGGCTTGTCCATCTCCTGGGTGCTATGGTATCTTCTACTGCTTCAGGTTCATGTACCGTGCTTAAGCAACATCCCTTCAATTTGATAGTTACCCTAGAATTATGAGGGGAAAGATACTGAAACAGTCCAATAGTATCATCCCATATTATAGCTTATACATTATTGTTTGTTGAACATCTTTTATAATCTATTATAAGCATACTGTGTTCTCATGGATTTATCAAATTTTCCATATTTGTTTTCTATATTTTTCAGTGTTCTGACTGTAAGTCAGATGAAAGTGACTTAAAGGTAGACCAGTTTGATTTTCTTTTCTCTATTTTGACTTTAATAATACATTTGTATCAGAATTTTAGGGCTAGGCAAACAAGTTTTACTAACAAGATAAAAAAGTTTTCCCCTAATATTAACCATTAGAAGTATTTTTTGTGCTGAATAGTAAAAGAATATCTTAAATTCTAAATATTTCCTTAATCACATTAAAACATTTGTTATTTGGGTTTAAATTTCCAAATGAATTTCTTTCTCTCTCTCTGTCTCTCTCCCTCTCCCTCCCTCCAGGGTCTTATGTAGGCCATGCTGGCTTTGAACTTGTTATATAGCCAAGGATGACCCTAAACTTTCTACTTCTACCTCTCAATGGGATCATAAGCATGCAATGACATGCTCAAACTCCCATTTAGTTCTTATTCTATATGGGTGAATAGCATAATTTTAATTTGAAATACTATGAGTGTATTAGAGAAAAAAATGAAAACTAGCAGGGCATGATGGTACACACCTTTAATCCCAGCACTTGGGAGGCAGAGGAAGGAAGATCACCATGAGTTCGAGGCCACCCTGAGACTACATAGTGAATTCCAGGTCAACATGAGCTAGAGTGAGACCCTACCTCAAAAAACAAAAACAACAACAACAACAACAAAAAAAACCAAAAACCCCTGAAAAGTGAATAATATTTCACTCTGTTTATTTTGTATTTTATTTAATAATGCCTTGTGTATATTTGCCTAATTTTCTTTTTGTTTCAGACAATTATAAACAAGTTGATAGTAAACAGCCACATATCTACATGTATATTTATATGTAGGTACTTTAATTCATTTTGTTAATTTCTTCTAAGGATAAACCCCTGCTAATGTGTTTGCAAGGCTGAAATGGTTTTTTGCCTTAAATTTAGATATTGTCAAATTTACTGAAAAATGACACCTAATTCAATTTTTATCAGCTCCCTAATTTTATTCACAATGACTTTCTTCAAATACTGAAATATTTACATATCAGGTCAAATATTGTTTTATTCTCTTTTGAGTTATTTGTATATCAGGTAAAGTATTGCTTTATTCCCTTTTGAGATTTTGGTCACGAGTAAAGTTAAGCAATTTCTTTTGCATTACTTTTAGTCACCATTTTTGTCTATACTTAAACTCACCATCCTGTGCCATTAGAGCTTTTATCTAGCTTTGGCCTGTATTAGATGAAGGGTGGAATTCTTATTCTGGTGCAGAACCCAAGAGGATGGCCTTGGTCATGTGGCACTGCTTGTGTGCTTATAACTACATACAGTGCCTAAAACGCATGTTTTGCATTTTAATGACAACTAATGCCATCGTTGCAGTCAGTTTAAAGTTGGACAAACACCTAACCAGACACAGTTTGTGAAAGGAAAGGTTGTATTTCTGACTTACAAATTCCAGGGGAACACCATCAATGGCAGAAGAAGTTGACTGACATCCATAGATCCAAACAAAAACTATACAAACGGCTGGAAAACACCAATAAGCACAAACAACCAGAGCTCCAAAATGCTCTCAACACATCTACTATGGCTAGACTATAAAATCTGCCACCAGTAGCATACCTCTTCCCCAGCAGGGCTCCACCTGCTGTAGACTCAAGTTGCCTGTTCAGTCTTAATAAAACACCTAAGACTATGGGGCCATACTTTCATACCACCACAGTCATGATGAGACAGTTTTCTCCGTGACATATGTTACTGTGGTTGAGAGTTGTTGCGGTTCCTCTTAGTGTTGTTACCATCCCTACTGTGGTGATTTGATTGAAGTGTCCCTCTACAAACTTTGTGTCCTAAATGCTAGGTCCCTAGCTGGTGGCAATGTGGGAATTGGCACCTCCTAGAGGTGATGTATTGTTGGGGTAGGCATATGGGTGTTATAGCCAGCTTCCCAGTGCCAGTGTTTGGCATACTCTCTTGCTCCTGTTGTCCACTTGATATTGGTCAAGAGGTGATGTCCACCTTCTGCTCATGCCATTGATATTTCCTGCTATCATGGAGCTTCCTCTTGAGCCTGTAAGTGAAAATAAACCCTTTCCTCTCACAAACAGCTCTTGGTCAGGTATTTTCTGCCAGTAATATGAAGCTAACTTCAACACCTGCACACCTCCTACTTTCTTTCTGGAGTGTGGCCTTTGTCTTTTGGTTCTTAATCCTAGCTATCTCCTTCACTATCAGAAAGTGTTTTTAGTTGCTCCTTCTTGGTCCTGCCTCCACTATATTACACTCTTGATATCTTTTAATACTCTTTTTGCCCATCACTCAGGAGTAGAGGAAAATGACTATTTAAGACCTTCTAAGGTTATAAAGCTAGAACAGGAAATTAAAGTCATGAATATTTAAGAGACTTGCCAATGATAGCTGGTTAGTGGCCTAGACAGAACTTGAAAGTGAGCATTACATATAGAGAAATGGAGGTAGCATTGTTCTGAGACTCTAGGGCCCTGTATTAAAGCCCTGACTCTGTCATTTCCTGGCTTAGAATAGAATAAGCAAGATAATGTGTGTTGACAATCATAATAGAGGGCATACAACAGATACCTGGAAAGCTTAAGCAAACAAATCAACAAATCTAGATGCTTAGCCCTACCCCAACAGATTCTGATGTGTTGGGTATTTGTAATCAATGAGTTTTAGAAAGTCTCTGTGATTTTAGTATATAGCTAGTATGAGAACCATGAGTGGGCCTTGTTAGATGAATGTTCTCTATGTACGAAGGCAAATATTATGGCTTGAGAATGTTGTCCTTAAATATTCAGTACAATGTCATATCACTGTATAAATGATGGGTCAGGGTCTGTGGTCCTTTTTAAGAATATTGTTTATTCTCAACTGTGTTATAGTGTCATTTTGACCTCATAGTGCAATAGAAGACTATTTTAGATAAAGCTAAATTTAGTATTTTAAAATATTTATGTATTTTGTGTGTGTGTGTGTATGTGTGTGAGACAGAGAGAGAGAGAGAGAGAGAGAGAGAGAGAGAGAGAGAGAGAGAGAGAGAGAGAAAGAGAGAGAGAGAGAGAGAGAGAGAGAGAGAGAGAGAGAGAGAATGGGTATTCCTACCAGGACTTCCTGTCACTGCAAATAAACTCTAGATGCATGTACCACTTTGTATATCAGGTGTTACATGAGTACTGGGGATTGGAACTCTGGGCTGTCAGACGTTGCAAGGAAGTGCTTTTGACCTCTGAGCCATCTACCCATTGCATGTTTAGTATTTTAAAATTAACTCATATCTCTCTTTCCCATGGAGTAACATTAAATTAAACCATAACAACTATATTGTTATATTGTATTTCACTTGCTTCTCAGGGCTAAAAATTATGGAACACAAATAACTGTTGCATATAAAACAGATCTAATTAAAAATAAAAATTTTATTTGTAAGTCTTCTATAAAATAAAAAAGTTTAGACATTTTAATATTTATTTACTAATACCTTTACATTGTTTAAATTGTTTACATTGTCTAAATTGTCTCTTCTACTTCACAAATATACTATGTATGTATAAGGTTGCAAAAAAATTCCAAAATGCTACTGATAACCAATTTGTTTCTAAAAGACTTTAAAACAATCTTATCTTCACAACAGTGGTTGGTGGTTTAGACGATGGGCAGGAGCTGGGAATCAGCAAACCTCAGATCCTTTACTTTTCACTGGAAAGAATCTTACGTTAAGAGAGGAGGTCATGCTTTTTTTGCAGGCACATTTGTTCTGAGGCTTATATTTGATTGAAGACTCTGCCTCTAACAGGATATACTCTTCAAGGGAAGCCATTCTGTGTGAAGATCTGTTATATTTTAAAATTTGATTTTGTAGTAAAACATCTTGGTCTTATTATTTATTTTTATTTTGTTTATTTATATTTATTATTATTTTTTCCCAAATCAGTCTAAAGTCTTTTTAGCACTAAAATTTGTCTTATTGAAAGAAATAAAATTTACAAAGCTGGATCAGCTATTTTATAATCTCAAAGGATTTAGAGGAAAATACCTTTTTAGGTTCAAGAAAGGCTATTCAGTAACCTTCTGAGATTCACACAGCCAGTTGTTCACAATAGCTAGAAACACAACTCTTTTTGTTCCTCTATACCTCACCCCAAAACTGTGGTCAGATCCTGTCACCTACCTGCAATGCTCATATACTCCCTCTCTCAACACCTACTATAGGATTTTGATTTGTGCTAAGACTTAATCAACTATACCCTTTACTTCTGTGATGGTTTTAGGAATTCCTTTTCTTTCTTTATCAAGAAACTCTGGCTGCCTTATTTGGAACTTTTCCACATAGAAATGAAATTGTTTTCACAAACCAAGCTCTACTTGGCAAGATCAAGTCACATTTTTCATGTACAAAAGAGTCCCTTGCAAGGGACCTGGAAACATTGTTCTTATTTTTTAGTTTTTATTTGCCTGCTAATACGTGTGTTGGAATGTCTTTCAGAGAGACAGAGTCATCCTCCATTTGGTTTGGTATTCACCGAGAAGTTAGAGTATCCAACGTGGTCACAATCATGGCTTCTACTGAGTCAGTGGCTTCCAGGTTCTTGTCTTATGAATTTCAAAGAATGAAATAATACACGGACCACAGAGACAGACTTTATTATATACAGCTTAAGAGAATGAATGAAAGAAGGTAGCGGTCCTCCTGTGAGGCTGGAGGAGGTCCCAGAAATGGGAAAAACCTACCTGATGACTCTGATTGGGGTCTTTTACAAGAATTTGCTGAATAGGGACAGGGCTGGTCAGTCTAGTTCATGCCAGGTATCTGTTGTAATCTTTTAAAATATTTAGTTATTTACTTGAGAGAGAAAGAGAGAATATGGGCATGCCAGGGCCTCCTGCCACTGCAAACAAACTCCAGATGCATCTGGCTTATATGGGTCTTGGGGAATCGGACCTGGGTTTTTTGGCTTTGCAGGCAAGTGCCTTAACCACTAAGCCATCTCTCCAGTCACACTTTGTAATCTTATTCACATCTTCCTGTCATATTCTTAGGGAAGGGGAATTCCAAATCCCTCTTACAGAGTCAGGGTAATTGTTCACTTTTGGCCAATAACAACAGCAACAAAAAACTGTTCAGTTTGGCAGGGGGGAGGTGATGTTACATGAAATGCCTAGCTAATTTTTATCTTCTCATTCCCCCCTCTGAATAGGTCACTTTAACTGCCTCAGTAGTTTGATATCAGATCAGTTTACTAGAGTAGGAGTTGGGCAAGGCCATGTTCTTGTAAATGAATATTTGCCTCAAGATTATCATTGGAACAGAGGCAATTTTAGACAGAGCTAGGAAATACATGCAAGTACATAAAAATATACACAAACATGAAAATACACAAGAATGCATCTGTATAGATTATTTTCTGCTTGTTTTTATGCCCCCTTCCTATTCTTGTTGATTTAATTGCAAATATATTAAAAGAGGTTCACTTCCCTCCTTACCCTTTTTATTAGATTCTCTCCCTTAAGGTTGTAAGACTCTTATAATAGGCATCTGGTTTCATTGTTTTCTGAATTAACCTTATGTTTCTTCTTAAAAATGTTTTAATCTTTATTTACTTATTTAAGAGAAAGAGAATGTATGTGAGAGAATGGGCACACTGAGCCTCCTAGCCACTGCAAATGAACTCCAGATGCATAAGCCACCATGTGCAAGTGGCTTACTTGTGTTCTGGGACTTTGAACCTGGGTCCTTAGGCTTCACAGGCAAGCACTTTCACCACCAAGCCATCTCTCCAGCCCTTATGTTTCTTTTTGTAATGATAAGTAGAAAACTTTATACTTTTATAAGTTTATATTTTTCGTAAACAAAAGTTAGTATACCTTTTCTGCTTCAGTTCCTGCTGCCATTCTAATATCGCATAGTTTACTCCAAATCATGAAGACATGTACACTTATACAATACTCTATTATGTATATATTATTTTATTTTGCTGGTCTTCTGATCAGTATTATTTTTTTAAGCATAATGACCAATGAAAGAGTTTAATGTAATACAGGCCCAGAAAGACATAACTAGTTTTCTCTCATGTGAAGACCCTAAGTTTGAATGTTTGTCTATATTTAAATAAGAGCTTATGAGAATGGGTCTAGGCTATGCAACTAGATAGGAAACCATAAGAGGGGAACAAGAACTGATGAGAAAGCCCTGGGGGGTGCAAAAGGAAACATGTGGCATGAAGGCAGAAAGAAGTCTACAGTGGGAGGACAGCATAGGGGAAAGGAGATGGGGGAGAAATGAAGGGGAAAAAAAGCCAAAAAGCAAATCATTTGAAAAACACCATAATTAAACCTGATTCTTTGTATATTCATTAAAAAACCTCCGTAAATGTTGGGAATCTCCCTCCTAACAATTTATACTTTCTGGCATATTACCTCAAACCACATATGAAATATTTTCTTTCTTGATGGGATCTCAGTATGTAGCCCAGCATGACCTTAAACTCATAATTTTCTTGCCTCAGTCCCCCAAGTGCTAGGATTATAGACATGTACTACCATACCTGACTGGAAGTGTGTGTGTGTTTGTGTATTTATAGCATCTTTTACTTGAAGGATTTAGAGAACTGATAGTCCCTATGGAAATTATACTTATTTCAAACTAATTGTGCCAAGAATAATTGATTTAATTTTTTTAAAGAATTGTATTTTAAGAGACCATATAGACTACATTATTATGCCTTTTAGATTATATTGTAAAGGTATGAAGATAGTTCTCAACTCATCTATTATTTAAATATTTATGTAACTCTGGTAAACACCCATTAAGATGATAATTTTAAAAACTGTGTAGAAATATGGAATGCTATTTATAATACAAGTATCAAAAAGTAAAGCGCAAAATGGCTTAACTCTCATGATTTCAACCAGTGCAGCAAATTAGTATACATATGGATGCCAGAGTTTAACAGACAGAAACTGTGCTTGCAATGTAAGGGGATGTCAGGCATTTTCCTATTAATGTTCTTGCATGTTGCCACAGTGTATTAAAAAGAAACATGTTTCAAAAATCTGGAATCAATACCTGAAGTTAAAAGTCTTTGTTATCCTCTTTTAGGCCCTGCACTGGTTAATAATGATTGTTTTGGGCTGGAGGGATGGCTTAGCGGTTAAGCGCTTGCCTGTGAAGCCTAAGGACCCCGGTTCGAGGCTCGGTTCCCCAGGACCCACGTTAGCCAGATGCACAAGGGGGCGCATGCGTCTGGAGTTCGTTTGCAGAGGCTGGAAGCCCTGGCGCGCCCATTCTCTCTCTCTCCTTCTATCTGTCTTTCTCTCTGTGTCTGTCGCTCTCAAATAAATAAATAAAAAATTTAAAAAAAATAATGATTGTTTTGGCGATTAGTAACTGCTGTACCCATTTCTACTAGAACAAGAAAATTGGTTTATGCTGATACATAAGTAATATAGAAAAGACTAGAAAACTATTTTGTTTCTATCATTGGTGACTTGTACTCACTACAGTGTTTTATAAAGAATTATTGAGAGTATTCTTTTTTGCTTAGCTTTGACTGCAAAGGATTGGCAACAGTCAAGTATGGAGAAGAGAGAAATGGGTTTGAAGTCAATTATGACTTCACTGAACTTTAATTTTTTATGTGATAGGGAGCAACTAAGGAAACAGCATAAAGCAGTTATGTAAACAATTTAAGTAGCACATTGTTTCAGACCCTGACTCACAAGTTCTTTGCAATGATTTTTACATGTGTATATGTGTATGGTATGCAGGTGTGTGCCTGTACGTGTATGCATATTTATGTGTAGTCCAGAGGTTGGTGTTAGGTCTCTCTTTCTATGGTTTTCACCTTATTTATTGAGAAAAGGTCTCTCACTGAACCCAGAACTTACCAATTTATATTGTCTAGGTAGCCACTGAGCCCTTGTGTTTCCCTGAGCACTAGATGATTGTGCCTAGCATTATGTGGGTTCTGGGGAACTCAGGTCCTCATAGTGATATGGCATGCACTTTACCGACTGAATTGTCACCCCAAGCTCTATATTGCAATTTTATATACATGGGGTTACTTGTAGGAACATGAGTGATGGGTTACTTAAAGTAGCTTTGGAGACTTGGGCAGCTATATCATTGAAAAGCCTACACTAGAGTGAGAACTGACAACTCACTAAAGCTGCATACTGCACAATCTCTGTATAACTTGCAGGCAGCTCCACCAAAAAGTACTCTCCAACAGTTGTTTACAGAGTATATAACCCAAGGGTTAAGAAGCTCTGTGAGTATATTAAGTTTTGTTAACTTCCTAAGTCTTACAGCACTCCCTCATGGAGGAGATGTTTTAATCCAGAGGAAAGAGCTACACAGTAGGATGCAGGATTCTTTTCTTGGCTTGCTAATAGTTTTTTTTTTTTTTTTTAAATATAGTCTCCATATAGCAAAGAGAAAGGAAAGGAACAGGAAAAGTGGGGAATGTTTTTAAAAAATATTTTTATGTATATATTTGAGAGATAGAGTGAGGCAGATAGAGAGCGAATGGGTATGCCAGTGCCTCTAGCCACTGCAAATGAACTCCAGGTGCAGGCACTACCTTGTGCATATGGCTTGTTTGGGTACTGGGGAATTGAACTTGGGTTCTTAGTCTTCTTAGGTAAGGGCCTTAACCATTAAATCATCTCTCCAGCCACAGTACCCTTCTTTTTCTTAAATTAAATTTAGCTTTAAGCTGATAGTGATAGAGACAGAGAGATTGGGTGTGCCAGGGCCTCCAGCTTCCACAGATGAACTCCAGGAGCATGCGCTACTTTGTGCATCTGGCTTTACATGGGCACTGGGGAATAGAACCTGGGTTGGTATACTTTGCAGGCAAACACCATAACCAATGAGCCATCTCTCCAGCCCAAGCACCCTTATTATAAGGACACTAATTCCAGTATAGAGGCCCTATCTTATGCCATCCTATAAATATAATGACCTCCCAGCAGCCCCATCTCCAAACACCACCACACTGAGGGTTAGGGCAACAAACATTGTCATTACAATAAATTGTTACCTTTTAATAGTTTATGCTGTTCCAGGCAGTGTTTATTTATTTATTTATTTACTTATTTGAGAGAGAGGCAGAGAGAGAGAGAGAGAGAGAGAGAGAGAGAGAGAGAGAGAGAGAGAGAGAGAGAGAATGGGCACCTCAAAGCTTCCAGTTACTGCAAATGAACTCCAGACATATGTGCCACCTTGTGCACCTGGCTTATGTGGTAACTGGAAAATCGAACCTGGGTCCTTAGGCTTCACAAGCCATCTCTCCAGCCTTAGGAAGTGTTTTTATGACCTAGCTCACTTAATTCACTCCACAATTTGACAGGTAAGTGAAAGATTATGCCCATTTTGCAAATAGGTAAATGATGTCACAGAAAATAAGCAACTTGCTGTTATCTTACAAGCAACAAATTTCAGAGGTGAAATTCTGTTCCAGAGGGTGGATGCCAACTGTGTTCTTAAACCGTAGTTCTAAATTCCACTAGTAAACATCTTTTTTAGAAGTTTCTTTTGGTAAAATTTAAACTCTTAAAGCAAAGCCTTTTTCTTTTTCTTTGCTTCACTTCATAACAGCCTGTGTCTGGAACAAAGATTTGTTCTGTGAACATGTATTTATGGATGTGACCAGTTTATGGATGTGTTGGTGGTCAGTGAAGTCCTCAGAGTTTTTCCTGGGAATTTAGCTTAGTTGGTTTGGATCAATGATTTTATCTTGATTTTCTGATACTCACTTTTATTTTCTCTCTAATTCTTCATGTGAAATAGTCCATACACTTTTCAAGAATTTAAATCTGTACCTTTCTTTGCCCAAATGAATGGTGCTTAGTAGTGAGGTAGATTTTTGAATTTGTGTGCAACTATGGTAGTTTGAATCAGATGTTCCCCATAAATGTTGAATGCTTGGTCCCCAGATAGTGGCAATTTGGGTGATGGAAGAGGTGTGTTGTTGGAGGCAGTCTTTGGGGTGTTATAGCCAGCTTCCCCTTGCCTGTGCTCAGTTCACTCTCGTGCTGCTATCTTCCACCCGCTGTGGCAAGGAGTGAGAACCAGCCTTTGCTAATGCTATGCTTTCCCTGCTCATCATGAAGCTTCCTCTAGATACTGTAAGCCAAATAAACCTTATCCTCCTATTAACTTCTTTTCATTGGCAACATAAAGGTAAGTACAACAGAAACAAGATCTTAAATTTGTGTTTTACTTTAAGGTATGCATTTTAAGTTTCTGTTTCTTTTTCTTCTCTCCTTCCCTCCCTTTTCTCTTCCTCTCTGTAAGAATTAGATCCATGGCCTTGTATAAAGAAGTATTTTAGGAAAATTTTCTGACTCTGAGCTATACCACTGGGTCCAGTTTTCCTTAAGCAATATTTTAATTTTTCAAGTATTTGGTAGGCCAGATAAAATGAATAAGACAATCTATACTTCACTCTCATTATACTATTAAATTTTGAAACTATATGATTAGTTTTATGTAATTCCTCCTTAATTCTACTAGGAGAAGAAGGTAGGTGCATTGACTCATTTTTTCCCTTTAATGGGCACCCTGTACATGTAGTTTAAGTGGTTGGATCAGGTTATCTTTCCTAGTAAAGTCAAAATACCTAGCTCAGTAATGTTGAAGTTTAAAATACCTGGTTTGATGATTATATTTCTTTTATCTGTTGTTTCTCACAGCATCTATTTGACAGGGTGAATACTCAAAACCAGATATTTCAAGTATTTTATTTCTGGCTTATACAAAACAAATCTTGTAGACTCCAGAGGAAAATGTAGTTGATTGTCATTGTCAGGAAGAGAAGAACTGTGATACCTGTGTAATCTTGGGATGGCCAATCTGGAGTATTTCTTAGAGCTTAGATTAAATGGCTCAGTCCCTGGTTCAGCTGATTATCCCCTCAGGGTTTGTGCTCCTTTGAGGGAGTCCTTTTGCTCTAAGCTTAAGTCAGGTGCTGTTCCTTAGCTGGGGTGTGTAATATGAGGGATGTTTCTAAGAAAAAAGTGGGACAGCATTACCAAACAAGATGAAGTGGATAAAACTAGCTGAGGTTCACTTCTGGCAATGGTGACATCCAGAAAAATTGAGTGTAGACAATAAGTAATTTGGATATTACCTGAATTAAATCACTGTTATTCTTCTCAGTCAAAATCCTAGCAGTTTGAATGTCTCAAAAAATGTTTTACATTCATTTGTAAAAATTTGTTTCCTGATTAAATAAAAATGTATTTAACTGTTTCCAAACATACTCAAAATATAGCATGAATCCATATGTAATTATCATCTAACTTTAACAATCATCTGCATTTAACATATCTTAAAACTTGCTTTAAAAACAAATATGTTGGTATGAATTGTTTGTTAGTTTCATACCAACATAACAAAACAAAGATATCTCTGTGCAAAAGTGTGCATGACTTATCTGGAAATCGAATTTATTTTTTGAAAGAGCTCAGTGGAAAAGTGCTTCACTGATATGCTCATGGCTCCGGCACTCCAAAAATGTTCAAGCCATGTATTGTGACTCACATGTAAAATTCCAGTGCCTGGACTGAGACAAGAGGGTTGCCTTGAGTTTAAGAACAGCTAGGGCTATATAGTAAGTTTCAGGATAGGCTCAGCTACAGTGTGAAACCATGTTTCAATTGTCCCCCTCCTCCGCCCAATTTTTTATTTTTGAGTTAAGCTTTAGACTGGCTCAAGATTGATGAATGAAGTCCTTGGTAGATCTCTCTGCAGACTTCATCAAGTTTGTCTTCTGATCCTTGGAGTCTTTGGTCCAGATTTGAAGTTCTGTTTGGCTGTAAGTGTTGAATACCATCATGTATCTGCAATGTATAGAGCTGAATATGTTCTGGTTTCTTTTACAGTTGAAAGATGCATGAATGTGATGCAATCTGGGACACAAATGATCAAGCTGAAGCGTGGGACCAAAGGACTGGTTCGTCTCTTTTACCTGGATGAGCATAGAACCCGCTTGCGATGGCGACCTTCTAGGAAGAGTGAGAAGGCAAAAAGTAAAACCAACCTTTGAATTCTTTGCTTGGGTACTGAAGAATTGAACCTAGATTATCAGGCTTTGTAAGCAAGTACTTTTAGCTGCTGAGCCATCTCTCTAGCCCAAGGGTTATTATCTTTCAGTTTGTCATCCAGGAGGAAGATTTCTGTGGTACTGATTCATGGTGTCATTAGTTTTGTGTATTCCCCTCTCCCTTTCCTCTCTCTCTCTCTCTCTCAAGACCCTTCCAAATCCTGTGTTCTGTTTCTCACCTTACATGTTGAGTATCTTGTCCTCTCTTCCCTCCCTATTTCTACTTTCTCCTAACATCATTCTAGTTCCATGCCAATACTCCTGGTACTTACTCCCACTTAGACACAACTCAAGCTATTCCAAGTTAGAAACTGTATATGAGAGCCACGTATCTTTCTGTGCTTGTGTGACTTCACTTAGTATGATTTTTTCCAAGTCCATCCATTTCCTGCAAATTTTATTATTTCATTTTTCCTTTTCACCAAGTAGAATATATGTGCCACATCTTCATTAATCATTCATCTGTTGATGGGCATCTGGATTTATTGCTATTCCTGGTTATTGTGAATAGAGTAGTGATAAACATGGCTGAGCAAGTATCTCTGTAAAGTAAAGACAGTAAAGTCTTTAGGGTATATGCCCAGGAGTGGTATAGCTGAATCAAATGTTAGGTATATTTTCAGCTTTTTGAGGAGTCTCCAAACTGATTTTCATGGTGGTTGTACAAGTTTGCACATCCATTAGGAGTGAATGAGGATTCCTCTTTCTTCACATCCATACCAGCATTTGTTATCATTGTTATCTCTTTTGATTACTTATGGTTCAAAGTCTATTTTTGTCAAATATTAGTTAGCCCCACCTCCTTATTTCTTTTTTTCCATTTGCTACATCCAGTCATTTGTTCATGGCCTCATAATACACTTATCATATTTCTTTTTGGGATTCTATAGGTGGAGTTTCCTCTATGTTTACATTAGAGCCTTCCATTACAGAACATGACATTTGTCTGTTTACCTTTCTGATAACCTCATGCAGAGTTGACTAACCAGTCTTCATTTCACTAGGTCTTTCTCTGTCAGAAACAGAATACCTCATCTAAAGTAATCTTACATGATAAATAAGTTTATTCCCTCATCTAGCAAGAAATTCAGATATTAGAAGGAGCTGGGCATAGAACATTTTGCCTCTCATTCTGTTCCCTGTAATGAGTGCCCTTGGCTCTGTCTCTGTGTACTAGCATAGCAAACAGGACAGTAGTAACATGTCCTCAGCTATTCTGGGTTCTATGATACATGATATAATAGCAAAAGGCAGGCAAGAAATTTATCTTCCTTTTTAAGGAAAAAAAAAACAAAAACAAAACTCCTTTCTAAACCCTTCTCTCAAGCAGACTTTTCATGCCTGGTTAGAATGGGGTTGAATGTCCATACTAAATCCATATTGAGAAATAGGAAGGAGGGCAGACCAATAGCTTAGTCCTCCTAAGACTTTTCCTGAGGCTGATCATTAGCTTGTTTCCCCATGAAAATTACTTGATATCACTATAATATTGGGATTCTGACATTAAGGCAGAATGAGGAGTAGAAGGCCATCAGTGGATATGTAACATTTTTTATATTCTTTCTTGAAAATAAGCAATTCTTAGCCTCTCAGAGATCTATCTTTTCTTCCTGAGCATTCCAATCAGCAACTTGTTCAGCATCCCTGCTGAGAGCTTTATGCTTCTGTGTTTTCCTACTCCTTCTGGGGTGCCATCTTGTTCCTTTCCATTTCTCCAAACCTTTTTGTACTTTAATTCTCCCTATCAGGGCTTGTCCCATGTACTTGTGCTACTTTGTTATGTATGTATGTATGTATATTTGTATGTATGTATGTATGTATGTATGTATGTATGTATGTATGTAGTGTCTTCTCAGATATTTTGCAAAACACCTTTCAGCTCTAGGTCTCTATACTTGTTCACTACATAAATACGTAAACCACATATTTAAAATCTTTATTGCATATCTTTCCTACTAAGTCTTCTTGCCCTTATGGATATATGCATTTTTTAAGACTTTTTTTTTTTGTCATTTTTATTTATTTATTTGAGAACGACAGACAGAGAGAGAAAGAGGCCGATAGAGAGGGGGAGAGAGAATGGGCGTGCCAGGGCTTCCAGCCACTGCAAACGAACTCCAGACATGTGCTCCCCCTTGTGCATCTGGCTAACATGGGTCCTGGGGAGTCGAACCTTGAACCAGGGTCCTTAGGCTTCACAGGCAAGTGCTTAACCGCTAAGCCAGCTCTCCAGCCCAACACATGCAATTTTTATTTTAAATTTTAGCAAATTTTTAGGGGGACTTTGTCAAAAATGATCAGGAAAGTAAAAAGTTATATGAAGTAGTTTCCTTGCAGGAAATAACAGGGCTAATACTTCTCATTTTGTCTTAACAGCATAATTTACAAGCAATAAAGAATTTTCACTTTTTAAAGTTTAAAAGTTTGTTTTTATTGTTCCTTAATCACTATAAATAAATGCCTTCACTTGCCATATGACTATGTTTCACGCTTCCCTCATAGTACTTATCGACTCCATTTACAAAGTCACAGAGGGCCGGCAGTCTGAAATATTCCACAGACAGGCAGAGGGGAATTTTGATCCCAGCTGCTGCTTCACCATCTATCATGGCAACCACATGGAGTCACTGGATCTCATCACTTCCAATCCAGAGGAAGCCCGTACCTGGATTACTGGCCTCAAGTACCTGATGGCTGGCATCAGCGATGAAGATTCCCTCGCCAAGAGACAGAGGACCCATGACCAATATCCTCCAGATAATTTCTTTTTTGAGATATAAGCATGTGTTTACACAATATGACTGTGTGTGTGTGTGTGTGTGTGTGTGTGTGTGGGTGGGTGGGTGTGTGTTTACAAAGTGAGTAATAGGTCATGTTTTGTTTCTTCCCAAGAATGTGAAGATTAAAACCTCTCTTTTTATTTTCTCTTTCTCTTCCACATGAACCATCTCTCTCCTCCTCACTCTCATCCCAAATGAATGAATAGAAAAAAACTATACCATTATAAGCATATGTGAACTCAGGAGCAGAATTCTGAAGAAACTGAAGTTAGGTCCATAGTTCAAGAGTCTTCTATTAGATATTATTCCCTATTTAGACTACAGAAAATCCTGGTATATCAGAAAGCTAGTTGAGTTTGACAAGCAATTTTAATTAATTAATTTGAAAGAGAGAGAAAGGAAGATAGAGACAGGCTGGACATGCCAGGACTTCTAGCCACTGCAAACTCCAGATGCATGTACTACTTATCTGGCTTATGTGGGTGCTGGGGAATAGAATCTGGGTCCTTTAATTTTGAAGACAAGTGCCTGAACCACTAAGTCATCTCTCCAGCCTGACAAACAGTTTTTGAATTACAATTTTATGTCAGACACTAAGCTCTTTTCAGCGTTTCCCCTTCCTCTTTTAAACTTACAGTATAAAATTTGAATTGATTGTTACCAATGATCTCATCCTACCCCAGGCTGACCTGGAACTCACTCTGTAGTACCAGGCTGGCCTCAAACTCATGGTGATTCTTCTTGTTTTGCCTTCCAACAGCTGGGATTAAAGGTGTGTAACACCATGCCCAGCTCAGTCTGGTTCTTTTAAATATTTTTTAAATTTAATTTGTATATGTTATAAGAAGTTATACACTATTGTTCCCTTCCCCACTCCTGTTACTCTGAGTACCTTCTTCAGTGGAGTTTTGGTAGTCACTGTGGGGTCATGATGGTCCCAGCCAGTCTCTATGGGGCAGTGGGGAACTGTGCCTCATGGTATTCCTACCCACTCTGTGGCTCTTACAATCTTTCTGCTCCCTCTTCTGCAAAGTCCTCTGAGCTATGGCAGGCCTATTGGCAGTCAGTTTTAGTGCTGAGTTCTTTGTAGCCTCAAGATTTCTGTTTGCATAGGTTTTGATTTTACTAAGTGTCTCTCACCATCACCCTGGAGCTGCCTGTCAGACTAGCAGTAAGAGCATTATTTATGTTACTTCTGTAATTTCTCCTGGTCCCTGGAAGATGTGGTAAAGGTCAAAAGTCTCATGGTGGGCAGTCAGCTATCTTCTTATCTAATTGATGGATCTAGGCTCTTCTCCATTTTCCCTACTATCTGTGAAATAAAACAGATTCTTCAACCTAGTATGAGAACAATTTGGGTTAAAGAGTCTATGCAAAGTTGTTCAGGAGGGTTTTGATATGCCAACCCACTCTTTACTGGCTCTGGGATTCTGACTTACTTTCTAGTACCAGATATGAGTTCCCTCCCACTGAGCGGGCCTCATGTCTAATCAAAGAACAGATGGCTACCTGTAGAGGCTATATGTCACTATTGCACAAGTGTATACATCTTGCCTGGCTGGTTGATTTTTCAGGGTCCCCTGCTTATCCATGCTCTTGGTGACTATTATCCAGCAGCTTCAGTAGGGTTCTCCAGCACAATGAGGCCTAGTAGCAAGGGAACTCGTTTCCCTTTTGGTAGCAGCATGGCATTTCAATGTCCTGTGACATCTTCAGCAATAAGGTCTTACCTTTTAGCTCTGGCAGGTAATCAATTGTTTTGGCAATGACCTACATTATATTTGGAGACCTCCTTAGCTCACTGTGGGAGGGAACCAAATTCTGGTCCTGGCATTTACCAGCTGAAGTTTGTGTTTGTAAGGTTAAACTTTTTCTACATTCTGTTCAGACTCTTATCCCTCCTCCCTTATTGGTGGTTACATCTTGTAGAATGGTAGTCACAGTAAAAGTTTCCATGGAACTGATTCTTTATGCTTTCTTAATTTTTGTGTGACTCCCTGCCCACTCTCCCCAACTTCTACCCCTCCAATCCCCGACATTCTAACTCCCCCAACCTGTTGGGAAACCCTTGTTCTTCCCATCCCCCACCATTTCTTAACTTTCCTGGTCTCATTCTAGTTTTATGCCCATATTCCTGGTGTTAATTACCATTTTCTCATTCCTACATAATCCTGGTTAGGAACCTCATATGAGAGAGTACATGTGGTATTTGTCTTTCTGTGTTTCTATGACCTCACTTTGAATGATTTTTTTCTAACTCTGTCCATTTTCCAAATTTCATTGTTCTTTACCACTATGTAGTATTCCATTGTATATATGTATCACATCTTCTTTATACACTCATCAGTTGATGGGCATCTGGGCCAATTCTAGATCCTAGCTGTTATGAACAGAGCTGCAATAAACATGGTTGAGCAAGTATCTCTATAGTAAAGAGTAAAGTCCTTAGGGTATATGCCCAGGAGTGTTATGGCCATGCTGATTTCCATAGCAGTTGTACCAGTTTGCGTTCCCACCAGCAGTGAGTAAGAGTTCCTCTTTTCTCACAGCCATGCCAGCATTTGTTGTCATTTAACTTTTTGGCATATGCCATTCTGTTATCAGATTCTTGATGAAACCTATTCCTGTGGTCCTATTACACTAATAAGATGAATCAGTAATGCATTTGATCAGAAGGCACTTTATTGCAGTGATCTTTCTGGGCATGTGGCATGGCCTGTTAAACCTCAGTTTCCCTATCTATAAAGTGAAGGCATTTGGCTAGTACTCTGCTGTGATTGCCTTCTTTGTGTTTTGAATGACCTAAACTATGTATGCCCCATGTCCTTGCAGGGAGGAGTGCTGCCTCACTGAGGGCATTGCTATGCATGCTGTTCTTTTTTTTTTTTTTTTCCAGGAATGGGGAGGAATTTATGTAGTTTTAGCTGTAATTCCACATTGAGGATAGTGTTGAAGCAGAAGGAAATATTCAACCTATGGTATCTTGACAATATAAAGGCCTGAGCTGATGAGCCACAATATTTTCATCTATATTCACAGGAAGCAAATGAGTGCAAGTGGGATTTATGAATGAACAAAACACTAACTTTCTATGATTCAGTCTTCTGTATTGGTTCTTAACTCTGTAACATTTAGTTTAAAAACAATGAGCAAAACTTCTGAATTAGTATGAACACTTTGTGATGCAAGTAGCAGGAGCCATGCTGATGGTGCTATAGATGCAAAAGATATGTTTTCTTATAACTGAGAGGGCAAAGATGGGAACAGTTTCAGGGCCACTGAAATCAATGACTCAATGATGTCAACATACTCAGGTTTGCATTCTTAGAATGTGAACTTGGTCCCTCAGCTGGCTTATCTGTAGATCAATACATTTTCAGGCAGTAGCTCCAAATACAGCTCACAAATGTAATAGAACAAGTTAGTATACAAATATTTTTATATACTCAATGTATAGTGATATGTTGGTTTATCCAAAACACATGAAGAAAACCCAGCCTTGCACAGGTATGATGATGAAATTAGGGAACTTCATGCATCACACATTCCCAAAACTGTACTTTGAAGATGGCTATAATAAGGCCAAGATTTACTTTTGCCTCTTTCAATTCCTGAATATAGGAAAAATCTATCTTATTACCTGCCCCCCGCCAGGCTTTTGAGATTAAAAATGCATTTGAAATAGTTGAAAGAAATCAAAAAGAACATTTTGTAATGGAATTTGTCAGTGTCTATAAATAAAGTATTATGAAAACATGGCTTTATTCCTTCCTATTTGTATTGTTCACAGGGCTATTTCACATGACAATGGCAGAGTAGAATAGTTGTAACAGACCAAATTGTCTGCTAAATCTAAAAGGTGCTATGAGGCCCTTTATAGGAAGTTTACCCAACCTTACATGATGCCATTTTCCCTACCTTATACAATATCATTTGATTCTTAAATTCTCCTGCAGTTTCTTCATATTAAATATAAGACCATTACTTTTAATTCAATTTTTACCCTCCTAGATTTTTCTGGGAGAATGACTATTTCTCTTAAAGGTATTTGTGTATTGCTAGGAATTATTAATTCATGATTTTATGTTATCTCTCAAATAGTTTTCCATTTTAATTTTTTTTAACAATTTCACACTATATATATATATATATATATATATTACTTTGAACATACCTACTGTCCAATTTACTCTTATGCCCCTCCTACTCCTGATGAACCTCTTCTTTCCACAGTTTACCAGTGATTAGAGGATCCTCAGCAACCATTAAATATCATTAGCTCCTCAGAGAAGGGTATGAGACCCTCCACAATCTATAATGGGATGTTGACTGGCCCTATCTCGTGCAGGCTTTATATAGGCAACCCACTGGATCTGCTGTGAGTTCATGAGTGCAATGTTCTTATCATGTCCAAATGACAGAGTTACATAGCCCTCGTGCCTACTCTCCATCTATTACATTTTTTCTTCTTCTCCTCCTCTATGATGTCCCCTAAGCTTTGGAGAAGGGGGATATAGATGTCTCATACAGGGCTGAGCACTCAACAGTCACTTTGGTCAGTGACTAGTCTGTGCATTAATCTCTGCTCACTAAAACAAAAGAGAGAGAGAAAGACATTTTTTGACTATTGAACCATTGGGCACATCTTGCCTGGTAGCTCAGTATTGTAGTGCACATACCCAATACTGAGTGAGACCATTAACAAATTTTCTCTTTCAGCAGCTTGCATAGTACTTCTCAATCCTATAACAGGTATCCAGCAAGATGGAGACTTCTAGCTTAGTAACAGCTTGATTTCTCAGTGTCTTGCAACCAAAGCATATGGTATTTTCAGTAATAGGGTCTTAGGATCTAGTTCTGGTGGGCAACCAAGAGTAATGGCAATAGCCTGTCTTATTCTGGGGGCCTCTCTAACAACTCACTGGGAGGTATCCCACCTCTAGTTGGGATTTAGTTTCAGGACATAGAATTATTCATCCCTGTAGAATAATTATATACAAACTCTCTTTAAAAATTTATATATCTATTTGAGAGAGAGATAGAAAGAGGCAGATGATAGTTGATAGACAGACAGAGAGAGGGTCTTCAGACGCTGCAAATGAACTCCAGATGCATGTGCCACCTTGTGTGTCTGGATTATGTGGGTCCTGGGGAATAGAACCTGGGTCCTATGGCTTTGTAGGCAAGTACATTAACCACTAAGCTGCCTTCAGCCCTAGCTCTCTCTTAAAAAAATTAATTAGCTAACAAAGAAACAGGTTTTCATATGGCTTATTTATAACATCTTTAGTTGTGGTTTACCCTCTCTCCTTCCCTCCCCTCCCCTCTTCCTCAGTCCCCCTTCTGTAATTCCATGCCTTTCTATACACTCATATTTTTTTAAAAAATTATTTATTTACTTATTTTATGAGAGAGAAAAATGACAGAAAGATAGATATAAAGAAAGAATAAACATGCCAGAGGCTGTAGCCAATGCAAACAAACTCCAGACACATGTGCCATCTTGTGCATCTGGCTTTACATGAACACTGGTGACTTGAACTGAGGTCCTTAGGCTTGTAGAAAAGTACCTTAGCCATTGAGCCATCTCTCCAGCCTGCTTACATCTTCATTACAAAGAAGTGCTTGATGATGTTAGAATAATTGCACTTGTAATTATGTACTAGGTGTACTATATTACTAGAATGAATAGTTTTTCTTTTCATAAAATATTAGAATTAAAGGGAACCTCAGGTTATCTAGTTGTACTCCTTGATTGATATTGTAGATGAAGAAATGGAGGCTCCAAGAGATGATATGAATGACCTGCTTTAACAGAGCCAGATATGTACTAGAACTAAAACTTGTGTGTTTGGTCCTGTTGCACTTCTGTTGCTTTGCCAGCCCATGTCCTCTGAACCCACTGTCAAGGACAGTTGATAGGTATGAAGATGTTATAGAACACAGGCCCATCTGAATAAAGTTGTAGGTGCATCATGCTTTAGGTTTGGCTGTGCTATACTTTTCTCTGGAGAAGTCTTTTAGTTAATAATTCCATAATACAATAAAAATCTTGCTGCCATTGCATTCATTTAATGACTTCTTTGTTCTCTGGCTATATGCTTTGTGGGGCCCAGAGTAGTGATCAAACAAAATGGAGCTTTAATTAGTCCTAACTGGTCACCCTTTTGATTCTGTGGTTATTTTTCTTTTACAGTTAGCTTTAATTTCCAGCTAAAATATATAATGAAGTCCTGACTGAATTCTATAAGGAAAAATTGAAATATTTGTGTTCTTGAATTTTTAAAAATTCTACAGAGGCAATAAAATGTAGTACAAGGTATTCATTCACATTCTGAACCTCATTTCCATTTGATTCTAAGAGGAAGCTGGCTTTACTTTTCTAGCTAGTTTTTCTTTGCTTTAAAACAAATTATACATATTAATGGATTTTATTATGATATATCTACACACACATACACATCTTGTGCTTTTACTTTCTAAGGCATAATCTGCTCTGGTCATCCATCCTTTGAATTACATAGGAAATGTGAATGTGTTTTGTTACCACTGGGAGGTTGGTTGATATTTTGAGTTAAACTGAAAATCTTTCTGTAATGTCATCTGCTTGATAAAGAAATATTATCTATTGGCCTTCTTCTGTAATACACTGCTAATCCCTCTCATTTCTTGGGGTTTGAACCTATGCCATTCCCTGACTTTTATTCTCTGATTTCTTTCTACAACCTTTATTTTTTCCTCTTTAATACCTTTAAAACATTGAAGCCTTATTTAGCATTTTAAGTATGCATACTATTCTTATCTTATATAACCAATAGATTGAGTCATCCTTTACAAACTCTTCTGCTATATGTTAACTGGGAATTTCCAGTTGGTACATTGATTTTGCTTTATTCCTTTGAGGGTCTTATAAATTCTCAGCACACATCATATCTAAATACAATTTCATATCCCCAGTCACTGAGTTTCACATCTGAGCTTTGAGGGCAGCCTCTTGCTCATCAGGTATGTAGTTTATACTACTGACTTTGATCAGAACTGTCAATGCTAATGTTAAAGGAGGAATATAAGATACATGGAAATATGAATGCTTCATTAGGTTGAAAGAGACTGGAGTGAAACCTGGCTTCTTACCTATCCTAATAAAATTTCCACTTTATCTGAGCAATGATAATATCAAACTAAATAATTAAAAAATATATTAGAGTGAAACTCCAAAAAGAAACTTGAAAAAGTATTATAAAGCTTTTGTTAAAAATTTTGTTTTTATTTTTATTTATTTATTTGAGAATGACAGAGAGAGAAAGAGGCAAAGAGAGAGAATGGGCATGCCAGTGACCTCCAGCCCCTGCAAATGAACTCCAGATGCATGCACCCCCTTGTGCATCTGTCTAACGTGAGTCCTAGGGAATCAAGCCTCAAACCTGGGTCCTTAGGCTTCACAGGCAAGCATTTAACCGCTAAGCCATCTCTCCAGTCCTGTTACAAAGCTTTAATAACGGGTTGTTCCTTGTGCGTGGCATCTCTGTATCTTGTAAATGAAGATTCTAACACTACATATGGGAACACAAGGTTTGTATTAAGAGAATGATGGCATAATCAAAAAAAAAAAAGTCATGAAGTGAAAAGAGGTAATGCATAAAATCCTATAGAAATATTTTGTTTTTGGGGTGTTTATTAGTGTAGTGAGTTAGGGCATTATCTTTTCCTCCTAACAGTTGATGAAATAAAGTGCATTTATAACCGTATTTATATTTAATTTGGGTTATATTGGGTAAGAATACATGAATGCATTAAAGCAGTCTGCTTTGACTCTGATTTAACAGTGGAGGTATTCACCTGTACATACTTCCACATTCCTGTGTTTGTTGTTATTATCACTATTAGGAGCTCACCAGAGCCCATGAATTGCAGAGTTCAAAAGAATTTCTTCTATATTTCCATGGTGTTGATTAAGTGCCATGTCAACATTCTGTGAAAAGATTTTATTTTGATGAAAACACAAGTGTTTTCTTTGACCTTTTTGCACATGGGTAAAGCAGACCTTTGAAGAGGCTGATAAGAATGGGGATGGCTTATTGAATATTGAAGAGATATACCAATTGATGCATAAACTAAATGTCAACCTGCCCCGAAGAAAAGTAAGACAGATGTTTCAGGTATGTTTTAACAATTGTGTTGGCCTGATGAGAAAGATTCAAAAGTTACTGATGTACTTAGGTATATTAAAAATACATTTTATTTTGTTCAAGCTGCTTCCTTTGTACTGTTTTATTTTATTTAATGAAGAAGTATTTTGTCTCATTAATTAAAAAATAATCTTCAGAAACCTAACATTCATTCACAGTTTTATTTCCTGTACTTAAAAAAATATTTTTATTTATTTGTTTGAGTGAGAGAGGTAGAGAAAGAGGTACATAGAGAGAGAAAATGGTTATGCCAGAGCTCCAAGCCACAGCAAATGAACTCCAGATGCCTGTGCCACTATGTGCATCTGGCTTATGTGGGTTCTGGGGAATCAAATCTGGGTCATTAGGCTTTGCAGACAAGTGCCTTAACCACTAAGCCATCTCTCAAGCTTCTCAAAAACTTTTTTGTTGTTGCTGTTTTCAGAAAGTCATTATATACTTTTCCTGACACTTAACCAATGGAGTCAAATTGATCAAGTCCTTTTCTTTTCTTTTTTCTTTTTTTTTTCTCCTGAGGTAGTGTCTCTCTTCAGTCCAGACTTACCTGGAATTCACTATGTAGTCTCAGGATAGCCTGGAATTCATGGTAGTCCTCCTACCTCTGCCTCCTGAGTGCTGGGATTAAAGGTGGGAACCACTATGCCTGGCTATCAAGTCCTTTTAAGGGGATACAAATATCTCCTCTGCCTGCCTCACAGGGCAGTTGTGAAAATTAGAATAAAGATCAGGTAACAATTGAGAAATTGCACTTATTTAAGACATAAGTACTTTCCGAAGAGTTAGAAATTTAAAATCATGAGGTTTGGAAGTACTAAACTCTCCTCCAATTTACTGATCTTTCCAGAAGCTCATTCCATGCACCTTGGTGTTACAAAAGATGCTCTTAAGTCCTTGAGACAAGTCTTGGGCTGGAACTTACTCTGTGGCATCCAGCTGTATTGTATTCAAAAGTGAGAACTGTTAAGTTTAAGTTAGGACAAAGACGATGTTAGACGTTTTAAAAGGCACTTCTTTGGAGATAATTTAATAAATAGTTCAAAGTGAAGTTACATGGTGAAAGTTTCCTGCTAGATAAGAGCCAAATAATTTAAAGTTGGCATCTCTCCAGACTGATTATTCAGACTTTTCCCATGAAGGGGAAGCTGAGTGGTACCACTGACATGGTGGCTGTAAGAGCATGAGAACTGCCTGTAAGTGTCAGAGAGATAGGGGAGTTTTAGGGGAAGAATTACATGTGATTGCACTGTGGTTCTGAAATAGGTGAGATACTAGTGGCTTTTTTTTTGGTCAATTTTATTTTTATTAATAGGGAGAATATAAATGGGCATACCAGGGCCTCTAGCCACACACACAAAAAAAAAAAAAACCGAAATGCTTGTGCCAACATGTGCATCTGGCTTATGTGGTTTCTGGGAATTAAACCTGGGTCCTTAGGCTTCAGAGGCAAGCTCCTTAACTCCTCCCATCTCTCTAGCCCAGGACTAGTATTTTTGTCAGTGCATTCTCTTTTCTTTTGTCCTTCATTAAGAGTTCTCTTTTTCATTTTTCTTTTAAAAATAAATCACCTTCTGTGTGTATTATGGCTTCCCTAAACCTCACCACAATGTTGTTGCTCCCTGTTCTTATGTGTAATTTTTTAATTTTTGTCTCCTTTGGCTTAATCTCTTTTTTAGTTTTTTTTTTTTTTTTCTTTTTTCGGTTTTTCAAGGTAGGGTCTCATTCTAGCCCAGGCTGACCTGGAATTCTCAAGGTGACCTCAAGCTCATGATGATTCTCCTACCTCTGTCTCCTGAGTGCTAGGATTAAAGGTGTGCGCCACTATGCCTAGCTTCTTTTTAACTGTTTTGAGTTGAATTATTAGCTGCTGCTGCTGCTCCTGCTTCTTCCTCTTCCTCTTCCTCTTCCTCCTTCTCCCCCTCCCCTCCTCCTCCTCCTCCGCCTCCTCCTTCTTCTTCTCTCTTGTCTTCATCTTTTTCTTCTTTTTGGTTTGGTTTACTTGTTTATTTATTTACTTTATTTTATTTTTGAGATAGGTTCTCCTTATATAGTATAGATTGCCCTCCAACTAGCAATACCTCTGCCTCAGTGTCTTAAGTGCTGGGATTACATGTGGGTGCCACTTCAACTAGCTCCATAGGTTCTGTTTTTAAACAATTCTTATTTATTTCTAATAAAATTTCTTTCAAGCTTCCCTTTAATTGCAATTTTAACTTTATCATTCAAAGCTATTAGATTGTTTTTGCTAATGTTGGGAGTTGAAACTGAAACCAGGGTCATACAAATTTTATTATGTAAATAATTCACTTTGGCATGTTTAATTTAATATCCTATTTAGAAACATAATATATTGCATCCCTGGCATTTTGCTTTATTTTAAGAGCTCAATTTATTGACACACTATGGTCAGAGAAATTGGTTGATATGTGGTTGGTTCATTATATTTGATTGAAATGTTCCTTACGACCTGATGTATAGTCAGTTTTTGTAATGTTCCATGTATTCCTTAATAGAAATATGTACACCTGCCAGGTGTGGTGGCGTATGCCTTTAATCCCAGCACTTGGGAGGCAGAGATAGGAGGATTGCCGTGAGTTCAGGCCACCCTGAGACTCCACAGTGAATTCTGGGTCAGCCTGGGCTAGAGTGAGACCCTGCCTAAAAAAAAAAAAAAAAAAGAAAGAAAAGAAAAGGAAAGAAATAGGTGCACCATTAGTGATTTATGTGTTAGACCTTTTATAATAAATATTACTTTCTTATACTGAATTGCTATTTCAATTTTTCACTGTATTTTTTCTATACCCTTTTAGGAAGCTGACACAGATGAGAATCAGGGAACTTTAACATTTGAAGAGTTCTGTGTTTTTTACAAAATGATGTCATTGAGACGAGACCTTTATTTGTTGCTTTTGAGCTACAGTGACAAGAAAGATCACCTAACTGTAGAAGAACTGGCTCAGTTTTTGAAAGTGGAACAAAAGGTATCATTGGACTGCTGAATGGGATATTTCCTCAAAGATACTGTGAGTCTTATGAGTGTTGTATGTAGGTATAAAAAGTATTGGATATATAGATAAGTAGCACAAGTCCATCAAACCTTATCTCTGAGCCATTTAAAACATGTTTATAAGCCAGGCATGGTGTCAGATGCCTTTAAACCTAGCACTTGGGAGGCAGAAATAAGAGAATTGCTGTGAGTTCCAGGTCAGCCTGGGCTAGAGTGAAAACCTACTTCAAACAAACTAAGAAAGAAACAAAAAAGCATGTTTCTAGGAGCTTTTAAGAGAATTGATATTTGAAAACTATACATCTTTTTATTTTGTATGAATATGCATATTTTCCACATAGAAATTAAGAGTAGGTGGTATATTTTATTTTAGATACAATAGTAATAGTTCCTTTATAGTAATATAAAGAACATTACATTACACTAATATGCTACTAATGATATACTAATATACTAGGATATATTAATAGTATAAATTTAACCTTTGCATTTATTTAAATCAATACAAATTGGTATTAGGAAAAATATAAATTTATATTTATAACTAATATGATTTTTCACTGTGGTACAACTAGCTAGCATTGTAGTATGTCACTGATATTTCAGATAGGAAATTGGCATTTAATTATGTGAAAAGCCTAGTAAATTAGCAATGGGAATTATTAAATCTAGTTAAGATAAAACAATTAATTTTGATTTAATATAGGCTAAATTGTGTTCAAGTTTAGCATATATATATATATATATATACATATATATATTTTACTTATTTGCGAGAAAGAGGGGGAGAGAGAGAGACAGAGAGAGAGAATGGGCATGCCAGGGCCTTCAGACACTGTAAATGAACTCCAGACTCATGCAACATCTTGTGCATGTGGCTTACAAGGGTACCAGGGAATTGAATCTGGGTCCTTAGACTTTGCAAGCAAATGCCTTAACTGCTTAGTCTTTTCTTACTGGTATGTGTATGTATATGCATATGCATGGGTGTTAGTGTGTCATAATGTATGTGGAAGTCAGAGGACAATTTTGGGGTGTCAGTCTTCTCTTTCCACCTTTTATTTGTGACAGTCTCTCTTGTTTGCTGCTGGAAAAGCCAGACTAAGTGGTCCCTGAGCTTTTGGATTCCTAATCTGCCTCCCATTGCTATAGGTACATTGGGATTGCAGACTGGTACATCACTTGTGTCTGGCTTTACATGTATGCTGGAGATCCCAATTCTAGTCATTTGAGCCATCTTTCCAGCGCCATATGATTTTTAAATCTCAAACTCTGTCTGTTTCTCAGCACAATAGACAAATAATGAGTATATATATTTCTTTTTTAAGGACAGTATCTTACTATGTAACACAGTCTGGCCTCAAAGTTACAAATCTCTTGCCTTGGCCTGCTCAGTGCTGGAATTACAGGCATGCATTGGGTGTTAAAGGTTTAGGCTTTATGCTGGACTTTCACAGGGATATTTTTGGTTTTGCTGCAAAGAGGTTTGATTTTCTTTTTTTAAGTTAACTTAATGGGCTCAAATTATCTCCTACATCCATTTTAAATTAAAGGTATTCAGCTCCGCAGTGACATCTAGTATTTGGATTGTATTGTGTAATAAACAGAGAAAGAATTCTTTCTGAAGTACTCATTGTAAATATTAGCCAACCTAGGCTCACTATTTATAACAAAAGACATTCCTGTTACTCAGAAAATTCTATGGATTTTAATAGTTATGTCAAGAACAAGTAATAACAACTAACTACAGTTTTTATTATACAACACCATAACAGACATAGAAGCAGGGAGACAAAAGAGAACTAATTTAAAAGAAAATCCTACTCAAATATATATAGGAGTTATTACCCTAACATACAACATCTGGACATTTGAGAAAACAGCAAAAGCAGAAAGGGTCTTTGATCTTCGAGGCCTTCTCCCCCAAATGTAGGTGTTCCGAGTCAGGGCAAACTACCTTCATTCAAGTGATACCTTTCCTATACCCACAAAGCAACAGCCAAAGATACAAGATGTCAGAGGAATGTCAGGCCTTGCTAAGCTCCCTCTTTATTACCTCTACAATATATGCCTCATCCTCCAACCATATTTCTCCATGTCTGTCCATGCTTAGCCAAACTTATCATCAAAAATATACAGGCTTATCTGTTTCCTCACATCTCCATTTCCATATGAAGTCTTCTCTGTGCCATAAAATATACATTAAATAAATTTGTAGATTCGTCTCTTGTTTTTTTTTTTTTGTTATATGACACCAGGGTGAGGGAAAAAAATAAACCTCTTCTATAAAATTGTAAAATCAAGTGCATGTATGGATACCTGTCCACTTTCAATCTAATACAGCTCTTTGGAAGTGGCCAGATCTATACAAAAAATAAAGATTAGCATTATTAATATCTAGTATGCCAGAAAAATAATGAAAAACATTTGTTTCAATTCTCACATGAATTATCTGCCAAGATAAATAAGAAAAAAATTGTGACTCACAAATTTGAGAATGAAAGCCTAATGTGCTCAAAGTGACAAAATAAGCAGTGCTGTGTAACAAGATATGTCCAATGCTATTCTTCCACACATTCTAGTAATTATAAAAAATTCATTCACACCAGGTTAAGTGTTAGCCTGCTTGAGTGGAGGTGTTTAGTTCTACTAACAAGGAAAGCCTGGAGTGGTGGTGCACATGCAGATCCAACTGCAGACAAGTGGGTAAAACCACATATTACATGTGGTCAAGGGACAGATTCTTTGTCTTGTGAATAATACTAGTGGGAATAGCAGAATAACATTGTATCTCAACCTGTCCTATTACGACCTATGTAATTGTGATCAAATTGGCAGGGATTTTTTTCCCTATAGAAACAGAGAATGAATACAAAATGGACATTTGTACATTGAGGTATGAGAACCATAGCTATCTTCCAGAACTGTCTTCCCATGTTTATCTTCACCACATAGAATATTGATTTTTCCAGATATGGCCAGAGAATATAGTGAGTTAGTAGTGATGTCAAAAGATTTGTCCAGATTCTGATTATTAGTACTTGTAAAAGTTCTAGAGTTAATTAAATGTATGCAGTGTTTACATATATCCAATGATAAGTACTTTCAAGGAGTTGGAAAAGAAGAAATAGACACACATAGGAAACAAGGTAATGTAAAAAAGAAACTAGGGAGTATATATTCCTCCAGTTAAGAAGTACCCTTAATCACTCTCAGAAGCAATGAGAGAGGTATGAAATAGGTTCTCCTTCAGAGTGTCCACAGAAAATTAACCCTGAAGGCATCTTTATTTTGGGCTTCTGGCCTTTAGAACCATAAAAAAATAAAATGTTGCTTTTAAGCCACCAGGCTAGTTGTTATAGTAGCTCTAAACATCTAACATAACAACCCAGTGGTGGTCAAGTAATACAAAAAGTTGCTAGCACCAAAAGATACAAATTTCTAGATTGACAGTGCCCAATGAGGGCCAAGAAGATTGATTATAAGAAGGCCCACTTAAATGCAAATAATCATGAAATTCATAATGTCAAAAATAAAATGGAATTCTGTGAGCTTTCAGCAAGAGAAAACAAACCAAAATTAACTAATTAAGAAACAAGAACAGGGCCAATAAAAAGAAATGGAAGAGGCTCTGCATTAGAACTTCTCTCTGGAAGCCAGAAAACCACCGGAGCAATGATTCCAACCATAAATTTTCTGCCTGGCTAAATCTTCCAAAATTAAAACATAAAATAAAATTCATAGAATAGATAACAAGCACATGCAAAATATAAACAAGTAATTTAATTCCTATAAATTAAAGTGACCGAATAAAATCAGGACAAAAAATGAATATTCTAGAATCCAGACATCCTGTATGATGGTACCATTATAAAGGAAGAAATAGAATTTAGATGTTATTTTTAGCCTCTGGTATATGAAAAAGAAGTAATGAGAAACCCTTAGCATCATCAGGAGGAATGTATGGTAGGTACATTAAAACTCAACTAAATGAATAGAAATCCCCCTTTTTAAAAATGCAAATTTTAAATACATTTGCTGTTATGCAACATATTTGGAAAACAAAGCATTATAAACACTGTGTGCTTTTTCAAATTGGCAAAAACCAGACATATAGCAGGTTTAAATGTTATTAAATAGACTGTTTAGAAAAAGCGGAATTCACTAAAATATAAGTATTAAACTTAAGAGGCAATAGAAACTTAGAGGAATATTATTGATATATGAGAACTGGCTCAAATGATTAGCTTTCTCTACCATTATTCATTATTGATTTTAAATGTCTCAGATTGAAAATGGATCTTTTAATCAAAATATTATTTTGTTTTTCTTATCAGTATTGCTGAGAATCAGACTTTGGTACTTACATTTGTTAGGCAAGTGCTTTACTATTGAGCTATAGCCTCATTCCCTGAGTCCTATCGTATTCTTTATATTGGAATTTAGAGAAATTATTCTTGATGAGTTTATATTCTCCAGTGATGCTAAATGTGTAATGTTCAGGCAAGAACCTTGAGACTGACAATAATAGTAGTATATTATTGTCATACTACCTTTTTTTTTTAAAAAAAAAGTTTTTACATTCATTTTTATTTATTTATTTGAGAGTGACAGAGAGAGAAAGAGGCAGATAGAGAGAGAGCGAGAATGGGCGCGCCAGGGCTTCCAGCCACTGCAAACGAACTCCAGATGCGTGCGCCCCCTTGTGCATCTGGCTAACCTGGGTCCTGGGGAATCAAGCCTTGAACCGGGGTCCTTAGGCTTCACAGGCAAGCACTTAACCGCTAAGCCATTTCTCCAGCCCTGTCATACTACCTTTTTAATGCTATAAAACATTCCCACAAGTATGAATTCATTGAATCTTCACAACTGGCCTATGTGGTAAGCCATCTAGAAAGGATGTGAGTTATTTAAAGTCATACTGTTGATAATATGAGTTAATTGATTTGAACATAAGCCATCTAGTTCCTGAGTTCTTCATTATATTACTTGTCTCAGCTAGCTTTCTATTTCTATTTTCCTTTACTAACCTTTGTGTTCTTGGATCCCTGTAGCACACTGTTGAGTGGGAGATTCGATAAATCTGCACACGCACAGGATAGAATGACTTAGAAACATTCTCTTTTCATAGGGAATACTGTTGAGTGGGAGATTTGATAAATCTGCACACGCACAGGATAGAATGACTTAGAAACATTCTCTTTTCATAGGGAATACTGTTGAGTGGGAGATTCGGTAAATCTGCACACGCACAGGATAGAATGACTTAGAAACATTCTCTTTTCATAGGGAATACTGTTGAGTGGGAGATTCGATAAATCTGCACACGCACAGGATAGAATGACTTAGAAACATTCTCTTTTCATAGGGAATACTGATGAGTGGGAGATTCGATAAATCTGCACACGCACAGGATAGAATGACAGAAACATTCTATTTTCATAGGGAATACTGTTGAGTGGGAGATTCGATAAATCTGCACACACACAGGATAGAATGACTTAGAAACATTCTATTTTCATAGGGAATACTGTTGAGTGGGAGATTCGCTAAATATGCACACACAGGATAGAATGACTTAGAAACATTCTCTTTTCATAGGGAATAGTTTATATACATATACATATACATATACATATACATATACATATATATGGCATAATTTAGTTTTATATAAAACATTTACTTTGCAGGTGTATACTATATAAGGAATGTGTTTTTGCAATGGATTTGCATAAATTATTGATATTATTTCTTCATGTAGAACATTTGTCTCATAGTTGAAAGTCTGTTCCATAGTTGAAGGGCTGTTTCATAGTTGAAGGGCTTTCTATGTCCACTGAATAAATTGGAAAGTTATATAGGAAGGTTAAGATTGTAATTGCTCTCTAAAGATAAAAGAAAGTTATACTGCTAATCTCAAACACTGCTCATATAAGCACTGTATCAAGAATGCTGTAGGGCTGGAGAGATTGGTTAGTGGTTAAGGTTCTTGTTTGCAAAGCCTAAGGACCTCAGTTTGATTGTCCAGTACCTATGTAAAGCCAGATATATAGGGTGGTGCATGCATCTGGAGAGCATTTGCAGAGGCTAGAAGCCTTGGTGTGCCTTTCTCTCTCTCAGAAAATAAAATATTTTTAAAAAGAATACCCTAGAAATCATTGCATGTCACAGTCAGTTGAGACATTTCATGACATTGCATGTACTTTATTACTGTTCTGTTTTGCTTAGATGAGTAATGTAACAACAGAATACTGCATTGACATCATAAAGAAGTTTGAAGTTTCAGAAGAAAATAAAGTTAAAAATGTTCTTGGAATAGAAGGTAAAGTAGCTAATACTTTTAATTTTTCGTTGTTTAGATTCAGTCTGCTAAATTAATTTCCAACACAAAGTTTAGGAGGTAAAATGAAGTGCCATTCGTGGGATTACAAGTAATTCAAACAAAGCCCACAAATCACATATTTTCTAACAAAGTACAGGCTCTGATGTTTGCTTTTCCCTTATTTTTGCAATGCCCTTTGAGCTACTACTGTGAATGATGGATGTCAAGAAATATTTTTTTCTTAAATGTATAATTTTTGAAGATAATCTTATCTTGATGATTACAGCACAGGAAAGTTTGACCTGTAATAAGTAAATTAGACTTGAAAGTAAACACATTTGCTTATAAAATATTAGAAAGAGGGCTTATTTTTCCTAATCAATAGTATTATAGAAACTGCAAGAACCTGAAGTGTTAAAACAATTACCTTTTTTTATAGTTGAGGAAAGAAAGACCAAAAGAAATTAAATAATTTACCTAGAGTTATAAACTCAGAATCTAGTTTCTAGGATGTTATACATAAATAATATAGTTTAAATATATCTACTTGTTTGCAGAAGTTATATGCATTTAAAATGTGTTGGGAAATAAATTGCAGTCTGCAATCCAAGAGGAAGTTTTCCCAAGCAGAACAGATACTTTTAATTAAAGACCACTGGAACTCCTGACTTCCTGAAAAAGTATCAAAATCTATGACTGCTCTTATCTTTTGTATGTGTGTGTGTAGGACGTTATATGTGTGTATGCACATTCATGTGTATGTGGATGTACATGCATATATGTGCATGTGGAGGCCAGAAATTGAGATCTGTTGCTTTTTTCAATCACTATCCACTTTATTTTTTTATATTTATTTATTTATTTTTATGCGAGAGTGACAGCGAGAGGGGGGGGGGAGAGAGAGAGAGAGAGAGAGAAGAGAATGGATGCGGTAGAGCCTCCAGCCACTGCAAACAAACTTCAGACTCATATTTCACTATGTACATCTGGCTTCTGTGGGTACTAGGGAATCAAACATGAGTCTTAAGGTTTCACAGGCAAGTGTTTTAACTGCTAAGCCATCTCTCCAGCCACTTTATTTTTTGAGACAGGGTCTTTTACTGAACCTAACCTCCTAATTTGGCTAGACTGTCTAGTCATCAAGCCTCAGGGATCTCTTGTCACTGCCTCCCCAGTGCTAGAATTGCAGGCACTCATTGTAGTTTCACATGGGTGCTGGGCTGATGTTCCTTTTGTGTGTCAGGTCATGACCCCAGCATTGATATTACCACTCTTTATTGTATACCACCAATATTTGCTGTTCCTATAATTGCAAGCAGAGATGGATAGAGACAGAGTCAAGACAGAGAATGAGAGAGTGGGCGTTGGGCACACCAGGGCCTCTTGCTGCTGCGAATGAGCTCCAGATACTCTAGATGCATGTGTCATTTGGTGCATCTGGCTTTACATGGATACTGGGAAATAGATCCTGGGTCTTTAGGCTTTTCAAACAAGCATCTTAACTGCTCAGCCATTTCTCCAGAACCAATGCATAACTTTTGATATGTTACCTTACTGTAGACATTGTCTGAACTACTTTCAAGATCACCTTAATATCTCATCAGTTGTTGGTTGATCAAGGTACCACTTGGAATAAATGTAGCTATAACACATCACTGGTCTCCCATGAAGTCACAATGCATAAGCATAGCTTGAGTTTAGTAGTTACTAAATGGCTTTGCTATGACACCTCCATCTGCAAGATTCCTAAAAAGTCAATTTATTTTTCCGTAAGTGACCACTTACCAAAGTCATATTTCAGTTTCTTTTTAATGTCAAGTCAATCTCTTATTGCCACATTGTCTCTATGAAAGATGTTCTGGTAATTGCTGTGAATATTCTTTGTCCTTTTTTTTTTTTTTTGTCTCTGTTGGTTAATTAGATATTCTTTGAGGGCTATAGCACTTCACTCTCTTTCTTTCAAAGGCTTCACAAACTTCATGCGTAGTCCTGCTTGTGATATTTTTAACCCATTACACCACGAAGTGTACCAAGACATGGATCAGCCCCTCTGCAACTACTTTATTGCTTCCTCTCACAACACATACCTGACTGGGGACCAGCTCCTTTCTCAGTCCAAAGTGGATATGTATGCACGGGTGCTACAAGAGGGTTGTCGCTGTGTGGAAGGTATGTGGAATTTGAACTTTGGTGAGATTGGTTAACAAGCCCTCTAAGTAAGGAGGGCCTAAAACTTGTATGTCTTTAATTAGAGATATTTGTCCAATTACTGTGAATTCACTCATAATTTTTGATACTCTTTGTCTCCTCCTTATTTTTCAATCAGGAGGGACATAGAAATGTACCAATAGTTTGGAAACATGTCTTGAATTGATGAAAAATTGTGTCTAAACTTATACTGTACCTGAGAGATATCTTTTTTTCGTTTTTGGTTTTTTGAGGTAGGGTCTCACTCTAGCTCAGGCTGATCTGGAATTCACTATGTAGTCTCAGGGTGGCCTTAAACTCACAGTGATCCTCCTACCTTTGCCTTCCAAGTGCTTGGATGAAAGGTGTGTGCTACCACACCCGATTCTGAGAGATATTTTTAATTAAAATGGCAAAAATAGTTTAGGAGAGTTATTACCATCTGCCAACATTTACGAAATACTTAGTGGATTTTGGGTGATGATACAGATATAAATAAGGCATTGTATCTGTCTTTGAAGAGCCCTCTTTCATTGCTGGGGGGCATGTACATAGAAATATTAGTATGATGTGACAATTCCATCAGTTGAGCCATAGTTGTGGAATAAGAGTAGTAGTGTAAAAAATAGAGTGAGGCAAATTCAATGAGAAATTAAGCAGGCTAGTCTCAGGTATCAGAGGTTTAAGACTGAGGTAATTTTAGCTTTGGCATTTGGTAATGGGGCCAGTGAGGAATCCCCCTCACCTGTCTAAAAGAAGGTTTTATTGTGGCTCACTGTTTGAAGGTGTATTATTCATCTTGTCAGGGAAAATATAGTGGTAGAAGTTCAAGGTTGCTTGTCTTATTGTGTCTTTAGTCAGGAAACAGAGTGTTGTTGCTTAGCTCACTTTCTCACTTTTCCCCATTTCATTCAGTCTGAGCTCTGATCCCAGGAGTTGGTGGAAACCATATATTTTTGCAGGGTGTGGGGGGGACTTCCCTCCTCAGTTAAACCACAGATGTGCCCAAATGTGTAGCTCATTAATGTCTTAGCTGTTTTCTAATTCAGTCAAGTTGACAATTGAAACTAACCATCACAAATTCATCCCTTGTCCACTATATACTGAAACACATCAGTTTCAATTACGATATCCCACCCTTGGCATCTAAAATCTCTCATGTTTATCTAAAATGTGAACTGTATTTAGGTCATCTGTAAGATTCTCCAAAGTCTCTTACTAGTTTCAACACTATTCAATATCCAAAATTGCTCTGAGGCTTAGGAATTTCTCTTAACTATGAGTTCCCTCTTAACGATCAGACCAGTGACAAACTCTGAAATCCAGTAGGGTAAACACCAAACTTTGCACCTGTACTGGTTTAACATTTAGGGGGTTTTGTGGCATTATATGGGTTCCAATAGGCTTCAGTGGCCCTGCCCCTAAAGCTCTGTTGTTAAGTACATTTGTCATTTCTTTATTAAAAATATTTTTATTTATTAGCATGGGGAAGAGAGAGGGATAAAAATAAAAAAAGGAGAGAGAGAAAGCATGCCCCAGGGCCTCTAGCTGCTACAAATGAATTCCAGATGCCTGTATCACTTTGTGCATCTGGCTTTACATGGGTACTGGAGAACTGAACCCTGGAGGTTAAGCTTTGCAGGCAAGAGGTTTAACTACTAAGCCATCTCTCCAGCCCTGGCCTTTCTTGAGTTGGCTTCATTCCTTGCCTGTAGCTTTCCTCAGTGAACATTTCATAGCTCTGGCATCTCCATTATTCTGTGCTCTTGAAATCTTTACCTTTGTCTCAGTCAACTTCATGTTGCTGTGATGCACTTCTAAACGAGGCAGAAGTTATGGGAGGAAGGGGTTTATTAGAAGCTTATAGATCCAGGAAAAATTCTATAATGGAGGAAGAAACTTGGCCTCCTTTCATAGATCTGCTCAGAGAGAAATACCACTAGCAGTACCACAAGCAAACACACTTCATGAACCCCAGGCAGAGCTCAATCACTCTGCATATGTTTAGATTGGAATTCCAGATCTGCCCACACACCTTAGGGCTGGACCCTAGGATCCACCAACAGTGACATCAAGTTATAAGCTTAAATAAAACCCATGAAGCTAGTGGGGGACATCCATTCAAACTACCACATTCTGCCCCTAGCTCCCAATAGATTCATAGCCATCTCATATTGTATACTATATTTGGTCCAACTTCAAAGGTCCCCATAGTCTTATCTGAGAGATTTTTTTATGATTATCTCTTAGCTGTGACTCCAGTAAAATCAAAACAAGTTATTTGCTTTTAACATACAAAGGCATAGAGTAAACATTTCCAAGAGAAAAAGTGGTACCAGGACATAAGTGGTCCACCATTTAGGAGGTAGGAAGAGCACAGACAAAAAGCAAGGACAATTGAGCAAAAGTGATCACATAGAGCTAAGGGCTGAATCAGAGAAATGCAAATTAAAATCCCTTTGAGATTCATCTCATCCTACTCAGAGTGGTTGGCATTAAGAAAAAATAATAAAAACAAATATTGATGATGTTATGGGGAAAGGGTAACTCTTATTCATTGTTGGTGGGAGTATAATATGGCACAGCAAGAGGTCCTGCTATGCCTACATATCCCTCACTCAAGATAAATAAAAATAGGGTTAGGAGATCCCTTAGCAGTTATGGCACTTGTCTGCAAAGTCAAAGGACCCAGGTTCAATTCCCTGGGACCCTGGTAAGCCAGATGTCTGAAGTTTGTTTGCAGTGGCTGAAGGCCCTGGCATGCCACCATCTTTCTCCCCACTCTCAAATAAATAAATAAAAATAAAATATTTTAAAAAATAAAAATAAAAATAAAATAGAAAATTTCACTGCAACTTGAACCTGGTCATGAACATCACATAGTAAGAAGCTAGTACTGAATTCTAACATAAAACATTAGAAGCTGCCTAGGCAAGGAATTGTTATTCTGCCTATGTTTTAAACATAAGCAAGATAATATTTTCATTCATGACTGACTGTGTGTTAAAGGAGTGGTTTGATGTGGATATAAGGGGAAAAATCAAGCACTGAACTTTCTAATTTACTTTGTATTTTTTGTTTGCATTAATTGTATTATATTTGACTTCATAATTCATATAATGTATTTTGAAAATGTTCATGTCCTTTTACCCTCTCCTATAATCCTCCCTCTCACTACACCCCTTCTTCTTCCCAACTAATCCCCTTTCTACTTTCATGTTTTATATTTATGACCCACTGAGTAAAATTAAGGTTGTGTACATAAGCATAGGTGAGGGAGTTATGAAGTATGGGCAACTTACCAGTGGCTATACCACTGAAGAACATACCACCACCACTACAGCCATGATTAATTGTCAACAGCTATTATGTGAAGATATGATTTTGAGTCCTTCCCCCACCTATTATAACATATTATTGTGCTCAACCATTTGTAAGTAACCATAGTTGTGAATTAATGAGTGTAACTGCCATGTTGTGTCCTCCCTAACCTCTGGCTCTTAACAGTCTTTCTGTCCCCTGTACCTTGCATACACATTAGTAACTTAGTCTTGCCACTTTTGCCAGCTACTTTGCATTTTTTTTTTGCGATATTAGTATATTTATGAGGAACTCTGTTTTACCTTTTCTCCTCCAAGCTGGCACCATAAGTCTGGGTACAAGTTGTTAAAATTATACAATTATGAACTGCTTAACTATGGGGATATGTTTTAGGAAATGTGTTAGGTGATTTCACCAAATCTCTGACTATACATACACAAATCTTAGTGGTGTTGGTCAATCATTCAATATCACTTTTTAAGAACTTTAGTAAGCAAGGTTATGTGAAATCCAGAATACATGTAGATTTTTCAAGCAACAATTTATATATCCATCTTTCTGACATGTGGCTGTGCTATCTTTGGCACATGAAATTTAAAGTTATTACAGAAGAGGAAAGGAGCTAAATGAGAATGGAAGGCAGGTTTCCACTGAAAAGACCTGAAATTGATACACCTTGCTTCTGGTCTCATGTCAGTGGCTATATCCTACTGCAGGGGAAAGCTGGGACCTAGGGGTGAAGCAGTCAGGAACTGCTATAAGATATTTATTACTTAATTTAATGTATATTTACATGCCACCTGCTAGGATGCTGAGTTAAATGTTAAGGAGACTTTCAAACAAGGAGTGACCCTGACATGACCAGAGTTTTAAGAAATGAATCTTATGTAGAATGTAAAACAAATGAAGAAAAACCTTGAATTGGGGAGAATGGTCCAGAAACTGTTGTCTGTTGCTGGGAGCCTATGAAATTGTCCCAGTACATAGAAATGCCCACAGTATCAATAACAATAGCAGGCTACATGCAATGTCATAGCAACTTTTTGGGTATTTCCAACAAAGCTGTTGGTTAATGCTAAGCTTCTTATGAATCTGATTTTTTTAATTTTTTTTGTAAATCATGAGCACTAAGCAAAGACATTATCTGTAGTTTATTTCCTGATAACTGTGCCAGAATGCCCATTTCTTTGTTTTCATATCATTGTTAGATTGTTAAATGTATGATTTCCAACAACAAACTTGAAATAATATATCTAATATTTCTAGAAATATTAAGAAAAAGCAGAGACTTTAGATTGTTTATGAAAGTTCTGTTTTTGACAGTTGACTGTTGGGATGGCCCAGATGGAGAGCCAGTAGTACACCATGGTTACACTCTCACTTCAAAAATCCTCTTCAGAGATGTTGTGGAGACTATCAACAAGCATGCCTTTGTGAAGAATGAGTAAGTAGGGCTGGAGAGGTGGCTTAGTGGTCAAGGCACTTGCCTGAGAAGCCTAAAGACCCAGGTTCAATTCTCCAGGTCCCATGTAAGCCAGATACACATGATGGCGCATGCATGTGGAGTTCATTTGCAGTGGCTGGAGGCCCTGGTGTGCCCATCTTCCCTGCCCTGCCTCTTTCCCTCCCTCTCTCTCAAATAAATAAAATTATATATATAAAGAATGAGTAGATACAAAACACCTGGGAGCCAAGCTCTATGCCTTACCTGTGGAGTGTGTCTGAAATTAACATGATTGTGGAACCATATGCTCTTCTTTGGACTCCACAGCTCCATTTCTACTACCTGGTCCTCCCTCTTTCCCAGCAAACCATTGTGAACAATGGGGTGCTTGTTTTTGCTTTTTTGTGCTCCACTTATTCCTTATCCCATTTGCTCTCATCTTTTCTTCTTTATGATGAGCTTGCAAAGAATAACCTCTATGGGCTGAAGAAGATGGCTTAGTAGTTAAGCGTTTGACTGCAAAGCCAAAGGACCCCAGTATGATTCCCCAGGGCCCAGGTAAGCCAGACGCACAAGGGGGCACATGTGTCTGGAGTTCATTTGCAATGGCTGGAGGCCCTGGTGCACCCATTTTCTCTCTCTTCTCTCTCGCTCTCCTTCTCTGTCTCTCAAATAAATAAATAAAATATATTTAAAAAAGAATAACCTCTAAATTTCTAAACCCACAAACTTAGAAACATTATTATACATTATAAATAGCATTTGATATTACATTATAATACAATAAAATGATGGGTGTCTTGAAGTGTGTCTGGGATATATATATATATATAAGTCATATATACATATGACTTATACACACACACACACACACATACATGTATATATATACACACACACACCCCAGTGCTTATAATTTTGGCTCTCATTTTTGTAGCATTATACCTTCCATAGCTGTTATTGCATTTCTCTCCTTTTGGTCTGTGGCCTTCAATCCTATTTTCTCATTTCTATAATAGTTACTATTTATTAAGACATTGCCCTTGTTCAATTCTTTGATTGTTTAATTAATTCCATGCCTACGAGGTTTTTTTTCCTCCTAACTTTAAGATTCATACAGACAAAAATCTTTATAAACATACATCTGAGAAAGCCACACATCAGATGGAGCCTCCACCCCCCCCCCAATCTGAGCTCAGAAATTATTTCTGCTGAACTTCCATTTACCTCCTACTGTAGTACTTTTTAGTTTGAGGAAGCTGTTCTATTGGTGGTTGAAGCTAGAAATCAGGAGTATTCTAACTCCAACCAACTCCTCTTAATTTTACTTTCTAAATATTCTTGGACTTCATTGCTTTTACTTCATTGTCAATTTCCCTTTGGTTCATCCTCTACAGGGTGCCATAATTTTATTTCTAAAGCCTTCATGATAAAAAAAAAAATCCTTGTTCTGAGCTTCAGGGATGGCTTAGCAGTTAAGGCATTTGCCTGCAAAGCCAAAGGATCCAGGTTTGATTCCCCAGGACCCACATTAGCCAGATGCACAAGGGGGCACATGAGTCTGGAGTTTGTTTGCAATGGCTGGACGCTCTGGCATGCCCATTCTATCTCTCTCTCTATATATTTATCTATCAAATAAATAAATAAAATGATTTTTTAATCCATGTCCTATATTCCTTTCTGACATGTCTTCATGCTCTTTAAAGCATGGCTGCTTCCTGCTCTTTAAGTGTCCTGTCCAATATTGTCCCACAGAGACAACATTTTCTATCAATTACTGCCTTTCATCTTCTCCAGGGAGCCTGGAGATTTTACTGCTCTACATCTTCACATATGCTGTTCTCTCTGCCTGGAATACCCTTCCCATCATGCAAGCCACATGGTTCATTTTTATCCCACAAAATTATATAAGCACTGCTCTGTTGGAAAATATATTGACCCACTAGCTAACTTACCTACTCTTTCTCCATATTTACCAATATATTGTTAAATTACCTATTAATTCTGTGTCATGGTAAGCTTATTGAAAATATGGGTGAGGGCTGGAGAGATGGTTTAGTGGTTACGAAACTTGCCTGCAAAGCCAAAGGACCCAGGTTTGATTCCCCAGCACCTATGCAAGCCTGATGTACAAGGTGGCTCATGTGTCTGGAGTTCATTTGCAGTGGTTGTAGAACCTGGCATGCCCATTCTCTCTCTTTCTATCTCTCTCTCTTCTCTCTCCCTCTTTCTCACTCTCAAATAAATAAATAAAATATAAAAGTGGGTGATATCTTAATCATTTCTTATTTATTTCTTGTTGCTTAGAAGGTACCCTTAGTATACCAAGCTTACAAGAAAGGATTTTTGAATGAAACAAGCAAATTAAAATTACAGATGTAGCTGGGTGTGGTGGTACATGCCTTTAATCCCAACACTCAGGAGGCTGAGGTTGAAGGATCACTATAAGTTTAGGTCAGCCTGAGATGAAGAATGAAATTTAGGTCAACCTGGGCTAGAGTGAAACTCTACCTTGAAAAACAAACTCCCTCCCCCCCCAAAAAAAAGAAAACCATAAAAATTAATAAAATTAATTAGAAGTTAGTAGCCTTTAAAATTCCCAATATTTGTTTTTATAATTAACCACTATGTTAAAATGCTATTCTACTAAGAGATTCTCCTTGCATAACAGATGGGGACTTATGGTAACTTTTACATGGATGAGTCATGTGTACTAAATTCTAATTAGTCTTCACAACCCTGATTTCCACTAGTGTTGAATGTCTGTATTTTCCAACATATGGGATAGTTCACTGAGATGGTCTGCCACTGATATACCTTAGAGGATCCTTTGGTAATTTGAATGTTGACTTCAAATTTGGAAACTCTTAGAACACATGTACTTTAAGTGAATTATATTTCATATACTCATTTAGGACATTAAATAAATTGACCTTTTCTTTTCTTTCTTAAGCTTCAGTTGTTTATTTTCACAAAGATTTCTGGAGTTTGGCACTGTCATCATTTTAAACTAGATAATTGTTGTATGGAACTGTCTAGTACACTGTAAGATATTTAACAGCAACATTGGCTCCACTCAACAAATGTCATCAGAACTCCCAAATTGTGCCACCAAAAATGTCTTCAGACATTGACAAATATCTGTTGGCAGAAAGTGGTCAAATTCACCTCCCCATTGAGAATAATAGCTTTCCTCTAAGTATCATTAGACACTAATTGGATTTTTTTGATTTTTGATAAGTGATTAATAATATAAATTTTTAGTGTTAAAACTTGTGATGGGACATGGGATGAGCTGGGTTTGCCTACTTGGTGTTCTTTTGTCTTCTCTATGTTAGAATATGAATAGCAAACAGAATATAGTTAATTACCAAATCAACATCAGTCATAAAGGTTCATCTGTACTATAACCTCAAGCATCAGGATTTAATTTAAAGAAATCATTCCCATATGAGTCCAGAGAAAGATTTTACTTCACATAAACATATTAGGCAGCTAAAATACCAGTTTGTATGTTTGGAAAGATATATTGCACATTATTTCTGGAGATATGTGATAGAAAGAAAGAAAATATTTATAAATCTGAATTTGAAATATTTCCTTATTCTGAAGAAAAAAAATTGGAGAGAATGTAACTGACTCTTTTTGCTTTGGCCACCAACCTCTCAGACTGTTTTTGGTAACCATCTTACATTTCTATACAGAAGCTTGCATATCAGAGGATGAATGCCTGGCTTCTTGTTTTAATTCTAAATATTGGTTTTCAAACTGGAAACCTAATTTTTTTTAGAGTAAATAACTGAATTTAGTGATAGGCAGCAATCTCTTAAATTTATCTACACTTGAGTAAATAAGAATATATTAGAAATTTTCTTACCTCAGGCTTCTCATTTGTCTTAAGATATTCTTTTAAAAACACTCTCCATTTTTTACCATGTACTAAATATTAAACTATTATTCTGGATAGGTTAGTATTTGTTTAATCATTATGCCTAGTTGGACATATTTGCTCAGAGGAATTGTTAACTGCATCTCTAATATTTCTTATTTTACCAGCATTTTAGTCATTATTAGCATTGCCGGTGCTATCACTAAGATGGTAAGCGTGCAATAATACAGAATCATTTTCCAATACCCTGCAAGTTGCCTATGTTTGATGCCCTTAGTACTGTGGCTGTTTTCTTAGGTTTCCAGTTATATTGTCTATTGAGAATCACTGCAGTATCCAGCAGCAAAGGAAGATTGCTCAGTACCTGAAAGGAATATTCCAAGACAAGCTGGACATCTCATCTATAGACACAGCAGAGTGCAAACAGCTTCCAAGTCCTCAGAGTTTGAAAGGCAAAATCCTAGTGAAGGTAATTATTTCAAGGAATTCTGCCAGAGGCATTAATGATCAGCTAAGTCTTTCCTCCTGTATTGACAACTTTTCCTCCCCTTTAAGCTCCCTGCTTTAAAAGGCAAATAATAGGGCTGGAGAGCTGGCTTAGCGGTTAAGCGCTTGCCTGTGAAGCCTAAGGACCCCGGTTCGAGGCTCGGTTCCCCAGGTCCCACGTTAGCCAGATGCACAAGGGGGCGCACGCGTCTGGAGTTCGTTTGCAGTGGCTGGAGGCCCTGGCGCGCCCATTCTCTCCCTCTCCCTCTATCTGTCTTTCTCTCTATGTCTGTCGCTCTCAAATAAATAAATAAAAAATGAACAAAAAAAATTAAAAAGGCAAATAATAATAAATAATTAGAGTAAATACATGTGAAAGATTATCTAGATCTGTATGTGTATTTTATTTCAGCTTATAGTCATACCTTCAGTGGAAAAATATTGCTGAATGACTAGATGGTTGGGGATTTGTTTTATGAGCATCAATACAGTGTAAGACTAAGCTAAATATATAATATTTTAGTGTAGAAGACTTTCACTGGAAATGTGTGTATGAGAATGTGAGGTGCAAGAAAGGAGAATTTTCTCTTATTCTATATCTGAAAGTATGTTGTTTAGATTCTTTTCTCATATTTTAAGCTCCAATAACTGTCTGTCAGAAGAAAAAATCCTTTATGGTTGACCAGTCTTAGTTATGTAAGAGAGAAACACTTGCTTCAAACAAGAATACAGGCACAGACATACTGCCCCAGAGGACTCTTGTGTAGATGGAAGTAGAGTTAGATTAACAAAATGACGTTTCATCAACAGATTTTCTGAGGGAGAAAACTTACTATATTGCATATTATTAATGTAAATAGTCAGAAAGATAATTTCTTGTGTTTTCTGATACATGGCTTTGTGATTTCACTGAAACAAGTGACTTTTTAACAAAACCTTGTGTGGTTGCATTGTTTGAGATTAACAATTTATAGAACAGAACAGTAGTCTGGTTATATTTTACTTAACTGGGGTACTTAGCACATAGAAGTAGGTAAGTGAAGGAAGCAATGTGTTTCATTGGCTTGAAGGGAGGGTAGCACACTGAAAATAGATAAAGTAGTAATCATCAGAATTAGTGAGCCCCTAGGCATTTGTATGTATAAATGCATTTTGAATAAAAGCTCCAGATAACACAACAGTGAATTCAAGTTCAGTTTGCTTAAGTCTTATTAAAGGTAACTGCTATGTTAGAAACTGATTTCTAGGAAATGTTACCTTTGTAGTACTGTAAACATTTCTATGTTTACTAATATTCCTTGGTCAGCAGTCAGGATATTAAATGTAGTCTAAGTTTATTTGATTGAAATATTTCCTTTGGTACTATGGACCTTAAGTGGATATATGATATGAACTAATTAAGTAAGTTGACTTTCCATCATTTGGCACAAGATATCTCCAGGCTTATAAACACCAGGATGAACCAGGGGCAAAAGAGGCCATCGTTGAAAGGGCTGGCACAGTGTAATCTGCAGATATTTCCCATGCATCTGAGACTCACTTGTAATCAGTAATATTTCTTAGATGTTAAGGAGGAAGTTTGACATGTGGCATATATCTTTATCCTAGCACTCAAGTGGCTGAGATAGGGTTATGAGTCTAAGGCCAGCAGGGTTATAAAAAGAATCTGTCTTAACAAATAAGAAAAATAAATCTAAATCTTTTTTCTTTAGAAAATAGATTGTTCTTTGTATCAGCATGTTCACATTTATAGCAACATCAAGAGGACTGATGTTCTTGTGTGCCTTTGGATTCAGAGCTGTCTTTCATCCTGGACATCATTGAAATGGCTACTTGTCATTTATGATGTCCACTTGTTGTTTTTCTTTTTTTTAAAAAAATTTTTTTTAAATTAATTAATTTATTTATTTGAGAGAGACAGACACAGAGAGAAAGACAGATAGAGAGAGAGAGAGAGAGAGAGAATGGGCACGCCAGAGCTTCCAGCCTTTGCAAACGAACTCCAGACGCGTGCGCCCCCTTGTGCATCTGGCTAACGTGGGACCTGGGGAACTGAGCCTCAAACTGGGGTCCTTAGGCTTCACAGGCAAATGCTTAACCGCTAAGCCATCTCTCCAGCCCTGTTTTTCTTAATATAACTTCATACCTCCAACCAAGCATATAAATGCATTTATCTAAAACATGAAGATATAGATATGTTAAAAAGTTGCTTTTGAACAAACATAGCAATAAATTTCATAAAGGATTCCCAGAAGGCACCTGAGCTATTCTTCACTTAAAACTATTCTGATTAAATTCATGAAGTCACACAAGATTTTACCTCATTTTATTCTTCCACTGTCTTTAGGAGTAACTCCATTTATAAAACATTAGAACAATGCTTTTAGCAGGGTGTGGTGGTACATACCTATATTCCCAGTACTTGGGAAACAAAGGTTAGAGATTTACAATTTCAAGGACTGCTGGGGCTACAGAATGAGACCATGTTTCTAAAAACAAAACAAAACACAAATAAATATCAATGCTCTTTTGCATTGCATTTCTTCCTGCTTGCCTGGATAAAGTATCTTTTGCAAACTAGGAAAATGGAAAGGATAGCAGATAATATGGTCATGAGGGTACAGGATCTGCTAAATAAAATTTAAAAGAAATGATGAGGTGAATATTCTATTTCTTTGTATTCCCTCACCTGTGCCTCTTTTTTTTTTTGTGGGGGGTTGGGGTTTGAGGTAGTATAGTCCAGGCTGACCTGGAATTTACTATGTAGTCTCAGGGTGGCCTTGAACTTACAGTTATCTTCCTACCTCTGCCTCCTGAGTGTTAGGATTAAAGGTGTATGCCACCACGCCTTGCCCACCTCTGCCTCTCTTAAGCACAGGGGAGGTGAAGTTCATGCTGCTACCCTGCCTGCTCTCACTTGCTTGCTGCAGCATCTTTCCAGTTATGATGCTTCAATTGTGTGTGTGGTTTGAGGATTATTGTTCCTAACTTGATGATGGCATGTCTGTTTATTTGTTTTGTTCCAATGAACATTTCTTTTAAATGGCTTGGTTTTTGATGCCTTTCAAAAAATGTGAGTGCTGCCATAATAAAGTGTCTGTGTGCAGGACCATCTTGGTATCTGCCATTGTACCCAACAGAAAGTTGACTCAATAAGTAGTTGATGTTGAGTAAATGAAAGATGGTCATAACTGCATATATAAATGTCTTTAATGTGTCTGGCCACTGCTTAATTGAGTACCTTTTTTCTGGTGTTGTCATGTTGTCTTTGTGAAATGTACTCTAAAATAAAGTAAAATTGACTCAGTTTTTGGGAGCTTCCTAAATTAGTCAGACTTACATGTATTTGAATGTCTTCATTTTTTATTTAAGTATTTTTATATCTTATTTTTATTTATTTGAGAGAATGGGTATGCCAGACCTCTAGCCTCTGAAAATGAAGTCCAGATGCATGTGCCACCTTGTGCATCTGGCTTACATGGATTCTGGGGAGTTGAACCTGAGGCCTTTGGCTTTGTAGACAAGTGCCTTAACTACTAAGCTATCTCTCCATCCCTGAATGTCTTAATTCTGAACTCTGAACTATGAACTATGCTCAACTAGATCCCATCACTTTAGTCTTTTACATAATTTTCTGCAAAATAAGTTTCTAGGACCTGGTAGCTTTGATTCTAAATATAGATTTTATTTTCATTACATAAGTTATTTAATCATTTTTGAAGTTATCACTCTACTGAAACCCCAAGGTCAAGAGCCTTGTGTATCTATGAAATGTAGGAAAACAATCTCTCAATCTCACTCAGATAATATTCTGTCCAGTGAGAAGTTAGCTTGGCTGCCAAGCATGTGAACAGCTTTCTAAGGAATTTTGTGTAGGAGTTTAAAATGCTGGGTATTATTTTTGACCTTTCTTAAAGGAGGAGCTAAATACCCTATCTTCTCTCCTTCTCCCCACCAATACTTAGAAACTACCAATCATACTCCAGACATTGAAGTTGAAACAAGAGGAGTCCAAGCTGGGCTCATCCTGTTGAGTAGGGTGGAAGTGGTCACAGATTATGTATATGATAAAGTTGCAAGCCCTGCACTCTTTGTTTTGGAAATGGTATTTTAACTGCAAGTGTTAACCCAGCTTTACCCTTTGAGGAGTGCCAGCTGCTATTGGAGGCCATAGCCTGAATGTTGTATTATCCCTTTAGGCTGCAGTAGCAAAGAGCCTTAGATTTGGTGACTTACAAACAAAGGAAGTTTATTACAGTTCTAGCATTGGGAGGTACAAACTTGAAGGAGGTGCTAGCACTATTGGTGTCTTCTCACTATAAAGAACAGTGTCTTACTCTATCTCAGGCTGGCCTGGAACTACATACCTCATGTTGGCCTCAAATTTAGCTCAGATCTTCTGCCTTAGCCTCACAAGTGCTGAGATCACAAGCATGATCCATCATGAAGAGCTTTATGTGTTGGGAGTCTGGTGAGAAGCTGTTTCTTATAGAGAGCACCTATGTGTCCTCTCATAATAGAAGGGACAAGGATGCTGCCATTTTTTACTGCTATCATGCATAAGCCCATAGTATCACATTCCAACATATAAACTTTGGGGGCTATTCACATTTACATATAGCAGTTGTTCGTTGTTGGATGGGGATGATGGTTACTGTCATGACATATATGTTTTAGAAGAGAAACTTCTCTGTTTTTGAAATACAATATCTCTAATTAATTAGATTTAATTAAAAGTAATATGAATGCCTTTATTTGTCTTTATTTTGTTGCTCTATGGACTGTCTGCTTAGTCAGTTTGAAGTAATGATTGACCAAGGAACACCTGATTATATTTTCAGTTTTCTCTTCAAAATTATGGAAAAGTACATATATCACAAAATCTATTTTATATATAACTATTTTATATTTTATATAACTATTTCAAGTATACAACTTAGTAGGTTTAAAAACATTCAAATTTTTGTGCAATCATTTTCTAGAATTCTTTTCATCTTTAAAAACTAAAATTCAATATCTATTCAACAACAAATGCTTAGTTCTTTTCCCTGCTAACCCCAACTGGTCACCAATCCACTCTGTCTCTATGAATCTGTTATTCTTGGTACCTCATATAAGTGGAATAATTCAAATGTGTCTTTCATTTTTAACTTATATCATAACATAATGGGTTATTTATATTGTAATATATGCCAGAATTTCTTTCCTTTAAAAGCTGAGTAACATTCTACTGTACATGGAAGGCACATTTTATTTGTGCGTTCATTTTTTAGTGGACACTTATTGCTTCTACCTTTGGGTTGTTGTGAATTTATTTTCATTTTCAAATGGAATATTTTGATCCATTTCAGGGCAAGAAGTTGCCTTATCACCTTGGGGATGATGCAGAGGAAGGGGAAGTCTCTGATGAGGACAGTGCGGATGAAATTGAAGACGAGTGCAAGTTCAAGCTGCATTATGTAAGTTATGGACAATTACATTGCTTTTTACTATCTGTATGCTGTAGTAAAAATAAGGTGTCAAATTAGTCCTTACAGATATTGTGGCTGTAGTGTGAAAAAGGCATCCTTTTAATATTATTTTGGGTGTTGGCACAGAACCACATACTTTGTTGAGTAAATGAGTCAAGAGTTTTTTTTGTTTTGTTTTGTTTTGTTTGGTTGGTTTTTGCCTTACAACTGGAAGAAATGTTAGTGATGAAACCCCATTGTGGTTGAAAATGTCAGTGCTTTGGATGAAGTAGGCTGCCTTTAGCATCATGACCCCAGCCTCATGTTGTTTGCCCACTGTAGTCCCTGTCAAGATTGGCTCAAAACTCTAGCTGTATGTGGGGATGTTTTCCTAAGATGTCAATACCCACTTTAAGAAAATATAACTTGGCCCAGGCACTTTCCAAGTCCTTCCAAGCATGGGACTCTTGGCTGAATGCTCAATTTGCCACATCCTAAATAAATAGGAATAGTTAGTTGCTTGGGGCTTTAAACTCTTTTCCTAGATGAATGAGTAGCTTTGTAGAAATGCAACATGTTTTGCCTGTATGATCTGAGAAAGAAACAGGCTTGAAGAGGTGCACCCTCCCTCTTACCACTGAGACTGCTAGTAGTACCACAGGAAAGCCCAACTGCACCACAGCCTTTGCAAGTGGAATTTCATTTCTACAGAGAAGTGGATGTTATGTGGACATCCCTATTATTACTCTTCCCCTTAGATAAGCAGACACATTTTGTATAAAATTTCCTAGTTTATACTATGGCCCTGAACTGAATGATTATACTGTCAACAGCAGTATACTCTCTTCTAAATTATGATACCTCATAAGGGATCAAAGGGGACAAAAATGTAATGACCTCTGAGATCTCAGTGGACACTTCCTTTTTGGCTTTAAAATATTTTAAAGGAGTTTGAAATAGAGGAGACTCAGCTTGATGTGAAAGCAAATTAAATAGTTTGATTGTAGGGTAATGGCCACAGAAAAATCTAACAAAGTTATATAACTGAAAACACAGTTTATTTAAAGTACTTTTTTCAAATCTGCTATCCTAGACATTTGCTGGTTTTGTAATGAATTACTTGTTACTATGGATATAATTAACTTTCATCTTTTAGTTTTTACCGGTATGTATGTATGTATGTATGTATGTATGTATGTATGTATGTATGTGTGTGCATGTACCTGTTCATATGCATGTGAGAACACATGTTTATGTGGTTGTATGTACACATATGTGCATATGGAAGCCAGGTGTCAGAGTCAGGTTTCTTCTTCAATTGCCTTCCATTTTATTATTATTTGTGTTTGAAGCAGGGCCTTTTACTGAATCTTGGCTAGACTAATAGCCCCATGGAGTCTTCCTGTCCCTACCTCTCCAGTTCTGGGAAGACATGCATGTGTTGTCATGCTCAGCTTTTACATGAGTGCTGAGGATCTAAACTCAGATCCTTATGCTTACATGGCAAGCACTTTACCCATTGACCTATTTCCCCATCTCCAAATAAGTTAACTTCTCAGTATTATTTTATAAACCAAAATGTTCTGGTTCTCATTCTTTTGCATCTGTTCCTCATATCACTTTGTTGATATTCACAGAGTAATCTATCATGTGACAACAGGAAGCAGAGGAGCTCCACTAACTTCTGTGTTTGGGGAATACTCTTTTTGGCAAAAAGGAGGGGTGGAGATTTAATTACTAACACAATGTAGTCATGTATTGCTGAGTACAAACCAAATTCCCAAGCCCACTCAGCTCTATTAGTATTTTCTCCAAATGTGGTAAAACACTTTTTTGGGGGTGGGAGGGTTATACTAGGTATTAAGTCCAGGCCCTCATGTGTACTAGGCAAGTACTCTATCATTGAACCATATTCCCAGCTCACTTTTTACTTTTTTACTTTGAGACAGAGTCTCCCCAGGTTGCCCAAGTTGTCCTTGAACTCAGTTGGTAGACCAGTAGGTTCTGTATTTGCAATCTCCTGTTTCAACTTCCTGAGTAGATGTATTATTGGTCTATATCACTATACCTAGTAAAAATTCAATTTTCTATGGTAAATATCTGTGATAATGAAATTGCATTGAAAATCCACTATAGTTTTATGGGACAGATAACTAATTCCATCTGACAAATGCAGTGACATTCCTTTCATGTCTGAAATCTTAGATGACTTCTATGCTTCCATGTAAGTAGGCACTTAAGAATATGATTCCATAAGTGTAGACATGATCTTTTATGTAGACTCTTTCATTTGATGTATGTTGATAGTACTTTATATGTAAGGCTTTATACATGCCTCTTTATTGTACTTTGAAGAGGAAAATGCATAAGGAAACCAACATTTTAGTAGAAATATACAGTGTTATTACATTACCTTTTGAAAATTTTTTCCCTCTACCTTCAGCTCAAGTTCAGATATCCAGCATCCACAAGTGTAGGGCATAGCAGTGCATGCCAGTAATAGCAGCACTTAGGAGGAAGAGACAGGTGGAACACTATTGTAAGCTGACTAGATAAACTAACCAAATTGGCAAGCTCTGGGTTCAGTGAAAGACCCTGTCTCAAAAAGTCATGTGGAAAGTGATTCTATGGTCTCTACATGCAAACATAGTCATGTGCATCTGTGCATACACATACACCCATGCATATACAAACATACACACACATGCATGCACACTACCCACATATACACAAGCAAAAAATAAATAAAAGATCTTCTTGTCATGAGTTATCTTATAGTCCCATGGTTAGCAGAGAGCTCAACTGTCTTATCTGCTGGGAAATTTAAATATACTTGAGGATATTTCTACAAAATGATATATGCTATAGATCATTTATGTAACCATGATGTTACAGGAAACTCTTATCCTTTGTTTAAAGTGAAAAGTATGCGGCTAGACCTATAATTTATGGCTGAATTATTGTAATAAACAAATATTTTAACTCAGCATGCATGACACTGGAACTAAAACTCTTATGAGTTAATGTAAGATTCTTTGTACATTCATCAATTTTATTTCTGTTCTGTTTTTATTGGAGATGTGTCCATTGCCAATGCTTGTGCTGGGTAATATCTGAGTAAATAAAATAGATTAAAAGGTTAACTAATAAATATTAATGAGAGGCTAGGTAAGAAACTAGGCAAAGAAATCAATCACACTTATACTTCTATTAGTTACTTTCTTATTGCTGTGACAAAATACCTGACAAAAGCAACTCAAGTAAGGAAGGGTTTATTTTGGCACACAGCTCAAGGATCAGTATCATGGCAGGGAAGGCATGGTGCAGGAACATAACGCAGCTTGTAACATTCAATCCTTAGAAAGCAAAAAGAGATATATGTTGATGGTCTGCTAGTGTATTTATTACTTTCTCATTTTTGTCACCAAATAGCTGACCAGAAGCAATTTAAAGGAAGAAAATACTTATTTTAGCTTACAGTTTAAGGTTACAGTCCATCATGGCAGGGAAGGCATGGTGGCAGGAACATGGGACAGCTGGTCACATTCAGTCCAAAATGAGGAAACAGAGAGCAATGAATGCTGCTGCTTAGCTTGCTTTCTTCTTTTATGTCCACAACCACCCTAGCCTATGGAACAGTGTCACCAATAGTTAAGGTGGGTCTACCCAAATTAATTAACCTAATCAAGAAAATCCCTAACAGTCATACCAAGCAATTTGTTTCCATGGTGATTTGAAATTATGTCAAATTGACAACCAGAGATTAACCTTGCAATTGACTTTCTTTTTATTCAGCCTGGAATTCAGCCTGTGGTGCTACCCACAGGTAGGGTTGATATTCCCTTCTCAACCTACTCTAGAGACCCCCCCCCCCAGCAGACATATCCTTTATTTCCTAGGTGATTCTGATCAAATCAAGTTGACAATAGAAATTAACCATCACAAATCCACCCTTTGTGAACTTGATAACCACACAGGTCCTTCTACTCCTTGTCCCCATAGGCTTATGAACACCCCCCAACAAAATGTTATCTTCAATAGTACCCATATTCTCTAGTAGGCCCAACACTGTTCAAAAGTGTAAGTCTTTTGAAACTGAGCTTCTGTAACATCAAAGCATAAGTTACATGCTTCCAATATCTAATAGTACAGAGTAAACATCCTTATTCCAAAAGGAAGGGATACTGGGATTGTAAGGAAACATTGGGTCAAAACAAGACTGAAACCCAGCAGAGATAAAAACAAATCCTACAGCTGATATCTAGAGCTCATGAGAGAATCAACTGGGCCCCAGTGGGTTTGGGTAGCTTCATCCCTCCATCTCTGATGCCTGAAGTACACATAGACTGTCTTTAAGGGTAGCTCCATTCCATGCCTGCAGCTCTCCTTAGCAGGTAGCTCACTATTCTGGAATCTCCAGTATTCTAGGGTCTCCACTGTAACTTAGTGTATATATTTACAGCTTTAACTCTGGCCTCTCAGCCCCTCCTTGCAGGGTCTCTGACCTTGTCACACATTGCCTGCTTCAATAGCTCTCTCAAATCATGGAACAAGTGCCGGGCGTGGTGGCGCACGCCTTTAATCCCAGCACTCGGGAGGCAGAGGTAGGAGGATCACCGTGAGTTCAAGGCTACCCTGAGACTACAGAGTTAATTCCAGGTCAGCCTGGACCAGAGTGAGACCCTACCTTGAAAAAAAAAAACAAATCAAATCATGGAACAAGTGTCTATGAACTCCTCTGTCTTGTTCAAAACCACCACTATGTTGATAATATTGTCAACTTTTGCCAGTTTGGAATAGAGCTTGACTCTTGGACCACAGTTACATTGGCCTCTGTGCCCTCTAGGCTACTCCTGGGGAAAAACACTTCCTTAGACAGTTGTTTATGATGGTTAACCCCTTCACTGATATTATCAGTTCATGTTCTATCCTTTCAAATACATTTGGATTTTCATAAAATGGAGCCTCTGGTGGGTGAGTCTTGCCCTCAGAGTACTTTTCTTAGTATCCCTGTGTAGTATAGGAGGTTTCTCTTTAATAGTGCTGATCTCTAACAATTACAGCTGTTTTTTTTTTCCAATATATCTTGTTTGCATCCATAAACTCCATCTTTTCTCCACCAAATGATACCCTTTTCCTATCATTTTTTCTCTGCTTGTTTCTGTTTTTCACTATAAATCTGGATCACAATAGTAAGCAACAACTATGACACAGTTTGAATGCTATCCTATTTTGAGATTTTCTCTACCAAAAAAATTAGTCCATTATTTCTGAATTCATCCTCATTCAAGTTCTCAGGACAGGTGTAGAATGTAGCCATTTTCTTTACCACAATATAATATGAACAGCCTGTAGTACCTAATAGAGTCCTTGTTCCTCTGTGAAAGTTCATGAACTAGGGCTCCACTTCTCATGTTTCTCTCAACATTCTACGATTCAAACTCATCAGATCAAGATCCACTTATAATATTCTAGAACTTTCCTAGTTTAGTGTTTCCATCTCTTATTTACTCCTCTTTTAAAACCAGTTTCAAAAAACTACAAACCACAAGGTCAGGCATATCATAGCAACAGCCCAACTCCTTGTAACAAAGACATGTATTAGTTACTTTTCTCATTGCTACAACAAAATATCTGAGAAAAGCAACTTAAGGAACGGATGTTTTACTGGCTTACCAGAGGGTATAGTTCATCATGCTGGAACTTTTATGGGGGCAGAAGCTTGAAGCAGTTAGTCACATTGTGTCTGCAGTCAGGATGGAGAGCAAAATAAATGCTGATGTTCAGCTAGCTTTCTCCTTTTTATTCAGTCCGAAATCCCAGCCTATGAGACAGTGCTGCTGTGTACAGTTAGGTTGTGTACCTCAATTAACCTAACCTAAAATCTCCCCCACAAACATCCCTAGAGATTTTTTATTTCCTAGATGAGTCTGGATCCAAATAACTTGACAATAGATATTAACCATAACAATAGTATATTAGACAGTGAGTGGTAAAGAAAAACAAGTGTGTGGAGGATTTATTAAATATTCAGAGGCCATGCACAGAGAAGATATATATATCCAAAGATCTTAAAGAAGTAAAGAATTAGGCCAGTACCTAGAGAAGAAGTTTCCGGGTATAATTAACCACCAGAACAAGTTCAGAAGCAGCTTTTATGTCTTACTCAGCATTACTAACCTTGCATTAAAAGCTGGAATTACTATTTCTTTTAATCTACCTCTTTTTTTGTCAGATATTCAAACCACAGTATAAGTCATCCACTTATGTAATTAAATGCTTTCTTTCTGCTGTTGAATTACTTGACTCCTTGTTAGTCTAAAACTTATCAGCATTTTTAGAAAGGATGAACTACCTCTCCAGGCTGTAAGGTCTTGCCATTGCATATGTTTGCTCTGTGATGAAATGCCACATTCTGAGCATGAGATTGTATCCAGGCAACAAGGAGGGTGATGGAAAGAGGGTGATGGAAAGCATGACCTGGAAGATTATAGTACATGATATGACTGGTCCTTGAACAAAAGAATGTTTTTAAGTATGTGTTTGCTTAAAGGAATAAGAAAGAGACAAGAAAGGACAGAAATGAATATAGACTCAGACTCAAATGGTTGAAAAGCACCTGAGATGCAGCCTATGACCTTGAAGAAATTGGCTCAAAAATTTATGAGGCACTTCATGAGGCAGATAATATATTATTCTTCCTCTTGCTAAATTGCAGCCCAAGGTGGGGGAGTATATATGTTGAAAAGACCCTAGAGATGTTGAATTTCTCCAGTTTCTTGTTTTGTATTGTTCAATTAAAATTTTTTTTATTTATTTGCAAGTAGAGACAGATAGAAAGAAGAGAGATACACACAGCAAATGGGTGTGCCAGGGCATCTAGCCACTGCAGATGTACTCTAGATGCATGCACCACTTTGTGCATCTGGCTTTTGTGTGGGTACTGGGGAATTGAATAGAGGTCATTAGGCTTTGCATGCAAGTACCATTAAATGCTAAGCAATCTCTCTAGTCTGTATTATTTTATTTTATTTTTATTCTTTGTTTATTTTTATTTATTTACTTGAGAGCAACAGACAGAAAGAGAGAGAAAGAAGCAGTGAGAAAGAGAGAGAAAGAGAACGGGTATGCCAGGGCCTCTAGCCACTGCAAACAAACCCCAGATGCATACACCACCTTATGCACCTGGCTTACGTGGGTCCTGGGGAATCGAGCCTTGAACTGAGGTCCTTAGGCTTCATAGGCAAGTGCTTAACTGCTAAGCCATCTCTCTAGCCATTGTTTCATTTTTAAGGAAAATGTCCTTAACTTTATCTTTATGTTGATAGGACAAGGGAGCTTTGAGAAATTCCAGTGCCTGGGTCCTAACTCAGAGATTCTGCTGTAATTTTCTGATATGTGGCCTGGAAATTATATACACACCCCATGGTACTCAAATGTATAGTGAAACATCAGTCTCCTCTGACCCAGTTTTTCTGATTCCTGCTCCTTCTCAGCCTGGAGTGTGACAGCCTTCTGTTCTCCAAATACTCTTTTAGTTCTGCTGGGGACAAAACAAAAATGTGTTTGATTGCTTTCTTACTTGACTGACTGAAAGGAAAGAGATTCCTAGAACAGACTTACTTCTCAGAAAAGGGAATTAATAACCCTAGATACACCTCTAGTAGAAGCTGTTCCTCATCATATTAAATGGATGCTTACCCCTTTCTCCTGGCTGTAGCACCTTTCCTCTCCCACTGACTTGGGGAACAAAAGAATGAAATACATAAGGCTCTTAACTTTGGTCTCCAGCACAACTGTGGGGCAGCTGCTAGGTCTTGAGGTTAGGTGTCTGTCTCACTTTTCTTTCAGTAGTACAATTGGATTCCAACACTGAATTCTAATATTGTTATGGGGTCTGGTGTCGCATAAGTAAGACCATCAACCCACGGAATGTGAGGCAAAGTTTTATTGGATAAAAAAAGATAGAAAAGGGAAACTAAGGATAGTCTGATATACCAGATCTGCTTCCCAGAGGGCATCTCAGGGGGACAGCAGTCATGAACTGTTCAGTGTCAGCTTTCATCGGGAATAACCACATGATGTTAGAAAAAGAAAAAAAAAAAAAAAAAGAATGGGAGTTAAACCGTAAGTCACAATTTACATGTGATAGTTACAGCCATAACTTGTAAACAGATCTGTTGGTCAGTTACAGGAGGTGCCACTTGGGGCATGTGAGGTAGATCTGTGACCAGGAGTCCTGCTTATCTTAAGGAGTTTGTTCAACCCCAGGAAATACTATTCATCTCAGCAGAGCCTCTTGTTTACCTGCTATTAGCAGTGCCTACTGTTTGTCTGCCAGCAACAGAGCCTCCTGAGTTCTGTATTTGTCTAAGCTAGGTATAAAGACATGTAGAGAAATATAACATTTTGCTCTCTTTACATTTCCCCCTCTGCATGGCACTGAGTTAAATCTTTGACTTGTAAGAAATAATGTCTAGGGTTTGTTCAGTTGTAGGTAGGGGGAATATTGTGTCCATAATACTGTAAGTTTAGCAGAACAAATTATATATCATACACACACACACAGAAACACACATATACATATACATACATACGTATGTATATATATATATATGTATATATATATACATATATATATATACATATATATATATACATATATATACATATATATACATATATATATATATATATATATATATATATAGAGAGAGAGAGAGAGAGAGAGAGAGAGAAAGAATTAATAATGCAGGGTGTTATGGTAAAGCCTAAGAGTAGTAGTATCAGGGGCCAAAGGGAAATTTGTCATGGAGGTCAACTAAACATAGACTGAAACCAATTATTATTTTATCTAAAGCCATACATAGGCCCCCTTGTTTTATAAGAAGTAAGTCTAATCCTCTTTTATTTTGTCCCCTTCACTTTCACAGCCATTGGATTGAGAGAAGCAAAGTAACTAAAGGTTTAGAGAACCATGTGGTGGGGTCCTTAAGCTTACAGTGGTCAAGCTGTACCTTGTTTGAGTTTTAACATTTTGGTTAACAACAGTTTATTCATTAACAGCAACAAAAAATCCCCAACATTTTTGTCCCAAGACCACTTATATCTCCCAAAGTTCAGAAGTAAAGAGGTTTAAGGCTAGACGGTTTTGAAGTATCACACCTGTTAGAGAGTGTAATAGTCTCTGGAGAGATTTGAGGCTGTTGGTCACTGGAGGCACCCAGAGACAGTGTCACACTGAAGCCCACCTTCAGAACGATGAAAATCTCTTTCAGGTGGTGCAGGCGGAGTTTGTAGGCTGCTTTTTTCTCATAGAGATACATCTGTGAAGCAATCGAGACTGGGGAACAAAAGATGGGAGAGGAAATATTTATGTATGGGGTGATTACTCCTTTTGCACCAAAGGATGTATGGGTGTCTTGACACAACTGGCCCTGATTATGGAAATATTAAGCAGGCATTCAGCTCTGATCAGCTTAGAGCTGGATAGGCAGAGAGACATAATTGACTGGCATCAAAGAGGGCAAGGCCTGTCCTTTGCATAGCCAGGGATGTGGAACACACATGGAAAAATAGTTCTTTGGAACTGGGCAAGAGATAAGAAAAACTTTCCTCCCTTTTTACCTTCAGGGTCTAGTCACCCTAATTCTATCCCCCTTTATTTCTCCCTCTCATGAGAACTGCTGTTAGAGGACAAAGGATGAAGACATGAGATCACTTACCATTTCCTGCTAAATGGGATACAAAGTTGTGGCTTGTGGCACTTAGAGTTTCTCCCAGAGAGGGGAACTATTCTAATGGTCCCCAGAGTGCAGGAAGATAGTCTTGGAAGAGAACATTGGGGAGAAAGAATAAAAGTAAGGAGTTAATGAGAAGTGAGCACACAGAAAACGGGTCCTTCTTGTGGTCAAAGGAATCCAGGTAGACAGGCTTGGATTGTTTCAGGACCATCTGAACATGAGCTGGCTGAGATTTTTTTTCCAGATCAAATGGCACAGTAGCATTTGACATGGCTTGTAAAACAGATGAGATACTAGCAGAGTTATCAGAAATATATATATACAATATTTAGCTTTGAAAATAGAGAGCCATTGGGTGTCATAAAAGGCTGTAAAATATATTTTTTTTGGTCTTAGAACTTATTTATACATTTTAGATTTGAAAATAACCCTTTTGACATCTATAGCTGTTTTTCTTTACTAAAGAACTAGAACTATGGGGGAAAATGTCTTAAGGTCTTGTTTGTTTTCCCTCTTGGAAAGCACTTGTATTACTTAATAGGCCATTTATATATTTAAGGTATTTTTTTATCTTTGGCTATACATTTCTCTCTGAGTGTTTAAGACCAAGCAGCCAAAATTTATTCAGGGGTTAACTTTGGAGGTCACCAATGGCTCTCCAAAGAGACTTTAGGGACCCAGGAGTAGCCCTATAGTCTACTGGTGCTTTTTGTCTGTTAGGATGAGTCAGGGCCATGCTAACCAAGTAGTTTTTCCTTCTTTGGGCAGTCAGGAGGACTGATTGCTCCTCGACTGTGACTCTCCTGTTTCAGACTGTACACCAATTTTGTTTGGGCCTCCATATCCTCCCTGCTCAGGAAGACAGGTGACCAGTGTAGAAGTGTCCCATCATCTTCAATGGCCTCATGACCTGAGAGAATAGACAAAAATATTGATGCTTTTTGCTCTGCTGATTCCATTTGGCTTTGGTTTCTACATAGGTGATTAACACACGTAGAAAGGAAGTTACACAAGCCTGGGTATATGTACATTTGATTACTGAGCACATTTGATTACATAGAGCATATTTGATTACTGAAATAGATTTAGTTAAAGAATGGCATAAGAGCTTCTAAAATTATTTTGTTCAACCTTTTAAAATTTTGTTGTACTGTGGCAGCATAAGCCATATCTGAGGCATAGAAGGTAGGTACATCTTACATTTTAACTACCTAATAGCTATAAGTACAGGCAGAACCTATAACCAGTCTCAATAACAGTGCCAATTAATTTACAAATAAATGAACCAATTAATTTAGCCTAGAAATTGTCAGAAAAAGGAAAAGTAAAACAGTATAAAGTCTTAGCACATGTGTTTGAAAACATCTTTGGTTAATTTAGATAATTGTGTGGGTATCAATTACCCAGAGAAAATTTGAAACAGAACCATAAACCTTGAAATTATTTTCCTCAGATGAGAATCATTGTTTGAGCATGAGACTGTACCCTAAAGTAGGGAATATGTCTTAAGAGTGAATTTTGTTATAAGCATTGGACTTAAGATGTCAGAAATGAGATGGTTACTTTAAATATAATAAAGCAGAATATGGTCCTTTTTAGATCTCTGACATTCATACACATAGCTTTTTATTTATTTATTTATTTATTTATTTATTTATTTATTTATTTATTTTTGGTTTTTTGAAGTAGGGACTTTCTCTAGCTAAGGCTGACCTGGAATTCACTGTGTAATATCAGGGTGGCCATGAACTCATGGCAATCCTCCTACCTCTGCCTCCCAAGTACTGGGATTAAAGGTGTGTACCACCACACCCAGCATTACATACACACATCTTTATCCACATACTTTTACATTTTGATCCAAGTTCCATTCAAAAAACAGTTTTAACATGCATTCTATGTCCAACATTGAAAAATACCTTTTAGTTCCTTCAATAACTCATCTTACCCCATAAGCGACCATCTTTTTATAAGACTATTAAGAGAAATTACACCAAATTAATTAATCTTATTGCCCATTGACAAAAAAGCAAGTAGTTTGGCTTCAAAGAGTTAACCATCTTATTATTGGAAATTGGTAGAGGAAAAGCCTTCCTTAGTATTTAAATCATCAAAAAAAGCTCTACTTGACAGCCAGGCTTGCTTTATAATACCAGAATATATACTTTCAGATTTTATATAACCTATTGATTTGAGATAGCTCCTATTAATAAACTCCATAAAATACCTTTTCTATGAATACAGTCCAAGACACAACAGCCATTTTGGGGATAATCTTTATCAATACCTTTAACATATTTGGAAATGCTTTTATTAGGAGTAACTAAGGCAAATTCTTGTTTCTATTTTGAGGCAGGCTGGCCTAGAACTCAGGCCAGTTGCCTCTTCCTTTTAAGTAGCAGGACATTATAATCTTTAAGACTACCTGGCAAATTAAGGTCATCATCTCAGAGAGAATTTTGGTTTTTTTTTTTTAATTTTTTTGTTTTATTTATTTATTTGAGAGCAACAGAGAGAGAAAGAGGTGGGGGGGGGAGGGAGAGAATTGGTGTGCCAGGGCCTTCAGCCACTGCAAACAATTCCAGACACGTGTGTCCCCTTGTGCACCTGCCTAACGTGGGTCCTGGGGAATGGAGCCTTGAACCAGTGTCCTTAGTCTTCACAGGCAAGTGCTTAACCACTAAGCCATCTCTCCAGCCCTTATTTTTTTTTTATTAATTAGTTTTGTATTCAGCAAATACAGTCAGTTTGGTACCATTATTAGGTTCATCCGTGACCTACCCTCTCCCCTTGGCCCCTCCTTGTTGAGATATATGCGTCATGCATTGTGGAGTGATCCCACAGTTATGGGTAGGATCAATGTCTCTGCATATCATGACCCAACATGTGGCTCTGACATTCTTTCTGCCCCCTCTTCCGCAAAATTTCCCTGAGCCATGTTGGGTTCATTTTTGGTCTGCTTCACTGATGAGGTGTTGGGGGCCTCTGGGTCTCTGGATATCTGATTTGGTAGGAGTTGATTTTTCTCTGTGTTGATCTCCTTCTCCCTTGTGCTGGTACCCGGTTCACCAGGAAAACAGCACCCTTGCTTGTTTCGCCAATTTTTCTTAGTTTCAGCCGGGGCCCTTTTGAGGTATGATGGGGTGGCTCTTTCCTTAGGATCTACATCTGTCTGAAAAAGAGAAGCAGATTCTTCAACAGAGAGTAGGTTAGCACCAGGACAAATGAGATAACATTTAATTTTTTATAGAGAATTTAATAGGTGTAGGCCCTCTTGTAGTCCAAGATTGATGGTAGCTTGATAATGGAGAGTGGGCTTATGTTTGGATATGGTTCTGAATTGTTTACCAGCTCCAGCTATAGGTCCCATACCACTGAGGGGATCAGTTAGCTGAATCAAGAGCAGTTGGTTCCCCACCATGGCTGTGTGCTATTACACTTGTGTGGGCATCACAACAGGTTCTTTGCTGCTAAGTAGGTTAGACCATGAGTTGCTTGGACAGATATTGGTCATTTTCCCCCATTTGCCCATGTAGCACCTTCTGGCACTAGACGCACTGACTGTCTGGGGACTGACTCTCTTCTGACTTCCAGCCATACCATTGCATTTTACCTGTCAACCACATAAGGTGTCTTCAGCAGTAGGGTCTTATCACTAACCTTCGGTGGGTCATCAAGTACTCAGCCAGAAATCTGTCTTTCTTTTAGGAAATCTTGTAGGTCTCTCTGATCAAAAGCTCATTGTGGATGATAGCCACATGCTGGTACTGGGAGTTACAGGTCAGTGTCCACTAAGAAAAGGAGGAAACAAATAACTTATATACAAGAGTTAGAGAGAAGAGAGAGAGAGAAAGAGGGAGAGGGTGGGAGGGAAGCTATAGAAGATTAAATTTAGTCTTATTGGTTTTTTAATAATAATAAATAATAATAATCCTCTATGTAAGTTGAAGTTGACCTAGAACATAAATTCAGTAATTATATTTGATATCACATGACAAAGTATGGCATTGTTTAAATAAAATTTTAGCTCACCATAGGCTATAGTTAAATCTGACTTTTAAAGACAAAAATCAAAAAGTCCTTGAAGTAAATCAAATGCCAACAAAAACTTTAGGAGAGACCTGTTGGATTATTTGGATTGATAAAGAAACCTAAAGGTGTCTATAAACTACATTTTATTTGTTTACAGCCCAAACAAAAGAGAAAATATCAGGTACAGTTCCAGTTAAAATTATGTCCTTATTTTTATTAAACAATTTAAAAATCACATGGTTTAAAATGTAGAGTCAGGCTATCACATTGGAACCTCCTGTCTCAGCTCCCCAAGTAGCTAGGATAATAGGCCTAACTCATTTTATTGTTTATCTTTTTTTAAGTGCTTTTTAACCAGTTTCAAAGGAGATTTTTCAACATAGTGATTTTGACCCATATCTTCAAAGATGAGGAGAAGAGGAACATGCCACCAAACAAACATGCTAGCAATAAAGGCTCTTCTGACATTACCAGGTGGCTATCAAACCAAAACTGAACCAGAAATAGACCTCCTTTTAAAATCTCTGAATGGAGCCAGGGAGAGTCAATGGTGGCCCCTTGATGCCTCATCCAGGGCAATTAATGCTGCATCCAGCTTCCCTCTTAGACCCGGGGGGGGGGGGGGGGGGGGTGAGCGTGGAAAATCGGGGAAAAAAAAAAAAAGGAAAGGGAAAAGAAGAGTGAAAAAAGCACCTTTGGAGGTTTCTTACCCAATAAAGGATGGGGCCCACAGACCTAGGCAACAGTTCCCTGTCAATGGCTTGCTACCAACTCCAACACCAGGAACATGCAGACTGATAAACAGATCTTTTGGTCAGCTACAGGAAGCACTTGGTCAGTTACAGGAAGTGCCACCTGGGGCTTATGAGGTAGGCCTGTGACCAGGAGTCCCACATATCTTTAGGAAATGCCACCTTGGGGGTGTGAGGTAAGCCTGTGCCCAGGGGTCCTGCTTATCTTAAGGAGTTTCCTCAACAATGCAGGCCCCAGGAAATGCTACTCATCCCAGTACAGCCTCTTGTTTACCTGCTATTAGCAGTGCCTCCTGTTTGTCTGCCATCAACAGTTTCCTGTCTTCTATATTTGTCTAGGCTAGGTATAAAGAAATGTACAGAAACATAACATTTTGCTCTCTTTATAATATGATAACAAAACCTAAGCAACACATCCATTTGTTTTTATGATTATTATTATTTCTAGTTTACTTTGTATGAACACATCAGGAGTTGGTACCATAATTTCCTTCCTCCCTTTCCTTATTCTGCTAAGGGTCCGCCTTAGTGGGTTTTCTGATATTCCCCATGGGGTTTTGGATTATGAGTTGTGAGAGAAGCAGTCAGTCACTGGGGAGATAACTAATGCCTCTGTGTATGCTGTCCCAGCCTGTGACTCTTATAATATTTCTGCCTAAGCCATGGTAAAGACAAAGGATTTTATGGTACCAGTTCATTTTGTGTTTAGTTTTGTGTTTCCTCTCCAGCTTCTCCTTCCCCCTCCCCACAAACCCTTCCATCCCTATTGTCTGGGCCTCAAGTTGCCTGTCATATGGCAGCAACTCTTTTCCATGGCTACAGATTTCTTGTGCAGAAAATCACAGAGAAGTTAAAAAAGATCAACAGGCTGGGATATTATTCCTTTAGCAATTCCCAATTTTTATAGGATATGAGATGAATAATTATAGCCTTTGTATTAAGCACTTATTATTCCACCAGCACCAGTCAGTTTTATAGTTTGGGCTCTGCTTTGTTGACATGCCTATAATACATATCCTCATTTTGCCTATTTGTGAGACTCTGAACAAGGAAAGGAAATTGTCATGTGGAGAACTTTGTGTTTGACACTAGACATACCAAGTGTTCCAACAAGCTTTCTCTTACTGTTGCTACAGTAATTCCTATCAACTAGGTTGTAAGTCACCTGGTCAAATGAATTAGGGATTAGAGACCCAGAAATCTTTGCTTAGTGCCACTTTTTCCCTTAAGTGAAACTTACTGTTTTCCACAGAGGGCTTTCAGAATATCTCCCATGTCTTACAATGGAAATAATGTGTGGTTTTTTTTTTTTTTTAAATATGAGCCTGTTCAGCATCAACTGGACTCAAGCATTCATCTCTTTCTGTAATGATATAAAAAGAATGGCTGCAATTTTGTATGGAGAAATAAGATTAAATTTTGAATGGGATGTGCTAAGGTCCACAAGCCAAGGAATGCATGAGGCTCCTGTAAGTGGGAAGAGGCAAGTAAGGATCTTTCTTAGAGTTTCAGAGGGACTATATTCTGTCAACACCTTGGTGCAAATGTTTGGTGTCCAGCCTAATGTTTTGTAGTTTCGAGGCACTGAGTTTGGGTAATTAGTTATAGAATTCACAGGAAACAAATCCTCTCATCTTTTAAGACCCTGAGGCTCAGGAGCCTTTTCATCCCAAAGCAGCTATATTAGTTACCTTCTCATTGCTGGGAAAAAAAAAAAAAATGCCTGGCCAAAATCACATTAAGGGCAAAAGGTTTTATTTCACCTTATAGTTTCAGGTTATAGTCCAATGTGGAAAGAAAGACATACTGTCAGGAACTTGACAGAACTGGTCACATTCAGCCTACAGCGAGGAAGCAGAATATAATGAATATTGGTTCTCAGCCAGTTCTCTCCTTTTTATGTAGTTTAGGACCCTGGTCCATGTAATTATGCTACCCACAGTTAAGGTGGGTCTTCCTGCCTAAATTAATCTAATCAAGTTAAACCCCAGAGTGTTACCTAATCTATATAGTACCTCACAAGAAATCCTAAATCCTGTCAAGATGACAATCAATATAGCATGGAGGTTCCTCTCTTGTATTTATCCATGATACCTTACAGATATCACTCAAAGCTGCTTGTATGGATACTTCTCCATAACAATGATCAGTGTGTGGGGCCTTATTAGTACTTCTTACCTGGCATGTAGCAGAAGTTCACTACATATTTATTTTATGCAAAATAAGGGGTTTTGCCTCATATATTGTCATCTTTATTAAATGCCTAGCATCTTGGCCTAGATGCTTTAATGCCTACCATAGAAATAAGTGTGTTTGCATTTTCATCTGTAAATGTCTATCTTTCAGAATATGCTGTTAGATTTCTGTTATTTCTTTTTAAAATTTTTTTAATTTATTTATTTGAGAGCGACAGACATAGAGAGAAAGACAGATAGAGGGAGAGAGAGAGAATGGGTGCGCCAGGGCTTCCAGCCTCTGCAAACGAACTCCAGACACGTGCGCCCCCTTGTGCATCTGGCTAACGTGGGACCTGGGGAACCGAGCCTCGAACTGGGGTCCTTAGGCTTCACAGGGAAGCGCTTAACTGCTAAGCCATCTCTCCAGCCCAAGATTTCTGTTATTTCTAAAGTACCACTTGGCACTTGTCTGAACAGAACTCTCAGCTGCTCCCCACCTCTGACTTTGAATTCTTTCTAGTACTTGAAGTGCTTTACTTTCCTCTGTGAACTCTTGCTCTGAGAAAATGCAGGTGCTTCTTGTGTTGATAGCATGTGCTTTACTCACATAAATCCCTTGATCTAACTGTGCATCACAGGGAAGCCTTTCTCTTCTTCATTGTTGAAATAGCACTTACCTCTCAATTCCTACCTTTTCTTTAAGACTTTCTCAGACATTTATCTGGGATGTCATGTTCTTCCCAGAATTCCTGTAACTGCTGGGTTGTGGTTTTTTAGACCTCTATACAGAACATGATAGGATATTTGATGACATGTCTTTGCTAGCTTAGATGTTTACTTTTGGCATTATGTGCTGGCTCTTTCCATCTTTGTGTTTCCAGAATGGAGTGTTTCACTAATTAGGCATGTTAAACATATTATTGAATATAATATTAACACAGGGAAATTTAGTACTCTATTTCAATGTAGATTAAAAAAAAAAAAACATTTCCTATGGCACGCATGTCTTGTTCTTACAGGATTTTTTGAAATGCATGCCTTATCGGAAAGTACCCATTCTGCAAGGGTCAAATATAATGGCCTCTTAGTAGTAAATTTTCAAATGGAAAAAGGGAGCATTAAGAATTTGGTGGACTTGTTCTTATGAAATGCACCCTTTTATCTCTTCGCTTTAACTCTGAGTTGGGTTTGTCTTTGGAAAATGACTAGAATTTGTCAAGAAGCAATAGAGAAAAGAAGAAGTGGAAGCAAAGGAAAGGAACAATAATATCTTGGAATATCACTAACCAAGGAAGTGAAAGACCTATACAAAGAAAACATAACACTGAAGAAATAAATTGAGGACATGAAAAGATAGAAAGACCTCCCATTCTCATATATTGGAAGAGTTAATATTGTGAAAATGGCCATCCTACCAAAAGCATTATATAGATTTAATGCAGTACTGATGGAAATTCCAGCAACATTCTTCATAGAGATAGAAAAAAAAATCTCTCAAAATTCATGTACAAGAACAGAAGGCCCCAGATAGCAAAAAATATTCTCAATGAAAGAAATACATCTGGAGGCATCACCATACCTGACTTCAAGATATACTACAAGGTCATAGTAAACAAACCTGCATGGTATTAGCACAAAAAAGATGCATATATCAATGGAATGGAATAGAAGACCCATCCCTAAGTCCAAGCTATTACAGCTACCTGATCTTTGATAAAAGAGCCAAAAATACACACTGGAGAAAAGTCAGCCTCTTCAACAAATAATGCTAGAGAAATTGTATAACTGTGTGTCGAAGAATGAAATTAAACCCACTACGCTCACCCTGTACAAAATTCAACTCTAAATGGATTAAGGACCTCAATATAAGACCTTAAACTCTAAAACAACTAGATGAAAAAATAGGGAGACTATTTCACAATCTAGGTGTAGGGAAAGATTTTCTGAATAAGACCCCAACAGCACAGGAAATTAGATCAACAGTCAATCACTGGGACTTCATGAAATTAAAATGCTACTATATAGACAAGTAAACCATCAACAGAGTCAATAGACATCCCACAGAGTGGGAGAAAATCTTCACCCACTATACCTCAGACAAAGGTCTAATATATAGAATTTGCAAAGAACTCAAAAATCAAATAATTAAAAAAATCAAGCAACTCATTCAAAAATGGTATAGAGAATTAAACAGAATTTTCAAAGGAAGAATCACAATTGTCTATTGCACACTTAAAGAGATGTTCAACATGCAAATCAAAACAACCCTGAGATTTCATCTCACCACAGTCAGGATAGCATTCATCAAAAATTCAAATGACAATGAATGCTGGTGGTAAAGGAACCCTTACTAATTGCTGGTGGGAGTACAAATTGGTGTAACCACTATGGAAATCAGTATGGGGACTTCTGACAAAGGTGAATATAGAGCTACCATTTGATCCAGCTATATCACTCCTGGTCATATACTGTAAATACTCCACTTATTACTGCAAAAAATCTTGCCCAGCCATATTTGTTGCTGCTCTATTTACAATAGCTAGAATCAGCCCAGATGCCCATCAACTGATGAATGGGTAATGGAGAATTGGTACATATACACAATGGAATTCTACTCATCAGTAAGGAAAAATTAAATAATGAAAATTTCAGAAAATGCATCAAATTGGAAAACTATCATTCTAAGAGAGGTCATATAGGCACAGAAAGACAAACACTGCATTTACTTTCTTATCTGCTGTTCCTAACTAGGATCAATTGAAAATGAGGACAAATGATGGTGAGCAATGTGAATATGAGCACAGAACTAGAATGAGACCAGGAGAGAGAAGAAATAAGGAGAGAGGAGAGAAGGCAAATATTTCCTGAAAGGCTTGGGGAAGGATAGAACTTCAGGGGTAGGGGGGTTTAGGGGAATAGGGGTTAAGGAGGGAGTGGAGGAAGTTATACAAAAGTTAAGAAACACAAATCAGTTTCATAGAGACCCTCATTCTGGCTAACATTCTACAAGATATAACCACCAAAAAGGGGGAGAAGGGCAGTCCAGACAGAAGCTGGAGAAAACTTAACTTTAAACCCATGGGCTCTGGCAAGTAAATTACAAGCCCAGAATTGGGTTGCTCCCCACAGTGAGCTGTTGGCTATGGAGACCCATGAGTTACCCAAAATAATGTAGGCTGTTGCCAAAGCACTTGATTACCTGACAGAGCTAAGAGGTAAGCCCTTGTTGCTGTAGGCACCACAGGCTGCAGACACAGGACATCAGAATATCATGCTGGAACTGTAAAGGGAAACTAGCTCCCACCTGATTAACCCGCATAGTGCTAGAAAGCCCTTTGGGAGCTGCTGGAGGAAAACAGCCATCAACCATACGAACAAGCAAGGGATCTTACAGACTATGAACTCAACCAGACATTCAAGAAGTTCTCATTTGTGCAATAGTGGTGCATAGCCTCTGTGAGTATCCAACTGTGTTCAGATTGGACACGAGGCCTTCTCAGTGGGAGAGAACCTATATCTTGTACTAGAAACCAAGTCAGAATCCCATAGTCTGAAAACTCAGATTTCAGGAGAAAACTCCCACTGCTCTGTGGAGAAGAGTGAGTTTACACACCAAAATAGAAACAAAACAAAACAAAACTTTCAAATAAATTTGTATACTCCCTTTAATCCAAGCTGCTTTCTTGTTTGGTCAGTCTGCTTTATTTTACAGATGACAGAGAACACAGAGAAGAACAAAGACTATCAATAAGACAGGAAGATACTTGACTGCCCACTATGAGATATGTCACCTCTACCACATCTGCCAGGACCCAGGAGAAACTGCAGGGGAAGTGAGATCATGAACACTGCCCTTACAGTTAGTCTGACAACCAGCTCTAGGGTGATGGCAGTAGACACAGTGATCAGTCAACACCTATGAAAGCGGGAGTCCAGAGGCTACAGAGAACTTGACACTAAATCAGACTGCCAACAGGCCTGCCATGGCTCAGAAGAGATGACTGAAAGACTGTAAGAGCCACAGAGTGGGTAGGAATACCCTGAGGCACAGTCCCCTGCTACCCCACTAAGACTGACTGAGGCCTTCATGACTCCACAATGAATTTCATAACCAGGGAAATGGGAGATGGGGTCAGTGCATCAAAGGGTATTACATGTTTATAATTTATATAAAATTCAATAAAAAATTAAACTAAAAAAGTAATCATAATCACAGATCACAGCACAAGTCAGTATCTTATTCTTTCTCATTATACAGTATGGTTGAAGATAGGAAAGATTTTTTTTTTCCCTCAAAGTAGTTCTTAACCCTGAAAATTTCCATAAAAGTAATGTAAAAATAGCATTTTTTCCAATTGTAACTACGTAAATTTATAAAACTTTGTCTCAAAATTGTCCTTAAGCTGCCCTCTATTGAAAGCATGATACATGATATGAAGGAAAGATGTTTAGTCCTGTAACTCAGTAACCAGCTAGCTTTTCAAACCTTAGCAAATTACTCAGTTTTTCAAAACATCAAACTCATCACTGAAGTGAAAAGATAGTAAAGCTGTGAGTCTGAATAAGGGTTGAACAAAGAATGCAATCACATGGAGAGTAGCTGGAAGTTTTTTTTTTTTAATTAAAAAATATTTATTTGTGGGCTGGAGAGATGGCTTAGCAGTTAAGCGCTTGCCTGTGAAACCTAAGGATACTAGTTCGAGGCTTGACTCCTCAGGACCCACGTTAGCCAGATGCACAAGGGGGCACACACATCTGGAGTTCGTTTGCAGTGGCTGGAGGCCCTGGCATGCCCATTCTCTCTCTCTCTCTCTCTCTCTCTGCCTCTTTCTCTCTCTGTATGTCACTCTCAAATAAATAAATAAAAATAAAAAAAATATTTATTTGCAAGCAGAGCAAGAGAGAGAGAGAGAGACATAGAGAATAGGCATGCCAGAACCTCCTGCCACTGCAAACTAACTCCAGATGTGTGCATTACTTTGTACATCTGGCTTTACATGGGTACTGGAGATTTGAACCCAGCTACCAGGTTTTGCAAGCAACACCTTTAACCACTGAGCAATTTCTCCAGAAGGATTTGTTGGCCAGAGAAGCCAAAATGGTAAAATGGTTATATTAAATTCTTACAGCTAATTGAGTGGTAATGTAATTATAATATCTACATTGGTAGGGCATGGTGGCACACACCTTTGATACCAGCTCTCAGGAGGCAGAAGTAGGTGGATCGGCATGAGTTTGAGGCCACTCTGAGACTACAAAGTGAATTCCAGGTCAGCTTGGGCTAGAGCAAGACCCTTGGAAAACAAAACAAAGCAAAACAAGAAACAAAAAAGAATGTAAGAGCCAAAGGAAGGGAGGACTGATTATAATGCTGCCTTTCAGAAACAAAATGGCCTTGACATTCATGACCTCATCATGCTTGATACTGCATACACAAGGCCTTCATAATAGGAGGGGAAAAAAATAAGTAAAATAAGATCTCCATTGTCTTGGTCAAAATATGTATTCTATTTGATTCTGTAATTTTTCACATTTTATTTTGTATATTTTATAACAGGTTTTACACTTTTAGCCCCTTGCCCCAACTCCCATTACCCTTGTGGCCCTCCTCAATATGGTTATTGTAATCATTGTGGGGTCATGAAGGCCTCAGTCAATCAAGCATTGCCAGGGACCATATCTCAGGGTATTCCTACCCACTCTGTGGCTCTTACAATTTTTCTGCCCCCTTTTCCACAATGTTCTGTGAGCAACAGGCTTGTTGGAAGTCTGATTTAGCATTGAGTTCTTTGTAGCTGCTAGATTTCTGCTTTCATAGGTTTTGATTAATCTTCATATCTGTTATCATCACCCAGGGGCTGGTTGTCAGGGCAGCAGTAAGAGCAATATTCATGATATTGCTTTTTCTGCAATTTCTCCTGGGCCTTGGCAGATGTGATAGAGGTGGCAAGAGTCATGATGGACATTTGGCTATTTTCTTGTTTTATTGATGATTGATTCTATATTTTTAAGGGATTTTTTTGTATTTATTCTTTTCAGAATAATGGAACTACTGAGTATCAGGTAGAATCTTTCATAAGAAAAAAGCTGGAGTCACTGTTAAAAGAATCTCAAGTCCGAGATAAAGAAGATCCTGATAGTTTCACAGTGAGAGCACTACTGAAGGCCACACATGAAGGTTTAAATGCTCACATGAAGGAGGTATGTGATTTCTTATATTTGTCTTTCAATAAGAAAATAAAATGCATTTTTCACTTGTACATCTATCCTGAATATTTGAATAGTCTCCAACTCCTTCCATGTTTATCCTCATATTACTTGAGAAACAAAAATCTGCAAAATGATGTGAGAAATCTTTTAAAGTGGCTATATGTGGAGGAAAATGGTTCAAATACTGCTTAATTCATGCCCTCAAAATAAAGCCTAATATCCTTGCTCTTTAGTAAAGGAAGAGGCTCATGACTACAACCTGCCCTCTCACATGTTGAGCCAACCTCCATGTACTGATTTCGTGTTCTCAATGTGTTTCCTTCCTGTTCACTTTCTTTGGTCTATTTGTGTCCTAATGCTAATAAATTTCAACTCTCTCTTGTGCTTCTCTTGTTCTCCTTCAGTCTAATCTCTATTCAGAAATCAGTTTGATGTTTAAAAAATGGAAATCTGAGCATGTTTCCTACTGTTTTAGACTAGTCAGTGTCTTTTACTTATGCTTGGGAGTAAATCTGAAACTTTTAAACTAGGTTTTTGAGGACCTGCTTTAATGGTGTCTTTGCCTGTCTTAGATCTTCCCAATGTCTCTCTCCTACCATCTCCCACATCATTATAGTAGCCACAGTTGTATTCTTCATATTCCATTCCTCTGCTTACAGCCCTCCATTTCTAATCTTCTCTGCTCCTTCCTAGTTTTTTAAAAAATATTTTATTTATCTATTTATTTTAGAGAGAGAGGGGGGGGGGGAAGAGGCAAAGAGAAAGAGAGAATGGGCATGCCAGGGCCTCCAGCCCCTGCAAATGAACTCCAAATGCATGTGCCCCCTTGTGCATCTGGCTTACATGGGTCCTGGGGAATGAAACTGGGGTCCTTAGGCTTCCCAGGCAAACACCTTAACCCTTTTTCCCAGCCCTCCTTCCTAGTTTTTTTTATATCTCAGTTTCAAGGTGATATCCTAAGTGAGTCCTGCTTTGGCTTTAGGATTTGGTTAGCTAGTCATTCTTTAAGTTGTCCATGTTGTGATATCTTTTCTTTATTAAGGCTTTGTCTACATATCTGTAGTTTTTATTCAGTATCAGCCTTCTCTTCTAGTCTGCAGATTATATGAAGACATGAAGCATGTCAGTTTTGATAATTACTATTTTTCTGGCTTATATAGTATCAAGACTCAAGAAGGCCATAAATAGTTGTTAATTGGGTGACTGGCTTAGGACCTGGAGAAGATTTGAACTTTATTTCCTAATAAAGATATAAATGGTTAAGGGAAAAGAGTGGATTTTTTTTTTGGATGCTTTCATTGGAGGTTATTGAGTGCATTTACTTTGTTACTAAGGGGATCTATGCAGTTACTAGGTGGGCTAATGGTGGCCTTACCTGTCACTTCTTCCCACCTTGTGCATATCAAAGATCTTAGGCAGAAAGAAGAGCATGTAGGGGTGACTACCCTTAGATATTAAGGGATCACATGGCATTGGTGATTGCTTTCTAGAGTTTAGAAACGTCAATCCATTTAATCAGTAAGTGATTTCCTGGATTTTTCATAGTGGCTTATGTGGTAAAGAAAGATTTTGACTTAGAAACTGGCAAACTTACTGGCAGAGCGGTTTTCAAGATGGGCTTACTCTATTAGCTCAACAGTATTATCAGAGAAATGTCTTCATGGCCTCCACTTCAAAATTTTCAGAGGCTTAATAAACTTTCTGCAGTGTTTACCACCAATGCACAGATAATCTTTGCAGTGGTTTACTTTAAACAAGCAAAAGTGATCATTACCTCATAAATATGCTTGGGTTTTGTTTATTCTTAATTTTTCATCTTGTCAAGGCATCAATTTTTAACTTTATTGAAAACTTCCACAAGTATAGACAATATACCATGAGCATAATCCTCTCCCATGACCTTTATTTTCCCCTTCCAAATCCCCATCCTATTGAAACTTTCTTCTTTCTAATTAGTCTCTCTTCAATTTTGATGTCATATGTAGGTCTTATGTAGGTAATGTCAGCCACTGTGAGATCATTAATTTGATATTCATAACCTTGATGGCAACTCTGTGTCTGGAAGACAGCATCAGTTTTTATTAAGAATTTTAATACATGAATATACTGTAATTTGATCATCATACTCCCCTCCTATTACTCTTTTGTGTCTCCCTCTCTTATCCCCTAAAAGCAATGTTCAATGTAAGCACATTATACATTCAGCAGATTGGGCTGTTAACTACTTCTGGTTATTCTCTAAAACTTCTTTTTAATTGAAAATAAGTCATCAATATGCAAAACATTCAAAACAACAGTTTCTGCTTTGTAGACAGCCTGGAGAATAGGCACTGTGAGGGCCACCCCAGCTGGAGGTATGGACTAGGAAGAAATGAACAGATAAGGAGGAGATGGACTCACCCCACCATTTTACCAGAGTTAAGAAAAAATAACAAAGAAAAATTTTGTTTTATTGTGTCTTTAATCAGAATTCAGAGGTGATAGAAACTGGAAAAAAGTCTCATGGGCGATCCCTGATTACCAACTTTGGAAAACACAAGGTATGTATAAAAAGTAGTAATAGGTATAATTAATAAATTTAAAGATTCAGAAAGGTAAAAAGGAATATTATGGCCACAAAGATTTCTTAAACTGTACCCCAGAAGAGAAAAAAATTGAAAACTAATATTTTTTAATTTAAGAATTTGTATTTATCTAAAGATAGCAAAAGGTAAATTGCATGTTGGGAAAGAATATTTTAAGTACATCTATCCAACAAAAGATTCATATCCTGAATATTTGAATAGTCTTTACAAATCAGTAAGAAGAGAGGCAACTTACATTTCAAAAAGAAATGGGGGTCAAATGTAGACTAGGGGGATGTCTCAGCAGTTAAGAATGCTGAGTACTTAAGCATTAGGGCTAGGGCCTGGACAGGTATAAAATTGCCTGAGTTCGACTCCATAGACCACAAAATGATGGACATTACTATGTATGTCTGTAACCCCAGTCTATCACAGAGGGTGGGGACTAAGACCAGAGAATTGTTGGGACTTGCTGACAAAAAAAAAATTAAAATTAAAATTAAAAAATGGCAGTTCCAGCTTGAGAGAGAGACAGACCTTGTCATAAGTAAGTACATAGATGAGCAATAGAGAGGAACACCAAGTGTTCTCCTTTGGCCTTGCATCTACATACGAACACATACATATACTACACATAACACAGTATACCACACATAATCTATAAACACACATACACTCAAGCAAATGTAAATAAATATGTGTGTAAAATTTTAAGGGTTCAAAGGCCTTAAATACATCCTCCACAAAAGAAGATAACCAAATGGCTAACAAAAAGACACTCATCCTTGCTAGTCATCTGAGAAATGTAAATTAAAGTTGCAATGAGATTTCATATACACCACAATAGATGACATATAACAACTACAAAATGTTCAACAATTTGAACAACACACTGCTGATATACATTTGTGAAATTACTTTGGCAATCTCTGCTAAAGCTAATACTGCAACTTATCAGTTTTATTGTTAGGTTCATAGCAAAACACAGCAACAACTATTTTTTTTTTTTATTTATTTGAGAGTGACAGACACAGAGAGAAAGACAGATAGAGGGAGAGAGAGAGAATGGGCGCGCCAGGGCTTCCAGCCTCTGCAAACGAACTCCAGACACGTGCGCCCCCTTGTGCATCTGGCTAACGTGGGACCTGGGGAACCGAGCCTCGAACCGGGGTCCTTAGGCTTCACAGGCAAGCACTTAACCGCTAAGCCATCTCTCCAGCCCAGCAACAACTATTTTATAGTGACATTATTTGTAATGGTACAAATAGGAACAGCTCAAATGCCCATTATCATACAATTTGTAAAAATTGTGGCATATTCACAAATATTTAACAGCTATAGAAAGGGTAAAATTGTGACTGTATGTAATTATATGATACTCTTTATAAACATGATGTTGAACAAAAAAAAAAAAAAAAACCTCTGGAAAGTATATAGGATTTGATTTCATTTGTATGAAACTCAAAACAATTACCAAAAGCAAAACCAAAATACTCTACAGAGTATACTTTTTTTAAGTTACTACAACTCTTATAGAATCAAATCTGCCTTTTTATCATTTATTTATGTATGTATTTATTTTGATTTTTTTTAAAGGTAGGGTCCTATTCTAGCCTGAGCTGAATTGGAATTCGCTATGTAGTCTCAGGGTGGCCTCGAATTCATGGCAATCCTCCTACCTTTGCCTCCCAAGCGCTGGGATTAAAGACATGCACCACCACACCTAGCTTTTTATCATTTATTAACCAAAAATAAACTTCCTATATAAAAAGGCCTTTCTCCTTATGAATAGACACTTCAATAATTATTACTATTTTTTTTTCATTTTTTTCTTTTTTCAAGGTAGGATTTTGCTCTCATAGTGACCTTTGGTCTCAAACTCACAGCAATCCCCTTACCATTGTCTCTCAAGTGCTGGGATTAAATGTGTGTGCCATTAAGCATGGCTTGACACTTCAGTTTTGACTCTTCCCTTTGTAGACACCTTCAAAATATATGACTACTAAAATTTTTATAAGACTTCAATTTTATGTGACTAAGAAGCCAGCTTCAGAGTATGAAGCCCTAAATATTGTATTACTGCTTTAATATAAGGCTGACCATGAACATGTTTGTATTTTAATGGTAGAACAAGTGGCTATATTTGTTTATTTTTCTTCCAAGTTGGGTGTATGTGTGTATATTAAAATTAGACTCACTCTGTATGTTTTAATGTACCTGATGTGGTAAATTTAGTAAGATTTTTTTTTTTTTTGTATAGAAATCCACAAAATCACATTCTAAATCCTACAATACTGATGATGAAGAGGTTTCACAGCAGAATCCTGGCAAGGAGGGTGGCCAGTTGTATAGGTAAGAAAGTATCTCTGTGCTTCTTACTCAGACTCTTAAGGCCTCTCCATCCTTGTCATATTGGCTATTTTATTTGCAAAGGTTAGAGAGTAGTATCACAAGGTAAGGTGTTTGTATGAAATGTGAAGATCAACCACATAGTAGGGAACTTGGCATTAATTAGGTACTCAGCAAGTGCTAGCCATAGTAGTTATCAGGTGAGGTATCTTCAAAGAGGAGAAAGGCCAAGAATTGTTTAGAGGGCTGACACAGGGAAATAAGGTAGGATAGATGCTGAAAGCCAGGGTCTGAGAGCAGCCAAACTTCAGATGCCTCTTCCTCCACTAAAACTTAACCCAAATAAATAAGTGCTCAAAAATACTAACTACTGGGTATTTTTTAAAGTTTAAATTATTTCCAACATTATTTGTATTAATCATATTTTCAGGACCTAAATTATTCATATGATCTGATATAGGATTTTTTGGCACTTTATACTATCTCATAAGAGTGTAAATTGTATCAGTTATAGGTAGATAGATATAGATATGCAACACACACACATACATTATCTCTCTGTCCTTTTATTGTAAGGTGAAAGTAAAGCCAGAGAATCTCTGTAGGAATTGAACTGTAGTGTTCAGTTAGACTTTATTTTTGCACTCCAACAGAATTTCTATACATAAAACACTAGTTTCTAAACATAGGCAAGTGTGGCTCTACCTTTAGGGAACAGATTATTGAATATTAGTTACAGTGAAGGATAATGGAGAAATCAGAGTACCTTTCAGAAGGCCTCTGCACTGTTTTTAAATAAAAGCATAGTAAGGTTTAACTCTAAAATAGAGAGATATGGAAGGACAATACTTGAAGAAAGCCACACTAATCATCATTCATTCAAATGACATGTGGCTGCAGGTTTACATGAAATCATATCCTATGCCAATCTTGAGTCATGTAGAGATTTTCTCATAATACTTTTCAGAACTTGAGCATCAGATGGGTGGTTATACAGGTCTATAGAATCATATCACAAGATAGGATAGTAAATGTTAACCTAATTCACTCCCAGGAACAATATTATAAAGAGCTTACTTTATATAGATTTTCTCCATATCACAGACTATCTTGGAAAGTTTACTGCTGATTTTTAAACATGACTTTACATTGATGTATAATCATTAGCCTTTTAGATTTTTACCAATAGCTATAGAATTTCCTAACTATATAGTAAAGGGTGAGCTACATAGTAAAAGACATTTTTCTCCCTACTCATGATTGTACAAATCTGTGCTCATGTCTCCTTTCTTGGCAACATGAACATTTTTAAAAATATGATTATTGAGTTGATTTAGGGAGACATCAAAATTTGTGAGGCTTATTTAGTTGGACATTGGTATTTATGAAAAGTCTGGGGCAGTTCCACTAACAAGTGGAAGATTGGACATAGAAGGCTCTTCAAATAATAGACCAGAGAGGATTAAGAAATAGTGAAGTATTCAGAGACCAAAAATAAGTCTTCCATATAATCAAAATGAGAAGGTACCCCAAAGCAGGATACAGATACAAGACAGGAAGAAAAATACTCACCTCAAGATCAGTATTCTGTCCTGTCCAGCCATACTGGGAAGGAGGGACAGACTCACATGGATACCCAGGCCAGGTTACAGAGCAAAAAGAAAAGCCAGATAGACCATGTAGGTAACCTTCTTTATATGGATCAGACATTCAATCAGGGCAAAATGAACTTTTTTTTTTTAAATTTTTTTTTATTTTTTTTATTTTTTTTAGATAGAGTCTCACTCTGTTCCAGGCTGACCTGGAATTCACTATGGAGTCTCATGGTGGCCTCAAACTCACAGTGATCCTCTTACCTCTGCCTCCCGAGTGCTGGGATTAAAGGCATATGCCACCATGCCTGGCCAAAATGAACATTTTTAAGGAACATTTTATTGGATGTCTTTAAGCATCATTAGGGTGGTGATTTTTTTTATCTGATTTGTTTACTGTTTCTGTCATCAATATCTAATTCTAGAATCTTTTCATCACCCTAAGAAAAAAGTCTGTAATTATCAAAAGTTACTCTATCCCCCTCTCCTTAGTCTCAGGAAAATATTAATTTACTTTCTGTCTCTATAGAATTGCTAACATTTAGCCTTTTGTTTTTGCTTTGATCTATTTTGTTTGGTATTCATGTGTTGTATGTGTGGTATGTGTATACTTAGTACATGAACATGTGTGCAAATGCAGGTGTCCCATACTTGGGTGCAAAGGACAAAGGAGAACATTGGGTATCCTCTTCCACATTATTTCCTCTCACTTAGACTTAGAGCTGCCATTTTTGGTCAAATAACTAAACAGAGAGCTCTAGTGATTTTTCTGTCTCTGTCCCTTCCACTACAGGATTGATGTTAATTTCTGAGGCAGGCCACATATTCATTTTCTTAAATAAGGAAGGTGGGATAACCAAAGCTCATACCTCTTCCAGCTCTATGATGTCACTGATTCTGTTTGTGTACACTGCAGGCTGAGCCATCGAAGGAAAACCATGAAGCTCTGCAGAGAGCTCTCTGACTTGGTGGTGTATACCAATTCTGTGGCAGCCCAGGACATTGTGGATGATGGTAAGGCCTCACAGTATCCTGCACTGGGTAAACATTCTTGGCCTTTCTTGTTTATTGTTAGTTAATTTTTTGTCAATCATGTCCTTAATGCACTTTTCTGGGACTGTGCAGATTCCTATTTGAGTGTCAGGAAAACCATAGCTGACATGATTCTGGGCTCACATGCAGGTCTGAATTAATTATGATGGCTTCCTGCTTGCATGGAGGTCAGAGAAGTTCCCTACAGGGCTGAGAAAGGTTTTGTCATTCTGAAAAGACAAAGACATCAGGTCAAGGTCTGACTCCAGTATTTGTGTTGTGGAAACCTGGCCTGACTTCATGACTGGGTCACAGATCACCATTCTGAGTAAGGATAACCAGAGGAAAAAATAAATTAATTGGATATAATACCACCTTGGAAAGCCCTTATTTTATCATTAAACATTTTGATGTTGATTAAAACAGTTGATTCCTCTGATTGAAGTTTTAAACAAAAAGAACAGAAACTTCATTGCCACTGATTTTTCACTGTTTTTCAACCCCTGGTTGCCGTTTTGAGTTCAGAAGGTCCAGTCACAACTACTCTCCTAGCTGCACTTCCTCTGTGCTTTCTCTAGTTATCAAATGCTTACTGAAATAACCTAGAGCCCTGTAATACTTCAATCTAACTTTTTCTTTAGTGGAAATAAACCACAAATCAGAATCTCCAGTTTCGAAGCAACAATAGTACAAAGACAACACTATCCTGGCAAGTCTTTTATTCTCACAAACCGTCAGGCTTTTTCACTGAGCTGTTTTTTCTTTGCCACATTCTATAAGTATAACTTTTTCTGTTTGCAGAAAGATTTCTTTTCTTCCCTGTAAGTTGCAATTCCTTCTTCAAATAAACACATTTGTACAAAATTTGACTGCAGATGTAGTTTTGTGGTACAGCACTTGGCTAATAGGTGTGGTGCCCTAGATTCTATCCCCAGTATCACAAAAAGAAATTTTCATATGAGAAAAATTGACCTTCCCATCTAATAAATAGTATATTCTTAACAACTCATAGCTCAAAAAGAAATTGGTTGAATGAAGTTCAAGGTATATTTGGCTTTGGGAATAAAAAGTTTGAATAAGTGCCTTTGGAAATTATATCTCTAGTAGCTTAGAAAATAATGCTGAGTATTATCTAGATCCTAAGCTGTTTTTGTCTTTTGTTTAAAACACTAAATAATCAATACACAATTAATATATAGCATCTTTATGCAAAACAACTCAATTCTTCATATACTAATTAATATGTTCCTAGTAAGGACATTTTAGCAATAATCTACATATTTATGTGAAGAGATGAGAAAAAACACCAAATGATAATGATTACAGTACTGTTTCTTCTGAACTTTGCTTGTTAAAAAAATGAACATGGCATTAGTTACTTTTATCATTGCTGTAACCACATACCTGACAAAAAGCAGCTTAAAGAAGAAATACACACACACACTCTCTCTCTCTCCTTGAAGATAAATATTTACAAACTTTTTAAAATAATTTTTTGTTCATTTTTTTATTTATTTGACAGCAACAGACACACAGAGAAAGGCAGAGAGAGAGAGAGAGAGGGAGAGAATGGGCGTGCCAGGGCCTCTAGCCACTGCAAACGAACTCCAGATGCGTGCACCCCCTTGTGCATCTGGCTAACGTGGGACCTGGGTCATCGAGCCTTGAACCAGGGTCCTTAGGCTTCACAGGCAAGTGCTTAATCACTAAGCCATCTCTCCAGCCCATTTACAAGCTTTTTATGGGCTTGAGAGATGACTCAGCAGGTAAACCACTTGCCTGCAAAGCCTAACAACCCTGGTTTGATTTCCCAGTACCCATGTAAAAACAGATACACAAAACCTGGAGTTTATTTGCAGTGGCTGGAGGCCCTGGCACACTCATTTTCTCTCTCTCTATCTCTCTCTGCTTGAAAATAAATAAAATCAATTTATATTTTTTAAGAAAAAAAGAGTTTATTTTGGTTTACAATTCCAGAGAATATAGTCCTTCATGACAGGGAAGGCATGGTGACAGTAGGAATGGTGGCTGTCATATTGTGTCCACAGTCAGGAAGCAGAGCATGTATAGGGAATAGGACCAGGCTATAACACCTTAAAGCTCACTTCCAGTGACTCACTTCCTCCAGAGAGGCTCCATCTCATAAAGGTTTCATAATCTCTCCAGACGGCAGCATTAGAAGGAGCCAAGTTCTTAAACACATTCACCTGTGAGGGACATTTGACATTCAAACCACAACTATATAATGTGTGTGTGTGTGTGTGTGTGTGTGTGTGTGTGTGTGTGTGTGTGTATGTTGGTTTTTTTCAAAGTAGGGTCTCATTCTAGACCAGGCTGATCTGGAATTCACTATGGAGTCTCAGGGTGGCCTCAAACTCACAGCAATCCTCCTACCTCTGCCTCCTGAGTGCTGGGATTAAAGGCGTGCACCGCCACACCTGGCACAAGTATATTTTTTCCTACCATATTCAGGTCATTCTCTATCTGCACATAAATTAAAATTTAGTTTTCTTGAGAAGCATAAACTAGGTAATACATTTTTTATATATTTTTTTAAATTATTTATTTATTTATTTGAGAGTGACAGACACAGAGAGAAAGACAGATAGAGGGAGAGAGAGAGAATGGGCGTGCCAGGGCTTCCAGCCACTGCAGACGAACTCCAGACGCGTGCGCCCTCTTGTGCATCTGGCTAACGTGGGACCTGGGGAACCGAGCCTCGAACCGGGGTCCTTAGGCTTCACAGGCAAGCGCTTAACCGCTAAGCCATCTCTCCAGCCCTAGGTAATACATTTTGTCAATAAAATATATATAAATATTTTTAAGAAAGGGATCTGTGCTAGAGAAATCACAAGGTTCAAAGTATATTCCTCTAATTTATTTTTCTTCGAGAGTGTCACTGTGAGTCATTTGGCAAACTTTTAACATGTAAGCTATGTTATACTCCCACGGATGATAGGTACTCTAACAGACCACATTGTCAACAAGAATACCCAGTTGGATAAGATTCAGACTCAGCTATACTGTACTTCCACTCCATCTTTTCCTGGATTCAAACCTACTTGCCTTATTACAGTTTGAATAAGAAGGAAGTTTTCAGCATGGTTTTGTCTTTATCTGGGTTGACCTTTTCTTTTGCAGCAGGTCCAGAGAATATAGTAATAGTGGTTTTGGGAATAGGATATAAAAGTTTGCTGAAGTATAGTAATTGGAGCATTGTAGAGATGGTTCAAAAGATGAATTGGGACAAAGGAGGGAATATTAAATGCTTAAAGGTACACTACATCGTGACACTCAAACTTGCAGCTTCATACATCCTAGACTGAAAACTTTGATAATCCTAGAAAAATTAGTATAGGCATCATGTACTTTTATCTCTCTTCATGTTTATCATCTCCTTCCCTTCCTCCCTCCCTCTTTCTCTTCCTTCCTTCCTTCGATTTCCTTCTATGTCTCTTTCATCTCGCTTTCTATCCTCCCTTCCTTCTTCCCTCCCTCCCTTCTCCTCTCCTCTCTGCCTTCTTCTTTCTTCCTTCCTCTTTCTTTCTTTCTTTCTTTCTTTCTTTCTTTCTTTCTTTCTTTCTTTCTTTCTTTCTTTCTTTCTTTCTTTCTTTTTTGATTTTTCAAAGTAGGGTCTCACTCTAGCCCAGGCTGACCTGCAATTCACTATGGAGTCTATGGAGTCTCAGGGTGGCCTCAAACTCACGGCAATCCTCCTACCTGTGCCTCCCGAATGCTGGGATTAAAGGCGTGCGCCACCACGCCTGGCTTCTTTCTTATTTTCTAGCTTGCTTGCATTCTTCAGGGAATTGAACTCAGGGCTTTGTTAATGTTAGTCAAACACTCTACTACTGATCTACATCTCCAGCTCTGTTTTTACATTTTATTTTCAGACAGAGTCCTTCTAAGTTGCCTAGGCTGTCCTTGAACTCACTGTATAGCACAGGCAAACCATGACCTTGCAGTCTTCCTGCTCCTGAGCTGCTGGGATTACAGGTGTGCACCACCAAATCTGGCTCTGTTATTCTTATCTTCCAAACAGGTTTTTATTGGTTTCGTGATTCTATGCAAATGAGATTTAAAATCAAGTTTTCTTTGCTCTCGATGGCCTTTTTCTTTAATTTTGGGGTCCTGAATATTTGAAGTTATTGCATGTTTCTCATATGTACCCCTTTTTATTGTTTTAGAGAGAGAGAGAGATAGACAGACAGAAAGAAAGAAGGAAAGAAAGAAAGAATTGGCATGGCAGGGCCTCAGTCACTGAAGTCAAACTCCAGATGTTTGTGCTACCTAGTGGGTATGTGCAACCTTGCACTTGCCTCACCTATGTGCGTCTGGCTTATGTGGGATCTGGAGAGTCGAACATGAGTCCTTAGGCTTTTCAGGCAAGCGCCTTAACCAGTAAGCCATCTCTCCAGCCCTCATATGTACCTTTAAATGACTGTCTTGTTTTCAGGAATAAGTTACATACAAAAATGATTTTATACACTACTGTTTGTGGCAAAGATATTATGTTTGAGCCATATATCTGAAAAGAATTTTCTCCCTGCTGCTTCACTCTAAACTGATATGAATTAGTAAGCTTATTAAATTCTGGGGAGAATATGGGATTTCAAAATGGGTGGGTACTTTAGCAAATACAGCTCTGATTTGGTCTCATACTTGAAAGAATGGACTCTTAGGGTCAATCACAAGTTGACAACTGTTCAAATTATGTTCAAATAATATAGACATGTGTTATCACCAAGTGTCTTTTTTTTCTCTTGATCTAAATATAACCTACCATGTAGTGGAGTAAGTCACTCTGAAACTTTTCTAGTGCTGGGTGGGTTTTTTTTGTGAGTATCCTTGCTCAATTAAACTTGGTTCAATTTAATATGTCTAAAGCTTTTCATTTAGCAAGCTAAATTCATCTTTCTGCTTTTTGCTTCTGGAATACTATGCCATTATATAGTCTTTTGTGAGGAGTTTTGTTTGTTATATCTCTCACTTACCTTTTGTATTTATTAACAACTGCTAGGAACCACAGGAAATGTGTTGTCCTTTAGCGAAACCAGAGCACATCAGGTGGTTCAGCAGAAGTCAGAGCAATTTATGATTTATAACCAAAAGCAGCTCACAAGAATTTACCCCTCTGCCTACCGCATTGATTCCAGCAACTTCAACCCTCTTCCCTATTGGAATGCAGGTTGCCAACTAGGTATGTATGTTCTGAAAGGAATGATCCTTTGTGCATCAAGATTCTACCTTGTAGTCCTGCCTAATTGTCCCAAACTCTCAATTTGTACAGTGGCACTAAACTACCAGTCTGAAGGGCGAATGATGCAATTAAATCGAGCAAAATTCAAGACAAATGGCAACTGTGGCTACATCCTCAAGCCCCAGCAAATGTGCAAAGGTGTGCATTAATCTCATAGCTATATCTCTGAATGCAGATGAACAGTATCAAAAGATACTCTAGTAATATCCCAATATTTTGTAACATTAAAAGAATTTATTCTTAATTCATATATAGTAACTTTATGCTTATGGGCCCCAGTGTATAATACATTTTTACAATGTGTAATGATCATATCAGTGTTAATTGGCATGTATCCTCATTTATGGTGTAAACATTCAAGATACTCGGTACTAGCTACTTTGAAATATTCAGTTGATTATTGTCAACCATGGTTGTCATATTATGTTTTAAAGAATATTAGAAGTTACTCCTATCCAAATTTACCTTTATATACATTAACTATCTTGTCCCTCCATCTCCTCTGTCAGGGTCTGATAACCAATATCCCATTTTCTACTTCTTGATATACTTTTTAGCTTCCATCTATAAGTGAGAACATGTATTTGTCCCTAACTTATTTCATTTCATATAATTTTCTCCATTTCTATCTATGTTGCTGTAAATATCAAAATATTATACATTTTAGTGGCTAAATATTTCAGTGTGCATATATACCACATTTTCTTTATCCCTATCTGTCACTAGACACACACATTGATTCCATTTTTTGCCTTACTGTGAATAGTACTAAAATAAACTTATAAATATAGGTGTTTCTTTGGAATATGCATTTCAATTCCTTTGTATATTTCCCAGTAGAGGGATTTCTGTCTCATATGGCAGTGCTTCTTTTAGATTTTTGAGGGATTGTCACATGTTTTCTATATTCAAGATAATTTTGTTTGAAAAGATAGGGCTTAAACTTGAGTGGAGCTCAGTAACAAGAGTATTTACTTATCATGCTCAAGGCCCAGAGTTCAATTCTCAGCACTGCCATGAAAATATTTTGTGGCATTTGGATGCAGCACAATGTCTGTGTGTGCATGAATATGCACACATGCACATGTATATGTATTGATGTGTATGGTATGTGTGTATGGCATATTCTCCTAGCTTTGCTTCCCATTGATGTAAGCATGTTGGGATCACAGGATGCATGTGCCACTTTGTGCCTGGATTTACATAGGTGTTTGGAAATTAAACTCTGAGCTACCAGCTTTCAAGCAAGTGCCTTTAGTAAGTGAGCCATCTCTCCAGCCCCATGTACCAGAATTTTATCAAAACACTTTAGTCATATAGTCTGATTACAAAAAAGAAAAGTTAATGTAACCTTAGACCAGATAACAATCTTTTTATTCTGTTCACTAAAATTATTTTAAAATTTTCTAGGTTAAATTTGTAACAGGTAACAAAGTATTAACAAATGTGCCCTAGCATTTTATGTACATTTTCTTGTTCTGCTCTTTACTTAATTACAGGTCTTCTTTCTGTTTATCATATTTCTTAGACCTGAGGCAGCCTAGACAATTACTTGTATTTGATGTAAGTTGCCTTCTTATACTACTGGCATTCAAATAAAATGTTCTTCACCCATGCTATGGTTGTAGTGCAGATATTTGCTTTAATTTGCCCTTTGGGAGGCTGGACTCTAATGAAAACTATAGCTATGGAAATGCCAGCTGCTGCTGACTTCTACTGTCTGTCTTTTGGCAAAAGCTGTACTGATAGTTCTGTGATAATTCCTTTGTTTCAGGAGACAATAATAATCAACATTTGCTGTTTCTTTGTTTTAGAAGCTTAAACTGTGTGTGTGTGTGTGTGTGTGTGTGTGTATGGGAGAGAAACAGAGAGATAATATGTGTTTTTATATTAAAAGCCTCTGTTTTACTTGGCCTAGGTACCTTCAACCCTTTCTCTGGTGATCCACTTCCTGCCAACCCCAAAAAGCAGCTCATTCTCAAAGTGATCAGTGGGCAGCAACTCCCCAAACCTCCTGACTCCATGTTTGGAGACCGAGGCGAGGTAAGCTGGACCAGACTGGCAAGTGGTTAGTTATATGACTATTTTATTGTATTTAATTACCATCTGAAGTCTCTCTCTCTCTCTCTCTCTCTCTCTCTCTCTCTCTCTCTCTCTCTCTGTGTGTGTGTGTGTGTGTGTGTGTGTGTGTGTTTACAAGTGAGCACTGACTTCTGCACATGAGAAGATTTTCTATCAAATTCCACATGGTTCCTTTGGTACTATATGTATCTCCTATTTTGGAGGCTGGAAGAATGATAGTCAATTCACAATTCAAGACTGATGTTGGCAATACTAAAGTTGAGGTGCAAAGGGCAATTTTATTATTGGCAGAAAGATTGTCCAAGAGTATGTCTTAAACCTTCCATTCACACTCCACAGCTCCTGCTATGCTCCTTACTGCTGCTGGCTCATAGGCCACATGCTTACTCATCATCAACTACTGTATCTCTATTGCAGGAGACAACTAATTTTTTCCTTTCTGGATTCTATTATTCCCACTACATCTTATCCTGACCTTTTATTCTCTCCCTGTCAGCCTGTACTGTACTCATGTCCCTTCTCAGAGCTGTTCAAGCACTCCAGGCTCCATGTACCCTCATCTAAATTTTCACTTCCAAGTCTTACCACATAGTTCTGCAGGTTGGTCACACCATGAATGCTTTGTGTCAGACCTTAATTGGTCTATGCAGGCAGTTCTATACACATATACTACACCTTCATAATCTAATTCCCCACAGTAGCTATTATCTCTGTACATTTAATCAACAACAGATGGCAAGCATCTTATTCCTCAAAGAGGAGAGTATCAGATGGGATTCTCTCTTCCATCTCTGTTACCACCAGCCCTCAAGTTCAGTCCTGGCCACCATCATCTTTTGTCAGTTCTGCTATAGTAGGGCCCAGTGACTGTTCACTCTGCTTCCCTTCATTATGCTATATTCTGCTTGGCTTTCAACCAGCAAAAAATTATTTTTAGTTTTTTTCCTCTTTCATATGTCTAAATCTGCTACACTTGGTGTCAGTTCAACAAGCATATAGTAAAAGCAGTTGTTATTTATTGAAATGGGACCATTTTGCCAATAGTTTCAAAATAGTTGACACTTGTAGGGAGAGATATACCATTTAAAATAATAACTTTTATTTATTTATATAGATCATTGACCCTTTTGTTGAAGTTGAAATTATTGGATTACCAGTGGATTGTTGTAAAGATCAAACTCGTGTGGTGGATGACAATGGTAAGATATTAATCTATATTGATTCTAATTGAAGACATTCTACAACTATAATTTGTGCTGAAGAAGAAAAATGTGATTTTCAGTAGAGAAAAAAAAAAAAAAAAATCCCTAAAACCTGTAGCCATGACCTCAATTTTTGTTAAGGTCCTTCTTTTTAAACTTTTAAAAAAAATTATTTATTTGAGAGCATGAGAGAAAGAGGCAAACAGAAAGAGAGAGAGACTGTGTGTGTGTGTGTGTGTGTGTGTGTGTATGTTTGTGTGTGTGTGTGTGTGTGTGCACACCAGGGCCTCCAGCCACTGCAGATGAACTCCAGACACCTGTGCATTGGCTTATGTGGGTCCTGGGGAGTCAGACGAGGTCCTTTGACTTTGCAGGCAAAGACCTTAACCAATAAGCCATCTCTCTAGCCTCTATGTTAAGATTTTCTTAATGCTCAAAATAAAGTAACTGGGATTGATACATGGTATGTTTTGGTGGTGTTACAATCTAGGTTCTCAAGACTCATTCTAGTAAAAAAAAAAAAAAAAAGCATGAGTGGTATTTTAAAGATGCGTGTTTAAAATTCATTTAAGGAAACATCTAGTATATTCTATTGTGTTCTTAGAATGCACATCTTACTTATGAAGTCTACATGTCTGGTTAATTCGTTTTTATGTATGTATGTATTGTAGAAATTCTCTAGAAAGATCACCCCAATGCCAGAATGAGTGAAAGTAGAGGGGTTTATTACCCCGGAGCCAAAAGGTTTGAGGTAGCCCTCCAAAGAAACTTTGGCCCTGAGCAGAGATTTTTATTTCCATTCTACAGTTTTCATAGCCAAGGGGAGGGGTAAGTGAACAAACAAGGTGTGACAATTTGCATATCAATCATTTGTATAGTCAGGCCATCCTGACAATGAACTCCATTTTACTTTGTGTTAGCCTAAACTGTCTTTCCTTCTTATCATCTATTGCAATCAGGTCTGCATTGCTGGTAGAAATAACGCAACCAAGAGCAGCTTGTGGGGGAAAAAAAGAGGTTTATTTTGTCTTATACACTCGAGGGGGAAGCTCCATGATGGCAGGAAAAACAACAACATGAGCAGAGGGTGAACATCACCCCCTGGACAACATAAGGTGGACCATAGCAATAGGAGAGTGTGCCAAACACTGGCATGGGGAAACTGGCTATAACACCCATAAGCCCACCCCCAACAATACATTGCCTCCTGGAGGCATTAATTCCCAAATCTCCATCAGCTGGGAACATAGCATTCAGAACATCTAAGTTTATGGGGGATACCCGACTCAAACCATCATGTCATCTCTTTGGGCCCTTTCTGGACAGTTCCTTCTTTGGGATTTTTCCATCTATTGACAAAGATAAGTTTTAGCTCCTCAGCTATTAATTCTTATGGCAGCTCAGTGAATCAATTCAACTTTTAGCTTCTTTTCTGCCATATATGCATGCATGTAAATCTCTAAAGATAAGTACATATGCTCAAACAAACATACTTCTTCTTTTTGTGATGGGGGTTGGAGGCAGGGTCTCACTCTAGCCCAGGCTGATCTTGAATTCACTATGTAGTCTCTGGGTGGCCTTGAAATTACAGCCATCCTCCTACCTTGACTTCCCAAGTGCTGGGTTTAAAGGTGTACATCACCGCTCCCGGCCAAGTATGCTTGAATACATTCATGTGGAGAATGTTCAGCATTTTCCCAATAAGTAAAAGAGTGCATTGCTTTCTTTACCCAAGTCTTATATCTTTTTCTTAGTAATCTAAGATTATATTCATTTGTTTAATAATTAATATAAACATATGTTTCTAAATCCCTAGTAGTTAATATTCTAAAATAATCTTAAACTATAATCAGCAAAACATTTAAGATATCAGCAGCTCATAGGAAGTCCTTGAAGAAGCATAGGTGTTCAAAAATTGTAGATCTATTCCTTGGGAAATTACATGCTTCAAGAAAGCAACATGTCTATATTGTAGTTTCCTACTAGTGCTTAACAAATTATTCTTTTAATAGCTGAATAAGTAATTGAGAAGTAATTGCAATGTCAACAAAAAGATCTCTTTTGTTAGGAAAGAGAATCTCAGAAATTTTCAACCTGTCAGTGTTTAATTAGCTCAAGGTTTTTTATAAGGCAAAGTGGTTAGCACCTCCTGGATACATACATTTGATAAAACATTTTAATTTTTCAGTATGAAAAACCAGAAACTTAGAAGGCACTTGGATTTTTATCTGTTTTTCTAGTTATTTGCCAGAGAGATTTCACTTAGAAATGTATTTTTGTTCTTTAGTAAGTGCCTTAGTACATTTTTCATTGCTATAATAAAAATTCTGAGGCTGGATATCTTATGAAGAAGTTTATAGAAGAGCTCATAGTTTGGGAGGCAGGAAGTCTAAATAGCATGGCACTGGCTGTGGCTGAATCACATCATGGAAAATGGCATCATGGTGGGAACATGTGTGAGAGTGGGAGATTACATTGCAACACAGGAATCCAGTGGAACAGGATTATAGACAGGCTTAATCTTATCAGAACTTAATCGGGGACCCATGAGTCTTACATCAACATTTTCTGAGGGCAGCACTTCCAGTGGTTTAACATCCTTATACTTGGTTCCATAGGCTAACATATTCACAACTTAAAAGTCCTTAGGGGACAAATCACATCTAAACCACTGAAGTGTTTGAACTGAGCATGCATCTTCTCTCCATATATAGTAGGTATGAAAGTCTAAGAAGTCATTGTTTCATGAGCAGTCACTAAGAATCAATAGTGTAACTGGGTCTTATCAGTCATTGTATGACCTTAGGCATACTTTTAAAAAAAGCTATTTAATTTAATTTAATTTATTTCCAAGCAGAGAGACAAAGAGCGAGCAAGCACACCAGGGCCTCTAGCCACTGCAGACAAACTCCAGATGTATGTTGTGCATCTCCCTTTACATGGGTATTGGGGAATCAAATTTGGGTTCTTAGGCTTTGCTGGGAAGCACTTTAACTAATGAGCCATTTCTCCAGCCCAGATACATTTTCTGTGCACATCAATTTGCTCAACCATATATTGAGTTATAGATATTTTCTACTTTAATCATGTGTTGTATAAATTTGAAATTTTACGTAATTTTGAAACTCAGTTATCTGTATAATTTTTCAATCAGTCATTTAAAACAAGCTGGGTATGATAGTATAAGCTTAAAATCCCAGCACTTGGGAGCTAGAGGTAAAAGAATCATGAATTCAAGGATAGCCTGGGCAACAGAATGAGAACCTATATAAAAACAACAACAAAAAACAACAATCTCCAATCCCTGCCTTGTCTCTCTTAGAAAATTGCTCTAAGAACTTAATAGGATATTATGTACTATAGCATGGAAACTTACAAAACCCCTTATGAAATAGTTGTGGGTGGTCATTCTAGTAGAAGAATCTGGTGGGTGAGATATATGATTCCCTTAGGGGAAACATTCAGTGCTGTTTTTGCTAAAATGGTCTTAGGATAGTGGCATAGTTTTTTAAATTATTGAATCATCCTGACAATTATAAGACTTCCTCTATAATACTGTTGGGCTTTGGAAATTAATAGAACTGATGTGTGATAATTTACAGGCAATTTTCTTACCACTTGTTTTCTAGCAGTGGGGTAAATTCATGGGCTTTCTTTCAACAAGGCATCCTGGAGAGGCTCAGTCATCTTCATGGGTTTAATAACCATCACAAGCTATTTTCACTGTATGCTCTCCAGATATTGCTGCCAAATCTTTTCCTACTAAGCCCTTTGCTTTTATGATTTTTCTTTTCCTGTTTCTTCAAGGATTTAACCCAGTGTGGGAAGAAACCCTAACATTTACAGTGCACATGCCAGAAATAGCTTTGGTTAGGTTCCTTGTATGGGATCACGATCCCATTGGCCGAGATTTTGTTGGACAAAGGACTGTGACCTTTAGCAGCCTATTGCCTGGTAGGTATGAGCTGGCCTTTTCTCTCTAGATTGGTAATTCCATTTTTGTTTTTTCTTGTTTATTTGTTATGTTGAGAACTGAATCCAGGTACTCACATACATTAGGCCAATCTGTTTTCTTTGGAAGATGGAATATGTGACATGAAACTTAAAAGATATTTAAAATATATACTATATAAATTATATATCATAATAAATGTGACTGTTAATGTGCTCTATAAAATGTAAAGGATTGTAGTCAAGATAGATAATTATATTATACCATCAGGAAAACCAACTACAAAGTTGACTAAAAGGAGACAACTTTCTTGGCTTTTATCAGGCTACCGGCATGTCTATTTGGAAGGACTCACAGAAGCATCCATTTTTGTCCATGTAACAATCAACGAAATATATGGAAAGGTAAGAAAAATCATAAATATACAATAATAATATGGTTCTCAAAAAATTACTAATTGCAAGTTATTCTTTCATGGAAGCCTGTGGGAGCCCAGCAAGTCTATTCAGTTCTCTAGCCATGTCCTGCTCTGCTCAGGGGTGTGTGCTCATTTCTTTCTCCTAGAGGTCCTCTCTGTACTGAATAGATTTGAGAAAACTATCATGTTGTCAGGAAATCATTTAGTTGATGAAAATAATGAAGCTATAAACTTTGAATTTTATTGTAATCCTCAAAAAGAACTAGTTTTCTACAGTAGGCAATATAGCATCTCAGAGGTTTAATGAATTTTCTATTCTAATCTGCCTATAAAATCTCACCTAGTTCTGTGTAGTAGTTCATCTATAACTACTGTAACTAAAGGTCTAAGAATTATTAATTAATTAAAAAATATCCACAGGAAAGATAGGGGAGGAAGGGAGGTAGGGAGAGAGAATATAACAAAAATGTTAAAAAAAAAAAAAGTATTTACTTCTCTCTTGCTACTGTTCTCTTTATTGTAGAAATGTCTGGTGACTTATACATCAGTAGGTAGTCATTCCAAGTGCTGGAAACTTGGCCCCTGCTATGAATTTTCAGGGCCAGGTGTGACTTGGATGACTCAAACCTGGGACTGCTCAGTGCTACTATTACTACACAGTCTGCTCTGAATTTCTTGTAGCTTTTCCAGAATATTGTGCATTCTGCCTCACAAATAAATGTATATTATCCTTCTGGCATAAAGCAAATACTTAAAATGTTAGCTACAATTAATATTATTGGGACTATAATCCAATTAAGGATTGGATTAGGGAGTATATGTTTATGCTTAGATCATTGTCAAATGGAGCTAAGTATTTTTATTTTTGAGGAGGGTGAAACTTTGTACCACATCTTTCAATGTTTAATACTCAGTTTCTACTTATACTACTTGTTGCTTTCTATTGACCTAAACCATACACACAAATATAAATAATTTTAAAATGATTCTTGAATTCTAGAAATCTTAATTTAACTATATAACATTTAATCAAAATGTCATGGTGGGAAACAGTAAAATTCAGAATTTGTTTAAAACTTGATTCTGAAATAAATTAAAATATGGAGCTGAAGAGATGGCTCAGTACTTAAATATGCTTTTTGGCCTGGGTTTGATTCCCCAGTACCCATGTAATGCCAGATGCAGAAAGTGACACATGCATTTGTAGATTTTTTTTCTTTCTTTTTTGTGGCAGGAGTGCCCAAATTCACTCTCTCTTTCCCTCTCTCTCAAATAAATAAATAATAATATTTTTAAACTATGAGGAAAGTGTTCTATAGTACTTCCATTTTCTTTCCTTAATAATTGACCACATTTTGGTTATTTTTTATTTTCAAGGTATGCTTGGTTTGGGGTGAACATCACCGTAATGTGGCAGTGTTGAGTTGCTCAAGTAATGAACATAAAACTGAAAATTACCAAAAATGGGAGGAAGGGTTTACAGACGTATATGCAGTTTTTCTCTTTTGTGTTTACTGGTCCCACTTCTTGAATGAGCCCAAATTGTATGTTTGTTTTCTCCCTTCCAGTGGAGCCCTTTAATCCTCAATCCCAGTTATACCATATTGCACTTTCTAGGAGCTACAAAGGTAGTTTTTTGGCATGGCACTTTGTTCTTGCTAGCATATTCTGTATTAGTAATTACAGGTGGCATGCTTCCTCACATCACTCCATCTTCTGCTTACCACTTTAAACCATACATCTGTTGCTTACAGGTCACTGATGTTTGTAAAAGTCTGTTAACTGTGGACACTTTTCCTGTCACCTTTCATGTATGGTTAAGAAACTTCTGGGGAAGGTTAGTCATGAAATTGAAAGGCTGCCTTCCTCATAAAATGAGGTTATAAGATATGCATTGTATCATGCAAACGTGCTGTGAGTTGTTGCTTTCTTGTTCTGGATGCACTTACTGGCTTTAAATTTTCACTGTGTGTTCATTTTTCTTAAACCCATCATTTCAAAGGTAAGTTGTTTCTGTAGTGATACACACTTAATTTGTGGATGGCCCTTTAATGTCTTCAGAACAGGCAGCTCCAAGGTCTGAAGGGACTATTCAACAAGAATCCCAGGCACAGTTCTTCAGATAACAATTCCCAGTGCATTCGAAAACGATCCATTGGAGATAGAATTCTGAGACGGACAGCTAGTGCTCCAGCCAAAGGCAGGAAAAAGAGCAAAATAGGCTTCCAAGAAATGGTTGAGATAAAAGATTCTGTTTCTGAGTCCACACAAGATCAAGATGGTATCCTAAGGAGGACCACACGGAGTCTGCAAGTGCGCCCTGTCTCTATGCCTATTGACAAAAGTCTTCTGGGGGCTTTGTCACTGCCTATAATGGAAGTAGCAAAAGATACTGAAAGAAAAGAAAACCCTTTGGGTGAGAGTCTTTATATTTCTCTAAACTACATTGTGTTCCCTTTTATTATGACATAGCTGTCATTCTGCAATTAAATGAAAATATGCTGAAAAGTAAATATGTCTCTTATGTTAATTCTCTGCCATAAGACTTTAAACTTTAGAGGAGAGAATAACAAAGGCCTCCTCCCATAAGGTCTTAAAATAACAATTCTGTCTGGTAATGATGGTGAGGCATAAGAAGTGTGAGCATCAGGTATGATAGCATGTGAGTCTGTGAGGTAGTGTAGAGGATAAGGAAAGCTGAAAAACGTGAATTTAATATTGGTTTCCCAAATGGTACTATATTTGGAACTGGCAAAAAGATTTAAAGTAGTAAGTGTATTTTTCTTTGATAATCATAGGTTGACTAGAATTTTACTGGCTATTATAGAGGTAAATATGGTTCCATTGCTTTTCCCACCATATAGTACATTTCCTTAGAAATGTTTATGGGGAAAGAAAACAAGCAAACTAACTTGTTCACTTGAAAAATAGCTTTATTTTACAAGATGTGAGTGGGATAGTGTTTCCTGTCACCTTGCTTCCCTGGTCTGTGGATGGTGGAGGGAAAGTGATATGCCTATGGTTCCTTCCTGGTTAAAGGTTCCACAAGCATAGGAAACAGAAGCTACCATCTTTTTCTTAATTTGTTACATTGTGGACTCATTAGAATTTTGATAAAGAGCAATGACAGCTTTAGAAAGAGACAAAGAGCTCTTGACTTTTGCTCATGACTCCCCATCCTATTCCAAATTGTGTCCATTAAATGAGTCTGGAATCATCTCAAACAAGTAGACTGTGATGCCTGATTTCTTTATCAAAATTATCATTTTATCAATGTAGTTTTCACAATATTTTTCCCCAAATGCCATTTTACTTGTATTGATTTATGTTGTAAAATATTCTAGGGAGAAAAAAGTAATTCTTTAATAGTTTATTGGGAGAATAAGAGTTTAGAAGTTAAAATTTTTCCTAATATGGGGAGTGCTCTAAATTCAATCCCTAGGACTGAAAGAAAGAAGTTTGGAAGTTTGCTAAGAGTAATTTCAGAAAAGGGAAATAGTAACTTAAAATTCATTAAAAAAATTATCTTCAGGGAATAAAGCTATATTCAATAGAAATTTGTAAGCACTAGTCTTGCTAAGTCTGCAGTTATAGTGATAATGCTTTCTAGGAGAGTTAGAAAGCAATCATGACATAATGTTTCTTTCCTACACTTTAAAAAGATATATAAGTGCCTAGGGAGATGGTTCAATGGTTAAAGGTGCTTGTTTGAAAAGCTGGATGGCCCAGGTTCCCCCAATACCCGAGTAAAAGTAAAGCTAGATGCACAAAGTGGCACATGCATCTGGAGTTTGTTTACAGCAGCAAGAGGCCCTGGCATGCCTGTACATTCTCCCTCTCACTCTCTGTCTCTCTCTCTCTCATAAATAGATAGATGATTAAGATTAATAGAAGGTACATTTAAAAGGTTATATGAGTTAATCATATATATATAGTATATATATAATGGAAAATGTGGACCAATACTTTATTGTTCAATGATTAAAGTTATAATAAAAGAAAAAATTGAATGGAGAAATTGCAGAATAACAGTTCTAAACATTAATGTGGGTCTTTGAAAAAGGGGCTGTCTGTGAAAGTAATGTGATAGGATGGTTTTTCTTTACAGTTTGAGGAGGCATAAATATTTTATAATTAAGAAAAATTTTTAAATATTTTATTTTTATTTATTTATTTGAGAGAGAGAGAGAGAGAAAGAGGGAGAAATACAGAAATAGGCACGGAGAGAGAGAGAAAGAGAGAATATGGGCGTGCCAGAGCCTCTAGCCACTGCAAAAAAAATCTCCAGATGTGTGGGCTCCCTTGTGCACCTGGCTTACGTGGGTCCTGGAGAGTCAAACCTGGGACCTTTGGCTTTGCAAGCAAGCACCTAAACTGCACTTCAGCCTGGAATTAAGAAATTTTTAATTAGGAAGATATTTAAGTGATATAAATTCTTACTTCTTATATATCATGACCCTGGAGGAATTAGAAGACTATTAAAATAATCTGACCAAGAATAATTAAACATTTAGTATTATCTTAGTACTTACTAGCCATCTGAGGCATTCCAGATTACTGTGAGTTGTGTGTTACTGTAGTATTCCTTACTGATACCCTGTTACAATTTTAGAGGGTCATGCAATGTGAAATTTATATGTTATAAACAAAAATATGCTTAAAGCATATTAGATACTAGTGATGACACAGAATTGAACAATTCTTTATCTTTACATTTTTGTGAATAGATATTGATATCGTGATACATTTATTGTGCCACACAATTACTTTAGAAATTGATTAAACTGTTTATTAAAAGGTCATTTAAAATTATATTATTTGTATTATTTTTAATAACTTTGAAAGCTTATAGTATCTTGTTTACAGGTACCACAATGCTTTGTTTAACAGAGCTGTCTTGTTCTGTTTTTATTGCCATGCTTCTGTGTAGTACAAATCTGAATAGGAAACAACTTAAGGTAATCCTCACTATAAAAGTATAGTAACTCATTGACATTTTTTGACAATGAATATTACATCCTTAGGTGATGTAATAGACATTCAAAGGAAGCTTCAGTGAAATTCCTATAAGTAAATATTTACCATCTATCCATCACACAAATTTCTATAATCCATAATTATATTCTACAGATTTACATTCTCCATGTGTCTGTCTGAAGACAAATGTGAGTGTTTGCAGGTCCTACATGAAATAATGCACTTTTGTTTCATTCAGCAGACAACAAGGATGGCAGAAGAAAAGGAAAGGCAAGCATGAAAGACCCACCTCTTCTAAATTTCAACCAAAAGTTATCCTCCTCAAATTCTCTCCTCTACAAAGATGTTAACCAAGTGAACTCCAGTGTTCTAACTGCCAGTGTGTCAATTATAGGAGAACAAGTTGGAATGCTAGTTCCTAAAGGTGGGAGAACCAAACCAAATGTGTCTAGTGATTGTCAGGGAAACCACTATGCAGACAAAATCCTTTCTCCAAAGAAGCCTTTGGCACTTGATTCTACAATGAACCAAATACAAGATCTGCATGGTACGAAAACCAAGGAACCCAAGAATGTACAGAGCTTTGCAGGAGGAAAAAACATGTTGTCAGAAAGCATCTTTTCTCAAGGCACTCTGGAGATTGAGGAGCTAGGGGACAGCAAAGCTAATGGCAAAGCTACAACCTCCTTCTCTCTATCTGACACCTCCATCCTCTGTTCTGACATACCTGGCTTACATTCAACTGCCATTCTGCAGGACAATGAAATTTCCCATCTTATTGACAATGTCACATCAACAAATGAAGGTGAACCAGGCAGTTCTATCTCAGCATTGATTGGCCAGTGTGAAGAGACCACCTGTCAGGCTAACTTTACAGTGGCTTCCCATCCTCATAACACCACTATGCCATCAGACCCTTCTCCTTTGCCTACCCTCAATCTACAAACTCCCATCAAGCATAGTTTACCCCAGGGGAAGAGCAAGGCATCCTTCTTGTGCTCATCTCCAGAGCTGATGAAACTCTTGAGTACTGAGACCAACAAGCCTGCAACTTACACAGTTGTCTATGGAATGATTGGCTCTCCCATCTCTAAAACCAAACCAGATAATGACCTTTCTGGTAAGTCCAGGACAAGACCTATGGAAGGCAACTTGCCTGAGTCCCCAAATGGTTCTTATGACTGGTTTCCTAAAAGTCCCACCTGCAAAGAGGACCCAGGACTACTGAAAAGCAGCAACCCTGCTATTAACACTGAAGCACTGCTGGAAGATATTAGAAAAGATCCCACTATCTGTGTAAATTCTGCAGAGAGCAGCCTTGTGGAAATTTGTGGAGAGTCTGAAAACCTGTCTCTAACAACCAGTGAATATAGCAGAGAAAGCACAAGTCACTTGGATTCTCCTTTAAAACTAAAGTACAGCCAAACTATGGCAGAACACTATCAAAGAAGCCTGAGAAATGGCTTCTGTAAAGAGACTCTCTGCCATTCTTCCCCTGAAATAGTCAACAATATTCAATATGTCAAAAATCAGTATATTTCTTGTCTAACCTATCAGGGTGCTGGCTTTCTGCATAACCATTTCTCACATTCAGATGCAAAATCAAACCAAATATGTGGGCCCCAGCAGTCTAGTGTTGAAGATTTGCATGCTCCAGTACCCATGCAGTCAATACATGTACCTTTACCTACTTTGAAATTGCCAAGTCCTTGCAAATCAAAAAGTTTAGGGGACTTAACATCAGAGGATATAGCTTGTAATTTTGAGAGCAAGTACCAATGTATTAGTAAGAGTTTTGTGACAAATGGCATTAGAGACAATAAAAGTGTAACCATAAAGACAGAGTCACTAGAGCCTTCAGATGCTCTAACTGAGCAGCTTCGGAAGCTGGTGTCTTTTGACCAGGAAGACAGCAGTCAAGTGCTATATCCAAAGCAAGAAGATAATCAGTTTCCTAAGATGTTGGTCAGAAAGTTGTCATCCAGAAGTCAAAGCAGAGTACGCAACATTGCCAGTCGTGCTAAAGAGAAGCAGGAAGCTAGCAAGCAAAAGGCTGGGACCTGCAGCACTAGGGGAGGAGTGGTTCTTAGAAACAAACACTCAGTGCCTGCCCTGGCTGCAAACCGTCACTCCACTGGCTCATACATTGCAAGCTATCTGAGGAACATGAAAGCAGGTGGTCTGGAGGGCCGTGGTATCCCAGAGGGAGCATGCACAGCCCTTCACTATAGCTACATTGACCAGTTTTGTTCAGATAATTCAGTTTTACAAACTGAGTCAAGCAATGATGACAAGCCTGAAATTTATTTTCTTCTGAGGCTATGAATTTTATAAAGCTGCATTTTCAACATTACAAGGAATCCTATAGAATTATCACTTGTCAGTAAATATGATCCTTGTTTTTGAGAGATTTTCCAATGTATTCTTAACTTGTATTTTGGTCTTCCTTTCACTTCATGTGTTCTTCCATTTTATGTGATTGTACATAGATTCTGTGATATTTCCCAGGAGCTTATGATCTTTGTCCCCTGAGGTATTATAAACCATATCAGTATAAAATATGTGCATGTCCTAAATGTGAGACTTCTCAGCAGTTTGGGTTACAATGTACTTGTGTTTCACAAAGATGCTCTTCACTGTGACCTCAGATTCTAGTCACAAATGCTGTCATCTTTACTTTCTAAATATTGAGCTGCTTAAGAGGCTACAAATGACAAAGAGATAATTTTTTTATTTGAAGCCATTACTATTTTTTCTTTCTAAGTTGAGAAGTCCAGATTCATTTTTATAATTTGGTTAAGTGTTTAAAATAGTTCCCTTGCCTTTTTAAGATTTCCTTACCCCACCCAAAATGAGAATGAAAAGGAGTTGGATAGCTTTTCCCCAACCCCACTCCCCCATTTTAGAATTGGATGTGAGGAAGAGAGCATATTTCTGTATTGTGGAAAACAAACATTTGTTTTACATAAATTTTGTTACATATTTTTGTTAATGGCTTTGTACATAACAGGAATCCAGTTGCCAAGGTATCTGCCACACTTGGATTATCTGATGTGATAGATTACAGATAATGGAGATAATGCAGAGCGAGAGATGTCCATCAGACTTAGACCAAAAGTATCACAAGTTAAAAGCTTTCAGGAAAAAAACACTTTTTCATAATAAAATCTAAGTGAATTGATTATTAGAAGAAATTCTTTCAGGGAACCAAGTAAGTATATTTTAGAACTGATACACATTATTTTCACTGTGAGTCCATTTTGGGGGGAGGAGGTTGAGGTAGGGTCTCACTCTAGCCTAGGCTAACCTGGAAGTCATTCTGTAGTTCCAGGCTGGCCTCAAACTCATGGCAATCCTCCTATCTCTGCCTTCCAAGTGCTGGGATTAACTGCATATGCCACCACACCCAGCCGTGAATCCATTTTCTATTGCACATTCACATATCCTTTGTTTTTGGTAACATAAAGTGTAATGATGTTCTTCCTGGAATTCATGAAAATATAATTAAAGTTGATTTATGAACACTTGGATTTTTTTAGCAATTTAAGTTCATATGGTAGCTGTTGAATAAAGGACACAGAGCATTTGGACTTTCTAAGTCTTTGTAGTAGAACTGAGAACTGACTATATAAGCTAGCTTTAATCAGCAATTTATGACTCTTAAATGTTTATATTATGTTAAAGAGCTTAATTCTTTAATGAGGTAAGGTAACTGTAAAGTATATTAAATAAGATCTGTTTCTTTGCATTTAGTATTGATATTGCAAATTAAAAATATAATCCTTGCCAACTGGTTGGTGATGATGATTGTTTGTGGGTAGGTGGGATTCATGTAGAAAAGTCAGGTGGCATGCTATTTCTAGCAAAACAGGGTGTAAAGCTTTGTGATGTGGGGGAGTGTAGCAATCAGTTCTTAGCTCTGAGCTTTTCCCCAAGGTTGCGGTCATCTTGGTTTTTTCACAGACAGTACAGATCTGCTGGAGGCAAGAATGAAATGGTGAAAGGGATAATAAGACATTTCTGTGCCCTGAATGAGCCTGAATTCTTTGTCTTCCTTGGATCTTTGAAGCTCTAACATTCTATTCTTAGATGTTGGTTCATTTTTAGATTATTTTATAAGAAACTGATATAATTCAAAGATGTTGAAATTAAATTGCAAATGAATTGATTTTAGCTGCATTTTATGATTTGGTAGCTCTGTTTGAAAAACAAAAGAAAAGGAGAAAAGGAAAAGAAGTCCAATTTTACACTTGAATGTTAACTCTACTTCTAAGGGCTCTAGACATAACATAAATTTAGGATAGGGATATCACAGTGATAGGGAATAGAGCAGTCCTTTATGTATCCATGTGTGTTCATCATCCATGCATGCTGCTGTCTTCCACCAACATGAAACAGGAAAGATGAGAAAGCAATTTCAGTATAGTGATTTAAGGTATTGTGTAATAAGCAGGAGGTGGCAATAAAACCTACATTTAAATAAAAGCATTTGATACTTAGATTAGACTCATTAGGATTTTGCTTGTACAGAGGATGGATAAGGGTCTCACTCAGTCTCAAGGAAATCAGACAAGTGAGTTCTCAATCAAAATATTAACCAATTTTATAATACCTTCATTTTGAGAGCTAGAGTACAGTAAGCCCATGTGTCTGAAAGTCTGATTCAAGCAAGCCCATTGGAGCTTCAGTTGTCTCATGATTCTTAAAGGCTTCATGTCATGTTCTAAAGCTGAACAATAACAGGTGGCTGGAAGAGTTGTTTGTAGCAGTAGCAATATCTACACAGGAGAGAAACAAGCTGTTTATCATAATTCTGATCAAGGAACTTTTCCCACTTCAGATGGTTTAATGGGTCCTCTCACCTTCAGAATAAGGGTTTATAAATTTTTATCCATAATCTTTAATTTAGTGCCTTTGTCTGTATGCACAGCATCATTTCTCCTACTTTAGACTATCCTCATTTTTCCATCACATGTTTCAAGATACTTCTTGGAGGATCCTTTTCTCTAGGGAGATTTCCCTGATAATTATTGCCTCTTCTTCAGTTTTTCCCAATTCTTCAAGAATTATCCAGTCCCATTTAGGGGCCTTTAGTGCATTGCAGAACTTTAGGTTCCATTCCATTTTGCTTGTCTGTTCACACTTGCCTCCTCTGTTGGACTCAGAACAGTGACAATGACTTGTACCCTTTTCTTAGTTTAGGATTTAGCACCTATGTTCATTTAATAAATACTTGGTTCATTGGGGAATAAAGAAATTTAGGAGATATGTGAGAGGAAAAAGCATGCCTGATGTCTCAGTTTGTTGTATTTTCAGGAGAAAGAAGGATGAGCTTTTGTTTCAAGTAGCTTTATGTGGTTATAACTGCATTATCTTTTCATATTTCCTGCTAGTTCTCCAATTTTATCCAGATACCTATCTCATCTATTTTTCCCATTAAATCTAGTGGCATTTTATTGCTTACTCAAATGAGCTGCGAGAAATCCAAGTTACAGGTTAACTTTTTTTTTTTTTTCCAGTTTTTGAAGATAGGGTCTTGTTCTAGCCCAGGCTAACCTAGAATTTACTTTCTCAGGTTGGCCTCAAACTCACAGTGATTCTCCTATGTCTGCCTGAGTTAACCATTTTGATGCATTCTCTACTACTATTCAGCTTTAATTCCAACTGCCTGGCCTTCTACCTTCAGGATCTTCCCTTCAAATGGTTCTTGTTTGATATATTGATCATATAATCCTATGGCCCACCAAAGAGTCATCTTGGCTTTCACAGAACACCTTAAAATAACAATAAACTAAAATAAATAAATAAATAAATAACAATAAACTGCCCCAAACCTATCAAGGATTTCAGTATCATCATAACTAGGCAAACACAAACTTCCAGGTAAAATGGTAGAATAGAGGCTACTTCTAGGTAACTCAGCCAAGTAGAGAGTCAGAATAAGAAAAAAAAAAAAAGTACTATTCTAAGTAGGGAGAGGAAGAGCTTCAGAAATCCATGAAGAAAGTGAACAGACATCCAAAAAGAACAGAGAAAAGGATAGACAAAGCAGAGACCTTTCCTGGTATGGGGAGGGAAAGCAGGAACTGTTTCCAAAAGTAAGTCAAATGAAATATTGGCATTCCTGCCCTGAAGACAAGCTCATTGCCCTCACAGTTGCAGGTTTTAATGAATTATAGGCAGATTAGTTCTTATTAAAAGAAATAGAATATGTTCATCTATAGAAAAATACAATTTATTATCAAATTAACAGAGGAAAGAAATCACTCATGTCAAAATTTTTCACTTGTTTCCCATTTACATTTTTCTTAATATTTCCAAGATCTTCAATAAAGTTTTTAACTTTGAATTCTTTTGATAGTTATTCTTGGAATAAGTGATTATTTTACATACCTATTCATGCTTTTTTTCATTTTCGTATCTCTTTCTTATTTCCATTCATTTTTCATAGTGAGACCACAGCTTGGGCTGAGCACAATGTAATGTCAGAAGGCCTACTCAACATTCTGAATATGTTTTATGTTTACTCCTTTTGTGTCTTCCATCTCCATTTGCTATGTTAGTACAATTTTGTATAATTTTCTATTATTTTATTTATTTTTTGTTGTTTAAAACAATCTAATAATGTTACAGTTCTTCAGTGAACCATAGCCAATAAAAAATAGATAACAAAGGGCTGGAGAGATGGCTTAGTAGTTAAGATGTTTGCCTGAAAAGCCTAAGAACTCATGTTTGAATCTCTAGGTCCCACATAGCCAGATGCATAATGACACAAGCATACAATGTTGCACATGCACACAAGGGGGTTCACACATCTGGAGTTTGTTCACAGCAGCTAAAGGCCCTGGCATGCTCTCTCTCTCTCTCTCTCTCTCTCTCTCTCTCTCTCTCTCTCTCTCTTTCTCTCTCAAAATAAATTTTAAAAATAGATAATAGAGACATGTGAGATGTTAGAACTGGCTCATATGATTATGGAGTTACTTTTTCATTGCTAGGACAAAATAGCTCACCAGAAGCAACCCATATAAGGAAAAGGATTTAATTCAGCTTACAGTTCCAGAAGGTAGTTTATCATGGGGGAAAAGCATAACAGGAATAGGAAAACTATCACAATAGCAGGGAGTAAGTAGAGAGAAAACAGTAAGTGGACATTGACTATAAATCATACCTCAAGGCCTACCTGAAGTGACACACTTCCTTCCACAAGGCTCACCTCTGAAAGGGTCAAAAACCTTCCCACACAGCATCAAGAGCTAGGGATTAAGTATTAAAACATGACAGCCTATGGGGTCCATTTTACATTCAAACCATCACTATTGCAGGCCCAAACAAGTTGATGTTAATAGTACCACGAAACATTGAAAGGCCTGAGAAACACAAGAATTGATCATGTGAGTTCTAGCTCAAGTTTGAGTTCAAAGGCAGGTGAAGGCCATGTCAGGTTAAAAACAGGCAGAGGGAAGAATTAGCCTTTTTTTTTTTTTTTTTTTTTTTTTTTTTGGTTTTTCGAGGTAGGGGTCTCACTCTGGTCCAGGCTGACCTGGAATTAACTCTGTAGTCTCAGGGTGGCCTCGAACTCTTGGCGATCCTCCTACCTCTGCCTCCCAAGTGCTGGGATTAAAGGCGTGCGCCACCACGCCCGGCAAATTAGCCATTTTTTACATAGGCAGGCTTTTGACAAACTGGCAGAGAACCATCTACATTGGGAAGAGATAGCTCCGTTATTCAGTCTATCAATGCAAATGTTAACCTTACCAGACATATGCATAAGACACACCCAGAAATACTGTTTAAACAACTATTTGGGCACCACAGGGTCCAGTCTAGTTGACACATAAAATCAATCATCATAACTTCTCAACATAGCAATTCAAAAGGCATACAATGGCATTTTGTTTCATTATTGATAATATTAACTTAGGTCACTTATATAAAGCAGTCTTCCAAATTTCATTGCTAAAATGTTAACAATTTAGTCTGAGCATTTGATACGTGTTTTAGTAAAATATTCCTGGCAATGTAAATACCCTCTTTTTGATCACACTCATTAATGATTGTTCAGTAAAATCATTATCACTCTAATGTTATCAAATGATGTTTTAAAAAATGATGATTTAATAGTTTCATCATTCTAAATAAATTTGGATTCTGTAGTAGACAGGTTTAGTTTTGTTGAGATGAATTTCCAGACCAGTTATGGAGGAAGGGAGTTTTTGAAGCTTATAGGTCCAAGGGAAGTTCCATAATGGCAGAAGAAGCTGGCCTCCTTTCACAGGCCCAAGAAGAGAGAGAGAGAAAAGCCATAAGCCCAAATAGCCAAAAGCCACAAACACACAGCACACTTTGGAACTAAGCACTTTGCATATCTTTAGATTGGAATTTTAAACCCACCACCACACCTTGGAGCTGGACCATAAGATCTACCCAGTGACATTGCCTCTAGCCACGTGGCTGCAGATGCAAACTACAAACTAATAAAACACTAAACATATTGGAGGCCATCTATTCAAACTACTGCATTCTGCCTCTGGTCCCCAATAGATTCAAAACCATCACACATTTTAAATTTTATTTACTCTAATTTTAAAAGTTCCCACCATTTTGACTGACTTAAGATAGTTTTAAAGTCTCAAGCCTCCTCTGAGATTTAAGGTTTTCTCTTATCTGTGAGTCCTGTAAAATCAAACAAGTTAAATACTTTTAACAGATAAAGGCACAGAGTAAACATTTTCAACTGGTATAAGGCATAGCAAGGAGACACTAGAACAATGTCAACTCAACAGACGTCAAACTTCTGCAGTTCAAGTCCAATACAACCAGACTGACTGTCTCTAGATTTTTCAGTTCCACCTCTCTAGCTGGGCTAAGTAACCAGGGTAAACTTCCATCTTTAGCTAACAGCCTCCATGGTAGCCCTTTCACAGTCCTTGTATATCCAAAATGTCTTCAGGTCTCCATGGCTCTTCCAGCCTATCAGGGTCATCATGCCCTGTATCATTCCACATCTCATCAGCAGCTCCTGGAACCATGTGCACTTTATGACCATTCCACACATTTTTCATGCTTCCAAAACTAATACCAGGTATGCAGGACACAGCCATATTCTTAATTTATGGACAAAATAAATCATAACCTTGAAAAGCAGGTTCCTCCTCCAGTCAACTCATTCCAATGGACTTTGTAATTCCATCATAGTCTTTCTTCTGGCATCTTTTTCATTGTTTTAATGTAAAGCAGTTGGGCCATCTTCCTTAAGATTGCTAATGTGTTTGACAACAGCAGCTTCAGTAACCTAAAACCAATCTCAATGCCAGTAATTTTAAACTTGCTTGTTTTTCCAACTTAAAATATTGAATTTCTCAGTCCAATATATTTAGCCAATCACATCAGTCCATTACAAATTAAACTTTGATCAAACTCTGGGTCTGGGCAGCAGAATGCAGTCAGTACTTATGCCGGTAGCCCAGTTCCAACAAAGTCCTCTGCAGTCTTTTCTTCCCCTTAGAACGCTCATAAGCCAAGCCTCTAACTTCAGTACTGTCAGCACTTAGCATTCTCAAACTCACAATAGTGCATAATACTTAGCTTACCACTCCAGAAGGCACCTTTGGTTATAAGCACCAAGGCCATTCCTGTTGAACTAAAGTTCTAAAAAACCAAAATCCACATGGTCAGGTTTATCTCACTCCACTTCTGGTACCAATTTCTGTAGCAGACAGATTTAGGTTTGTTGGGATGAACTTCTAGACCAGGCAAACTTTCAGAGAAAATGATTTTCCAACGCTTATGGATCAGGAAGAAGTTCCAAATGGCAGAAGAAGCTGGCCTGCATTCACGAGTCCAAGCAGAGAGTGAGAAGCCACAAGCCCAAAAAGCCAAAAGCCACAACCACACAGCACACTTTGGAACCAGGCACTTTGCATATCTTTAGATATGCTGTATCTTAGGATGGACCCTAAGATCCACCCAGTGAAACTGCCTCTAGCCAAGTGTCTAAAGATGCAACTACAAACTAATAAAACACTAAATATACTGGGAGCCATCTAGTCAAACAAAAACAGATTCTAATCTCTAATTCTAATGTATTAATTTGTATACATCAGCATGGATTTATGAATAAATTTGTTTTATTTTGGGGATTATAATCCATGACTATTTTGTTGCTTTACCACTCAGGGGTACTATTTAAAAGTAAAATGTGAAAAAATATGAAAACATTAATATTCTAAAGTAGTTTCTATAGACTGGTTTTATGATATATTTATGATATAGCACTTGGTCCTAATACTTTTTATAATTAATTCATTTTTATCACAAAATTTGCTACTTGAAAGAAGCATAACATATCATTTATATTCATTGGTTTCTTTTACCTTGAGTTATAGAAAACAATTCTAGCTATCTCATTCTAAAATGAGTTTATTGAATGGATATTCAGTAAATCACTGCATGGGCTAACTGACTCAGAAAAGGCATGTGTCATAAAGAACTTCAGGAATCCATGGAGGATTTGAAAAGCTTCTGAACATAATATGTATGATTCCATTCCAAAGCCAGACATAGGCTGGAGGGATGATTTAGCAGTTAAGGTACTTGCTTGTAAAGCCAAAGGACCCAGTTTCACTTCCTCAAGTCTCATGCAAAGCCAGATGCACAAGGTGGCACATGCATTTGGAGTTCATTTGCAGTGGCTAGAGGCCCTGGTGCACCCATTCTCTCCACTGCTTGCTCTCTCTCTCTCTCTCTCTCTTTCTCTCTCTCTCTCTCTCTGCTTTTTTCTCCCTCTGCTTTTTCTCTCAAATAAATAAATAAAATTAAAATTAAAAGGAAGCAAAAATCATGGGCTGGAGAGATGGCTTAGCTGTCAAGCACTTGCCTATGAAGCCTAAAGACCCCAGTTCAAGGCTCAGTTCCCCAGGTCCCACGTTAGCCAGATGCACAAGGGGGCGCACACGTCTGGAGTTCGTTTGCAGAGGCTGGAAGCCCTGGCGCGCCCATTCTCTCTCTCTCCCTCTATCTGTCTTTCTCTCTGTGTCTGTCGCTCTCAAATAAATAAATAAAATTTTTTAAAAAAAAAAAAGGAAGCAAAAATCAGACACAAAAGGCAAAGCATATGTACCTCGATTGACAGCCCTAAAATGATTGGATTCATTTGAGAGTCAGGTATGGATATGCATTCCTGAAATCCCAGCAGTACTAAGGCTAAAGGCAGCAGGTTTGAGACCAATGTTTCATACAGCAAGACTCTGTTTTAGAAAAATGGGTATGGAATTTCTGGGAGGATGGGTCAGAATCTGCAGATGCTTATGAGCAACATGTGATGGCCCAGGTTCAATTCCCAAGCCACCCATCTAACATGACACAAAAAGTGGTGTAAGCACTGGCATTCATTTGCAGTGCAAGAGGCCCTAGTGCACTCCACCCCCACATGCACATACATTGTGCGAATAAGTAAATAAAAATGGGTCACTTGGGGATAATGTCTTGGTTAACCCAAGCCAAGTCTGTAACAGGTACTCATGAACAAATGGGAAAGAGGCACGGAAGGGAGAGAGGTCAGTAAATGATGTTTTAAAAGTAGTTACCACTCTGGATAGTTGGTGTTGGAATGTTCATCAGTTATCTCAAGTGACAGGTAAAGAAAGTAAGATGCTTTCTAACCACATTCCTTTATGTGATTTGTTGAAGACTTCTGGAACATTAATTCTAAGACATCTTCGCTGCTTTGTGATCACAGCCAGACACAAGATTTTTAGTTAGAGAGCCCTAGAAGTTTACAGAAAGCAGTCTTCTATGGTTCAAAGTAAGTGCCAAGGGCTGGAGAGATGGCTTAGCAGTTAAGCGCTTGCCTGTGAAGCCTAAGAATCCCGGTTCGAGGCTCGGTTCCCCAGGTCCCACGTTAGCCAGATGCACAAGGGGGCGCACGTGTCTGGAGTTCGTTTGCAGTGGCTGGAAGCCCTGGCGCATCCATTCTCTCTCTCTCCCTCTATCTGTCTTTCTCTCTGTGTCTGTTGCTCTCAAATAAATAAATAAAAAATGAACAAAGTAAGTGCCAAGAAAAAGACATACACAGATCACAGATTGTTTTTCTTGAGCCAAATTGGGATGCTATAACTAGAAAGAAGCTGGAGGCTGGGATGCTAAAAATGATATCCTTGGGCCAGAAAGATTGCTCAGTGGTTAAAGCACTTGCCTGCAAAGTCTAAGGACCTGAGTTCACTTTCCCAGTACCCATGTAAAGCAAGATGCACAAAGTGGTGCATGCATCCAAAGAAATTTTGCAGCAGCTGGAGGCCCCAGTGTTCCCATTCTCTCTGACTGCCTCTCTTTTATCTCTTTCTCTCTCCCTCTCCCTCTTGCTCCCTCCCTTCCTTCCTCTCTCTCTCCCTCCTTTGCCCTCTTTGCTTGCAAATCAATAAATAAAACTATTTTTTTAAATGATATCCTGCCAGGCATAGTGGCATATGCCTTTAATCCTAGCACTTGGAAGGCAAAGGTAGGAGGATCGCCGTGAGTTTGAGGCCACCCTGAGACTACATAGTGAATTCCAGGTCAGCCTGAGCTAGAGTGAGACTCTACCTCAGAAAACAAAAATAAATAAATAAATAATAAAGATGTCCTAACATCATGAGTGAAACTCTCATTTCACAGAAATAATTGCTTACATGTCAAGTTGCTGAGTGTCCTGCATCATTTAGGGTGCTTTCAGCTGCAAGTGGGAGCATATCAAACTAGCAGTGGCTTAAAGTATAGAGATTGAGCCAGGCATTAAAGGCTATATTATATAGAACAAACTTCATTGGTGGCTTAACACAGCAAAAGTTTATTTCTGACCTACAGAGTCATCTGAACCACATACAAGTTCCTATAATTACCACTGTGTTTCTGTGTGTCCAAAATTAAGGAAGAATGGGAGATTGTCATACAGAAGTCATAGATACCCCAAAGTCAGACAGATGTTGCATTGACTCCGGCATTATCAAAGACAGGTACTTTTTGAGGAAACTACACAAGGATTTCCATGGTCTCTGGACTAGTTTATATTCCTAGCAGCACTGTAATTTTTGTCCATGTCTTCACTAGCATTTGTTATAACAATGCTTTGTTTTTAATGTTTATTTATTTTCAAGGAGAGAGAAAGAAGGAGGGAAGGACAGAGAAAGATGGGCACATTGGAAAGAACTTCAAATGCTTATACTGTTTTGTGTATCTGACTTTATATGGGTACTGGGAAATTGAATAAAGCCTGTCAGGCTTTGCAGCAAGTGCCTTTAAACCCTAAGCCATCTCTCCAGCCCTGCTTTATTTTCTTTTAAATACTTTTCGGTGTGTTGTTGGGTGCATGCCACAGCATGTGTGTGGAGGACGACATTGAGGTGTCTATGCTTCACCTTCTTCTTTTTCCTGCTAAAATGAACTGCTACACTGCAAAGTAACATTAGAGTAGCTGCCCAGTGAGTTTTGAATTGTCCTGTCTTCATCTCCCATTGTCATAGACATATTGAGATTTCAAGTTCATGTGCCATTTTGCATCCAGCTTTATGTTGGTGTTGTGGATTGAAACCCCAGCTTGCAGGCTTTGAAACTTAGTGCCATTAACCACTGAACAAGCTACCTAGGTCCCTTCTATTTTCTTTCTTTGTTAATTTTTTTGTTTATTTTTATTTGAGAGCAACAGAGCAAGAAAGAGGCAGAGAAAGAGAAAATGCACACATCAGGTTCTCCAGCCACTGCAAACGAACTCCAGATGCATATGCCACCTTGTAAATCTGGCTTACATGGTTACTGGGTAATTGAGCCTTGAACTGGGGTGCCTAGGCTTCACAGGCAAATGCTTAACCACTAAGCCATCTCTCTAGCCCCCTGTTACTTTCTTTCTTAATCACTGCCATTCTGACTGTGGTGAGAAGGAATCTCAATGTAGTTTTGATTTACATTTCTCTAATGGCTAGTGAGGTTGTACATTTTTCATGTGTTTTTTAGTCATTTCTGTTTAACTTTTTAAAAATTATTTTATTTATTAGAGAGAGAGAGAGAGAGAGAGAGAGAGAGAGAGAGAGAGGGAGAGAGAGAAGCAGATAGAGCATGCACATGAGAAAGAATGGGCATACCAGGGTCTCTAGCCCTGCAAACAAACTCCAGATACATGTACTACTTTGTGCATCTGGCTTATGTGGGTCTGGAGAATTGAACACAGGACCTTAGGCTTCACAGGCAAGCACCTTAACTGCTAATCCATCTTTCCAGCCCTGTTTCTCTTTTTGAGAACTGTCTGTTAGTCCAATTATTGATTGAATTGTTTGATTTCATGTTGTTTGGTTGTTTATCCTTTATATATTAGTGCTTTGTCAGTTGTATACTTATACTCCCGTTCTTTTTTGTTTGTTTGTTTGTTTTTTGTTTTTCAAGGTAGTGTCTCGATCTAGCCCAGGCTGACCTGGAATCTACTCTGTCGTCTCAAAGTGGCCTCAAACTCACAGTGATACTCCTACCTCTGCCTTCCAAGTGCTGGGATTAAAGGCGTGGGCCATCACACCCGGCTTCTCCCATACTTTATTTTGTTCAAACAACAGTTTTCTTTGCTGTGCTGAACGAAGAGTATCCTACTCCTGGACATTGACTCAAAGGACTTCCATTCAACACATTACAGAGATACTTGTACATGTCCAGCAACAGAGGATTTGGTAAAGAAAATGTGATGTATATACATAATGGTATATATATATATATATATATATATATATATATATATATATATATATATATATATATATATATATATATATATACACACACACACACACACACAACACACACACACACACACATACATACACACACATACATACAGAAGCAATACTTCTAGAGGAAGAAAGGGAAGTAATGGGAGAGGCAGCAATAAACAAGAGGAGAGTAGAGGGGATAGAGAATATGCTCAATGTACAAAATATATATATATACGAAAATTTACTTATCTGACCTAGTACCATGCACAATGAATATATATAATTTATATGTGTATGAAAATATACTTATTTGACCAAGTACCATGTACAATGAAGATATACATTATATACTTACATGAAGATTTACTTGTCTAACTCAGTATTATGCACAATTATCCGATCCAATTTTAAAGTCAGGTGCTTCTTGTTTAGGTCAAGATATAAAAGCCTAAATACTTTGAACAAAGTGAATATGAAAAGATCTTAAAAGCAGCCCCAGAAGTAAAATCTTTTTGACCTCCTGTCCTCCTGCCTTTGGCTTCTTATTCTCATCTCAAGCAAGTCTGAAACTAGAATTCCTCCTCTAAGGGACTTATAAAAACTAGAACACTTTACCCCTAAAGCCATAAAAATTAGAATTATCTCTCAGACATTCATCCCTATTTATCTTAGAGATAGCCTCAAGGACATTTTCTGATTTTGTCTTGTCTGATAATAGCTTATAAGACCCTTGTTCCTGAGGGATTCTGCGCATACTTGGAAGGAACAAATGCTAAAATTTGAGAGGCCAAGAAAGACCTGGATAGATAAGTCTTGCTGGGTGTCCCCACTCCATTTATTGTGTATTCTTTTAATCCAGTCATATTTCCACATGACTGCACTACTTTGTTGAATCTAAGCATAAAACAGACATTTTCCCTTGTGTTTTTGAGTCTTCCTTCTGAAGATACTTGTGTCAAATAAAACTATAATCAACTGAATGTGTTGCAATTTTCTCTAGTTAACCTATAGAACTTTCATCTATAATGAGGAGAAAAAGATTACCATGATCTATCCTATACTGTCTTGTCAATCTGATATTTCTGATTTGCCAGGAACATCCATTTGTCACAAAATGGCTACAGTAATGCCAATGTCACTTCCTCTCACCAATATCCAAAACAAGGAAAAGAGGATCAAGGACAATCTGCTTCTCTTTCTCTATCCCTCATTTCTATTTCTCTCTTTTAAAAAAAAATATTTATTTTTACTTATTTGTGACAGAGAGAGAGAGAATGGGCATACTAGGGCCTCTAGCCACTGCAAACGAACTCCAGATGCATGCACCACCTTGTGTATCTGGCTTATGTGGGATCTGGAGAATTGAACCTGGATCCTTAGGCTTTGCAGGCAAGTGCCTTAACTGCTAAGCCATCTCTCCAGCTCCCCCCATTCAATCAGGTGAGGTAGAGCTTTCCTCTCCTCGCCCTCCTCTCTTCTCTCCTCTCCTCTATTCTCTTCTCTTTCCCTTCCCTTTTTCTTCTCCACTTATATTTATTTCTCTCCCTCTCCCTCCCACCCAGTCTCTCCTCTCTTTCTGCTCTCTCCTCTCTTCTCTCATCAGAGAAAAAAACTTTCCCAAAGAGCCTCATAACATATTTACTATTATATCTCACTAGTAACAAATATGTGGGTACCCTTAATTGTAAGAGAACACCCGATACTTTTAGCTTTACTCATGAGAAGCAGGCTCTTATGTTCAGAGACAACAGGATACCAAGTGTCCACAGTACTGAAACATAATACACCTAATCTCCACTGTGTGGGACTGTAAACCACAATCACAATTACATTGTGGTTGTAATCAACCACAACATACTACTCCTGAGAATGTTTGAGCACTTCCCAAGAGGCTACATCAAGCAATCTGAAAACATCTACTTAGTTGCTTATATGAAAAACAATGGCTTGGGCTGGAGAGATGGCTCAGCAATTAAAGGTGCTTGCTTGAAAGCCTGATGGTTCAATTCCCAGGTACCCATGTAAGGACATGAGCAAAGTGGTGCATGCATCTGTAGCTTTCTCAAAGGGAGGCCCTGCCATGTCCATGCTCATTTGCTTTCAATCTCTGTCTCTCTCTCTCTTTCTCTCAAGTAAATAAAGAGGGATGGAGAGATAGGTTACCAGTTAAGGCATTTGCCTGCAAAGCCAAAGGACCCAGGTTTGATTGCCCAGGACACATGGTGGTGCATGTATCTGAAGTTTGTTTGCAGTGGCTAGAGGCCCTGGCGCACTTGTTCTCTCTCTCTCTCTCTCTCTCTCTCTCTCTCTCTCTCGTAAATAAAAAAAATTAAAATTAATAAATACATTTAAAAACCTGGTGGCTCTTCAAGTTGCAATCATCTAAAAGAAATATCTGCTATACTGAGTTTTTCAGAATGTGTATGCAAAATGGTGTATAAAAACAAGCATGAAACCACAGCTTGATTGTGAACATTTTCCTTCTTGAAAGACAATTTAAAGCTTGGTTTATTTTACAAAAAAAAAACTTATTGATCATAAGCTTATAAACACACTAAAAAAAATCTATCATTGTGCATTGTAGAATCATATGTATTACCTGAAACTTTAATAATATTTCAACAATAAAGAAGATGGTAGCAGGGACTCCTGTTTCAAGTAACAGTTGTTTAATTATCTTGTGATTACAGCAAAAGGGAGGAAGCTTACAATTCAATCAAAAGTTAAATCTTACAATTATTGTAATAAATAACAAAAAATCATGAAATCTAAAACAAATGGAGCTGAACTGAGAATAACCAACAGAATGAGAGCAATAAGACTATACTCTATTTCTCTATCTGCCTCTGGGGCCGAATATCAGCATCTGTACCAACCACACAATGAACACTTGCTTCTCTGAGACACCTACCCTAGGCCTATATATTGAAATCATATCAGTGATCTTTATCTCCCCATCTTCCCTACTACCCTGACAAAGAAATATAGCACAGGATATATTAAAGCTGCAGCTCTGGAATCTAGTGCACAATTGTTTCCATCAGTCAGATTCTGTGAGCTGGGCAGGTAGAAAAAGTCCTACTATCAATACATATGGAGATTGCAAAGTTCCCTGCATTGTATTAACTATAAAAAGTCCTGTTCTGCCTTGTGCTACTGGCAATAGTTTTTCTATGCCTGTCCAAACAACCAGGCCGTTCCTCTTTCTGTTCTATGGGAATGAATAGAAAAGAGAAAAATCATCATCCTTTTGAAATATGCCTAATTATACACTTATTTTCAGATCTTAAGTAATTTTTGAAAATAACAAATAGAAAACGTAAGTTCTATGTATTTTTAAATTCTGGAATGACAGAAATTGTTTATATAAAATTTCTAAAAGTTTTAAAAGGACATTGAAAATTATAAAACAAAATTAAAAATAACAAGGAAAGATATCATGAGTTCAGTCTAAAGAAGTTCAAAACTCAGTAATTTCCAGAGACACTCAAACTGTTTAGTATCTACAAATATGTGTGCATAAGTTATCAAAGAAAAGGTCTAAGAAATATTGCAAAATAAAGGAATGTAAAGCCTTTCCCAGCAAATAGTGGTGCCTCTCTTCAAATGTTGCAGCTAAGGCATTAAGGACTCCCTAGAGTAAGAGATAACACAGGTGTATTAGTCAGGGTTCTATAGGGGAACAGAACAGCTAGAATGAATTATTTGTAAAAGGGGATTTATTGGGTAAGCTTACAGTAGTCCAATAGCAGTTGCAGGCCCAAGAATCACCGAACCTGGTAGCTGCTCAGTCCTCGTGTCCAGATGCCTCAGCAGTCCGGAGCCGGAACTGCAGATGGTGCCAGGAAACCTGGAGGCTTCCTGAGGAGCCGCTGAGTTTTGATCCATGTGGGTCTTCAGTTGATGCTGGTCTTTACTCCGCGCTGGTCTTCAATCCAAGCTGGAAGATAGTTAGAAGCTCCAACAGCAAAGTGGAAAGAAGGAAGGAACTCTTTTTACCCAGAACTTCCTTATAACAAGTCCCCCTCTGAGCAAGGCCGCCCACTCTGGGGGAAGAGCTCACCCTGGAGGAAAGACTTCCTCCTTTAGTTGATCCTTCATAGAAGCAATCTGTGGATTACTAAACAGATCAAATTGACAACACCTTAGCTATCACAAGTTCACCCCTTGTCAACTTGACATCAAATCATGTCTCCTTACATACTTAATTTCCAAATGAAAACAGGAACAAGCTCATAATTCTGCCTAACATCGCATAACTATCCCATGTACAATCGAAACCGCAAAATTTCCCCCCCAGCACAAACCTTAGTCTCTAATATAATGGGTCTAATATAAATTCAACAGTTAGCTAATGATATAATCATAATATTGATGTATATACATACAAAAACTCTGTTCTCAAGGCAGGACAGAAACACTGCAATCAGAGTCCTCGTTTCTGTAACTGGTCAGTGGCCTTAGCTGGTATTTGTAGCTGGCTTTTTCTACTACCCATTCTGTATTTCCTTCACCTTCAGCAAGCACCTCATCAGGTTTTGGTTCTTTACCTGGAGGGGTAAACCATACCTTCATTCCTGAAGGATCTGGGCCATTTGGGTTGTTGCAGTCGTCCATTGATTTTGACACCAGGACATGGTAACACTAACAGACACCCTAAAGGATCTCCTGCACTCCAGGCATAATCTTCCTTACCTCCATTGTGGAGGAGCAGTCCAATATCCCCCTGGTAATCTGGATCAATCATCCCTGCTGTCACTGTAACTCCTTTCTCAGCCTGTTAACTCAAGGGCCTTAGGAGCCCAAAGTGACCAGGGGGAAGTCTTAGCTTCTAGTTCACTGGTATGTTCTTTGTGTCTCCTGTCAAAAGCACTCCCCCATCTGGACCCAGAGTTGTAGTCCAGCAGAGCATAAGGTTGTAGAAACAGGAAGCAAAAATCTAGCTAATGGGTCACTTGGGGTGATGGTAAGTGGGACCATTCCCATTTCCACCCCTTGATTCCTGGACCCGTGAATCTGGGCTATAGAAGAAAGAGTACCATATATAGGATGCTGATTCAGAGCGTATACAGCCTGCTGGAGGACACTCCCCCAGCCCTCCAAGCTGTTGCCACCTAGTTGGTGTTGTAGCTGTTTCTTCAAAAGGCCATTCCACCGTTCTATCAAGCCAGCTGCTTCGGGATGGTGAGGCACATGGTAAGACCAGTGAATTCCATGATATGAGCCCACTGCTGTACTTCCTTGGCAGTGAAGTGAGTTCCTTGGTCAGAAGCAATGCTGTGTGGAATGCCATGATGGTGAATAAGGCATTCTGTAAGCCCACAGATGGTAGTTTTGGCAGAAGCACTACATGCAGGAAAGGCAAATGCATACCCAGAATAAGTGTCTAGTCCAGTAAGTACAAAATGCTGCCCTTTCCATGATGGAAGAAGTCCAATGTAGTCAACCTGCCACCAGTTTGCTGGCTGGTCACCCTGAGGAATACTACCATATCGGGGGCTCAGAGTTGGTCTCTGCTGTTGGCAAATTTGGCACTCAGCAGTAGCCATAGCCAGGTCAGCCTTAGTGGAAGTCCATGTTGTTGGGCCCATGCATAGCCTGCATCTCTGCCACCATGGCCACTTTGCTCATGGGCTGATTGGACAATAACAGGGGTGGCTGAGGAAAAAGGTTGACCACTGTCCACAGAACAGGTCAGCTTATCTACTTGATTATTAAAGTCATCCTCCAATGGGGTCACCTTCTGATGAGCATTAACATGGGACACAAGTATCTTTATATCCTTTGCCCATTTAGAGAGTTCTATCCACATACACCTTCCCCAAATGTCGTTTTCACCAATTTTCCAACAGTGCTCCTTCCAAGTCCCAAACCATCCAGCCAAACCATTGGCCGCAGCCCATGAGTCAGTGTATAACTGCACATCTGGCCATTTTTCCTTCCAAGCAAAATGCACAACCATATGCACTGCCCAAGTTTCTGCCCATTGTAAAGACTTCCCTTCACCACAGTCCTTCAGCGTTGTCCCAGAAAGGGGCTATAATGCTGCAGCTGTCCACTTCTGGACAGTGCCTGCGTAACATGCTGACCTATTTGTAAACCATGCCCTAGACGTCTTCTCCTCAGTCCATTGATCATAGGGCACACCCCATGGTGCCATAGGTGCATGCTTTGGGACAGAAGGCATTGCAACAGGGGGAGCAACCATAGGCATTTGGGCAACTTCCTCATGTAACTTACTCGTACCTTCAGGGCCTGCTCAAGCCCGATCATGTATATATCACTTCCACTTGATGATGGACTGCTGTTGTGCATGTCCAATTTTATGGCCTGGTGGGTCAGATACACCCAGCTCATAATGGGCAGCTCAGGTCACATAGTAACTTGATGGCCCATTGTCAAATGTTCAGTTTCCACTCAGGGCCTAATAGCAGGCCAAGAGCTGTCTCTCAAATGGAGAATAATTGTCTGCAGACTATGGCAGGCCTTTGCTCCAAAATCCCAATGGCCTCCGCTGTGATTCACCTATGGGGGCCTGCCAAAGGCTCCAAACAGCATCCCTGTCTGCCACTGAAACCTCAAGTACCATCAAATCTGCTGGATCATATGGCCCAAGGGGTACAGCAGCCTGCACAGCAGCCTGGACCTGTTGAAGAGCCTTCTCTTGTTCTGGGACCCACTGAAAACTAGTCACTTTCTGAGTCACTTGGTATATGGGACAGAGTAGGACACCCAAGCGAGAAATGTGCTGTCTCCAAAATCCAAATAGGCCCACTAGACTTTGTGCTTCTTTCTTAGTGATAGGAGGGGCCAAATGCAACAACTTGTCCTTCACCTTAGAAGGAATATCCATGCATGCCCCACACCACTGAACTCCTAGAAATTTCACTGAGGTGGAAGGTCCTTGAATTTTGGATGGATTTATTTCCCATCCCCTGATGTGCATATGCTGTACCAGCAACTCCAGAGTGGTTGCCACCTCCTGCTCATTTGATCCAATTAGCATTATGTCATCGATATAATGGACCAACATGACACCCTGTGGAAGAGACAGGCAATCAAGGACCCTGTGAACTAAGCCATGACACAGGGCTGGAGAGTTAATGTAACCTTGAGGTAAAACAGTAAATGTGTACTGCTGACCTTGCCAGCTGAAGGCAAATTGTTTTTGGTGGTCCTTATGGACAGGTATGGAGAAGAAAGCATTTGCAAAATCAATAGCCACATACCAGGTACCAGGAGATGTGTTAATCTGCTCAAGTAAAGAAACCACATCTGGTACAGCAGCTGCAATTGGAGTCACCACCTAATTAAGTTTCCAATAATCCACTGTCATTCTCCAGGATCCATCCGTCTTCTGAACAGGCCAGATAGGAAAGCTAAAGGGAGATGTTGTGGGAACCACCACCCCTGAACCACCACCCCTGCATCCTTCAAGTCCTTTATAGTGGCACTAATTTCTGAAATCCCTCCAGGGATATGGAACTGTTTTTGATTCACTATTTTCCCTGGTGGTGGGAGCCTCAATGGCTTCCATTTGGCCTTTCCAATCATAATAGCCCTCACTCCACTGAGAGACCAGAAAGAAATAACACGTAACTAATTAAACAATGACACTGCCATTGTAGGACAAACCATTGTGAACAAAGGAGGATCCCGGGCTCGGCTCAAATAAGGAACTAACTGATTAAAGTGCCGACCTTTGCTTCTGTAACTCATGCTCGCTTGCTCAACAGGACATTCCAGAAATACTTAGCTCTGGGGGCCTCCGGCCCCTTGCAAAAGATAGGATCTGCAAGCAGTCTGCTGACCAGAGATGAGCAACTAGAAATGTTCCCGCGCGCGCCTTCTTGGAACCAATCATTTTAAAAGATGCTATGTGATGTAACCCCTTTTCCCTCTTCCCACTCTTTTCCTTTATAAACCCCTACTTTTAGAAGGTCGAGGCTCTCTCCCACTCCCGCTGCATCGGTCTGTGTGGATTGAGTCCCTGCTTAAGCTTGACATTAAAAGAAACCTGTTGCTTTTACATTCGAGTGTCTCGGCTTCTGTGGCGGTCCTCTAGGTGATTCCTGGGTGACCGGGGGTCTTGGCTCCTGGTCAGGGGTCGTGGCACAACATCCACAAGTTAGGGAACCAATGTGGGGGTTCTGCTAACTCCTAAGTGCATCTATCCCAATTATGCATTCTGGGACTGGGGAAATAACCACAGGGTGAGTTCAGGGACCCACTGGATGCACTGTCAGTCTAACATTTGCAAAAACTCCATTGATCACCTGACCTCCATAAACACCTACTTTAACTGGAGGGCCATGGTGCTTTTGGGGTCTCTTGGAATCAATGTCAATTCAGAGCCAGTGTCCAGTAGGCCCCAAAAGGTCTGATTATTTCCTTTTCCCCAGTGTACAGTTACCCTAGCAAAAGGCCACAGGTCCCTCTGAGGAAGCATAGGTGTAAGTTTAATATTGAAATTTTTGGTGGTTGCAGGAGGGTCCTTCCTCAAGGAGACCCAGCCACCCCTTCAATCAAGGGGCTCAGGATCTGTAAACTGGCTCAAGTCTGGAAACTGATTAAGAGGTCTTGATTCTCTGTTGCTATAATTCAGTGTCTTTATGTTCCCTTGCTCTGGAACTTTTCTGCTTATACAGATCAAGAAGAAACACAATAGGCTTCTTATCTATTTGACTTCTGGGAACACCATGATTAATCAGCCAATTCCAAAGGTCCATAGGGAGTTCTTTAGGGGTGTACCTCACCTGCTCCTGTGTCACACTCTGTATCTCACCTTTAGGGGCCTGCCTAGCCTTCCATCTGGTTATAGGCCTAGAGGCAAAGATGGGTGGGAACTGAGAAGCACCAACACTTCCTGCTGATGCCTGAGACAAAGAGGGATGAATTCCCTCAGGAAAGGGTGGGGAGGGTAATACTTCAGGATGTGGGGTTGGGAATACAACTGCTGCTAAGGGAGGGAAGGTCATATTTTCATCCAAAACATCTTCTTTAGAATCTAACACTTTGATGTCCCCAGGTTCTTCAGGGTCTTCCCACACATCACCATCCCAAGTCATAGGATCCCACTCTTTTCCAATCAGTGCCTTCATTTTAACTTCTGATTGTTGGTGAGGCTGAGATTTGAGTTTACTTTGCAAGTTGGCCAATCTCACAATGAAAGCTTGGGTTTGGTTTTCTGCAATCTGAGCCCTATTCTAGCTAGAGAGGAGACTCTCCTCTAGGGCATCTTTAGAAACCTTGAGATCATGTATGTGGGTCTTAAGCTTGGAATTTTCCTTTTTGAACTTCTGCTGTTCCCTCACTAGTTTGTCCAGAGATGCTAAAAGCGACCAACCAGCCTCATCATTGGTCTTACTTTTCCACAAATATTCAAATGTTTTAAATACAGAGTTACTAAATTCCTTGCTCCTCACAAGACATGACTCTGGGTCACCAAATACATCTATCTCATGGAGTTCTTGAAATAGTGCACACCATGGATTATTAGTGCCCTCCTTATTTCCAGGAAAAGTGCTTTCCTTATCACCATTAGGGTCTTTAGTAGCATTGAAATTGGAGAGCCAACCCAAAATAGTACTAAGCCCACTAGAGAAAACCATCCTTACAATTCTGTTTCTCTAGAACCACTTCTGGTACCAAAATCCGTGTTAGTCAAGGTTCTCCAGAGGAACAGAGCTGCTAGAATGAATTACTTTTAAAAGGGGATTTATTGGAAAAGCTTACAGTAGTCCAATAGAAGTTGCAGGCCCAAGAATCACCAAACCTGGTAGCTGCTCAGTCCTCGTGTCCAGATGCCTCAACAGTCCCGAGCCAGCACTACAGCCTGGAGGCTTCCTGAGGATCCTCTGGGTTTCCATCCATGTGGGTCTTCAGTTGATGCTGGTCTTTAGTCCGCACTGGTCTTCAATCCACGCTGGAAGGTAGCGAGCAGCTCCAGCAGCCAAGTGGAAGGAAGGAAGGAAGGAAGGAAGGAAGGAAGGAAGGAAGGAAGGAAGGAAGGAAGAAAGGAAGGAAGGAAGGAACTCTTTTTACCCAGAGCTTCCTTATATCAAGTCCCCCTCTGAGCAGGGCCGCCCACTCTGGGGGAAGGTCTCACCCTGGGGGAAAGACTTCCTCCTTTAGTTGATTCTTTCTAGAAGCAACCTGTGGATGACTAAACAGATCAAGTTGACAGCACCTTAACTATCACACCAGGGGATGGAAAAACAATTATAGTACCATACTCTCATAAGTTTCCAGTGAAGTTTAGTATTTATTTCAATCATTGTTGGCAACAACAACAACAAAAAAGCGGCAAAAAGTAACTAGAATAAGCTCTTTATTCCTTAGCTTTCAGATGTTTATCACCACCCTTCTTTCCATAAAAACTAAAGATACAAGCAAACAAAACCTGGTTGTTGTTTTTTTTTTCATAGCAGCCACAACCAAACAGAAAATAAAAGGAAAAATTGATTCAATACCAAATAGTCACTAAAAATATAATTTTATCAAATCAATACTATATAATAAAGGTAAGTATTTAATTAAAGGACATAAAAGATGACCAGAAGGAGATTTTGAAAATTAGATATCATTCTGTGGGACTCTCAATCTCTTTTCCCATATAAAGCTAAAATATAATAAAATTTCAATAATTTAACAAATGAATTAGAAAAACAAACAGAAACAACAAAAATTGCAGGATGGTCATAAAGAAGGATATGTACAGGAAATTTTATTTTATCTTGCATCTTTAATAAAGAAGAGTGATGATTCTCAAATCTGTGCTGTAGGCACAAATTATTTTTTTTTCCTTTTTTAAAACTTTTATTAGCATTTTCCATGATTATAAAAAAATATCCCATGTTAATGCCCTCCCTCCCCCCCACACTATCCCCTTTGAAATTCCATTCTCCATTATATTACCTCCCCATCACAATCATTGTACTTACATATATACAATATCAACCTATTAAGTACCCTCCTCCCTTCCTTTCTTTTCCCTTTATGTCTCCTTTTTAACTTACTGGCCTCGCTACTAAGTATTTTCATTCTCACGCAGAAGCCCAGTCATCTGTAGCTAGGATCCACATATGAGAAAGAACATGTGGTGCATGGCTTTCTGGGCCTGGGTTACCTCACTTAGTATAATCCTTCCAGGTCCATCCATTTTCTGCAAATTTCATAACTTCATTTTTCTTTACTGATGAGTAGAATTCCATTGTTTAAATGTGCCACATCTTCATTATCCACTCATCAGTTGAGGGACATCTAGGCTGGTTCCATTTCCCAGCTATTATAAATTGAGCAGCAATAAGCATGGTTGAGTATGTACATCTAAGGAAATGAGATGAGTCCTTTGGATATATGCCTAAGAGTGCTATAGCTGGGTCATATGCTAGATCAATCTTTAGCTGTTTTAGGAACCTCCACACTGATTTCCACAATGACTGGACCAGATTGCATTCCCACCAGCAATGTAGAAGGGTTCCTCTTTTTCCACATCCCCGCCAACATTTATGATAATTTATTTTCATGATGGTGGCCAATCTGACAGGAGTGATATGGAATCTCAATGTAGTTTTAATCTGCATTTACCTGATGACTAGTGATGTAGAACATTTTTTTAGATGCTTATATACCATTCGTATTTCTTCCTTTGAGAATGCTCTATTTAGCTCCATAGCCCATTTTTTGATTGGCTTGTTTGATTCCTTATTATTTAACTTTTTGAGTTCTTTGTATATCCTAGATATTAATCCTCTATCAGATATATAGCTGGTGAAGATTTTTCCCATTCTGTAGGTTGCCTCTTTGCTTTTTTCACTGTGTCCTTTGCAGTGCAAAATCTTTGTAATTTCATGAGGTCCCAGTGATTAATCTGTGGTTTTATTGCCTGAGCAATTGGGGTTGTATTCAGAAAGTCTTTGCCAAGACCAGTATGTTGAAGGGTTTCCCCTACTTTTTCTTCTAGCAGTTACAGAGTTTCAGGTCTGATGTTAAGGTCTTTAATCCATTTGGACTTAATTCTTGTACATGGCAAGAGAGAAGAATCTATTTTCATCCTTCTGCAGATATATATCCAGTTTTCCCGACACCATTTGCTGAAGAGGCTGTCTTTTCTCCAATGAGTATTTTGGGCATTTTTTATCGAATATCAGGTGGCTATAGCTACTTGGGCTTACATCTTGGTCCTCTATTCTGTTCCACTGATCTACATGTCTGTTTTTGTGCCAGTACCATGCTGTTTTTGTTACTATGGCTTTGTAGTATAGGTTAAAATCAGGTATGGTGATACCACAAGCCTTATTTTTGTTGTTCAGTATTATTTTAGATATTCGAGTTTTTTTGTGATTCCAAATGAATTTTTGGATTGTTTTTGCTATTTCCATGAAGAATGCTTTTGAAACTTTGATAGGGATTGCATTAAATGTGTAGATTGCTTTTGGTAAGATTGCCATTTTCACAATATTGATTCTTCCAATCCAGGAACAGGGGATGTTTCTCCACTTTCTAGTGTCTTCTGCAATTTCTTGCTTGAGTGTTTTAAAGTTCTCATTGTAGAGATTCTTTACTTCCTTGGTTAGGTTTATTTCAAGGTACTTTATTTATTTATTTTTTTTGATGCAATTGTGAATGGGAGTGATTCTCTGATTTCATCCTCTGTGTGTTTGTTGTTAGCATATATGAAGGCAACTGATTTATGTGTAATTATTTTGTATCCTGCTACATGGCTGTAGGTTTTGATCAGCTGTAACAGTTTGCTAGTAGAGTTTTTAGGGTCCTTTATGTATAGAATCATGTCATCTGCAAATGATAGCTTGATCTCTTCCTTTCCAATTTGTATACCTTTTATGTGTGTCTCTTGCCTTATTGCTATGGCTAAGACTTCCAAAACTATATTAAATAAAAATGGGGACAGTGGACACCCTTGTCTTGTTCCTGATTTTAGTGGAAAAGCTTCCAGTTTTTCCCCATTTAGTAATATGTTGGCTGTAGGCTTGTCATAAATAGCTTTTATTATATTGAGATATGTTCCTTCTATTCCCAGTCTCTGTAGGACTTTTATCATGAAGGGATGTTGGATTTGTCAAATGCTTTCTCTGCGTCCAATGAGATGACCATGTGATTTTTGTCCTTCAACCGTTTATATAATGTATTACATTTATAGATTTGCATATATTGAACCATCCCTGCATCTCTGGGATAAAGCCTACTTGGTCAGGGTGAATGATCTTTTTGATATACTCTTGTATTCTGTTTGCCAATATTTTGTTGAGAATTTTTGCATCTATGTTCATGAGGGAGATTGGTCTGTAATTTTCTTTTTCTGTTCTATCTTTGCCTGGTTTTGGTATCAGGGTGATGCTGGCCTCATAGAAGGAGTTTGGTACAATTCCTTCTTTTTCTATTTCCTGGAAAAGCTTAAGAAGCAATGGTATTAGCTCTTCCTTGAAGGTCTGGTAAAATTTAGCAGTGAATCCATCTGGGCCTGGGCTTTTTTTAGTTGGGAGATTATTGATAACTGTTCAGATCTCCATGTTTGTTATAGGTCTATTTATGTGATTAATCTCATTTTGATTTAATTTAGGTAGGTCATATAAATCAAGGAAATCATCCATTTCTTTCAGATTTTCATACTTTGTGGAGTATATGCTTTTATAGTATGTCCCTATGATTTTTTTGAATTTCTCTGGAATCTGTTGTGATGTTACCTTTTTCATCTCTGATTTTATTAATTTGTGTCTCCTCTCTCTTTCTATTGGTCAGATTTGCTAAGGGTTTATCAATCTTGTTTACCCTTTCAAAGAACCAACTCTTTGTTTCATTAATTCTTTGGATTGTTTTCTTTGTTTCTATTTCATTAATTTCTGCCCTAATCTTTATTATTTCTTCCTGTCTACTGATTTTTGGTTTGCCTTGTTCTTTTTTTTCCGAAGGCTTTAAGGTGAAGCATTAGGTTGTTTATTGCGACCTTTCTAATTTCTTAATATAGGCACTTAAGGCTATAAATTTACCTCTAAGAACTGCCTTCATTGTGTCCCAGAGATTTTGATATTTTGTGTTCTCATTATCATTTGACTCTATCAATTTTTGATTTCCTTCTTGATTTCTGCATTGACCCATTCATCATTTAGTAGTGTATTGTTTAGTTTCCATGATTTTGTGTATGCTCTATAGCCTTTCTTGCTACTGATTTGTAGTTTAATTCAATTGTGGTCAGATAGAATGCAAGGAATTATTTCAATTTTCCTGAATTTGTTAAGATTTGCTTTGTGTCCTAATATAAGGTCTATTTTAGAGAATGTTCCATGTGCTGCTGAAAAGAATGTATATTCTGCAGCCTTTGGATGAAATGTCCTGTATATATCTGTTAGGTCCATAGCTTCTATGACCTCATTTAGTCCAGATGCCTCTCTGTTTATTTTTTCCTGGGATGACCTGTCAATTGATGAGAGTGGGGTGTTAAAGTCACCCACCACCACTTTGTTTGGTGTTATCTGTGACCTTAGTTCTAATAGTGTTTGTTTGATAAATTTGGGAGCCCCCATGACAGGTGCATATATGTTTAGGATTGTAATGCTCTCCTGTTGGAGTGTGCCTTTAATCAATATAAAGTGACTTTCCTTATCTTTCTTGACTAACGTTGGACTGAAGTCTACCTTGTCAGATATTAGGATAGCAACCCCTGCTTTTTTTCTAGGCCCATTTGCTTGAAACACCATCTTCCAACCTTTCACCCTAAGATAATGTCTGTCCTTTGTAGAAAGGTGAGTTTCTTGGAGACAACAAATTGTAGGATCCTGCTTTTTAACCCAGTCTGCAAACCTATGTCTTTTCATTGGGGCAATGAGGCTGTTGATATTAAGAGACATTATTGAAAGGTGTGTATTTATGTTTGCCTTTTTTTTTTTTTTTTTTTTTTTTTGTGGTTCAGCTTCTACCTCTGCTTACTTGTATTAACTAGTATTTGAGTATTGCTTGTTTTTTCTAGGTTCCTTATATTTGTGCTTTTCCTTTTCTTCAGCATGGAGGATTCTATCAAGTATTTTCTGTAGAGCTGGTTTTGTCTTCAAATACTCCTTTAACCTGCTTTTGTCATGGAATGTCCTTATTTCTCCGTCTATTTGAATGGATAGCTTTGCAGGGTAAAGTAACCTTGGTTGGCAGTTGTTATCTTTCAGAACTTGGAATATATCACTCCAAGCCCTTCTGGCTTTAAAAGTTTTTGTTGAATAATCTGCTGTAGTCCTGATAGGCTTGCTTTTGTAGGTAACTTGATTTTTCTCTCTGACTGCTTTCAATATTTTTTCTTTGGTGTGTGTGTTTGGAAGTTTGATTATAATATGGCGAGGAGAGGTTCTTTCCAGGTTTTGTCTGGCTGGGGTTCTAAAGGCTTCCTGTATCTACATTGGCACCTCTTTCCCAATTTGGGGGAAATTTTCTTCTATGATTTTGTTGAAGATGCCTACTATGCCTTTGGAGTGGAATTCTTCTCCTTCTACTATGCCCTGAATTCTTATATTTGATCTTTTCATAGTGTCCCAAATACCTTGAAATTCCCACTCATACTTTTCTATAAGTTTGTCTTTCTCTTTGTTGGACTGTATTAGATCTGTCACCTGGTCTTCTAGCTTAGATATTCTGTCCTCTCCTTCATCCATTCTACTGGTGAGATTTTTTACAGAGGTTTTTTTTTATTTCATTAACTGTGTTCTTCATTGCTAGTAATTCTGACTGGTTTTTCTTTATTATTTTTATTTCCTTATTTATGTCTTGTATTGCCTTCTTTATTTCATGAAATTGGTGTCCTGCTTCTTCTTTGATTCCTTTGATTTCCTCTTTAAGTTCCTCTTTGACTCCTTTGATTTGTTCTCTGACTTCTTTGAACATATTTACAATCATTCTTTTGAAATCTTTCTCAGGCATTTCTTCTAACTAGTTCTCACTGGAGGTCATTTCTGATGCATTAATACTTTTAGGTGGATTTCTATCGTCTTGTTTTTTAGTGTTTCTTGTGTTATAATGTATATATTTTTGCATCTTGGATTAAGTTAATGCTTGGATTTTCTAGCTAGCTGGGTATTCTTAGCTGTATCAATTGATTTGATGTTATGTATTTTCAGGGTAGGAGCTTAAGGTGTTAGGTGTGGCTCTGAAGACTCTCAGAGTATCTACAAACCTAGGGGTTGAGTTTCCCTGCTATGGGAGTTTTCAAGTAGGCTGAGTGGAATAAAATACAGGTAGATTCTAAAAGTTAACTAAACACTGTACCCTTTCAATCAAAAACAGCCCCAAGTATGTATGCCAGAGTCGTTATTATAACAACCAGATCCTCTATCAACATAGAGGTTAAGATTTCTGGTCTGTTGAGCGATCCAAGTCCTCTTGTGACCAAGTGAGACCCTTCCCTGCTGTAATCCCAGTTACGTTGGATGATTTTGGTCTCAGTCAAGTTGCTGCCTGGTTGTCAGGCTGCTGTTCTGATTTCTGGAGCTGGGCACTGGCTTTTCCTGTGGGGCAAACTGAGCCTGGCAACTGTGGCCCTGCAAATCAGCACCCCCGCTGCTGGAACTCCTGCTGCTAAAGCTGCCACTGCTGGGTCTGTCAGCAACTGGAGCTGCTGCTGCTGGGTCCACTGCTGCTGCTGCTTCTGCTGCTGCTGCTGCTGCTGTAGCTGCCACTTCTGGAGCCACTGCTACTACTGAAGCTGCTGCTGCTGGTTCCACTGCCGCTGTTGCCACTGAAGCTGCTGCTGCTGGGTTTGCCGCTCCTGCCGCTACGTATGTGCTGCTGTTGGGGCCGCTGTTACCGGTGCCGGAGCCGCTGATGTTGCTGCCAGACTCTGCTCCTGCTTGGGTCCCACTGTCGGCCCAAGTTGGCATGGCTGGGTCCCGGGAAGCTGCTCTGTTCGCTGGATCTGGGCTCAGGCAGTGGGTGAGGGGAGGGAGCTGCAGCTGCTCTGGTTCTCTCACTGTTCCACGTGTCCTTCTACCTCATGGTCTGCTCCTCCCTTGCTCACTGCCACTCTCCCTTCACGTTTCCTGAGTTGCGGGGAGCGCCAGTGTGAATGGAAGCTCCCTGCACCTGGCTTTTTCTGTGGCTGGAGCCGAGCCTGGTGGTTTTGTGGTGTGCCACCACCACCGTCGCCGCCATGGTTGGCGCTGCTGCCGGGGCCACTTTTGCTGGCCTGTGCAGGTTCTGGATGCTCTGGATCTCTTCTACTTCTCCACTGCTGCTTCAATTTCCTATACACCTCACTTTTTAGTAAAAGTGTGTATTTTGCTGAGTTGTTTTGGTCTTTTTCCCCCCAGGCTGCTTTGGCATGGTACCTACACCACCATCTTAACTGGAAGTCTTGCACAAATTATTTAATAAATCATTGGTAAATTACTTAACTTTCTATGGTGATGATAGAGGAAAACAGGTATGTTCGTTCTTGACACTTTAAATATACTTCAGATTTACTTAATTAATATTGTATGCATGTGTGTATATATGTTTGTATGCATATATGCATGCATGTATGTATGTGTGTATGAAAGCATGTATATCCAAAGAAAACATAAGTAGACATTTATATAGATTTGAGAAAGTAAACTCCCTGCTCAAACAAACAGTAAAGTTAGAAATGGTATGGAAAGTAAATAAATTTGATATTGTATTGGTCATTTTTTTGTTCTTGTGAAAAGATACCAAAATAACAACTCAAAAGGAGAAAAGTGTCTATTCTTCTTGATTGTGGAAGTTTCAGTCTAGGGTTGTGAATAGGTACAACATCCTAGCAGAGAGTGCATGGTAGAGTAAAGCTGTTGCCCTATGACAGCTGGAAAGTGAAGAGAAACAGAAGCAGAGAGGTAAGGTCAAGGGTGCCAATATCCCCTTCAAATATACATCCTAACTTAACTTCCTTCAACTAGTTCCCAGCCCTTCAAAGTTCTACCACCTTCCTGTAGTGCCACTGGCTGATGATGAAATCTTCATTGCATGATCCCTTGGGAGGAATTTCCCAATCAAAAACTTAGCATTTTGTCATGAAACTTCTAATCTATGGGTTATTAAAATACTTTAAAATATAAAGCTATTTGATATTCTAAAAGAAAAATGTTAATGATACATATAAAAATTTGTTATCCTTAATATATAAATAGGTCTTATATGTTGATGAGTAAAAGGTAAATGCTACAGGTGAGAAGGTATTCAAAGGGAACAATAATTAAGTTGGCAGCATATTTTTCAACTCAGAATCAAAGAAATTCAAACTAAAACAGATACTTCTTTTTTCAATTTTTTTTGTTTATTTATTTATTTGAGAGTGACAGACAGAGAAAGAGGGAGAAAAATAGAGAATGGGTGTGCAAGAGCCTCTAGCCACTGCAAACAAACTCCAGATGCCTGTGCCCCCTTGTGCAACTGGCTTACATGGGTCCTGGGGAATCAAGCCTCAAACTGAGGTCCTTAGGCTTCACAGGCAAGTGCTTAACCACTAAGCAATCCCTCCAGCCCACATACTTCTTTTAATTATTATGTTGACAATGAAGGCCTTGATTTTTAAGAAAGCATAGACATTACATTGGATAGATTTTCATATATTTCCTATAGATATATAAATTAGCCTTGGTTGTGTATCAAATATAATTTCCCCAAAATTTTAATAAAATAATTACAATTAAAAGGTCACTTATGACATGATTTATAGTGTGAGACATTTTCATGTGCTATTTTTATGTGAAAATTATACATGATTAAGTGAAATGTTTTGCAACTTACACAAATTACTCTTTAATAATAAAAAACCTATTGGGTAGATATTAGTTCTTTCAGCAATTATATTGTATTTGATATTGTCTTCTCTGAATAAAAACTTGAAATATTCCAGAAAATCCATTGCAATATTACTATGTTAAATCTGAGATATAAGTTTCTTAAATTTACAGACTATTCATCTAAGATATATAAAAATATTGCTTAATACAATCATATTAACATCATGTATTCTGATGCCAATAAGCATTTATCAAGGGAGAAAATAACAAAATGACAACACAAAGAAGCAAAAAATGTATTCTATACTGCCTCATGTAATTTTCACAAAACTTATTATTTAGTTGTTTTAAGGGTTGGTAAACTGATAATCTAAATATCTCTAATACTTATGTCATTACAGTGTGGCATAAATTATATGCAACTGTAGAAGGGCAATTATTCCTTTTTTTGTAGCTTAAAAGAATGTGACTCCCAATTTTGCCTATTCCACTTCATTCCTCTTATATTGATGCTCACTCTCATTCTATCCTCAATAATGAGATTCTAGATCAATTTAATCTAAATGTATGGGAGAATCTTAATGTTCTAGTCCATTATCTTATCTTAGAAGTTAAGAGGATAAAAGCAAGAATTTTGTGCTGCACATTCCATTATAAGCAACACTAGAATGATCCTTCATAGAGCAAACACTGCTGAGTAGAAATACATACTGGTTTCCAGTATAGCTAATTTATCTGCTGTGACAATGAGAAATGAATACCCATTTGTATGACTAGAGTGAAGTAAGTCCCTTGGTGGTTTGATTCAGGTGTCCCTCATAAACTTAGGTGTTCTGAATGCTAGGTTCCCAGCTGATGGAGATTTGGGAACTAACACCTCCTGGAGGCAGTGTATTGTTGGGGGTGGGCTTATGGGTGGTATAGCCAGTTTCCCCAAGTCAGTGTTTGGCACACTTTCCTATTGCTATTGTCCACCTTATGTTGGCCAGGGGGTGATGTCAACCCTCTGCTCATGTCACCATTTTCCCCTGCCATCATGGAGCTTCCCCTTGAGTCTGTAAACCAAAATAAACCTTTTTTGTTGTTTTGTTCTCAAATGCCACTGCTGGTCAGGTGATTTCTGACAGCATTGTGAACCTGACTGCAACAGTCCATTAAAAGCCAGCTGTTGTATTTCATGCCATTCCAGGGGACGTTGAACGATGATAATAAATCCTCAATTTCTGATAACTTGCTTGAGTGGAACACCAGAAGACAGAACATGGTCAAAGGACATGAGGTGACATATTTGTTCAGAAGATGCTTTTAGGAGCTTCCTCTAAACCAGTACCATTTGAGCTATGGTCCAAAAGGAGGGACCTTCTTATGGCCAATCATTTCATTTGAAAGACTACCCACCACATCACAAAACTAGATGACTAAATAGTTTATGTAAGTGTTAAATCCCAAGGCATCGTGTGTACTGTTCCAAAAGAAACATATGCAAATTAATATACACAATCCACATTATGGCGATGCTAATTGAGTCCATTGTATTAAGCAAGGCAAAATAGGAAATTATACTTGGGGTTGTGGAACCCAGAGGTAGAGCTATAAGAATAAAACTGGGTTCTACTATTACTGTCAGTTTCCCAGACTGATATCTGATGTGTATCTGTATCTAATGTGTCAGGTACAAGTCCAAAAGAGTCAATTCCTTGATTGTTCAGAACAAATGATATAGGGAGAGACTAAGGGCTCACCTAGGGTACATTTCTAAAAATACAGACTAAACCTAATAAAATTAGAATAGAAAATGGTATTCTGTAATGAATTGTACCATAAAATGATAGTGGACACCAACAAGCACTCTTAGTTATTGACTCTATCAGGTATTCCTATCCCATCTATTTCTCCAGCAACAGTTGGTTTAACTCAAGTACTAGAGTCTCAGATAACCTCAACCTTTCTGAAAACATCAGAATACTAAGTGTTTCAAGCTTTTTCCCTAAAATCTTAAATAAAAAATTGAAATACAGGGCTGGAGAGATGGCTTAGCTGTTAAGCACTTGCCTGTGAAGCCTAAGGACCCCGGTTCGAGGCTCGATTCTCCAGGACCCAAGTTAGCCAGATGCACAAGGGGGCGCATGCGTCTGGAGTTCGGTTTGCAGTGGCTGGAGGCCCTGGCTCGCCCACTCTCTCTCTCTCTCTCTCTATCTGCCTCTTTCTCTCTCAATCTCTGTTGCTCTCAAATAAGTAAAAATAAGCAAAAAAAAAAAAATTGAAATACAAAAGTGACATCTGCTTCTCAGATTTTTATCTAGAGTTAGTGACAGAAATAATCTTAAGGGAAACTAAATTAGTTCAAACTTTATGAAAAGAGAATCTTCCTAGGATAGGATTTTTGGGGAAAAACTGGGGCTTAGATTTTATCAAGCGTTGAATATGAAAACTGATTATAGTTTCTGAAATAGACTCTAGGCCTGAGGAGCAGGAGTGATTCTGAAATTTCAAGACTGTGTAAAACCAATATTCCTAAAAGCCTCATTGCCTGTCCTGGTTGATTTGTCTGACAGTACCATTTATAAAAAGGACAGTGGAACTGAACTGAACTAACTCTCTTTCTCTTTCTCTCTCCAGGTATAACAAGTTCTAATGTAAGCAAAATTTTCGACTTTTATTAAACATAATTTTAATGGTCACTGATGCAGCACCTAACTCTGAGCCCTAAGCTAGAATGAGTATCTGCTTGAGTGATAATTTGTTGTATCGTGCATGAATATCAGAGCAAGTTGGCAATTGCCTAGACAATGAAAAATAGAAAAAAAATACTGGCAAATAGATATCTCATTATCTATACAACTTTGCTTACTCTGGCATTTGTCCATTACATGTTAATTCATGAGAATTAATAAATTTTAGTGCCTCCATAATTATACACAACATTGCACAAACATTATGAAGAAAATAATTTAAAATACCAAAAAGTTTCTAAACTTGACCCATTTGAATGGATAGCTTGAAGATGTGAAATTGATGTTAAACATAGCAACCGAATAAAATATGTGTTCATAGTCTGTGTAATTGAGAATTTCAGTGAATTAATAAGGTGTGCTTGCAATGTGGTTGAACATTCACTTTTCTGCTTTTCGCAAAGATCAAGAATGAAATTTGGGATTTTATACATACATACTTGCATACATACACACACATATATCCTCAATATATGTCAGTTGAGTATCAAATAAAAATTTATGAAAAACTGTTTTTTAATTGTTAGTGAATCTCAGAGATCATTATAGTTTGGCTCTAAGATGATACCCTAAAGCCATGTGCGAAAAGGCTGTGGCACCAGTCTATGACACTTAGGATACAGTGTGACCTTTAAGAGGAAGGCTTAATTGGAAGAAGTAGATCATTATGGGTTTGCCCTTGAAGGGAATACTGAGAATCTGGCCCATTTCTTCCCTCTCTGCTTCCTGGATATCATGAAGTAAGCAGCTTTGTTCCTCCATGTTCTCCCAATTGTATGTTTTACCTTGCCACAGACTCACAGCAAATGGAGCCAATAGAGTATGAACTAAAACCTCAGAAATTGAGAGCCAAAACAAATTTTTCCTTCTTCAAATTGATTTTCTCATTCATTTTAATACAGCACTGAAAATATGACAATTACAGTAGTATAACTTCATCTTTATGCTTTCAGCTAGGACTCTTGAATTGTGAATTGTCAGTCCTGTGGTGGCACTGTATGTATCCACTTGTAAAAGAAAGATGTGGGCAGTTGTGGTGGCACACGCCTTTAATCCCAGCACTCAGGAGGCAGAGGTAGGAGAATTGCCATGAGTTCAAGGCCACCCTGAGACTACATAGTGAATTCCAGGTCAGCCTGCGCTACATTGAGACCCTACCTTGTAAAACCAAATGATAATAATAATAATAATGTGTTCAAGTCCTAACCCCAATTCCTTAGAATATCCTTTCTTAGTTCTTGCAGAAGTGATCAAGCAAAGTCATTAGAATGTACCCTAATCAAACATGACTATGTTCTTAGAGACAGACAGACATTTGGATTCAAAGATAGCCATTTATAAAAAGTAAACATCAAGAGTCAGGAAGAAGATGCCATTTACAAGCCAAAAATACAGCATTTTGGAGTAAACCTTTCCTCACAGACCTCAGAAGGAACTCACCCAGAGAACATCTTGAGATTCCTGGCCTCTGGAACTGTGAGACAATAAACTGTGTTGCTGAAATCATCTAGTGGCTAATACAGGTTGGTTAGAGGTTGGTTAGGATGTATCTTAAAAATTTTGTAGAAGACTGTGTTTGTGAATGGAAGACCATGCCTTCTTTTCCCCTTCTCTTCCATTGGAAAAGCAGCATACTATGATAATGGATGGAAGCAGTATTTTTGTTTTTTTAAAAATATATTTTATTTATTTATATATATATTTATTTATTAGAGATAAAGAGGGGGAGAGACAGCAAAGAAGAGAATGGGTACATCAGGGCCTCCAGCCACTGCAAACCAACTCCAGATGCATGCACCCCCTTGTGCATCTGGTTTATATGGGTCCTGGAGACTTGAACCAGGAACCTTTGGCTTTGCAGGCAAATGCCTTAACCACTAAGCCATCTCTCCAGCCCCAACATTTTTGTTTTTTATGTGTGTGTCAGTAGAATACATATGTGGTGTGGTGTATATGATGTGTGGTATATGCATGTATGCACAGATATGTGTGCCCCATGTACATGCATGCAGAGACCAGAGAATATCAATTGTCCTTCTCTTATAGCTCATCTCTGTGTTGCTTGAAATCAGGTCTCTCCTTTACCTTGAGCGTCTGTCAGTTAGAGAGCCCCAGTGATTCTCCAGTCTCTCCCTCTGCATAGTAGGGTTGCAGATGTGTGTGGCCACACCTAGCTTTATATGAGGGTTATGTGGAGTTGAACTTAGTGCTGTCCACATGGAGAGGCTCTTGTGCTTAAGCAGCAAGTGCTCTTGATCATTGAGCTGTCTCCCCAGTCTAGTAAGAGGTCTTTAAGTAAATCATATTGTATTACTTCTCTCATTGCTATGATAAAACACCTGACAAAAGCAACATGAAGAAGGGTTTCTTTTGGCTCAAGTTTGTGGGAGTATAGTCATTATAGCAAGAAAGGCATGGTAAAGAAAGCATGGTGTCAAGTGTGACTCTAGTTGTGGCAGAAGGAGTATGAAACAGTGGTTGCAGATAGTCATATCATACCTTAGTCAGGAAGCAAATAGAGATTAGCTGGCATTCCACTCACTTTTTCCCTTTTATTTAGTCAGGGCCCTCAGAACATATACTGCTGCTACCCACATTCAGGGTGGGTCTTCCCTTTTCAGTTAAACCTTTCAGGAAGTGTCCTCACAGACATGCCTAGATTGATGTCTATCAGGTGATCCTAAATCTAGTCAACTAGGCATTGAAGATTAACCATCACATAGTAATATTAAATAAATTAGTAAAAATAGATTAATACATAGTGTTGCATATTCAGAAGGTCTTAATATACAATCACTTTATCAGATCTGAAGACTGTCTAATTTGGCAACCTTGTAGGTCTCATCAACCAACAGCTCAATGTGGGTGTTACCTATTTCTGCTACTGTGAGTTACAAAAAGAGCCAAAAATTTCAAAGTTAGGATTCATACCATCCTCCCCAGGACCCTTTTATCAGGCACTACCCTATACTACTGTTGAGGGTTATATCTTTTAGTATACCTTCAAGGAGAGAGGTTTCTATTGTAACAGTTCATTTAGGGTTAGTTTTGTGTTTATTTTCCCCCAACTTCCCCTTCCCCTCCCCCAAACCCTTCCATCCCTATTGTTTGTGCCTCAGGTAGTTTATCTCATATGCTAGCAATTCAAACTGATCCAGATTAGGAACCACAGATGAGTGAGAACATGTGGTGTTTGTCTTTCTGTGATTGTGTGTGCTCACTGAGTATGATCTGTTTTATTCCATCTATTTTCCTACAGATTTCATATATGAGATTCCATTGGTTGAAAGATTATTTAATATCCTGGGCTGATGGACTATTGTTCAGAAACTCTTCCCTACTCCTATATTGTGGAGAGTTCCTCCTATTTTTAATTCCAGTAGCTGAAGAGTTTCATGTCTTATATTAAGGTCTCTGATCCATTTGCAGTTGATTTTTTGTGTATGGTGAAATGAGTGGGTCTAGTTTATTTTTCTACATGTGGTTTTCCAATTTGTGTAGCACCATTATTTTGAAGATGTTTTCTTTTTTTCCAGTAGATGTGATTGGCACATTTGTCAAAGATCAAATAGCTGTAGCTACTTGACCTAATGTCTGTATCTTCAATTCTGTTTTATTGGTCTATCTTTCCATTTTATTCCAGCACCATGCTGTTTTTCTTACTTAGTAATACAGCTTTAGATCAGGTATGGTAATATGATGCCTTCAGAGGTGTTTCTTTTGCTGAGGATATATTTGGATATCTCAGGCCTCCTGCCATTCCATATGAATTTTGAGATCATTTTTTCTATCTCTGTGAAGAATGATGCTGCAATTTTTATTGGTATTGCATTAAGTCTGTATATTCCTTTAGGTAGAATTGCCATTTTCACAATATTAATTCTACCTATCCATGAGAATGGGAGGTCTTTCCATCTTCTCGAGTCTTCCTCAATTTCTTTCTTGAGAGTTTTTACAGTTTTATCATATCAGTCTTTCACATCCTTGGTTAGTGTTATTTCAAACTACTCAATCCTTTTGTTATTATATGTGAAAAATTTGTTTTAATCACATGAAAAAACACTGCATTTGTCCCAAGTGCTAATATTTATAATTATAGAAGACCCTGGGATAATTTTTATGATGAATATTACTCTGTAATGGGAGTTTATGCATTTAAGAAAATAAGATTTACTAATGGAATTAAGATCCCAAACAATGGAAATGCTTTTCTCTTTGTGAGTCCAAATTTGCATCTAAACAATGAATGGACTAATTATAATTCTGATCCAGTAAAGCACATCATTTTCCTATTCTTCTTTCAAGTAGGTTTATTTGTGTTCTTTTTAAGTAATTAAACTCTATTTCTTTAAAAAAATTTTCAGATCCATCAGACTGGCATTTGTTATCAAATAGGAGATAGGATTTTATATTTTTGAAATTATCTAAATCCAGATAAAGAGAACAAAATCTGGGGCTGGAGGGATGGCTCCATAATTCAAAGTGTTTGCTCATAAAGCCTAATGGCCCAGGTTTTATTCCCCAGTGTGTACATAAATCGAGATGTATAAAGTTCCTCATGTATCTGGAGTTCATTGGAAGTGGCAAGAGTCCATGGGGTACCCTACTGTCACCCCCACTTCCTCTCTCAAATAAATAAATAAGTAATACATAAAATAGATTTTTTAAAATAGGAACAAAAACTACAGAAATGGAGGAAAGGAAGGTGGGAGATAAAGGGAGAAGCTCAATGTTCAAAAGGCATAATTTTGGGGGGTAAGCTAAGTGGATTAGTGAAGGACATAGAAGACAGAGAGGAAGGAAGAGAAAGAGAACCTAAGAGGCACTTTAGTAGAGAAATGTGCTCCATGACTTCATTTATTTATATGCATATGTATGTGTAATATAGTGGGGCATGTGTGTGTGTGTGTGTGTGTGTGTGTGCGCACAGTGTGGTGTATGTGCATATGTAAGTGCTCATGCAGTGCCTCAAACATTCAACTATGGAAAGGTGAACTCATTTGCAATGGCCAAAGGGGAATGTTGGCTATCTACCCCCATTGCCATTCTTTCTATTTTTTTAATCTTTTTTTTTTTTTTTTTTTTTTACATATGTTATAGTCTTATGTCCTTTTTCCTCTGGTCCCCCTTTCTCTGAGTGTCCTCCTCAGTAGGGTTATTCACTGTGGGGTAATTAACATCTGAGTCACTCTTCCTCCCTTTCTTGCACGAGCCACAGTCTCATTGAGCCTGGAATTTGTGCCCCACCCCCTTTTTATGAACTATAATGATTTTCTTGTCTTTGCTCCCCGCCAGACTGGGGGATATAGACACATGTACTTACACCCAGTTGTTGGTGTGGGTGTGAACTCTAAGGCCTCCTCAGACTTATGCTTGCACAGGAAGTGTTGCTAAACCTCTGAGTCATCATTTCATGGCTTTATTTTTCAAAAATGTAAATCAATACGTTTATGTGGCTGTCTACATGCTTTACATATTCAAATTAAAGTTTACAGATCCATGGGAGGGAATTCGTGCCTGATACTAAAAGTTTAGTCAAAAACCTAGGGCTAGGGAGGTCATAAGCTCTGAAAGGTAGGGAGAGCTACTACTGATGTCTGGCTAAATGAATATATTATGCCCACAAAACTGCCCTCTAAACACTTATGTATGGGGCCATATATTAATGCTACTCTTACTTTTGGTTAGAGAAGCTTCTCTTTTCAGATGGTACTGACCATTGGGATGACTCAAACTCATCATGGTACTGAGAAGTGAGAGTAGAGTTTTCAGCACTAAGTAAGACATCTCTATCACAACCTTCAAGATTCAGGGACCATGGCAGAAAGAATGTAAAAGCCAAAGGAAGAGGAGAACTGCTTATAATGCTGTCTTCCAGACAAAAAGTGCCTTTGAGATTCATGACCTTATAGTGGCTGACACTGCTTACATAAGACCTATATAATATGAGGGAAAAAATGATGACATCAAAATAGAATAAAGACTACTTGGAAAGGAGGAATTCAGTGATGGAGGTATTCAGAAAGGGGAAAAAGAGGATGTTGGGAGATGATGATGATCATTGTATATTATCTATATTCATGGAAGTTGTAAATAAAAGGTTTTAATAAAATGCCCTGAGGTATCTGACCTAATGTTCTTTTGAAGGGCTTATCCAAATTTTGATTGATAACCTCTGACAATTTTTGAATTGTTTTTATATGTTATTAACCACACAGGATCAAACAGCACATGATCCTGAGCTCTGCTCTCTGCATGTCATTCCAAACTTTAGGTATAGTATTCTTCTATATTTCCATGCAACTTAACTTGAGGTTTTGAATTAAATCCTTGTCATATATAGTTATAAAAGCTGTTTTAATTTTTTGGTTTTTTTTTTTTTTTTGCCTCTGACCATTGGAGTTGTTGACTGTAACAATCATATTTGCCTGCTCATCTGTCCCAAATCCCTCCATTGCTTTAGGGAGAATTTATGCATGTCTCATAGCATCAAATTTAGCAGCTGTTTGGACTGTCCCTTGAGTGTCCCTAGCCATCAAATCAGGCTGGATAAGGTACAAAGCTTATCCTCCAGGATATTGAGAAGTAATCTGTTTTCCAGGAAAGCCACCAGATACTGGGACGTGAACTAGTCTACTAATGTAAGATTATGAAGACAACTATGGATATGCAGAAAGGCCTGCTTCACTTGATAGACCCCCCAAATCCTTGGTCTGGAATAAATCTGTGTTAGGATGAAGCCCACCCCTTGGCTGTAGAACATCAGGATAGTCTCCAGGGACTGAGTAGCCACCACTTGGCACTTGTGGGTAGGTGCCTCCTACCATTGGAGAAAAGCATAAGGTTACTGATCCAAAAGGGAAGGGTAGAAGATAGTTGACCCATGGAAGTGTAATCCAGGGAGAATTGGGTAGCCTGTGGGAGAACAGCCTGGGGATGGCATTCTTATCTGTGAAACAGGGTCAAAGTCCATTGCATTCTCCAAGATGGAGCTAAAGCAGGCTGGAAATGGGGATAGCATTGTAACTCAAGTATAAAATTTAATTCAAATTGAACTGATACCATAGAAACCTTTATCTTTGGAGATAGCCTAAATATATATAACCCTCAAAAGGAGTAAGGGGGAAGCACCTGAAAAGTAGGGCTCTGGCAAAGGTAGGATGAGGCATAAGCTTAAAAGCAATATTTTTTTTTTTCTGTCCCTGACCTGTAACTCCCAGTACCAGGTTAGCAAAAAAGGTATATAAATTTATTAATGTATTTACGTATGTTGGAACCACACAAAATAGAAAATGCAAAGGAGGACCAGATGAACAAAGCTTGGTTACTCATATCACTGGCTAGATGGATTATTGTCTCATGTAGGATCATACAAAGGAACATGCATAGTAGAGAAAATATGTCATTACTCAAATCTTTCAAACCAGGCCACCACCCAAACAGTGCCCCTAGCTACTAGTCAATCTTCCTGTCAAAACCTTATAATGGAAGTTTCAGACACCTTCCTGGTGCCTTTGAGCACTTTCCACTCTACCTCTTGTCAGTGTATTTAAAACCCACCTTGCTCTTAATAAAATTTCTTGATGCTTCACTACTTGTATATTCTTTTCTTCAACTCTTTAAGATGCCAAGAAAGAGAGAGAGAGAGAGAGAGAGAGAGAGAGAGAGAGAGAGAGAGAGGGAGAGAAAAGAAGAAGAAGAAGAAGAAGGAGGAGGAGGAGGAGGAGGAGGAGGAGGAGGAGGAGGAGGAGGAGGAGGAGGAGGAGGAGGAGGAGGAGGAGGAGGTGGAGGAGGAGGAGGAGGAGGAGGAGGAGGAGGAGAAAAAGAAGAAAGAGGAGGAGAAGGAAGGGAGGGGAGGGGAAGAGAAGCCAGACTCCACTAGAAATATTCCAAGGGCTTTACATTTGTTGTGGTCTCCTAGCTTGATGTAGCTAACTCAACCTGCTGCTGGTCCCAACCCACTATGTCTGGAGTCATCTCTGTAACTTGAACTAGCTCTGTGTTGTGAACTAGATCTTTGCCTTAAACTCACTCTGTGCTTTGGCAGCTGTGCAGCTGTGCAACTCTGGAATTAATGTTAGTATGTTTTTTAACTCCTGCAATAATTCTCTTTGGATCTGCATCAGCTTTTACCTCTTTTCTTCGATGAAGCCCCTTTAAATCCTGAGACTCTAATAGTATTTTCTTAGCATTCCTGTAACCTATATAACATTGTTTGAAGTGCAACATGTGATCTGAGAGTTATTAATATTGGTAAATAAGATTGGAATGGAACCTTTTTTAATATTTTATTTATTTTTTCATTTAAGAGAACGAGAGTATGAGGAGCGTAGATAGAGAGAAAAGAAAGAATGGGTGTGCCAAGCCTCTAACCACTGCTAATGAACTCCAGCTGCATGTACCTCCTTGTGCATCTGGCTTATATTTGTACTGGGGAATTGAACCTGAGTCCTTAGGCTTTGCAAGCAAGCACCTTAATTGCTAAACTATTTCTTCAGCCCCTGGAAGGGAATCTTGATTGAGTATTAATTGAACCTGTGTATTTTCAGTGGAAATGAGCATCGAGTGCAATTAGGAGTACCTGGGAATAGCTTACATTTAAAAAAAATTATTTTAATTAATTAATTAATTAATTTGAGAGACAGAATGGGCAGACCATGGTCTCTAGCCACTACAAGTGCACCACCTTGTGCATCTGGCTTATATGGGTACTGGGTAATCAAACCTGGGTCCTTAGACTTCACAGGCAAGCACCTTAATCACTAAGCAATCTCTCCAACCCCAAACTGACATATTTTCTTAAATTAATTGTTTTAAAATAAATTTTGACATTGTAAGAAGACACAAATGTGTTTATGTTGTTAGTATGGTTTGTTCATGACATGACAGGGCCTATATTTGGCTGGCTCCCTGTCTCCTTCTTAAGGGTGCATGAAACTCCTTCTCTCTCTCTCTCTCTCTCTCTCTCTCTCTCTCTCTCTCTCACGGAGGAGGGCACTTTTGAAGATATAATAAATGAGTATTAGGAGTAATGAATGGTTTGAGATAAACTCTTCTGACATGTGAGAGATATGGCGACAAATAACAGGAAGAAAGGACAGAACTGTATTAGAAACAGAAACTATTTTTTTTAATTTATTGAGACAGGATCTTGCTGTGTAGCCCAACATTTCCTTGAACTCATGATCCTCCAGTCTAAGCTTCCCTTGAGATGGGGTTATACACCTATGCCTCTAGGACCAGCTCAGATTTTGTCCTATTTTAGATATAAAATCTCTCAGGTAACATCCTCAGGAGAATACATGATATAATTAGTGTAGGTAGGTAGAGACATCTTTTTAGGTATTTTAGACACCTTTTCTGTTCCCTAGTTAATGCAATTTTAGAGTGGGAGTCTAAGACAATTGCATTTATTTTAGAATCACTTCATTCAATCAGATAATAGAATTTGAAAGATAGCCTCTTCCTGTGTTCCAAGGGGGAGGAGCCAGGGAAGGTGACAGATATTGACTTAAGGAAGCCTCTAAGAGTTTTAATTTCTTCTTTAACTAAGTTTTAGCAGGTTAAAGTGTCATATATTGGCATTGCTTTTTGCATTTCAACAGAGCTCCTGGGTGCTACTCTTGCTTATACTGGCCCTTCTTCTGTTCTTAAGTGTACGGAATTCTTTAATACTCAGGTGCTACCAATTTGCTATTCCATCTGTCTGAAATGCTTCTCTCCACACTTTATTTTTATTATTTATTTATTTGAAAGGAGAGAGAGAGAGAGAGAGAGAGAGAGAGAGAGAGAGAGAGAGAGAGAGAGACGGAGGAGGAGGGAGGGGGAGAGAGAGAAAGAGAGAGAGAAGTGTACTAGGGCTTCCAGCCACTGCAAATGAACTGCAGATGCATCTGCCACTTTGTGCATCTGGCTTTATCGGATACTGGGGATTTGGATCCAAGCCATTAGGCCTTGTAAGCAAGCCACTTAACAACTAAGACATCTCTCTAGCCCTCTCCACTTATTTTTTTTTTTTGTTGTTGTTGTTCATTTTTATTTATTTATTTGAGAGCGACACAGAGAGACAGAGGTAGATAGAGAGAGAGAGAATGGGCGCGCCAGGGCCTCCAGCCACTGCAAACGAACTCCAGAAGTGTGCGCCCCTTTGTGCATCTGGCTAACGTGGGTCCTGGAGAATCGAGCCTTGAACCGGGCTCCTTAGGCTTCACAGGCAAGCGTTTAACCGCTAAGCCATCTCTCCAGCCCCCTCTCCACTTCTTTACTTCGGTGGATGTTGCTCATTCTTCACAGGCCTCCACATCACTGGAGACACTGCCAGAATCCCAACGTGTACCTTACTCACTCTTCTGCTACTTTATATTTTTCCTTTGTAGTACTTATCACAGTTCACACCACATACTTATTTGTGTGCTTAATTGTTTAGTATCTGCCTTGCCCTTGGGATAATAAGCTTCCTGGGGGCATGGATCATTTCTGCCTCCATTTCTCTAAATTCCACAGGAGTAGTGCTTGATGCAGTAGATACACAATCTAGTTTTAATGAATGAAGAAAATGGTAATCAACATTGTGTTTGTTCTCCTCCTGAATCTGTTTTCCCACAGAGTAACTTATTAGAGTTTCTCTACTGTGTTCCAAGGCACTCTACTCAGGCTCCCCTAAGTTGATATGTTTTTTCATTACTAATAAATAAACTGCATTTATTTTCCTAGAAACCTAGCTCAGGCTTTTCTTGCACTCTCCAAACCTTCATTACTTTATTCAATCCTGTGACATTATTCTTTACAGGAAGAGGAGCTTCGAAACAGCAGGATGACCTTCTCTGTTGACATTTAGAAGTAGGATTCAGGGGATGAAGAGATGGCTTAGCAGTTAAGGTGCTTGCCTGCAAAGCCAAAGGACCCAGGTTCACTTCCCCAAGACCCATGTTAGCCAGATGCACAAGGGAGCACACATGTCTGGAATTTTTTGCAGTGGCTGAAGGCCCTGGCATGCCCATTCTCTCTTTCTATCTCTCTCTCTTTCTCTGTCAAATAAATAAATCAAGTAAGATCGAGGTACCACAAAGTCTGAAGGAATGGCAGCTCTACTGAGGGTGCATTTCACTGGGACTGGGAGAGCAGCAACCATTTCTGTGCATAACACTCACATATGTTCTCTGGTGAGGCTGAAGAACTGTTTTATCACTGGGAGCACAGGTCTTATGAGGACTAGTGCTCAGGCCAACAGTTATGCCATCTGCTGTTTCTCAGAACAGCTACTGTCAGGACTGCTGGCTCACAGCTGGGAAGAGTCTACATATACATAGAACAGCATAAGTGGCTCCTCCTTAAGTCTGCAATGCAGGTGGGTGTTTCCCAACAGCTACTGTCAGAACTGCTGCTCACAGCTGGGAAGGAGCTACATGTACACAGAACAATGTAAGTAACTCCTGGAGTCTTCAGTGCAGGTGGGTGCTGTTGTGCATTTTTACTGGCACTTCATTCTGTTTTGCTTATGGATAAAAACATAAATTTAAAAGTTGTCCCATGGATTTTGAAATGAAATTGTCCATGGACCTTTAAGAAGTGACAAGCATTAAATACTCTATAGGAATGTTTTAATTTTTCAAGTTAATAATCAGAAAATATCAGACTAAAATGATTGTATTGGAAAGATTTGTTAAAATCTTGAAGTTTCCATATAGCTAATGCAAATCTGTGAATTTCTTTTTTCATGGTAAGGTCTCACTCTAGCCCAGGCTGACCTAGAATTCACTTTGTAGTCTCAGGGTAGCCTAGAACTCAAGACAAACCTCCTACCTCTGCCTCCAGAGTGCTGGGATTAAAGGCATATACCACCACATCTGGCTAAATCTATGATTTTTTTACATCTTTCTCTTTATTTTGCTATTGTATGTACATATGTGCTTATTTTTTTCTTCAAGACAGTATCTTAAGTTCATTTGGGATTAGTTTAAATAAGCAGCGTCCCTTCAAAAGGCTCATATGTTGAAGATTTGCATCCCACCTGGTAAAGCCAGTCATCATTGAGAGGTGGATGAAACATGAGGGCTGTGACCTAACTAACCAATTGATTACCCCTGGTGGAGTCAGGATATAATGATAATATTGGGAGATAATGGAAACTTTCAGAAGTAGGTCCAGTTTGAGGAAGTAGGTCATTGAGAGAATGTTGTTGGAGTCTGTGAGATGCGTTGGTACAGATAGACAATCAGGGGTAATCTCACTGTGGTTGCATCCAGCCTGCAGAGTACAATGCAGCCCAAAGGAAGTGCATGCAGGGTGTCTTCCTGCTGTGGGAGAGCCCAGCCCTGTCTAGGATGACTGCAGTGTTAGGTCCACACACTACTCACTGCCACTCCAGTCCCTGTGCCCCCTGGGTGAATAGTCCCTGTGAACCAGGCAGGCCAGGTTGGGCTTGTGGCTGCAATTGTGGCAGCTTGGAATTGGGGGCCACATCAGGCAGATAGGACTGACAGAAACTTATATTCCACCAGAGGAAGTGAAGAAGCTCCTCAACAAAAGGGCCCAAAAGGAAGATAAGGAAAAGGATCCATCATTAACCCCTACCTGGAGCCTACTGAGATAGATTACCAGCTCTGGGGCCTCTCCTATCCAGATGGGAGCTTTTGTCCACAATAAACCCTTCATCTTTATTGCCTCTGACTTTCAGTCTGTCCTGGGACATTCAATTCTTTATTTGCCCTAAGGAATGAACTCCAGGCCCATAGTCCAGAGGTTCCCTACATCAGCTGAATCTTGCCCCAGGTACCTCTTTGTCTCTTCTTGGTTGCCTACTGAAACTTTGTTCCACCAAGCCATTTTACCAGAATTAACTGAAACCTCTAAACATAAGCCCCAAATAAATTTTTCACAGTAATGAATGGAATAAGAAGGGGGAGAGAAGAAGAAAAAGAAAGGCTATGAATTCAGTGCTGATCATCTTTGTTACTATAACAAAATGTCTAAGAAAATAAACTTATAAAGAGGAAAAGTTTATTTTATTTTATTATTTATTATTTTATTTCATAGCCAGGTAGACCCATTGCTTTGGAGCTTGTTGTGAGGCAGTCTCTCATGGTCAACAGTACATGGTAGGACATTAACTTCACAGCCAAATTTTAAGAGATAAACGCAGAAAGGGACTGAGGTCTTAAAATTTCCTTTGAGTGCATATTCCCTAATGACTGTAATCTCTCACTAGAGCCTACTTCTAAAAGGTTCTAACACCTTCTAGTAGGACCACCAGCTAGGGACCAAGCCTTTAACATATAGGACTTTGGATGACACATCCATGTAGCAGATTCTTCTGATACATTTTTGTTGGGAATATTTTCCAATTGCACATAAATTAGAAAGTTTAAACAATTGTTTGCAAAACGCTTGCATATTAAATGCATGGATGGTTACTTATAGGTCTTGTGATGGAAAAAGCACCACTATATGATCATGGACAAGAATCATCAGGTAGGAAGCTCTTAGAGTGATACTACTAAAAAATTATGAGTACTGAGCCAGGGAACTACCATACTATAATGGTTCACTATGGCAGGAGTAGAGACTGTGAAGGCATAAGAACACAGCTATGTAATGTTTATTCCCATTGCATTTCTCTCTTAGCTTTCTTCTCCTTACAGGTGGAGAAAAGTCAAATGCCTATTTTTTCCTGCCTTTCTTCCACCTCTATTAGCCCATATAAACTGGTTCTGTACAGTGAAATTTAAGAGGGATCAATGGAGCTGGGCCTGGTCTATCACATCAATAACCTCAGCTGAAAACACAAGATCATGTGTTTGAATCTAGTTTGCACTGCTTAGTGAGACCCTGTATCCAAAATTACTGAACAAATAAATAAAAAGGAAAAGAAGAAAGAAAACTGTCAGTAGAGATGAGATTCTCCAAAGATTATTCTCATAGAGAAAAGGAGAGATCATACCTCCTTGAAATGTTCAGCTATTTGCAAAACCTTGCTTTGTACCTATTCCTGTTGACCTGATATTTTCATTTGCAGTAGCTACCTTGTGATTATCTGAGGAATGCTATACGAACTGCAGAGATCCTAAGAGATCTGACATTGTGTTGTTTTTAAATAAGTTTTGTAATTGCCTATTTCAGATTTAATTTCTTTATGCTCTAAGACACTCTTTATTGTTGTTTCTTGCAGCCTAAAATGTCTCCTAAGAATTTATACAGGATTTAATGTAGATTCCATTAGTCCAATGAGAAGCAATATAGACCACTGAGAAAAGGCCTAGATTTTATTTAGAATCAGACAGCCCTGGGTTCAAATCCTGATTTTCTCACTTACTAATGTATGTGTGAGCAAAACAATATACATAATAGAACATAAATATCCTTATCTGTTAAATGAGGCAATTGGATAAATGGATGCTAATATCATACACTGGAATAAAAGATCATGTCCTTAAAAGGATCAAATTTTCTCTAGTTTACAGCTAGGCCTAAGTTTCACTTTCCTGGAGAGCCAGGCAAGACTTCTGGGAAAAACCACAAAGGGCTGTTAATCAACAGTGACCCTGATATGTGGCCTGGGAAGATAGCCACCCAGGGGCTTGAGTCAGTTCCTGCAATACCTCTGGACTATAACCAGAAAAAAAAGGACTTGGCTGAGATAGAGGGCTCCAGGGATGAGTCAGTTCCTGAAAAGTCCCTAAAACATGTCTAAACATGTCCAAGGATGGTAAAATCTGGGCCACAGCCAATCAAAGGTGTATAAATGTAACTGCTGGGTGCTTAGCCAATCACATTAGAAGATGACTTAACCCTCCTAAAATTTCCCTAGCTGTGCTTAAAAAGGGCCTGCATGCTCCTCTCAGGGTTGCCATTTTGTATGAATGGTTGATCCCTGCATGCTGGCTGATTGTGCAGAATAAACACTCTGCTTTTACATACTATTTGAGTTTGGGATCTTTGTTCAACAATTCTCAGAACCTCACAATCCTGATGGGCCAGGTAAAAAAAATGAAAACTGAAATAAAGTGGTGGAAGAATTATAGTGTATACTGCAGGGACAGCTAAAGGAATACACTCTCAATGTTCCATGAGCTGAGTTTAGTTGCCTCCAGACATGACCTGAACTATGCATCTTTAAAAGACAAACAAGGAAGTTAGCCACGGCAGATATATTCTTGCCCAAAGCCTACCCCAGAGCATGACACCATCTGCAGCAGTTGGCGGGGTTGGGGGGAAGGGGGTGTTGTTGCTTTTATATATAATTATGGCCACATCTTTTTATTGCTGTCAGCTTCAAGGACCTGGTGTCTGTGGAACCTCTGCAGCATCTGAGGCTTTGGCTGGCTGGATACCATGGCAACAGCTACATTCCTCATGCCAGAAATGTGCTTGTTTTTCAAAATGATTGGCTTCCATTTCTGGGGGAAATAAGCTTGTTGCTTACTCTCCTAACTAGACAACTAAACTGCCTCTAATTACCTGCTCAGATAAACTCAGTGGATTGAGAATATGTGGTAGAATTTTTGATGTGGACTTTGTTTCTTTAGGATACAACTACTTTCTTGATCTAGCAAAGTGCTACATCTGAAAGGGAAAAAAGGCATTTCAATGCCTTTTTTAAACTTCAGATTATTTTGGAGTCATTAGGAAAATTTGTTTGCATTTTTTTTTCCATTGGGCAAATTTTTATCTGTTGTTTTTAGAAACCCAAATCAATGCTGCCAAGAAATAAGCTATCTAAGTAAAAAGTCAGATTCAGGCAAAATTTTAACTGTAGGTGCTTGGAAATTAAAGTCTATACATGACTTTATTTACCAGAGGTATTTAACTGCTGGCTACTATGGTGCCTCCTGGAGCTCAGCTTCTAATTTACATCAGTACCCCCCCCCCCACTTGTTCCCTTTGCACACTGCTAGCATTGGAGGAAGCAAAAAGAAAAAAAAAAAAAAAAGCATGATAGAAATTGGTGAAAGCCAAGATTAGAGCCTTTGCCTACATAGAACCTTGAACAACCTCAGCTCATTGAGTTTCTCATCACAAACTGAGAACTTAGGCTGGGGCTGGGGCAGAGCCTGGGAAGATGGATCAGCAGCCAGAGGCTCTTTCTTGGCAAAGCCTGTCAGCCCAGGTTCAATTCAGCAGTACCCATGTAAAGCCAAATGCACAATATAGAATTCCTGGCATACCCATTCTCATTTTCTCTCTCTCTCCAATAAATAAAATAATATTTTTTAAAAGGGATAACTGGCAGATATTCATTTTTCTGTTTGGTAAAGATATTCAACTATGATTGCATATGTCTTATTTGTTTCAACCTTGTGCCTAACATTGTGGGTGACAGAGTAAAGTAAATTGGGACTGGGCCTTTGTGAGCAAATCTAGTATTAGTATTAGTGGGCTAGAACCATATGAAGTCTATTTGCATGTGAAAATGAGAAATGAACCAAAGAACTTCTCCTAAGGGACAAAGAAATAGGACAAGCTAGGCCCAAATTTATGACCTCTACCATGTAGGGAAATTTTAAGTCTCTTTTTTCCCTTCTGGAGTTTCAATAAAACTCTATAAAATGAACCCATTGTAAACAGATTAACAGGAGAAAAATGAATGAAAATGTGTTTTGTACACATGCATGAAAATCAGATACAAATATGAGAGTAAAGAAAGAGCCAGATGGTTTAGGTTGTAGTTCATTCCAAGGTACAGAAAGAAAAGTGCTGAAGATTTGGGCGGGGTGGGGTGGGGGGAGAAGCAATGAGCAAGGGGAGGTTGAGAAGAGGAATATGATGTGAATAAACATTATTTTACCATGAAAATAAAATCTCTCAACAATACTTCCTATATCTTTTCAAGATCATTTTAAGGAGATAAAAAGGAGCTCTGGAGAGAAAGCCTCTTTTCACATTTATTGCTTAGTCACTAATGTAGATTGATGCATACTTCTTTTACAAATGAGATGTTTTTCTAGAAATTTCTGCTGCAGTTTCTTTGAGCAATCCTGTTAAAATGTACCACAGAAATATATTTCAGGATAGCATAAGGGGTACCACCATCATTACATAAAAGGGTGATTTTCAGAACAGTGCTTGTACCCTATTTATAAATCAGATATCAGATGTGTTGGCAAAGAGCAGAAGCTGAATGTTCAAACCAAAATAACTCGGAAAGAACTGCTTTCACACACACACAAAAAAAAACCCCACAAATAAACAAACCAATACTCTAGAATGTGGTTGTAGCATATCTGGTTTATTTTACACAGTATGCATTAGATCATACCTCAGGAAAATCATGAAGGATTAAGTGGGCGCCACAAGATGTGAAGCAGTAGTAGTTGGTATAGGAAAGCAGCTCAGTACAACTGAAGTGATCTCCAGATAAGACTTCAGCAGATTGTGCAAATGAACACTTGTTCATGACTTCCCAACTGCAATCCCCCAAATATGGGTGGTAATTTCAAGATGCAGGAGGTACAATCTGAGTGGGCCAGCACCAAAAACCCATAGTCCATTTGGTTAGGGGTTTTGAGCTAGCATGGCTTTAGCCACAGTCCTTATACATGCATACAATTTCTATTAGTCTAAGTGTCATGAATGAAGAAATTACAAGACAGTGGGAACATAGCAGAAATGCCCTCCAACCAGACTGTGAAGATTAGGGTAGCTTCCAAGAACAGGCAGTTGTATAAATTGTCCTTGAATAATACATAGGAACTGGTGAAGTAAAAGTATCAGGGAGGGTGCTCTGGGTATCAGGTGGGGAGACAAGAAGCATGATCAGAATAGGGACTGAAGGAGACTTAATGAGAGTCAAATGCAGCCTCCTAGGAGAGCAGGGTGGGGATGGAGGTGGCTTACGAGGAATTACCCATATAGGCAGATGGCAAGTTGGCAAATGTTAAGGAGTGTAGGATGTATCTTAAAGGCTGAGGTGAGAACTTTTAGTTGGATGTGTCCTGATAAATTTTACTTTTTTATTCATTTAGTTATTTGAGAGAGAGAGAGAGAGAGAGAGAGAGAGAGAGAGAGAGAGAGAAAGAGAGACAGACAGACAAAGTGGTGGTAAGAGATAAAGAATGGGCACACCAGGGCCTCTAGCCACTGCAAACAAACTCCAGGCACATGTACCACTTTGTGCATCTGGTTTTCATGGTTACTGGGGAATCAAACCTGGGTCCTTAGGCTTTGAAGACAAGCACCTTAACCACTAAGCAATCTCTCCAGCCCCAAATTTTACTTTTCAGGGAACTAATTCTAGCAGCTAGAGAGATGGCACAGTGAAGAAGTTCTTACGGAAAGTTTAGCAATCAGTACTTCAGGTATTACCCCAGAGAAGGCCAGGCCAGACTGTTAAGATGTAATGTAGCTTTTCCTGGGTCACGACATTGTGATGTTCTAGGAAAATAATTTCCTTATGAAGATGGACTTGTGTGCAAATCCCAAGCTATCTTCAGCAAGAAAACATATGCTTGTTGTCTGAGTTCATCTTTGAAAAAAATATGGATTTATTTATTTGGTTTGATGAGGTAGAGTTTCACACTAGCTTCGGCTGGCCTGGAATTTACTATGTAATATCAGGCTGGCCTTGAACTCATTGCAATCCTACTACCTCTGCCTCCTGAGCACTGGAGTGCTAGAATTCAAGGCATGTGCCACCATGCCTGGCTCTAACAAATATTTTAAAAGGGGGTTAATGCTACCAACCTGAAAATGTTGTGATGATTGATTATAGCATGAAGTATATAAAAATCTTCCACCACTATACTAAGACACCTATTTTTCCTGCTGTTCTTTTTTTCCCTAGTACCTCAGTCTCTTGAGTGCTGGGATTTGTGTCACCATGCCTAGCCTGAGGTTTTTTTTTTTTTCTTTTTATTTGTGTGTACATATATATGTGCATGAACCACATTGTGTGTGTGTGTGTGCGTGTGTGTGTGTGTGTGTGTGTGTGTGTGTGTGTAGGTCAGAGGACAACTTTGAGGTATCTATGCTCCATCTTCTTTGAATCAGGGCCTCTTGCCACTGCAAACAATCTGCTAGACTGCCAAGATGAATGGGAATGTCCAACTTGCTGGTTCCAGAGTTTGGAATTCTTTCTCAGCCTTCCATTGTCATAAACCCCTTGGGATCACAGATACATGTGCAACTTTGCATCTGAATTTACATGGCTGCTGGGAATTGAACTCAGGCCAGCAGACTCTGCTAGCAAGCCTTGTCTTTTTTTAAAAAAAATTGTTTATTTTCATTTATTTATTTGAAAGAGATGGTCAGAGAGAGAGAGAGAGAGAGAGAGAAAGAGGCAGATAGAGAGAGAGAGAGAGAGAGAGAGAGAGAGAGAATGGGCGCACCAGGGCCTCCAGCCACTGCAAGCGAACTCCAGATGTGTACGCCCCCTTTGGTCATCTGGCTAACGTGGGTCCTGGAGAATAGAGCCTTGAACCAGGGTCCTCAGGCTTCACAGGCAAGCATTTAACCACTAAGCCATCTCTCCAGTCCGCAAGCCTTGCCTTTAACTGCTAAGTTCCAGACCCAGTTTTAGACTTTTAAAAATATTATTTTGGAGACAGGGCTTACTCTGTAGCTCAGGCTAGCCTAAAACTCACTGTGTAAACCAGGCTGGATTAAACTCATAGTGATTCTCCTGCTTCAGCCTCTCAAACACAATGTCTCCACTCTCAGCTTTAGTTGGGGCTATAGCCTCCAAAAACAGAAACCAGGCTGATCTTGAATTCACTCTGCATTATCAGGCTGGCCTTAAATTCACTGTGAACTTCCTACCTCTATCTCCCTAGTGCTGGGATTAAAGTGTATGCCACCACACCCAGATAAAACCATGTTTTAATAAAATAAATAAATAAATCTGGCTGGACATGGTGGTATATAGCTTTAATTCCAGGAATGGGATATGAGGATCACCATGAATTCCAAGCCAGCCTGGGTCTACAGAGTGAGTTCTAGGTAAGCATGGGCTAGAGTAGGAGCCCTGATAATTCCTGGAAGCTGACTTTTTCCTAACCTTCATTGGTTCTTGCTTTGATCTGCTTTATAATTAGAATGATTGCTAGGCATAATGGTGCATTTTTGTAATCCCAACTTCTCAGGAGGTTGAGGCAGAAGAATGGCAAGTTTGAAGCCCACCAGGGCAACTTGGCAAGATCCTGTCTCAGCTAAGCATGGTGGCCCATGCCTTTAATCCCAACACTTGGGAGGCTGAAGTAGGATGTTTTCTATGAGTTTGAGGCCAGCCTGGAAATACAGAGTGAGTTCTAGGTTAGCCTGGGCTAGAATAAGACCCTAACTTGCAAACCTCCCCCCTTAAAAAAAAAAGAAGCTGAGGTAGGAGGATCATCTTCAGATTTAGGCTACCATGGACTACAGTGAAAGGCCTCAAAAGGACTGGAGCTTGATATAGACTGCTTGCCCAGCATGTGCAAGGTCCTTGGGTTCAATCCCTAGTACCACAAGCAAAACCTGAGGTGGGGGTGAGAAATGTGCTGTCTTCTCTGAGATGCTTTTCTGCTTTATTAAAGTTTCATACTACCTCAGGCTGCTCAATACTAAATAGTCTCCTTGTCTGGCTCTCCAACTAACCCCAAGTTTTCTTGGAGGTGGTAATCCCATGAACCTGGAATACTTTGCACATCAGACAGCAGCAATGAACCCCATTATTTCAGGATACAGGGACCAAAGCCAGAAGGAAGAATTGGGGGGAGGGAGGGAAGGAGGGAAATCTTGCTGACACAAATCACGAAATCATGGCCATTTCTTCTTATGAAACACTTAAGGACACATGCCATGCTATTAAATCGTAAATGCAAGCTCCAATTATTTTTATGCCACATCTCTTTCCCATTTAATTCCATCTAAACATTACAATGGATACATGACTCTCTCAGAAAAGTGAAGGAAAAGGTTGAAACAATAAACTGTTATTATATCCTCTTGTGAATTTTGTGACTACATAACTATAAAACAAAGAGATGTGACTTTTGACACTTCCTTCTCTTTCAAAGAAGAAAATATAATGAAGTAAACATTTTATTTGAAACAAAAGCATGCATCTGAAAATCTTGGAGATAAAGTATATAGATTTACTTTTGGGTATTTTTAAAATATTGTATATCTATATATACATATATGCAGTTTATAATGTTTTATCCCCTCTCCCCTGGTCCATTTCCCTGGGGCCCTCCCAATGTGGTTATGGGATTCACTGTGGGTCATGAAGACCTCAGTCAGTCCCTATGTGGTAGTGGGGGGGACCATGACCCAGAGTATTCCTACCCATTCTGTGGTTCTCACAGACTTTCTGTCCCCTTTGGCAATGTTTCCCAAGCTACGATAGGCCTGTTGGCAGTCTGATTTAGTGTTGAATTCTTTATAACCTCTGGTTTTCTGCTTTGATAGGATTTGATTGTTCAGCATGTGTGCCACCATCACCCTGGAGCTGGTTGTCATGCTGGCAGTAAGAGCAGGGTTCATGGCTCTGTTTCATTGTGAGTTCTCCTAGGACCTGGGAGACCTGGAAGAGCCGGTAAGTCTTTTTCTGCCTATCCTTAGTAGGCACTGACCTGTAACTCCCAGTACCAGCATGTGGCTATCACCCACAATGAGCTTTTGATCAGAGAGACCTACAAGATTTCCTAAAAGAAAGATTTCTGTCCAAGTACTTGATGACCCACCAAAGGTTAGTGGTAAGACCCTACTGCTGAAGACACCTTATGTGGTCAACAGGTAAAATGGAATGGCATGGCTGGAAGTCGGAAGAGAGTCAGTCCCCAGACAGTCAGCACGTCTAGTGCCAGAAGGTGCTACGTGGGCGAATGGGGGAAAATGACCAATATCTGTCCAAGCAACTCATGGTCTAACCTACTTAGCAGCAAAGAACCTGTTGTGATGCCCACACAAGTGCAATAGTGGCACATAGCCATGGTTGGGAACCAACTGCTCTTGATTTGGCTAACTGATCCCCTCAGTGGTACGGGACCCATAGCTGGAGCTGGGAAACAAGTCAGAACCATATCCAAACATAAGACCATTCTCCATTATCAAGTTTCCATCAATTGTGGGCTACAAGAAGGCCTACACCTATTAAATTCTCTATTAAAAAGTAAGGTTATCTCATTTGTCCTGGTGCTAACTTACTCTCCCTTGGAGAATCTGCTTCTCTTTTCCATATCACATAGATGTAGATACTAAGGAGAGAGCCACACCATCATACCTCAAATTGGCCCCAGCTGAAACTAAGAAAAAATGGCAAAACAAGCAAGGGTGCTGTTTTCCTGGTGAACTGGGTGCCAGCACAAGGGGGAAGGAGATCAACAAGAGAAAAATAAACTCCTGCCAAATCAGAGAGCCAGAGACCCAGAGGCCCTCAACACCTCATCACTGAAGCAGACCAAAAATGAACCCAACATGGCTCAGGGAAATTTTGCAGAAGAGGAGGCGGAAAGAATGTCAGAGCCACATGATGGGTCATGATATGCAAAATAAAACAAAAACAAAAACAAAAACCTTATTATGGTGGATGTAGCTCACAATCAACTTGAACACCTTGCAAAGGAGATTTGAAACTGTACACAGATAACCAACCTTGACTTGCAGCACAATGAATTCCTAGACCTCCCAGATACTATAAGAAACCTGTCCAGTTTCAATTGCCTTGGTCTGAGGTACACTAGATTGTCAGCAGTACCCAGATCATTAGCAAAATGCAGTGTACTTGAATAAGTAAATTTAGAGAACAATAACATTTCTACTTTACCTGAGAATCTTTTATCCAGTCTTATAAAAGTGAATAATTTGATCTCAGCTAGAAATTGCTTCCAGTTATGTCTAGTGGGTGATCCATCTTAGTTTTCTACCATCTATTCCCTCAACATGGAACACAATTGAATCAACAAAATACCATTTTGAATTTTCTCAAGAGCAAAAGTATTAAGTAAGTTCAATATGAAGGACAATCAGTTAAATCACTTCCTTCAGATTTTGGAACTTGGACCAGTATGGTAGAATTGAATTTAGCCACAAATCATCTCACAAAGATCCCAGAGGATGTATCTGGTCTTGTTTCTATTGAGGTTCGAATATTATCAATCTTCTAAAGAAGCTTCCCCACGGTCTTGGAAACCTGAAGAAATTATGTGAGTTGGATATAGAAGAGAACAAATTAGAATTCTAGCCAAATGAAATTGTTTATCTTCAGGATTTATAGAAATTATTTTTGACAAACAACCAGTTCACCACTCTTCCCAGAGGCATTGGTCACCTTACCAATCTCACACATCAAAGACTTGGAGAGAACCTACTTACTCATCTGCCTGAGGAAATTTGTATGCTGGAAAACCTAGAAGAACTGTATTTGAATGACAAATTCAACCTGCACAGCCTTCTCTTGGAGCTGGCTCTCTGCAGCAAGCTTTCAATCATGAGTATTGAGAACTGTCCACTTAGTTATCTTCCACCTCAAATTGTTGCTGGAGGGCCTTCCTTCATCATTCAGTTCTTATATCATGCCATGGTCTGATACAAATCTACTGGTCCCACACACTGCTCAAAAATAGACTGCCATTGGGCACGGTGATATATGCCTTTAATCCCAGCCCTCAGGAGGCAGAGGTAGGAGGATCGCCATGAGTTCAAGGCCACCCTGAGACTGCATAATGAATTTCAGGTCAGCCTGGGCTAGAGTGTGACCTTACCTCGAAAAAAAAAAAAAAAACAAACCTGCCATTAATGTGTCCTATCTATATCTGTATCTCTGTATAGATATTGATATATGGCAGATTTATAAAGACTGAATTGTGTGTTTCTGCTAATAGAGGAATCATAGCCATTTAGATTTTTTTATTCTGTAAAAAAGGGCTGATCTATGTTTTCTTTAGTAAATTTGATGGATATTGTTCTTTGTATAGTCTGATAATGTCAGTTTGCTTCAAATATTGCCAACAAATGATTAAGTTATTAAATTAAAGGGGCAGAGGTAGTATAGTTAGATATATGTTTTTCTTTTTTTAAGGAAAAATATGGGCCAAAAATTTTATCACAATCTTGCATATACATTTTTCCCTTACCAGTTGTCAGATCTTTATAGTATCATAGGCCCTGAAGGTAGAATTGTTCTTTAACTTATTTCAATATTTGAAATTTAAATATTATATATTGTGTGCAGTCAGATTAAATCACTAGATTATTTGTTTTAATTTGCTCTGTTTTAATCAGTTAAATAAACAGTTTATATCTTTTGTTAAAGAATTGTATCAGCTAGTTTAAATATTAAAGAAACAACTGGCAAAAGAAAATATACATTTAGAAATCTATAATTCTATTAATTTTGCTTCTGTAATAAACAGTGAGACAACATATCTGAAGTCCGTCTGGGTTTGGGGTTGTTGAGATCTGTCCTGGCATAAATGTTTTCTTAAGTTTGAGGGAACAGAAACTAGTGGTCAAAAGGTTTTTTGTTGTTGGAGTTATTTTTTCCCATTCCTAAATGTTGCAGATCCACAAAAATTGACAGGAAAAATTAGCAAATAAATAAATTACACATAACACACTTTTTACATAAATAGATACAATGCTATATAGATATATATTTACATGTCATAAACTACAATAGGTTACTTTAAAGATTTCTCCCTGTCCTTGTACAATGAAGTGAATGTTTTGCAGACTGCAAAAAAAAAAAAAAAAAATCAGTCTCCAAATTATTCCTAATGGGGAAACTTTTAGAAGTATAGACTATACTTTGAGCTTTGGAAATATGTAGGAAACCCCTACAGGGCTTATTGAAGCACAGATTACTGGGGCCCCAGCTACAGGATTTCTGATTCACTGGGCCTGGGGTGGGATCTGGGTGTTTGTGTTGTTCAAAAAGTCCCCATCAGATGTTGTGTTACTTTGCAATGACAGCTATAATAAAGTACCAATTAATAGGGCTTAAATAACAGAAATTTATTTTCTCATAGTTTTCAAAGATGAGAAGTTGAAGACCAAGGCGCTGGGATTCTCTTCATGACTTGCAGAAGAGCCATCTTATTGTGTCTTCATCTGGTGAAGGAAGCGAGACAGATGGCAAGAGCATGAACCAGAGCATGAGAGGTTATGCATGGTCTCTAGTTCATCTTCTTATAAGGAATGACATTGATCCTACTAAGTGATCTACCTCAACATCTCATGTAACCCTAATTACTTCCCAAAGTAATTCCTGGTCTTTGTTGAAATGACTGGTTATTTCCATGGTCACACACACACACATACACACACGTCTCTTTTTTTTTAAATTTATTTATTTATTTATTTGAGAGTGACAGACACAGAGGGAAAGACAGATGGAGGAAGAGAGAGAGAATGGGCGTGCCAGGGCTTCCAGCCTCTGCAAACGAACTCCAGATGCGTGCGCCCCCTTGTGCATCTGGCTAACGTGGGACCTGGGGAACCGAGCCTCGAACTGGGGTCCTTAGGCTTCACAGGCAAGCGCTTAACCGCTAAGCCATCTCTCCAGCCCACACGTCTCTTTATGAAACAACTGGTCAACCATCTTTAGAATTCCTTTCAGGACAAGATTTTCATTGTTTGCAATATATAAAAGTTTCTAGAGCTTCTGGTTAAGATGGCGGCATAGGCACCATGCCAAAGCAGCCTAGGAGGGGAAAATGACAAAAAAAACTCAGCAAAATACACACTTTTACTAAAAAGTGAGGTGTATAGGAAATTGAAATGGCAGTGGAGAAGAAGAAGAGCTCCAGAGCATCCAGAGCCTGCATAGGAGGGCAAAAGCTGCCCCAGCAGGTCTGCCGCCGAAGTTGCAGCTGCGGCAGCACACCAGAAAGCCACCAGGCTCAGCTCAACCTGCAGGAAAAGCCAGGTGAAGGGAGCTTCCACCCACACTGGTGCTCTCCGCAAACTCTAGAAATGTGAAGGGAGAACGGCAGTGAACAATGGAGGAGCAGATTACAAGATAGAAGAACACATGGGACAGCGAGAAGAAATCAGAACAGCAGCCCAGTGACCCAGCCAGCAACTTGACTGAGACCAAAACTATCCAAAAAGGTAACTTGGATTGTACCAGGGAAGGGTCTCACTTGGTCACAAGCTGACTTGGATCCCTCAACAGACCAGAAATCTTAACCTCTTTATTGATAGAGGATCTGGTTGTTATAATAACTACTCTTGCACAAATACTCGGTGCTGTTTTTGATTGAATGTGTACAGTGTTTAGTTAAATTTTAGAATCTACTTGTATTTTATTCCACTCAGCCTACTTGAATACTCCCATAGCAGGGAAACTCAACCCCTAGGAACACCTTTGTAGATACTCTGAGAGTCTTAAGAGCCACACCTAACACCTTCAGCTCCTACCCTGAAGATATATAATATCAAATCAATTGATACAGCTAAGAATACCCAGCTAGCTAGAAAATCCAAGCAATAACTTAATCCAAGATGCAAAAATATATATATTATAACACAAGAAGCACTAAAAAGCATGACAATATAAATCCACCTAAAAGTATTAATGCATCAGAAATGATCTCCAGTGAGAATGAGTTAGAGGAAATGCCTGAGAAAGACTTCAAAAGAGTGATTGTAAATATGTTCAAAGAAGTCAAAGAACAAATCAAAGGAGTCAAAGAGGAAATCAAAGGAATCAAAGAAGACGCATGACACCAATTTCATGAAATAAAGAAAGCAATACAAGACATAAATAATGAAATAGAAATAATAAAGAAAAACCAGTCAGAATTACTAGCAATGAAGAACATAGTTAATGAAACTAAAAAAAAAAAAAAAAAAAAAAAAAAAAAAAAAAAACTCTGTAGAAAATCTCACCAGTAGAATGGATGAAGGAGAAGACAGAATATCTAAGCTAGAAGACCAGGTGGCAGATCTAATATAGTCCAACAAAGAGAAGGACAAACTTATAGAAAAGTATGAGTGGGAATTTCAAGGTATTTGGGACACTATGAAAAGATCAAATATAAGAATTCAGGGCACAGTAGAAGGAGAAGAATTCCACTCCAAAGGCATAGTAGGCATCTTCAACAAAATCATAGAAGAAAACTTCCCCCAAATTGGGAAAGAGGTGCCAATGCAGATGCAGGAAGCCTTTAGAGCCCAAGCCAGACAAAACCTGGAAAGAACCTCTCCTCGCCATATTATAATCAAACTACCAAACACACAAACCAGAGAAATAAATATTGAAAGCAGTTAGAGAGAAAAATCAAGTTGCCTATAAAGGCAAGCCCATCAGAATTACAGCAGATTACTCAACGCAAACTTTAAAAGCCAGAAGGGCTTGGAGTGATGTATTCCAAATTCTGAAAGATAACAAATGTCAACCAAAGTTACTTTATCTTGCAAAGCTATCCATTCAAATAGATGGAGAAATAAGGACATTCCATGACAAAAGCAGGTTAAAGGAGTATTTGAAGACAAAACCAGCTCTACAGAAAATACTTGATAGAATCCTCCATGCTGAAGAAAAGGAAAAGCACACATATAAGGAACCTGGAAAAAACAAGCAATACTCAAATACTAGTTAACACAAGAAAGCAAAGGTAGAACTGGAACCACAAAAAAAAAAAAAAGGCAAACATAAATACACACCTTTCAATAATATCTCTTAATATCAAAGGCCTCAATGCCCCAATGAAAAGACATAGGTTTGCAGACTGGGTTAAAAAGCAGGATCCTACAACTTGTTGTCTCCAAGAAACTCACCTTTCTACAAAGGATAGACATTATCTTAGGGTGAAAGGTTGGAAAACGGTGTTTCAAGCAAATGGGCCTAGAAAACAAGCAGGGGTTGCTATTCTAGTATCTGACAAGGTAGACTTCAGTCCAATGTTAGTCAAGAAAGATAAGGAACGTCACTTTATATTGATTAAGGGCACACTCCAACAGGAGAGCATTACAATCCTAAACATATGCACCTAACATGGGGGCTCCCAAATTCATCAAACAAACACTATTAGAACTAAGGTCACAGATAACACCAAACAAAGTGGTGCTGGGTGACTTTAACACCCCACTCTCATCAATTGACAGGTCATCCTGGGAATAAATAAACAGAGAGGCATCTGGAGTAAATGAGGTCATAGAAGGAATGGATCTAACAGATATATATAGGACAATTTCATCCAAATGCTGCAGAATATACATTCTTTTCAGCCGCACGTGGAACATTCCCTAAAATAGACCTTATATTAGGACACAAAGCAAATCTTAACAAATTCAGGAAAATTGAAATAAAAAATCTTCGCCAGCTATATATCTGATAGAAGATTAATATCTAGGATATACAAAGAACTCAAAAAGTTAAATAATGAGGAATAAACAAGCCAATCCAAAAATGGGCTATCGAGCTAAATAGAGAGTTCTCAAAGGAAGAAATACGAATGGCATATAAACATCTAAAAAAATGGTCTGCGTCACTAGTTATCAGGGAAATGCAGATTAAAACTACATTGAGATTCCATCTCACTCCTGTCAGATTGGCAACCATCATGAAAACAAATGATCATAAATGTTGGCGGGGATGTGGATAAAGAGGAACCCTTCTACACTGCTGGTGGGAATGCAATGTGGTCCAGCCATTGTGGAAATCAGTGTGGAGGTTCCTAAAACAGCTAAAGATTGATCTAGCATATGATCCAGCTATAGCACTCCTAGGCATATATCCTAAGGACTCATCTCATTTCCTCAGATGTACATACTCAACCATGTTTATTGCTGCTCAATTTATAATAGTTGGAAAATGGAACCAGCCTAGATGTCCCTCAACTGATGAGTGGATAATGAAGATATGGCACATTTATACAATGGAGTTCTACTCAGCGGTAAAGAAAAATGAAGTTATGAAATTGCAGCAAAATGGATGGACCTGGAAAGGATTATACTAAGTGAGGTAACCCAGGCCCAGAAAACCAAGCGCCACATGTTCTACCTCATGTGTGGATCCTAGCTGCAGATCATTGGGATTTTGTGTGCGAAGGAAAATACTTAGTAGCAGAGGCCAGTAAGTTAGAAAGTAGATATAAGGGGAAGAGAAAGGAAAGGAGGAGGGTACTTAATAGGTTGATATTGTATATATGTAAGTACAATGATTGAGATGGGAAGGTAATATGATGGAGAATGGAATTTCAAAAGGGAAAGTGAGGGGGGGAGGATATTACCATGGGATATTTTTTATAATCATGGAAAATTTTAATAAAAATTGTGAAAAGAAAAAAAACAAAATTAATATTGAAAAAAAAACGTTTCTAACCATATAAGTTAGTTTATATAAGTTAGTTTTCCTTTTTGCTTAACAGTTTATGTATTTTCTCTCACTTATTTAAAGTAATCAGTTGGAATCAAGTCACCTCTTCAATACTTTGTTTAAAATCCTCTCAGCTAAATATACAATTTTATTGCTGCTATATTCTATCTTCCACAAAACACCAGAACAGGATGAATTCATGTTCTTTGTAACAAAGACTGTCTTTCCTACAGTTTTCAATAATCAGTTCCTCCTTTCTACTTGGGATCTTTTAAGAACCTTTATCCATCAGTATTTTTGATACTCTGTTCCCAGCAATCTAGCCTATTTTCCAGTGCTCCTAAAAAATCTCCCAGTTTATACTCAGTTACAAAACTATTTCTACATTTTTAGGCATCCGTTAAAGTAACACTTCCTTTCTTGGTACAAAATCTGTATGCTAGCAAAATATCACATACTGGGTCTTAAACAAAGATAAGAAGTCCAAAATCAATGTGCTATCTGATTCCATTACTAGTGAGGGCTCTTTTCTTGACCTCCAAATAGCCATGCTCTCATGGTGTTCTCACAGACAAGTACTACTCAAGTCTCATCCCATGCCTACTAAATCAGTCTAGAGAGAGGACCAGAAAGTATACTTAAACAAACCCTCCAGATCACTATTTGCTGTAGTTGGAAAATCACTGTGCTATACCACTTCTCAAATTTTAATTAGCATATAAAAAAATTCTAGGGTGATATGGTTAAAAATGAAGTTTCTGACTAAATGCTAGGAAATAAGAGTGTATGATTTTGCAGAGATATTGTATATGTTTAAGGTGTATAACTTGAGTGTTTTGTTGGCTTAATATTTTTATTTATTTATTTGCACTGTGTGTGTCTGTGTGGGGTGGTGGTGCCAGGATCTCTTGCCATTATAAACAAACACCAGATGTTTGCACTGCTTTTTTCATCTGGCTTTACATGGCTGCTGGGGAATTGAACCCAGATTTGCAAGCCTTATTAACAAATGCTGCCAAGCACTGAGCCACCTCCACAGTCTTTGGGGGGTGGGGAGACAGGATCTCAATCTCAGGTTACTTTAACTTTATTATGTAGCTGAAGATGACCTTGAACTTATTTTTTAAAGTATTTTATTTATTCATTTGTTTAAAAGAGAGAGAGAGAGAGAGAGAGAGAGAGAGAGAGAGAGAGGCAGATGGAGAATGGGCATGCCAAGCCCTCTAGCCACTGCAAATGAACTCCAAACACATGTACCACTTTGTAAATCTGGCTTATGTGGGTATGAGGGAATAAAATCTGGGTCCTTTGGCTTTGCAAGCAAGTGTCTTGACCATTAAGTCATGTCTCCAGCCTGACCTTGAACTTCTGATGCTCCTGCCTCTACCTCCCAAGTGCTGAGATTGTAGGTGTGTGCTACCATGGCTTGTTTATGATGTACTGTGGATTGAACTCAGGACTTAGTACATGTGAGGTAAACAATCTACCTTTGTGAAATGATTACAACCATGAAACTAATCAACATACTCATTATCTACACATTGTTCTATTTTTGTAATGTGTGTGTTGAGTCACTGACCCTATTTCAAGCAGCTAACCTACAAATGTCTAAGAGAGATGTGAGACTCAAGGAAAAAAAAAATCTTTGCAATAATGAATCTAGATCCATGGGTTCATTGCAGCCTTATAAGGTCCCTTACCTGTAGAAACTGTGGGAAAAGGATGTCATGAGTTCAAGGGCCAGATAGAGTACACTGTCATGCCCATGCCTAGCAGTGAAGGATTCTGGGTAGATGGAGGTTAAATTCAGCACTGTCTGGGATAGGAAAGAGATAGGGTTTCAAATTCTGAAATTATCTGTAACCAAGCTTTAGAAAAACAAAGTATTAATATTTCTTGTATTCTTGATATTTTGGATTGAGATTAGTTTCTACTACATGTACACACTGGTTTTTAGGGGTGCCATTCTAACATACCATAAACTGTGTGGTTTTAGTAACAGAAATTTGTCTATCCCATTCTGGAAGGTAAGACAATAAAGATGTTAGCAGGTTTGGTTTCTCCTGAAGCAGCCATCCACTTTGTCACTATGCCTGCATGGTTTTTATCTGTGTGTGAGGAATCCTAGTGTGTATTCTTCATATAAGTAGCTAGTCATATTGGACAATGACTGTACTTTCTTTTATTTCCTCATACTTCAGGTATTTTATTCTTTGCCTTTAAAGATACTACCATCTTACATGATTTGTGACTACTAAGGTATACCTTTTCAATGTGCTTTGATGAATCTTCTTTGTCCCAAACTTCAAAACATTTCTTTTTTATTATTAGTTATGGACTTAATTAATAAAGCAGACTTTGAAGAACAGGACTCCTTGAGCACTCAGGCCCCTTCAAAAGAGTCTACATTCTTCTTGTTGCCCCAGCGCAGGTCAGCTAGCCCAGTCTCAAAGGTTGTAATCTCTCAGTTGCAGCTGAATGGGCAAGAGTTCACCCAAAGATTTTTCTTTCTGTGCCATATCCCTCTGCTTACACCAGTTCATTTCTATGCAAAGCAACCCTGCACAACTTCTCAGGACACGGGCACAAGAGCAAGCTTCTCACACAAACTGCTAGCCCAGTCCAGGCACAGCTCTTTCTCACCCTCATAAGCCAAACCTCACAGTCCATAGTTCTTACTGCATTCAGGTCTTGGAGCTCAGACCAGAATAGTCCTTTAAGCTATACTTACAGCACTGCAAGGCATCTCTTAGGCCAAGGTTTCAAGTCCTTCCACATTCCTCTTGATAATCAGCTCCAAAAGGCCGAAGCCACATAGTCAGGTGTCTATCAGCAATCCCACTCCTCGGTACCACTTTACTGTTGCAGTCCGGTTCGCATTGCTGGTAGAAATCACCCAACCAAGAGTAGCTTCTGGGAAAAAGAGGTTTATTTTGGCTTGCAGGCTCGAGGGGAAGCTTCACGATGGCAGGGGAAAATGATGGCATGAGCAGAAGGTGGACATCACCCCCTGGCCAACATAAGCTGGATCACAGCAACAGGAGGGTGTGCCAAACACTGGCATGGGGAAACTGGCTATAAAGCCCTTAAGCCTGCCCCCAACAATATACTCCCTCCAGGAGGCATTAATTCCCAAATATCCATCAGCTGGGGAGCTAGCATTCACAACACCTAGGTTTATGGGGGACACCTGAATCAAACCACCACAGTAACAGATGAACTTCATCTCCTGGGAACACATCCAAAATCAAGAATACCTGCTTACATTACCATCCTTGGTAGCGAGTATGGATGCCTTTAGGGCAGGAAAAAATATGTACCCTTGGGGTCCTCCATTTTCGTGGCCAGCTTAGTGCAGTCTTTCTTTGTTTCAACACAGTGAGTCTCTCCTATAACTTGGACTGGCAGCCCAGTTAAGCAAGTTCCTCCTGTTTTGTTAGCTAGGCTCTGGTTAAGGAGTTCATGACTAGCATATAGTAGGGAAAACATCTTGAATAGGGGTGCTTTACAGCCAAACAACCATTGGCTGGACTAAATGTTGAGGTTCCATTTTTGTCCAAGGTATCCAGGGAGTTGACTTTACTCACCAGGATAGTAACTTGTCTTATTGACCACTGGAGAATCATGGTGGGTCATTGGCTTTCCCAATCATTTAATGCAAGTCTGTAAGTTCCCCAAGTAATGGGACCCTTAAAGGTCAACTCTATTTGGATACCTCTCCTTTTATTTGTGGGAAGGCCCCTGATATTTTGTACTGTCTATCTGGAGTCAGGTGTTCCTCTTACTGCCCTGCTACTAAAGTAAATACATGTCTACCATTTTAGATGATACCAAGAACCTCCCCCAGTTACCATCTGATCTGATCATTTGGTCCCATATGCTAAAGCCATTCGACCTATAACAATTTCTTTTCCAGTAATTGTCCTGTTTACTACAATTCTGATTTGCTCCTTTAGCTATGGGAGGGGAGTGCCTCATTCCATTTGTCATCTAAATGAGATGGTTCAATGGCTATTCCCTGAAAAAAGCATTTTAATAAAATCCTGAATATATTGGAGAACATCCATTCAAACTACTACAGGGCCTGTGCATGATTGGAAGCAGTGACTGCTACATGTTTGAATGCATCCCTTTCCTGGGGTCTTTTCCTGGACATGTTTATTATTTCCTCCCATTGTGGGAATTTGTTCTTCCAATTGCCTCTGTTCTTACAATGAGCAAATTGATTTTTGCCTGAGGTGGGGTGTTACCCTCTTCCCCTTGTTTCTGTCCTGGATCTGCAGGGCTCCATGGCTTCTTTCATGGAAACTACAAGTACTTGAGGTCTCCTGTCATTTCATCTATCCTTTTCCTTTCTGGCAGCAGCCTCTCTGTTGGCAACTACCTTGGAAATAATTTCAAGAAGTTCATTTACGTGCTTTCCAGCAAACCCTACCATGCACTGCAATTTGTGTCTCACATCATAGGCTGATTGGGTTATAAAGGCTGTGTTAACCATTGACTAGTTTTCAGGGGCCTCTGGATCACATGAAGTATACCTGTGGTATGCATCACAAAGTCTCTTATAGAACTGGCTAGGGGGCTCTTGTTTTCCTTGGATCACTACTCCCATTTGTGTCAGGTTGGTGGAGCTCCATAATCCCGCCCTGGCCCCTTCAAGAATAGCTTGTTTCATCTGGTTGAGAGACTGGGCCCTGTGTCTGTATTTGGGTCCCACTTTGGCGGGACATTAGGTTAGGCACTGTTTGCAAATCCTTCTGGGTTCAGTGTTCCAGCTAGAACCTGTGCAGCCAGCCATGTTCTAACTGCCTGGAGGATTCGTGACCTTTCTTCAGAGTCAAAGAATATGGTAAGTAGGTGATGACAGTCATCCCAGGTTGTTCTGTAGGTTTCCATAATGGCCTGGGACTTCTTGGGTAGGGTGGGGTGTGCTGCCCCCAGTTCAAGAGGTCAGTAATGGTGAAGGGTTGGTAGATGAGAGTTGCTTGTCTGGTGATGTATGTATCATTGTTTCGCAAGAGGGGAGGGCCTGGCATCTTTCTTAGAAGGCAGAGTGGCATGTGTTCTTCCCTGGATTTTAGTTGATTGGAGGCAGGGAAATGGCTCTATTTAGTTACATGGTCAATGGTGTTGCCTGAGCCAATTCAGGAGGGACTGCTGGGTAGAGGGCCAGGGTTGGGGCTGATGCCATTGAGGCTGGTTCTGGGTCATCAAGGAGAGAGAAACTTCATCAAGCTGGTCAGCAGGAGGGAACTCAACTGCACTGGAATCTAGTAGGAATGTGGTAATGTGTCCTCTTTCATCATGGCTGGGAGTGGTGCCAGTTTTGGTTTCATAGACTCAGGTTCAGCATTTGCAGCCAAGATAGCATGAGCTGAGGAGCCTTGGGTCTGGTCACAGAGCCAGAAGGGGCTGGTCCACTGGCTAGCATATAAGTCAATGTATGTGAAATGTTCTGGATGACCTGGTATTCCCATCCAGATTTTTCAGACCCAGGGCTACATCCAAAGTTTCCTCTGATGACTTTCCATCATGGAATGCAGGCCAGTTAATTTCACACAAAGTCCTCAGTTTTGATCCCATAGTTGCCAGAAAAAGCTCACTTGAAATTATCAAGCATGGTCTACAGGACCAACCCAGGAATTTCCTAATGGGGACTGTATATGTGCCTAGCCCTGTGTGGTGCATAGGGTGAGGTGGAGAGAATTAGTCTTTCCCTCAGCAGAAGCCCATCTGGACATCCCCCTGGAGGGGGCTCAAGGATGCCTTACCATAGGGCCATGTGTGTAAATCCCATGCCTGGTCAACTCTTCTGTTATGGAGGGTTGAGTGCCCACTGAGGCAAAACAGCTTCCAGTGGAACCACAGGTTAAGTTCCAATCAGATTTTGAAGCCACAGGGCTGTGGCACCATCACAATCATTAACACATTCACTCACCATGCATGCAGAAGTGCTTATAATTCCCACTTTAAATTCCTGTTCTAACCTGACCTCTGTACAGCTTTGAGGCTTTCAGCCTGACCCATTACAGAGACCAGTGCCACCTTGGTACACCTCAAGGCTTCTAATGCAGTTTCCTGTAGGTTGGTCAAGCCTGCACTGGCTCCCAATTTCTAGTTACCCTGTGGGCCCTGACCTTGTCCAGACATCTTCCCTGATCTAGTCTTCTTCTACCCAAGGTGAGGCTCCAACCCAGGGAACTGCTGTCCTTCTGGGTTGCCTGGAAAGGGAACCTGGTATACCATTGAGGATGCTCACTTCCAACTGTTCCAGGGACCTCCTGCAGGTTGCTGAGTCTGTGAGTAGCAGCCCCTGACCAACAGGGGTCTTGGCAAGGGAATCTTGCTGGGGCCTCTAAAATAATGCAGAAATACACTTTCAGAAATTGATGTGACACAAAATTGGGTGGAAAAGAGGAGATTTAGTCACATGTGATCCTGAGTCAGGATAGCTCCTAAATGTCTCCAGCCTCCAGCATAGTATGTCCTTCCAATTTATGTTTTGAGTGATAAGTGGAGCCAAGCAAGCAAGTGGGCATTACAACAGCAGATACTTAGAAGTTAGCAGCTGCAATTCACACAAAGAGATGGGAAGGGGGTGTATAAGGGAGAAATTCCAAAACCAAGTACTTGTACTTCTTATCTTTAGCAAGCAGAACTGGCTGGTCTCATGTCTTTGGACAAGAAGGGGTTGCCATAGTAAACCTCAGTCCTTCTTTCTTAGCAACTTTATAATTTTCCATCATTCTATAACATTTATTCTAAGTAGTGCATCATTTCACAATGATCTCTACCTCTGCTTTTATATATAAATTCCCATTATTATTGAGTTAAGCCAATTTCCCACATTGCAAAACCTTTCATTGCAGTGGTCTCAATGCCTATCATGATGGTGCCAAATAAAGTCTGCCTTATTTTTTTTTGGGGGGGGGGTAGGGTGGGAGATTCGAGTTAGGGTCTTACTCTAGCCAAGGCTGACCTGGAATTTGCTATGTAGTCTCAGGGTGACCTCAAACTCATGGCAATCCACCTACTTCTGCCTTCCCAGTGCTGGGATTAAAGGTGTGCACCACCACTCCTGGCTCTTACTCTCTTTAATACATGTCACTAATAATGTTTTCCTTAACTGTGGGTATGAGGTTGTATTGTGCTTGTATATACTTTTGCTATTGATGCTATTTTAAAGCTCTGGGTCTTGTCTTAAAATTTATGTTTTCTCTGGGCAAAAAACAAAAACAAACAAACAAACAAAAAAAAAAACAAATTATGGCTTCAGTGAACTAAAATGGCAAAGAAAATAAGAATTAGTTTTCATTCCATCTTCAACAAGCCATTTTAATGGCTTATTTGAGGTGCAAGTTTCCCCTAGGAGAGCTCCACTTGAGAACAATTGGTAGACAATTTCCTCAGCTCTGAATGATCTTTTGGGATAGCAAAAGCTTTTGATGAATGATGAAAATAATAATGACAATAATCATAAAGATGTACTGTAAGATGCCTTGTGTTAAAAGATGGAAAAATTCTCAGACATTTTTTAATGCTATATCTGGTCACTATACAAAAACCTGTCAGGTTCATGCTGTTTTCAGTCAATTTCACAGTAGGGAGGAGAGACTGGCTACTGGCTTAAGAGAAACAAATTCAAGGTAGGTAGCATAATTGCTGACAACATTCCTTCACAGGGGGAGCTTTTTAGTGTAGCTAATGGAAATTCAAAACAAATAAATGGAGATGTGGGTGTATGGAAGCTGGGCTGAGGGGTGATTATATCAAGAAGCACAGACTTCATGAAGCCCTTTTGAAAATCAGCACCAGAACTGACTACAAGATTGCAGAATGTAGATCTCCCTAGCATAACAGTTTATGAGAGAGTTTTGTGCAGAGTTAGAGCTCCCAGAGGGAGCCTGGGGGAAAGGGAAGACTCTATTGGGCAGGAAGACCAGGATCCTAGACCCAACTGTCACTACTCAGTACCTATGGCAGGTAGTAGTGAATATTTACTGACTGAATCATTTGCATGCACTTAATGGATTTTAATATTAACAAATATTAATAAAGGCTGTAAGGCCACAATGGTCATGCTGTGTGACCAACATCCCATAGTTCATGTTATTACCACACAGCCCAAGAACACCTTATTAATTTAGAAACTTTCTACCCATTCCCACTCTCCCTTACCAACCTTGCCGCTGTGACTCTGGGGCTACTTCTGATATGGTAACTGAGTATAGCTCAGAGCTAAGAGAAGGAAAGGTCACTTCCCTTGACCCACACCTCTGCATACCATGCAAAGCCCCTCCCTCACAGAGCAATTTCTCACTTATTCTCATAAAACCCTCTTCTGACCCACCTTGGCTATTTTTCTGGATCTCCCGCTTCCCAGATGTGAGCATCTGCCTTGTTCTCTCCACTCCCTTCTTTCTGTCTCTGAACCCTCAGTGCCATTAGCTATGTCTTAGACTTTGCATAGGACTTGTCATTATGGAGTTTTTCCCGAGTATTGGGCAGAAGGAACTATTTCATTGACAAAGGATCCACGACAACCTAAAACAGTGGTGCAGTGGAGTGAAAGGAGATGCAAGGTGATGAAGAAGACAAAAGACATTATCTCAACAATGGGCTGTGGAAAGGGAACATGGCTGGAGATGATAAAATGGTTGATAAATGAAAACAAGCCTCTCTCCTGCCCACTGACTATTTGGAATGTCCTTGCTGCTGCCAGTCTTTTTCTGATCTATAGCATACATAAATCTACAGTGTTTTATGCATTATCAATACATAAAGAAATGCTAAAGAGAAAAACTAATCCATTATCTTATTATACTAACAAACCAGGTAATTACTATTCCCTTTCCTCTCCAGCTGTTTCCATAGATACATGTCAGCTCAGCTTCCTGGTTAGTCTTTTTTTTTTTTTTTTTTTTTTTAAGGTAAGGTCTTACTCTAGCCCAGAATTCACAATATAGTCTCAGGGTGGTCTCCAATTCATAGCAATCCTCTTATTTCTTCCTCCCAAGTGGTGGGATAAAAGGCATGTGCCACCATGCTTTGCCTGCTTGGTCTTTTTGACCAGTTGGATCACATATGGCATGGCAAGCATGGTAAGGTCACCATATGTCTTCCTGTTAAATTTGTTAGATGCCCTCCATTTTTAGTCTCTGCCCAGATGCCAAATAATTTGTGGCTTCCATTTGACCTCTATTTATCTTACAGGATCCTGGAAGCCTGTTATTTCCTGTCTTTTCCAGGTCCTGGACTTAACTGACAAGGCTCATGCCTTTAGCTGATATAACTTATACAAAATAGGTTGAAAGTTAACTTTGTAGCAGAACCTGAGCTTAGCATAGCCCCGGGTTCAGTTCTCAGGAACACAAAAGTATATCAAAATTGTAAATATTTATAAAATGTATTAAAACATGTGAAAATTTCACATGTATAAACTTTTACTGTCCAAGTTACATATTGGTGTCTCTAGGTTGGTAGTGTTGATTGCAGCAGTTCTCTCTTCCTAGTATATATTTGGGAAGGACTTTGATCTATTCTAAGGTGATATCCCCCCTATTTGCTCCATGTGGCTCCAAGAATCAGTGTGTGACATCCTAGATGGCAAATATCTGATTTTGCTTAATTGTTTTCCTATTTCCAGATAGTCAATGCCTAAGTAAATGTTTTATAATTTACTGTCCTTTTGGAAGAATTATCATTTCTTAATTAAATGGTCTTAATTCTTGAAGAAAAATCCCATGAGTGGGATTATGAAGGAAGGATTTTAAATTATTTATTTTGATGAAACAATTACTTAGACATCATTGTAGCTTACAGGACTGGGAGAGTGCTTCTATTTCCCATAGTTATGGGTATGCATATTGGGACAATAAGGTGACTGTCCTTGTTGTGGGAGCTGTTATATGGATCCACTGGATTCCATGAAAACAAAATGGTTATAGAGTGTATGAATGAAAAGCAAAGTAATTTGAGATATATTTTATCACCTTTGAGCTGTTATGTGTTATATTCACTGTATTCTCTATAGACTGACTGGATCATGTATCTTAACTACCTGTGATGGTGTTTTAAAGAAATTTAGAATCTATTTTTTTTTCTTCCTTCCTTCTAGGCATTATAACACTGAGAAAAGTCTCTTTTGTGGCATTTGGTTGAAGAACTTGTTAAATTAACTAGACAAAGCCTTCATAGAAAAAAGCTCCTTGTCTATTCCCTGGGTAGTCACAGTTCCCTTTGAGTGGTAGAAAATGGGTCTTTGGGACCCTGTAAGGTCATGGTGGCAGCAAGTGCTCCTTAACTGAGAACAGCACTGTAGAGCCATGGCTTTTAGGAAAGCCCAGGAGAAGGTGAAGTGTTGGTAGTTCTGGGGAGTCATTTCCTAGTAAGCTCACACCTCAGTGATATCTAACCTTGGTGGGAAAATGACTGTGGACATCAGACTTACGATTAGTCTTTATTGGGTGGGAGTGGTTGGTTATACAAATATGTGGAAGGCAAAAGGCATTAGGTTCCTTGCTGGTACTAAGCACTAAGGAGCTAGAGGATGCATAGTTCTGAGTTTAATGCCAACCTGGGTTGTATAAGGGATATTGTCTCACCCCGGGAAAAGAAGTAAAGAGAGGTGACAATTTGAAGTCACGCTATACATTAATGATTAGCCTTCTACCTCTTTTCCCACTATCATCACTCTGGCTTATAGATATAATGAAACATGAACGCTAGAGCCATGTTAGAATTAGGTAATAGATAGTATTTATGAGAATTATTAAAATAGACAAATAGATTTAAAATTTCAAATATCTTGAGATTGAGTGTTGGGAACTTTGAATTTAGGAATATGGCCTTTATACAGAGAAAAATCAGGCAAACAAATGAGAAGTCAGGAACTGCTAGATTATCTTATTAATCACAAATATATCAGTTGTTATCTGTCATATTTATGTCACTTTGCTAACATTGTCCCTTTAAAGATTGTAACCCCAATGCCAATTAAAAAACAAAAATAGGGCTGGAGAGATGGCTTAGCGGTTAAGCGCTTGCCTGTGAAGCCTAAGGACGCCAGTTCGAGGCTCGGTTCCCCAGGTCCCACCTTAGCCAGATGCACAAGGGGGCACACGCGTCTGGAGTTCGTTTGCAGAGGCTAGAAGCCCTGGCACACCCATTCTCTCTCTCTCCCTCTATCTGTCTTTCTCTCTCTGTCTGTCGCTCTCAAATTAAAAAAAAAAAAATTAAAAAAATAAATAAAAAATAAAAATAAAAAGACTATCTCCAAAGAAATTATATTGTAAAATATTTCTACTTCAACATATGAATTTGGGGAGTGGACCTAATTTAGCTCACTCTATTTATGAGAATCTTGGGAAACATGCTAAAAATATCCATTTTTGGAATTAAATAATACATTTAAAACATTTATTTATTTCATATATGTGTGTACATGGTGTGCTTGAATGTATGTATTCGTTTTTGTATTTGTATGGGTGCACATGTCTGTGTGTGGGTACGTGTGTGTGTAGGTAGAGGCCAGAGGACCACCTTGGGTTCTCTGTCTACCTCTTTTTGAGTTGGTATTTCACTAGCTTCTAGCTCACAAATTAGGCTCAACTGGTTGGCCTGAGAGCCCTGCCTCTCTAGTCCTGGGATTAAAGTCTCATGCTGCCATACTTGGTATTTTACATGGGTACTGGAGCTCAAACTCAGGTCCTCAAGCTTGCAGGGTGAGCACTAATAACTGAGCCATATCCCCGAGCCCCTACATTTGGAACATTTCAAAGTTCCTATTATGTATGTGCCCATAACTTGGCTAGACCCAATATGGGATTGTAAAGAATTTGGAGCCCTTTTGAAAGGAAAGTTAAAATGAGTTAGAGGACAGAAATAACTTTTAAATTGTGAAAATACAAAGCAAATGCTATGACTTGGAACTGTAACTTTCTCTAAAGATCCATGTGTTAAAGATTTATTCTCAGCTTGGTACTATCTGAAGGTCGTGGAAACCATTAAGAGACTGGACCTGGTGGGAATATTTGGGTCATTGGGTCTGTACCTTCAAAGCAGATTTTGAGATCCTGATCTCTGTCTTTTTTTTGGGGAGGGGGGAGATCTTCTGGGCCACACTGCATGCTTCTTCCATGATGGCCTTGTTATAGGACTAAAAGCAATGGGTATAAGGCACCATGCATTGAATTGTCCTAAACTCTAAACTGAGCCAAAATAAAACTTTCCTCCATGTAGCCATTCATCTTAGAAATTGTTATAGTACAGAAGGAAAGTTAACAGAGTACACTTTATAACCAATTTACAAAAATGTATGTTTTTCCCTAAAGAAGAAAGGCAAATGGCAATAGATTTTTCAAGACAGGTTATGTGAAAAGCTGAATTTTGAGCTAGAATAGATAATATACTCTCTCATCCCTGACTTTTTCAATCTTTTTCATTTCCAAACCTGTGCTTATATCTTCAGATTGAAATTCTAATGACTTAAATAATTTTATAAAGTCATAGCCTTTTTAAAAGAAAATTCTGCTCATACTGCAAATTGGGCAAGGAGTTCCAGGGTATGTCATCACTTGTCATAGGACTTTCAGAGCTCTCTGCTAAAGCAGTGCCTTTGGGTTGTCCGTGCTTCAGTAACCCTTCACTCATGCTCCTGTATGAAATTCCTATGAGATGCTTCACTAGGCTAGACCTATTTGGAATTGTTTCTTTGGTTTGTTCTTGTTGCCCTATCAGAAATGAATAGACTTTTTTTAATGCCTCCTCAGAAAAGTCATGCAATACTACCCTGTAACTTTACTACCTATCACATTATTTGTACCAACTTTGCATTTGGCATGCATAGAAGAAAGATAATAAATAGACATAACTTTTGAATGCTAAAATTAAAGGCTTTAGAACAAAATATTACTAGGTCTCAAAGATTATGCTAAAATATATAAAATTATTTAATTCACCAAATATTTGCTGATCATTTACGATGTGCTAAGCACTATGCTAGATGACTATTAGGTTTTAGGATTCAAGACTTGGTTCAAGAGAGAAACATGGAGTTGGAAGGTAAGCTTCGGCCTGCTCAGGGAGAGCCAAACCTATTCCTTTAAGGTCCCCTGTGAGATAGTAGGGAGGTGTTGGGTCACAAGGAGATGGATAAAAAGGTCAGATGATATCACCCAACTAGACTTAGAGCTGGCTGAGGCAGGTGTTTGAAAAAAAAACCCAAGGACATCCTGGATAAGAGGTATATGAAAAAACTGTTAGCCTAGTTAATATGTGACTTATGTGTTGTAACAGCGTTTATTCTGGGCCTGAGGTTAAGGAACATGAATATGTTCTTATATCCCTGAGCTTTTTCTGCTTATGGAAGGGCCCATTCTCAGGATGAGGGAACTTTGGTCTTTGTGAGAGCTTTAAGGAGAGAAAGTCAGGCTAGGTCTGTGAGGCTCTTTACAGGATTGAGGTATAGAAGAAACTTCAGAGTGGTGGGTCTCTTTGTAACACTACCTGGTGGGTTTGGGTTCTAATACAGATGTGATGAGAAAAATCAAAACAACATGATTCATGACTCTACACTCAGGAAGCTCACATTGTGAGGATAATGATGCTTATGCATTTTAGCATATGTTTTAGTCAGGGTTCTCTAGAGGAACAGAACTGCTAGTCTGCCCATTGTGAAGACTTCCCTTCACCACAGTCCTTCAGCGTTGTTCCAGAAAGGGGCTGTAATGCTGCAGCTGTCCACTTCTGGATGGTGACTGCATAACATGCTGAACCATCTGTAAGCCATGCCCTAGACCTCTCCTCCTCAGTTAATTGATCATAGGGCACACCCCATGATGCCATAGGTGCATGCTTGGGGACAGAAGGCATTGCAACAGGAGTAGCAACCATAAGCATTTGGGCAACTTCCTCATGTAACTTACTCGTACCTTCAGGGCCTGCTCGAGCCCAATCATGTATATGTATACTTCCACTTAATGATGGACTGCTGCTGTGCATGTCCAACTTTATGGCCTGGTGGGTCAGATAACACCCAGCTCATAATGGGCAGCTCAGGTCGCATAGTAACTTGATGACCCATTGTCAAATGTTCAGTTTCCACTAAGGCCCAATAGCAGGCCAAGAGCTGTCTCTCAAAGGGACAATAATTGTCTGGTTCTCTTTGTTTGTAGAAGTCACCCAACCAAAAGCAGCTTGTGGGAAAAAGAAATTTATTTTGGCTTACAGGCTCAAGGGGAAGCTCCATGATGGCAGGGGAAAACGATGGCATTAACAGAGGGTAGACATCACCCCCTGGCCAACATAAGGTGGATCACAGCAACAGGAGGGTGTGCCAAACACTGGCGTGGGGAAATTGGCCATAACGTCCATAAGCCCTCCCTCAACAATACACTCCCTCTAGGAGGCATTAATTCCCAAATATCCATCAGCTGGGAATCTAGCATTCAGAACACCTAAGTTTATGGGGGACACCTGAATCAAACCACCATATCAGAGTTAGCTTGTCTACTTGGGGTTTTCACATCACTCTCCATGTAGGTTTCTGGACAGTACTACCTTCAACCTTATATAATGTGGTGGTTTGATGATGATAATTGGAAAATAAAGCTTTCTGGAGGTGGTGTGTTGTAGGGGGCAGAATTATGGGTATTATAGCCAGTTTCCCCTTGCCAGTGTTTGGTACAATCTCCTGTTGCTGTTGTCTACCTTATGTTGGCCAGGGGGTGATGTCCACCCTCTGCTCATGCCATTGCATTCCCCTGCCATCATGGAGCTTCCTATTGAGTATGTAAGCCAAAATAAACCCTTTTTCCCCAAAAGCTGTTCTTAGTCGGGTGATTTCTGCCAGCAGTGCAAACCCAACTGCAACAGTATAGTGGTACCAAGGAATGGTGTCATTTGCTGCAAACACCTGACTGTGTGGCTTTGGCTTTTTGGAGCTGATTTTCAAGAGAAATGTGGAAGGATTTGAAACCTTGGCCTGAGAGATTCTTTGCAGTGCTATAAGTACAGCTTGATGGACTATTCTGGTCAGAGTTGAAAGACCTGAAATCAGTAAGAACTATGGACTGTGAGGTTTGGCTTATGAAGGTGAGAAAGAGCCTTACTTGGACTGGGCTAGAAGCAGTTTGTGTAAGAGACTTGCTGTTATGTCCATGTCCTGAGAACTTGTGCAGTATTGCAGTGTGTAGAAACGGTCTGGTGTGTGAAGAGTGATATGGCACAGAAAGAAATCTTTGAGCCAAAACTGCTGCCCTGTTCAGCTGTAAATGTATGAGAGATTACAACCATTGAGATTGGGCAAGCTGACCTGCATTGGGACAACAGAAAGAATGCATTGTTTTGAAGGGGTCTATATGCTGAAGGAATGTTCAGTTCTTCAAAGTCTGCTTTAGTTCCATGCCCCACCTGCCCGGATTAACAAATTGGCACCCTACCTGATATGGAGTATAATAAATACAGGAAAAAGAGGGTTATTGAATTTGTAACACAGTCTTGTATTTTGAAATGAACATGGGCAGTGTGAAGCAGGGTTGCCTGCATGGAGACCAGATGGAGCTGTGAAGATGAACTGTGGGCTGCAGTGGAGACCCAGTGGAGAAGCTGGGAGATGAGATGGCTGCTAAGAAAGCTGCTGGCCCTGCATGAAGTTTTCCAGGACTGTGAGTAGCCTAGCTGGAGGGGTGGAAATAGACTTCCAGAGACTTGTTGCTGGTTAGGATTATTGGACTTAGAGACTTGTCACTAGCCACAGTAATTGGTCTTGGAGCTATAGAGTTTGATGTTTGCCCTGATTGTTTTAAATCTTGTATTGGTTAAATATTGCTTTGCTATGCCCAGTGCCATCTTTTGCACTATGAATGCTTATTCTGTACTATGAGAGCTTTGGGGGGAATTTTATTTTTTGGATATTATGGCTCAGTTAAAGGACCTTGGATTATGGGGATGTTTGAACAGCATTATTATTGATATAAACTATGGAGACTTTTAAAGTTGGACAGAATGTATTCCATTTTATATCATGGATGGCTATTGGTTTATGGACGCCAGGGGTGGAATGTGGTGGTTTGATTCAGGTGTCCCCCATAAACTTAGGTGTTCTGAATGCTAGGTTCCCCAGCTAATTGCAATTTGAAACTAAAGCCTCCTGGAGGGGGTGTATTATTGGGGGAAGGCTTATGGGTATTATAGCCAGTTTCCCCTTGCCAGTGTTTGGCACACTCTCCTGTTGCTATTATCCACCTTATGTTAGTCAGAGGGTGATGTCCACCCTCCGTTCATGCCATAATTTTCTCCTGCCATCATGGAGCTTCCCCTGGAGTCTATAAGCCAAAATAAACCCTTTTTCCCAAAAGCTGCTCTTGGTTGGGTGATTTTTTCCAGCAATGTGAACCTGACTGCAACACCGGGGAAGATAGTTATAGACTAGGTACTGTTACAAAGAGCATAGAAAACGAACTTTAGGGTAAAATATTAAAGTTTAGTCACAAGTTAATTGTTTACCTTGTGGTACACAGGAACTGCACTGTGATGGTTCCATAAATAAAGTGGGCTTTATTTTCTGTATATACCTTGGCCTTTTTTTTTTTTTTATCAGCCTCACACAGCAGTTTCTCCTCTCTAGAGTTGCAACATATAGCTGTGTTTGACCTGTTTTTCCATGTTTTTTTTCTATATATTAATTTCATTTGTATAAGTTAAATATATAGATACTCATGCATAATGACTTTTTTTTGGCAAAGAGCTGTGTACTAAAGGACAGTGACATGGGACACCTATATTTTGAAAGAGGTAAAAGGACAAAGACTTAAGGAGTTTTACAATTATCACTTTTTTTGAGACAGGGTCTCATTACCCTATCTTGCTATACAGAGAGGGCCCAGGCTGGGCTCAGACCCAATATCTACCTGCCTCAGCTTCTGAGTTATAGTAATATACAACCATATTTAGTTACTATGACAAATTTTGGCTCTAAGAAAGTTTTCTGTAATCTTCAACTCAAAGTGTTCAGAGACTTAAACTCTTTTAGCTAGTTAGCAGCAGAGCTGAAGCTTGTTTGAGAAGCTGCTACTGTCTATTGCATTGATAGTTCCATTATTTCTATTGCTAATATGCCTTTATTCTTCCCATATTTCTTCTTTTAGGACAATTTCAGAAATGTAGCTTTTGGATGTTCTGTTTATAGTTTGAATTTTCACAAAGCGGTTGATGCCCTTTCTCTTAAAAACAATAGTTTGTGGGGGGTGGACAGATGGCTTAGCAGTTAAGGCATTTGCCTGCAAAGCAAAATACCTCAGTTAGATTCCCTAGGACCCATAAGACAGATGCACAAGGGGGCACATGCATCTGGAGTTTGTTTGCAGTGGCTGGAAGCCATGGCATACCCATTCTCTCTCTCTCTCTCTAAAATAAATAAATAAAAATAAATTTTTAAAGAAAAAATAGTTTTCTCCAGACCAACTAGGCAGGCTAAAGCTGAATGTGAAAAGCACCTTTCCCTAGACAGACAGAATATATAATGAAAGCAGCAATTTCCCAGAACATAATCCTTAAACTCAAACTGATTTCTCTTCTTTCCTTGAATGGACAAGTCAACTGGATTTTATTTTATTATTTTTTGAGGTAGGGTCTCATTCTGACACAAGCTTATTTGGAATTCACTATGTAGTCTCAGATTGGTCTTAAACTCACAGTGATCCTCCTACCTCTGCCTCCCAAGTGCTGGGATAAAGGTGTATGCCACCATGCCTGGCTGGATTTTTTTTCTTTTTTTTAAACTTTTATTTTTATTTTTCTCAAATTTTAAAAAATTTTTATTAGCATTTTCCATGATTATAAAAAAATATCCCATGTTAATTCCCTCCCTCACCCCCACACTTTCCCCTTTGAAATTCCATTCTCCATCATATTACCTCCCCATCACAATCATTATACTTACATATATACAATATCAACCTATTAAGAACCCTCCTCCCTTCCTTTCTTTTCCCTTTATGTCTCATTTTAAACTTACTGGCCTCTGCTACTAAGTATTTTCATTCTCATGCAGAAGCCCAGTCATCTGTAGCTAGGATCCACATATGAGGGAGAACATGTGGCGCTTGGCTTTCTGGGCCTGGGTTACCTCACTTAGTATAATCCTTTCCAGGTCCATCCATTTTTCTGCAAATTTCATAACTTCATTTTTCTTTACCGCTGAGTAGAACTCCATTGTATAAATGTGCCACATCTTCATTATCCACTCATCAGTTGAGGGACATCTAGGCTGGTTCCATTTCCCAGCTTTTATAAATTGAGCAGAAATAAACATGGTTGAGCATGTACTTCTAAGGAAATGAGATGATTCCTTCGGATATATGCCTAGGAGTGCTATAGCTGGGTCATATGCTAGATCAATCTTTAGCTGTTTTAGGAACCTCCACACTGATTTCCACAATGGCTGGACCACATTGCATTCCCACCAGCAATGTAGAAGGGTTCCTCTTTTTCTACATCCCCACCAACATTTATGATCATTTGTTTTCATGATGGTGGCTAATCTGACAGGAGTGAGATGGAATCTCAATGTCGTTTTAATCTGCATTTCCCTGATGACTAGTGACATAGAACATTTTTTTAGATACTTACATGCCATTAGTATTTCTTCCTTTGAGAATGCTCTATTTAGCTCCATAACCCATTTTTTTGATTGGATTGTTTGATTCCTTATTATTTAACTTTTTGAGTTCTTTGTATATCCTAGATATTAATCCTCTATCAGATATATAGCTGGTGAAGATTTTTTTCCCATTCTGTAGGTTGCCTCTTTGCTTTTTTCACTGTGTCCTTTGCAGTACAAAATCTTTATAATTTCATGAGGTCCCAGTGATTAATCTGTGGTTTTATTGCCTGAGCAATTGGGGTTGTATTCAGAAAGTCTTTGCCAAAACCAGTATGTTGAAGGGTTTCCCCTACTTTTTCCTCTAGCAGTTTCAGAGTTTCAGGTCTGATGTTAAGGTCTTTAATCCATTTGGACTTAATTCTTGTGCATGGCTGGCTGGATTTTTTAAATTAATATTTATCATGACTTGTTTGGCATAGTAAAATTCTTTGATGTGTGCATACAAAGGGTGTGTTTGTAGTGTGTATGTCTGTAAATGTGAATGTGAATATGTATATTAATATATATACATTTAGTTACAAATAGAAGCTTAGTTTATCCTTTGAAGCATCCAATTTTTATATGACTAGTTAGGACACAAACCTGTTATATTCATATTGATAATACAGTTCTCAAAACAGTGGTTTTAGTAGTTAAAGTTTCATCAGCTATACTTAGAGATATTTGGCAATATGAGAAAATGCTTGCTTTCATTCCTTTATGGCTGCAATTTTTTATGCATGTATAAATACAAAACTACATATTGAAGGCCAACATTTTACTCTCAAATATAGCAAATATTTCCTTTGCAGGAAAAATACCCATCCAGGCTTGTATTCCTCCATTTTAAAATTTAACAACTTTTAATTTCGAAAACATAAGTTCAATCAAGCCATTCCCTCCATTCCTCCAAAACAAAAGTTCCAAAAGACCAACATCCAGATGTTCAGATTCATCTCACCCCAATCTTGGTACCAACTTCTGTGGCAGACAACTTCAGATTCACTGAGATGAACTTCCAGACCAGGCACAATTTTGGAGGAAGGGATTTATTGAAGTTTACAGATCCAGGGGAAGTTCCATAATGGCAGAAGAAGCTGGCCTACTTTCACAGATCCAAGCAGATAGAGAGAAGCACAAACCTAAAAGCCAAAAGCCATGCAACACAGAACACTTCAGGAACTCTAGCTAGGCACACTTTGTATACCTTTAGATTGAAATATTAATCCCACTACCACACCTTAAGATCCGTCCAGTGACATTGCCTCAAGCCAGGTGGCTGCAGATGTAAACTACAAACTAATAAAACACTGAATATATTGGGGGCCATCTATTCAAACTACCATACCTACTTACATCTTTAATTGCTTCTGCATACAAAATTGGTTATTTACCCAACTCACTTCCTGCTCCCAACAGAATTTATTTAGGTTTTTCAAGGTAGTGTCTTGCTCTAGCTCAGGTTGACCTGGAATCACTATGTAGTCTCAGGCTGGCTTTGAACTCATGGCGATCCTCCTACCTTTGCCTCCTGACTGGGATTAAAGGTGTACACCACCATGCCTGGCCCAACAGATTTTTTTGTGGGGGGCGGTAGAGGTAGAGTCTCACTCTGGCCCAGTCTGACCTGGAATTAGCTATGTAGTCTCAGGGTGGCCTCAAACTCACATTGATCCTCCTACCTCTGCTTCCTGAGTACTGGGATTAAAGGCATGCACCACCGTACCTGGCCTCCCAACAGATTTTTATTCAGTTATATATCCTTGCCCTCAAAGGTCAAAGATCTATGAGGCTTTGGCTTCAGAATTGGGTGCTAACTAACCTGGGCCCATTGCACTTCCACCTTCTTACTCCTCTTCTGTCTACAGTCATGGTGTAGAGCAGACCTATATATAGTCAAGTAGGGGTAACTCTCAAGAGCCTTTCTTGAAGTGGTGGGGTTGAGACCTTCTTTGTGGGTATAGGTGAGGCAGATATAAAACTAGGTAGATATAATAACTATGAAATGAGCCAGGTGTGGTGGCTCACTCCTTTAATCCCAGCACTTGGGAGGCAGAGGTAGGAGGATCACCATGAGTTCAAGGCTACCCTAAGACTACATAGTGAATTCCAGATCTGCCTGGACTAGCATGAGACCCTACCTTGAAAAATAAACCAAACAAAGAAAACCAACTAGGAAGTGGTAGCTCTTTTGTAGCAATAATGGAAGCCTACTTTCAGAAAGCAAAGACCCTGTATCATTAGTGGCTAACTGAACTGGCAAATTTAAGCAAATTGGATGCTGACTTACTTAGGACTTTCTAGTTACATGAGTCAATAAATTCCCTTATAACTTAAGTTCAATTTTGTGTTATTTACAACAAAAAGTCTCCTGATAGATAAGGAATTCTCATTATCTATTCAGCAGTAGTTAAAGTCTTCTTAGTCTTTGATTATCAGAGGGATTCTCGTATTAGCAGGTCTGAAAATTGCTATAAACACTTTCATATTCTGGAAGTGAAAATGATCAAAACTTGAGTTATGTAGGCCCCCAGGCTTTCTTTCTGTACCCTTTGCTCCCTTATGTGACATCTCTTGCTGTATGCTTTCTCTCCATACATGCTGTTGTCCATACCCTTTTAGAGCTCTGTACTACATTGATGAGTTCTGCAGAACTTAGTTCCAATGTTTCTCCTTTAGGGAGCCTTTATTGACCTCTCCAGAGATGGTCAGGTGAACTCACAGCTCAGCTTCTCTTCATATTATTTCCTTGGCATTAGTCATTCAGCTATACTTACATGTATAGCTGATTTATTAAACAGCCTTGAATCCATGAAGTATAAACATGAAACCACTTTATGCTTCCATGATCATTGCCTTCATCCACTATATTTCTTTTTATTTATTTTTCTAGCTGCACTTTAGGTGTAACTCATTGGTATTTGGTGTAAGAAAACTGAACCGCTGTAAGAAAATACTTTTGTGTGTAACAATACAGCTCTCAAGACTAGAAAGTTCAAGATAAAGACACCTGAATAGTTGGTATCTCATAGGAGCTGCTCTTTGCTTAGCATAGTGCCTGTAGTTCCATCCTTTAGAGGGGACCTCACAGGACAGAAGGCAAAAAGGGAGTGAATGGCAGTCTTATCCTGTGCCTTTTATATGATGAGGAGTCCTCATGATTTAGTCACTTTCCAAAGGTCCTGCCTTTTAATAGTACCACAACAGAATTGAAATTCCAGCATGAATTGTGGAGATCTAGGACATGAATACTAAAACAAGACAAGACACTTCTGTCTAAAAAAAAATTATCTAAATTGTTTCAGTGTGAGCTACATTTTAAACTACCCACTACTCATACATTAACTCTGACTGAGAAGTCCACAGGGATGGGGTCATGGTATGCTTGGTTTTCCTTGCTTCTCTCTACCCTTTTTGGTTTTGGTTTTGTCAGGATGTTAGCTATGATAATATGAGTGGGGGTGGATTACCCTAGTGGGATGGATTGTTGAACCTCACCAGACTCAATTCTCTTGGTTGTCTCCACATAGTCGATGTATATCATTGGGTACAGAATGAACGCTACTCAGCTTTATCTGGTTCCTTTATCACTGCCAAAATGTCTTCTATTGGACGCCACTAAAGATCCACACAGCCAAGGTCTCTGCAGATAGATTTTTCACTTACAGGCTACTTGTGCAACCCCAGAATCTTAAGCTTCCCCTTAAATGCCTTGAAAATGAGGTGGAACCAGGTTCTCTTCTGCACCCACAAAGGCATGTTAGTAACTGAGCATTCTTCTGGCAAAAACTGTCTCCTACTTTTAGAAATATCCATAGACATATGCATGGGCTCCCAAAATTCTCATTTTGACAGGATTCATAGAAGACATAAAACAGGGAATCAACCAAAATACTAGGGTTTTTAATTCATTAATACAAGTAATGCTTTGTTTCGGGCACTGTGCTATGGACATAAAGACAAATAAACTCTGACTTCATGAAGCTCAGCCTAGAAAGAAACCGATGTGATGTACAATTGATAAATAGTCTACAGTGTGATAACATCAGCACTAGAAGTGCTATATGAGGTGGGAGTGATGGAATGATGGAAGGAAGAAGGCATTTGAGGGGAGGTAGTATATAAATAATGATGAATGGAATTTTTCATGTGTGCAAGAGCAGAAAAACACCCTAAGTAAAAGGTACAACAAAAATATGTGTACCTAGAAATGCTGGGGGTGATTTCTGACAATGAATAAGGACAGAAACAGACTCAAACTTTAATTATCACTCTTAAAATGACAGTTTGAAGCTTATGTCTTTTTCTCCATTCTATATAGCTCACAAGATCATTGAATTTGTTGTTGTTGTTGTTGTTTGCCAGTCCTTCTGGATCACAATTGGTCACAGCCCCCACAGGGTAGAAGCTAAGAAATACAGCAAGGAAGAGGGAAATTTACTGAAGTCAACACAGGAGAAGAGAAGGTCCAGGAAGTCCTCTGGGTCTTATATCATCATAGGAAGATGAACAGGGCCTGGCTACAACAGCACTTGTTATATGGGTCTGCATTGCAGCCTTGTTTCACACATCCTTTTGTCAATGTGACTCTTAGTTGCATTCAGAAGAATGTTCAGGCGTTTGACATTGAGTGCATGAATTTAGGAAAGCAAATCATAGCAGTTATTGGGTTGTGCCAGACCCTTGGAATGCTCTAGCTCCCCTGGTAAGGAGACAAAGTTACTATATGAGTGGAAAGCTGACTTTGTTACCATCTCTTTCCTGGGAGAAAGAAATCCAATGCCTTATACTCTTTGTCACTTAGCCATCAATACTTTTTGAGCAAGAGGTATCCAAATCCAGGCCTTCTTATGGAGTGGGGGTTTTGGTGAATTTGGTGCAGGCATTTCCATACTATTTAGACTCATGGCTTGAATCTATTTTGTGCAATCTGCCATTTTCTCATGCCTGGAATCTCCAGGTGAGAAATGAATCCCAGCCTTTGTCTGTGGGTGCTCCCAAATCAAGAGAACACACAGCAGGTTCTTGGCGCCTCCTCTCTGTACTACTCATTGGAGGAATGAATCTGAGATTCTACCATTTGCTCCATTCTGATGGGGTGAACACCAGACTCCCCTCCCAGCAAGTGTCCCTATATTTTCTAAAAGTTGGTGTTGAGCTCTCCTATTCTTGGTCTTTGATGGTGATGTCAGCAAGGCACATTATCTTGATTTCACTCCAGATAGGTTAAAAAGGAAAGTGAAAACATGTGGGAATAGTTTGTGTATCATTTAGTAATTTTTTTAAAAAATATTTTTTTTGTTCATTTTTTATTTATTTATTTGAGAGTGACATACACAGGGAGAAAGACAGATAGAGGAAGAGAGAGAGAATGGGCGCGCCAGGGCTTCCAGCCACTGCAAATGAACTCCAGACGCGTGCGCCCCCTTGTGCATCTCATTTAGTAATTTTTGAGGGAATGTTCCAATAGTTACTCTCCAGTCCTTTGCATTGAAATTTAAAGAATTCTAAGGTAAGTAGAAAAGTACCATCCCACATCTTATTATATGCCTCAAGACTGAAGGTACAAATTAAAGACACTGAAAGTGAAAATATTTTATTCACTAATGCACAATATTTTATAAATTAGTAACAAATATGCATTAATTTATAAAAATACTATTTTTTCCTAAGTACTTTGTTGAGTACAGTGCAAAATTTGCAAGTTGAAAGGGTTCAGGTAGATAAGGTAAATGGATAATTATGGGCTGTGTGTAAAATAATAAAGAATGGTTGAGGCTATAGTGAATCGTAATAGTCTGCCCTGTCTGAAAGGGGTAGCTTACCAGTTTCATTTGGCAAAAAAAAAAAAAAAGAAAAAGAAAAAGAAAAAAAAAGCCTAATATTAAGATCTTACTGTTTCTTAAGAGAATTGGAAATCCAAATTTTTAAATAATATTTTCTAAATTTTCAAACAATGGCAACCAATTTAATTAAATAAGTTCAACAGAAACCTTATAATGGGCCAAACTTAGTGGTTTCTTAACCAATAGTTTACCACTTCCAAGAAAGTACTATATGTTAGATGTTCTGCTAATGATGGTTATGTATGCTCTTTCAACAAATTCTAAATAATGCTCTAAAATAACACCATTGATTTTCAGTCAACTAAAATGGCAGTTTTTTTAATAAATTTCATAAATGACCCTTTTCTGAGTCCATGTTTTCAATTATTTAAAAATATTTATTCATTTATTTGACTGAGAGGAGAGAAAGAGGCAGATATAGAGAGAATGGGCACATCAGGCCCTCCAGCCACTATAAACAAACTTCAGACACATGTGCTGTCTTGTGCATCTGGTTTACATGGGTCCTGGGGAATCAAATCTGGGTCCTTTGGCTTTGCAGGCAAATGCCTTAACTGCTAAGCCATCTCTCCAGCCCATTTTCATGCATTCTTTTGAAGCTTGACTAACCTCTCCACAGCAATCTGGGGTGGAAGCCAACTCTGCAATGAGTAGGTATGTGGTGTAATTAATCCCAGAGTCAGATGGATGCAAGAGTTGGGCAGCTTTCTAAACTTGTTTATCCTAGCTTCTTCAATTTAAAAAGCAGGCAAAAGAGACTATGAAATCAAATAGGAGCCTAGCAAACAAGTGAGTTGAATACTAGTAGAAAATTCATGTTTATATTCAAACCCATTTATCTCTATAAAGTGATTTAAAAATTCAATCATATATATTCATTTTCATTTGGATGAACCCCATGCTATTGAAATACTTTTTGAAAAGATCTCTTAAGTCTAGAGGCTTTTATTCAAGTTTCATGAAGAATCAGCATTGCAGTGCTCTGCAAAGTTTTATTCCTGAATCAATGTGTGTGAGAAGGTTAGAATAATTATTATGTAATATGTAGACAAAGACACTTGAGACAGTGATTCCAGATAAGAGCATTTTGTAAAATATGAACATCAGATTGCTAAACAAATGACTTCCAGCAGCATTGCTTTTATTTTGTCATTTTTTCCTCCTCCTCCTTTGCACCCTTTCTTTTCTTTTTCTCTCCATCTTCTTCTCTTCTTCCTCTCTCCTCCTTCTCTTTCTCTTTATCTTTTAAGATAGAGTTTTACCAAAAAAAAATAATAATAATAGTCTTACTCTGTAGCTCAGGCTGTCCTGGAACTCATATCAATTTTCCTGTCTCAGACTCCCAAACTCTGGGATTTCAAGCATAAGCCACCACACTCTGCAGTAGTTTTGGTGTCTGAAGCTCTTTCTTGTTGTCTTGAACTCTATCCTATCAGCAGGGGACACAAAATTTTCTGGATGTATGTGCTTTAATGATGTTATATCCTTTAAGTGGCAAGAGTAGGGAGGCTGCTTCCTTGAGCTTTTTTTTTTTTTCTCTCTATAAGAATAGAACTTTTCTATTACCTCCTCTCCTCTCTCCTTTATAATATGTGTGAGTATGAGAAAGTTGTAGGTAGATGAAATTTTCAGGTTTGGAGGTCATCCATGACAGACCCTCACCTACTGATTCATTGGTAACATTAGAAAGGGAAACATCACAGTAGTCCATCTGTAGGATTTAAAATACCATACAAAAGGGAAGAGCCAGAGGAACAAAATCTACTGACCCTAGTTAGAAACTAAATCACGACCTTTAGCAGTTAATCCAGGGGACTAAGAAGATATATCAGCAGTTAAAGGCACTTGCTTGTAAAGCTTGGTGGCCCAGGTTCAGTTTCGCAGTCTCCCACATAAAGCTGGATGGGCATTCGATTTCAACAGCAAGAGAACTTGTTGTGACCATGAATGAACACACATACACACACACACACACACACACACACACACACACACGAGCACGCGCGTTCGCGCGCAGTCAGGCAAATCAATAAAATTTAAAAAGAGAAGAGTCAATGACTCTCTTGGTCACAAAAAATCCCTTATCTAAAGATATGCTAAAGAAGTTGGCAGAATAGTTATTGAGATAATGTACTATATCCCCAAAGCCCCTCCCTTAGTGCTGTTGCTTGCAGAACCACATTGCTGAGCCTGCCCACTTTTCTTAGTTCTAACAAAATTAACTTTCTTTTTATAACTTTCTTTCTACTTTTTGGATGCTGCTTGAAATCCTAAGCAGGCTTGCTTTGAATGTTCACTTTTTTCTCAATAACACTCCTCTACTTTACTCACATCTTGTCATCCATGTACCTAACCTATCATTATTGCAAGAGAAAGGACTCCACAGTATGAAAATCTGCAACACATACACACAAACACACACACACACTGGAAATTCTAGAAATGGCTTGAGGAAAGGAGAAAATGAAAGAAAACAAATATTTTTCAACAAATCACAATTCACCATTAGGTCTAAATTATCATTCTATTTTATTGAAAAATTACTCTGTCAATGAGTAATGCCTTCAGCTGTATGTTTAGCTCTAGAGTCAGCACTGATTTTTCAGGTTGATAAGTTTGTTAACTAATTCAATTGTTATTTCTTAGACCACCAAGACCACCAAGTGTTCAGATACTGTTTGAGAAGAATTCCAGACATTACTAGATTTGCTAAAACAGACCAGTCCTCCTGCAGCTGTAAGTGAATTAGGACAAGAGCAATGAATACATGTGGGCTACAAGGACCCTAGAAACCATCTAATGGAACCTAATGCATTTTACAGGGAAGGAGGCAGGCTGGCAAAAGCTGTATTTTACTTGTCCTCCCCCTGTAAGGACGGGATGATTCTTTGCCTTTTCTCTACACCCATTATGGTTTTGCTTTCTGTGTAGTCTACAATGAACATGTATGCTTTTCCATAAAGTAATTAAATCTGTTTATCAAAGGGGACTAATTTTTCTGATATTCCTAGGTTTATTTTACTAGTACTACGAATTATTGAAGGGTTTGTGTCCTTCAGATGTTTTCTCAAGCTGCACTTGCCCAAATAGAGGCTCCCTCTGCACTTCCTGGTGTGTTCAGTGGAGGCTGGCTGGCAAGTCGGGCTGTTCTAAGGCATGCAACAAGCCTTCAGTCTCCTTCAGTCTCCACTACAGGCAAGATTCAGCTCAAGAAAGTAAGCAAAGCTCTTAGGTGAGTTTACTCTGTGCTTGAAGTCTTTGCCACAATTCTTGGAAATGGCAAAATTATCAGCCAGTTTGTCTGCTTTCTGCCACACAGCGACCTCTGGTGGTCCAAAGGGAGCCATCCAGGCCATTATCCTACTACATCGTTTAGGAGTATATATTATTTCAGTGCCAAAGGAAAAAATGTCCAATTTTCTCTAAGATGCAAATCCTGGTAAAAAATTCAGGGAAAATAAGGTTTTATTGTCTCAGCATAACTTTAGTTTGCTGTGAACACTAAACTTGAGACAATAGAAATTTGGTTATTTTAACTACTCAAAAAAAATTCAGTTAGGGAAACAGACTAAGCTTAGGTTTTAAGACTGTTTTGTCATAAACTAGGCTCCATACACTGGGACTAACAGATCCCCTATAATAAACACTAAAGTATGTACAAATAATTCTGATCCTCAGTTCTTGAATTTAGTGGTTTAACTGTCTGGAAAAATTAACCCAAACTATCTTTGAGAGGAACATACCAATGCATTCGGTACAAGGCATCAGATGGTATCCTCTATCTTATTAAATAGCAGGCCAATTTTTTGTCCAAGTTTTTCCTTAAATATGAAATTATCAAAATACTCTTTTTGCAGTTATGCGAAATTCCTGAAATGCTAAGACTTGAATATGGATAACATCCCCCAAATGTCTCCATGGTGTATTAATTTAGAGAGGTGGTGGAACCTTTAGAATGTGAGGTCTTATATGAGGTCTATTAGGTATTTGGAAGTAAACCTTTGGAAGGATGAGGGACCCAGCTGTTTTCTTAGTCATTTTACCTCGTTGCTTTTGATATAAACAGTTTGTTGTATAGCATGCTCCACCATGCTACAGTACTTTTGAATGAGACCAACAGCAATGAGGCTATCTAACCTCACACTAGAAACTTCAGAATCACAAGCCAAAAATGCAACTTTTCTCTTTATAAGCTAGTTACATCAAGTATTTTTTTACAGTTATAGAAAATTTATTAACATATGAAATGTCAGAGTAATTGAATACTGCATCTAAGTGGTTTTAAAGAGAAAGTTGAGTTGCTTTTAGTAGTGGTCAAGAAAGCAAAGAGCTATCACTACACAGAGTCAGAAGTGATAGTATTTACAATCATCCAAACAAATGGTTACTTTGCAGGATAACTTATATGTATACATTGTTGGAGAACTTGTGTCTAATGACAAAGTAATTTTCACAAATGTTTAATAGTTAACTTTGCATTAGATGAAGGTAATGGTGTTAGCAGGTGGCCTTTGCAAAGTGATAAAGGCAGAGCTCTCATGAGTGGAGTAATTCATTTTTTAAAGAGGTCAAATGGAGCTCATTCACCCTTTTTTATATGAGCACACATCATGAAAGTACCAGTGCTGAGGAAGTGGGGCCTCACTAACCACTGAATCTGTTGGTGCCTTGATCTTGGACTTCTTAGCCCTCTAAAACACTGAGACATATTTTACAAAGAATTTTTTAAAAATCTTATTTATTTAAGAGGGGGCAAGAGGAAGAGAGAGAGAGAGAGAATAAAAATGGATTCACCAGGGCCTCCAGCCACTGCAAACAAACTCCAGACACATGTGACACATGTGCCACCTTGTCCATCTGGCTTACACGGGTACTGAGGAATTAAACCTGTGTCCTTAGGCTTTGCAATAAAACATCTTAATTGCTAAACCATCTTTCCAGCCCTGTAAGATGTATTTTTTAAAAATGAAATAAAACTATGAGAAATAAATGTCTTGTTTACAAGGCACCCAACAGGTGTGGTGATCTGAATAAAATGTCCTCCATAGACATATGTGTTTGAATACTTAATCCCTAGTTGGTGATACTGATTATAAAGGTTGTGGAGTCTTTAGAAAGTGGAGCCATGCTGGAGGACACGTGTCACTGGGACAGGCCTTGAGGTGTAACCACCCAGCATGCCAGCTGTTCTCTTCCTTCCTGATGTTGTGACTCTGCCATCCTGCTCCTGCCATGCTTTCCCCACCATGATGTATTTCTCCCACCCCCCCGCAAAAAAAAAAAAGCTATTAGCTGAAATATACTCTTTCCTTTAGTTGCTTCTGGTTGAATATTTTGTCCCAGCAATGAAAAAGTAACTGGCAAAACAAGGTTTCATTAACTTTTAGCAGCAATACAAATAAGTGCTTTTTGGAATATGGGGAGAAAATAATAAAAAAAGAGTATAGAAAATAATTTTCCTAATTGATCTTCATGGAGTATAATCTATACTTTTGCTAAAGATCATTTGCTATAAAAGGAAAATGATATGAAGTTTTATGCATTCATTGAATGTGCTAGAGATTTATGGCTTATTGTTACTCGAATTTTCCAAATCCCCCAAATGAAGCATAAAATAATTTAGAAGCTTCAGGCTCATGAAAGTCATGAGAGACCATTAATAAAAAAGTAGGAGTGTTCTCGTTCAGCTCACCCAGAAGAATTATTGCAGAAGAATTTAGGTTCTATACCCTTGTAGGCTGATCTTTTAGGAACAACATAACCATTTTGCTTGGTGTTTCTGAATTCCAAAGTGATGCAGATCATTACTAAATATCATGGTTTGTGGTATTCCTAAGTGAGAGAGATGAGGGGGGCAGGGAGGAAAAGAGGGAGAGAAAGATCAAGTGCTAGTCATTGATATCTCATATTGGCACAATTTCAGGATACCTTCACTCACTTTGCTTGGTCGGTTCTCAAGACTGCAACATTGTAACTTCATTCTCTTAACTAGGATGTGTGATTCTGTGAGGGGCCATATTTTTCAGCTACCATACATGCAGCATGTCCTACTGGAACATAAGGGTGATATTTACTATTGGGTACTATAAGAGATCTTTATTTGTGTTTGGACTGCCATAAGAAAATTTCAAAGACTGTGTGGATTAACAAATAAAATCCTTTTTTTTTTTTTTTCACAGTTCTGGATACTAGGAGTTCAAAATCATGGTTCCATCAAATTTGGTTGTTGTGAGAGCCCTCTTTTGATTTGAAGATGGCTATTAAAAAGATTAACCTGATGGACTTCAGGTCAAGATGGCATCCGCCTATCCATGCTTCAGCTCCCAGAGTAATACCAGGCAAGAGCTGTGGGGCTCCAGTGTGAGAGGTCTTAAAAGATCTCCAGTAGGTGGGCATTCAGGGGCACAGTAGGGAATCTGCTGATTCCCACACTCTCAGGTAGCCCACTAGACTCTTGGGTCTCCTAACCCATCTGTCCCAGTTGCTACTCCTTGACCAGGTTCCCTGCTGCACTACTTGCATGTTCCACCAACAGCAGCCCCACATGCCATACCTTCGGTCCTGGAGATTCACCAATTGGCCTGTGCCATCACCTGTCTCCTGAGCCTATTGATCCATGCTATCCCCTGTCTCTTGGAGCTCCACCAATCATCTCGATCCATCCTGTGTCTCCTGAGGCTGATTGGTATAGACTGTCCCCTCTCTGGAGCCCCCTCAGATAAGTCAGCAAGGTTCACTTTCTCCTGGAGGCCCAAACACTGCATCTGTCTTTGGCCCTGTGCACTGCTTCTGTCAGTGGCCCACTCACACTGCCTGGCTCTCAGATTTCCCCCATTCACTTTATCTGCTTGCAGACCCTCCACATCTTGTGCTGCCCACAGGTGCTCTTGAGTGAGCCTATTAGCCAGTGTCCTTGCCTCCCCCATACCAGCCAATTCTCTGATCCTTCCTGGTCTGTGGAACCCAGTGAACATCAGTATCTCTCAAACACCCCACTCCACTCCCAGTGACTACATGGGGCATCGCATCAGCTCCAGAAGAGGAACATGGGGAAACCAGACAATCACCTGCTTGGGGGAACCAATGAGTCCTCCATAACCTGCCCATCTAAGTCCAAAAGGAGAACAAGGGCAAGTGCTGCAGCATGGGATCCACAAGCAAGACACAGCTGAGACCAAATCAAGGGATCCCAAACCTCCAATCCCACTTGTGGTACTAACTACTAGCCCAAGGTAGCTGGAGCACTTATACCACTCACAACACGCACATCCCAAATTATTAAGCCATCATTAGCCCATTCTAGTCTAACAGAAAAGGGAACACTCACTGAAGACACTACAAGGGTAAACTATTGCTTCCTCCTTAATTAAATAAGATTCCCATGCTATGATGAGCAAACCACAATGCAAAAGAAACAGCATGAAACATCAAATGGAAGATGTTGGGAGCTATGAACCAAACCTCCGCCATGTTAACAGAGACTGCCATATAGCAAGTTAAGTTTTTACTTCCTCACCTAATACTCAACTACCAGAAACAAAGACTGCCATATAGCAAGTTAACTTTCTACTTCCTCACCTAATATTCAACTACCAGAAACAATGGGATCATACACCTGGCTAAACACTCCCCCATCCTTCCAGTAGCTGATGGAGAAACAAAGGCATTGCAGTTTAACCAGTAACACTGTGATCTTTGCCCTAACTATGTCCCCTTCCCACTACAACTCCTTGCCCTGACTATGTCCCCTTCCCCCTATAACTCTATATAAACCTACATGTAAGAATAAACTCTCAAGGCCATGACAAACACCTAGCATGGTCTCCTTCTTGTGTCTGTTTGTCTTTTTTCATTCAGGTTAATTTTCCTCTTGTTTCCTTGTTCGACTCCCCGCTGGCCGGGACAGGAAGAAACCCAAACAAGGTTGCCTAGTCCAACAATGGAAAACTCCAGTTAAAACAGAAGAGACAACATGAATAGAACCCCAAAATGAAGACACAAATATGTGTCCTTTATCAAGCAAATGGCAGAGCTCACAGGTAATCAACAACAACAACAACAACAAAAAAAAAACCCCTACATAAATGAAATCCCTTCCCTTGTTCATATACTAAATACTACTGAATGGTCAGCTTTTCTGGGTACAAAAATTTTCTAAGGCATATTTAGAGAAAGTGGGGTGGAGAGAAAAATCCTTTTGAAAGATTAAGAAACATGATAAAATAAATGAAGACATAAGAGCTCTGGGGTCCTTGCCTGGAGGGGCATGTATCATAGAAGGCTGAGTTCCAAGAGATGCATTTTGCTCCTATCATTTTGTGAAAATTTGAATATATTACTAGAGAAACATGAGGTAGAAGCCTATGTGTGTGTGTGTGTGTGTGTGTGTGTGTGTGCTGGGGTAAATCCAGATTCTCAATATATGCTAAGCTGGTCAGTGAGTCATGTATACACCTTCCATTTATGAATCCCAAACAGCACAATAATTTTATTAATTAAACACTTATTACATTCCAGAAACTAAATGCATTACTTTAGCTAGCCCTTACAACAATATTATGTTGCACAGACTTATTGTTCCATTTTGCAAAATGAAGATGGTGTCTATGCAGCCCACCTAATTTGCCTAGGAGGTTTAGTACTTATAATGACTGGACCCAGAATAAAACCTGACTATAAAGCTAAGTTTGAGTGTTCTATGAATACAAGATTTATTGTAAATCTGGATGTTGCATATATAATAAAGGTGAAGTTATACTGCATGAGGGTAAGTTCCAAATAAAATGGCTGATATCAGGCTGGGGAGATTGCTCAGTGATTAAAGGCTTGCTGCCCGGGTTCAATTCTCTAGCACCCAAGTAAAGCCAAATGAAAATTAACACATGTTTCTGTGGCCCTGAAGTGTCTATGAAAATTGTAGGCAGAACTAGAACAATCTGAAGCTATGACCAGATAGTCTGATGTTCTTTTGCAGTCTGGCAACTCAGTTGCAACATCAAGTCCTTTATCTAAAAAAGGTGGCACAGAAACCTCAACGTTTTCTATTGAACTCCACATGTATGCTGTGGCACATATGGTCCCCTCAGTAAATAAATAAAAATAAAAATATGGCTGCTGTCCTTATAGGACAAAGACAGTCACATCGTGGAGCATACAATGTAAAGCTTGAGAAAGAGTGGAATGATATGTCTATAAGCCAAAGAATGTCAAAGATTGTTGACAACTATCTTAAGACTGGAGACTAGTGTAGGAGAAAAATGATGTTTTCCCCTTATCCATTTCTAGGTTCATGGCAGAAGTATCTGAGGAAGATCCAAAGTTTTACTTCAAAAATTTTAGTTTGGCATATTTATGGTTGATTATTTTGAGAAACTATAGTCTTCTTGTAGGAGGATAGAAGAAAGCTAGCTTATTTAAAGCAGCTTCAGTTAGAGATTGAGCTCCCAAAAGAACCATGTCTGATTGAAACTGATCTACAACGCCCCCTGCTGCCCAAAGTCTAGCAAGCTATCTGAATAAATGGCCCAGATGGCCTGGCTGTGGGGTCTACCCTACAAATCTACAAACCAATGGAGTATTCCCCTTGCATACCTGAATCTGACACTATGAAGGCTGTGGCCTTTCTGTCCCTCCCTCTCTTGGTGGGAGCCTCTTTATGTGTGCGTCTCCCTGGGTTTTACCCTGTGCTGCTTGAACACACATGAGTCTGGTCTCTGCTCCCACCCAGCTGGCTGGGTAGGGGCGGGAGAGCATAGCACTGTTTCTGATCTGAACTTTTCTACTTGCCTCTGTTTTGTAGCTTGGCGTGATATCTCTCTTTGATTAATTTATGATTTTCCACGGATTTTCAAATCTACTCTAGTTCTACCACGTGGGTGCTCTCACTAACTCTAGGCCTGCCACCTGTGCAATTTCTTTAAACTGGAGGTAACCATGAGTGTAACTCCCTTCACTACTCATTTCTTCTCTGAATTTCTTGGTTTCTGCTTTGATATTGTCCCTCTGTTATTCTTCCTTGAGCTTCTCTATTTGCTCTCTTAGCTTTCTTCCATAGGGAAGTACAAGGCAGATATCATGTGTGTTTCTCCTAAGTCTTCCTATACAAGCTCCTAGATTCTTTCTTCTGCATACTTGTGGCTTTACTCTAGTTCCCCCCAAAAAACTTAAATTTCTTTAAATTAATCTTACAAACAATGCAGTGCTTTTCCACAGAGAGCATGACTCTGCTCTACCTCCCTTCCTAGATCTCAGTTTCCCTTAAACAAACCCCCCAAATTTGTGATTTCCTCTAAATAAAATTAATAATGTATAATTTATCCTTCTTAAGTCAATTTTTATTAATTATTTATTAAAAGAAGGACAGAAACCAAAACTTAAATTCACAAAATCATTAGATTCATAAAATCTGGAGGACCCCTCTTGAACCCCCAAATCCTGCATCACTCTGCCTTAGAAAAGAAATTCATACCTATCTGTACTAGAAAGGAAGAGGCTTTCTTTCTGCTTACAGATATCTTCTTGTTTTCTCTTGAGACTCTTGTCACTAATTAAAAGGGATTAAATGAGCTTTTCCCCAAATCTCCTTCAATCCTATAATGCCAACTAACTAATTAGAACTGCTCTGATTGTGGAGAGATGGAGATGGAGCCAAGTTATCTTAGCCTCTTAAATAGGCTATCTCTGTGTCTGCCCTAACTTGCTTGCAGCTATTAGGTCAATATTTTGGAATGTTCAAACTGACCCTAGGTTTCACCAAACCAAAGGCCTAGAATCATCGGACAACATCTAAGATCTATGCAAGAGACTGCCTTGTTTGTTTTGAAAACAAAAAGTATTTTAGAGAGAATGAGAGAGTTGGCTTGCCAGGGCCTCTGCTGCTGAAATTGAACTCTAGATGCTTGTGCCACTTAGTGGGCTTGTGTTATCTTGCGCTTGCCTCACCTTAACTGCTAAGCCATCTTTCTGGCCCTAATCTGCCTACTTGATGTTTCCAATGCATTTGAAAAGTGCTTTGGTTTATGGCTTTCTTTTTTATATTTTATTTATTTATTTGCAAGTATATAGGGCCTCTAGCAACTGTAAACAAACTTCAGATGCATACAACACTTTGGGCATCTGTTTTACATGGGTACTGGGGAATGGAACCCAGGTCATTTGTTTTTGCAGGTGAGCATCTTAACCACTGAGTATGGCTTTCTTTTATTATGTTACTATAAAAATCCCATAAACTGTTACCACATTGGAATATGTATGGTATTTGGCATAACCTAAATCTGGGTTCTATGTGATCTATGGTCACTCATATTTGGTTCCTGTGGTGGTTTGAATGTGAATATATGTCCTCCACAGCCTCAGGGATGTTTGATTAAGGTCAAGCTTTTTACTTAAGTCGTTAGCAACCTGCTAGAGGAGGTGTCACTGGTGCTGGATATTTTTGTCTGGTCTTAAGGTATGTTCAAAGCAGTTTGAGCTCTGGCTGTTCATGTTTGCTGACTGTTTAGTGGTATCTTTCTACTATCTGTGGAAGTGAGCCAGCTTCTTCTGGCATTGATGGTGTTTCCCTGGATTTTGTAGGCCTAAAATAAACCCTTAAATGACCTCTGGCTGAGTGTTTGTCCTAGCAATGAGAAAGTAATACAACAGCTCCAGAACTAATTCTTTCTTTCTTTCTTTCTTTCTTTCTTTCTTTCTTTCTTTCTTTCTTTCATTCTTTCTTTCTTTCTTTTTGCAGTGAGAACTATGTTTTTTGGCACCAAAAAATGATACTTGCGAAGCTTGAGAAAAAACATAGTTACTAGTTTCTACCTCACAACTTGGACATCACAGTGAAAAATTATTTGTGATTTATAACAACCTGCTATAGTTTCCAAACTTAATGTTTCCCAATGGCCCATGCAATAAAGGCCTTGTCCCTAGCCTGGTGCTCTTGGGAGGTAATGGAATCTAATGAGGCAGAGTTTTTGGGAATTTCTTTGGTAATTAGAGACAAATCCAAAGGAGACAGTGTGACCATACCCCCTTCCTCTTTTCTTTTTTCACATTCAAGACATAATATAAATGTTTTTTGTCTGCAAAGTGCTCCTACCATGATGTACTAACACATGCCCCCAAACAGTCTGAATAAATCCTTTTTCTTTATTATTAATTGTCTAAAGTATAATGTAGGAAAAGTGACTAATTAACCACCATTTTGTGTTAGTTTCCAGCCAGTAGGTTTAAAATAAAATCCCAAGCCCACCTTCTGCTGAGCCTGCATTCTAGCTGAACCTGGCTCTGTAATTTGCATTTACTCTGCTTCTGAATAAAACTGTCTTTGCTTGCCTTGATTTTAACTTCATTTGTTGCTGTACACTTTCTGCTGCTGCTTTCTCAAGTGCCAAGGTGATATATTTTAGCATAGCATGTCCTGATCCCCATTGATGCCAATGTAGACTTATCCACAGCCTCAAGAAGGCAACAGACCCTCACACCTGGTTTCAAAGCTTTAGCCTCTGAAACTGGGATCATAAATTTTGTTGTGTAAATTGGTTGCAGCTCTAGTCAAGTACATTTCACAATGGCCAAGATGATCATTTCTCAGATTACTTCCTAATAGTCAAGGTGTTGGCTTCCAAATTATTGTCACCTTCCTTCACTTCCAAAGTTGTAGATTTCTTTCGTCTCTTACAAAAAACTGCTTGGTTTAGTTAAGTGTAGATATGCCATCTAGTGGCATAAATTGAAAAACACATTATTTTTCTTGAATATTTGTTTTGAAGAGTATCAGCTGGAAAATACCACAACTACATCTTCCCCAAATATCTGATTTAGTAACATGAAATCATTAAAATAAATTCTCAAAATCATTTCTAAGTTTTAAAACAATAGGTAAGAGTGGCTGAGCAGTCGATCACCTGTTGACTCAGAGTCTCATTTCCCAAAATGTTCAAACAGGGGATTCACCCAACTTGGCTATTAGAGGCTCCAATCGATTCTTTCCCACTCCTCATGTAGTGTAATTTAGGATCTTCCCTCTAGTTTTGCTCTTCCTTAAAGGGTTTAAGGGCTTAAAACTTTTTCCTACATTGCTCTCCCCCTTTCATCTTTGCTCTTGTAGTCTAAAACCCTGCCACAACTCTCTCCTGGCATTAAATAAACCTTAGGCACAAAGAGGAAAAAAAAGGTAAAAGTGAAACATTAATTTTAAGTCAGATGGGTGTGTGTGTGTTTGCATTGTGTGTAAATTTAAGAATGTATAGAGCAGTTTGAAGTTTGCACTAAAAACAGTTTGGTGGGAATATCTAGCAAACTTTATTGTGGGTTAAAGACTACACTGTTTTTTTTCTCTCTCTCTCTTGACAGCAATGATGGAAGATGGATATTTTAATTCTCCTTGTAGAGATGAAGAAATTAAGCTTGCTATACTTGTATAAAATCACATAGCCAAAGGAGTTATCATTTTATCACTGTTTGGGTAAAAATTTCCTGTCTGTGGTGATCCCCATAAGTGTTACCTTAAAACAACATTCACTGCCAAAAGTCACATCCATTTTTATATTTATTGTCAAAAAATACCCTTGTGAAAAATAAAGATCACTTGGTGTTATTGTTACCTCTTCAAAACTCACTGTTAGTATCCCTGGTGGCTTAGCAGTTAGAATTTAAGATGCTTTTGATATTCAATGTTATCTCCTTAGAATACAGATTTGCTCTAAATCAAACATTATTAAACACAAGCCTATTTCACTATGGTCTTCTTCCACTCAGCCTCTAAGAAGACTGAGCATTTCCTTCCTTATTCCCTCCTCTTCTTCCTCCTTCCTTTCTTGCTGTATCTTCTTTTTTTTTTTTTTTTTTGACAAGTTCCCTTCATGTAGCTCAGGTTGGCCTCAAACTGGTGAACATCTTGCCTTAGTGTGCTACGTCCACGGCGACCTCGCCTGTGTAGCAAGCAGAAATGCTTCTGCACTGGAAGAGAGCTGAGGACAGAGGGCCAGCACTCCTCGGAGGGATGCCCCCGGTGACCCCTTGGCAGTCAGTTACTGTAAAGGTTCCTGCTGCCCATGAAGTCACGACGACCTAATTGCTGGCGCCAATGCTGTTTCTTTCCTGCTTTCTTCTAGCTGTTTGTCTAAGAACAGCTAATTCAACACTTATTAGTAATCATGCACGCAATCAGAGTACAAGAAACAATCTAAGTATTGAATGTGCCCCTCCTATGATTAGGGCAATGGAGAGAATGTATAACTCTACTAGGAATAAAAAATTAACTCTAGAACAGTTTTTAGATGGTGTAAAGTAAAAACAGCTTATGATGTTTGAGAACGATACTGAGCCTGAGAATATGAAAGTAGAAATGTTGATCGGTAGTGTTCATAAGAAACATGACAGTTCTACAGATAAGGAGTTACAAAACGTAGGCATTCCCACCAGGAAACTTCCTGGGGGATATGTTCAGTACTTGATCAAGGGCAGATGGTGGACTCCTAGAGCTGGAATCTACTTAGTTCCACTCCCCTATGAGGGAGGATATGATGAATTCGGTAATAGATGGGTGAATTATGAAGTAAAAAGGAGGCTATGGCATTCTCTTCCATTTACGGGAACGCTTAACAAGGAAGCGTAAGCCTTGGTGTTTATACAGTCCTTGGGGTATAAGAAATAAGTAACCTGTTATTCACCTTACACCTAGTTTCTGTTTGTATAATGTTGTGGTCAATGATACAAGACGCCCTTCTTAAAAAATGGGTACAGTTCCTGCCTGATCAACATTACATGTATGCTTACAATAGAACAATACTCAAGATTGTTTAGATTAATGATTTCTGAGATCACTTGTTGGCTTGCTAAGTTTCTCTGTTCAATCTGTATAAAATCTTCATGAAACCTTCAGTAAATTGCAGCAGCATATTCAACTTGAGTGTGTCTGTCTGTCATTTCCTCGCCGAATCCCGAGTTCTCCCTGAGCCTTCGCCCTTGTTCTCCCTCGGTCCTGATCTCCCCGAGAGTCAGTCCGCGGCAGGTGGCGCCCCGAACAGGGACCTGAAGGACAGGTAAGCTTTCTTTCTTTCTTTCCTCAGAACTTAGGATCGGCTCTCACCAGGGAACTGCAGTCCCGCCGGTAAAGGATCACCGGTTAAGAGTGAGTAATCATAAGGAAATCATGGGGCATTCAATGAGTAGAAATGAAAAGATGTTGGGGGTCATGGTACAGCGCATGTTGGCAAAAAATGGGTTTAATGTGTCCACAAAAGTTTTAGAAGAATTTATGCTTTTCTTAAAACAAGCTAGCCCTTGGTTCGTGGAGGAAGGTGCCATGACCTATGAGGATTGGAAACGAGTGGGACGTGAAATGCGTAGGTACGTCCAAAGAAATGGAGAAAAAACTCTACCTGCCCAGGCATTTCCATTGTGGTTACAAGTAAGGGAAATTCTTACAGAAAAACCCTTTGAAGGCTTAATTAAAGAAACCGCCTCCTAGGAGCCTGATGAGGTAGTTATTGATAATGTTGAGGACGGGGAACTAAGACCCCTGATTCCGAACAATTCTAATTTAAAACCTTCTGCCCCCATCTTAACTGATGGAAAGATAGAATCTGATGATGACAATGATGATGATTGGGGGCTGGATGATGAAATAGAGAGAATGCATTTTGATGATGAATTTAGGGACCATACACATGGCCATCCTCCGGCAATACGGGGTAAATTTAGACCATTAAAAAAGACAAAAAGGCCTCCTCTGCCTCCAATGGGCTTCCAGGGAGCAGTGAAGGAGGCTCAAGCAACTGGGGATTGCTCTCTTGTTTTTCCAGTGTCTGAACAGTTAACAGAAAATGATGAACCTGTATGGGAGCCCATTCCTCTTAAAACATTGAAGGAATTACAATATGCAGTTAGGACATTTGGCCCTTCTGCTCCTTATACATTACAAGTGGTAGATATGCTGTCAAGTCTGTGGTTGACACCCTATGATTGGTATCAAACAGCTAAGGCAACTCTTACTCCCGGGGATTATATCCTCTGGAGGACAGAATATGAAGATAGATCAAAAGATACTATTACAGATTCTATAAAACGCAGGGGTCCAAAACCTACCATGGCAATGCTCCTAGGCATGGATGCTTATGCTACAGCACAAGCGCAAACTTCAATTCCTCGAAATATTCTTGAGGTCATTACTAGAAATGCGGTCCTGGCATGGCGAAAACTTCCTCCTCCGGGAACCAAGGGAGGTGCCCTAGCAGGCATCAGGCAAAGCAATGAGGAACCTTATCAGGATTTTATATCTAGGTTGGAGGAGGCTATCAATAGGATGCTTCCTCCATCAGAAGGAACTAATCTTCTCCTTAAACAATTGGCTTGGGAAAATGCTAATGCGCTGTGCCAGGATTTAATAAGAAAGACAGGACAAATACAAGATTACATTAAAGCCTGTTTGGATGCCTCACCAGCGGTGGTACAGGGAATGGCCTACGCTGCAGCCATGAAGGGACAGAGATTCAGCGCCTATGTAAAAAAGCCTTATGGGGGAGGAAAAGCCTCCCCACAAGGACCTGGTCCTGTATGTTTTAAATGTAATAAGACAGGACATCTGCAGAAGGACTGCAGACAACAAAGTTCAGGCCTTAATAACAAGGGACCTGCTCCTGGATTATGTCCCAGGTGCAAGAAAGGAAAGCATTGGAAAAATAAATGTAAGTCTAAGTTCCATAAGGATGGGACCCCCCTGAATGGGGAAGAAAAAGAGAGGAAAATGAGTCAAAAAACTAAGAAAAAGGCAAGCTCCTAGCCCAGAACAAAAGGGAGCTCCCCCTCAAGAGCAGAAGGAATTAAAATTAAATCCTCTTGCTCCAGAGTTTACTATTCAACTTAAAAAAAAAAAAAAAAACAACTCCAACAATGTTACTTTGAAAAGACATGCTGACCGGTTCCTGGAAAGGACCAAATATCTTAATAACCTCGGGAGGAGGATATGCTTGTGTTTTCCCACAGGATGCGGACTCTCCCATCTGGATCCCTGACAGGCTCGTCCGGCCACACTTTACACAGGCGCAGGAGACGGCTAAAGAGGAACAACAAACAGCTGCTCCGACAGATGGAAAAACTGAAACTGAAAATGACACGGGGACATAATTTGACATGGACAAAGATAAAAACTCTCACTCGAGAAGCAAAAGAATTAATAATCAGCCAGGGAAAACCCCTGACTGCTTGCATGTATTTTGTGGCATTTTTGTCTCTGCTCTCCGCGCCGGCTGAAGTTCAGGGAATTCCCTATTGGGCATATGTTCCCAACCCCCCTCTGTTACAGCCTGTGGGTTGGTTGGATCAGGAGCCTATTAAAATCTTAACCAATGATTCTATGCGCATAGGCGGAGCTCAGGACTCGGAAGTCAGACTGAGTACCTCCTCTTTTATTAACTTTGAGGGCAAAGCAGATTCTTTACCAATCTGCCTTGTGCTCCAAGGGGGAGGGATACCAGTAGGCTGTTTGCGCACCAGCTATCGGACGTTCCTAACGGACGCTCCGGATAGAACAGATCGTGGTAAGAGATGGATGTGGGTTCTACAAATACAGACTTTAGGTTTTCCTAATTATAATGAGACACATCAACAAGTTACAGAATTGCCTTTACCATCCTGTATATTAAAATATAGAGACAGGAATCAGTATTGGGACTCTTCTCTCACAAAATATCCTGCTTGGTTAACTTGCGGCTTCCCAAATGCTGCTACATATTATAATCCAAAAAGCTCTGATGTTAAAATATGGGATTATTCTGCTTCCTCAGGGGAAGGCAAATATGAGAACTATATTAAAAATAATAAGGATAAATTTAATGGGTTTGAATTAGGAGATATGCTAGGGGAAAAAATAAAAAGATGGTTTTCTCAAGGCTATGTGGAACCAACCTGGGTAGCCACAGAAGGAAATATATCTAGAACTCATTCAGATTTATTCAGGTTGGTTGCCGCTGCAAATATGCTTCTTGAAAGACAGCCTAACACTACAAAACCTATACCTTATGGGCTTAAAGCTTGTGCTGCTTATCCTAATGCTCTATTGATTGCTCAACAAAATTTTGTTAATATTACTAAAGTAGGAAAATCTTATCAAATTCATTGTTATTCTTGTAAACTTACTAATTGTATCTCCTCAGGAGACACTAAGAATTTAGGAGTAATGCTCATTGTTAGACGGCCTCCTTATGTGATGTTGCCAGTAGAATTAGGTGATGATCCTTGGTATGATAATTCTGCTCTTCAAGTGTTAAAAACATTTAATGCACTATTGCGGCCAAAGAGGTTTGTCGCTGCTTTGATTCTTGGTATCGCAGCTTTAATTTCGATACTCACCACTTTCGCTATTGCTACTACAGCATTAGTAGAGGAAATCCATACAGCTCATTATGTTAATGCTTTAAATAAAAACATTACTTCCGCCCTGATGGAACAGGCTGCCATAGATACTAAATTAGAAACAAAAATAAATATTCTCGAGGAAGTAGTTCTGGCTCTAGGACAAGACCTAGCTAGTTTAAAAACTACATTATCTACTAGGTGTCATGCTAGTTTTCAATCAATTTGTGTTACACCTCTTCCATATAATTCATCAGAAACATGGGATAAGGTAAAGGCTCATTTGCAAGGAGTATAGAAGGATAATGATGTTACTCATGATATAGATACATTACAAAAAGATATTTCTGCCATTAGTCAGTCTCATCTACAAATGGGAGGTTTAGAAACCTTAGCTAGGGATTTAGAACAGCAAGTTCGCTCTCTTAATCCTCTAGATTGGATTCAATACTTTGTTTTGATTGGCGTGCTGCTTTTATTAATACTTTTAGTGGTCTTTCTGTTTCCTATTCTTCTTAAATGCCTTTTCAGCACTGTGGCTGCCGTGAAACAGGAAGTCTTTGAGCTTCATTTTAAAAACAAAAAAGGGGGAACTGCTACGTCCACGGTGACCTCGCCTGTGTAGCAAGCAGAAATGCTTCTGCACTGGAAGAGAGCTGAGGACAGAGGGCCAGCACTCCTCGGAGGGATGCCCCCGGTGACCCCTTGGCAGTCAGTTACTGTAAAGGTTCCTGCTGCCCATGAAGTCACGACGACCTAATTGCTGGCGCCAATGCTGTTTCTTTCCTGCTTTCTTCTAGCTGTTTGTCTAAGAACAGCTAATTCAACACTTATTAGTAATCATGCACGCAATCAGAGTACAAGAAACAATCTAAGTATTGAATGTGCCCCTCCTATGATTAGGGCAATGGAGAGAATGTATAACTCTACTAGGAATAAAAAATTAACTCTAGAACAGTTTTTAGATGGTGTAAAGTAAAAACAGCTTATGATGTTTGAGAACGATACTGAGCCTGAGAATATGAAAGTAGAAATGTTGATCGGTAGTGTTCATAAGAAACATGACAGTTCTACAGATAAGGAGTTACAAAACGTAGGCATTCCCACCAGGAAACTTCCTGGGGGATATGTTCAGTACTTGATCAAGGGCAGATGGTGGACTCCTAGAGCTGGAATCTACTTAGTTCCACTCCCCTATGAGGGAGGATATGATGAATTCGGTAATAGATGGGTGAATTATGAAGTAAAAAGGAGGCTATGGCATTCTCTTCCATTTACGGGAACGCTTAACAAGGAAGCGTAAGCCTTGGTGTTTATACAGTCCTTGGGGTATAAGAAATAAGTAACCTGTTATTCACCTTACACCTAGTTTCTGTTTGTATAATGTTGTGGTCAATGATACAAGACGCCCTTCTTAAAAAATGGGTACAGTTCCTGCCTGATCAACATTACATGTATGCTTACAATAGAACAATACTCAAGATTGTTTAGATTAATGATTTCTGAGATCACTTGTTGGCTTGCTAAGTTTCTCTGTTCAATCTGTATAAAATCTTCATGAAACCTTCAGTAAATTGCAGCAGCATATTCAACTTGAGTGTGTCTGTCTGTCATTTCCTCGCCGAATCCCGAGTTCTCCCTGAGCCTTCGCCCTTGTTCTCCCTCGGTCCTGATCTCCCCGAGAGTCAGTCCGCGGCATTAGTGCCCTGAGTGCTTGCAATACAAGTGTTTGCACCATGTATAGTGGACAGATGAAAATTTCTAAATGATGTATCTGCTTTGCTTAAGAGCTGTGGGAAAATGGGACTTAGGATACCTTAAAAGGTAATGAGTATACATGATTCCCACTGGCCTTAACCCTCGGTTGTAAATGTGTTTCTTCAAGTGCTTAAAAGCTTTTGACTTTGCCAGGAAGACAAAATTAAATTTTATGATGTATACTTTCCCAGAACATAGAATATTTGTTTCTTATCTTTAATTAATAAAAGTAATTATTATTATTTCATTATTGTGTGTATGTGAATTTAGGCACACCATGTACATGCCCCAGCATACATGTGGAGATCAAAGAACAACTTTTGAGTCAGTCAGTTCCTGCCTTTCCACATTGTTTGAGGCAGGATCTCACTCTGGAGCTTGTGCTGCTTTTGTTCTTTACTCTTAGCAAGCTTCCAGGAAATCCTCCTCTCTGTACTTGTATCTATATCTCTCACACTTAACGTACAGGGATTACAGAAGCTTGCTATAGATTTTGGCTTTTAACCTGGGACATGAGGACTGAACTTTGGTACTTAGGCTTGAACAGTGAGCGCTTTATCCAATGAGCAATATCCCCAGTTTCCAGACACTCATCTTTTAAAAAGTAAATGGTTCAATTCTTTGTAGAAATTGGTGAGATGATTCTAAAAGTCATATTTAATTTTAAGGAACATAGGATAGCTAAAACAATCTTTGCACAATGTTGATGGGCTCAAATATCCTGATTTCAAACTCATTACAAACAATGGAAGTAAAAACATTGTGGTACTTGCATAACAATCAATGCTAAAATCAGAGCTTTGTAAACTGTGACTCCATATGGAATAACTGAATGCTACAGTTGTGAAAAATTTGTCAACTGTAAAAGATGTCTGAACACACAATGCCAAGATGTTAATTAATGAATCAGAGGTGTTTCTGACAGTACTTGCCCGTGGTGCATTGCACAATTTCACTGCAGCCTTGGTGCGGAACACTCAACATGTGCATTCTACACTGCATGTGCTACCATGCTACACAATGCCAACCTGAAACACCTTGGCTCTGCTGTCTTCAAGAAGCCCAACTCATCACTAAACTTCTCAGGATGAAAGGATAGAAAATGGTATTCCAAGCAAATGGAAATAAGAAACAAGCAACTGTTGCCATATTAATAACTGATAAAATAGACTTCAATCCAAAAGTAATCAAAAAGGACAAAGAAGGCTACTTCTTGTTCATCAGGAGAATGATCAAACATGAGAACATCATAATCATAAATCTATGTGTGCCAAACAAGGTGCACCACAGTTTATAAAACAAAACCTACTTGACAATAAAGCTTAAATTAACACCAATACTAACTATGATAGTCAGAGACTTGAATACTCCACTATTATCAATAGACAGATGATCCAAGCAGAAAACCAACAGGGAAATAATAGAGCTCAACAAAACCATGGACACCTACAGAACTTTCAATCCCAATTCTACATAATGTACATCCTTCTTAGCAGCCCACAGAACCTTCTCTAAAATAGACCATATATTTGGCCTTAAAGCATGCCTCCATAAATTCCAGAAAATTAAAGTAGCATCATATCATATCATAATACTTTAAAGTTAGAAATTAACAGCAAGAGACACATCAGGAAAGCCACCAGCTCCTGGAAGCTGAACAATACACTTGTACACAATGAATGGGTTGTGAAAGAAATTTTAAAAAAATGTAAAACTCCTAAAATTGAATTATAATGAAAATATACTTGGTAAAATTTATGGGACACATGAACCACATGATATTCTCAACTGATGCACAGAAGGCCTATGACAAAATACAGCAATGTCACTTCATGAACAAAACACTGGAACAAATAAGCATGGAGGGTTCATATATCAATACAATAAAGGCTATATATAAAGTACCTAAAGCTCAAATGATACTTAATGGGGAAGAAGACCGGGGTGCCTACTCTAACCACTGCTCTTCTACATGATACTAGAAGTTCTAGCTTAAACAATAAGATAGGTGAAAGAAATAAATGTATACAAATTGGAAATGAAGAAGCCAAGTTAGCCCTATTTGCAGATGACATGATCCTACACATAAATGACCCAAAAGTCTCCATCTCAAAACTTCTAAAGGTGATTAATTACTTTGGTAAAGTGGCAACATCCAAAATTAATGCACAAAAACCAGTAGCCTTCCTGTATACAAAGGACAAGTGTACAGAGAAAGAAATTAGTGAGGCTTTCCCATTTTTAATAGCAACAAGAAATATTAGATACTTTGGAATAACACTAACCAAGGATGTGAAAGACCTATATAATGAAAACACTCAGAAAAGAATTCAAAGAGGACTTAAGAAGATAGAAAAGCTTCCCCCATGCTCCTGGAGAGGTAGAATTAATATTGTGAAAATAGCAATTCTACCAAAATCAATATGCAGATTTAAAGCAATACCAATAAAATTTCCAGCATCATTCTTTACAGAGATAGAAAAAACTGATCTCAAAATTCATATGGAATGGCAGCAGGCCTCACATATCCAGACATATCCTCTGAAAGAAATACACCTCAGGTGGTATCACCATACCTGATTTCATGCTATATTACCAAGCCATAGTATCAAAAACAGCATGATACTGGCATAAAAACCGAAATATGGACAAATGGAACAGAACTGAAGACCCAAACATTAAATCAAATAACTACAGCTTCTTGAGCTTTGACAAAGTTGCCAATAAAGTAGATTGGAAAAAAGATAGCATCTTCAACAAATGGTGTTAGACTAATTGGATAACCATATGTAAGGAAATGAAACTAGACCCACTCATCTCACCATACACAAATATCAAGTTCAAATGAATTAAAGACCTCAATATAAGACCTGAAAATTTCTCCTACTGGAAGAAAATAATTATGAGGAATTCTCCATGATATAAGAGTGGGAAAAGACTTCCTGAACAAAACTTCAGTAGCCCAGGATATTAAACACTCACTCAGCCAATGGGATCTCATGAAGCTGAAAAGCTTTTACACAGACAAACATACAATAAGCAGAATCAATAGATGATCCACTGAATGGGAAAAAATCTTTGCCAGCTACCCCACTGACAGAAGCCTAATATCTATACTCTACAAAGAACTCAAAAATCTAAACAATAAAAAGTCAAACAATTTACTCCAAAAAATGGGCAGAGAACCAATTTTGGAGTTCTCAGAGGAAAAAATACAAATGGCTAACACACACTTAAGAAAATGTTCAACATCCCTAACCATTAGGGAAATGCAAAATAAAATCTCTATGAGATCCCACCTTATTCCAGTAGGGATGGCAATCATTAAAAAGTCCAACAACAACAAATGTTGGTGAGAATGTGGGGAAAGAGCAACTCTCATCCACTGTTGGTGGGAATGTAAACTTGTAGAGCCACTATGGAAACCAATATGAAGATTGCTGCAAAAGATGAACATAGAGCTAACAACAGACCCCGGTTCGAGGCTCGGTTCCCCAGGTCCCACGTTAGCCAGATGCACAAGGGGGCGCACGCGTCTGGAGTTCGTTTGCAGAGGCTGGAAGCCCTGGCGCGCCCATTCTCTCTCTCTCCCTCTATCTGTCTTTCTCCCTGTGTCTGTCGCTCTCAAATAAATAAATAAAAAATGAACAACTGATATTTCATTAACCAGAAAGAAATAGACACTGGAGAAGAGACTGAAAATCAAACTCCACAATTAGAACAAAGAGAAATTTCGTCTCAGGTTACTTTTGGCTGTTTCATCCCAGGAAATTCATCTAAACAAGTTATCACTTGTGGTGGTTTGAATGTCAAATATGCTCCATAGACTCATGTTTTTGAATACTTAATCCCCAGTTGGTGGCACTGTTTGGGAAGTTCATGGAGCTTCTAGGAGGAAGAGCCTTGGTGGATGAAGTATACTCTTGGGGACTGGCCTTGAGAGGTTATAGTCCACTACTGCTTGGTGCTTTTTATGCTTCTTACTTCTTCTCTATTGATGTCACACCAGCTGTCCAGAGGCTTTCCATACCATGGTGGACACTTCAGTTCAAAACTGTAACCCAAATTCAACCATTTCTTTCCATAAGCTGCTTTTGATCATGTATTTTTGTCCTAGTAATGAAAATGTAACTGATAAACTATCCTTTTAAAATTGCTCATAGCCACCCTTTCCTTTTGCCTACTAAGAAAGTATTTAAACTTCAACCATCTGGCCCCTCTTTGAGTTTCATAATTTGTATGTACCCTGTGCTCATGTGCACATTCATATATCTGCATGATTTTTCCTATGACTCTGTCTACTACCTGTTTGTTTCAGCAAACAAACTTGAACAACTCCCTTACAATTCTGTTAGTTTTTCTTTCATAAGCAAATAGCAGTAATAATTCCTCTTAGAATGTTTTTACTAGCCATTCTGAATAGCATGTTATTTAATGAAGTGAGATAAATTTGCAATGTTTTATTTTTGTCCATGACCTTCTACTCTAACTAGATTTTAGCCTTTACCTACAGTTTTAGAAAAATGATGATGAGAAATAAAATGTTAACATGTTCAGTCCACTGTACCATCATCATAAGTTGTTTACATTACTCTTCTGTGAATTCCTCACGACTCAAAGAAAGAATACTTGACTAGCAATAACCATATGACAATTCTTAAGTAGCTCAAAGTGATAACCATAAGACATCTACCAAAGGCTGCAGCCATGAATGCTTCATAGGGTGTACATCTCAATGCCTAGCTTCTGGTGGTATCATTTCTTTCCTGTTGTTCCATAACCTAGGTAGCTGTTTCCTACAGTTGCTAGTATGTGCTATTTTGGTCTTTTTCAGTGTTTCAGCCACAGTTAAATACCTTTCATTTTAAACACCTAGTTGGACCATTTGTTTTGATGAATCCCTAAACTGGTGCCATACTCCAGAAGACAAAACTGTAACCAAATAATGGGATACCAAAGACAGAACAGAGTTAGTAAATCAGAGAAGAAAAAGTGTAGGCATTCTGGGGGGCAGTACCTGGGGCATTATATTTCCAGGGCAAGCTAATTAGTTTAGGCTATCACTGTTTTTTGTCAAGTGCATTGCTTGATCAAAACTCCTACTGATATTTCCTGACCTCTATATGAGTAGCTTTACAAAAGTCTCATCCACTAATTTGGAAACAGATTGCTGATTTTCAAACTATAGGCAATTCTAGATGAATTCTAATTTAGTGCACCTATTTCTCTTGAATTAACAATGTGGTGTGCCATGCCTCATGGATAGGTGACAGAAAGGTTCCATATATTCTCTGTCAGGTTCAGGTAAGATGAGATAGCCAGATGAAGTAGTACATGTCAGACATAGAGCAAAGTGCTATGGCAGAGCAACAGCATGTCAAAGAGTACTATGCTATGTGTCACTATGATTCTGCTTGAAAATAACTATCCCAGAGTCATGATAGCAAAATAGAGATAACCTTGCTGGGAGTGGTGGTGCATGCCTTTAATCCCAGCACCTGGGAGGCAGAGGTAGGAGGATCACTATAAGTTCAAGGCCACCCTGAGACTGCACCGTGAATTCCAGGTCAGCCTGAGCTAGAGTGAGACCCTACCTCAAAACAACAACAAAATAAAACAAAACAAAAACTAGAGATAACCAGAAAGCAAACTAACTTCTTTGGATGGCAAAAAAAAGTAAAGCTATGACTTCCTGTGTGTAAAATGAAATGCCAGGATGGGGAAGTGGGTTAAAGGCACTTTTTCCTCAATCATGAGAGCTTCTTAGAGACCATCAAATTCAACTCTCCAGAACTCAAATACAAAGCAGGGCATGGCTATGTATACCTGTAACCACAGTCCAGGGATGGGGAAACTGGAGAATTGTTAGGACCCGATGATAAATAGTGGCTCTGGGTTGAGTGTGACACCCTGTTTCAAAAAAAGAAATACCAAGATGATCAATAAGAGGACAATTTGAAGTTCTCCTCTTCCCTCCACATGCATACACATAGGGTATGTGCACATCTGTACTCATGCATGTATTTACCACAACATATCACACAAACCACATCACACAATACTCTACACATCACACACACCACACATATATGCAAGAAAAAAGAAATCTTTTCTAAGTTTTCATTACAAGGAATGAAGCCTATATGTTTATATATTATTTTTAGGCTTCCTTTTAAAAAAAAATTATTCATTTGAGAGAATGAGAGAGGGAAAGATGCAGACAGAGAAAGAGAGAGAGAGAAGGGGCATGCCAGGGCCTCCAGCCACTGCAAATGAATTCCAAATGCATGCACCACCTTATGCATCTGGCTTATGTGGACCCTGGGGAATTGAACTGAGGTCCTTTGGCTTTATAGGCAAACGCCTTAAGTGCTAAGTCATCTCTCCAGCCCCTAGGCTTCCTTTTTTTTTTTTTTTTTTTTTCTTTTTTTTCTTGCAAGCACAGACATATAGAGAAAGAAAGAGAAAGAGAAAAAGAGGGACTATGGGTGCACCAGGGCCTCTAGTCACTGAAAATAATCCAGATTCATGTGCCAGTTTGTGCATCTGGCTGATGAGTACTGGGTAATAGAACCTAAGTCATTAGGTTTTATAAGTAAGCACCTTAACCACTGAGCCATTTGTCCAGCCCTAGGATTCCTCTTGAGTGTGTTATGTTAAGTGGTAGTTAGAGTTCCTTAATTTTACTGACATCAACATGGGGAGATGCTTTGCCTTTGTTCTTGTAAGTTGCTGGGGAGTGTGAACATCTATATCTTCTATGGACTCCTGGAAAAACTTGTTCTGCATAGCAATATGTAGTGACCTAAAGCCTCATACCTTCAGTAGGTAAAGATGATAGTGTTACAGGCAGATGAGATCTGGGACTCTTGAAAACAACATTTTCAATTAGCTTGTGGGTAGCTCAACTGCCTGTCTTTCAGGTTGACCATTACTATGAAAAAGACAGCGTTTGCTAGATAATGAACACCTGTGACAAGGCTATGTCCTAGATGTTAGTCAATTAAAAGCTAAATAATTTTAATGTGGGTCAAATGTATTGATGTTTCACTTCCATGGGCCAAATTATTATTTTTTTGTCTCATTCATAGCATTTGAAACCATACATAAGTAAGATTGCAATAGAGCCAGTATTCACACTTTGGGCATCATACTTCTGAGTCTGCCTATTCTTAAACTACAGTGGGTTCTCAGCTGTACCTAAGTGATTATTTGTGTGGCTCTGGGTTGAACTGAGGGAATGGCATGAATGAGGGAAGGGTGTATGAGCTACCTTTACATGAAGATTACTTATATCCTCTGATCTTTCTCAGTTTTCATACACATCAACTCTATTTTTTTATGAATTATTACTGGGTTCACTTCACACTGGGATTTGGTAAGTTTGGTAGGACCAAGCTTATGATGTACAGTATTGGATGCTGGTTACTTGGTACACCATGGTTAAACATTATTTCTCTCCTGGACCCCAAGAGCAAAACAGACATTGCTTTTTGAAAGGACTCAAATTCTTCAGTGCATATGGCATGGCCCTGCTCCAGAATCCCAGGGCCTGTATTGCCATCTTTCTTTTTAGCTTGAAATACCACATGACCTCTTTCCCCATTACCAATATCTCTAATATTTAGGGGTCTCCTGGCTCATAAGTCTCAAGTGACATGGCCTCTTTGCTGCTGCAGTTTGTACTGATACCAAGGTCTCTTGTGTCTTGGGCCGCTTCAAAATCAGCAACCTTTTGCATTACCTAGAACATGAGATAGAGCCACATTTCCATGTGTCAAACAAACTGCTTCCAGAGCCTGAATGCATCAGGCTCCTGACTTCAGAATATTTGGTCCTGAAATTATCCTCAGTGTCCTTAGTTTGATGCTATTAGACATGGTGAAGACTTTAAGGCATGAAGTTTGGTGGAAGGTCTTAGGTCACTAGGGGATTTCCCTTTAAGGGGATTATGGAATGCTGATCTCTTCTTCCTTTCTCTCCCTTCCTGGGAGCTATGATAAGCTGTCCCACCGCAGGTCCAACCAACCATAATTTGTAAGTTAATAATCTAAGATATTAATTATAATATCAAGAATAAAATATAAAATTTATCTTTACTTTTGGAGAGAATTTAGTGGGATGTTCTCACCTCTAGAACCCCATATTTCTACTAAAATGGCCCTTTGAGCTGGGCATGGTGATGCACACCTTTAATCTCAGCACTCAGGAAGCAGAGGTAGGAGGATCACTGTGAGTTAGAGTCCACCCTGAAATTACATAGTGAATTCCAGGTCAGCCTGGGCTAGAGTGACAACCTACCTCAAAAAACCACACACACACACATACACACACCATACACACACACACACAAATGAAATAAAATAAAATAGCCCTTTGGATCTTTATAAGGCTTGTCTCCTTAGTGCATAAATCTTAGTAAGGTCTTCAGCATACAATGAGTCTCAATCATCCAGCCAGCAGCACAGTGTTGCATATGTAATAATTCAGTGTGTGATGTCTGGTGGTTCAGGTAGCTTTGGAATGCATTACAGCCAATAGCAGAAGAGTTAACATAGCTTTGGAGTAAATTGCAAATGCATACTGACACCAGTCTCCTGGGAATGTAAACAGTTCTTGATTCTGTCTTCTGATTGGAACACAATAGGACATAACTGGCAAATATGTGATCATATCCTATGTAATAAAACCAAATAAATCTGTTGAATGTGTTGAAAAAATGCCACATCTGGAAGCTATATTTGGGACTACTGTGGTGATGACTTTTCAATAGTCTACTCTAGAATCCATTTGTTTTGTGTGAGAATGAGCCTGGAAAATTAAATAAAGATGAGATAGAGACTATTACCCTTGAATATTTTAGATCTATAAGGTGGCATTGCTTCCTACCATCTTCTTCTCACTAGTATATGATGATGTTTTTCACAGACAATTCCAAAAAATCAATTTTATGATTTTTTTTTCTGTGAGGATAGTTCTGAAAGATTCAATTTGATCTACAGTACAATAATATCCTGTTCCATAGGCCAAGAACTCAAAGTTGGTGTTATATTTATTGACAATGAAATTGAACAAGCATACCAATTTCAGTTGGAATTAAACAGTCATATACTCAAGCCCAGCGTGGTAGCACAAGCTTTTAATACCAGCATTTGGGAGGCAGAGGTAGGAGGAGCAGTATGAGACAAGCCTGGAATTACAGAATGAGTTCTAGGACAGTCTGGGCTAGAGGGAGACCCTACCTCTTTCAAACAAACAAAGAAACAACAAATAAATAAAAACAGAATTATATACTCATTTGGTGAATGCAAATATTCAGCTGATTCTATATTACCTCCCTTTCCCCTAAGAATGAGAGTCAGGATGACACTTCATATCTCTGGGAATCAATGTTATTTATGATCCTGGGTCAAACAATCCCTTCTATTAATTTGGAGAGATGACCATCTGAAAATCATTGTCTACCTAATAATGTTTCACATAGAATAACAAAAACCAGAAAGGTAAGTTGTTAATAAATCTACATCAGGAATATAGAGCAAATATTACAAGAATGGTACTGGCCTTGATGGCTAAAGGAACTATAAAGAAAGGACTTTGCCTGAAGATTACTATTCTAAAATTTGCATAAACACAGAATGTTGCTGAAGTAGATTCTTTGGGGTTTCACATGTAAAAAGAAATCTGCTAATAACCAATATAAGTATGTTATTTTTATTTCTAAAACAAATACCATACCTCCTAAAAGAATTATAAATTTTTTTTATCAAAACAAAACAACCAATTCATAGGAAATTAATAGTTTTAAATTAATAGTTTTGAATTGATAAGCACATATCCCAACAATGTCGATATAAACAAATGGCAAGAAATAAACTATAATTTCTTAAGTGCATTGTTGCCCTTGACAGTTTTAATAAATATTTCCATATAACTTATCAGACTTCTTATTATCAGTTTGGCTCTTAAACTGGTCCCTTAAAAGGGAATGCTTATGCTCAGTATCTTTTTCAACTAAACAGTATTAGCACTAGTAAGCATAATGTTCTTTTCTTTGCATAGTTTCAAATATTGAGATGTTTCTTCAAAAACCTATTCATTGGGCCGGAGAGATGGCTTAGCAGTTAAGGCACTTGCCTGCAAAGCCAAAGGACCCAGGTTTGACTGCCCAGGATCCACATAAGTCATATGCACAAGGGGGCAAATTCATCTAGAGTTCATTTGCAGTGGCTAGAGGTCCTGTTGTGCCTATTCTCTCTCTCAAATAAATGAATAAAATTAAATTTTAAAAAGCCGGGCATGGTGGCACATACCTTTAATCTCAGCTCTCAGGAGGCAGAGGTAGGAGGATAAGTTCAAGGCTACCCTGAGACTACATAGTGAATTCCACGTCAGCCTGGGCTAGAATGAAACCCTACCTCGAAAAGCCAAAATAAATAAGTAAATGATAAAATAAAAAAACTTATTCATCATATGATGCTTTCTGAAAGGCTGAATAGTCGATAGTTTTTGAAAATGACATTATTAGCATTTTTGTAATATATCAGTAATCCTGGCCTTGTGTATATTACTAATGCTTCTATGCATATGTGTATGTAATATATATATCTTACGGTCTATATGCAGATTAAAACTCCCATGTCTACTTTTAAAATTTTTAGAACTCCCAGTTGTGACTTCTGCTCAGCTGAGCAGTGTCCCAGCAGGGCCTGGTTGTATTGATCTTGTTTGTCCTTCACAGTAACTATAGCCTCTGTAGTGGAAGGGACATAGAGCACTTGCCTAGCTTGGACAAGGCCCTAGGTTTTATCCACAGCATAAAAAAGGGAAGAAAGGAATGAATCAAAATCACCAGAAGATCTCAAATCTGAAATCAGGCTTATCAGATTCACATTGGATATTTAAATATATATATACCTAGCAACCATTATTTTAGTCTAATAAATCAGACTATCTTCAAGAGAGGCCTGGAAGCAGCCAAATCTGGATTAATGGATTTGGTTCAACCACCTTTACAATTAAAGCCTTCTTTGGCTACAGGTAATGTCAAATTCTTTGCACATATGTTCACATGGTATACTAAATCTATTTTCAACATGTGGAGGTATTATGTCCTACTTACTCAATAGCCTCCCTCAGCAGCTTTCATTGTGTTCTGCTCAGAGAAAAGGAAAAGTACATTTTTAAGTCAAATAAATCAATAACTTTGGACTTTTGTTTTTCAGAGAAGGAAAATAGAAATATAATGCAGAAGAGTGGGTCAAAGCCCTTCTTTCACTTCTTGTATATGAACATTGGCCATATCTAGAATGGTCTAAGTACATTCTATGATGTTCATACAATGACGAAATTGCTGAACAAAGTATTGCTTTCAATAGAGCACCATCATTGACACATTATGTTATGATTACATTCTATCGGTAAGGAGACTGAGGAACTAAAATTAAATAGCACCTGGAAACTATTCAGAAGGATAAGTTCAAACCTTTCCAAAAGGGCTTTGAGGATGGAGAGGCCACAGAGCTAGGGTATTTTACAAGGCAGGCCAGGTATGAAGCAGGGCTGTGAATAGGGGAAGAGAAGGCTCTGGCTTGTTCCCTACAGGAGGTTTTCATCCTGTTTGGTATATGTTGTTACATAAAAATGCAAGATAGGCTTATATTTTCTTTTCTTTTTTTTATCTTTGCATGTGTATGTGAGGAAGTGTGTGTGTGTGAGTGTGTTGCCTCAGTGATACATATTTTGTCTTTCCAGTCTCTTTTTTTTTCAATTTTTATTAACTTTATTGAGAATAATATGTATGCAATTTTAAATATGCTGACTTAAATGAGCAGTTGATGAGATCTGCAAAATGTGTACCTCATACAGGCTATATGACTCATGCCTCTATCACAGTGTAGATTGTTACTATCACCATCAAGAATTTTCTTATAACTTCTTATACTCTGTCCACTCCCATCCAACTACCACAGGCCACCACTGTACTTATGTCCAGATTAGTTTTGTCTGTCCTAGAACATGATATAAGTGAAATCACAAATGTGCACCTTTTTTGTATCTTAAAGTTTTGTTCAAATGACTATTCTATAAATATATCATTCTTATGTTAATAAATAGTATCCCATTACACTGCACACAACAATCTGTTTATCCAGTCACATGTTGTGAAATAACTTAAAACAGCATTTGAGTCATTTCCAGTTACAGCCACTAAGCCTTTAAAGTTTATTGAGATATGAACCTCAAACTCATTGTCAATATGAGGATGACCTTGAACTCCTAATCCTCTTCCCTCCATCACTGAAATTACAAGTGTACACCATCATACTTAGTTACTATAATGGCTTGCAACAGTGGAGCATATACTACAATGAGACTAGCAAACTAATATAGGCAGAGGAGAACAAAGGGTTAGATAAAATGAAGGGATGATATTTTTATTCTTATTTTTCAATTAACTGGCAATTTTATTCAGATGCATATATGCACCAACTGAAATATCACTTGACCAGTCTATTTCAAAACTGCTTTTAAAAAGTTGAATCTAATTTGCATGCCATAAATTTCACTTCTAAAAGTAGTCTGTAGTCCAACGATGTCTCCAAAAGTAATCCTATACTTTGTCAGTCCCCATTTTCCTCCCACTCTACCAAAAGCAAACATAAACCCTTTTCCTCTCCATATCAGTTACTCTATACTGAACATGGAGTATAGATGCAGCTGTTCCACAGGTGGCCTTTGTTCCTGACTGCTTTACATACGGTGACACACCAATGTTGTAGCATCAATTTTCACACCCTTCTTTCTATGGATAACTAATTTGTGATTTATGGTGACACCACAACTTCCATCATCTCATGGGTATCTCTTAACTTTTGTTTTTTTTTGTTATTGCATTTTCCCAGGTACACTTCAATCTTGCCATCTGAGGATTCCTCACTTCTATCCTCACTTCAACATGGTGATAAATAAGAAGCAAAGAAAGCATTCAGAAGGGAAGAAAAAGCTGAGACACAGGAGAAGGCATGTGGAAATGGACAGAGAAAAGATTTGAATTGGGCATTGTTTAAGACCCATACCAAGTGTTATCGCCCTCCTAAAGCCATCCCTCAGAGCTCCATAGCTTTCATTTGCACCTGGGGTGGATGCACATAACACAGTCTGTTGAGTTCATAGTTACTTACAGATAGGAATTCCTAGATTATCAGCTATCATCAGTGAATTTTCCATTAATGATCTTTAGTTCTTTATATGAGACATATAACAAAACAATGAATTTCATCTAATAGGATTATGTCAAGTGCTTGTTTAACTAAGAAATGTAGGAAAGGTGAGAAAGATTTTACTCTGAGGCTTGTATCTCTCTCTCTCTCTTTATTGTCAGAAGGAATTGTGATATAGGCCTGCTGCTTGGATCTTCCTGGGATAAGGAGGAATTATGCTATGAATATATAAACAAAGTCTCTACCAGATGTAACTGAAACTCAGAAGGCAGTGCAGAACAAATTTGTGAAATGAATGAAGTATGAATTTTAAATCACTTGTTGCTCATTTATCTATTTCATTCATCAAATTGACATTTTTTAATAATAAGTCAAGCTTATGGCATATAAGGATAATATTATGGCAGAAGGGGAATATTTAATTAAAACGAAAAGACCCATGGTTATATTGAAATTCTGTAAATGACTTAGATTTATCTAATTTCTGAATAAATATCAATACCAAGAGACAATTTCACAGGCCCTCAGCTCCATTGTACAGCATAATACAGTCATCCCCAGCCTTCCTGTACTAGTCTGTTGGTTCTTTCTGTCAGCCATGTCAGTATATCTGATCTGTGCCATGTCCAGTAGTTAATTGAGATTGGTTGCATTAAAAGTTGAAAGGTGGTAGAATATCAAATTAGCCTTGATGTCCTGAAACAGTGATTTGATTCTTTACTTTTTGTTTTTATAATTAAAAATGAATGAAAAGTAAGAACTGGACTTATGAATAACAGAAACACAAGAGTCATTTAGCCCTGAAAAAAAATAAAAAAAAATAAAAACTGACACTATTTAAGAAGTCATGATTGGGCTGGTTAGCAGTTAAGGTGCATGGCTGTGAAGCCTAAGGACCCAGGTTTGATTCTCCAGGTACCACATAAGCCAGATGAATCTGGAGTTTGTTTGCAGTGGCTAGAGGCCCTGGAATGCCCATTCTCACTCTCTCTCTCTCAAATAAATAAATAATTTTAAAAAATAAGTCATGCTTGCAACTTTGTATAGCTGAAACTATTAGGACCAACGCTGGCATCAATTGTAGGTGTCCTTTTTTAAGTGTATTCACAAGAATGAGCTGAGTGTTTGCTATCTGCTCATTATAGGGGGTTAGATACTAAAGAGCCACCTAAGGATGGCTGAGCTGGATGGAATGCAGCACAATTCTGAATGCTTTCGGAGGCTGGATGCTAGACATTGTGTTATTGGGCCATCTTTTCATAGATATTAACAAGGAATTCTTTATTAACATATTCAACAAATCAGAGTACCTTAAATTTTACAGCTTTAAAAAATATTCCTTAAAGGTAAAAGGGAAAACAATGATTGATGTTTGGAATATCTTAATACACCTGCAATGTCCACATCTAGAACCAAGCATAATTTAGATTTAGCCATTATGAACTTGCTGAAAGTTGAACATTATTGAGAAAATAAACTCGCATGATTTTATATAGTTTAAATTAATATTTTAGACTCTAGGCTTTTTATTACACATATATGCTAATAATGAATGTACTTTTTCACTTGGTATTATATAGTGACTGTGAATTATTTATGTATGAATATATTAAAACTGAGGGATAACATGAATAATTTAAATGCTTTAGGTTTTGAACACATGCTCAACAATCTGCTTATTCGTAGTTACTTGGTTGTAGTTGACTTTGGATAAAACCTCTGACATTTGGGTTGTGATAAAGTTTGAGCCAAGCAATTTTCCTGATGCCTCAGCCTGTAAATATTAGCAAATCCTGTTCTCAGGGAGGTGATTTGACACTTACTCTCCTGTCTCCACACACTTGCCACCTTAGATTAAATTTTTTCTCTTTAATAATACTTGTGGTATCAGTGGCTGTCATAATGTGTGATAGACAAAAATGAGCCTGGGCTGGTAGAGTTACTACTAAATAGTTCATGTGTTGGTCAAAATCTTATTTTAATTCACTATCTTATTTATCTGCAATATTGCTTAGCTGCTTAAAAGCTGTAAAATACATTAAATTGGAGATACCACTTTGTGTCAACATCATATGCAATACAGATTAAGTAAAACAGCTTGATTTCAAGGTATTTATTTGTAAAGAGCTACAAAAATTAAACACCAACCAAATAAAATTGCCAATTATCAAATGGGCTAGTGAAATTAATAAATTAATAATGAATGAATAAAATTCACAAAAGAAGAAACAAAAATGACCAATAAATGTTTTAAAAAGTCTTCAACATCCCTATCTATCAGGGAAATGAAAATTAAAACCAATTTAAGATACTATTTTACACCAGATAAAATAGTCATCACCAAGAAAACTTTCAACAAAGGCTGATAAGAGTGCCAAAACAATGACAGACTTCTGTCAGGGTACTTGATGACCCACCAAAGGCCAGTGGTAAGACCCTATTGCTGAAGACTCCATACGCAGCTGACGCTTAAAATGGAATGACATGGCTGGAAGCCAGGAGAGAGTCAGTCCCCAGACAGTCAGTGTGTCTAGTGCCAGAAGGCGCTACATAGGCAACTGGGGGAAATGACCAAGATCTGTCCAAGCAACACATTGTTTAACCTAATTAGCAACAAATAACTGGATGTGATGCCCACACAAGTGCAATAGTGGTACACAGCCATGGTGAGGAATCAATTGCTCTTGGGTTGGCTAACTGATCCACTCAGTGGTACTAGACCCTTAGCTGGAGCTGGGAAACAAGTCAGAACCATACCCAAACACAAGCCCACTCTACAACATCAAGCTACCATCAATCACGGGGTATAAGAGGGCCTACACCTATCAAACTGTCTATCAAAAAAGTAAGTGTTATCTCAATTTTCCGGGTGCTAACTTACTTCTGTTGGAGAATCTGCTTCTCTTTTCCAGATAGATGCAGATCCTAAGAGGAGAGCTGCCCCAACATACCTCAAAAGGGGCCCAACTGAAACTAAGGACAACTGGCGAAATAAGCAAGGGTGATGTTTTCCTGTGAACCGGATACCAGCACAAAGGGGAAGGAGATCGACCCAGAGAAAAATCAACTCCTACCAAATCAGAGAGCCAAAGCCTCAGAGGCCCCCAACACCTCAGCACTGAAGCAGACCAAAAGTGAACCCAACATGGCTCAGGGAAATCTTGCGGAAGAGGGGGCGGAAAGAATGTCAGAGTTACATGTTGGGTCATGATTTGCAGAGACATTTATCATACCAATAACTGGGGGCTAACTCCACAATGCACGACCCATTTTCATTAACAAGGAGGGTCTAATGGGAGGGGGTAGATCACAGATGAGCCTAAGTAATGGTACCAAAATGTCTGTATTTACTGAAAAGAAAACTAATAAATTAAATTTAAAAAAAAAAGAGTGCAGGAAGAGGAAATCTTTCTTGTTCGCTGCTGGTAGGAGTGCAAAGTATTATAGCTATTATGGAAACCAGCATGTTGTATAGCACCTTCAGCATGATAAAAGCTAGTAAGTCAGGCGAAAAATTTTAGCACAATTCCAGTTTGCTTTCTTTATGTCCTGGACCTGAGTATATGGTTCTTACCACTTAGCTCTGGTAGCCCATCCCTGGACTTTTGTTTAATACCCTGTGACTTCTGAGAGCAGCATTATCTACCTCCATTCAAAGGTTGTTTTTTTTTTTTAAAGATTTTTCTTTTAAATTAGTTTATAAATGTATGCTCAGTACACTTTGATAACACCACTGCATTCAAATTCACTGCGACAAATGCCCCTCCCTCTTCTACAGTGTGTCACAGTGTCACTGCATGTAAGCCTGTAATTCTAAGATTTGATCTTTTCATAGCATTCCAAATATCTTGAATATCCTGCTCATACCTTCTTATTAACTTATCTTTGTCCTTGTTGGAATGTTCTAGTACTTCCTCCTTGTCTTTGAACTCAAATATTCTGTCTTTTCCTTGATCAAGTCTGTTGGTGAAACTTCCCACTGTTTTTTTTTTTTTTCTTTTTAGCATTTGACTTACAGTATTTCATTTTGATTTTCTTCATTCAAACTCTTTACTGAACCCGTCTTTCACATCTTGTTTCAACCTCCTTATTTCATTAAGCTGTGTTTTGGGGTGCTTTGATAGTCACAAGGGAGTTTCTTATAATCCTTGATCTCTGATCATACTTATAATCATTCTTTTGATTTCTTTCTCTGGGGTCTTGGCTAATTCACTTACACGGGAGGTTGTCATTACTGTGGTGAGTTGAGGAGTCAGTTCCATCCTTGTGCATTCTTGGCTTGGGCCTTTGCTATGCATGGTAAGGTAAAGTGGGTGGCCTTACTTCAGTCACAGTCTCAGTGTTCCTGGTGCTTGTATATGGGTACAGGGGATAAAAGAACATGTCCTCTGCTTCAGCTTCTTCTGACCTTGCAAGGCCAGTGAGTATGGGAATAGTTATTCCCAACAGTTCCTTGCTGTTCTTGCTGACAGGGTCAGTATGTGTGAGAAGTACCTTAGCAGCTGGCACCACTTAGTTAAGTTGGGCATGCAGATCTGATCCAATTTGAAGTGGCTTCCACCAACTTCCCCTTGAAAATCTCATCTGAACTAATAAATTCTTTTATAAGTCTTATATTTAGCAGAAAATAAATTTACTGTGTTTTATATTGACTTTATTCACTGGCTTTCATTGGTGAGAGTTTTCATGTTCCAAATTTTTCTTTTACTATTTGCATATCACCTTTAAAAAAGATTTTATTTCTGAATAAAAATGCACTATTTATATCTCACCCATATTTCTACCCCCAAACACCCACACAATTAGAAAACAGCAAAAAAGGAGTGAATATGGTGTATTTTATTCAGAGAGGTTTGGAAACAAGACCTTCTCAGCAGTTAACACATTGTGTTAGAAAATATAAGGGTATTGTCAAACCCAAATTCCTATGCATTTATATTTCTCCTCTACAACTACAATGCTTTCATTTTAGCTTGAGAAAGAACTGGCATGGAGAGGGAGAGCTCTTCATGTGATCTGCATTCATCACAGTAATGTCATACTTCTCTGACCAGAAGCTACTGCTAATATAAATTTTCTTGGCATAAAAATCATCGTGTATATGGTATATGCATATATATGAATGAGAATCTAAATGCATACTTATAGACTTCTGGAGATGTTGATTTATAAGAATTGCATTGCATGTATTTGTTTTCCCCAAATTCGTTCCCTATCTTACTTTTTTTTGTCATGATGATTCTTCTTTGTTGGTTTTAACCTGAGCAGAAAAGCATGATATTAATTGCTCATTGCTTCTGCCTAATATCAGGAATGCTCGGAGCACAACGTCATTGATTAGAAACAATGCCCACTCTGGGAACTAGTGGTAGATGTTTCATATACCAATCATGACCCTTTAATTATGAGGTGTTCATGGTGGTCCAAAAGTGAAAGTAGGGCCAATATATGGGCATAAATATAAGCATTCATATGGTGATTTGATGGCATATAGGCATGTAGCTAAGCAACATTGGTAGTTTCCCCCTCTAGGGCTTATGACCTTTATAGCCATAGGAATTCTTTTTTGCTTGTGTGTGTGTAATGTGTTGTATGTATGTGTGATATATCTGTTTGATGTGGTATGTGTGGTGTTTGCAGAGGCTCATATGCTTGCCCGTGGTGGCTGGAGGGCAGGGAGGAGAAAAGACAGTGCTAACCTAGGATGCTTAAAGAGGATCCAGCTCCATCACTCTTCTGACCATGATTATTATTATTAAATTATTATTATTACTATTATTAGGCAAGGTCTCACTCCAGCCCAGGATAACCTGGAACTTACTCAGTAGCTCCAGGCTGGCATTGAGCCAGAGTTTCTTCTGGCATCAGAGCTTGCTGGTTTGTGTAAGCCAAGGTTATTCTATGGTCTCTGCTCCCCTTTTTAAGACCAAGGTTAAAGGAATGCATGGCCACATCCACTTATTAGGTGGGAGCTGAAGATCCCAACTCAGGTGGTTTCAGGCCCACTCAGTCCATCATACTTGTTCAAACAGCAGACTTAACCACTGATCCATTTCTTCAGCATATATATATATATATATATATATATATATATATATATATATATATTTCCCCCCCCAGGAGGCTGCCTAGCATTTGCCAGCACTCTGATAGTCAACCGAAAGAAGGCTTCCAACTCAGTTCTAGCTTGAATTGAGAAGTGTTCTGTAACCATACCATGTGATGTCTTCAAAACAGTGCCTTACTATCAAGTTCTGGTGTGCAACCAAGAGCCTTGGCATTGTATTATTGTTGACTTCCATGACCAACAATTTACTGGGGGCAATCCCATTATTAGTACTAAATATTTTCTGTAACAACTTATGAGTTCTGGGCCAAGCATTATTCACCCACACATTATACTTCTGCCCAAAGCCTCTTCCTTTTTAAAACTAACATACATATTTATTAATCAGCTAACAAACTTCCATATGACCAATGCATAACATCTTTTGTTTTGGTCAACCCTCCTCCCACTCCATGTTCTCCTCTATCTCTCTCTTCTAACCCCACTTAGACTACTCCACCCTCCATATTCTGTTGCTCTACTTAAATATCTACTATACCCTCTCCTTAAGCCCTCTTCTCTCCTTCTTCCCTTATTACTAACTGTATGTTTGCCTAAAAGTTCTGCAACTTTATAAGAAAGTCACCAACCAGGAACCAAATGTTCTAATCAAATGAACTTTTGGGTGAATTTTACATTTAAACCATATGATTTCCCCTTTTGCTCCATAAGCTCATAGCTATCTCATAGTATAAGATGTATTTATGTGAACTTCAAAAATCCATATAGATTTTACTATTCCAAAAGTGCAAATCCAAGCTGGATATGGTGGCTCATGCCTGTGATCCTAGCATTTGTGAGGCAGAGGTAGGAGGTTCGCCATGAGTCCAAGGCCATCCTGAGACTACATGGTGAATTCTAGGCCAGCCTGAGCTACAGTGAGACCCTACCTCTGCCTTCCTGATTGAATGGCTCCTGGATCTCCAACTCCTGGATCCCCAGTCTGGAGAATGTGCCTGTGAAGTGAGTAGGCTAGAGCTCCTGATTGGTTCCCCACCTCCCAGTTCCCTGGTCCTGGTAACCCTGCTGCTACCTTAGGGAGGTCTGGTTTCTGTGTGTGGGCTACAGAAGCAGACCTTTAACTCTGGTTTTCTGATTGGCCCCTGGGTACAAAAATCCCTATTTCCCTAAGTCAGAGGGTACAGGGTTGTAGGAGCTGGGCTCTTGCCCCTGGCTCTCCAGCTTCCTGGTTCCTGGTTTCTGAACCCCTGATTCCTGTGTTCAGAAGAGTATTACAACTAAAGTGAGTAGGCCAAAGCTTCCAGTTCCCCAGGTACCTTTGAGGTACCTGTAATCTCCACAATCTGCACATCAGTAGTTGTAATCCTCTCATACACCAATAAGGTTTACATTTAAGATAGAACAACATCTGAAGATCCTATAAGGACAAATACTTGCTTCCCTCTCAGTGGAATAAAATGTTTCCCCAAGATGGCAAACCACAATGCAAAAAACAACAATAACAACAAAAAAAGCAAAAACAAACAAAAAAAAAAAATGAAAGTCAGAAAACTATGAGATCTCCAACAAAGATGCCTAGTCCCACAGTGGAAGCCTCCAATGAAATTACAGAGAAATTCAATCCCAAAATGAAAACACAACAACCAATGTGACCCTGGTCAAAAGAATTGCTGAACTAGAAGCAAACCATCAAAAACCCAACAATCATATCAATAAAACTGAGCAGAATTGTCTCCTAGGGCATTCAGCTTTTGACAATAGGCTTAACTTAATTGAAGAAAATGTTATAAGCCTCAAAATAGTTATAAATTAATTGAAGGTGAGTCAATAACTGGAAGATCTCAATAACTAGTTAACTAAGCTTAATGAAGTCTTGAACAAATGCAAGAATTAATTCCAAGACACATTAAGAAAATCAGACCTTGATCTGAAATTGTACCTCAACAAAGAGCTGGACATGATGCAAAATAACATTATAGGAAACAAAAATCAAATAGGGCTTATAAAAACCTCTTGAAGCCAGGCGTGGTGGCGCATGCCTTTAATCCCAGCATTCGGGAGGCAGAGGGTAAGAGGATCACTGTGGGTTCGGGGCCACCCTGAGACTACATAGTGAATTCCAGGTCAGCCTGGGCTACAGTGAGACCCTACCTTGAAAAACAAAACAAAACCTCTCAAAAACAGTGTTACTCATGTGGAAGACAGAACCTTACTCCTGGAACACAAGATAGAAGACATTGATTGGGACACTAAAAACTTTGCTAAGCTCAAAAAATCATGTGAACATAATATGAGGGAACTGTGGTTTACCCTAAAATGACAAAACATCTGGACCATGGGTATACCAAAAAAAGAGGAAATGCAGGCCAGAGGTATAGGGAACTCAACAAAAGTGAAGAAAATTTTCCAAATCTCTCAAAAGAGAGGTTCATCCAGATACAAGAAGCCCAGAGAACATCAAACAGACAGGACCAAAGAAGAAACTCTCTAGACACATCATAGTTAAAACTCTTAACAATGAAAAAAAAAAAAGAGTGCTAAAGGCAGCAAGAGAGCAACAACTCACTACATACAGTCAATAGACCAGAATTACCTCAAATGTCTCAATGGAAACCCTGAAAGCCAAAAGGGCCTGGAATGAAACACTTCAAAGTCTAAAAAACTACCCCTTCTAACCCAAGCTACTCTACTCAGCAAAAGTATCCCTCATAATAGAAAACTTTCCATGAAAAAAAATCAACTCTATGATTATATGAATACAAAGCCAAACCTACAGAGAATACTTCAGGGAATACTCCACACAGAAGAGACAAATAATCAATCTCAAGAGCCTATAAGAAGGGGATCACAATAATCAAAACTAGACCAGTCTCAAAAATTACAATGCACAAGAAAGCATCAAGCCCCATAAAGCACCCTATCATGGTAGGGATTAAATCAAACCTCACAGTTATAAGCTTAAATATTAATTGTCTTAACTCACCCATCAAAAGACAAGTTGGCTGGGCATGGTGGTGCAAGCCTTTAATCCCAGGATTTGGGAGGCAAAGGTAGGAGGATTACCATGAGTTTGAGGCCACCCTGAGACTACATAGTGAATTCCAGGTCAGCCTGGGCTAGGATGAGACCCTACCTTGAAAAAACAAGAAAAAAAGAAAGATACAAACTAACAGGTGGATTAAAAAAAAAAAAAAAAGACCTTTCTATCTGCTGTCTTCAAGAAACTTACCTCACCACTAAAGACAGACACCTCCTCAGGGTGAAAGTATGGAAAATGATATTCTAAGCAAATGGAAATAAGGAACAAAAAGGTGTTTCTGTATCAGTATCTGATAAAATAGACTTCAAACCAAAAGTAATCAAAAAATACAAAGAAGGCTGTATCTTACTCATCAAGGGAATGATCCAACATGAGGACATCACAAACATAAATCTATAACCACCAAACACAGGTTCATCACAGCTTACAAAATAAAACGTACTTGACAACAAACCAGAAATAAACACCAACACTATCATAGTTGGAGACTTCAATACTCCACTATCATCAATAGATCATCCAAGCAGAAAATCAACAGGGAAATAAGAAAGCTCAACCACACCATAGATTAACTAGACCTAATAGACATCTACAGAACTTTCAACCCAACTCTACAGAATACATATTATTCTCAGCAGTCCATGAAACCTCCAAAATAGACCATATGTTAAGCCATGATGCATGCCTCCACAAATTCAGGAAAACCGAAGTGTCTTCAGGCATCATATCAGATCACAAGGCTTTAAAGCTACAAATTAACAACAAGAGACACATCAAGAAATCCACCAGCTCCTGGAGACTACACAAAACACTTTTAAACAATGAATGGGTTGTGGAAGAAATTTGAAAATTCCTAGAATTGAATGATAATCAAAACACAAGTTAGCAAAACTTATGAGACACATTATAGGCAGTCCTAAGGGGAAAATACATAGCACTAAATGCTTTCATAACAGAGGCAGAGAGATCGCAAATTAATAACCTAACTGTCCACATAAAGGCATTGGAAAAATAAGAAGAATCAGACCCTAAGAGCTCAAGATGAAAAGAGATAATCAAGATCAGAGCAGAAACTAATGAATTGGAAACTAAGAAAACAATTTTAAAAAATCAATGAACTGAAGAGCTGTTGGTTTCTGAAAGATAAACAAGATTGATAAACCCCTGGCCAATTTGGTCAAGCAAAAAAAGTCCCAAATTAATAAAATCAGAAATGAAAAAGGAGAGGTCACAACAGACATTAATGAATTTGGAAGAATCATCAGGGCATACTTCCAAAACCTCCACTGAACAAGCTTGGATAATCTGGAAGAAATGGATGAATTCCTAGACACATGCCACCTACTAAAACTAAACTCAGAGCAGATTAATCTCCTAAACAAACTTATCGCATCCATGGAGATTGAAAAGGTAATCAAAAACCTCCCCAGAAAGAAATATCCAGGACCAGTTCACTTCTCAGCCAAGTTCTATCAAACCTTTAGTGAGGAACTGAAACTAATTTTTCTCAAACTGTTGCATATAATCAGATACTATGGAATCCTTCCCAACTCCTTTTATGAACCTTACATCACCCCAATACCAAAACCAGACAGAGATACAATAAGAAAAGAATACTATAGGTCTATTTCTCTCATAGATTTAGATGCAAAGATCCTGAAAAAAAAAATGTAGGGGAAACAAAGGTTTTTTTTTTTTTTTTTTTTTAACTTTGGCTTAAAGTCTTGAAGGGAAGCTCTGTGATGGCAAAGAAAAGCTTGGCATGAGCAAAGGATGGATATCAACTTTTTGCCAAATGGACAACAGCAGCAGGAGAATAAGCCAAGTTTAATGGGGCACTGGCTATAACAATCCTAAGCATACCTACAGAAACATACTTCTTCCAGCAAGGCTCCACCCCACAAAATTGCTACTGCCTGGGAACCAAGCATTCAAGACACATGAGTTTATGGGGGACATTTAATTCAAACTACCATATTCTACTCCTGGCTCCAATAAATGACGAACTTATATCCTACAAAATGCAATGCATTCATTTCAACTTTCAAAGTCTCCATAGTTTCTGTCAGTCCTTACATGATTCAAACATACTTAGTCCAAGTTCTAGTAACTGTGAGCCTATAAGACCAAAATAGGTAATGGCACAGAGTAAACAGTCACACTGCAAAAGATGACATAGCAAGAAAAGATTGAACCAATACAAGATCTAAAACAAACAGTAAGAATATCAAATTCTGTAGTTCCAAGTCCAACATCTATATCCAGTAGTGGATTCTCAAGGTTCCAATACCACCTCTCCAGCTGAGCTGCCTACAGCTTGGAAAACTCAGTCTTGAACCATCAGCTCTCCTTGGCATCTAACCCTCAGTCCTAGCATTTCCAAAATAATACTGGTGCCTCCAATGCAACCTAAGGTTCATCCTCATGGCTCTATTGGGCCTCTACCCAGGGACTCCAACAACCCTACCTCATATTATCCAGTGGCTATCTCCAACAAAATGGCATTGCACATCCAATGACCCTTTTGTCCTGCATTTGTTATACTCCCATAGTACCAGTTCGGCTATCAAATGTTAATCCAGGGGAGAGTAAAGCTGACTTTGAAGAGAACTCCTTTAGCATTCAGGTCCTTAACTTTCAAAAAGAGTTAGCATGCTTCCTGCAATTCTGGTGAAGAAGAGCTGACCCAATCTCAGTGGTGGAAATCAGATCATTGCAGGTGAAGCAGGCTGGTCACCTATCTAAAGCTTTAATTTCTTTCTGAGCCATATCCATCTTCCTACACCTGTCCATTTCTTCTAAGCTTAATCCTACACAAATTCTCAGGACACTGACAGAATGCAGCTAGCCTCTCACACAAACTGCAAACCAAATTCAACAATACATCAAATGCATTATCCTCCTTGATCAAAAATTTTCATCCCAGGGATGCAGGGGTGCTCAACATGTGGAAATTGGTCCATGTAATATATCACATAAATAAACTTAAACATAAGAACCACATTATCATCTTAATTGATGCAGAGAAGGCCTTTGACAAAATAAAATACCACTTCATGATCAAAACACCAGAAAAAATAACCATGGTAGGTTTATATCTCAAAAAAATAAAGGCTATATATAGCACCTAAATCCCAAATAGTACTTAATGGATAAAGACTCAAGGAGTTCCCATTAAGATTGAGGACAAGACAGAAGTGCCCACTCTCACCACTGCTCTTCAAGATAGTACTAGAAGTCCTAGCCCAAACAATAAGACAGGAAAAATAAATAAAAGGGATACAAATTGGAAAGGAAGACATCAAGTAAGTCCTATTTTCAGATGACATGATCCTATACATAAGTGGCCCAAAAGTCTACATCTCAAAACTTCTAAAGGTGATTAATTCCTTCAGCAAAGTGGTAGGATTCAAAATCAATGCAAATAAAAGGTAGCCTTCTATATGCAAAGGAGAAATATACAGAGAAAGAAATTATAAAGGCTGTCCCACTTTCAATAGCAACAAAAAAATTAAATACCTTGGAATAACACTAACCAAGGATGTGAAAGACCTATATAATGAAAACATAAAAATACTCAAGAAAGAAATTGAGGAAGACTTGAGAAGATGGACAAACCTCCTATGCTCCTGTGTTGGGTCTTGAGAGGCCCAGACATGAAGCCTAGTGGAACTTCCTGAGCCTAGCTAAAGTTTGGCAAACTGCCTCTGGCTAGCTATTAATCAGCAGGGGGCCAAATGGCCTCTGGCCTGCTACTTCTGCACAAGAAGTTAGAGTTAGAATCAATCATCTCAGAGGTCGCGATATGCTATTGGCCCTTACATCTCACCCAATCCTAAAATCCCTGCTTTCATTCTCAACATTATATAAACACCTGCTGGTAACAATAAAGTGAGTTCCTGCTTTGATGACACTCCTGGCTCGGTGGTTTTGTTCCTGGCCATTGACACACACCCTCCTCCTCAACCCCTTAGGAGGAACCAGCAGGCTTGGTCCTCCCCCAGCATTACCTGCTGGGGGCACCCAGCATTTGGCTCCCAATGTGGGGCAACAGGAACCCGGCAGACTGCTGCCCTGTGTGAGGCATTCTCATTGAGGAGGTCAATAAGTGTGCATGTGCAGGTGAGTGTGCCCTCATAAGTTATGAGGCAGTCTTCATATTTACTGTGCCAAACTTTGCTTCTATAACCTGTACTTGCTTGTCAACATCTCTTCGTTCTCTTTCTCTTTCCTTTCACTTTTGGTTTGCCAGCAAGCTGCATCTGTGGCTTTTGTACAGAATGTTTACCTATCTTTTGAATCCTTGTGTTTGTGTTGTACTCATGTGTCTGTGGGTTGCTATAGCCCTAATTTTATGGAAATTTCTCTCTCGACTTTATAATATGGGACAGCCTACCTCTAAATCCAATCCTGCCTTAGAATATCTCAGGGAACTCCTAAAGAGTTGAGGGCTTAATTTAACTGATAATCAGGCTTGACAGACCTGGGATTGCCTTCTTAAGCTGGTGCCATGGCTGCCAGAAGGAAATCTCTTTGATTGGGATAGGGTAGAGACCCTTGTTTGTTTGGCACATGTGAAGAAGGGTCAAATATCCCTCTTAGGGGGTCCTCCCTATGATCTCGGCCTTCAAGGGCTGCTTCCCTCCAAGGCCCACCAAACATAAACAAAAGACAGGAAAAAGATAGTATACAGCCTGATCTGGCTACTCCTCCTGGAGATACAGCTTTAAAAACCCCAGAAAATGGTACATCTTTATATCCCTCACTCGATCCCTTTGCTCCCTGGCCTTCCAGGAGACCTCCTTCATCTCCTCCATTGACTAACCCTTTCTGGACCCCCTCGGCCCCTCCTTTATATTTGGCCACCAAGGTGCCAGAAAATAAAGCTACTTTTTTTAGTTTCCTGTCAATCTAAATCATGGGGGCAATTGCCCCACTGCCTGGTATCTGTGAGAAGCTCAGGAACTTAAGGAGCTTAAAAAGGTGGTCTCAGAGGATGGACCTGACTCTCCTTGGGCTGAGACCCTGTTACAGGGACTTGCCCATTAACCTTGTACAACCCAAGTTGGAAAAATCTAGTCAGGGCTGTCTTGTCGGGTCCCCTATACATTAAGTGGTGTGCCTTTTTTAAAGCTGAGGCCATACACAGGCAGAATGAAACAAAAGTCAACAGCCCCCTGTGCCAATAACTTTTGGGATGCTCTCCAGTACCTCTGATCAATATGCTACAGGCACTCAACAGGTGGCTATACCTGATCCGTATAGGGACCAGGTCAGGGCACTGGGCTTGGCGGCATGGAAAAGGCTTGATGAGGGACCTTCTAACTCCCCCCTTGTTGGTATTACCCAGAATCCATCTGAGGACTTGGCTACAGTTATAGATAGGATGGGAAAAAGTCTCCAAAGAAAATTTCCCCCAGGGGCTTTATGGGTTCAGTTTACTAAAATGTTGGTCTGGGAAGGGATGACAGCTGATCACCACCTTGCCTGTGTGGGTCTCAAGGACAACTCCATGAGTAGATGGATTGTAGCCACCAAGGACATTGGCACTATCTCCCATAAGGCTAGGGCCATGGCTGCTGCCCTTCAGGAAAATAAACAGAGAGATTTGGCCACTATGATCTGTGCATTACAGTTAAACCCTAAAAAATCAACATGTTTCAGGTATGGGGAAGAGGGCCACTTTAAAAATAAGACAAAACCTCCCCCACTCTCTGGGGGGACAACCAATGCTGCTCACACCCACTGCCCTAAGTGCAAAAAGGCATTTCATTGAGCTAGGGAGTGTCAGTCGAAGTTTGACATACAGAGAAAGTCTTTAAACTTCCACAGCCCCATTAAATAAGGGGAAAGAGACCATCAAAGCCCATTGTACCATCTCTCTGGTCCCCAGCCTTAGACCCAAAATTATTTTAAATCTTGACAATAAAAGATTGAAACTTCTCATCAACACTGGAGAGGACCGAACAGTCCTAAAAAAGGAGGAAGAGCCTCCCTCCTGGCAGCTTGTACCCAGCCCTCCCCTCCTGGGAGTTGGCAGGCAATCCACCTCCTGGGAGACTGCCAAGTGACTCCCTTGGACTGACCCAGGTGGGGACAGGGGAGAAGTCTACCTGCTCATGGTAACTAATCTCACTACTAACTTACTGGGGCAAGACATCCTTGGAAATGCTGAGGCTCTCATTACTACTGACCATAAGGCAATTTATAATGATTAGATGTTAGATAAAAAAGAATATCAACAACAGGTTGAGGAAGGGAGGGAATGTCATCCCAATTATAGAGATGACCCTTACTTTAAGCAACTCAGACAAAAGTACTCCAGTGAAAACCCCCAATTCTAAGGGCCACTTTCCAGCCCCCCAATTTAAAATCCAGTGGATACCAGGGGATCCTATATGGGTTAAGCAGTGGCCTCTCCCTTCTTCTAAGTTACACCAACTCCACATACTTACTGATCAACAGTTGAAGGCCGGACATATCCATCCCTCCACTAGTCCCTGGAACTCTCTGGCCTTTGTCATAAAAAAGCCCAATGAGTCCTGGAGATTTTTACATGATTTAAGAAAAATCAATAAATGCATGATCCCCTTCAAAACCCCCCAGAGGGGACTTCCATGGATCCCAGCTATTCCCAATATATACTATATTACTATCATTGACATTAAAGATTGCTTCTTCTCTATCCTTCTCCATCCAGGAGACATGGAAAAATTTACATTCTCTGTATGCACTGTAATTTTTTCTGGTCCATATAGAAGATTTGAGTGGACTGTATTACCTCAGGGCATGGCTAATAGCCCACCCATTTGTCAATATTACCTGTCATCAATTTTCTCTTCTCTTATCAATCTCCCCAATACCCTGTTTTATATTTACATGGATAATATTATTCTTGGGTGCCTAGATTCCTCCACACTCCAGGACCTTACTGAGCAATGTCTAAGTACCCTTCATATTCACAGCTTTAAAGAAGCTCCTGACAAAGTTCAAACTGTGCCTCCCTTTAAGATCTTGGGCTCAATTCTTACCCTAGATACAGTTTCACCTGTTAAACCACAACTTTATATTCAGGATTCTTATACCTTGCCTCAACTCCAGAAGCTCTTGGGAGAAATTAACTGGATCAGGCCCTGGATACCTATAACCACTGAGGAATTATCCCCCTTGTTCAACATACTAAGGGGCCTTGATCTTTTGTCCCAGGTAACCCTAGCACCTGGGTAGAGACAAGTCCTCCATAGAGTCCAGAAGGCCATAGATAACTGTAATCTCAAGTTACTTGTCCCTGATCTCCCTCTTTCCTTCTACCTTTTCCCTGGGGAGATCCTGACCACTGCCCTGTTGGCTCAAAAGGGCGAGCCTATTTAGTGGATTCACTTCTGGATCGGTGGGGCCTCTAGGGTCTATTCTTTAAGTAACCAAGTAGCTGATTACATCATTAAAGAAAGGGAAACTGCCATTAAACTTTTTGGTATTGAGCCTCACTCTATTATTACCCCTTATAAGATAACTGGCTTCACTTGGATCCAAAGAAATAATATAAGGACAGCTATGATACTTGAAGGGTTCCTAGGTGCCATCAACTGCCATTATGGCCCTCATAAGTGGATGAGCTCTTTTTCCAGGTTGGAGTGGAGCCCCCCTCCCCCCAGGATTTTCCTACCTCATCCCAACCCTGACTTCCTCATTGCCTTTACAGATGGGGGATGCCTGGGGGTTTCCCTGGTTGTATATGCCCCCTTTAAATTAAACTGGGGGTCAAACCTAAGCTCATCAAGTCTATCCCTCAGAAAATAGAGGGATAAACACAGTACAAAGAGCTTTTTACAGTTGTTCTGGCTCTACATACTATTCAGGATCCATTCAACTTATTTTCTGACAGCCTCTATGTGGTAAGCCTACTGCCCAATCTTATTAAAGCTCACATTAGACTTGATTACAACCCTATATCCCCCTTAATGATCCAGGTTCATGCCCTACTCAAACAAAAAGTCCACCCAATCTTCAAAGAACATCTTCGAGGCCATCAAAATCTACCAGATTTCCGGTCTGAAGGAAGCAGCTTGGTGGTTCAATTGGCCTCTGTGGCTCACTGTCACACTGTCTCAGAGGCTATCCAATTTCATTCCCTAACCCACACCAACTGGAGAGGCCTCAAACAAAGATTCCCCCAAATACCAAATAAAAATCTGAAAAAGATTATTAGAATATACAAGTGTTGCCAACCCTTCCTCCAGCCCCCCCCCCCCAAACTTCCGAGAGTAACACTTGGGGCCTTCGTCCCAACCATCTTTGGCAAATAGATGTTACTAATTATTCCCCCTTCAGAAAACTTAAATATATCTTTTTATCAGTTGATATGGTCTCCTGTGTCTGTTGGGCATCTGCACATGCCGGGGAGAAATCTAAACATGCCATTAGTCATATGCTTCAATGTTTTGCCACTCTCAGGATGCCCGATCAAGTAAAAACAGATAATGGCCCCTGCTTTGTAAGTCAAAACTTTACAAGTTTCCTCCAGATGTGGCAAATTACACATGCCACAGGCATTCCATATAACCCTCAAGGCCAAGCTACTGTTAAAAGATATAACCAAATACTTAAATCACAATTACAAAAATAAAAGGGGGAATCACTACCACCCCCCATGATCAGCTAAAGAAAGCATTGTTCACCTTAAATATTTTAAATTTTTCTAAAAATGAACAAAATGTCTCCATTTCAACAACATTGGTCATCCTCTGTCACATACAGCTCAATCAAGGCCAAATGGAGAGACCCATTGACTGGGGCCTGGAAAGGACCAGACCCACTCCTCACAGCAGGGAGAGGGTTTGGATGTGTCTTCCCTCAAGATAAAAAAAGACCCATTTGGACACCAGTGAGGGACCTAAAATATTTACCCCAACAAGGGGACACTAATAATCACCCCTCCAGGGTGTGTCCCACCCCTGAGGACTGTTCCTAAAATGGTCTTCACTCTGCTAAACCAAACAATTCCCTCCCTTGCGGAGGATTGCTGGCTTTGCCTCTGATCTGGGCCTCCCTGGCTTCTTGCAGTAATCACCAATGATACAACTACAGTTGCCCATACGACCCTACTCGTTGGGTTGGGAATAACCGCAGTAATGGCCACCCAGACAGCAGGGATGGGTATGGAAGTCTATCTCCACAGAAAGCTCTCTTTCCAGTTGATCAGTGACATAAAAGCCATGTCCAACATCCTTGATCTCCAATAACAGCTAGATTCCCTGGCTGAGGTAGTCCTACAAAACAGGAGGGGACTAGACCTATTAATGGGATGAAAAGGGAGGTATATGCTTATTTTTACAGGAAAAATGCTGTTTCTATGCCAATAGATTGGGAATTGTTCAGGACAAGATCAAAAAGGCTTCAAGAGGACCTGGAGAGGATATGACGGGACCTTCAAGACAACCCACTGTGGATGGGCTTACATGGCTTCTTACCCTACCTTCTCCCCCTACTTGCACCCCTCCTTCTCCTTCTCCTTCTCCTCACTGTCGGGCCTGCTGTAATTAACAAAATTACACAATTCATCATTAGCAGCTAGAAGCAATAAAAATCCATCAGGTTGAGATCATTACCACAGGCTGGCAACCCAGGAATTAAGTTCCTCAGATGACCCACTGCCATGTCCTCTGCCCTCCACATGACCGATGACGGGTAAGATCTTAGACTGACTGAGACAACCTAAGACAGGCCATGGAGTGGGTTCTCAGCAAGTTAAACACATGGTACCCAGTGACGGGTAAGATTCCCAGAAGGGGACAACGTAAGACAGGGGCCATGGTGACTAATGCTCTTACAAAAACAAAAGGGGGACATGTTGGGCCTTGAGAGGCCTGGATGTGAAGCCTAGTGGAATTCCTGAGCCTAGCTAAAGTTTGGCGAACCGCCTCTGGCCAGCTATGACTCAGCAGGGGACCAAATAGCCCCTGTCCTGCTATTTCTGCACAGGAAGTTAGAGTTAGAACCAATCATCTCAGAGGTCACAGTATGCTATTGGCCCTTACATCTCACCCCATCCTAAAATCCCCGCCTTCATTCTCAACATTATATAAACACCTGCTGGTAACAATAAAGTGAGTTCCTGCTTTGACGAGACTCCCAGCTTGGTGGTTTTGTTCCTGGCTGTCAACACACACTCTACTCCTCAACCCCTTGGGAGGAACCAGCAGGCTTGGTCCTCCCCCAGCACTACCTGCCCGGGGGAGCCTGGCACTCCTGGAGAGGTAGAATTAAAATTGCAAAAAGGGCAATTCTACCAAGAGCAATATGCAAATTTAATGGGATACCAATAACAATTCCAGTATTATTCTTCACAGAGATAGAAAAAATGATCTCAAAGTTCACAAGGAATGGCAGCAGGCCTCTGGTACCCAAACATGTCCTCAGCAAGAAAAACACTCTGGGGGTATCACCATACCTCATCTAAAGCTATATTACAAAGCCATAGTAACAAAACAGCATGGTACTGGCATAAAAACAGAAACATAGGCCAATGGCACAGAATTGAAAACCTGAACCTTAGGTCAAGTAACTACAGCTGCTTATTCTTTGACAAAGGTGCCAACATTGTAGTCTGGAGAAAAGACAGCATCTTCAGCAAATGGTGTTAGACAAATTGGATAACCATATGTAGGGAAATGAAACTAGACCCACTCATCTCTCCATACACAAAAATCAAGTCCAAATGAATGAAAGACCTCAATATAAGACCTGAAACTCTTCCTATTGGATGAAAAAAATAGAAGTCACTCTCCATGGACCCTGCTCACAGTCTTCTACTTCAATTAACTTAATCAAGATAATATCACCAAGGTGATTCTAGGCCCTGTTAACTTGACAATCAATATAAACCATCACACTACTGAAGGGATTTAAAATGAGAAAATATCTGTGTGTGTCCTGCATGGTATTTTCATGACCTTAAATATGGTACTCTACCTAATTAAGATCTGCTCAGTTCCTTCACTAAACAACACATTTAAAAAATTATTTACTTACTTTTTTATTTTTGAGAGAGAGAAAGAGAATGGGCATGCTAGGGTCTTCAGCTGCTTAACTTTAACTTATGGTTAAAATTGTTGGTAACTTTTCTCCCCTAGCAGCCTGCATAGTACTTTCCAATACTATAACAGCTAGCCACCAGGGAAGAGGGTTCCAGCACAGTTACAGTTTGAGTTTTAATATCCTGAAATTGAAGCATGTGGTGTCTTCAGGATTAGGATCTTACCATCTAGATCTGATGAGCAACCAAGAACACTGGTAATAGCTTGTTTTGCTTTTGGGGCTTCTGGGTCTCTTTGACCAACAACTCATTGAGAGGTGTCCCACCTCTGGCACTTTACTTCTCCTGTAACAACGTATGGCTTCTATGTGCAGCATTCTCCATCCCTATAGGAAACTTCCACCCAAGCCCTCTTTTAAAACTATATTAGTTAAAGGCTGGAGAGGTGAATCAGTGGTTAAGGTACTTGCCTGCAAAGTCTAAGGACCCCAATTTGATTCCCCAGTACCCACATAAAGCCTGATGCACAAAGTGGCATGCATCTGAAGTTTGTTTACAGTGGCTAGAGGACCCAGTGAGCCTATTCTCTCTGTCTCTGCTTTCAAATAAATAGAAATAAAAGTTAGAAATTATATTACTTAATTTATTAACAAACTATACATTTTTGTTTAGAAAATAATCATTGTCATATTTTCATTGAAATAATTAATAATAATAATATATAATTAATTGTAGGAAACACCATCATGGCTACTCCTGTCATTACTAATCTCAAAAGGACAAGGAGCAATATACATATGGTCCTCAGAATATAATATAGTATCTTTGATGAAATGCAGTTGGCTCATTTAGACCTGGATCTGATGAGAACCACCTCAATAAGTTGATAGAATTTTTTGTATTACTCATGTTCTAAAGGAAAGTTTTCCAATAATAATTTACTCCCAAAACTCTAACGAAAGCTACTTCATAGCATAGAATATGATGGAATATATTTTTTTCCTTTTATGTGTAACCAAGGCTGGCCTCAAACTCCTGATCCTCTTGCCTCCGCCTCTTCAGCAATATCCTACCAGTGTGTACCACCATAACGGGCAGAATGCTTTTTTATAGGCAGAAAATTTTTTAACATATTTTTCTACTTCTGTAAGCAAATTATTTCGAAATATTTTTGAGTTATCCTGCATAGTTGTCACTCCTCTTCAATGACTGCAATACTTTCACAATAACCACATTCTATCTCTCTCCCTACTCTACACATACTGTATATGGAGTCCTTAGTATAACATAACCAATATATTAGTGAGAAGAACTGTGGAATTTGGAAAAGAATGAAGAAGAGAACTATATAATTGGAATTGAAACTGATTATATTTGAACAGTATGTTATATATCACTAAGCTAAATCTAATTGCTGTTTTCAGAGTGGTGTTAGTATAGATCATTGGCAAGATGATTTAATAGTAATTTAATTACATTCTGATAGTATTAAGGGCTTATTTCTGTCTTTTAGAAGCAAACATTCATTTGAGGATGCAAATTCCGAATTGATGACATTTGGGATATACTATAGTATTAATACTTTTAAATTTTCTGTCCCCATCCTTTTTTCTGAATGAAGGTTGTACATGGAAGGGATTGATTCCATAATATATCTTTAAAGATAAAAAGGTCAAATGTGGCATACTTTTGGAGACAATGGTGCATCTAGAAGCCATAGATTGTTATTAGAAAATTTTCAGTGCTAGGAATAGGATAGCTTCTAGTGAGTTGATGGCCAGGGAGGTCCCTGATGCCCCCAAAACATTACAGGTCATTGCATTCCTGACAGAAAGCTCTATGCTGCTTACAGCTCCATGTGAGAGAGAATAAGTCATCTGTAGAGATAAACAACAGTGGAAACTGCAAGCCTTAAGTTGGGCCAGCGAGGCCAATGAGACAACAGGTGCAAGAGTGGCATATCTGTTCTGGGGAAAACCAACCACTCTTTAACTGGACTGGGGGCCCACTCCATGGGACAGAATACATGCCTGATACTGAAAGCCTATCATGGGGGAAGTCATGAGCCCTAGGGGTGTACCACCTACTGCTGTCTGGCTAAATGCATATATTATGCTCATAAAACTGCCCAGTATGCACTTTTCTTAATATTCATACCCATATATTAATGCTACTCTCACTTTTGGTTACAGAAGCTTCTGTTTTCAGATGGCTGTGACCTCTGAGGTGACTCAAAAGGCACCATGGTGCTAAGAAGAAGTGACAGAGAAGTCTTCAGCACTAAAACATTTCTATCACAACTTCCAAGGCTCAGGGTCCAGTGCAGAAAAGGTGGTGAGAAGAATCTAAGAGCCAAAAGAAGGACAGGACTCCTTACAATTTACTTTTCCAGACACAAAATGGTCTGGATATCCATGACCTTGCAGTGCCTGGCACTATCTACACAAAATCATCATAATAGGAGGAAAAGATGATGACATCAAAATAAAAGAGAGACTTATTGAGAGGGGGAGGGGATATGATGGAGAGTGGAGTTGTGGAGGGGAAAGTGAGGAGGGAGGGAATTATGATTTGTGGGCTATAATTATGGAAGTGGCCAATAAAAAATTTAAAGCTGGGTGTGGTGGTGCACACCTTTAATCCCAGCACTCAGGAGGCAGAGGTAGGAGAACTGCCATGAGTTTGAGGCCACCCTGAGACTACAGAGTGAAGTCCAGGTCAGCCTGGACTAGAGTGAAACCCTACCTTGAACAACCCAAAAGGAAAAAAAAAAGAATAAAATAAATAAATGTATACAATATTAGCACCTAGTACTTAATATGTACATGTTAGTTTAAAGTATACTGGGTAAAATGATATATATTAAAAAATAAATGAAAATATTTTTAAAGATGATTTAACATATGGAAAACACAACTTTTTAAACAGATACATATGACTATGACTAGTTAAAAGAAAGAAAGCATAATTACATATAATAATTAATAATGAAAATAAATATAAATATAAAATAATAATAAACATAAAAATAATAAAAATAAAATGATCATAGATTCAGAAGGAATGGAAATAACTGACTCTTGTTCAACATAGTACCAACATTAAAGGGAACAATTTTTAGAAATAGATAGATCGCTAAAACCATCTTCTTAAAAAGGACATTTATTGTATTCAAAGACCACTGACTATCATAGATATAAGAATTAATATTTTTCTTATAAAAGTATTCTAGGACTACTAGCTGATGCAATTATAAATATGGGAGGGGAGAAATTAGAAAGGAGAAAGAAAATGATTGTAGACAATGACTGTATATATCAAAGCCCACAAGGATCCACTGGAAATTTCCTAGTGAGCATAAGCAAATTTTGTAAGTTGTTTGTACAAATAATTTATATAAAAGTATAATGGGGCAAACATCGTATATAAAGAGAGAGCGCGAGAGAGAGATTTCAAAGTCTCATGTAGTCCAGGCTGATCTCAAACTTTCTATGTGTTAGGGTAACCTATAACTTCTGATCTTGTCTCCACCTCCTGTGCAATGGTATTATATGCCACTATTCTCAGTTTATGAGGTGCTATGGATTAGATTCAGAGTTTCGTGCATGCTAGTCAACTCAGCTCTAGCCCAATGAAATATTTTTCAAAGTAATAAACCAAAGAAATGTACAAGAGTTTTATAAAGAAAATTCTAGGACAAAATTGAGGAATGTGAAAGATGTTTGACAAAGGTAGCTTAAGAACTGCAACATTTCACCCATCAATGACTAAATTCAAGAGCAAAGTTGAATATTGCAGAATAGAAAAAATAATTCTGGAATAAAAATGAAAGTAAACAAGCAGATTTGAAGGCATAAAAGCTTGGAGATTTAAAATATGCTACTATAGTATGAATAGAGAATATTAGTTAAGAGCTAGCAAATCAAAGATACAGATATAGTTTTATATCTTGATAGAAATTGGGCTTAGAGAAGTATATACACATATAAAAAACAGTGAATGTGGGCTGAGGAGATGGCTCAACAGTTAAGGCACTTGCCTGCAAGTCCAAAGGAACTAAGTTCTATTCCCCAGGACTCGCGTAAGCCAGATGCACAAGGTGGCACATGCATCTGGAGTTTGTTTGCAGTGGCCAGAGGCCCTGGTGTGTCCATTCTCTCTCTCATAAACAAACAAACAAATAAATAAATAAATATCTTTTAAAAATCAATGAATATGTAGGTAAGATCTATGTATTTTTTGTATATAAAGTCTATCTTGAAAAAATATATTAAAACATTTAGCCTAGAAGTATGCAATTTAAAGTCTAAAGAAAAATGCACTGCTAGCTGCAATTTTTTAAAATAAGAAAATAATAAGGACTGATGATGGCTATAAGGTTGTATAGATGAAAATTATGTAATGTTTTCTTACTATTGACATATGCTTGAAAATTAAAAAAAAATTATATATGTGTGCTTGTGGGCAAGAGCATTCCACAGTGTACATGTGGAGGTCAGAAGTCAACCTTGAGTGCTGGTCCTCACTTTTCACCTTATTTGAGGTGATGTTTCTTTGTTGTTCGGTGGATATACCAAGATAGCTGATCTGTGAGCTTCTAGGGACTCTCCTGTCTCCACTTCTCATCTCATTGTTAGAGCTTTGGGATTACAGATGTAACTTTATCCAGGTTTATTGGTTTTGGGGATCTGAACTCAGGGCTTCACACTTGAATCTCAAGTGCTTTATCCAATGAGCCATCATAAATTGTAGATAAATAGATTCCAATATGGAGGAATTTAGTGCATAGTAGTGATGAAATTGCACATCACTAATATGAGGAAAGTTACAGGAGGAAAAAATGTTTTATTTATTTATTTACTTATTTTTTTACTATTATACATTCTACAAACCAGAATGTAGAGGAAAACGGTTGAGCATAGGGTACAGAGCTGCCCCTAGAGTGAACCTTCCAGATCCTGTAGTGCCTACTGATGGCTTGCATTATGAAAGTGGATCAGAACGTTGACATCCTTCCCAGGAAAGTTAATGCTTTCCTTCTAGCAGGAGCCACACTAGCTATCAAGGAGAGGATGGGAGACAGGCCTTAGGTCAGCTTACATGTTTATAGTACTGAAAGAGTATATAGTTATTATACTAAGGTATATGTCATATAGGCCAAGGGAATTTCTGCTCTTCAAACATACTGGAGTTCTTTTTTCTCCCCTTAAGTTATTATTTTATAGGTAACAGCTTTAAGATTTTGAGCAATTTGAAAGTTCTAAGCAGTTCATTCAGTTCTATTATTTAACTGCATAGCTTTGGTAGTTTTTTGATACTTTACCCTCTATTTGCAATTCTCAAAAGATTAAAAAGTGGTATGGGGAGGAGTGTTACCTTGATGTTCTCTATTCAGTTTAAAACTTTGGGGCCTCTGAGCACCCACGTGAGTTTCCTGCAGTAGTAGCACTGCCACCATGTGGAGAGAATTAGCTAGACTTTTTCAACCTCTCAGGTGTACTTAAACCCTGACAAGTAATTTTCGAGCTCTTTTTAGATGGGAGTGTGAAAGTGTAAAAAGAATATATATATATATATATATATGGTGTGTGTGTGTGTGTGTGTATGTATGTAAATATTTTAGCAAAATGAAAAAGACTAGATATTTAAAAATAGGGGGTTGCTCTAGTTTTGAGAGCTCTCATAGAGAAAGAATGACATTAAAGAAAATATTTTGCATAATGTTTATTACTGAATATATTTTCTGGTACATTCTTCATTGAAAATATCACTTTTGATTTAACCTTTTTCCATCTCAAAAATTACTATTTTAGGGTTGGAGAGATGACTTAGCCATTAAAGCACTTGCCTGCAAAGCCAAAGGACCCATGTTTGATTTCCCAGGACCCACATAAGCCAGATGCACAAGGTGGTACATGAGTCTGGAGTTCCTTTGCAGTAGCTGGAGGCCCTGGTGCACCCATTCTCTCTCTCTCTGCATCTCTTTCTCTTTCACACTCAAATAAATAAATAAACAGTGTTAACATATTACAGTTTTAATTATAGAAAGGCTAATGCTGAATTTATGAGAAAAACCTTTTATCTTTTAGTATAAATTTACTTTTATTATAGACTTTTGAAAGCCTATACTTGCCAGAGCTTTCTGGAGACTAGTCCTGGAAAGCTTCCAGTGACAAAGGTCATGTAGCTCGGCCTCTTACATGGAGTTCTCACAGCACATTGTTTCCATGAGGTGTGAGGTGTAAAATTAGAAGAGAGTCAACAAAGAAGACTTTAAAGTATGTGATTATAGAAGCAGAAGAGTCATGTCAGGAAAGTTTGCAAAATCTAGTGCATATAAATCATTAGAGAAGCCAACATTGACCCATGAGAAACTGGACTGCCTCTATACCTCAGTTGGACACTCACATTCACAGCTTAAGATTTTGTGTACATTTTCTCAATGAGTACCTCATACACTGACTTTTAATCCTTACAACTCTGTAAAGTAGGTCTTTTCATCTCCATTTACACATAGAGAACCCTGGACACAGAGAGTTCAGTCTTGCCAAGGTGTAATTTTCAAAAGGGTAATACCTTGCCTCTCAGGACACATTGAAGGACACAGGACACACTCTCAGTACTTTATGGAACTCAGGAACTAATGAAAGAAAACATAGTTCCTAGGATCTGTTAAAAAAAAAAAATGAAGCATTTAAACTGGGCATGGTGGTGCACACCTTTAATCCCAGCACTCAGGAGGCAGAGGTAGGAGGATCGCCATGAGTTCAAGGCTACCCTGAGACTACATAGTTAATTCCAGATCAGCTTGGACCAAAGTGAGACCCTACCTTGGGGGGGGGGGGAAGCATTTATGAAGCATAGGTAATTATCAGCAACTTGCTGAGCTACACATACAAAACTGGGTTAATGTATAGGAGACTTGATAGACTTACCTGTTTCATTGGATAAAAGTTGATTCATTTCCTCTGGAAATATTAACAAGTTAACAAACAAATTCTCTAATTATAGGACTGTCACATATACTAAGAATGAGAAAAATAAAATGGAGAGCTAGACAATCCTTGGGAGGCCTTAGTCTCTACTAGTTTACTTTATTTTCAAATTTGGAATATTTTTCTGAATGTCATCTGACGCCAGGTTCCATAAATATTAGCTTGTAGGACAAAGATTTATACCACTGTCACTGTGACCACTCAGCCCCTATACATATGACTTTTGTATGACTCAACAATGAATTAGCTTGTTTTTATTTTTCCTTATTTTTTTAAATGAAGGCTGTGTTATAATCAGACTTTGTAGGCAATTCCTTCAACCAAGACATCCCTGAAGTATAAGAATTCTCTACAGAAAAACTGTCCAACCCCTTCAATAAACGTCAATCTGAACAGTAGCACCATTTGCTTTGCTTTAGTGACAACATGAGTACTACCTTAAGTGACAGTTAAAAATCACTTATTTATAATTTTGTCTTTATCTAGGTTAAAACATTGGAAAAGTGGATTTAAGCTAAATGCATAGTACCTAAACTGCCTTCTAAGATAGGAATATCCACAGTGATGGTTTGAAGTTTAGGACATTCCTTTGTTACCCAATCTCAATTTCTATGCTTTAAAGTAGTATAATGATAAGGATCTCTAAACTGGATTTAAGAAAAATAATGACCCTTACTTATATAAACCCTGAACAAATCATAGACTATATTATATGTCACTCTTTTATAAAAATATAATTTATTTATTTGAGAGAGGGAAAGAGGGAGAAAGAGAGAGAGAGAGAAAGAGAGAGAATGGGCATGCCAGGGCCTCCAGCCACTGTAAACAAACTCCAGACACATGCACCCCCTTGTCCATCTGGCTTAAGTGGGTCCTGGAGAGTTGAACAAGGATCCTTTGGCTTTGCAGGCAAACACCTTAACTGCTAAGCCCTATATGCCATTCTTGAATGCATCATCTCATGTACAAACCCAGTACACACGATGTCACCATGATGAGGCCATGGATACAGAGAAAGTGTCATATGGCTTTGGGAGGCTTGGAGTCAGTAGACTAATTCTGAAGTTAGGTATGTGACTTCATTTTCATTGTTCTATGCTTTTGTTTGCTCTCTCCTATAAGTATAGTTGAACTAGATGAGGTGGGGGTCAACTTGTTTTCCTGCTGTAACTCAAACTATACTGCAAATGAAAGGAAAATGCTATGGCTAAAGGAAGTGGAAAGGCCAGGAAGACCCAGCCTTTGTGATCACTTCATCTTCCCTCCCATACAGGAGGAATCAGGAACAGCTTGGAAAATTTCAGGACTCAGTAAAAAATGAAAACTGGCACTCTTTTGCTCAACAAAAGGCAAGGAAATGACACTAAGTAAACTAAAACATAAAAGTTTTTCCATTGAAAATATTTAGTGAGTTACAAAATGTAAGCATAGTCATAATTTATGACTATTGACTAATAGTGGCCAGACTTGTGGGTCAGATTGTCAGAAAAAATATTAAACTTGGAAATAAGACAGTTTTAGAAAAGCTTTTGTGGCATAAAGTGAAATGATACAATGCATAATAATACTCAATATTATATCTTTACAGACTAAGATTTCTCTGCAAGTTCCTATATTAATAATAAAATTTATATCTTAGCAACTCCATTTAATTTTTATTTTTAATAATGTTTTAACTGGATATATATATATATCATCTATATCTATATCTATATATATATTGATGAAGTTTGGTATAATATTTCTACCATGCTCCTAGTATTGATCAAACACAATTACTTTTTAGCAAAGTCCCCCATGCACACTTTTTCCAACCTATAATAATCACTATTTTACTTTTAGGCTATTTTAAACTTCTACTTATAAGAACATGCAGTACTTGTGTTTCAACATCTGATTTATTTTACTTACTATAATAACTTCTAGTTCCACCGATTTTTCTGAATATGACAATATTTCATTCAACTTTGTAGCTGAATGATGCTACATTATATATACATATGGATTTACAGGAAAGATATACCTATGTATACATATAAATCATAAAGGCATATATATGCATATCACATTTTCTTTATCCATTCATCTGTTGATGGGAATCTAGACTGATTCTATAGTTTAGGTATGGTGAATAGTGAAAGTAATTAACACGGGCACTCAAATGATGCTTTTATATGCAGCTTTTATTTTCTTTGGTACTTACCCAGAAGAGGGTTAGCTGGATCACATGGTAGATTTAGTCATAGATTTTATTTAGTTATTTATTTGAGAGAGCAAGAGAGGGAAAGAGACTGACACACACAAACACACACACACACACACACACACACACACACACACACAGAAAGAGAGAGAGAGAGAGAGAGAGAGAGAGAGAATGGGCACATCAGGGCTTCCAGCCACTGCAAACAAACTCAGATGCATGTGCCACCTTGTGCACCTGGCTTACGTGGGTCCTCTTTTTTGAGAGTTTTTATATTTTCATTGTATAGATCTTTTACTTCCTTGGTTAACGTTATTCCAAGGTATTTTATTTTTTTTTTTGTTGCTATTGAAAATGGGACTATGTCCTTTATTTCTTTTTCTGTATCTTTGTCATTTGCATACAGAAATGCTATTGATTTTAGTGCATTGATTTTGTATCCTGCTACTTTGCTATAGGAGTTAATCACCTTCAGGAGTTTTGGGATGGAGTCTCTCGGGTCTCTTACATATACAATCATGTCATCAGTGAATAGAGCTAATTTAACTTCTTCCTTTCCAAATTGTATCCCTTTTATTTCCTTCTCCTGTCTTATTGCTTGAGCTAGGACTTCCAGAACTCTATTGAAAAGCAGAAGTGAGAGAGGACATCCCTGTCTTGTTCCTGATCTTAATGGGAACTCCTCCAGTCTCTCTCCATTAAGTATTATTTGGGCCTTTGGAGCTTTGTATATTGCCTTTATCATGTTAAGATGTGAACAGGCCATGCCGATACTCTCCAATGTTTGATCATGAAGTGATGTTGTATCTTGTCAAAGGCCTTTTCTGCATCTATGGAAATGATCGTGTGGTTTTTATGTTTAAGCTTGTTTATGTGGTGTATTACATTGACAGATTTTCATATGTTGAACCACCCTTGTGTTCCTGGGATAAATCCCACTTGGTCAAGGTGGATAATGCTTTTGATGTGTTGTTGGATTCGGTTTGCGAGTATTTTGTTTAGGATCTTTGCATCTATGTTCATTAGGGAAATAGGCCGGTAGTTTTCTTTTCTTGTGGCATCTCTGCCTGGTTTTGGGATTAGGGTGATACTAGCTTCATAGAAGGAGTTGGGTAGCTTTCCCTGTTCTTCAATTGTGTGGCACAGTTTTAGAAAGATTGGTTTGAGTTCTTCCATGAAGGTTTGATAAAATTCGGCTGGGAATCCATCTGGTCCTGGACTCTTCTTTTTGGGGAAGTTTTTTATTACTTTTTTAATTCCATGAGTGTGATGGGTTCATTGAGGTGATTAATCTGCTCTGAGTTTAGCTTTGGTAGATGATATGCATCCAGGAATTTATCCATCTCCTCCACATTTTCCAGTTTTGTGGAGTAGAGGTTTTTGAAATAAGTCCTGATGATTCTCCCAATTTCACTTATGTCTGTTGTGATCTCTCCTTTTTCATTTTGAATTTTGTTAATTTGGAGTCTCTCCTTTTTTTGCTTGATCACATTGGCCAGAGGTTTGTCAATCTTGTTTATTTTTTCAAAGAACCAGCTCTTTGTTTTGTCAATTGCCTTAATTGTTTCCTTGGTTTCCAATTCATTGATTTCTGCTCTGATTTTAATTATTTCTTTCCTTCTGGAGCTGTTTGGGTTGGATTTTTCTTGTTTTTCCAGTGTCTTTAGGTGGACTGTTAGGCTATTGATTTGGGATCTTTCTGTCTTTTTTATGAAGGCATTGAGTGCTATGAATTTTTCCCTGAGGACTGCCTACATTGTGTTCCATAAGTTTTGGTAGTGCAGAGGCAGCTGCTGCAGGCATGGAATCGGGGCACAGCGGAGGCAAAGCACAGCAGTGGGGGGTCTGGCAGCTGCCTAATCACAGTGGAGGTGGTCCCCTCGGGTGTGTGAACCGAACACAGTGTGGCGGGCTGGCACGCTCGATCAGAGCACAACTGCAGAGGTCCCCACGGGGTGGAGGTCCTGGCGGGTGTGTGATCAGAGCACAGCGCAGCAGGCTGGCAGGCACTCGATTGGAGCATAGCCGCTTGGGGCTGGGGGCGCGGTGGCTGTAGGGGGGGGATAGACTACCCACCCAAGAGGGGATCTGCGATTCCCTGTTTTTCCCCACTCTGTGCCCTCCCACTGGCAAGAAGACCCTGATAACCCTTAATTTCTTGCCTTTCTTTCCCCGGTATTTGCAGCGCAGCTAGGCGGTTGCCATCTTGGCCAGAAGTCTGTTTTTTCTTTTTCCAGGTTCTGGCAAGTCTCTCCTCTTCTCAACTGGGCTGAGAGGAGGGAAGAACCATCCACATAGCAGGAGCTCTCTGTACTTTAAATGTCTTTTCATGTTTCTTCCAGGCCTACCACAAGGGTTTTCAGACCATGTAGGTGTATCAATTTTCCTTCCCTTGGTTTTGTACTTCCCTAAACATATATAATACTTTAATAATTAAAAAGTTTTAGTTTTCTACATAAACAAATTTTATGTAAGTCAGAATTTAACTTTAAATGTAAAATTATACAATGGTATTTCACTATTTTATCTGATGTTTTCAGGAATTTTTAGAGGTTGCATAAGAAAGTTCATCATTTGTATTTGCTTCAAAACACCTGCTTTGCATTTTATTGCTTTCTTACCTACCTTAAAAAATTAAGTTTAAAATTATTTGACTCATTAATACTTAGTTTATCCAAAACTGCATATGAGAAATAGTATTATTTTCTATCAAATATGACAATCTTGAAATTTAAAAATTCTATTTTTAAGCCTGTCAGTAATGGATATTGGACATGTAAAGTTGGGCAGCTTTTAAACTTGGAAATCCCATAATGTACTGCTGAAATTTACTGTCTAAGTGCCAGCAGTTGCTGTGCTATCATCCCTGCTGTCATAGCCACTTCAGTTACTGTCATCATTGCCACTTCTGTGCCCAAGCCCCAGGTCAAAACCATTCTTCAGATTCCCCCCAACTCTGGCCTTTCCTAGCACTGACATGCCTATTGAGCCAACTGCTTTGTGTATGTTTGCTGAGCCTGGAGCTAGCTTGGCATGTGGCAGGGTGGTGCTGTATCACTTCAGGATATACCAGCTGCCTCTCAGAATCACTTCTACTTGTGTGCATGTTCCACTGTGCTACTAGTTTTAAATTCAAGTTGAGGGCTGGAGAGATGGCTTAGCGGTTAAGCGCTTGCCTGTGAAGCCTAAGGACCCCAGTTCAAGGCTCGGTTCCCCAGGTCCCACGTTAGCCAGATGCACAAGGGGGCGCATGCGTCTGGAGTTCGTTTACAGTGGCTGGAAGCCCTGGCGCGCCCATTCTGTCTCTCTCCCTCTCTTTCTCTCTGTGTCTGTCGCTTTCAAATAAATAAATAAATAAAATGGACAAAAAAAAAATTCAAGTTGATAACTTTAAAAAACTTTATCAAGTTTATAAAACTCAAATTTAAAGATAAAAAAAGTTGAAGATATTTTCAGCAGAGCATTATAGTCATGGGGTTCTGCTTGGTATGAGGCTCTATGTAGTTTATTATATGTCCATGAAATTGGCCCTTGAAGAAGCTCTCAGGACTCTACAAAGGCAAAAGATTCAGTCATTTTACTCATCACTTCTTTCTTCTCTTCATCTTCTATGATTGTGAATGCTCTGCTATAGTTCTTTTGTTGAGCAACTAATTTTAATATTTGGGCAGATGAGGATTAAATAAAGTAGACCAAGAACAAATAGTCAAAAATGAAAGTCAGACAATGTAGCAGACAAGAGAGGAAAGGAAGGGACTAACCTAACACCTCAAGGTTACCCTCAGACTTTCATACATGCACCATGGTACCTATGCACATACACATCAACCATCAGCATACAAACACAAGTTAATAGATAATTAAAAATAAATATCTTTTTGATATGGGAAAGTCCTATCCAACTCCCAAAATTATATTAACCAAACCCATAATAAATAGGACCCCTATGTATTTGTCTTATTAATAGTTTCCCTATTGATGGGTAATCTGACATCACCTTAGTTAAGTTCCCAGCACCTTCCCAAGATTATTAAAATAGTATCCTTACAGATCTGTTACTTTCTCTGCTGCCAGTTATGGTAACCAGAATAACACTTTAAACATGTAATCTACTACTGTGGAGGCTAAGGTAAGACTACTGTGAGTTGAAAACTAGTTTGGGCTACATTGTAAGTTCCAGGCTAGCCTGGGCTATAGTGTAAAAACTATATCTCCAAAGCAAAACAAACAAAAGCCCAATGAATCCATGATGATAACCACCACCAAAAAAATAACAACAGAAACATCAAAAATAAAAAACAACCTTGAACCCCCAAACTAAAAAAAAAAAAAAACAAAAAAAAACAATCAGTTAATGTTACTTCTCATTTTGTTTTACTCAGAACCAAGCCAACAATGTCTAAAAGAAGCACTACTTTCTCACCTATCTGACCTATTCTCTTTACTCTTCTCTGCTCATTCCTCCAGAGCAGCACTGACTTCTCACTGTTCTTTGGCCCTATTAGGAAGAGCAAACCTTAGTGTTAACTTAATTAGTAGCTTTTATTGGTCCTATTCTATTCTCATGGCCTTGATCACCTTTCAGATTGTGACTCTAGGAAGATAGGGTGCTATGTTTGTTTATGTTCCTCAAATGCTTACAATAGTGTCCAGTACATAACAGGTACTCAGTAAACATTTTTATTTTAAATAAGTATTTAATTAGGTATTTTGTCTGGCATTTCTCTTAGTTCTGATCAACTATTATGTTCTATTCCCTAAGGAAACAGGAGATTTGAAATTGCTTGCTACAGAATTGATTTGAGTTTTGAAATTTTGAGAAATTTCTTGCTATAAAATTGCTTTAAACTTTGAAATTTTGAGATTTGAACTTTTGCCATCTTAAAAATGTGCACTTCAGTATTGTTAGTGTATCACAAATTTATGTATCCATCACAACTAACCTAAGAACATTTTCATCACTCTCCAATGAAATCTCATAACCTTTAACAATCACTCTCCCTTCCATCTCTCAAAGCTTTGAGACTTTCTACCTCTGTAGATTTACCTCCTGTGGACATTTCATTTAAGAAGAATCATGCAATATTGTATGGCTCCTTTCATTGAGCATATTTTTAAAGTTTAAATTTACAGTATATATGAGTATTCCACTTCTTTTCATGACTTGATAATATTACATTATGTAGGCATACCACATTTTGTTTATCCATTCAGTAGTTTGTAGACATTTGGGTTGTTCTTTTTTTGTGGTTATTATGAATCATGGACAGTTTTTCTTTGAACATCTGTTTACAGTTCTTTAAAGTGTATACCTAAGAATGTACTTGCTGAGTCATATAGTAATTCTATGTTTTTCATAGTGGCTGCACCATTTTAAATTCTTTATGAGGGTCTGTTTTTTCTGCTAATCTGTATGCATGTAGAATTTTTCCTCTCTAGTATCATGCATCACAGCTCATAGCCAAGGCTATACTAGATCAGAAGATTGGGTGCCAGAGAAGGAAATATTGGAAGAAGTGGCTGCATGTGGTGAGGGATGTTGAGGTGGAAGTGAGGCAGAGGATGAACACCTATCTTTGAATTTTTTTAAATCACTAAGCATATTAATTCAATCAAATTTTAAAAAACCAGGTATATTTTAATTACTATGTCTTAGTCATAGATTCTTAACCTCTTATATATCTCCTCTTCCTTCTGTTCTTCCTCTTGCTCTTCCATTCTTTCCCTCTTATTCTTGAATACCCATTATTCATATGTTACTATACTTGAAGTTCTGTTACAGATATCTATTCATTTTTATTCATTCCTTATTCTTTCTTTCCTTGGACTATCAAACTGTCTTCATATTCACTAGTTCTCTGTATTGCTCATTGCATCTTTCAGCTTCATGAATTCTGGGTTTTTTTTTTTTAAATAATTTCCACCTCAGCACTGATATTCTTTTTTTCTCCAAATATTTCTTAACAACTTATATGATTATAAAAAATATCCCATGGCAATGCCCTCCCTCCCCCCACTTTCCCCATTGAAACTGCATTATCCATCATATCCCCTCCCCTTTTCAATAAGTCTCTCTTTTATTTTTATGTCATGATCTTTTCCTCCTCTTATGATGGTCTTGTGTAGGTAGTGTCAGGCACTGTGAGGTCATGGCTATCCAGGCCATTTTGTGTCTGGAGGGAGCATGTTCCTTTGGCTCTTACATTCTTTTCGCCACCTCCTCCGCATTAGACCCTGAGCCTTGGAAAGTGTGATAGAGATATTGTGGTACTGAGCACTGTGGTCCCTTCTTTCTAGCACCATGATACCTTCTGAGTTGTCCCAAGGTCACTGCCATCTGAAAAGAGAAGATTCTCTACCAAAAGTGAGAGTAGCATTAATATAAGGGTATGAACATTAAGAGAAGTGCTAACTGGGCAACTGGGCAGTTTGATAAGCATAGCATATACATTTAGCAGACAGCAGCAGACATTATACTGCTAGGGCTCATGACTAGTCCTGTTTTAAGTTTTCAGTACCAGTAATGTATTCCCTCCCATGGAGCAGGCCTCCAGTCCAACTAGAGGGCATTGGTTTCCACCATGATAGACACACCACTATTGCACCCATTGGTTCATTTGGCCTGGCTGGCCAAATATAAGGCTTGCAGTGTCCACTGTTGAGTATCTTCGCTGGTGATTTCTCTTTCTCCCATTTAACTGCATGCAGAATGTCTTCTTCCAGCTTTCTTTCAGCTGGTCTACATGGAGGAGGTTATCAGCTCAGTTCCAGCAGGATTTTTCAGCACTGCTATTCTTTATTTACCAAGGCATTATTCTCAATTTTTCATTACTAATTTGGCAATATTTGAAATAGATGACTTACACCTGAAGAGATGGTTTTGTGGTTAAGGCAAGTGCCTGCAAAGCCAAAAGACCCAGTTTCAGTCCCTCAGGACCCATGTAAGCCAGATGCACATGATAGCACATGTGTCTGGAGTTCATTTGCAGTTGCTGAAGGCTCTGGTGCACATATTCTCACTATATCTGCCTCTTCTTTCCTCTCTCCGTCTCAAACAAATAAAAATAAATAATTTTAAAATATATGATTTTAAATTTTTGTCCATCTTAGAAATTTTCTCAAAAATAGTTGTAGATAGCCCCAAACCTTTAATTTTTTACTTCACAACATTGCAAAATGATATATATTGTCTAGAAAATACACTTTGAATTTTGAATTTAGTTCTTCTTGTGACCTAGCAATATGTGGTATAATGTGCTGTTGTGATACTGGGCAGCTATAGATCATAGTCCAAAAAGCATGAGAGCAAACAACAAATGTTGTTCAAAGTACTATACCATGTGCTGGCTGCCAAGGTGCTTGTTTTCACAATAGTGTGGAATGTTGGTTTTCCAGTCTACTGCAATGCTAGAGATGGGGATATGGGAATAGATCAAATGAGACAACATAAGCTTACTGAGATTCAGGAGTTTTTCTTAAATAAATGTTCCCTCAAATTGCTACAAGCCTTTGGCCAGTGTCTGGTAATATATATATATATAATATAATATATAATATATATTATTAATATATATATTAATATATATAGTTATATATATTATAGTTATGTGTATGTTATATGATGTATATATATGTATTATATAACATATATATTATAAAAAAAACACTGAAATTTGAGCAAGTTTATTGCTTTTCTAAAGCAGCAAGATCCTTGGATGCCTTTACATTTCTATTTATTGATTTCACTCTTTCATCATATCATCAACTATAAAGTACTTAAACATTATCAGCAATTAAGTAGACTATAAAGTATTACCTACATGAGCATATATTATGAGGATAGAATTCAATTAATAGTTTTGCTTTCTCACATATTGACTCAATTCTTGTGTAGAGAGCAAGCTAACCTACCTTATTCTGCATCTATTCTTTCTACCTAGCCATCCACCCAACCAGCCATCCAGCTAGTCAGTAACCACCAAGTCAAGGTCTTTTGTCATTTACCTTGCTCAGGTTTACATACTAATTTAACACTAAGCTAATAATACTAAATTCCACACATTGCTGTTTAAAATATGTGAAAGATAAGTTCTGATTTAGTTTGAATAAGGGAATAAAGATAGAAATGTTTCTTTTTTTCTTTTCTTTTTTAGCTAAAGTATCATAGAAGAATCTAATGACATCTTAAGAATTAAAATTTGAGTATCCGAAGTTAAGCCTGTAAGAAAACTTACATGTGTTAATAGATTATGTTAAGTTGAAAGCAAATAAATTCCAAAACAGTATATTCTGATGGGAAGATTTAAAGATGGTTAGACATAATTTTGGGTTTATAAGTTCAAAATGAAGCTAGTCTTTTAATGAATGAAATATTTCTCCTGAATATTTAAAAAATGTTAGGTGGTCAGTGGATAAGGTTAAGGCACTTGCCTGCAAAGTCTAAGGACCCAGGTTTGGTTCCCTAGTAACCAAATAAAGTCAGATGTGCAAGATGGCACACACTTCTGGAGTTCGTTTCAGTGGCTGGAGATCCTGATATGCCCATTCTGTCTTTCTCTCTGTCTCTTTCTCTCTCATGCACTTTCTCTCCCACTCAAATAAATAAAGAATAAATAAATAAGCTAAAAATTACTTATGCATACCCAAGGAAATGAGACTTTAGAATAAATCCTTTTCTGATGTTTGGTCATGTTAATTGAAGTAACACCATCACCATCCTTTCCTTCTATAGAAATATAAGAACAATTATGGATTATAAAACAATCTCTCCCCGTATCTCAAATTTATAGCAATGCTAACATAAATCTGTTTTTATATTTTTAAATTGTCCTTTAAAGTTAGCATACAAAGTCATAGATATTATGACCCTTTCATACATATATGTCATTAATCTATTCTTTTTAAATTTAATTTTTTTGTATATATTATAACAAGTTGTATTCTTTTATCCCCTTGCCCCTGCTCCTGTTACTTATGGTCCCTCATCAGTGGGGTTGTGGTATTTACTGTGGGGTCATGAAGGCCTCAGTCAGTTCCAGTGGGGTAGGGGGGGCTGTGGGAACCATTCCTCAGGGTATTCCTACTCACTCTTTCACTCTTACAATCTTTCTGTGTCCTCTTCCACAATGTTCCTTGAGCCATGGCAGGCCTATTGGCAGTTTGGTTTAGAGCTAAGTTCTCTGTCAGGCTCTAGAATTCTGCTTTCAAAGTTTTGATTGATCACTCTATCTATCAACATTGCCCTGGAACTGGTTGTAAGACAAGAATAAGAGCATTATTTGTGCCATCACTTCCTCTGCAATTTCTCTTGGTCCCTTGCAGATGTGGTAGAGGTGGCATGTCTTGTGGTGGGCCATTGGCTATCTTTTTGTCTTATTGATGGATCTTGGTACTGATTTCTATTCTTTGCCATCTGTAAAATAAAGTAGATTCTCGAAACAAGGGTGAAAGCAGTTTGGGTAAAAGGTGTGCAAATTTATTTGAGAGGTTTTTTTTTTTTTTTTTGGTATACAAGCCCACTCTTCCCCAGAGAGCAGTGGGGGCTTCTAAAGTCTGTGCTTCCAGACCATGGGATTCTGACTTGGTTTCTAGTACCAGATATGAGTTCTCTCCCACTGAGCTGGCCTTATGTCCAATCAGAGAATAGTTGGTTACCTGCAGAAGCTGCAGGCCACTATTGTACAAGTGTGTACTTTTTGACTGGTTTTGATCATAGTCTGTAGGATCCCCTGCATATTCATATTGTTGGTGACCATTGTCCTCCAGTGGCTTCCATAGTGCTTTCTAGCACTATGAGGGCTAGCCAGGTGGGAGCCAGTTTCCTTTTCAGTTCCAGGTTATAATCTGATGTCCTATGAGCATAACCTGTGGTATCTTACCTTTTAGTTCTAGTGGGTAATCAAGTGTTTTGGCAATGACCTACATTGTTTTGGGGACCTCATGGGTCTCTCTAGCCAATAGCTCACTGTGTGTGGTGGGGGAAACCCAACCCAATTCTGGGCCTGGGATTTACTGGCCAGAGTTAATTTTTTTTTTTCTTTGGTTTTTCGAGGTAGAGTTTCACTCTAGCCCAGGCTGACCTGGAATTCACTCTGTATTCTCAGGGTGGCCTCAAACTCACAGCAGTCCACCTACCTACCTCTGCCTCCCAAGTGTTGGGATTAAAGGCATGCGCCACCATTAAGGGTTTTAAGTCTAAGCTTTTTTCCATCTTCTGCTCAAACTGTTACCCCTCCCCCTTTAATTGGTATTTATATCTTGTATGCTTGCAGAATGAATATTTCTATGGAACTGATTCATGTTGTCTTAACTTTTGTTTAATTCCCTCCCCACATGCCCTACCCTCTACCCCCTACCCCTCTAAGCCTATCTCACCACTAATAAGCTATCCCTCTCCTACCCTGTCACATAACTTTTCCTGTTGTCTTTTCTTATTTTTTTTCTCTCTTCTGTTCTCTTTCTAGCTTTATGACCATATTCCTGGTGCTTACCACAATTTTCACTCATCTTCAATTGATCCCAGTTAGGAACCATAGATAAGAAAGTAATTGTGGCATTTGTCTTTCTGTGCTTGCATGTCCTCACTTAAAATGATTTTTTTCCAACTCTATCCATTTTCCTGCAAATTTCATTATTCACTTTTCCTTATTGATGAGTAGAATTCCATTGTGTATATGTACCTCATCTTTATTATCCATTCATCAGTTGATGGGCATCTGGGCTGATTCTAGTTTCTAGCTATTGTGAACAGAGCAGCAACAAATATGGCTGAGAAAGTACTTCTGTAGTAAAGAATGGAATGTTTAGGGTATATGCCCAGGAGTGGTATATCTGGATCAAATGATAGACCCATTTTCATCTTTTTCAAGAATCTCCATACTGATTTCCATAGTGGTTGTACTATTTTGCACTCCAACGAGTAATAGGTAAGGGCTCCTTTCCCCCCACTTCCTTGCCTTGCCAACATTTGTTGTCATTCTTTTTAAATTTTTTTTTTAATTTTTATTTATTTATTTGAGAGTGACAGAGAAAGAAGCAGAGAGAGAAAGACAGAGAGAGAGAGAGAGAGAATGGGCACACCAGGGCTTCCAACCACTGCAAACGAACTTCAGATGCGTGCTCCCCCTTGTGTATCTGGCTAACATGGGTCTTGGGGAATTGAGCCTCTAACCAGGGTCTTTAGTAGGCTTCACAGGCCAGCACTTAACCGCTAAGCCATCTCTCCAGCCCTCCCCACCTTTTCTTGATGAATGCCATCCTGACTGGGGTAAGAGGAAATGACAGAGTTATTTTGATTTGTATTTCTCTGATAACTAAAGATGTTGAACATCTCTTTAAGTGTGTAAAGGCCATTTTTATTTCTTCCTTCAAGAATTCTATGTTCAATTCTCTACCCTATTTTTTAATTTTTTGTTTTTTTTTTTGAGGTAGGGTCTCACTCTAGTGCAGGCTGACATGGAATTCACTATGTAGTCTCAGGGTGGCCTTCAACTCACAGTGATCTTCCTACCTCTGCCTCCTGAGTGCTGGGATTAAAGGCATGCACCACTATACCTGGCTATTGTTTAGCTTTTTGAGTTCTTTGTATATTCTAGATATTAGATCTTTTTTGGAGGCATAGCTAGTGAAGATTTTTTTTTCCCATTTTGTGGGATGTCTATTGACTCGATTGATGGTTTTCTTGCCTGTACAGTAGTAGCTTTTAAGTTATATGAGGTCCCAGTGGTTGAGTGTTGATCTAATTCCCTTTGCTAGTGGTGTCTTATTCGAGAAACTTTTCCTTACAGCTTTATTGTATTTTCCTTGCTTTTCCTTTTAGTTGTTTTAGAATTTCAGGTCTTATATTAAATTCCTTATTCCATTTAGAGTTGACTTTTGTGCAGGGTGAGAGAGGTGGGTTTAATTTCATTCTTCTGCAGGTGGTTATCCAGTTTCTCCAGTGCCATTTGTTAGAGACATTGTCTTTCCATAATTTGTTCTTTTTGTTTTTTTAAAAAAATATTTTATTATTTATTTATTTATTTGAGACAGAGACGAGAGAGAGAGAGGGAGAAAGAATGGGTGTGCCAGGGCCTGTAGCCTCTGCAAATAACCTCCAGATATATGTGCCACCATGTGCATCTGGATTACGTGAGTACTGGGAATCGATCTTGGGCCCTTAGACTTCATAGTCAAGTGCCTTAACTACTAGGCCATCTCCTTGGCCCTCATAATTTGCTCTTAATCATTCACTTCCTTCACTTCTCTTCTCATTGCCCCGACCCCCACCTTGATGATCCTCTTTTTCCCCCAAGCAGCACACCTTCTGTTTTTGTCACATATACTCAATTACCCCCTCATCTCTTCCTTTAAGATATCATCATCTCTCTGATGATCCCCTTTTCAATACATATCACAATACATATCACAATGCATATCACAATACATATCCACATACACACACACATACATGCGCATACACAAATCTATATTCCACTTGTTAGAGAAAATATACTTGTCTTTTCTGAGTTTGGCTTATTATACTTAACATAAAGATTTCAATTCCATCCATTTCCCTACAATGTCTGATTTTATTTTTCTTTAGAGCTAAAAAAAAATGTTGATAAAAATTCTGGCTATGTAGCCAAAGTTGAACTTGAACTCGGTCTTCCTGTCTGAGCCTTCTGAGCAGCCAGGGATATAGGAATGCGCCAGGACTCTTGGCAAGGTAGAAGAATTTTGATTCACTTAGAGCAAAGAAGTACAGTTGTGACTGGCATCATTATAAATGGGAGGGTAGAGGGATGAAGCTTCTCAGGTGTTTAAATGTGGAGTTCAGACTCACATTCTCTGGCAGATGGAGAATAAGTGGTGGATTTTGAGCAAGGTTGCCACCTGATCATTTACAGGGAATGTTAGTCACAGGATCACTTTACAAAACTTTTCCATCCAGATTACAAATTTAGTGCTATTCCAGTAAGAATCTAGAGTACAATTTAGATCACAGATTATAATTGACTAATTATATCTTTGTTTCAAAAACTGATAAGCCTGGTTGGACTTAGGAAAATGAAGTGTTCAATTTTTAAACATTTCTAATAAAAATAACAAGCTTATGACTGCTCTCTGAAAATTATAGGCAATGCCACACTCTCATTATTGTTATCATTTATAGTGCATTAACATCATTTAATTTAGGCTATCTTTTGTACCTGTAATAAAGAACTATTATATTTCATATCCTTATTACCTTCATGAAATTTCCTTTGATAAGCATTATTATTGTCATTTTGATATCAGTGAAGTTAATATCCAGGTTAAGGAATGTGAACCTCATTACTGTAATAGTAGGGCTGGAATTTGAACCTAGTTTTGATCAACTTCAAAGTCCTTCCTTTGTATTAGTTCACTCTTCCTCTTTGGTAAAATTTATACTTTCAACATCTTTTTTTAATTGTATGCCTGAACATTTTTCTTGTTGCCCAAGGCATTAAACAAAGTAAACACCAGCACATCTGTGCATTAGGAAAACAAGGCTTGCCTAATTGTTTATGTCCCATATATACCTAGCTTCTTTTTCCTCCCTAATGAAAGGTTAAAGACAAGAGAGAGGAGTTCTGTTTCTCAGTGACTTACATCATCCTGCAGATAACTGGCAACAGGAACTGGGCAGCTGCCACACTCTTCAGATACTTCTCTATTTAAAGTTCAAAGCAGCGCTTGAAAACAATAAGAAAGAGGGAAGTGTGGCCCTATCTAAGCCATTCGACAGGAATAATGGCTGTAAAAGGTAAGTTATTAGACACCAGATTTACTTGACTAAAAGAGATTCCAGACTTTTATTTTAATTTACTAGCATTTTAATTCTGAAGAATGTGAGATCCCTGCTAAAGATTCTGTAGCTATATATTTTAGTGTGGCTACAAAAATATATCAAACATTCAACTTAGAGACCTTGCCTACAAGTTATGAATGATTTGAAATGATCAATCAGATAAAATAATGTAATTTGGTCTAGGCTTTTTTTTTTTTTTAGAAATGTGCACTATCAATCAATTATTATCCACTGTTTTACTAGATTTGAGTTCAGTGTCAGTTCTACTAAACAGCAATATGAATTTGGAGAAGTCTCTCCATTTCTCAGCCTGTATTCTGACTATAAAATGAGAATATTGAGCTTAATCATCTCTAATATGCTCTATGTTTATAGCTAACTTTATTTTTTCTATTTTTAAGCATTTTCATATTTAAAATTTTACAAAAAATAATTAACTAATTATATAATTGTCTCAAAAACAGTTTTTAAATACCATGATTTACACTTTTAATCATGACAACTGCCTTGTTAGATATGCATTATCATCACCCTCATTTTACAGCTAAAGAAACTGAGACATAGCAAGTTTAGTATATACCCATGATCACTAGAGAGGGGTGACACCAAGTCTCAACCTAGAGACTGCTCCAAAGTACAGTGCCTTTAAGTCTAGCTCTAACCACTTTGGCATGCTTATAATTGCACAAAGTTACTTTTGTGTTTAAAGAGATTTGTTCTTATTTATGCTGCTGATGTGAATGATCTGTGTAAAGTATATGTAGGGTTCGTCTGCTGTTACCTCCAAACACTTTTTCAGGCTATTGTAAGATTGAAAATATGAATGTTAAAAGCATACCAATGTAGTTACACTTTGTTAAAATGTGCAACCAGATGTATTGGTTTATTAAGAATAGTAATAAGATATTTAGTTTTAGAGCATTCTTACCCATTGAACCAATTCATCAGTCCTTGAATTCTTTTAGATTGAAAGAAATACTCTTCTATTTAAATTAATAACAAATTATTGTCATATATTTTCACTCTAATGGCACCGTAACTCATTTAAAAAGTTTTTTTTTTTGTCCCAAATGAGACTAAAGAGTGTTTCACAATGTTTACTTTACCTTAAAGCAATAACACATGCAAGTAAAAAGGAAGGTTTTATGTTTTGTTTTGCTTTTTTGTTTGTTTGTTTTTATTGTTTGGTTTTTTGAGGTAGGGTCTCACTCATGTACAGGCTGACCTGGAATTCACTATGTAGTCTCAGGGTAGCTTGGAACTCACAACGATCCTCCTACTTCTGCCTCCCTAGTGCTGGGATTAAAGGCATGCACTACCACGCCTGGTTTAGGTTTTATGTTTTATAAATTTAGTTCTCAAAACCTTGTTCAAGGTCACAGTGAGGTGCAGAAGCAAGGAAAACCCTATTTGTCAGTTAAGAGTGATTTCAACAGTTCATAAAAATACATTGAAAGAACTAAAATTCATTTCAAATTCAGAAAGTTTACTTTTATGAAAATATCTTCTAATTTTAGAAGTAGCTCATCTTCTGATAACTTTATTTTAATAGTATTAAAAACCCTTCACATTTTAAAGTGATGGAAATTGTAATAGGAGTGCAAATTGCTAAGAACATGCATTTTCTTTGTTAGCTAATGGCATAAGGTATAATTGTGCTTTTCAATTAAGAGTATGTCTTAGTTCATAATCCAGGGACATTAATTCTACAAGATGTCTTGCCATGTTGTTTCTGAATCTTTGTGGGAGAAGTATATGTATATATCTTTGCTTAAAAGGACAAGACAGAGATTCAGTGAATATTAAGAAAAGATATTTTTATAAATTGCTTTTTATACATAAGGAGGAGGAATGTCATACACAAATATCTTCTGCCTATGTCAGATTATTATTGCCCAAAGATTCAAGCTCAGTGCTGATCATTATAGTGAACAAAATTTTAAACAATAGAATTATTTTTATTCTGTTGAGAATGATTATGTAAACATGATGTTTTCCTGTTCCTGTGAAATTTAAGATAAGTCAAGTTATTGAGGCAATAAAGTTTCTCAAAACAATTTCCAGTGTTATGATTAACTTATCTCAGTAGGAATTACCTCACAGTTAGATTGGATTGTTTTGTAAACAGTTCTTTCACTTATTATTGTGCATTCACATACATGAATATAACCTGCGTATACTAAACACAAGCATGGTAATTATAGGCTATAAAGCTTTGCAGGCGTTGTATTTTTTGACCTTGAAAACAACTCCAGGAGGTGGATATCACAAGTTTGATTATAATTTTTTTTAACCATAGGCAATTCAAGCTCAGAATTGCACAAGATCATGTAACTATAAAGAGGACCTATGGTTTGAACTGAGGTCTTCTATTCCTGGCATACAAGGTGTGCTTTCAAGAAAAAAAAAAAATGTATCAGCTAAGTTTCAGTGTGTACTCTGAAGAAAACAACAACAACAACAAAAAAAAACATGTATGGATGATGTAGTAGATAGCTTCAGGTCACTGAGAAGAACTTCCAGAACAGGTACAGTTATGGTGGAAGGAATATTTATTACAGCTTACAGCTCCAGGGGAGGTTCCATAATGGCAGAAGAAGTTGGGCCCCTTTTCAAGGCCCAAGCAGAGAGAAAGAAGCCACATGGGGAAAAAAAAAAAAAAAAAAGCCACACCTTAGGGCTAAATCCTAAGATCTGCCCTGTGACACCTCCTCCACCCAGGTGGCTTCAGATCTAAATTACAAACTGTAATAAAATCCTGAATATATTGGGTACCATTCATTTAAAATACCACAATGGGGGCTGGAGAGATGGCTTAGTGGTTAAGGCACTTGCCTGTGAGGTCTAAGGACCCAGGTTTGATTCTCCAGGTCCCACATAAGCCAGATGCACATGGTGGCACATGTGTCTAGAGGCCCTGGTGCGCCCATTCTCTCTCTCTCCTCTCTGTTGCTAATAAATTAATAAAATAACACAGTGGATATGATTACAGTGTATGTTTTCTTGATGTTAGCAAATTTCTTTCATTCTTTTGATTCTGTAAGTTTAGTACCAAAACGAGTTACTTATTATATTTTTAAGCAGAGGCCACATCCACATTACCTCACCTTTTGGTCCCCATTCTTCTCCTGATTGGATGGATTGTAGGCTGCATCATAGTGATTTATGTTGTCTTCTCCTAGACAGGTAAGGGTTTTGATAATTTATTATGTTTATTCATAGAATGAATTGCTACAGAATAGTTCTGTTTCACTAATAAAATGTTTTGTCATTTAGACAAGAAGACATCAGATTGACACCATTCAGAAGAACTAAGAAAAATTTGAACATGACTGATTATTAAATGTCTCATGCTAAAGCACTGCATTGTTTCATAATATTTTATAAGTTGGAGATTTGGTTTGCAAAAGAATCTCTTTAGGAACTTGTTTAAAATTAAAGGTACAAAAATTATACAAAAAGTCAGGTAATTTTTTCTATGTTCAGAGAATGGAAAATATATTCTTTTAAAAATATTTTATTTATTTATTTGAGGGAGAGAGGGAGAAAGTAGGTGAGCCAGGGCCTCCAGCCACTGCAAACAAACTCCAGACATGTGTGCCTCCTTGTGCAGCTGGCTTACATGGTTACTGGGGAATTGAACCTGGATCCTTAGTCTTTGTCAGCAGGTGCCTTAATCACCAAGCCATCTCTCCATCCCCAGAAATAACGTTCTCAAAGTACATCTCAAAATGTATAAGTAATACAAAATGCTTTCCCTCTCCCCACCAAAATGGAAAAATAGAATAAAGAACAGAAAATAAAAAGAAAACAAAATGTAAATGTTGAACTTGGCTCTTTCTTCTTGTTCATAATGAGATAAGTAATCAAAATTATACTGAAGGACAACTGCTCACATAATATGTATAAGGTTTGGGAGTGACCAAGACCATGCAAACCACTCTGAGGCAAAGATAAAAGCTTTTATTTGGGAAAAGCACAAGCTGCCAGGGCTGACTCACAAGAGAGGATTGGGCTTTATAGTGCTTTTTCAGTTGGAGGAAGGTGAGGAAGGGAAAAAAAAACTCGTTTTTTAAGTTGAATAGAAAAAGTTCCTCTAGGGGAGATCATTACATTAGCCATTTAAACTAGCTAGGATGTGGCACCAGAACAGTGGCCAGGTGACTTGCAAGATGAGGGGCTGGAAACTATGACTTTGGGGGAACTGTTAAGCAAAGAAGAAATAATGTCTAGGGGGTTTCTCAGGAATGTGGATTATCCAATTTTCTATGCCTCTGTCACCATTCTGTTGTCCTTGGTGACTCCATAATGGGAGCCTGTCCTGACCTAACAATATGTAAAACCTAAAGAAACCTAACAGTGTATGGTTCATAAGGCTGCAAGAAAATAACCCTATTATTTACTGTCTTTGAAAATTCAAAATGGATTTTTTTTCTTCTTTCTTTCTTTTTCGGAGATGGGGATGTCTGTGCCTTCATCCAGGCTGGACTTGAACACCTGGGATCAAGTGATCCTCCTAAATAGCTAGGCCTATAGATACATACAACTTCACCTAGGTAGGCATATCATTTTGTGAGGTGCAGGGTGGGATATTTGGTAGACAGTATAAGTGAAAGTTACATATTATGTAACTTTCTTTATTAAGTAGAAACTTTGTATGGACACATTATGTGTTGGTACCATCATTTCCCTTCTTTCTACACCCATTCCACTGAGGGCCATTCTCAATTGGATTGCTGGTATTCATCATGGGGTTTTATTTAACTTTTTAACAAATTATTTATTTTCAATTCAGAGATTATCAAAATACAAAATGGTATATGCACAGAGACTCACTCTGATACAATTTGTTACAGCAACAACTTGGAAATAAGCAAAAGGGGCAACATATAATAATTGAATAAATGCTGATATCAGACACAACACAATTGTTAAGCAGGTATCAAAAGAAATGAAAGGGCTAGTAGTTAAGATACTTACTGGCAAAGCCAAAGGATCCAAGTTCAAGTCTCCAGTACCCATATAAGCCAGATGCACAAGGTGGCACATGCATCTGGAGTTCGTTTGCAGTAGCTGGAGGCCTCAGTGTGCTCATTCTCTCTATCTGTTTCTCTCTCTCTCCTTCTCTCAAATAAATAAATAAAATAAAATAAAGAAATGAAAAATGAATGTCTCTAAATATTGATATGATTTTTTTTTTTTTGGTTTGTCGATGTAGTGTCTTTATCTTGCACAGGCTGACCTGGAATTTATTATGTAGTCTCAGGGAGGCCTTAAGTTCACTCTGATCCTTCTACCTCAGCCTCCTGAGTGCTGGGATTAAAGGTGTGGGCCACTATACCCGGCTGACATGATGTTTTAATTGAAAAATTCAGGTGTAGAGCAGTGAATACTACTATTTGTGTAAGAAAGAGAAGCTTTTCAAATAAGTACATATTTGTGCATATGGACACTTTGAAATATAATAAATAAATGGATTTCTACCTTTCTTTTTTTCTTTTTTTATTTACTTTTCACAATTTTTATTAACATTTTCCATGATTATAAAAAATATCCCATGGTAATACCCTCCCTCCCCCACTGGATTTCTACCTTTCTATCCCTCTTTCTCCTTACAAATAAATAATAAATGAAAATTTTTTAAATGGGCAGGAGTTATTGCTTAGTGGTTAAGGTGCTTGCCTGCAAAGCATAAAGACTCAGCTTTGATTCTCCAGTACCCACATAAGCCAGATGCTCATGATGTTGCATGCATCTGGAGTTCATTTACATTGGCTAGAGGCCCTGGTGCACCCATTTTCTCCCTCTCTCTCTCCCTCTCTGCCTCTCTCTCCTTACAAAAAATAAATAAATAAAATATTTAATAAAAAATGGAGGGTAGATATTTCTTAATGTGCCTTACCTTATAGTTTGTCATTTTTGGAATAATATGAACATTTTATAAATTACAAAGAAAGCCAATAATCTCAAACTTGATAAAAAAAATAATATAGTATAATGGATATCTAAGAGTATATCAACTTGGTGGTATAATCACAAATAGAAAATGCATATTTCAAGTGACTTTAAATATATATATATTTATTATCTATCTTATGGTCTAGGCAGCTTCTGGAGTGACTAAAGCAGTGCTGTAGTCTTTACATGGAGCTTGACTTGGATGGGGCTATGTGCATTCCTGGTAATCTGTTGGCTGCTACATTCAGCTGAGGACACTATCCTCTTGACTCTGGTGTGATGAATCTCCACCCCTTGGCGTATGGGTATGGGCCCAATTGTCTGAGGGTATATGGGTCCTCTTGTATTAAAAATTTTAAGGGAGTACCATCAATGGTAGGTGAACCTGGTTTACCTCTATAAATCTTAGCAAAGAGAAACCTTTGAACAACCAGCACTACCCACACCAGCAAGTACAAGCAGCTAGAACTCTAAATTATTTTTACATGTCAGGATTGGGGTCTGAGATCTACCTTTAGTGATATTCCTCCTTTAACAAGACATATCAAAGAGATATTAGACTAATGTAAATCAACAACTATCATAAACATAACCAGTAAACATAATCAGTGAAAGTGATTTTTGGAATTTTTTTATTTAAAGCCAGCAGTAGCTGATTAATCAGGGACAGGCAGAGGAAGAAGGTATGAGTTAATGTTAGAGTTTAGTATTGTAAACCAGCATCAGACAAGGGAGCCTATTAGTCTGAATCTTTGTTTATATTGTAGTTATATTTTCTTACTGGGTGATTAAGACTAGGCAGGCTGCCAAAATTAACTATGTACTTTGGAGGTGAATAATGGCTCTGTAGAAGAGACTTTTAGGGACCTGTGAGGAGTTGTTGACTCTCAGCATTGTAATCTGCTTGAATAAGTCAAGGCTATGCTAACCAAGTGGCCTTCCCTCTTTTGGGAAGCCTGGAAGACTGATTTTCTTCTGATGTGACTCTCCTATTATAGATACACCAACTTGGAATTCATTTCTGGGTCTCTTTATCCTCCCTGAGGCTAGAAGTTAGCCAGTGTCCCATCATCTCCTGTGGCCTTCTGACCTGGGAGCAGGAACCAAAACATTGGTTATCCTTTTACCTCCAATGTTTAACTCCAATGTCTCCATTTAACTTTGGCTTCTACACATGGTTATTAATCACTCAGAAATACTGTAAATATCTGATTAGAAAACAGATTTGGTTTAAAAGGTGTAGAACATATCCAGTTAGCAAAGCAGATACAATACTTTTAAATCATTCTGATTAATATATAAGTTTAGTTGTCAGGTGATAGTGTAAGCTATATCTGGAACATAGAAAACATGCACATTCTATCTTTCAAGAATCTGTCAGATATAAGTACAGGAAGAAGATTTTAATTGCCCTGAAAACAATATTTTACCAATAACTTTAAGCCAATTGATTTAACCTAGAAATTGTATGTCATGAAAGACAAGACATTGTAAAAACTTGGCATCAGTGTTTGTAAATAACTTTGGCTAGTTTGCATGCCTATGCAGGTACTAATTACAACCAAAACTAGAAGCAGAACAGCAGAGTTTAAGATTATTTTTCTATAGCAAGAAACATGTAAGTATCAATATATCTATAAGCGATGAACTTGAGATACTAGAGATGAGACAAATGCTTAAGTAAAACCTTGACTGTGACTGATTATACGTAGCTTAAAAATGAAGTCAAACTTGGTCATTGTTGAGCTGAACTAGCCTGATTTTAAACATACTTCAGAGATATTTTGACAGATACAAAGTAATTTCTTAAACAAACATATTTGACCATTGAACAATTTTATAGCTTAATATAAAGAAATATTTATGAGTGCTAGAATATATGAGGCTTAGACAAACTATATTAACATTGTTTGTATACAGTGGATTTCCCTAAGACATGGGGGAGCTTCCTCAGTTTTCCTAAGAACAAAATCATAATAAGTCATTTTTTATAAGATTTAGATTATAACCTCAGTGATAATCACATAGCAAAACCAGCACAAACAAGACAAGAACCATCTTAAAATTACATGATTTGAGCTGGGATTGGTGGTGCATGACTTTAATCCCAGCACTAGGGTGGCAGAGGCATGAGGAGTGCTGTGAGTTCAAGGCCAGTCTGAGACTACATAGTGAATTCCAGGTCAGCCTGGGCTAGAGCAAGACACTACCTCAAAAAAAAAAAAAAAACCAAAAAAAAAAAAAAAACAGTAAATAAATAAAAATTACCTTAGCCTTTAACTTTTTTCAAAAGAAAAAAATGCATTAAAAACATTAGATAATTTAATTTTCAAGGGTTTTCAGTGATCTGACTGGCCAAAAACAATGTTAAGCAAATGAAACATAAGATCTAAAAGTTTTCATTTTCTTTTATACTATTTTATACTACTGATTTGTTCCGCTGAATAGTTTTACTTTCTTTTTGGTTTTCCAAGGTAGGTTCTCACTCTGGTCCAGGCTGACCTGGAATTCACTATGTAGTCTCAGGGTGGCCTTGAACTCACAGCGATCCTCCTACCTCTGCCACCCTAGTGCTGAGATTAAAGGCATGTGCAACCACACCTAGCTTAGTTTTACTTATTGATAGCCAAATATCATGGACTTTGTATAAACCAAATTACAACATTTTTATGTCTGGAGAAGTCTGATATTAACAAAAAATAGATTTCACATACTTAAGGCACATGAGACTACACAGAGTAAACTATGAACAAAAGATCTGCTAACAGAATTAAAAATAAACAAGAAATGTATATTATGTAGTAACATTTTGGCTTAAATATGAAGACATGAAAAACTTTGCAATTTTTAAAGCTCGCCAGAATCAGGATAATTTTACCAATATTTTCTTTTACATTTTATATATTTTTTCTTTATGAGGAGATTTAGCACTTTTAAAAGCTAAATGAGATGTCCATCCAATCTATGTCAGTTTCTAACATTAATTCATCTATATCTAACATACCCAAAGAATAGAGGAACTGGACTGAACTGCAAAAAAGGAGACAAGTTTCATGAAAAAGAGAGGGAATGTGCATGCCAGGGCCACTTGTAACTGAAATCTCCAAATGTATGCTCCACTAAACATACACAAAATTTCATGACACAATCAACTACTCAAACTTAACCAACTGTATAATTCTGCTCGTGGCACTTAGTTAAACTTGCTCACTAATGACGTAAGTACTTTCCAAATTCATGACAGATAAATGCTGTTCAGTATCTCCAAATGTGGTCCATTTACCTTATAAAATTGGCAAAGAGAGTAAATAATTTTTTTGAGGCAGAATTTTAGATGTAATAAATTTATGAGAGAATTAAATACTAATAAGCCAATTTTAACCTTAAGATTTAGTTAAAAGGTTGACAAATAGAGAAACATACCTAACTTGGTTGAGTACTCTAAAGTCAGTTCTTTTACAAGCAGTATCATGACCAGATTAACATCAGTGAGTTAAAGTTTTAAGTTTACAACCTTAAAACCATAGCAACCTGCTACCAGCCAGGGCCATACTTTGTTCATCTGTAAGTCTTAGGCTAATAGTTATTTTATATCTCAAGAAGTCTCTAATCTGATCAAGTACTTTAAGACTTAATCACCTTTGTCTCCAACCTTCTGTTTAAGCTTACTTATACCTTCGTCCACATACTTTACTGTACCTTCATCTATATATTTTTACCTTACAATCTATGTAACTACTCTGTAACCATCTTTTTCATCAAACATTTGACATCCAACATTTAAATTTTCCTCTCCAGTTTATCTTCCTTAGTCAGTTCATCTCATAACTACCAACAAAAACTTTCATTGTCTTTGCCATAAGACATTTATTTATTTATTTATTTTTAGATAGTGTCTCACTCTAGCCCAGGCTGACCTGGAATTTACTCTGTAGTCTCAGGGTGGCCTTGAACTCACAGTGATCTCTGCCTCCCCAGTGCTGGGATTTAAAGGGGTATGCCACCATGCTTGGCTGCCATAAGACATTTAATATGACCATTTAAGGGTTTTTTTTTGTGTGTGTGTGTCTTCAAAAGGTCTTTTTTAAAGTTAATTTATTTTTATTAATTAGTTTTGTACTCAGTGAATACAGTCAAGTTGGTACCATTGTTAGGCTCATCCATTTCCTACCCCCTTCCCCTGGCCCCTCCTTGTTGAGGTATATGGGTTATGCATTGTGGAGTTAGCCTACAGTTATGGGTAGGAGAAATGACTCTGCATATCATGACCCAATGTGTGGCTCTGACATTCTTTCTACCCCCTCTTCTGCAAAATTTCTCTGAACCATGTTGGGTTCATTTTTGGTCTGCTTCAATGATGAGGTGTTGGGGGCCTCTGGGTCTCGGGATAGCTAATTTGGTAGGAGTTGATTGTTTTATGTGTCGATCTCCTTTACCCTTGTTCTGGTACCCAGGTTACCAAGAAAACAGCACACTTACTTGTTTTGCCAATTATTCTTAGTTTCAGCTGGGGCCCTTTTGAGGTATGATGGGGTGGTTCTCACCTTAGGATTGTGTCTATCTGAAAAAGAGAAACAGATTCTCCAATAGAGAGTAAAGTTAGCATCAGACAAATGGGATAACCCTTATTTTTTTATAGAGAATTTAATAGGTGTAGGCCCTCTTGTAGCCCACGATTATTGGTAGCTTGGTAATGGAGAGCAGGCTCATATTTGGATATGGTTCTGATTTTTTTCCTAGCTCCAGCTATGGGTCCCATTCCACTGAGGGGATCAGTTAGCCAAATCAAGAGCAGTTGATTTCCCACCATGGCTGTGTACCACTATTGCACTTCTGTGAGCATCACAACAGGTTATTTGCTGCTAAGTATGTTAGACCATGAGTTGCTTGCACAGATATTGGGGATTTTCCCCACTGCCCATGTAATACCTTCTGACACTATATGTGCTGACTGTTTGGGGACTGACTCTCTTCCAGCTTCCAGCCATATCAGTCAATTTTATGTGTCAACCTCATATGGTGTCTTCAGCAGTAGGATGATCTTGCTACTAACCTTGGGTGGCTCATCAAGTATTCTGACAGAAGTCTGTCTTTCTTTTAGGAAACATTGTAGGTCTCTCTGATCACAAGCTCATTGTGGATGATAGCCACATGCTGTCACTGGGAGTTACAGGTTAGTACCCACTAAAGAAAGGAAGAAAAAGATAATATAAAAGAGCTAGAGAGAAGAGAGAGAGAGAAAGAGAGAGAGGAGCTGTAGAAGATTAAGGTCAGTCTTTATCATACCCTTTCCAGTGTCTTCTGGCTCAGGTGTTCCCTTAAGGGCCTGGTGAAGGTTCAACAATTTGGTCTGCCTTTGAGGATATATAATTTTATGGTACCATTGCCATTTGGGTCTAGATTTGTGTCTTCCACGTCCTCCTCGCCCTCCTCACCCACCCTCTTGCCTAGTCCTCAAGATGCTCACTGGGTATGTCGGCATCTTGGGTAGATTCAGGTTAGGTTCTGTAGATGAGTGAGACTATGTGGTGATTATGTTTCACAAAAACCACATGATCATTTTGATAGGTGCAGAAAAGTCCTTTGACAAAATACAACATAACTTCATGATCAAAGCATTGGAGAGAATTGGCATGGTGTTCATATCTTAACATAATAAAGGCAATATACAAAGCTCCTAAGGCCCAAATACTACTTAATGGAGAGAGACTAGAGGAATTTCCATTGAGATCAGGAACAAGACAGGGTTATTCACTATCACCTCTGCTCTTCAATATGGTACTGGAAATCCTAGCTCAAGCAATAAGACAGGAGAAAGAAATAAAAAGGATACAATTTGGAAAGGAAGCAGTTGTTAGCTCTATTTGCTGATGACATGATTATATACTTAAGAGACCTGAGAGACTCCATCCCAAAACTCCTGAAGGTGATTATCTCCTATAGCAAAGTAGCAGGATATAAAATCAATGCACAAAAATCAGTAGCCTTTCCATATGCAAATGACAAAGATACAGAGAAAAAAATAAAGGACATGGTCCCATTTTCCATAGCAACAAAAAAATAAAAAATCTTGGAATAACATTAACCAAGGAAGTGAAAGATCTATACAACAAAAACATAAAAACACTCAAAAAAAGCAATTGAGGAGGACTTGAGAAAATGGAAAGACCTCCTATGCTCCTGGATAGGTAGAATTAACATTGTGAAGATGGCAATCCTACCAAAGGCAATATACATATTTAATGCCATTCCAATTAAAATCCCAACATTGTTCTTCATAGAGATAGAAAATTATCTCAAATTTCATATGGAAAGGCAGAAGGCGTTTCATATCCTAGCATATTCTCAGCAAAAGAAATACCACTAGAGGCATCACCATACCTGATCTAAATCTATATTACAAAACCATAGTAATAAAAATAGCATGGCACTTGCATAAAAACAGGAATATAGAACATTGAAATAGAATTGAGGACACAGACTTTGGGTCAAGCAACTACAGCTACTTGATATTTGACAAAGGCCCTAATAATACAGGCTGGAAAAAAGACAGCATCTTCAACAAAAGGTGCTGGACAAACTGGATAAACATATGCAGGAAACTGAAACTTGATCCACACATCTTGCCATGCACTACACTCGAGTTCAAATGGATCAAAAACCTCAATATAAGACCAGAAACTCAGCTACTACTGGAAGAAAATATAGGAAAAATTTTCCATGTTATAGGAATGGAAAAAGTCTTCCTGAACAAAACCCCAGTAATCGCTCAACCAATGGGATCACATGAAGCTGAAGAGTTTCTTCACAGACAAGCATACAATAAGCAAAACCAATAGATTACCCACAGAATGGGAGAAAATATTTTCTGATTATCTGACAGAGGCCTAATCTCTAGAATCTACAAAGAACTCAAAAACCTGAACAATAAAAAGTTAAACAACCCACTCACAAAATCGGGCATAGAGCTGGTCAGACTGTTCACAGAGGAAGAAATACAAATGGCAAACACACACTTAAGAAAATGCTCATCATCCCTAATCATCAGGGAAATGCAAATTAAAACAACTATGAGATTCCACCTTACCCCAGTAAGGATAGCAAATATCAAAAAATCAAATGAAAATAAATGCTGGCCAGGATGTGGATAAATAGGAACCCTCATCCACTGTTGGTGGGAATGTAAGATGGTACAACCACTTTTGAAAGCAATATGGAAACTCCTGAAAAAGCTGACTATAGAGTTTCCAACAGACCCAGTTATTCCCTAACTGGGCATGTACCCTAAAATATTTAAACTATAGTCCAGAGAGATTTGCTCAACTATGTTTATAGTGGTTCAATTTGTAATAGCTAAGAGCTAGAATCAACCCAGATGTCCATCACTAGATAAATGGATAACTAAGATGTGGTATATCTACACAATGGAATTCTACACAGCAGTAAGAAAAAATGACTCAAAAAGTCTTTTGAAATAATCTTTTTACAAAAGAGTAGAGCAGATTTGACTTATATTATTTACCCAGAATATACATATAGATTTTATCATTTGTTGATTTTGGAAATTCTTTTGTTATAACTTTACTGAAACACAGTTTTTTTTTTTAAAAAAAAATGGAAGCAGATTTGAACACTATTAGAAAATTTAGAAATTTTTCTGACAAACTCAATATTGAGTACTTCTAATTTTAACTTAAATCTTGAGGCTGCTGTCTGTTAGTACTTCCATGAAAGCATAGAAAGATGAAGTAAGCTTGAAAAACAAGTCCACATCTATTTACAGCACTTGGGGATATCCCATCATCATGCTGGAGCCAGGATCCTGAGATTCCCTGTGCCTGCACTCCCTGGTTCTGCAAGGCAGGTAAGCTAAAAAAGAATAGCCACCAGGGATTCTCCTGGGGCAGCATAAACCCCAGAGTGATCTGTTTCTTGTCTCTCTGTCCAACAAAGAGTATTGTACTTTAGGCTCTGCCTTTTACTCCCAGGGCCACTTGACCATCTACAGATCATGTCATTCAGGGGAAAACACTTAAGTGACACATTGTAGGCACATCTACCTGGACTGGCCCAGGATTTAGCTATTCCAGATCTGATTCTTACTACTGGGGATAAGTGGGATAGTGTACCCCCTTATATTCTTCCTAAATTCCTGGGGGAGTTTTGGACTTCCCTCAGGGCTATAAGGTAGCTTTATGATCCTGTCATTTTATAACTCTCTAAGAGTAGGAGAATCTTGCATTTTTCCTTGCCTGTGATCTTAATTACTTTTAGTGTTCCTTCTGGAGAAAACTCAACAGTAAAAGTTGGCCATGCAGTCCAGCACGGTGGGCTTAGTGGAGAACATCCTCCACAATGAAATGCACTGCTCAGAACAGAAATCAAGCCAGGCTTTTAATCCCAGCACTCAGGAGGCAGAGGTAGGAGGATTGCCATGAGTTTGAGGCCAGCCTGAGACTACATAGTGAATTCCAGGTCAGCCTGGGCTAGAGTGAGACCATACCTCAAAAAAAACAAACAAACAAAAAACAGAAATCATTCGGCAACCTTAGGGCTATGAGTTATATACATACTCATTTACACACATTCGTTTCAAGTACACTTTTCATACAGACTCCAGACAACCATCTCCCCCTCACACATTTCCACATTCATTCATTTGTTCAGAAGCTATGCATTCCCATTTAAATTCCTATTCTATTTATAACTCTGGAGACCAAAACCAAACCTCGAAATTTCTTTGAGTATAATTTCAGAATTCACATTGAGGATTTTTCCAAACCAAAATTTGACTAGTCTCAATTCCAACTTTCAACTTCCTCTAGGGTGGTCAGGGTATACAGGTCACCCAAGGATGACCTGTTTGACAGTTGGGAGGTCAAAAGTTTCCTCTCGTGGTCATTCCACATCAAAGGATGGACAGTATAATTCACAAAACTTCCTCAAAGAAAAGGCATCTCATGTGGCACCTAAGTCAGATGCCTGCTATTAGAAGAAGGAAAGGTTAGTAAGGACACATTGCAATGGGCTGATGTGCTAGATGTGGAGCTTGTCTGTCTCATAGTGGAGTTTTCAGGTCCTGCAATTGGTTTCCTAGGAGGATCCAAAAATGTTAAGCACAAAAGGACAAAACAAGCACTAAACAGAAAGACAAAGACACGTGGCCACACAGACCTGAAACAGACAGACCAGGGGTTGGGGTGATGTCTGGACACCACCTGGGATTCAGGAAGCAGTGCTTTGTCCAGCTTTCCACTGAATCCCCTTTAACTCTGGAGGTTTTCAGATCAGATGTCTCTCTGCTCACAGTGGTGTTGATGTCCTCAGTCTGTCACTCCTTCCTGTCAGACCCAGGAAAATGTCCCTGGGGCTGAGGAACATCTCTCAATGGCTGCCCCCTAGGGTATCCAACCTGCAGTCAGAGTACAGTCCCAAGAAATCAAGACTCTGAGACCAGATTCGGGGGTCAGTTTAGCGAGAAGCATATAATGTCTCACAGGGCCTCCAAATGTAGTGAGTCCCTGGCCAGAAGTGAACAGAAGAGCACCAGAAAAAAAAATTTTTTTAAGGAGAGTCTTTATTAAGCTGGTCGGTGTCTATCCCCTCTCAGCAAGAAGGAGAGCAGCCTATGCCCTACTTTTACAATGAGTTTTTTGTTGTTGTTGTTTTCCTGTTTTTTTGTTTGTTTGGGTTTTTGTTGTTGTTGTTTATTTGTTTGTTTTTTGAGATAGGGTTTCACTCTAGATCAGGCTGACCTGGAATTTACTATGGAGTGTCAGGGCAGTCTTGAACTCACGGCCATCTTCCTACCTCTGCCTTTCAAGTGCTGGGATTATAGGTGGGTGCCACCACACCTGGCTACAGTGAGTTTTTAAAGACAGAAACCACATTCCTTTACAATGACCTACCCCCTTACTCTTTAATCATCCCCAGACCCCAATTATCTTTTGCCAAAGCAAGCAAGCATGATTTACAAAAGCAGAACTTGGGCAGAGGGAGCTAATAAAGGGGAAGTGGAGTCAAGGCAGAAAGCAAGACCCTGGGATACATTATCTCATGGCACTCAGAGCCAGAATCAAGTGTGGGGCAAAGCTCAGTGTTCCACTTTCAAATCATGTCGGTTTTTCCTTTGATACATCAAGACATTCAGCTGCTGAGAAGCACATGAAACTTATTGTCTGAAATAATTTTGTTTACTAGCTATCAACTGGAATCTCTTGTTCTTTTCCTTTTTAGAAGAAAGCATACTCCACCTAATGAAAGTAATAATGTCCTATTGATTAGTTTTCTTGTCGTGGAAAACAGTGAAGGAAATGTACAACTCAATATTCAGACCTGCAGAAATACATTTGGGATAAGTGGCATTTTGATTGAATGTTTTCTGGGGAAGAATGGCTTGAAGAACAATAACCCAGAGGCTCAGACTCATCTATCAAATTGCAGTTTTAGGCTGATTTCTGAAAAAACTACTCTGTATATTGTACCTCCCCCATGTTTAGACCATTTGAAAAAAAAATCATTACAGAACTCTGGTGGCTTTTAATTTGTATTTTTACTTAGTCACTTCCTAGAAATATTTTTTCCAACCAGACCACAGATCTGTGTACTATGAATTATCTTTTTAAATAAGTGTCCTAAGCCACATTGTTGTCTAGTGCAATCTTGAAGAGATGGAATATTTAAGGTTGGCAGACTATTTATAAATGGCCCACTTGACATTCTAACCTATCTCCAATATCACTCTGAACCTCATTTATGACTTTCTAGTAATTAAGTTTGACATTTTGTTTCTATTAAATCCTTTCTAAGGAACTTTAAATTATTTAGAAAAGAAAATAATGCTTGTATGGGGATATGCCCATGTTTCTAAAAATCAATTTGACAGAAAAGTTTTCCTTTTGTATAAAAAAGTATTTTATTTATTTGAGAAAGAGGCAAGTAGAGAAATAGAGAATAGGCAGGCCAAACCTCTAGCCACTGCAAACTCCAAACACTTATGCCCCCTTGTACATCTGGCTTACATGGGTACTGGGAAATCGAACCTGGGTCCTTAGGCTTCACTGGCAAGCATCTTAACTGGTAAGCCATCTCTCCAGCTCTTTTAAAATATTTTATTTTATTTTTATTTTGCTTGGCTTTGATGTGTGTGTGTGTGTGTGTGTGTGTGTGTGTGTGTGTGTGTGGTATGTATGTTGGTTTTCCCAGGTAGGGTCTTACTCTGACCCAGGCTGACCTGGAATTCATTATGTAGTCTCAGGGTGGCCTTGAACTTGTGGCAATCCTCCTACCTCTGCCTTCTAAGTGTTGGGATTAAAGGCATGAACCACCACACCCCTCTGTAAATTTTCCTCTTTTTAAAACAACAATTTCGGGCTGGAGAGATGGCTTAGTGGTTAAGCGCTTGCCTGTGAAGCCTAAGGACCCCGGTTCGAGGCTCGGTTCCCCAGGTCCCACGTTAGCCAGATGCACAAGGGGGCGCATGCGTCTGGAGTTCGTTTGCAGAGGCTGGAAGCCCTGGCGCGCCCATTCTCTCTCTCTCCTTCTATCTGTCTTTCTCTCTGTGTCTGTCGCTCTCAAATAAATAAATAAAAAATTTAAAAAAAAAACAAAAAAACAACAATTTCAAGTCCCTGAGTATTTCTTTACTGCTTCTCAAAGATTGGCATCACTAGTAAACAACTTGTGTCAACAATGTATTATTATTATTATTATTATTATTATTATTATTAGTTTTTCAAGGTAGTGTCTCTCTCTAGCCCAGGCTGACTTAGAATTCACTATGTAGTCTCAGGTTGGTCTCAAACTCTCAGTGATCCTCCTACTTCTGCCTCCCCAGTTCTGGGATTGAAGGTATGTGCCACCATGCCTTGCCAACAATATATTTTAGAAAGTAACCTGGATGCTTCCAATGGTCCAGATGGAGGACCACTATCTTAGAGCTATGACCTTACTTTTACTAAGTAATTTCAGCTTGACCATGCATTAATCAAAGCTTAATGTAATCTTTTTCTTGAGGCTCATGAATTTCTTTTCAAATTAAAAATTACACATTACTGGGCCCATCAACATTCTGTCATGGATGATGGAGGAGGTCATGAGACTTTCATCCCTCTCTAAGGAGTTATAGGCAATTAATGGCAGATGGAGGAGTGGGAGACATTTTTGCTGATCACTGATAGGACCCATGTGTTCTGGTAAATCCCCACACATACCCATATAGGCAACCCTAATTAAACTCTGTGGGCCATTTCCACATACAAGGGGGAAAATAGGACATCAAAATAAAAGCAGGATGGGCTGGAGAGATGGCTAAGCGGTTAAGTGCTTGCTTGTGAAGCCTAACAACCTCAGTTTGAGGCTTGATTCCTCTGCACCCATGTAAGCCATATGCACAAGGTGGTGCATGCATGTGTATTTTGTTTTCAGTGGCTGGAGAACCTAGTGTGCTCATTTTTTTTTCTCTCTCTCTCTCTGCCTCATTCTCTGTCTGACACTTTCAAATAAATAAAATAAAATAGATAAAGTAAACAAAATAAAAGCAGGAGTAATTGGGAAGAAGCAAGGTTCAGTGGAAGGAGGGAGGAAGAAGGTCAAGAGGAGAGAATGGAAGTGGATTATGATCAAAATACATTATACACATGTATGAAAGTTGCCAATAAATAGCAAAAATGAAAATATTACACAATCAAGTTTGTTCTTTTTTCCTTTTTTATGGGAAGAAAGTTTTTAATTTTGGATTACAGACAAGTCTAAACACATTTAAAGTCTATTCCCAAGAAAAGGATTTGTAAACAGAAGTATTGCTTAATTCTGGTAGCTGCTTGAATCACACATTTCTAGATACATAAGAAACTCATAAAAAACCAAGGAAACAAAAATGTACAGAATGATAAAATTATCTGCTTTTGCTTTTAGTCAGAATGAAGAAAAGCAAAGTAGTGTCTATGACAAGGTTTAAAGGCTTACTGTAGTGGCTGGAGAAGTGGGTCAGCAGTTAGGTGCTTGCTAGTAAAGTGTAATGACCCAGGTTTGATTCCCCAGTACCCATGTAAGCCAGCTACATAAGGTAGCATATGCATCTGAAGTTTTGTTTGCAGTTTGCAGGGCTACAAACCCTGGTACACCTATACACATACAAACTCTCTCATCTATCTCTTTGCTTGCAAATAAGTAGATAAAATATTTTAAAATAAAGGTTTCCTGTTGGTTTTGAGATTTTTTTATATAATGACTTGAATTTATTTCCTCATCTGATTCCACCTAGAATTAAGATAAGAAATATATGTAACAGTAAGTCCACCACAGCTGTCACTTGGGAAGAAACCAAAGCAAGTAGAGTTGGAGAAATCAACAGAAAATACTTTTCTTGGCTGGAGAGATGACTTAGTGGATCAGCTAAGGCACTTATCTGCAAAGCCTAATGACCAGAGTTTAATTCCCTAGTACCCATGCCAAGCCGGATTCACTAAGTGGTACACATAAGGCAGCAGTTCCCCAATTTATCAAATCTAATCAAGGTTGATATGAGCCTTATATGAGCCAGATAGTTAGACAGTAACCATTTATTAAAAGCAATTGCTTCGAGTTATATAAATTCTTTGAAACTCTAACCCTTTTCTATAGAGCTATAAAGAAATTAGCCCCTGTTCACAAACTTATTGTTTAAATCTCAGAGTACCAATTATGTTTATGGAAAAAAATACATAAAAGCAGAATTAAGGGCAAAATTAAAGCAAATAATATTTTTTAACTCAGTCTAAAAATATCAATTCAAGGGTGGAAGTGGGCAAAGTGAAAAGAATTGTTGATTACAAAATGAGCCTTAACACCAGCCTATTGATTAGAAATGTAAATTTAATTTTCCCTTAAATTATCCCATGTATTGAAATTTACCAGTGTTAGACTATGAGAACCACATGAGTTCATCTAGATGTTCTTCTACTTAATTTGCCAGCTATCTCAAGTTGAATAAACTATAGGGAAATGGCATACATACAGATTGTTAACAGATGAAACTTGAGCAGAATCTTGCCTAAGCTGGCTTTTAAGGCTCCTAGAAACTTACTCAGTTAGCTAGCAGTTGACAAGCACATTTAAGCCTAAGGTATTCTATTAATCAGTATTCCCCAGAGAAGCAGACCAATATATAAGGATACATGTAAATATAAAAAATAAAACAACTTTCAAGTTATATGTAAATATGCAAATACTAGTGCACTATTCATATATGCACACATATATTATATATGAATGTATGTTAGTGTATAAAACTTTCTCTCTCTCTCTCTATATATATATATATATATATATATATCACAGATTATATATATATATAATATATATATTATATATATCACAGAGAAATGTTATGTGGCTTGCTCATGAAATTATAGAGGCTGAGAAGTTCTGTGAAAGTCATCTATAAATTGAAGAATAAAAAAAGCCATTGGAGTAATTTCTTTGGGGTTTAGAAGCCAGACATTGTTGTAGCTGCTGTGGAACTCCCAAGATGAGGCTGAAGGTCTAAGAACTGGGTTTAGACAAACTTTTGTGTAAGTCCCAAAGTCTAAAGTTTCAGAACCAGGGACTCTGACGTTTGAGAGAAGACAGCCCAAGGAAAGGTATGTCACTTTTTTTTTTAATTTTAATTTTTTTTTTATTTATTTGAGAGCAACAGACATAGAGAGAAAGACAGATAGAGGGAGAGAGAGAGAAAGGGCGTGCCAGGGCTTCCAGCCTCTGTAAATGAACTCCAGACGCGTGCGCCCCCTTGTGCATCTGGCTAACGTGGGACCTGGGGAACCGAGCCTAGAACCGGGGTCCTTAGGCTTCACAGGCAAGTGCTTAACCGCTAAGCCATCTCTCCAGCCCAGGTATGTCACTTTTGCTTCACTTTTTGTCCTCTCTATTCCCCCAATCCTTTGATGATACTTTTCTACATTGGTAAGAATGGATCTTATTTCCTCCTAGTACTGACACAAAAATTGGGAATATGAGCAAGAATGCAGCTTTCATGATAAGCCTGGCAATCAGCATAATGGTGAAGGAGACAGATGCTAAAGACACTCAACACCTACCAAAGCACAGATCCAGAGGATCCTAAGATCACATCACTGAACTAAACTAAAAACATATCCACCATGACTCAGGGAATTTTGCAGAAGTAGGGGTCAAAGATTGTAAGAGCCACAGTTTGGGACATAATGTCCAGAGGCATTGCTTCCCCCAAACAACAGACTGCTGCTCCCACAACACATAACCCACAACTCCATGAAGAACATCTGCAACACCATTGAGAAGTGCAATTGGGGCAAGGACGTGGGAAAGGGTGGTATCAACACATGCTGTATCCATACTAAATATGTCCATAAAAACTTATACCTTAGTAGCTATTGCAAATGAGAGCAGTTCTCGATTTCTATTTCAGATAATTCACTACTCAGGCTGGAAAGATGGCTTAGTAGTTAAGGCACTTGCTTATAATGCTAAAGGACACAGGTTTGAATCCCCAGGACTCACATAAGCCAGATGCACAACGTGATGCATGTGTCTGAAGTTTGTTTGCAGCAGCTGGAGGCCTTGGCATACCAATTCTTTCTCTCTGCCTCTTTCTGTATCCCAAATAAATAAAAATATTCAAATAAAAGACAATTCACTACCGGCATGTAACAATGCTTCTATTTGTGGTTTCAGCTAGGGCTTGGGTGAAGTGTGAGGGGTAGTTTATCTTCTTGGGTCTCGCTATGTTCTGAAAAAGGAAAACAGATTCTCCAGTGGAGAGTGAAGCCAGCACAGGTTAAGTGGGATAAGCATTATTAATTTAGGGAGAATTTGATGTATGTAGGCCCTCTTTTAGCCAAAGACTAGTGATAGCTTGACAGTGAAGAACATAATCTTGATCTCCATAGGATTTTAGCCTGGTTCCCATGTCCAAATATGAGTTCCTTCCCTCTGAGTGGATCTCTTAGTTTTGGCTATTGGTTACTCACCAAGGCTGTGTGCCACTATTGAACTTGTATGTATATCTTGTCAGGGTGTTTGTTTCTGAGCAGCATAGACCCCTGGTTGATCAGACTGTTGTTGGCCACTTTTACCCAGGAGCTCAAGTAAGCGCTTTCTAGCACTAGATGGGCTAATGTCTGAGGTCTAGCCCTCTTCTAGATTCCAGCCAGTTATCTCCATATTCTCTGCTGGCAACATATGCTGTCTTCAGCAATAGGGTCTTAACTTTTACCTCAGGCAGGTAAAGAAGCCTGTCTTGTTTAAGGAACCTGGTAGGTCTCTACCGATCAACAGCTCATTGTGGGTAGCAACAACTTACTGGTAGTGGGAGTTTTAGGCCAGAGCCAAAAAGCTTTTTAAGGTTAGCCTTCATCCTACCCTCTCCATGACCCTTGTTTTCAGGTGCTTCCCTCATATTCATGTTGAGGGTTCAATCTTTTAGTCTATCCTCAAGGACAAAGGTTTCTATGGTACCAGTTCATATTGCATTCAGTTTTGTGGTTTTTTTTCCCCCACTCTTCATTTACGCTCACCACAAAACCTTCCATCCCTATTGTCCAGGCCTTGAGTTGCTTATCAGGTATGTCAGCTAATCCAAGTTAGGAACTGCAGATTAATGAGACAATGTGAAGATTGTCTTTCTGTGATTGTGTGATTTCACTGAGTATGATTTGTTCCAAGTCTGTCTATTTTTCTACAAACTTCATTGTATAGCTTTTTCTTACTGCTGTATAGAATTCAATTGTGTAAAAGTACCACAACTTTATTATCCATTCATACAATGATGGGCACCTGGGTTTATTCCACTTCTTAGGTATTGTGAGTTGAACAGCCATAAACATGGCTAAGCAACTATCTCTGCAGTGAAGTATGGAGCATTTAAGATAAATGCCCAGTCAGAGAATAACTGAGTCTGTTGGCAACTCATTTATTTATCCTTTTCATAAATCTCCATATTGATTTTGATAGTGATTGTACATGGTTACATTCCCAACAACAGTGAATGAGAGTTCCTATTTCTCCACATCCTTGCCAATATTTGTCATTTAATTTTTTTAATGATTGCCATCCTCACTGGAGTAAGGTGGAATTTCATAGTTGCTTTAATTTGCATTTCCCTGATGGTTAGGGATGTTGAACATTTTCTTAAGTGTGTGTTAGTCACTTGTATTTATTCCTCTGAGATCTCCCTGTTCAGTTCTCTGCACATTTTTAGAGTAGGTTATTTTATTTTTTATTGATTTTTTTTTGTTTGTTTGGTTTTTTTTTTTTTAATTTAATTTATTAGTTTTCTTTTCAGTAAATACAGGCAGTTTGGTACCATTATTTAGGCTCATCTGTGATCTACCCCCTCCCATTGGACCCTCCTTATTATTGAAAATGGGTCGTGCATTGTGGAGTTAGCCCCCAGTTATTAGTATGATAAATGTCTCTGAAAATCATGACCCAACATGTAACTCTGACATTCTTTCCACCCCCTCTTCCGCAAGATTTCCCTGAGCCATGTTGGGTTCATTTTTGGTCTGCTTCAGTGCTGAGGTGTTGGGGGCCTCTGAGGCTCTGGCTCTCTGATTTGGTAGGAGTCGATTTTTCTCTGCATTGATCTCCTTCCCCTTTGTGCTGGTATCCAGTTCACAGGAAAACAGGTTTTTTTGTTTTTTAGTTCTTTTTTTTTTAGTTCTTTGTAGATTCTAGATATTAGGCCTCTATCAGTGATACAACTGGCAATATTTTTTTCCATTCTCTGGGTAACCTGTTGGCTCTGATTATGGTATATTTGTCTGCAAAAGCTTTTTAGCTTCATGAGATCCTATTGATTGGGTGATTATTTAATTTCCTGGGCTACTGGGGTTTTCTTCAAGAAGTCTTCCCCCACTCCTATATCATAGAGAGTTCCTCCTAATTTTTTTTTTCTTCCAGTAGGAGAATAGCTTTAGGTCATATATGACCTAATCCATTTCTGTGTGGTTAGATGAGTGGGTCTAGTTGCATTTTTCTACATAAGGTTATCCAATTTCTTCAGCACCATTTGTTGAACATGCTCTCTTTTATCCAGGCTATGTTATTGGTACTTTTGTCAAAGATCAAGTAGCTTTAGTTACTTGATCTAAAGTCCAAGTCTTCAATTCTGTTCCATTGGTCTATATTTCTGTTTTTATGCCAGTACTGTGCTGTTATTGTTACTTTGGCTTTGTAATTTAGCTCTAGATTGGGTATGGTGATACCTCCAGAAGTGTTTCTTTTGCTAAGGATATGTTTGGATAGCAAGGTCTGCTGCCATTCCATATGAATTTTGAGATCATTTTTTCTATCTCTGTGAAGAATGATGTGGGGATTTTTACTGGTATTTCATTAAATCTGAATATTGCTGTTGGTAGAATTGCCATTTTCACAATATTAATTCTATCTCTCCAAGAGTATGGGAAGTTTTTCCATATTCTCAAGCCCTCCTCAGTTTCTTTCTTCAATGTTTTTATGATTTCATTATGTATGTCTTTCACATCCGTGGTTAGTGTTATTCCAAGGTATTTAATTTTTTTCTTTGCTATTGAAAATGGAAAAGCCTTGTTGATTTATTTCTCTGTATATTTGTCCTTTGCATATAGAAAGGCTATTTATTTTTGTGTGTCAATTTTGTATCCTGCCACTTTACTGAAGGAATTAACCACTTTTAGAAGTTTTGGGATGGAGACTTTCAGGTCGCTAATGTATAGGATCATATTATCTGCAAATAGGGCTACCTTGACTTCTCCCTTTCCAACTTGTATTCCTTTCATTTTGTTCTCCTGTCTTATTGCTTGTTCTAGGAATTCTCGTACTATACTGAAGAGTGGTGGTGAGGGTGAGCACCAGTGTCTTATTCGCAACCTCAATAGGAACTCCTTGAGTCTTTCTTCATTAGTTATTATTTGGGCTTTTGGTGCTTTATGTATAGCCTTGAGATATAAATCATCCATGCGTATTCTTTCCAACATTTTGATCATGAAGTAATACTATATTTTGTCAATGGCATTCTATGCATCTATGGAAATGATTACATGGTTCTTGTGATTAAGTTTATTTATTTTGTGTATTATGTTGATTCATTTCTGTCTGCATCCCTAGGATAAAGCCTACTTGATCAAGATGGAGAATGCTTCTGATGTGTTGTTGAATTTGGTTTGTGAGGATTTTGTTCAGGATTTTGTATCTAAGTTCATCTGGGATATAGGACTGTAGTTTTCTTTCCTTGTTGTATCTCCGTCTGGACTGGTTTTGGCATTAGGGTGATGCTACCTTCATAGAAGGAGTTGTGGAGCATTCCTGGTAATCTGATTATGTGAAAGAATTTGAGAAGAATTGGTTTCAGTTGTTTAATGAAGATTTGATAGAATTAGGCTGAGAAGCTTTCTAGTCCTGGACTTTTACTTTTATGAAGTTTATGATTACCTTTTCAACCTCAGCGGAAGTGATAGGTTTGTTTAGAAGATTATTCTTCTCTGACTTTACTTTTAATAGGTTATATGTGTCTAGCAATTCATCCATTTCATCCAGAATATCTAACTTTGTGGATTAGAGATTTTAGAAGTAATTCATGATGATTCTTCCAATTTCATTTATGTCTGTTATGGCCTTTTTTTTTTATTCATGATTTTGTGAAATCTTTCTTTCATTTCATCAAATTTTACAGGGATTTATTAATCTTATTTTTTCAAAGAACTAGCTCTTCACTTGATCAATTTTCTTAATTTTTTCCTTAGTTTCCAATTCATTAATGTCTGCTCTGATCTTGATTATTTTGGAGAAGGCTCCAGGGGCTGCTGAGAATAATGTGTATTCTGTAAATTTAAAGTAGAATGTTCTGTAGACGTTTGTTAGGTCTATTTGATCTATGGTGGTGTTGAGTTCTCTTATTCCTTGTTGATTTTTTGCATGGATGATGTGTCTATTGATGATAATAGAGTTTTGAAGTCTACAGCTGTGATGGGATTGATGTTTATTTCTATTTTGTTATTAAATAGGTTTTGTTTTATAAATTCAAATGCACTTGTGTTTTGTGCATTTGGATTTATGATTGTGATGTCATCTTAGTGGATCATTCCTTTGATGAGTAAGAAGTGACCTTTTATGTCCTTTTTGATTACTTTTGGTTTGAAGTCAATTTTATCAGATTTTAATATAGCAACTTCTGCTTGTTTCTTATTTCCTTTTGCTTGGAATATCATTTTCCATTCTTTCATCTTGAGGAGGTGTCTGTCTTTAATGGTGAAGTAGGTTCTTGAAGGCAGCAAATTGAAAGATTCATTTATCTTATTCACCCTGTTAATTTGTGTCTTTTGAAGGCGAACTAAGACCATTAATATTTAAGGTTATAATTGTGAAATTTGATTTAATCCCTACTATGTTGGGGTACTTCATGCTTTATGGTGTTTGGTTTTCTTTTGCACTTTTTTGACCCTGCTCTATATTTGGTTATTGTGTTTTTCTTGTTGTAGGCTCTTGATATTGGTGGTTTTACTCTTCTGTGTGGAGATTCCCTGAAGTGTTCTCTGTAGGTTTGGCTTTGTGTTCATATAATCATAGATCTGGCTTTTATCATGGAATATTTTTCTTTTACCATCTATTATGAAGGATACTTTTGCTGGGTATAATAGTTTGGACCTTCCCCATATGAATAAGTAAGTCCTAAATGACAAATGCACTCTAATGTTCCAATGTCCTTAAGTCTCTAAACTCATCCCTCTCCCATAAATCAAGGGAGATCAAGCATTTCCAGTTATCTCACAGGTATGCTATCTTAGATTAATGTTTGAGAACCATGTAGACAATTCTAGCCCTGTTCCCTGAGATCTAACATTAAATACATAATTTCTGTTTACTGAGTCTTTATAAATTTACCAGGCTCATCCAATTATATGCTAGTTTTATCATCAGTTCATACTATTAATATCTTTTCAAAATTATGTTGTCCCAATTTCTGCTTGTATGAATTCTAAAACACAAGAACTTCTTTTTAAAAAAATATTTATTTATTTATTTGCAAGCAGAGAGAGATAGAAGAGAGAGACAGAGAGAGAGAATGGGCATGCCAGGACTTATAGTCACTGCAAAGAAACTCCAGACACATGAACCCTTTGTGCATCTGGTCTTGAGGAATTGAACCTGGGTCCTTTGGCTTCATTGGCAAACACCTTAACTGCTAAGCCATCTCTCCAGCCCAATAACCTCTTTTGGAGTGAAGCACAGGCAGTTACTCATGAATCAAACTTAGTACCTCAGCCTTTGGAATTTGCTGTGTCTCAAAGTCTACAAGTAGAGAAGTGGTAGTGAGTAGGCCTTGAGTAGAGTTAGCTTTGATTTGAGTGTCAGTGGTATCAGGGAGGACATTACCCTTTCTCCAGGTGTTAATAACTAATCCCCTTACATGGACTGGAGGTAGAAAGATTGATATTTATAGGGGCATGGAGAGTATTTCAAGTGTGAGGGGTAAACTGTGTTCAGAGTGAGATTTACAAAGAATGGTCATTAGAATTTAGAGCTCAGTATCTCTAGCTTCTGAAGGTTTTTTTTTTTTTTATTTTTGTAGTCAGTGAATACAGACAAGTTGTTACCATTGTTAGCCTCATCCCTGTCCTCCCCCTCCACAGGTACCCTCCTTGCTGGGGTATATGGGCCATGCATTGTGGGGTTAGTCATCAATTATGGGTAGGAAGAAATATCTCTGGGTATCATGACCCAGTGTGTGGCTCTGACATTCTTTCTGCCCCCTCTTGTGCAAATTTCCCTGAGCCATGTTGGGTTCATATTAAGTTGGCTTCAGTGTTGAGGTCTTGGGAGCCTCTGTGTCTTTGGATATCTGGCTTGGTAAGTGTTGATTGTTCTCTGTGTCTATCTCCTTCACTGTTGTGCTGGTTCCTGGTTTGCCAAGAAAACAGCATTCTTGCATGTTTCCCCAATTATTCTTAGTTTCAGCTGGGGCTCTTTTGAGGTATGATGGGGTGGTTTTCGCCTTAGGATCTGTGTCTATCTGAAAAAGAGAAGCAGATTTTCCAACGGAGAGTAAGTCAGCACCAAGTAAATGTGATAACCATTACTTTTTAGAAAGAGTTTAATAGAGAGCAGGCTCATTTTTGGATATGGTTCTGACTTGTTTCCCAGCTCCAGCTATGGGTTCCATTCCACTGAGATCAGTTAGCCAAATCAAGAGCAGTTGATTTCCCATCATAGCTATGTGCCACTATTGCACTTGTATGAGTATCACCTCAGGTTTTTTGCTGCAAAGTATGTATGTATATTCCCAATCAACAACATAAATGAAGCAAGGGACTAATTGAATTACATAACACTTCTGAACATTTTCAGAAAACAGTGGAATATAGTTAATTGGCCCACAAACTTATAGAGGCTGATGAGTTTCACTGTATGGCATTTTCAACCTGGATAACAAGGTTAGTGCTATATTTCAGCCCAAGTAAAAAGAACTGAGAGCTAAGGTAGCTATTGGTTTAACTCATAGTCTAGGCCCAGTAATTTTACATGTCTTGTGAAACAACATTTTTAAGAAAACTGGAATGAATTAAACAATGGTATTGGTTTCCCCTTTTGGAAAATTATATATTTCTGTATTATTTTTACAGAAAAATATTGCAATAGACTGGCAAGAATGGGTGTTTAGTAGATTCCTGTGGTGTTACTCCAAACATCTGATTCCCCCCAAGGTAGAGCCAAGAATATGGTCTGGGATATGTCTAATACTTCCTTTTCTGAATATTCATCCCTTCAAATTTCCTTTCATAAGAAAACAACAATACATCATCAGAGCTGTGGTGATTGTCTTATAAATTGAGGTTTAATGAAACTTCCACTCACAAACTCATAGCAACTAAAGTTTCCTGCACAAGACTGAACCAATCAACATTTCATTATGAATTAAAGAAAGTACTCACAAGACTTTATTCCCCACCCAGGTAGCTGTTGGCAGTTAATAGTTGCTTGTCAGTGGTGTAGTTGCTGATAATTTGCCCATTATTCCAGTAAATAACTTTCCACCATGCTCACACAAGTAACCCTAATTTAATTCAGTGGGTTACACAAAAGGCATACAGTAGTAGGGGAATTAGTTGGGAAGAAGGAGGGCTTTAGGTGGAGAAGAATAAGAAAGATAATAGAAAGAGTAACATCAAAACACATTATATATCCATGAAGTTCTCAAAAATTAAAAAGAATAATTTAATGTCTAAAAGGGATTGGATTCTGGTCTCAAAACTTAATGAGTGCACATACATTATAAATAATGGAAATCATGGAATATTTGAAGCCAAAGCAAAAAATGGTAAACTTTTCTGAAGCACTAATTCAATTATTTGGGGAGAGATATTAATAGTCCTTACAGGATTTGAAATATTTTTAGATGAAAGAAAATACAAATATTAAATAGTAAATATAGTACTCATCTAAATTTCCCCTCACATGAAGTCCTTAATGAGGCTCCAAGATTCTCAGTGTGTACATGGATTTTCCCTCTTCTATGCCATTGGAGTTCTTTCTGGAAGGGGTTTATAAAGCATAGACCTCCCACCCTTTAAATTTCTGCTAAAATTCATATGAAAGTATTAGTTCTAGTAGTGAATTTGAGCTTAAATCTTACTGATTATAAGACACACACTTATTCTTCACAATGCTGTTTTTAAAATATTACAGCCAGAAAATATTTATTTTTACCACTATGGGTTCTAGATTGTCTAGGCCCAGCTATAAAAGTCCTAGTGTACTTGGCTTGCTTGTATCTTTCTTTCTGTTTGATCCAGATTTTTTTTTTTTTTACTTCTAAGTAATATCAGATTATAAGCAATTATTGCTTGTAATTGTTGTTTATACATTTATTTCATGCTTTTGGATTTTTGAGGTAGGATCTCACACTCTGTCACAGGTTGACCTGGAATTCACTGTGTAGTCTCAGAGTGGTCTTGAACTCAGAGATCTCACAGAGATCCTCGTACATCTGCCTCCCAAGTAAGTGCTGTGATTAAAGGTATGCACCACCACACTAAGAACATTTATTTTATTTATTTATTTTTATTCTTTTCTAGCTACTTCTTATACTAAAGGAATTTCAATCTGGGGAATTTATGTGATCTGGTTTCACATGGTCTTAAGGAACCATGTACTTACTCCTTTTCAAACTCTCCCAGATAAACTCTAAATTCTTCCCTTAACTACAAATCAAATATATAACTAAGCTGAGCCAAATCAGGGAGCCTTCTTAATGATTTACTATGCCTTTGTAACAAGTTAAAAAGTGGATTTAGGAGACAAAATTTATACTTCAACTATTCTAGACACCAGAGTTCAAAATCAATTTTACTGGGCTAAAGTCTTTCTGGGGGCTGGAGATATAGTTTAGTGGTAGAGGTGCTTTTCTGTGGAGCCTAAGGACCCAGGTTCAATTCCCCAAGGCCCATGTAAGACAGACGTACAATGTGGTATATGCATCTGGAGTTTATTTGCAGTGGCTTGAGGCCCTGGCATGCCCATTCTCTCTCTCAAATAAATAAACAAAATATTTTAAAAAGAAATTTATAAAGTCTTTCTGGAAGCCTTAGGGGGAAATCTGCAGCTCTTGTGCTAGAGCAATTTCTTCCATTTCAAAAGAGCAACACTAGGCTTTGCTTCTTTATCACAACCTCTCTGAATTTTCCTCCCTGCCTCTTATAATGACCTTTGTGATGATATCAGGTACTCTTGGATAACGCATGAGTAACTGCCCGTTGACAAGTATTTAATTTAATCACATTTATAAGGTATCTTTGCTTTGAAAATTAACAAAATTAACAAATTCACAGGCTAGATTACCTATGATTCAGGGAATTTGACATAAAGACAATAGAAATGACACAGAACAAAGTGTATAAATACCACTGAGGCTTTCATGAGAACTTCTTACAAGCAGAAAGGAGTCAGCATTGACTCTAAGAGATCAGGCCGCCCTTTAAATGCCACAAAGGGAAAATTTTTATTAGTTTGTGGGGTAGGTTAAGTGGCAGTCCTCATCATGCCTGAAGGACTTCAGATGCTTAAACTGCTATAGCTCCTGAAGGAGCAAGAGGGTGGGAAAGAGGGAAACACATACCATAAAGAGTGTGGGACAACAGAAGAGGCATTCCTTTGGGGGGCAGTGGGGCCAAAATAAGACACCATGTAGAGGGAAACATATGCCATGTTTTTAGCAGAATCTATCTTTTAAACTAAGGGCTTTCTATACCCTTGTGGTTGTTCCCTAACCTCTCAGTTACAGAGATTATAATGCACACATTCATGAGATAATCATTCTGTCTTCCATACCACACTTCTGGGAAAGTAACATCTCTAAAATCAGATATGTGCCCACATTATGAATACCTAAGGTTTCACTGGGTTAGTTATGTAGAAGAAGAAGATAGTATTTTCTTTTGATTTATTTCCAGTGTGTAGGATCCTCAGCCCAGAAGTTATATTTCTTGAAGGTGGTTAAACTTCATGATGTTGAAGCTACTAGAAACAGTCCTTTCACTCATTTAGAGAAAATTCATTTCAACCAGGAGGAAATACAGGCAAATAAGTGAGAATCATAGCCAAGAGAATAGAAATGAAAGGCTGTGATTGCAACATTTGAGCACCTATATCCAGAAATCAAACAATAGAATTCCTACGTTTGGGAAACACATATATTGCTTGAGCTATGCTCAGCTGGATTTATGTATTAATGACTCTCTATATGTTTTTCTAAAACAGTGAGAATGGAAAAGAGAAGAAAACCAGCTCAATTACTTTTCTGCTCCTTTTAAGGAGTATGATAGACTACATTTGAATTTCAATGAAGTTGAAACAGTTAAGACCTTATAAACATTGTGTTTTATTTTTCCATGTATATCCTCTTCCTGTTTGTATTCTCTATATAAATTGCAGCATAGAACTAGATACTAACTATATTAAAGATATGAATGGGACTGTAACTAGAGAAATTATTGAGATAATGGGTTTCTTTATGTCTCACTACTATTTTCTCACTTCCAACAGGAAACAATAGAACATTCTTTGTGTGTGTGTATGTGTGTGTGTGTGTGTATGTGTATAGAGTCCATATAGTATGGTGTGATCTGTGGCATATGCATGTATGTGTGTGCTTGCAAATGCTTGCATGCCATATGCAGGTAGACATGCAGAGGCCAAAAGGAGGACTACAGGAGCTCTTCTCCATCCTTCTGCATATTTCCTTTAGATGGGAGTCTCTCCTTCAATCTAGAGATGCCATTTGGTAATCCAGCACCAGTGATTATCTGGTATCTTCCCAATGCACCCCATGTACACACAAAACAAAAATCTAGATTCTGAACTATTTTCCAGAAGCTGGCTTACTTTGCCTAACATAATGATATCCACCTCCAGCTGTTTTCTGCAAATGTCTTTGTTGTGCCCAGTTCTCGGCGCCCCCAGTGACCACCAAGGAGAACTAAACACATATGTAAAGGCAAGGAGCTTTATTTGGGGCTTAAACTCAGACTTTTGACTTTACCAATGCAGTGGATCTGTACAAGATCCCTGAGCAGCAGGGCGGCAGGTTTTTTATAGGGATTTGAACAAAGAAGTAGGGGAATGGTTACATGATTGGTAGATTTAAGTAGTAACTGCACTTGTATTTTTCTGATAGGCTTAGGATGCTGGGGGGCAGAGCTGGTGGGCAGGGGGCTAGGGGAATTTTAAGCAGATTAGGTAATCTTTATTGTGATTAGCTATGTGTGTTTGAGGAACTTAAGCAACTTGTCTTATGACTATAGAAATGTATGGCCTAAGCAGTTTGTAATCTTTTTTCAGTAACTGTTAAATTCTTATTTAAACCTTGCTGGGAAACAGAAACTTAGGCTTACTGGTGACTCTGAAGCCTGTCATGGCATTCCTCTATTTCTTGAGTCCTTCAGTCTTGCTTTTATTTTTCTTGATGGCTGAAAAATATCCATTGTGTTTATATGTACTGCATTTTCCTTGTCCATTCATCTGTTAATAGACATCTAGACTGGTTCTGTTTCTTAGCAATAGTAAGTAGTGCAACAATAAATGTGGTTTGCCAAGTATATCTGTGGTATGATGACTTAGAGACCTTTGGATATATATCTAGGAGTGGTATAGCTTGGTCACATAGTAATCCTAGTTTTAGTTTTCTTGAGGAGCAGCCAAACTGACTTCCATAGTGGCTGTATTCATTTACATTCCCACCATCAGTATATAAAAGTTCCTCTCCCCACACCCTCACCAGCATATGTTTCTTTTTTTTCCTTGATAACAGTATTCCGACAGGTGAGGCAGAATCTCTAATCAGTATTAATTTGCATTTCATGATGGCTAAGTATATTGAATAGCTTTTCAAATATTTGTCTGCTTGTGTTTCTTCTTTTGACAGCTGCATTTTGTTTTTTTATCACACTTATTGAATGAATGATTTGTGGGTGGTAGTTAATATTTGCAGTCATTTAATGATTATAGATATTAATCCTCTGTCTACATCAGTTGACAAAGACATCTTTTCCCATTTTATATTCTGTCTTGATTACTTCCTTTATTATGCAGAATACTTTTTTTTGTTCAAGATAGAGTCTCACTCTAGTCCAAGCTAACCTAGAATTCACTATGGTGGCCACCAACTCACAGTATCTTTCTACCTCTACCTGCTCTCAAGTTCTGTGATTAAAGGTATGGCCACTACAGCTGGCTTGTGCACAGTATTTTTAATTTCATGTAATCTCATTTGTAAATAGTTATTTTCTGTTATGTTGGAATCTCCTTTAGAAAGTCTTTGCCTGTACCTATATCTTAAGTGATTGATGTTTCCTTCTAACAGTTTCAAAGTTTCAATTGTACATCAGTCTGTTTTTCAGGTTGTTACTTTCATTCATTTTTTTTTTTTTTTCTTTCTGAGGTAGGGTTTCACTCTAGCCCAGGCTGACCTGGAATTCACTATGTAGCCTCAGGGTGGCCTCAAACTCATGGTAATCCTCCCACCTCTGCCTCCCAAATGCTGGGATTAAAGGCTGTGTGCCACCAAGCCTGGCTTTGATTCATTTTTGAATTGAGTTTGGGGGCAAGATTAAAGACTGGAATGTAGATTTATTCTTCTACTGGTAGATACACAATTTTAATAGTGCCATATTTTGAGTAACTTGGTTTTTCTCCAGTGTTTTGATGACACCTTTGTTAAAAATTAGGTGTTTTCTTTTTTGTGTTATGCTTATTTCTGGGCCCACTATTCTATTTCATTGGTCTATATGCTCTAGTTGTTTTAAGTCTGACAGCTTAAACATGAAAGATGAACCCTATGAAAATGTAAATCCCAATAATTCTTCACATTGTGGTTTGTACACAATGACTAAAGTGGTGCTAGGATAAGTGGATTATGAGCTCAAATAATATTTAAATTTTTTTTGAGGTATGGTCTGACTCTAGCCCAGGCAGACCTGGAACTTATTCTGTAGTCCCAGGCTAACTTTGAACTCACAGGGATCCTGCTGTCTCTCCCTTCCAAGTGCTGGGATTAAAGGTGTATACCAACACACTAGGCTTCAAATAATTTTGAAATACTTAGATTAAGGAAATGAAAACAAATTTCTTCATTTAAATATGGCTTAGAGTATACATCATATGCTAATGTGCATTTGATAAACTCACAAATATATAAAATGAGCCCATCTATTTCAAACTTAATTGTGCTGTAATACCTTCTCCTATCATATTAGGGCCTCAGCTGAAACTAAGAATAATTGGAGAAATAAGCAAGAGTGCTATTTTCTTGGTGAACCTGATACCAGCACAAGGGTGAAGGAGATAGACACAGAGAACAACCAACACCTATCAAACCAGATATCCAGAGACACAGAGGCTCCCAAGACCTCATCACTATAGCAGACCTAAAATGAACCCAACATGGCTCAGGGAAATTTGCAGAATAGGAGGTGGAAAAAATATCAGAGCCACACACTGGGTCATGATACACAGAAATATTTCTTCCTACCCATAACTGATGGCTAACCCCACAATGCACGACCCATATACCCCAACAAGGAGGGTCCCTGTGGAGGGAGTAGGACAGGGAGGAGGCTAACAATGGACCAACTTGACTATATTCACTGAGTACAAAACTAAGTTTAAAAAAGAAAAAAAAAAAAAACAATTCCAGAAACAGTGTTCTGTGGATAACAGTTAGGGAAAGGCTAATTTAGATTAATTTTATTTTTTAATATTTTATTTATGAAAGAGAAAAAGAAGGAAATGAGAAGGTGGGGAGAGAGAGAGAGACAGAATAGGCACACCAGGGCCTCTAGCCACTGCAAATGAACTCCAGATGCCCACACCATCTTGTACATTTGGCATTTGTAGGTACTAGGGAATCAAACATGGGTCCTTAGGCTTTGCAGGCAAATGCCTTAATTGCTAAGCTCTCTCCCCAGCCCTGAATTAATTTTGAATCGACTAATTTATCCAATGACTTATGCAAAAATAACTTGTGTGTTGTGTATATCACCTTACCATTGACTTGGATCAAACAGAATGAACTCATGAAAACATCATGCATCTTTTTTTTTTTTTAGAGGTGGGGTCTCACTGTAGCTCAGGCTGACCTGGAAGTCACTATGTAGTCTCAGGGTGGCCTTGAACTCACAACAATCCTCCTACCTCTGCTTCCCGAGTGCTGAGATTAAAGGTGTGCACCACCACACCCTGTTCTAGCATCGTGCATCTTATAAAGGATTCCCACTTAAAAAAAATACTGCCTTTTTGCTTGATTGGTTTTTTTTTGACTCAGAAAAACAGAGAACATGGTCAAGCATTTCTCTGCTAGGCAAAGTTTTGTTGAGAATATAACTTTGGCCTTCGATGACATGATGAGAGTGCTTGCTTCTGCATATGGCTAAATGTCCACTTTTGTAAGAATGGAGAGTTTGAATTTTGAGTTGCATCAATTTAAGGTTTCTCTTTCTAGCTGAAGATTCTTGAGAAATTCATTTTGATGTGGCAATTTATTGCTTTACATCTAAAATAATCTCTATGATAGAATATATAAACTTCAAGTTTCTTTATAATTTTTGCTTCTAAATGTTTTATTATAACTGTCCAGTTAGACATCAAGTTTGAGTATTTCTGAGTTAATTTAACCAGTTTATTTAAGTGTTGTATTTGACAGGTGTGAAAGTTTACTGTCTTTTTCTTTTTGTTTTTTTTTTTTTTTGAGGTAAGGTTTCACTCTAGCCCAGGGTGATCTGGAATTCATTATGTAGTCTCAGGGTGGCCTCAAAGTCATGGTGATCCTACCATCGCTGCCTCCCAAGTACTGGGATTAAAGGGGTGGTGGCCCACATGGTGAATTTATATGACATCATGCTTCAGCCTTTGTTTCCCTTGTTAATAAACAAGTCAATATCTGCAGCTGGTTCACCAAGCATATATTTCAAAGTATTCTTATAAAAGCTTTCTGACATAGATGGAATTATTTTGTCCAATTTGCAGATAAGAATTTTATAGTACAGTTAAATTATTTATGAATCCACCTAGTTTGTATGGAACAGTGGATAGCGTGAACTAAAGTTTCAGAAAAAATTACTACTTCTGTTGCATTTACTTACAACCTGGATGAATGGACTGATAAAACTCCTGTAATCACAGAGAGATGGAATGCTACAAGGTCAGAACCAAATTACCCTGGGCCACCTTTAGCCCCTTAATGGCCACTTATTGCCCACCTCTGTGTCTAAGCAAACATTCTGGTAACTATCAGTTGATCAGATGGGACCTTTTTGGAATGTACTAACAGATCATCAGCTTCCACCAACCCAAGGGCTAAGAATGTCATCAGACAGCATCTGAAGCCTATGGTGGAGATTGTCCTGCTTTGCTATAATCCACCTATCTGATGGTCAGCCAGTATTTGAAAAGTGCCTTGACTCATGGCTTTCTTTTGTTCTGTAATTATAAAATCTTCATGAAATTGTTAACACATTGGAACACAGAATTGGGGTCACCTAAATTTGTATTACTGGGCCATGTTCACTCATATTTGGTTTCAGAATCACCTATGTCTTATTCTCTTTTGGGTGAAAGCTGTGCATTATGAGTTGACCATAGACAGCCATCTACATCAGTTTTTCTGTCAACCACTATGTCCAGTTTAAGAGAAGTTGAAGGCACAGCTCTTAAATACATCTGGTTTTCCAGGGTCTTTTCAGCCTCGTAAATTAGTGTGAAATCAAACACACTTTGTTTGTTCAAATGGATGAGTCTAGATTTGGCAATTCCCAGTGTTCTTTCAACAATTAAAAAATACCATAATGTGCAAATCATCCTGGAGGGGAAAGATTAATAGGAAGAAAGTGCTAGCTAATCTTGGTTAATTGAGTTAGCATGAGTGGCTGAATAAGGGAAAAGAAATAGTTCTCTCATGGATGGAGTGTTACGGGGTAACAGCATGGATTATGTTCTCAGAGCTTTGAATGGAAACAGAGCCATCCTATGACAATAACCCAACTGTTTTAGCAACAAGAAAGGTACCATGCAACTGAGACCACAGTGTGACAAATGCAGCAGAACTGTCAATGCCTCAGACACTTGGAAACAGCTCCACTAAAATATTTGCCATAAATTATGATTATTATTCTCAAGCACTTAAGCAGACATGCTGAGATTAATGCTTTCTCTGGCTTCAGTTCTAAAAGAGTACATAATCATAGTAGAGGGAAAGTGCAGAGATTCCTCATCTTTCATATAAATGTGTCGTGGTTTCTATTTCCCTTTCATTTTTGTTCCAGTTTGAGAAATGTATCATATGAAACAGATTATATACCCTGTCATCATCTGAAAGTATATTAAAGCCACATTGTAGCCTGGCATGACATGGTTCCTACTTTGTGAGGAAGAATTATAATTAGTGATTTAATAATTGAATATTAAAATTTGATCTATATGAAAAAGAACACATTTGTTCTTCTTTCTCCCTTTTCCCCTTGAATCCATAGCCCTTTGAGTGGGATGTTTTCAAGAAGCCTCATCTTGAGCATTTTCTGAGGCTGGCATATGACATGACTGCATGCTCTAGAATTTCTGCTTCCACAGGATTTGCAGTCTCCAGGAGTATTACACAGACACATCCAATGTCAACCACTACAATAGTACTGGGAAAAGCTCTGAGGGAGTGTTAAAAGTTGATACCCAGAGGATGCAGACTTTTGTTACATCTGAGTCATTAGAGCACATGTCCCAGAGGATATGACAACGAACTTTTGCTCAAGGAAGTGATGAACCTTGATATCCAGAGGTTGCAGACTTGGATTCCATTTGAGACATTAGAGACTATGTCCCAGAAGTGACTGAAACATATGTTCAAAGATAAGAATGGAATTATGAAACTGCATGCCCAGAGAATACAGACTTGCATTCCATGTGAGATATTGGAGTACATGTGCCACAGGAAGTGGCAGCAAGCATATTCAAGGATAAGGAGTATTTTGACGGGTATAGAAAAAAGTGAGTAGGGGATATCTAACTTAAAGGTGGCTTAAGTCAAAAAAGAAACTGTGAGATTTGTGGATAAGTAAAAGTTACATATCCAGTTAAAGGCATTACAAATCTAAGTGAAAAACAAAACCAAATACAGCTACATTTATTTCAGACTCATTTTGTATGTTGGCAGTTTTCAATGCCTGGGTTAAAGATCAAAGAGCATGAGATCAGTCAACAAACCTCATTCACCTCTCAGACTTTCAAATCTGTCTTTTTATTGCCTTAAACATGAGCAATTAAATACCCTAAGAAAACTTCCAATATGAAAGATAAAGACTAAACACACACACATATTGTAATTAACTTGGAGGAAACAAAAACTGCACACGGATGAAAATATGGAAAGGAAAACTCATTTAATATCTTAGGGAGAGAAGATGGCACTATGTCCATGAAGGATGAAAAAGTTGTTTAAAAAATGAAACATGGGGCTGGAGGGATGGCTTAGAGGTTAAGGCGTTTTTCCTGAAAAGCCAAAGGACCCAGGTTCCCCATGACCCCTGTTAGACAGATGTACAAGGGGGTGCACGTGTCTGGAGTTCATTTGCAGTGGCTGGAGGCCCTGGAGCACCCATTCTCTCTCTCGTTCTCTCTCTCTGTGTCAAATAAATAAAAGTAAAATATTTTTTTAAAAAAAGAAACATGGAGAAGCCTGGTGTGTTGGCTTACACCTTTAATCCCAAACCTTGGGAGACTGAGGTAGGAGGATCACCATGAATTCGAGGCCACCCTGATACTACATAGTGAATTACAGAGAACCTACCTCAAAAAACATAAAGAAAGATAAGAAATGTGGGATTGGAAAGATTTCTCAGTGGCTAAAGGCTATTGCTTTCAAAGCCTAATGTCCTGGGTTTGATTCCCCAGTACTCACATAAAACCACATATACAAAGTAGCACATACATCTGGAGTTCATTTGTAGTCGGTCTCTCTCTCTCTCTCTCTGTCTCTCTTTGCAAATAAAAGAAGGAATATTTTTAAAAACAAAACTGTTGAGGGAATTTCCTGACAGAATGAGACTCAGTCATTCAGACAGAGAAGAAGATTTATTTAGGCTAGCAGACTGATACCCAGATCACTCCGTAATGGTGTCAGCCCCGGGCTCAGGCAAGGGGGGCTTTTTATATCTTTTTCCTACAAGCAAGCAAGGTTATAGAAGTGTACGTGGCATGAGAAGGCCAGCTACATAGTTTAAATTTCTTGTAATTCTTGTTCCAGTTAGGCCAAAACTATTGGTAATCGCAGCCGACAGGGACTTTATCTCCATTCCCTGATTTCTCCCTGTGGGTAACTTGCAGGCAAGAAATTTGTCTCTCTGTTCTTTGCTCTTTCCCTGTGGGGGTTTGTTGGCAAGCAAGAGTTTAATCTCTTTGTTCCCTGGTCTCCCTGTGGGTGGCTGAAGGGTGATCAGGGACTTATCTCTGTTTTCTGTGGGTAACCTCTGGCCTGTTGGGAGAGGGAGACAAAGGACACAGGTTCAATTCCCCAGTACCCATGTAATCCAGGTGCACATGGTGCTACATGTACCTGGAGTTCATTTGCAGTGGCTAGAGGTCCCAGTGTGCCCATTCTCTCTCCATCTCTTTCTGTTTTTCTCTCTTTCAAATAAATAAAAATAAGATTAAAAAAATAAATAACTGGAGAGATGGTTTAGCAGTTAAGGTGCTTGCCTGCAAAGCCCAAGGACCCAGGTTTGATTCCCCATATAAGCCAGATGCACATGGTAGCACATGCATCTGGAGTTTGTTTGTGCACCCATTTTTTTCTCTCTTTCAAATAATAAATAAAAATAAAATATTTTTAAAAATTAAAAATGTCATGGAAAAATTAAGATAATTATTCAACAATAAAGTTGAGGACTGGAGAGATGGCTTAGAAGTTAAGGTACTTGCCTGCAATGTTTAAGGACCCAGGTTCGATTCTCCAGGTCCCACATAAGCATGGTGGTGCATGTGTTTGGAGTTTGCAGTGGCTAGAGGTCCTGGTGTGCCTATTCTGTCTCTCTCTCTCTCCTCCCTGTCTGTCTCAAATAAATTTATAATAAATATATATATAAATAAAGTTGAGAAAAGCTCCTGAAAAACCAAAACATGCTAGCTTGTTAGAGTGCCAGAATAAAGCACCTCACCTTGGGTGACTAAAAAACAAATATATTTTCTCAAAGGTCTGAGATCTCAAAGTCTGTGCTAGAGGCATCAAAAGAAGTGGTATCTTCTGGGTCCTGTAAATGGTCATTGTCACGGTCACAAATTGTAACCCTCTATATGTGCCTACACCCCAAATTTTCTTTTCATAAAATCATCAGACATGTTGGATTAGTGCCCACTCTAATAGTCATATTTTGTTTTATTACCTTGTTAAAAACTCTGACTTACATATAGTTGTGTTCTCTTGTATTTGGGGCTTTAGGATTTCAACATATGAATTGTTGGGGAAAACAAACCAGTATGAAATAGAGGCCAAGAAAATTAGAAATTGAAAGTGGAATAGGAAAAGAATGATATAGTATGGTCAAGAATATCCAGTGTCCAAAGTATTGTTTGAGAATAAAGGCATACTCAAAAGAAAGAAGCCATTAATGAAGAAATTGAAGACAGTTTTTCTTAGTTAAAATTAATTAATTATAAGATTAAAAGAAGTGGTGAATATGTAAGAAAATACATGGAAATAGTTTAATGCCAAGGCAACCATTTAAAAACTGATAGAATACTGGAAGAAAAGTAAGATGTTATGAACACAATAAATAAATTTTACAAAAGGCCAAGAATCAGAAAGCCTTTGTGTTTTACAAAAGCAATATTGTAAGCTAGAAGAAAATTCCTTAAAATCTTTGGAGAATAAAAAACAAATTTTAAGTAATTTGGAGAAACAAGTTTTTCCAAGTTTGGATTCTATTCTAGGCAAGTTCTTAGACAAATGGAAAGTATCAGTTAAAAAAGTATATCAAAATCTAATTGATTATATATATAGTGTTGTTTTGTTTTTCGAGGTAGGGTTTCACTCTAGCCCAGGCTGACTTGGAATTCATTATGGAGTCTCAGGGTGGCCTCAAACTCACGGTGATCCTCCTACATCTGCCTCCTAAGGGCAGGGATTAAAGATGTGTGCCACCACGCCCAGCTATTGATTATATATTTTATTCCTCAGAATTTTTGGAGGATGTAAACCCAGAGTTGGTCAAGTCATGGTTCTCATTCTTACTGCCCATTCGAACAAACTGGTGGGTTTTAAGAAACCTGATCTTTGTGTCCCATCTCCACACATTCTGAGTTAAATATTCTGAGATAAACCTTGGACATCAGATTTTTTTTTTTAATATTCCTAGATAATTTCTATATGTACACAAAATAGAAATGGGAGAAGCAAGAGGCACAAATATATTTCCGTGGTACAAGAAGAGAAGAAAAGACCACAAGATTTTCTCTGAGTAAGCAAAATGTGTGTAATATCTACTGCCAGGCATAGAAAGGTGCTTTGGACTGTAACTTCTTAAAAGTGTGGGTCAGCCTCATATGAAGTCATGCAACTCAATGTGCAGATTATGAAAAATGTGGCAACAGTAAGTTTTCTGAAAGCACAATGACCAAAAATTATTTTATAATCAAATACATAATGAATCTGAGGTGTTTCTGGCAGCACTTACCCATGTAACATCTCATTAATTCACTCCAGCCTATGAACTGAATACACAAATGGGGACCTTGCACATGCCATTGTACCATACAATAACAATGATTGCTGCCTGAAATACTGTGACTCAGAATTAAGACTGTTATATATTATAAATTACATTATTTTAACTGTACATACAGGTTTTGCTCTTAGGAATATATTGTTTTATTATAAAAATAGTCTTTTCTTCTGCTAATATTCATTATAAAAGTATCAATTTATTATGTCTTTGAACTTTATTTTTCTGGAACGTTTGTTTTTAAAAATTGCTGTTTGAGGTGGTAGGTGTTTTTTATCAAATACCATTGAATGAATTTTTGCTTGAAATTAGCATTTCAACAATTTTTAAAATTTTGTTTATTTATTTATTTGAGAGTGACAGACAGAGGGAGAAAGAGGCAGAGAGAGAGACACAGAGAGAATTAGCGCCCAGGACCACCAGCTGCTGCAAATGAACTCCAGACGTGTGTGCTCCCTTGGCATTTCAACAATTTTTGAAATAGCCTAAGCCATATTTCTGCAATTTTGTGCTATGTATTTATACAAAGTGGTTTTCTCAGAATTGCTGAAGATAAAATTAGAATATTGGTCGACTCAGAAAAATGAAGTTTTTTGTTTTTCAGTATTGAATATCTTACCCATATTTAATAAATAAATAAATATAATTATCTTATGAGTGTTCAAGCTTGCTCTTGTCTTTAATAAATTATAAAATTATATCTATGTTTGGAATTGTGTAAAAATTTCTCAAATGAAAAGATATAGTGGTTTGATTCAGGTGTCCCACATAAACTTAGGTGTTTTGAATTCTAGGTCCCCAACTGGTAGCAAATTGGGAATTAGAGTTTCCTGGAGGTGATATATTGCTGGGGCTGAGGTTATAGGTGTTATAGTCAGCTTCCCCTTGCCAGTGTTTGGCACACTGTCCTGCTGCTATTGTCCACTTATGTTGGCCAGAAGATGATGTACATCCTCTGCTTATGCCATCATTTTTCCCTGCTATCATGGAGCTTCCTCTCAAGTTTGTAAGGCCACATAGACCCTTTATTCCCATAAGATGTTCTTGGTTGGGTGCTTTTTTTGTCAGCAACATGAAGCTGACTGCAACAAAAGGGATTATGAGTGGAAAAAGTTTTAAAACTGTTTTAGATAATTTGTAGAGAGTGTGGGGTTGAGCTAATATTAAGGACTAAGGAAATCAAACAATCTTAAAATATGTTCAAATATATAAGACTAGAGCTCTAGAGAGAGGGCTTTAGTGGGGTTGTGAGAGGCAAGCATGCGTCTAGTAACCCCAGGTAAGGCACAGACGACAGAACAAAGTACAGTTGTACCAATATCCAATTTTGGTGAACCAATGAGGTTTTGTTGGGGTTACTTACAGAGTGTAGGTGAGGATTTACTTAAAGGAATGTGGATAACTCAAAAACAGTTGTATTGAAGCAAAGACCCATCTTGTATGGTGATCTCATGGAAGCTGTGTCATGGAGCTCACAGCTCAACTTGAACACATCTGGGTTGATGATAGAGGCCTCCACCTGCTCATCAGTTGTTTACTGCATCTGTAACTTTTGGGAAGGGTCATGATGTTATAGAAATTCTCTGGAAAGATCACTCCAAAGCGAAAATGAGTAGAGGCGTTTATTACCAAGGGGGGCAAAAAGCTTGAGGAAACCCTCCAAAGAAACGTTAGCCCCGAGAAGAGATTTTATTTCTATTTTTTAGTTTTCATAGTCAGGAGGAGGAGTAAGTGAACAAAAAGATGTGACAATTTGCAGCTCAATCATTTCTGTAGTCAGGCCACCCTAACAATGAACTCCATTTTCCTTTTTTTTTTTAATTATTTTTTTTAGGTTTTTTTTGTTTATTTTTACTTATTTTAGTGAGAGAGAGAGAGAGAGAAAGGGCGCAGCAGGGCCTCCAGCCACTGCAAAACAACTCCAAATGCATGCGCCCCCTTGTGCATCTGGCTAACGTGGGTCCTGGGGAATCAAGCCTTGAACTGGGGTTCTTAGGCTCCACAGGCAAGCACTTAACCGCTAAGCCATCTCTCCAGCCCCATTTTCCTTTGCTTTAGCCTAAACTGTCTTTCCTTCTTATCATCCTTTTGGGCCCTTTCTGGACAGTTTCATCTTTGTGATTTTTCTGTCTGCTGACAAAGATAAGTTTTAGTTCCTCAGCAATGAACTCTTACAGTAACTCAGTGAATCAGTTCAACTTTTATCTTCTTTTCTACCACAGTGTGATTCTTATAAGTTTTAGCTTTCAAGAAGTTATTTCTCTCCTGAGTTTCATAAGTCTTAGTCTTCCATTCCCCAGGAGGGAATGTTTCAATTCAGAGGAAATTTTTATACACACCAGGTGACATAAAATTGAGAGTCCCATTTTCCCATTAAGGAAATGTCTACTGGAAACATTATTAACAAAAGGCCTAAAGAAGAAGAAGAATGGATACTTTTAGATAGTACCAAGAGGAGCATTAGTTTTTAAGAATGGTACTAAGTAGATGAAGAATTTGAAAGAACTACTAATAAGCCAGAAAATCAGAAGACAGAGAAGCATAAAGTAGAATGATGTAACCAAGAGAGAGAAATATTAGATTATAGTGGGAGATTTCTCAGTAGTTAAAGGCACTTTCTTGCAAAACCTGTGGCCTGGATTTGATTCCCCAATACCCATGTAAAATCAGATGCATAAAGTGACACATGGCACATGCGTCTGGAGTTCATTTGGAATAGCAAGAGGCCCTGGGGGTGCCAAAAGGAAGCCAAAGGAAGGGTAGGGCCATTTATAATACTGTCTTCCATACACAAAGTGGCTTTGATATTAATGACCTCGCTGTACCTGACACTACCTACACAAGACCTTCATAATAGGAGGAAAAAAAAAATGATGACATCAAAATAGAAGAGAGACTAATTGGAAGGAAGGGATTCAATGGATGGTATACTTGGGAGGGGAAAATGGGGGTGATGAGAGGGAATTATCATGGTTTATTGTCTATACTTACAGAAGTTGTTAACAAAAAGTTTAAACAATATATAAAAAGAGTTCATATACAGGAGGATGGATATATTCTCCAATTCTACAAGAGAGAAGAAAATACATAGCAGTAAACAGACTTAAACCCAAGTTTGCTCAATACTGTTTACATCCTTGAAGTAGTAACCAAGGTCAGTTAAGAGCAGAAGTGGACAGTGTATTTGAAGGTCTGAGGAAAGTGGAAGATGTTTTAAGTTTCCTTCATTGGAAATTAGAAATAAAGCTTACTAAGGAAGCAATCATTACTAAGAAGAATCTGGGAGAACTTTGAGGCTCAGGTGATGTTAAAAATATGTAGTTTCTACATGATTTTCTATAGTTAACTTGCAGCCTGTTAAATCTACCAGGCCTCACAACCTACTGTCTTTAATTCCTTTGGTGTTCTTCATTTACAGTGTCACTTCCAAAGCACTCACAATTTCTATTAATTATCTTGCTCCAAAAAACCCTATCCCCCTTCGTGGTCAGATGTGGTATAGATATAGACATGATTACTCAGGATTTTATTGAGGAATTTCTGCTCTTTTATGAGGAGGTTCTGGGAACTCCATATATAGTAAGTAAATTCCATTCTGTTTGGCACCTATGCTTTGTATGTTTTGGAAGACCTAATATTTTACAAAGTTGAGAATGACAGCTAAGACCATCTACGAAAACTAGAATATAGAGAACCCTAGTTAACATGACATTTTGTTTGTTCTAAGAAAACTGTCTTGGGAAAAAATAGTGCAACCCAACAAAATTATTGCTTTTTGCTGCAGGGATTTCCTACAGACCAATTAATTACAGTCCGCTCACCTGGGAAAATTCTTGCTTCTTATGCTATGTATATATTAAGAGTAGCTTCAAGAGCCTTGCTTTGCTGAGCCAGTCGATCCTTCACTACAATATCACAAACTGCTGAATCTCAACCAGTACCCCATCTTGAAAGATCTCTGTAAGCTACTTGATATCAGAACTGTAAACTCTATAAATTATTCCAGTTTTGACTTCTCTTTCTGCAATTGTTACACTGTCAAGTTCATGTCTTGAAAGAATAAACAAGAGGAAAGTGTAGTCGGTGTGATGGCGCACGCCTTTTATCCCAGTGCTTGGGAGGCAGAGGTAGGAAGATTGTCGTGAGTTTGAGGCCACCCTGAGACTCCATAGTGAATTCCAGGTCAGCCTGGGCTAGTGTGAGACCCTACCTAGTAAAACCAAGAAAAAAACAAAAGAGGAAAGTGTAAAGATACAACAGCAAGCAAACTGCACAATTTAGAACTCAGTGTCATCTATATAAAATATCTCCCACCCCCACACACACAGAGACAGGGAGGGAGAGAGAGAAAGAGAGTCAGAGGGAGAGAGACAGACAGACAGACAGACAGACAGACAGACAGAGAGAGGGGGCACATTAGGGCCTCTAGCCATTGCAAGGAACAAATTCCAGATGCATGCACCACATTGTGCATCTGGCTTCATGTGGGTACTAGGAAATCAATCTCAGGTCCTTAGGCTTTGCAGCCAAGCCCCTTAACTGCTAAGCCATCTCTCCAGCCTGTGGTCAATATTGTAATATACCTATAGGCCTATAGGTATAGATGCTGTGTCTCTATTGATACCCTGGAGAGAAAACTACACTAGAGCTGTTATTTATATCATATTACCAATTCTTAGCAGCATACCTGTCATAAACAGTAATGTTGAATCAGTACAATTTTTTAGAGCTGATGTGTGTGTGCTTTGAGACAGGGTATTGTTATGTAGACCTGGCTGGCCTCAAACTCACTCTTTTTCATTCAGCTTTCCAAGTGTTATAATTATAAGTATGTAGAACCATATCAGACTTAAAAGTTAGTTGTTGGGAACATTTTCCCCTGGGGAGACACAAACATACGTCTTCTCAGATCTGGCACAGACCAAAGGACGATTATACCAACAACAGTTTTTTATTTTTTTTGTGTGTTCATTATTTATTTACTTATTTGAGAGCGACAGACACAGAGAGAAAGACAGATAGAGGGAGAGAGAGAGAATGGGCGCGCCAGGGCTTCCAGCCACTGCAAATGAATTCCAGACGCATGCGCCCCCTTGTGCATCTGGCTAACGTGGGACCTGGGGAACCAAGCCTCGAACCGGGGTCCTTAGGCTTCACAGGCAAGCACTTAACCGCTAAGCCATCTCTCCAGCCCCCAACAACAGTTTTGATGAACCAATGAGTTTAATGATGTTAATTATAGGGCAGGGTGAGGGGTTACAGGAGCAATAATGATTCAAAGGCCAGTGCCTCACCGAGAAGCCCACCTCAACATAGGTGAGGACTCACAGAAGCTGCATCTCTGGGGCACAATGCATCACTTTTGACCAGCTCTATTAAGAGTCTACTCTGCAAGCAGTTGTTTTGCTTTTATATAGCCTTAGGGCAGCGTCTTGCAACCATTTCTCAGATAAATTAATTTCCTGACTCTCTGGAACTTCCTTCCTGCCCCTCCCCAGGAATGTTTCAGTTTATAATTAACATAACCTTGGGGAGTGATTGTGTGACCTTTAAATTTTAGGTCTCCCAGACTTGACTTCCTGAATCAGAGCCTCCTTTTGTTCTTTAGGAGAGACTATTTGAATGGGGAACCATCTACTACACAACAGAGCTGATAGCTTGAAACAGATTATGTCATGAAGAGCAAAAACTTTTGGAAATCCCTAAGACCTCCATGCAACCTACACTTTCTTCCTCCTTCCTTTCTCTTTCTCTCTTTCTCTGCAAGAAGGTTATTTTATTAACTTTTGAGAGGTATATTTTGTTTAACATGGTGGAGGGAAAAGGAGCACTTCAATTATAGTGTTGTGCGAAGACCCCTGACCAGGAGTCAAGTCCCCAGGTCACCCAGGAGTCGCCCAGAGAACCGCCACACAAGCCGAGACACTCAAATGTAAAAGCAACAGGTTTCTTTATTGCAAGCCTAGGCCTGGGCTCCATCCCTACATTACTGCACAGCGGTTGTGAGGGAGAGAGCCCCTTTCTTTTGGGGGAAGCGGTTCATATAGGAATTCAAACAAAGAAGTAGGGGATAGATACATGATTGGTTGATTTAAACAGTTCTGATTGGCTTGGGGTTTCAGCAGGCAAAGATGGGGGCAGGAGCTAGGGGCACTCCAGGCAGATGAAGTCATCTCCATTGTCCTTGAAGTGGAGATTTCTCAGTTTCTTATCTAAGCAGGTGGTAGGAGGTCGGAGGCTCCCCCACCCCCCCACCCCCGCAGTGGAGTGTTTCTGAAATGTCCTTGAAGTGGAGATTCCTCAGAAACTTTGGGGGGAAAGGCAGCAATTAAGCAAGCAAAGTTTACAGAAGCAAAAGGTCAGCACATTGGCCCGCTAGTTCTCTATCTAAGTCAGGCCTAGGCCTTTTTTTCTTTTTACTTAAAATGGTTATATTTGGTCTCTCTATAGCAGTATCAATCAATGATAAATTTTAAATGATTATGCATGATGTGACACACCTGAGGGCAGTCATTGAAACACAGCTGCTGTAGCCTTGGATGTAGACTGGGTATTGGGAAAATTCATAGGGACTCTAGGCAATGGCATAGACATTGTCACATACAATGGGTGCCTGACACAGACAACAATTTTCCTTACTTTACTCAGGTCTAATTATTAGATCACTATCGACTTTTACACCTGTGTTGTGTATTGCACTGTGATTTGAGAAATCTTCTATAGGTCTGGCCATTATCAGACACTGTAAACATATGTGGGAATATTTCATTTTAAAGTACTCTCTTAGCACCAATCAAGCTTACATATGAGCTCCAGGGCATTTTTATGAGGACAGAAATTACATCTGTTCTGTTTAACACTGTATGCAACATCTGGCCTATACCAGAAGCTAAAGAACTATTTGTTGAACAGATGAAAAATTAATAGTTGTTTAGTAAAATTTTAAATAGTTTCTTGAATAATACATTTCAATAGGCAGGTATGAGAAGAAATACCCTGGCTGGTAGCCAATGAGAAATAGGCAAACAAAATACAGAATATATGTTCTATAGGAACTTGTGACCTATTATCATAATTTCTTATTATATTCATGGATTTACATTGAATGCTATCAACTCTGGTGAATTTTCAAATGAATGTCAGTATTTGTCAGCAAACAATTAGCTTGACTGAAGTGCAGTCTTTTAAAAATGTTACTGGAATGCTATTCCTTTCATGTTTTGAAACAAACTAGTTCGACATATGAAAGAATGGCCTGCATCAGGTCATTGAAAGCTACTCTTAAAGGTTCTGGACAAAGTAATTATGGTTCTTGCTTGTCTGTACACTCCCTGGATCATCAGTATCACATCTTGCCTGCACAGAGCTGGTTTATGACTGAGTTTCATTAGCTAAATATCTTTTAGTTTCTGAAAATTTCCTCTGTGAATTAGAAATACATCTTTTTTTAAATCACATGCATGAATCTTAGAAAATACAGTTATAGAAGGCATTAGAATTAGCTGTCAGACAATGGCCTTTTATATTATGAGCAATTCATATAATAAAAATGCTCTTTTATATCTGATGGCCTCATTTTTGAATATTATAGTGATGGAAATAACATAAATAAATGTTGATCAAATATTGGATTACTTTCACCTTCTAAATTTTTATTTGACTTTTTAAAATAATTTTAAAGTTATTTTCAGGTGTTTTAAAAAAGTTTTCTGTGTATTATTCGTGTTTATTGAATAAAATCTGTCTTAGTTTCCTGTAATAAAATGCCTCAAACTGAGTGAATCAAACAGAAAATTATTATTTTACAGTTCTGGAATTTAGGAGTCTGAGATCTAGGTGTTAGCAAGGTTCTGAGGTTTATGAGGGAAAATATGTTTCCTGCTTCTCACTTAGGTTCCTCTTTGTGGTTCCTTGGATTGTAGAAGTATCATTGCAAATACTATACTTTCATCTTGACCTGAGATTTTGTGTACACCTTTGTCTCATTCAAATGTCCCTTTCTTTACAAAGACATCAGTTGTGTGGGATTAGGAGTCTCTAATGGCCTATTTTTAACTTGATCATATGCAAAGATCCTATTTTCAAATAGGGTTCCATTCATAGGTACCAAGGTTTAGAACTTCAACATCTGTTGTAAGTGACCCAATTCAATGACAACAGTGGCATACCATTATAAATTATGGTGAAATTTATGGCAGATTAGTCTTAAGTGTTGAGCTGGGCCTTTAAGGAGCAGCATACAAGGTTTAGTGGAATAGAAACCAAACACTTCACAAGTGGGAATAGAAACCGATACTTCATGTGGGAATATGGAGCTACTATGGTTCTTTTGGTTGTATGTAAGACCTGAAGCAAATATAAATGGAAATATTTTTAAGGAGATAAGTCATTTTAAAAAGCTGAAGCTGGGTGTGGTGGCACACACCTTTAATCCCAGCACTTGGGAGGCAGAGGTAGGAGGATCGCTGTGAGTTTTAAGCCACGCTGAGACTACATAGTGAATTCCAGGTCAGTCTGAGCTAGAGTGAGACCCTACCTCAAAAACAAAACAAGACAAAAGGCTGAACTTCAATTTCACTCCTGATAATTTTCCAGCTTAGTAGACATGTATAAGCAATCCAACTATTGCAAACCTTAGTTTTCTTGTTTGTAAAAAGATCAGCTTGTGAGATGCTATTTAAAGTACCCAGAAGTTTATGTGCAACTTAGCGGAATTTAGAAATAGGAATGCTTGACTCTCCTGGCCCCTTTCCTATCCCCTTTTCAATGTCTTTTAAGTCTTAAAATTGTCCATACTAGAAACTTTAAGTGAAATATTTGTAACATCATATTACAGTGTTTTAAGATAAAGTATTGAAAGATAAGACTACACATGTGCACAATGGAAAATTCCGAGTCACTCTTCTGTCTTCATTCTAAGTCCTGGAATTTAGTTTTAAAGCATTTGGCCTTAAGTTCCTGAACACATGAGCACCCAGTGGCTCTTGGGAGTGAGGCTATTTATTGGATAAGTCAGCAGAATACTGCAGGCATGTGATAAGGTGAGTTTTTGTTAGGTTTAAAAAATCTTAAAGTCATTCACCTACTATCTGTTAAGCTCCCACTCTGTGTCAGGCATTGTGATTAGCTGCTTGCCTTTGAAAGCTTGTCTTTCTCCCAGGGAAGCATGCACCATGTGGGGGGAGCTGTTGCTATGGGAATATTCCTATATGTAGGACTGGGTGAAACTGGAAAGAAGGTGCTGAGGAAAGAATGCTACTAAAGCACTGGGTGCAAGGCTCTAAAGACACACTTCCTTTTTTTCAGGCCAAATTCTGATGGACAGAAAAAAGCTAATAAACTCTGTTCCTTAAACAGTGAATATAGTGATAAAGAGAGGGTAAATCATGTGATGTGACTGCACTACTATGAATCTACGTCAAAGCAGAACACATTACTTGGGACTTAGCCCAATGCCATGAAGGCAGCAGATTTTCCACTAGACACAAGCAGTAATGACTGAATAAGGAAGTTAGGAGAGAAGTTTGAATTTACGTACTATAGACTAATCCAATGATTAAAAATATAGACCCCTCAGTCTCACTCTTATTGTTCAGGATAACACAGCCTAGTTTAGTCATGCTCAGTTTTCAAATGTGTTTTAATGAAATATATGCTGGAGTTGCAACAGATTTCAGACATGATCTGAGTCCAAACCCTCAATTTAGAAAAGAAATCAGAGTACATGGAGATGGAGTAGCTGGTTCAAGGCCACAGCAAATTTCCTTGTGCAGTTGTTAATATGAAAACAGTAATAAGATCATTTCACTGTTTTAATTGTTGCACTTGGGATAAAGCTCAGTAATAGAGAGAACTTACTTAGCATGTGCAAGGCCTTGGGTTTGATCTCCCAGGACTAGAAATAAAGAACAAAAAAGAGATATTTAATTGTCAATTTCTCTCTACATACTCATAAGACTTTGAATATTTGCTCCCCTTTCCACTTTATTAAATTCAAGTTAAATATTGGTACTAGGATGCTCTGTAACTTAAGTTTGGATCTTTAGAATTAGAATTAATTAGCTTGGGAAATTTTAATTCTTTCCTTCTTTCAGGGTCCTTTCTTTTTCTGTAAATAATCATCTTGATGGTTTATTACTATGTACTTCAACCACTCCTCTAGTTATTTTTACCATTTGGTCTCAGTTCTCATTAAGTCACAGGTATTAAGCAGCTGTTCCCTTCATTTTTGGTTCAGCCTAATTGTTGGGTTCCTTCTCTATTAGCCTGGACTGTTTTGTATAGACTATCTTAAAGTCTTTGCCTAATCCCAAATTCCAAAATAGGTTTGTGATTTGTTAGATGTTTATGAAATCCAGTTGATTTCAGAATGAGCCATGGATTTTAGATAGTTTTCACAGAATTTTAATACTGGCTCTATTTGACAACTTTATAGAATCAGATTAAAAAAGTAGTTATGCCAGGCATGGTGGTGCATGCCTTTAATCCCAGCACTTGGGAGGCAGAGGTAGGTAGATTACTGTGAGTTCAAGGCCACCCTGAGTCTACATAGTGAATTCCAGGTCAGCCTGGGCTAGAGTGAGACCCTACCTCAAAAAACCAGAAACAAAAAAAAAAAAGAGTTATAATTTTCAAGGATTCAAGGAAAGGAATGTTAAATAATTCTGTTTGTTCTTCATGGTTCATAAACCACAAGCATTCAAGCAAAGGGATTGCTAGTTTTATATTTCTTGATAAAGCTTGTATCATAATGTTTATTATATAAATAACCAGTGTTATTAGTGTCATGAATGAAGCAGTCTCTATTCTCCCTCCTAAGACCCAATTGATATTGAGTTTGTTAGCTACCAGGTCAACCAAAGGTGATGGGCTTTGGGGAACCTACATTGCTATGAATGTTATTTTATTTTGACTGTTATATAGCACAATAGTAAATCTACTAACAAGAGTTCTTTGGGCTTCCATAATCTTAACCATTTCAAATGATTCACACTGACCCCAAAGCCAAGGAATTAATGGAATCCAAAAATGTGAGCAGTGAAAGTGGGCACTTACTGGCTGGACAGAGTTTAGTCTGTTTTCTGCTCAGGGTCAGGAGGTACTTTGAGAGAAAGTCCTTTAGAAGAACTGTTTATCCTTTCACAGATGCCTGGATAGTGTTTGCAGTTGGATACCCCCCACCTGGGTAATATCGCAAATCTGCATTTTAGCATAATTAGTCTCTTTGGAGATGCCATGATGGATAAGCAGAATGGAATGCTGCTGCCTAACTTTTTGTAGGAAGGGTTCAATGTGCTGAAACTTCTAAGACACTATTTATTTTTGATGTGTCTAGTTGTCAATTTTACAGCCCATTTATGGCAAATAACATTTGCTGATAAATATCAACTCCTTGGAGAGGGCACAGGGCCATTAAGGTTAGGGACCCACTTTGCTTGAGCAGCTTCAGGTCTTAACATGAGATTGCCCTTTTGCCAATCCTTTTTCAAACTTCTTTGGTTTCTCAAGAGAGTGTAATGACTTGAGCAGGCATTACCATTTAAGGATGAAGTATTTTAACATATATACATTTTGAGAACCTTTGAATAGGAAAATCCACCAAGCTATGTGAAATTGATTTTGTGAAAATCTAGAGAGTTGTTCTTTGGGGATGAATGCATGTTTTTAAACCAATAAAATAGTTGGAAACTTAAGTTATATTCTATATGGCATCTGAGTATACTTCAATGTGCTTAATATGAAGCATGGCAGAGCATCTACATGTAAGAATATGTAAGGTTTTTTGGCAGCTCTAGACTTTCTAGGTATATCTATATCATAGAGGTATAAAATTTAAAATATGCAATCCATTGAATATTGAGTGTGGCAAACAACTCATCTAGGTTGTTCCCAAATTAGGCTCTTAAGGATCTTTCTTTCATCACACATTCATGTGGAAGGAAGCCCATAATTCCAAGATAGTGGTAAAATATTAGAAAGAGCCTAGGTGATAGTCACAGGCTAAAGAACAAGCATGAAAAGAAAAAACTGACAAGTCTTCATGGGATTTTGTGAAAGAAAAAATAAAATTTCTGTTGTGTTTTCAGGTTTGGGAGTGATTATTAAAATCACTAGCAAAATCTGCTCTAGTATATCAGCATACTCAATGACCTCAGTGTCTGGCATAGGGGCATTTAGAGCTGTATCACTAAGCATGGAAAGTGGAGGATGCCTCCCTGGGTGAGGATCAGCACCTAGGTGTGAGCATGGAAGCATCACTAGGAATTGGCATTAAAAGGGAGAGTCTGCAGAAGATGAGCTAGAGGAGGGAATTCCTCAGGAGTCAAGGATACATACTAGGATTGATTTGATATGGGATGTATGAGTGGACCCCACTTGACTCATGGAAATTAAGACAGCAACTGATGCCATTTACTGCAACACTTTCTTTTTACCATCTCCCCCACCTCTCCTATCCTCTTGCTGAACTTATAAACCAGGACTTTATGGTTAATGTTCTTTATCTAGATCATCTAATGCTTTTGGTTGTATTTGGTAGTACTCCAAACCAGTTACCCTTTATCTACCACCCTTAAACAGTTGTGGGTTGTTTTTTGTTTTGTTTTGTTTTTTCTTTTTGCCATGATTCCCAAAAGGAGTAGTTTCGTTGTAGTACACTTTCTACTCAGGAAGAGGCAAACCTAAGACTGAAGCCAAATAAGGCTTTTCACTAGAATTCCCCTCCCCTGTTGCACTACTTCTTCAATTCTTCCTTTTGTTTAGTACCACTTGCTGCATTGGATTCAAGACTCTGGGAAGGAATGGGAACCACATCCATCATTTCTCCCTTGTTTTAGCCTTCTGTTAAAGACCTCAGGCACATGGGGAATGGAGGTTGAGTTGATTTAAGACTATAATGTATGTAATATATATATATGTGTGTGTGTGTGTGTGTGTGTGTGTGTGTATGTAATATTTATAAATTTGAAAAAAAAGTGGAGAAAAGATAGGATAATGAGGTCTGGAGAGATGTCTCAGTACTTAAAGGTGCTAACTTGCAAATCCTGAAGGCCTGATATCTATTCCTCAGTACCCACATAAAGCCAAATGCACAAAGTGGCACATGTGTCTGTTTTTCCTTTGCAGTGGCAATAAGCAATAAGCACTGGTATGTTCATTCTCTCTCTCTCCATCTTTCTTTTTCTCTCTTTGCAAATAAATAAATATTTAAAAAGATAGGAAAATGAATTTTCTATTCAAATTATCTTTTGATTATCATTAAATTTTTTGTTTATTTTTATTTATTTACTTGAAAGTGACAGACAGAGAGAAAGAAGAGGATATATATATAGAGAGAATGGGTATGCCAGGGCCTCCAGCTGCTGCAAACAAACTCCAGATGCATATGCCCCCTTGTGCATCTGGCTAATGTGGGTCCTGGGTAACAGACCCTCAAACCGGGGTCCTTAGGCTTCACAGGCAAGTGCTTAACTGCTAAGCCATCTCCCCAGCCCATTAATTTTGTTTTTTTAACATACTAGTTTGTCAAGCTAACATAACATATGAAACAGTATACATGATATTTTGTAAAATGACTCAAGAAAGAATTTGGATGTTGCCTTAGTTGGCATTTAATGAATGTATTTTAACAAGTATGTTTGTGATATGAAGGTTAAGGTCAATGATATAAATTCAGCTCCCATTTTTTGTATTTATTTATTTTTTCCTTCTTTTAAACCTTTGATTCCCTTTCCCCCAGCTTCTCATTTCTATATAGGAAGAAAAAGTTGCTAAAATAGACTGGGTGCTGCAATAAGCTCTGAAGCTTATGCAGACTTGCATACAAAAAGTATGAACTCTACTTCTGTCGGTATTTCATGGGTCTCCATTTCATGTTTAGCATAGCATGCTTTTGGCCAAAAATCAAGCTTTAAAAGTTCAAATGTACTTCCAAAATTAATTTTATTTTTCTTTGGTTTTACAAGGTAGGGTCTTGCTGTAGCCCAGGCTGACCTGGAATTCACTATGTAGCCTCATGGGGCCTTGAACTCATGGTGATCCTCCTATCTCTGCCCCCTGAGTACTGGGATTAAAGGTGTGTGCCACTACGTCTGGCCAACACTGAAGATCTTTATTTTATTTATTTATTTGACAGAGAAAGAAGGAGAGAGATAATGGGTGCGCCAGGGCCTCTAGCCACTGTAAACAAACTCCATACCCCCTTGTGTATCTGGCTGAAGTGGGTCCTGGGGAATCGAACCTGGGTCCTTTGGCTATGCAGGCAAATGCTTAACCTCTAAGCCATCCCTCCAGCCCCCAAATTAAATTTCTTAATTTGGAATCCTGAACTCTCATGATTTGACCTCAAGCCTTCTTTTGAGAAGTGCTTCTTCCTTTTTGAAAACATTATTTTATTTATTTATTTGTTTACAAGAAGAGAGAGAGAGAGAGAATGGCATACCACATCTTCCAGCCACTGCAAATGAACTCCAGATACATGTGCAACCTTGTGCATCTGGCTTACGTGGGTCCCGGGAAATAGAACTTGGGTCCTTAGGCTTCGCAGGCAAACACCTTAACTGCTAAGTCATCTCTCCAGCCCTAGAAATACTTTTTCTTTATGGAAGAGATAACGCAATAGGCCTTTAAAGAATTGTTTTAGCTACCAATGTTCACTCTGGTTTCACTCTTCTCATGGCATTTCTAGCCTAATATTTCCCCTGTAAAAGTCTATCCAGTGTTAAAACCTAGCCAATTAGTATGGTGAAGACTATGTACATATGTACAAATGAAGGTAATCACTGAACTCATTGAGCTCCTTTGCCATTTTCACTATGATTAAATACTAGTTATTCTGACTATAAGTTATCATAGGCTTTGACTATAGAACATTACAACCTGGGTTGCATATAAACCACAGAATTGTCTCAGCTCTGGATGATGGGAAGTTTAGGGTCTCTGGAGGCCCACTTCCTGGTTCATAACTGGCCATCCTCCCACTGTGTTCTCCTATGGCAGCCAGAGCAAGAGGTCTTTCCTGGGTCTCTTTAATAAGGGAACTACCCAATCATGAAGGCTCCATTCCATGACCTAATTAATTCACAAAGACTCCCACCTTTTCATAGTATCTAAGGATTAAGTTTCAATTTATGAATGGAGGGACACAAACATTTGATCTTTAGCACTGACTCAAGTCAACCTCTTCAAGTTCCTGTTAGCCCACATGTTGTCAATTAGATGAAGTAGAAAAAGGTATCCTTTCCTCAAGATAATTTACTTTCATCCTTTGGCAAATTGTTATAACATGTCACTTCAGTTAGGATGGGGAAAATATAACTATCTGCAGGAAAAGTTACAAATATGTAAAAGTACTTTATCTGTGGTGTATAAAAAGTTCCCCATATAGCATATGACTTGGAAGGTGCAATAGTCACTTTATCTTGGTGTGACAAAATATGTAAGGAAAGAAACGTTCACTTTGGCTCATAGTTCAAGGGTACAGGACATCATGGTAGGGAAAGCATGGCAGCAAAAATGTCAGGTAGCTGGCCACACTGCACGCACAGTCAGGACACAGAGAGTGATAAATGCTAATGCTTACCTTGCTTTCTCCTCTTTTCTCTTTTTATTAAATCAAGAACCCCAGTTCAGGGAATGGTGTTACCTACATTCAGGAAGGGTCTTTCCTGGATCAGATGAGCCTCTGTAGAAATAATCACAGACATGCCCTGTTGTGTAAGTCCAAGGTAGGTGATTCCAAATTCTGTCAAGTTGACAAGAAAGATTAACCACCATACATGGTGACACTGACTTCAGTTTCTGGGTTTTGATCTGCTTTCAGTCAAAACCAGTGTGGGCTAGTCAAATCTGAGCAGCAGATGCTCTGAGAAAAATAAACCAGATAAACCTGATTTTGTGTGTTAGGTGATTTCAAGCTGGCAATACAGCATCAAGCAGCTTACAGAATTCTTGAAAATTTAACAATTTGCTCTAATGAACTGTTGATATCTCACCCCTACCAAAGCATGGTTAGCATTGTATTCATTTTGCTAGCCAAAGAACTAAATACATCTTAATGAAGCTGTGACTAATGTATATATACAATTTGTAGATTTTATATATTAAAAAGCCATCAAATTCCTTGTGTTGTTGCCAAGGACAACACACATTTGCCCATGTGACAGATCCTCCTTTTATTTTTAATATTGAAGCATTTGTTTAATATATCTTTTCATTTTTCTTTTTTTTCTTTATCGAGGTAGGGTCTCACTCTAGCTCAGGCTGATCTGGAAATCACTTTGTAGTCTCAGGGTGGCCTCAAACTCATGGCAATCCTCTTACCTCTGCCTCCCGAGTGCTGGGATTAAAGGCGTGTGCCACCACGCCCGGCTAATATAACTTTTTGAATGACATCCTTCTTAAAGCTAAAGTGCAGAAGCTCCTGATAATATAGCAATTCATAATTAGCTCTCTTCTGATAAAATAATACATAAATAACTTTGCAGGAAAATTCAATGTGCCAAGTGCAAAAACAAACATCTCAAGGTTGCTTTATGCTTAGTTTTCCCATGGTTCTTGGTTTCTATTTTTTAAAGCTTTGCCTAAACAATTTATATTTTAGTTACTTTAGTGGTTGATGCCATAAATATTTTCCTGACACATTAAGAATTTCCTTTTGGTGGTTAATTAGTTTGCATGCTGAGATGGAGGCTGCATGATAGGCAAAGCCTGTTAATTGCCAATTACTTGACCTGTGTATGATGAATTATGTTTACATTACAAAGGGCTTTACTTTTTACATGAGTGTGTCACTCATGTCTTCTTATTTTAGTTTAAAATAATATCAACTCATATCTAGTTACCTTAAGTTGATGCATCCATGCATTTGTTTAATAACATATAAGTTGAATAATCATAAATAATTCTAGATGAAATTTTATAGTTTCATGTTGGAAACTGTAGAATTGGGAGATATACTCCTTTTGGGGGCTCTAGGAGAGACTCGATTTTCCTGCCTCTCTACCCAGATTTTCTGGGCTCATGGTGCCCTTCTCCTACCTTTAAGGTAAGCAAAAGCCCATGTTACTCTGGCATCCTGTTCTGTTCATTTGCTTTTAAGGAACCTGTGATTGGATGTACTTTAATAACCCAGTTAACTGATGAGCAAATTCAATTCTATCCGTAAACTCATACTCCCCTTTGCCATACATAAAGTATTCATAGGTTTCAAATAGTGGTAGGGGAGGGATATTGCTCTATTCTACACACAACTGATACTTTATGTCTGAGGAAAGTAATTTCAAAGGAGTTAAATCATTTTCCAAAGGTCTGTGGTTCCCATGTCACTTTCTCACAAAGTGAAGATACTTGTATAATAAACTGTAAGCTGTTTTCTCCCAAATTTCATCTTGATCAAGGCTTCAATTTTGTTTTGAGTGTGTTTTTATTTTTGCTTTTACCTTTGAAGAAATCCCTACTTAAAGGATTGCTCTTTTTGTTCTTATTCTGTTTCAGGAGTGTCTAGTAAGAAAAATTATTCAAAAGGGCTCAAGCAAGGGACACATTTGAGCAAACTAAAAGATAATATGGTAAGAAAAAAAATATGGTCTTTTATCCCAAAGCCCTCATGGCTTTCAAGATTCCCAGAGTGTAATTAATGCTTGGAAAATGTCAGAGGTAACAATCAAGATATTAAGTTCCAATGCAGTTATAAACAGTTTGTTGGCACCTCCTACAATATCCTTCTCAATAGATGCACACAATTACTACCATTTTGCAAAGGAGGAAATTGAGGCTCAGAGGAGCCAGTGCTTACTGTGTAGTAATTTGGCTGATCTTTGCTTTGACCCTACTTGCACCTGAGTCAATTTGGCTCTTGTCAGATTGACATTTTTCCATAACACTGTGCTCTAGTTCCTCTGCACGCTGATATCTTTAACCATTCTGATGGGTTTGATTTGTTTAGCATTCCATCTGCCTGCCTTCTGGATTCAGGAAAGCCTTGATCCCAATTCCAGTTTTATTTCTGAGAAAGTGGCAAAACAGATAAATTAGCTATCTGTTCAGTGTTAGTGAGTTAGCAACAGGAATGAAAATATAGTAGAGTTCTAAATTCCTAAAAATAGGAAAGAATGTTAACCTTACCACACAACTTCTAGCCTATACAGGGAATACAGAAGGTATCTTTCAAAGTAGAAAGACAATCCACTTGAAGAATAGCATAAAGTGATCAATGAGTACACAAGGAAGACTTTTGTTGGTATAATATGCATCAAAAATTCAACTCTGTGTGTCCCATAATCACCAATTACCTAGGATTTAAAATATTAAAAGATATGGTTTAGTCAAAAGTCTATCACCAATCATTTCTTCACTTCATGAAGCCTGTAACATATCTAATACATGGCTGGAGTTGGAAGTCAGGTACTTAAGCCCTCTGCATCTTCTTCATCCAAGAACCTCACCTATATAAGGAGCAAGAATAGGCACGAGACAGTTAAACATTATATTACCTTGCTTGCACTTGAAATTGTGTTCCTCATAGGAATTCAGTAGGAAGGCTAACAGATACCAGAGGTAGTTCATAGTCATGTAATTTATTAGAGAAGATCACAAAAATGAAGGTCTTTTTATTAAAATTTTAATTGAGAATGCAAAAATGGAATTCACTATGCATTTTATTTATTCCTTCATTTAAAATTTTTTTTTAGTTTTTATTTTAGTTGCTCATTTTGAGAGAGAGAGAGAAAGAGAGAGAGAGAGAATGGGTACACCAGGGCATTCAGCCACTGCAAACAAACTCCAGACACATGTGCATTATTGAGCATCCAGCTTACTGGGTACTGGGGAACCAAATTTAGTTCTTTAGGCTTCACAGGCAGGCAACTTAACTGCTAAGCTACATCTCCAACCACTGTGAGATTTCAATATATTCTTTGTTCTTTTTTGTCTCCTCTTTCTCCTCCCCATAGCTCCATACCTCTCTTACTGGTCCTTCATTCCTCCCTTCTTCATATCGTCCTGCTTTCATGTCAAACATCTCATTGTCCTCTCTTCTCCACTCTTTCCTATTTCTTAAGATCTGCTCGAATAGTTCACATACACACGCACGCACGCACGCACGCACACACTTAAATATAATTTCTTCAGATGTGACAAAAAATTCTAAGTTTGCCTTTCAGAGTCTGACTTTGCCTTACCAGAACCAGCCTTTCAACTGGTGAATGCCTATTTTCCCAGTAGCAGACACTGAACCCCAATATACAGCACTTTCCTGGATGATCAGGTGAATACATTGAGCTGCTTGTATGTGGAAGTTCCAGTGCTTTCTCCTAATTTATAATTACTATGAGTTTGCTTTTTCTGAAAATGATCACCCTGATAAATTGCTATGTGTAGGTAATATAATACATAAGACTGAACATTCCAGACCATATGGCTTCTCGTATGTAAATTCAAGTTGAAGAAAATGAAGTACAATAGTGGAAGTCACTAAACACATCGTGTTTCTTCAATGTTCCCAATCAGAAAGACTGATAGGGTGGAGGACAGTCATTTCTAAGACTCAGTTACAGGAACTAGGCAGCAATACCTTGCAGGAGTGGCATATCTCTCCAAAGGCTCTATTACTTCTATATAAGCATAGACTATGCCATATACTTTCCCCATAGCCAAGATGTACAGTTCCACTGACCAAAGGATGCATATTGAAACAGTACTTCTTTTCTCTACCACAAATAAGGCACTATCAGTATTTAGCTTCTCATATCCATGACACTCTTGCTATTCCTGTAAAAGGTCTTGCTTCCGAGCAGGACCGCGAGGACGCCCCGGGAGCCTCCGCGCGTGCGCAGCGCGGCCTGTCTGCCCGACCTTCAGCAAGGATCCAAGTTTGAAATATGGCAACTCTGAAAGATATTACCAGGCGCCTGAAGTCAATCAGAAACATCCAGAAAATTACCAAGTCTATGAAAATGGTAGCAGCGGCAAAGTACACCCGGGCTGAGCGGGAGCTGAAACTAGCCCGAGTGTACGGGACGGGAGCGCTGGCTCTGTATGAAAAGGCTGATATTAAGGGGCCTGAAGACAAGAAGAAACACCTCCTTATTGGCGTGTCCTCAGATCGAGGGCTCTGTGGTGCTATCCATTCCTCGATTACTAAGCAGATAAAAAATGAAGTGGCCTCCCTTACCACAGCAGGGAAAGAAGTTATGCTTGTTGGAATTGGTGGTAAAATCAGGGGCATACTTCATAGTACTCATGCCGACCGGTTTCTGATGTCATTCAAAGATGTGGGACGAAAACCCCCTACATTTGGAGATGCATCAGTCATCGCCCTTGAATTACTGAATTCTGGATATGAGTTTGATGAAGGTGCCGTCATCTTTAATCAATTCAGGTCTGTTATCTCCTACAAGACAGAAGAAAAGCCCATCTTTTCTCTTAATACTATTGCAAGTTCTGAGAACCTGAGTGTGTATGATGATATTGACGCTGATGTACTACAAAATTACCAAGAATATAATCTGGCCAACATCATCTACTACACCCTGAAGGAATCCACCACCAGTGAGCAGAGCGCCAGGATGACAGCCATGGACAACGCCAGCAAGAATGCCTCCGAAATGATTGACAAATTGACTTTGACATTAAACCGCACAGCCAAGCTGTTATCACAAAAGAGTTGATTGAAATTATCTCTGGTGCTGCTGCTCTGGATTAATGAAAATCAAGTATCACCCTCAAACAAGAGGTAAAGAAGGAAAATTCAGCGAGCAGATTTTATGCTTAACTGATGGCTGTCTTTGTCAGAAGAAATTCAGTCCATTGTTTGAATTACTAAAGACAGCAAGATATTTGTAAATGATCTTACAATAAAGTTACAATGAGGAAAAAAAAAAACAACAAAAAACCAAGGTCTTGCTTCCAAGAAGCTTGCTTCTAACTGGAGATAGCAATTATTCCCTTCAATGTGTAGATAATACTGTTATATTAGTACTTTGGGGTACTCTTTTTTAAAAAAAAATGTTAATACTTATTACACTGGCTTGAGTACTGTAATAAATTCTAGTCAGTCATGAAACATAAGGCTGATACTGTCTAATGGAAGTGAAAAAGTTCAAAGGAGGCAGGGGTTTCTGGAGGATCCTTGTTTTTTATTTCTACTATGTCTTATGACCATTGAATTCAATATAAACTACAAAAATTCAGTCTAGACTCATGGCATAGATCTTTAAAGATGTCAGTTAATGTCATGTTTGACTAAATGCACCAGCCAGACTGATGACCAGTTTTGTCTTTAGTATGCTATAACAGGATACCACAGTCTGAGTGACTTCAAAAAAGATATTTACTTATCCCAGTTCTGATGGTGAGACATTCAATGTCAAGGAGCAACAATATTGTTTCTTTTGAGACAGTTCTTCTAGGTCTATATATGATTTATTTGTAAATGGAAAAAGGGGGCAAGGGGAAGTATATATGGACATATCAAAGCTTCTAGTCCCTGCAAACAAACTCTAGATGCATGTCCCACTTTGTAGCTTTATGTGGGTAGTGAGAATTGAACTGAGGCTGACAGGCTGTACAAGCAAGCACCTTTCAATTCTTACCCATCTTTCCAGTGCCATGACTAGCTTCTTAATACTTTCTCATGAAACTTTTGCTCTGTGCTCACCCATCTCTTGTGGCTCTTTGTCTTAGAAGGACAAAATCCACATTTAATTAGGACCCACCTTTATGATTCATGTAATTTTAATTAACCTTTTGAAGGTCCTGTCTCTAAACAAAGTCACAATAAGGACCTACACTTTAATATATGGTTGCTAGAATGACATAATTCAGACTATTACACCAACTAAGATGTTTTTATATTTATTTATTTATTTTTAAATTACAGGCATACTTAGTATGAATACATCATGTGTTGGTACCATCCTTTCCCTTGTCCCTACCTCCAACCCACTGGGGGCCCTCCTCAGTGGGGCTGCTTGTATTCCCCATGGAGTTGTGGGTTATGCACTGTGGAATCAGCAGTAAATTATTGCAGGGAGACAATGTAGTTTTATGTGGATAAGTGGAATATGATATGGGTGATATAAGATGGCTATTCTAAATTCTAGCTACTACCAAATGGCCAGTTGCAGGGCAAAGACTGTAACTATCACATACATTTCTTTCTTGTCAAATTAAAATCTGTTTTGTATTGCCAAAATAATTCAACTCTGAGTGCTGAATCGAGGGGTCAATAGAGTAAACACCCTCTTCGATGTTTTTCTGTCAGCTTTGCTTTTTGTATTGTTGGTTTTCTTACTTTTTTGAATCTAACTTTTTATGTGAAGTACCTTTAAAAGAAAATATTTCTTTATTTACTATGTCAAATACATATCAAATACAATATAACTTTCTCTCAATATGCTATGAAATTCTTCTATGTTCTGAAGTTTGATTTTCTGTGAATCTTTCTAATATGTTTATGTATGTTTTATTGTCTTTACTCTGAAAATATCAATTGTTTTGCTTAACTTTATCTCCTAATGGATCTAGGATAACAGCATACACTTGTAGGCACATTAGTATGTAATATTGATCAATAAATAAGTGAACTACTGTAGTGGAAAAATGCAATGCCAGCTAAATATTTTTTTACTCTGATTTTCTTTACTAGTGACTCTTGTTGACCATAGCAAATTATTCAGCAAGTATTTCTGGATTGATTGCTTTATTACATAAAGTAATAAACAGTAAAATATGTTGCATTTCATATATATATGTGCTTATGTGTATGTATGAAGTGAATGTGTGGATGTGTGTGTGCATGGTTTATATGAGTGCAATATTGGGGTTACTAATATTAATTTCACAATAAATATTACCTTTCTTTTCTACAATTTTTTAATTTCATTTTTATTATTTCAATATTTCATTTATTTATTTATTTGAGGGAAGGAGGGAGACAAAGAGAGAGAGAGAGAGAGAGAGAGAGATGCAGATAGAGAATGGGCACACCAGGGCCTCTAGCCACTACAAAAGACCTACAGAAGCATTCATCACCTATGCATCTGTCTTTACATGGGTACTTGGAATTTAAACCTAGGTCCTTAGGCTTTACAGGCAAGCACCTTAACTGCTGAGGTATCTCTTCAGCCTCTATAATGTTTTATTAATGACAACTTTGTTTAATATGACCTTATTAAAATGCATGTCTTCATTTTGATAAAAATACTTATGACATTTACTCAGAGTTTAATATCCATAATGTAATCTAAACATGTTTTATGAAGCGTTTGAGATGAAATTATCTAATATTGCTGGTGTTAGGACACATGTCTCCTCCTTTCTTTTCCAAAAAGGGTTTTTAATTTTTTTTTTTGTGTGTGTGTGTGTGTATGTGTGTGTGAAAACTTCTCTCTAAGAGATCAAAGATCCAGATTTCTTTATCAAGTTATATGAAAGATCATAACTTCTACAACCTCCTTACATGTCTCATCATGAGACTTGATTCCAGAACACCTTAATTGGGTTGTTCACTATGTAGTTCAATTCAACCTTGTTTTTTCCCTGAGGAGGAGGTAGACTCAACACTTCCTGTGTGCTTGTGGCCATCACATTCTTATTTTGAAAGGCACTATGTAGTAATGAAACACATCTAGAAGAAGGTCCAATTTCTCATCCCTACCTCATATTTGGTGACCAGGAACAACAAAACGTTCAATTTCAGTTAAATTGGTATGAGTTTAATTGTCATATTTGCAGCCAAAGTCTTAATAACTATAAGCATATAAAACCAGGCAGAGCTATATCTTGCCTGTTACCTTTAACCTATTCAATCTGTGAGCTTTATCTTCTAACCAGCAGGTAAATAACATATGTACCAGGTGATAAAGCCTTTAGATCTGGCCATGGAAGAATATTTTAACAAAGTTGAAATGATAATGCACATTTCATACTTACATCCTTTTTGTATTTTCATCTAACAAATCTTAGCATTTTTTGCCAGTTTCTTTAGGTCTATCTGATACTAGAAAGATGCTATGACTATTTTAGCATTACATCTTTAATGTCATATTTCAGGGGATACAGAGCATGTGTGAATGCTTTACACCAAGGTAGATGATTATCCAGGTACTTGATTCCATTTGTGTCTTCTTGGATATAGAATAAAAGTCAAGTGTATACTATAACTTCAGGTGAGTAGATTGAAAATGATATAAAGTTCATTTATAGGCATTGAGATGTTAATGAGCTTGATAGCTGAAAATTTTTTTCATTTCTGGGTAGTAAGGAAATCCAAACATATAAACATTTAATGTAAGTGCCAATATCTCCAGGTTTCCTACACTTTCCAAGATGAGAGCCTCTCATAATTTCAGGCAAAAGTCAATGCTTATTTTTCTACTAGGCTTCCCTTGCACCATCAAAGTCTGCTTTTTTCAAATGTAATAGAAGCAGAGCATTTTGTCTGTGGGAATGAAAATGTCAGAAGCATCCATACTGTTTTAGAGTAAATGTGAAACACAGAGGATTTGACAGTATGAAAATACCATTAGAGAAAAGGCTAGAATGAAATGAGTGCCATCTGACAGCAGTCAGGGGTGGATCCTATCTTCAGTAAGCAGCTAAATGGTCAAATTTACAGCCAAGGAGCAGTGCACTTTTTGGTTTCTGCCTTAAATCAACTAATGATGCATTAGTTCCCTATAACTTTCAGTAACTATTTCATTTACCTTTTAATTAGAACAATCATAAAACTGGCTATCATTAGAAGAAAATGTTGATAAAATAGCTTATATCATTACTTAAAAGATTAAATTTGAAGCTATCAGGAAGTATATGACTGCATAGAGGCAACAAGCTCTACTTCTACTTAATATTTTTTAAAATCATAAATGAAGAGTATGGACTAACATGAAGATTGTTGGGTTGGAAGAGTGGGCTAGGCATAAAAGCAGTACTATGAAAATTTTGATTATTGTTATTTTGTATTTTTAAGAACAGAACCTGAGAGGAATTTCTGTGGATTCTTTTAAAAAGTAGAATCTTATTTTCCATCCAAAATGACAGATGCTTTCTACTTGAAGAGCTCCATCTGTTGTAACAAGAATGATAAATGTTTTGAGAAAACTAGCAAGCTCTTGTCCTATGTACATGCCTTAGAGAAATAGCAGTAAAATCCTAAGAATGATATAACCTTGGTCCTTGTTAGCTGCATGACAGATTAAGGTGAAGAAAGCATTGGACAAATAACTACTCATCATGCTAAGATCCAGTAGACTCTCATGTCCTTATACCTGGATGAGAAAAATATAGGCTGAGACGAATATACAAATGTTCCAGGTCACCTTGGCAGGACTGGTAGAATGGGACTAGAACAACAGTCCTATTCCTCTTGCCCATGTAATCCACACAGATGGGTTGTAGTCTCATCACCAGTATGTACTGTCAGGAGCTCATCATGATCACTGCTGAGTTATATCAACTCTGAGGTGTTTCTGCTTCTAAGATCTTTCATGACTAGAACCCAGCCACAATTAACCTAAATTTACATGTGAGATCATAGATCTGTCACATGTGAGGTGGCAACTCCACATGGTTGGCAGTAGTTAAAAGAAAACACAAAGATTTGAGTACTTAGAACAGCCAGTGATATCTGGATGTGTGAGGCATAGCAAAAGAATTACTGTTCTTTTATTGATGCTTTATGTTGAAGGAAATATTATATTTGTATGTACAATGAGTATGTAGGCACTGAACAGTTGTTTCTATGTGGCATGGGAGTCAGATATTTTTAGAACTATCAGTGGAGATACTAGTAGCCTTTTATAATTTGTACTTGCTACTCTTCACTTCTGTCTCTTCACTTGCTCTGCCAGGATTAATTAAAATAGTTCTGAAATAGCTATTTTATTGAAATCTCCCATTAATACAAATAGTACTTAAGAATATTTATATTTATTTTAAAGAAGTGATGATGATACTATATATTATCCATGATAATAGTTGGTGGTGAGGAAGGAGCAAAGAATAAGTATATTCATGATTTGTATGGAACTGTATTTTCAATATTTATGAAACTTTTTAAAAAGACTTGGGGAAATGAGTCCACTAAAGATTCAAGTAAATGGGCAGAAGAAATGGCATACTGGTTAAGGCACTTGCATGCTAAGGACTCAGGTCTGACTCCCCAATACCAATGTAAACCAGATACACAAGGTGACGCATGCATCTGGAGTTTTTTTTGCAGTGGTTGGAGGCCCTGGTACACCCATTTCTCTCTCTATCTCTTCCTCAAATAAGTAAATAAATATTTTTAAAACCGATTCAAGTAAATATGACATATTAGCATGGTTCTCAACTCATAGTTGCATTATTTGTAACAGTCCAGAGCAGGAAAAGTCTCAAGAAACCATCACAATAGAATGGATGATTTATAATATAGTTGTATGATAGAATATTATTTTGCAATGAGAATGAGCCATAATAAACACAATAATATAACTGAGTCTCACAAAAGTAAAGTTGTGAGAAAGAATAAGACAAGAATGAATTTACATTGACTAATTCTATTTGTCTAGAAGACAAAATGGGGCAAAGCTGTTGTATGATGGGAATCTGGACGGTACTGGTGGAAGACTGATGAGACATTGGTGGGCTGCTAGAATAACATTTTTTGTAGGTCACAGTAAGTACACTGATCTGCACACATATGCTCTATGTAATTGTCATATACATGTAACACTTTTTGAAGATAAATGATTATCTATTTTAATATTTTTTTATTTTTATTATTCATTTATTTTTATTTATTTATCTGAGAACAACAGAGAGAGAAAGAGGCAGATAGAGAATAGGCATGCCAGGGCCTTCAGCCACTGCAAGAGAACTCCGGATGTGTGTGCCCTCTTGAGCATCTAGCTAACGTGGGTCCTGGGAATTGAGCCATGAACCGGGGTCTCTAGGCTTCACAGGCAAGTGCGTAACCACTAAGCCATCTCCCCAGCCCAATATTTTATTTATTATTTATTTACAAGGAAAGAGAGACAGAGACAAAGAGAGAATGAGAATGTCCTTGCCACTGCAGATGAACTCCAGATACTTTTGCCACTCCATGCATCTGGCTTTGTGTGGGTAATGAAGAAATCAAACCCAGGCTGTCAGGCTTTGCAAGTGAGCACCTTTAACTGCTTAGCCATCTCTCCAGTCCCAAATGGTCATTTTTAAATTGCATGAAAACCAACACCAGAGTCTCAATATTTTAGATAGAAATTCTCTCATTTTCGTCTTTGCTAGAAAAAAAGAAAGTATTATGGAAATGCACCTCTTTTGTAAAATCTTAATCAGGTAATGAAATAACCTATATCAGCTGAAAGGAGAGAAAAGAAGGAAAGTAACATAGAAGCTTGGAGAGATATGTTCCCATTATAGACTAGATTGTCCCTATTTAGAACTCCATGCAAGCTAGAATTCCAGGAGTAGGTCTGCCATAGACCTCCCATTTCTACTCAGAAACAGACTTTCTCAGGTTTGACAGCATACACATAGGCTTGGTAAAGGGCTCATAACTTCAATTTATTATCAAAATATTTCTATCAGATGAAAGGTAAGGACTCATTAAGCTACATAGATATAATTTTTCCCTTTCATAACCACCCTTGGAGATAGGTTCAATCTTGAAAATATTGCTTGTAAACCACAACTATTGGACATCTCTATACAACTGTTCAATGGCAATTTTTACCCCTAAAGTTTGTACTTAAAGCTTTTCATTAATATGATTTATAAGTTGAAAAAGTCTCAAATTTTCATCTGTACATCATTTTACAAATTTGTTCATAACTGTTCATCTTGTCCTATGCCAATATAATTTTCTATAATAACAGTTGCTCAGTCATAAATGTAGTCAATAATTATATAAAAATTATTTATACATTATTATAAATCCTTTAAAAAGACCCAGTTTTGAGAGATAGATAGAAAAATAGCTACATAGAGTAAGAGAGAGAACAAGCAAGAAATTCCTTAGAAAATTGCAGTGGCTTCAAAAATCTCAAAATTACTATAGCAGGTATAACTCAAAATAGTTTTAGGCATTCTTTTTTGCCTTAAGAGAGGTTAAAACAATAGTCAAATGAATAAAGAATGGATATACGCCAAATGAATTTAAATTGTGTAAGTCTGAAAGTTCCAGTATGCGTAAGAGTTCTTTGAGAGAATTTGGAAGGAGAATTAGTATTACAAATTAAGGTGAAACAAATGCTTAGGGAATGTGTTTTACACTTTCATCCCATTTCAGTGCTTTTGTGTCCAACTGTATGCACTGCCTGTCTCCCTCTGCTAAGCCTTTGCTGGCCTCAAGTGTTTAACACTGTTCTCTACGGACAGTAATAAACTTGCAGACCTTATGAGAAACAGAAATGAATGGTAATACTGTTTTGAAATGAAGTACTATTTACATGGTGAAATGATTGATTTGACAGAGCTTAGAATCCTTCACTTCCTTCTTTTAGATGGTATCCAAAATAATCTATTTCCCTCTACATTAACTTGCTGTCATTTGTGCTAATTGTCCTGAAGTAACTGCAATGAGACTTCTAGGGCCCAATTTTGCACAGCTGGAGATTTTCCACTTGCATACTGCTGGAAAGCCATCTATGGAACTATTGCTTCTTGTGAAGATCACCAAACCCGACATTTCTTTTCTGGATTCATGTATGAGTTCTTGCGGCAGTGAAAGGCTTCTGAAAACTCAGCAGAATTCTGCAAAGTCCCGATAATCCTGGAAGCAAAGAGAAAGCGTCTAATTAGCATTTGATGCTCAAGTCCACTCTACAATGGGAATTTCTCTGGTAGGGCAAATGACTGAATCTGGAATTCAAAGTTTCAAAGGAAATGGAACCCAACAAAAACCTGGTATCATGAGTTAATTTCTTCCCATGAGCAGAATTTTTAAGTGGAGAGGTAGTAAAATGCAGGAGTAAAGAGTACAGAATTTAGAGACAGTCCCCAGGGTTTGAAGCCTTCTCAGTTGTTTTCATCAGCAAAATGCAAATAATAATAGTACCTACATCATAATGTTGTAAAGAAAGATTAATTAATAGTTTAATATCAATTTCACTTGTGTTTTTGAAACAAATAAGCTACTCATATTTGAAATTGTTTCTGCAAGATAAGTTTGGTCAGAGAATAAAATCGATTGTTAAAAGTATTTTGAAACTAGCCAGGCGTGGTGGCGCACGCCTTTAATCCCAGCACCCAGGAGGCAGAGGTAGGAGGATAGCTGTGAGTTCGAGGTTACGCTGAGACACCATAGAGAATTCCAGGTCAGCCTGAGCTAGAGTGAGACGTTACCTCGAAAAACAAAACAAAACAAAACAAAACAAAATGTGTTTTGAAATTTACATAATAACATATGTAATACATTCATAATATTGGTTGATTTGATTTATCAGGGAAGACAGATAAGTTCTTTTCTTTTTGTTTTAAAGACTCCTTAAATATCAGAAGCTGGATTCATCCTGATTAACTGGAAAGGGCTGGAAAAATGCCATCTTCTTCTTATCTCTGGCCCCAATGGGTAAAACAAAACAATCTAACCCACTGTTGGCACTGAGCAACATTTGAGGGAAGACACAGGTCATTAAAAGGAGGAGAGGTTATGCTAGTGCACCAGCCCTGAGCCAGCTCCTTCCCTTCTCTTGCTGGAGCCAGCACCATCCTCACCTTGAGTTGGGAGGCAAGCACTCTGAAATGAAGGGAAGACCAGAAGCAGGTGATGGAAGCTTCTTGATTTAGAGACATTTGCATGTGTAATATGATCTTGTACACATCTCACCTTTCTTCCTTCTACCCATTCTCCACCCAGAAATTTGAAATGTTAAGTCAGAATCCATTATTCTCTTAATATGTTCTTTCCATAACCTTCAGTCTAGATGGCGCATTTCCCCCCAGTTCCACATTTGCTCAAACCATACACCAGCCTGCTCTGCTGAAGCCATTCCTTGAGAAAAATCATTCCTTCAACAACACATGGCTAATACCATTTACCCTCATATACCATCTCCTTGATGGCTATCTTTAAACACTACCTAAATTAGCTCCCATGTGCTTTCTTACTTATTCCTATAAAGCAATTATCACAAGTTTTCTAGACTATAATCTTTATGGGAGCAAAGTGCTGTCTTGCTCCCTGTTACAGCTTTAAAGCCAATAAAGTTATTTGTTCACATTTGTAACACACGCTGAGTGAAATTCCACAAAGGGGAGGCAGAGTATTATGAGGGAAAAACTGCTTGGGGTTTGTTTATTACTATGGACACACCACTAGAAGAGGAAGGCAGCATTTTATTCCTTTGTTTTCACAGAAGGAAAGAGAGATCCTTATGGACTATTTCACTGTCAGCCATTAACACATCAATGCTGTCTCCATCCCCTACTCCCCAGTTCCCCTATATACAGGGAGGTAATAAACTTTTTGGCTGTTTGCTTTTTAGAACTACTTAGGGAGTCTTAAAGATTAAAATTCTTTCTGGTGTGTGTGGGAAGTTTGGGGTGAAGTAGGGTCAAAGCTAGGGACCTTAAAAGTCCATGTGAGAGAGGGGCTACTGGCCTGCACAGGAGTAGATTGCAGTTCTGCAGACTGTAGGAAGGACAAGGAATGCCTCCCAAGCTGGGCAAGTCCCCGAGGGACCCTCTGATAGGCTGGTACATCCTGCAGGCAGCATGACAACACCAGGCAAGGCCCTGGGAAACCACTCACAGGTTAGCCCATGGCTGTTGCAGAGCTTGTTGAAATGGTGCACTCAGAATACAAGGGTCTCATAGTGACCATGGTAGGCTGGAGTTACAGGGTATCCCCTAATTTCTAGCTCCATGTGATGACTTTGTGTTCCTGTATAGTTCTAAGAGAGTATATTGAAAAACTACTAAAACTTAATTTCTTGCATCTAGCTTTTGCTACAAGTTTAGAGCTTATCTGTATTTGATCATTTTTAAAGTGTCCATTTCTCATATATGAACTGTTCAAGAGTAAGTATCTGAGAATACAATGAGAAATATGCAGTTTGCAAGCCCAAAGGCAGCTTTCACCAGAATATAACTTGTGGGCATCCTCAATTCATAATTTCAGCTCCCAAAATTGTGAGAAATAAGTTTTTGTTGCCCCCAAAAGGAGAAGAATATCATAGTCAATCTTATAAATATAGGCAGAATGTCTGATAGGTAGGGATTCAAGGGTCTTAAGAAGCTGACTGTGGTGGAACACACTTGTAATTCCAGCTACTCAGGAAGCTGAGGGGAGTGGGTACTTATGATGATTATTAGACAATAAGTTATCTCAAAATAAAAATCTTAAAATTTAAGAATTTTCACTGGCCTATGTTTCTTAGGATCTGGGTTCAACCACTTTTCAGTAGGAGAGGAGCTTTGAAGTGTATTTCAATCCTTGTGCTAATAAGGGACAATGATCATGGTGGTTGAGGTATTATTCATTCTGGGAAAGATGCTCTGATTGACAGAGTGCATATGTGAAGGAACTATACATTTTGGGTTTATTTAATTAAAAATGTTGCTCCTTATTGTGTCTTAGTCATGGGAACAAGTTCTTTAATAGAAATGTGCAAATTAATGACATCTATATTTTTCTGAAAAATGAAAAACACCTCAAAGAAAGAATGTATTGGGAGTTATTTCTGAATACACACATCCTAATGTATATGCAGCTAACCAGCTCTGTTGCATCCTCTTTTTCCACCTAAAACTTCTAAATAATTTGATTCTGAATAATTAAGACAACACACCAGGGTTTTCTTAAATTTCTCAGGCCACTAATTGATGTTTGGTGATGTTTACAGCATTAAATCTTTGGGTACATGATATGAATAATCATTTTGAAAACTGGATACATTACTAACTCAATGACTCCTTTCTCTAGAAATGTGGACATATTTCATTAAGATTACATATGACATATGATTTCATGCTAAATTAAAATTATAACGATCCTGTGTTTGCATTTCTTATAACAGAAGTTAAAAACTTTCACTGATGCTAATGATCCAGGTTCAATTTCTCAGTATCCATGTAAAGCCAGATTGCAAAATGGCACATGCCTTGGGAGTTCGTTTATAGTGGCTGGAGGCCCTGGTGTGCCCTTTCTGTCTCTCTTCTATCCCTTTGTTTGCAAATAAATATGAAACTTAAAATAATAAACAATATTGAATTCTTAAAAAAAAACTTTCACTGACTGTTCAGATGATTCACTTGCATTTTTACTTTCTTATACAGAAAAATGGACCATCCATCTTATTACAAACATCTAAGAGGCAGGAATTTTAACATCCACATAACCAAGAAGGGATCTTTGGACCTAGGATACATTTGACTACTCCTGCCTAAAAATCAACTGGACTTTTGAGTTACTATATAAACCTCTTGCAATTAATAGGTTCTTTGACAATCTATTTTCTTTAAATCAAAATCAAATAATTTTGCTACAAATATAATTATCTCCATGCATGAGTGAGCAAATTGTCCATTCATCATAACTGATGTTCATGATCCTTTCAAAGCAAATCCATGTTGAGCATTTAATTTCTATAGACCCTAACAGGAGTTCTCCATAATTTACCAAAATCCATTCTGATATTTTTAAAATGTTAGGGACCAATGCTAACACTTGTACTAAGTGGAATGAGCAGTTAGAGTATACTCACTTAGAAGAAGAAACCATACAGCCACATTAGTTAGTTGAAAATATCATGAAAGAATAAAAACATTACTTGTTTGGTATAAAAAGTTAGTCCTATAAGATTCTTCTTTTTTAAAGGTTAATTTAAGTTGGGTTTAGCAGTTCATACCTATAATCACAGCACTTGGAAGCCTGAGGTAGAAGGATCCACTGAGTTCAAGGCTAGACTGTATTATAGAGAGACCCCACCTCAATTTTCAAAGAAATTTAATTAAATGTTACATCATTTTATTTGGACCTTTTCTAAAAGTTTATCAGACCTTTATATATTATGTAGAAATATTATACTTAAATAACTTTATAAACACATTTATATATCATATAATAAATATTAATATGGTAAATGATTCTGCAATGTGAGATGGATCACTAATCAAAACCTGGGCTTCCAAAAAGATAGAAATATTCAACTTATACATTTAAATTTTAGCATATTAAAGATGCAATTTCTTTCTTTGTTGTTTTAAATGCTGAAGATTTTAAATCTATACTTTAAAATGCGTAGAATTTAGTTAGGGAGAATAAAACAATTATAGGTTAGATATAACAAGTTTGGTTTTACAGATTTCATCATCATATCAAGTATATTTTGTTCATTTGTTTTTAGTGCTGTAGCAACTTAAGCATAGAGTTATAAATCTTCTCTAATTTGGTATTATTTCTGAATAAACAACAAAATACCACTTTTGAATACTAACTCAATGCCTTGTTATTATTTTTTAAAATAATTTATTTAATTATTTTATTTATTTGAGGGAGAAAGAGAGAAAAGCAGATAGACAGAGAAAGAGAGAATGGGTGCACCAGGGCCTCCAGTCACTGTAAACATACTCCAGATGCATTCATCATCTTGTGCATCTGGCTTACTTGGGTCCTGGGGAATCAAACCTGAGTCCTTTGGCTTTGTAGGCAAGCACCTTAACTGCCAAGCTATATCTCTCTAGCCGATGTCTGTTATTTTTTTAAGCTCTTTAAAAATATGTTTTACTTTGAATAGTCAGGAAGTAGCTTTTTCCCAAAGCTAAATGTAACCTCCCATTACCTCTAGAGACAATAATAATTTCCTTGACAAAATACTGGCATTCCATTTGCTTTTAAAAATACTCACATACTTCCTTTATTATGAATGAAAAAACGGCCAAAGAGTTATCTTTGTATTAAGGCAAAAACATAAAGATATAATTAATTTCAATATTTACAATAAAATATTAATTTCAGTTTATAATTGAGAGTTATATGCTTACATACATATCACATACAATAATTATTTTCTGATATTCAAAAATATACAGGGGTGAAGAAATAAGTAATAAAAAGCCCTGAATGGGGCTGTAGACCCTGATATGCCCATCCTTCTCTCTCTCTCTTCTCTCTGTCTACCCCCTCCCTCTTTTCCAAATAAATAAATACAAATTAAAAATATTTAAAAAGCACTAAATGAAGCTAGTACAGAAATATTACAAATTCCATGAATATTTCTCAAGACATTTTATTCTGTCCAGGTCTCTCATTTAAGCATAATCCTAGAAGAAATAATTTTTAATTACATATAGGTAGCAGGCACATATAGTCATTAACCTTAGTCCTCCATCAACTCTCATGATAATTTAATTCTTATGTTATATGTCACGAAACAGGCATAAAAGATAAGACATAGCTATTAGTAAGAATGAGGCAAACATGCAGAAAACCCTAATAAAAAGCCCAAATTCAGACTGAAAAAGCATCATCACTGGTTGAGGAATGAACCATCTTTCACATTACAGTTTTTAATGATGTCACTAGGTTAAAAACAGCAAAAGCAGAAGCAAGAATAGTAAGATAAACAAAGAAAATTTTAACACATTGGTTAAGTAAGATAGTGTCAATATTCAAATGACGCAGATTTTACTTCTCACAAAATTAATGTGCACAAGGATGGCAAATGTACAAATTCAATGATACTGCTTACATCTACCAAGGTTTTTATGGATACTTATGTAAATTTATAGGAAAGTGAAGGAAAAAAATTAACAAATTAGATTGTGTAATGGTTTGTATGAGCTTATAAATGTTCTCTTCTATCCTAAGAATCACATTCTTATATATTTATCTCCTAAATACGTCAACAAAAAAATAACTTTTTTGCTGTGTTATAAATCAAAGGGGGGAGACTCGAACTTAAAAAAATATATATGTCACTAAAAGTCTCTTGGATAAATCATGACAGGAATTGATCCAATGACTTTCTTTGCTTACATTTTGTGGTATTTACCTTCTCATTGCTGGGACAAAGCACCCAACCAGCTGACTGGAGCAAAGTTTTTTAATTTGGTTTGTCAAGGGGAAACTTTGTGATGGCAGGGGAAAGATGATAGAGCAGGGGCTAAACATTATCTCCTTGACACAGCAGGTGGAAAATAGCAGCAGAGTGAGCCAATTTCTGACAAGCAGGAGCTGACTATAATATCCCTAAGCCTTTTCCCCAGAAACACCTCCTGCCAGCAAGGCTGAATCTCCCAAATTGTCTCAACTTGGGACTAAGTCTTCAAAACACATGAATTTAAATAGGACATCTGATATAAGTCACCACATGTTTTAAGAAACAATTAGTGGGGATCTATCAGCAAGTCTAAATTTAACACACATTACATGGAAAATAAATGTACACAAACAATTGTTGAAAGAAGGTTTAAAGATTAGCTAAGGAAAACACTATATGGTGATGATAATGAACATGATGATACTAGAACAAAGACAGCGCATTCATTCATGTTTAAAATATTTAAATATCCTACTTTATTGCTTTAAAATTGAATGTGATTGCCCCCCCCACCCACCCAGTAGTGAATGATCTAGGTGATATATCCACATTCATTTTAGATAGGGCTTTAAAAATCTTAGTATTATACTTGTTTTTTGTTCTCAAATTTCTTCAGACATTCTCAGCTTAGAGGAATTGTTGATTATCAAATGGGTATTCAAATGTTACATTACTTGGGAAAGGCATAGCATTGGGGAACAAATCAGTTCTCAAACTAAATATACAAGGACCTGGAATGCAACATTTTAATGTTGCTTAGAGTAATGTTTTTTCAGTCTCTTGATCTTAGGTATTCTAATTTGGTAAATACTTTTTAGACATCTTCTGACCCACTCTTCCATTCTGTATAGCATTCCCCTAGCAGCCTCAATAGGCTACTCTTTAACTTCTGCTTCCATGCACTCTCCCCTGGAGCTTTAGGGATAAGGTCAGTCAATGTTGGAGAATCTCCAATTAGTAAAAAGTTTACTTGATGTTGAATAAAAGTCTTTCTTTGGAATTTGGAACTCACATTCCCAGCTTCATGGAATTATGCTTTGCTAGCTAGTAGTTTCCATCAAACGACTATTTAAAGGTAGCATCTTTTCTGGAATTAATTAAGCACTGAGCTGAGGGTGTGTGTGTGTGTGTGTGTGTATGTATATGTAAAACATAAGCCTGATGTATGCTTATGTAAATATTACCTGAAGTGTTCTGCAGGTCCTATCTTTGACATACAGAAAGATCACACACACACACACACACACACACACACACACACCCCACCCCACCAGATTTTCAAATGCTATATAATTAAAATAAGAAAACTCCACATTCAAAATGTGCAAGCAATGAAATAAACATTGGAGAAGACTTATTACTGCTCATACCCACATACCTGAAGTTGCCTGGACTGTGCACATCTGTTTTAATGGAATTGACTGCATACTCTGGCCTATAGGTCCCACACCACACCTGGAGGTAGGAATAGACAAAGCAAAACTATGTGTTCAACTCTAATCAAGGATTTTTTTTATAAGTAGGTTTTGGGCAAGCAAAATTAATTTGGAATTCTGCATTCTTCAACACATTAACTTTTCAAATAATGTTCAATGACAAGTGCCAGGAACATAGTAATTTATGATGAACATAATTTTTCACTCTGTTATAAACAATTAAAATTAGTCAAATCAATTGCTGTCCCACAATTGATTTAAACAAGAAAACTCAGTATGCAACATCTAAGTTACTGTGAAATTATGACTCAAAGTGATTTTCATATTTATCTATCAATAAAGATGCAATACCTGGGCAAAGTTCAAGAAGAACAGTTGTTTGTGGTTTAGGTCAAGTCCAGGAAGTAATTTTTCCTCACCATTCTTTCTAACATAATTCTGATAGGCCTAGGTGATTAGTAAAAAAGAAACATAATGTTTATAATTCTTGAGTTTATATATAATTCTCTGTGAAGACCATGTAACTATGTAATTGAGCTTTTATAGTAAAATCACTATAATAATACATTTAGATGTGGCAACCTGAAACTCTTTCAGGGATAAGGAAGAAAACTAAAATGTGTCAAAATGCTCTGTAAAGAATTAGAGACTGATTAGTGGATGACAAGAGTCTGGCACATGTCAGATGATCAATAAATGTCAGTTGAATGAATGAATGACTTAAAACACATGATGAAAATCTTACCTTAATATTGTTCTATGGATAGATGGGTAAGTCCAGCCAGGTGGAGGAATGGATTGCCAAGTCATCTGCAATTGCTATATTTAGCTTAGTTACATCAGATTGTCTGAGTGATTCTTGCCAAGTCAAGGGATTCTCGTAAGATCCCTTAAAGGCCTACTGTCTTAATCTAAAGTTAAGGATAGGCAACTACTCAGGTCCCCTCAATCCAGGAAAAAAAAAAGGCTAACTCCAGATTACACTAGGAGGAAGGAATTTGGGCAATTTGAACATCAGAAAATATTCGGAATCCTTAAAAATTTATATACACTATTGAAAGAAGTGTAGCTTTATTCTACTTCATATGTATAAGAAAGGAATTGACAAAAAATCTTCCTGAGATATGTTAAGAAAGTTGACCAGGAATGTGTTTCACTTCCTTCTATTCACCATGGACAAGGATTTACTGAACTTTTACTATGTAAAGATGCTAGGGACACAGGGAAGGATAATGCCTTCTCCCTCCAAGGGAGTTCACAATCTAGTAGAGGTGCAAGGTACTTTATGTAAAGAATTCACATATTCTCATATGTGTACAAATGTAAATTGCTTTATTATTATAATACTGAACTCTCTGTGAGTATGTCTACAGAGCACCCAACAACTAAAAGTTACAATAAATTTTTGTAGCAATTATTTTCAGTTCAGCTGTATAGAAGAATCATCCTAAAGTGACCAAGAGTGGTAAATGCTGATATCTGCCCCTTCCATTCCAGATGGAGTGACAGAGACTGGGTTTACCAGTTTGCTGAAACAACTAAATGATGGATCAATTATATGAAACAATGATTTGCACGACACTTGAAATATGGCATAAAGGTAGACATTCCTGAGAGACAGTAAACAAAAAAGGAAGTTTTATAATTGGCTCAGGTTATTTTTCATGACGTGTATGTTATAGATAAGGTAGGGGAAATGAGGTAGAAATCTGAGGGTCTTTGAGTTGACAGTTTGGTGACAACAGAGACAAGGTATTGAGGAAAAGAAGTTGGTAAAGCAGACTTCAAATACTGTAGTCCACCTCCCTCAAGTAGTAAGTTTCATGCTCATTTAGAGATATGTGAATAAACTAATGCTAGGGAAAGATCCTAAAAAATAGGACAACAGTCCTGCAGTACATGAATGGGAATACTTGAGAGTCACGTAGTATAGTTTTACCTCAATTAAATATTCCTAAATTGAGCACTATCCCAGTCCTAACTAACATGTTGTACAAACAAGACCGAAAGGGAGCAAACCATTTCCAGGAATCTATGTCCTAGAAAAAACAAACAAACAAAAAACCCTCAAGGCCATTTATAGTAAAACAAAAATATCTAGCACCTAAAGAGGTAAAATGCACAATATCTGCCATTCAGTGAAACAAAAAGTTAATTACCCAGCATTCAAAGTAGCAGCAATCTTTATTATCCTCCAGTAATGGGATGGGATTTTTTTTTTTTTTTTGCTTTTAGAAGTCTTTATATGGATGTCTTTCATACCTCATACTTGATCATCATCCCTTCTTATTGCCACACTGCAAGTCTCTCCATTCTCTACACTACTGTGAGGCTTTTCTTTTACTGACATAATCACAAATGTTCTCTTCCTCTTTACCTCAAACATCCCCATGCTGAACAGATAACCCTACATCATTATCTACTCCATAAATGCTCTATCCATTCCATCTTTGAGGAAGATGGTTTGACCTCATGGACACCTTATACTTTCTATTATCTCAAGTAGGCTCTGATCATTTTCTCACATGTGGGTTACTTCAAGGTAAAGAGTCACTCTTTGTTTCTTTCAAAGGCATAATGCTACTCCTGTGGAATTTTCTCTTTTCTGTTGCACACATGGCATTCATTTAAATAATCCTTTAGTTATTCTTCAGATCATAAAATGGAGGACATGTTGCTATGCTTCCAGCAACTAAAATAGTGCTAAAAATAAAGCAAAGCTCTGAAAAAGGACTTGTTTTATAGGAAAAAATGAATGGAAGGCTAAAGGTGACTCAGGGGATATTCCAATGATAGCAGTTCTCTGAGTGGAATAGTTATGCCACCTAAAAGGCCACATGCTAGAGCCATGTCACTGTAAACAGAGTATGATTTAATCATGATCCCTGTATTTTATGCTGGTTATCAGTCCCACATGCTGCCTCACTTTCTGGGAAAGTGAGGGTTCCATTCCTCATAGTGATAAAGGTTTCTAAAAATCTTTCCCTGAGATGTCTGTTCTAAACATATACATCAGAGTGTTTCTTAAGAATATCGTGTATTTCCCACTGAATTATATACATCTTGTCATTTCTTTCTTTTCTTTTTTTTTTTTTTTCGGTTTTTTGAAGTAGGGTTTCACTCCAGTCCAAGTTGACCTGAAATTCACTATGTAGTAGTCCCAGAGTAGCCTCAAACTCACAGCGATCCTCCTACCTCTGCTTCCCAAGTGCTGGGATTAAAGTCGTGTGCCACCATGCCTGGTTTTCTTCATCTCTTTCAATGTAATATGCAGTGCTTCTTTTCTCCTTGGACTTTTGAAAATTTAATATAATGGCATTCATCTCTAACACATTATACTAAGCCTTATAAATTAGCATATTTAGTCTTTCTCCTCTATATTTCCCATTTCTATTCCTTACTTATTGTTTATCTGTGGCTTTTGTAAAGGCTTTAAATGAATAGTTAAATATGATACATGAATATTCCCATTAATCAAATGGGGATGAAATGTTATTACTCACTCTGTATGCTTGGCCAATACCTCCATTATCAGCTATGTTCTCTCCCAGGGTATTAAGTCCATTGAGCTATTTTTTTTTTAAAAAAAAGAATATCATTTGTTAGGGTTGTCAAGTAAAGCACTGATGATTCAATTATGATTGTCTGTATCAAAGCTTTTCTAGAGAATGCTAATGTCATACTTGTTGTCCACCTGCTAGGTCCCAGGTGAAGTTTCCATACTGGTACACCATACACTGGGATTGGTCTTTAAAATTATTTGCTGACTGTTGAGTCCACCAGTCAACAAGGTCTCCATCCTTGTTAAAATTGCGGCCTGTAATATATTTAGTGAAGTTAAATGGAAACTCATTACAATAAAGATAAGATTGTTTTTATTATTTGCTTTTTGTACTTAAAATTCTTGAAATAAATGTAGGCTGACATATAGTTATAAGATGTAATGCGGCAAAATTTCTGTATATTCTCTCCCAACCCCCAACAGTAACATTTTTCAAAACTATAATATGATATCAGAACAGGAATATTGACATATAATCTAACAATCTCAACATGATATCTGTAATTTAAAATGAAAAGAACTGAAATACTGCTATGTGGGTGACTAGGACATGAGGCAGATAACAGAAATGGCCATCCTTCTTTATCTTTGCTCTGATTTTTGTGGGAAACCTGGATTGCCAGAATTTTGTTTACTGATATAGTCTTGATATTGCAGATGAGGACAGCAGATAAACACTCCTTAAATCATGCCTTGTTCTGTTGAATGTCTTCCACCAGAACCAAGATTGTTTAATTTGATATTCTGAATCTTTAAAAGATCAACTTTTGGGGGGCATTAATTTTGTATCCTATGACTGGTCATTTAATACTGACTCATTGTTTTATACTACTATATATACAAAGAGAGAGTCTTTTCTCTCCTGCAGATTTCCTGAAAAATTTAAACATTTTGGAACTCTGCTTGTACTTATATATTTTATATATTTTGACATTGCGGGTTACATCAATTCTAGCTTCTTAACATTGCATAAACGTTTCATACACCTCTATTTGTTCCCACTTGCAAAATGGAAGTAGCGTTAGTAACTACTTGTTAAGATTACTGCATAGCTTAATTGAGTTACTAGAACTCAGTAAGTCTTTTTAAAAGATGGTACCCTCCTGTCTCCTTTCCTCTTCCTGGCTTCCTAGAGTTGTGCCTACTTAATGACTAATTATTTTCTTATTATTGTTCTCTTCATTGTTCCTTTCCACTTGTAAACTAAAATTTGTGATAGCTTCAACTATTATCTCTTTATGTATCTCCTGTTATCACTTCTATTTTTTTCTCTCTCTCTTTGACTTATGTCTATAAAATGCTTTGTGTGTGTCTGTGTGATGTGTGTGATGTATGTATGTGTATGTACCCATGCACTTTCTTATGATGGCCAGAGCAAAACTTCAGTTGCTTCATCACTCTTCTGTGGGTATTATTCTTTGAGTAGGAGCACATTACTGATCCTGAAGATTATCATGTTTTTCACTAGCTCCCCAAATTCTGAGGTCTGAGCTCTGCTGTAGGACTGGGTTTTCAGATGCATGTGGCTGTGCTAACCTGCAGGTTCTGGGGATCACTGCTGTCTCTCAGACCTTCTCTTGCCCTCATGTTCCAATTTTTCTTGGATGGGAAGGGTTTGAGGTAGGGCATCAAGTATTTCAGGCTAGTTACAAACTCATTACATAACCAAGGATGACCTGAAACTTCTTATTCTTCCTTCATCTCCTGAGTACTAGGATTATAAGTGTATATCCCATCACATCCAGTTTATTAGGTGCTGGGAATTGAACCCAGAAGTCTGTGGATGCTAGGCAAGCACTCTACCAACTTACCTACATCCTCAATCTCACTTAACTATGAAATTTTGATGTTTTTTTTTTCTTTTTTAGGAAACAGTTTTAAAGAGAATACCAAAAACACAGTAAACCTTAGGTCAATTGTATAATAAATAAATATATAATTATGGTAGCTTTGTAATCATAAATTTTATCTCTTAAATTTATGAGATATACATTAGCCAAAGGAAAATATCACCTGTACTTTACCATTATCATCAAAGCCATGTGTGATTTCATGTCCTATGACCATGCCGATGCCCCCATAGTTCAATGAATTGGACTGCTTGGCACTAAAGAAAGGGGGCTGCAGAATGCCAGCAGGGAAGACTACAAAGAGAGAAGTTGGTTGAAGATTATCTGTGGCATTATTCTATGACATAACTCCTAGGGATACTTTCTTTTTAATTTTTAAAAAAATTATTTGTAAAGGAGACAGAAGAGAGAGAGAAAGAATATGGGCATAACACCAGGACCTCTTGCCACTGCAGTCACATTCCAGTTGCATGTGCTACTGTGCATCTTTATGTGGGTACTGGGGAATTGAGCCTGGGCCATCAGGCTTGCAAGCAAGTGCTTTTAACTGCTAAATTATATACCCAGACCTAAGATTTCTTTCTTGCTTCTTGCCTGTATTCTACTATGTCAGTTTTGCTTAGGTACATAAAAATCTTCTGAGTTAGAAACCAATGCAAATTGTTTAGGATAGACAACAGAGTGGCCATTATGAAGTTTCACTATACTCTAAGATTTAATCTTTATAATTTACTCCTTTAAGATTGCTTTTGCTTTAAGGAATTTAGGGCAAGTGAAATTTCTAGCTTACATAGACAAAGTCCTTTCCCCTTTGTAAATATTTGGGAAGAACTAGTTACTCACAAACATGGGCATTTCTTTTAATGATACCATGACACCTGTAAAATTTTTATCTGTCTACAATAGTATAATGCATAAACAGAGCCAATCAAAGGTATACCTCTATCACATAACATTATTTTATTTTCTACAGGGTACCTATGAATACCTTTACTTGTATATTTACTTGTTTACAGCTGGAGTCCTTCCTTTCCCAACACACCCAATTATACTCCAGTGCCTCAAATCTTAGCTCCTTGTGAGTGGAGACTTTGGTATCTATCCTTAATATAGGTTATTTGGTCTATTTGCTTTTTGGTTCATGATCTCAAGATCAGTAACTGAAACATAATCAGCACCCAGGAAATGTGTTAAATAAATAAAAATGAAGGATAAGTGGATGAATGGTCTTAATTAAAGTGTTCTAAGAAGCTTAGCAAATAGATGAATAATATTTTCATTTGTACTATTTCATCTGTACTAAGTTGAAAACTTCTCCCTTTTTAAGCCTTACAAACATGCAAGGCATAAATTGTATTCAAACATCAAATTCTTTTACTCTTCTCAGCCATCACTGTCTTGACTATTATTTCTGCTAAGCAGTGCAATAGCTAAGAGTGAACCTTTTCTATCTATCCTAGATGCCTATTTTCTTGTAAAAAGTCTTGTGCAGATAATTAGGTAAAGCAGGCCCAGCACTGCCATCCAACAGTGTACTTCACTATGTCCACTTGTCATTCTGAAGCTTCCACCCTAGTTCACTCATTCTTCATGTCAAGAATTACTTAATGTCCTACTGAGTGTTGCTATTTCCTGACTCATCCAATTATAATCTGTCATAAATATTTACCTTAAATTGCAAAAATGGTCATATCTCTGTTGTGAAACTTTGGGAGGCTCATCATAGCTTTGCAACTAAATACAACATCCATCTTCTGCCCTGCACTGCACCATCCTCTCTGTCTCCACGTCCCTCAGTCCAGCCCCTTTTGTGCCCTTCTGCATTGTCCTCTTACAATAAAAATCCAGCTAACGTGTACTCTCAGTTTGTAAAATATACTAGTGAAACTTTATTATGTTCTGTTGGCACATATTTCCATTGATTAAAAACAGGATCAAAACTTTTGGGGCAATGTTGTTTAGCGGTGATTAATCTATAACCTTAGAAAGGAATCAACATGCATATAGTTTAGTAATTTTATCTTTCATGTTTTAAAACTCTAGTACCCACTAAGTAATTGTTATAAAATTGATAACTAATCCTTAGTATGAACACATATTATATGCAAAACCTGGCCCATTGTTATATAGGGTCTAAAAATATAAGTGAAGGGCCTTGACCTTAAGGAAATAAAAAAATAAATAAAAGAATTGTTTCTTTCTTTCAGTTAAGAGGAAAAAAACACCCAGATATTTACAAAGGAGAGATTAAAACTGAACAATTTCATTACCCAGACCTTTATAAAATGGAAATTTACCATAGCATGACAAAATAATAATTTAAAAATAACCTTTGTTCTTGGAGAATTTTGATGAAAGTTATAGCTTACATACATGTAAGTACCTGTACTAAAAAATGCCAAGAAATTACTTTTAGCTTTAAATATAAAAACTGTATGCAATACTTTATTAACTTAAAGTGAGCTCTATCTCTCACATCATGTACTTTGATTAAAATCCACCCATTAAAGAAAATATCCTTATGAAACATGCTATCAATACTAAACATTATAAAGATCAGGTGATTTAATTATAGCCTTGGATGCCATTCTTCTGGCAACTGATAACATTTATATGGTTCATATTAAATACTAATCTTTAAGTTCAACTTTGCAAATTCTGACCTCCTTTAATTTTTTCAGCTTAATTTCTGTAAAGAGAATGTCCCCATTAGCCTCATTGCTGTTACTAGTAAAATTGTAGTTGTTTATAACCAATTGCTTAGTTATACATGTTAATGATTACCAAAAGCTTAATCAATTAAATAACTCTATGCAAAAATTGGTTCTTGAAACAAAAAACTACATTTTTCCTTCTCTGTTCTCTTACCCATGACCTAGAATCTTTACTGGTTTATCTTTTAGGCAATTGAATTTCAGAGTATTTAAAATAAAGTTCAAGTGTACACTCAGGTAAACTTTTCATGGAAATAAACATTCTTTTTATAATAAATTCAGTCGCAACATGTTTGGAAACTTTACTTAACTTTCAAGTTAAAAATAATATACTTAAGAATGAAAAAGTCATGGGGCATGGTAGCACATGCCTTTAATCCCACCACTCGGGAGGCAAAGGTAGGAGGATCACAATGAATTTGAGGCCACCCTGAGACTACATAGTGAATTCCAGGTTGGCCTGAGCTAGAGCGAGACAAAAAAAAAAAAAAAATGAAAAAGTCCCTTGCACTTGTGGAGTGAATAAGTCTGAGCTTTGGGTTTCCTGGCTTGCCGTGCCCCTTGAAGGGTATGGGGCTGGTTGGACCCTACAATCCTAAAGCATAAGCAGGCATTGGCTCATGTTCCCTGCTCCTGGTTCCCCTACTGCTGGTGTGGGGTGGCTGGGACCCTACATGCATGTGCAGCGAGAGTAGCTTTGGCTTCTTGTTCTCTGGTGAGGCAGGAAGTGAACCAGTGGATTCCCATATGTGTTGTTGATACAGAATTTGGGGATTCAGGAGGGATCACACAGAATTTATGAACCCCAAGATTTGGATTCTCTCCTACCTTTAATAAAGAATTAATAGAGGGAGAAATCCTGCTTTCTGGGAACAGGCAGTCACAGAAGAAGTGCTCACTTGGGGCATGGAACTGCACAGGAAAGCTTGCTTCCTGGGTACAGGTAGACAAAGGTGAACTCACCTCCAGCCTCAGTCACCTTCTTTAATTGGTGCCAAGCCATTCCTCAAGCCACCATTTACATTCCCACATTCCTGCCCCACCAGTTACACAGAATGATGCCTCCAAACAAGCTACCTCCATGGGCCATAATTCAGGTCTGGTCCATGCAACCCAGCTCCAACATTCCCCTTACCCCCTGCCACCTACATCTTCCAACAGGCATCCCCACTGCCTTCTTGACACCTTACTTCTTCCCCAGACAGGGATCATAGTGAGCCCCACAGGCAAAGCATAGCTGTAACAATGTGCTGAAGAGATTCTGGACCTCCAAAACAGCTTTCCTATCAGCTACCAGCCAAGAGCTGCTGGTGCACCTGCGATCTCTACAATTTGTGCATCTGCAATTATTACCCAATCCCACTCCAATTCAATTCAAACCTAAAACAGCTCACTGATGAACTTATAAGGATAAATACTTTCTTCCTCCTTAATAAAATAAGACTTTTACCCAGAGGTAGGTAGACCCCCAACACACACACACACACACACACACACACACACACACACACACACACAAAGAAAGCCAGCAAACTGAGACATTTCCATCAAGGATGCCTAGTACCACAATGGAAGCCTCTAATGAAAACAAAGAGGAAGCAACAGAAGTCAAATCCCTGTGAACCTGACCAAGTGAATTGCAGAACTAGAAACATATCATCAAAAAACCAACAATCTCATAAATGAAATGCACACAGACCATCTCCAGGCTTAACTTAATTGAAGAAAACCTGAGAGACTTCAGGAAAAGAGAAACAAATTGAAGATGAGTCAACAAATAGAGGATCTCGACAGTAAGCTGATTAAGCTTAATGAAGACATGATCAAATGCAAAAATGAATTCCAGGAAGCATCAAGAAAATCAAACCTCTACCTGAAATTGGACTTCAAGAAAAGATGTACATGATGCAGAAAAAAACACAACAGAAAACAAAAAGTCAAGTAGATCTTTTCAAAGCATCTCTAGAAGCCCTCACTAAGAGAGTCAATCAAGTGCAGGACAGAAACCCTGAACTGGGATGACCAGACAGAAGAAACTGATCAGGAGTCCAAAAACTTTGATAAAGTTCAAATCCATGTGAATATAATATGAAGGAATTGTGGGATATCCCAAAATGACCAAACATCTGGACCATGGGTTTATTTTATATACCAGAAGGGGAAGAAATCCAGGCCAGAGGCATAGAGAACATATTCAACAACTTATTATAATTTTTTAATTATTATTTATTTATTTATTTATTTGAGAGTGACAGAAAGAGGGGGAGAGAGAGAGAGAGAGAGAATGGGCACTGGGCACCCCAGGGCCTCCAGCCACTGCAAACAAACTCCAGACACATGTGTCCCCTTGTGCATCTGGCTTATGTGGGTCCTGGGGATTAGAGCCTTGAACTGGGGTCCTTAGGCTTCACAGGCAAGGTCTTAACCTCTAAGCCATCTTTCCAGCCCCCATATTCAACAAATTATTGAAGAAAATATTCCCAACCTTGCAAAAGAGAGGACTATCAAGATAGAAGAAGCTCACAGAGCATCAAACAGAAAGGGTCAAAGAAGAAACTCCCCAAGGCACATCACAGTTAAAACTCTAAGCAGTCAAAAAAAGAGAGAGTGTTAAAAGCAGCTAGAGAGAAAAAATCCTCATTATGTACAAAGGCAATATCATCAGAGTCACCTCAGATTTTTCAGTGGAAACTATGAAAGCCAGAAGGGCTTGGAATGGGGCACTTCAAAGCCAAAACAAACAAACAAACAAACAAAAAAAACCCTGTGGTTTCCAACATAAACTGTTGTACCAGTGAAATTATCCATCGCAATAGATGGCGAAATAAAAATTTTCCATGACAAAATCCAGCTCTGATTATATGAACATAAAGCCAAATCTACAAGGAATACTTCAGGAAATATTCCACACGGAAAAGTAGAACTACCAACCTTAAGAGCTTATAAGAGGGCAAGCATGATAATGAAAAGAATAGCAGGCATGAAAAGTTCAAAGCACCAAACCCCTTAAACCCTCCAGCATGACAGAGATTAAATCAAACATTATAGTTATAATCATAAATATTAATATTATTATTCACCTATAAACAAACACAACCTAACAGGATGGATCAGCAAAATGGACCCTTCAATCTGCTGCCTTTGAGAAACTTACCTCACCTTTAAAGATACCTCCTGAGGAAGAAATGATAGAAAATGATTTTCCAAGCTAATGGAAATAAGAAACAGGTGAGTGTAGCTATATTAATATATGACAAAATAGACTTCAAACCAAAAGTAATTGAAAAGGACAAAGAAGACCACATTTTACTCATCAAAGGAATGATGTGGAAGAGGATACAGATATGCACCAAACACTGGTGCACAACATTTTATAAAGCAAAACCAACTTGACAACAAATCAGAAATAAATGCCAATGTCATCATAGTACAGGACCTCAATAACCCACTTTCATCTTTAGACAGATCATCCAAGCAGGAAAACAACAGATCTTAATAACACCATAGATCAATTAGACCTAACAGATACCTACAGAACATTCCACCCCAATTTTTCAGAATATACATTTTTCTCAGCAGTCCACATAAACTTCTCCAAAATAGGTCATATATTGGGATATAAAGTATGCCTCCATAATTTTAGGAAGATACATACATGCAACTTCCTGCATCATATAAGGCCACAATGCTATAAAGCAAGAAATTAACAACAAGAGAAGCAAGAGAATTTGCACCAGCTCCTAGAGACAGAACACACTATTAAACGATAAATGGGTCATGCAAAGAAATTATAAAGAAATTGTAAAATTTCTTGAACTGAGTGATAATGAAAATATAACATACCAAAACATATGGAACACAATGAAGTCATTCCTAATGGGATAATTTTTATCACTAAATGCCTTCATAACAAAGACAGATCTCAAATTAATTGCCTAACCATCCACCCGAAGGCATTGGAAAAACAAGAACAATCTACCCTAAGAGTCCCAGACATAACAAAATAATTAAGACCAGAGCAGGAGTTAATGAATTGAAAACTAAGCAAACAATAAAATTGAAAAAATGAAGAGCTGTTTTTTTTTGGAAAAATAAACAAGATTGATAAACCCCTGTGCAACTTTATCAAATGAAAAAAAAGTCTCAAATTAACAAAATTAGAAATGAAAAAGAAGAGGTCACAACAGAGATCAATAAAATTTGAAGAATTATAAGGACACAAAATTGGATAGCATGGTGGAAATAAACCAATTCCTAGACACATATCAACTACCAAAACTAAGTCCAGAGCACATAAATCTAACAAAACCCATCATATCCATGGAAATTGAAAATATAATAAAAACCTCCCCCAAAGGAAAAGTCCAGGACCTGGTGAATCCTCAGCAGAATTCCACCAAACCTTCATTGGAGAACTGAAACCACTTTCTCTCAAGCTATTTCACATAATTGGAGAACAGGGAATCCTCAACCCCTAAGAAGCCAGCATCACTCTAATACCAAAACCAGATAGAAATACAATAAGAAAAGAAAACTGTGAACCTATATCCCTAATGAACTTAGATGCAAAATTCCTAAACAAAATCCTTGCAAGCTAAATTCAAAAACACATCAAGGGCTGGAGAGATGGCTTAGTGGTTAAGCGCTTGTCTGTGAAGCCTAAGGGCCTTGGTTCAAGGCTTGATTCCCTAGGATCCACATTAGCCAGATGCACAAGGGGGTGCATGTGTCTGGAGGTTGCTTGCAGTGGCTAAGAAGCTCTGGTGCCCACTCTTCTCTCTCTCTCTCTCTCTTTCTCTCTTTCTTTCTCTCTCTCTCTCTCTCCCTCTTTCTCTCTCTCTCTGTCTGTTGCTCTCAAATAAATCAATAAAAATAAACAAAAAAAATAAGAAAATAATACATCAAAAGTGTCATCTACCTCAATCAAGCTGGCTTCATCTCAGGCACGCAAGGATGGTCTAACACATGGAAATCAATTAATATAATACACAATATAAATATACTTAATCACAAAAATCACATTAGCATTTCAACAAATGCAGAGAAGGCCTTTGACAAAATACAACATCATTTCAAGATCAAAACGCTGGAGTGACTAGGCATGGAAGGTTTATATCTCAACATAATAAAGGTTATAAACAAAGCATCTAAACCTCAAATCATACTTAATGGGGAAAGACTCAAGGAGCTCAAATTATGATAGGAAACAAGACAGGGGTGTCCACTCTCATCACCACTCTTCAACATAGTACTGGAAATCCTAGCTTAAGCAATAAGGCAGGAAAAAGATCTAAGACATACAAATTGGAAAGGAAGAAGTCATACTAGCCCTATTTGCAGATGATATCATCCTATACGTAAGTGACCTGAAAGAGTCTACCATAAAACTTATAAGATGATAAATTCTTTCAGCAAAATGGCAGGATACAAAATCAACACACAAAAATCAGTAGCCTTCATATATATAAGATAGATAAATATATAAAGAAAGAAATCAGATGGACATGGAAAGCATTATCCTAAGTGAGGTAACCCAGGCCCAGAAAGCCAAGTGCCACATGTTCTCTCTCATATGTGAATCCTAGCTACAGATGATTGGACTTCTGCATGACAATGAAAATACTTAGTAGCAGAGGCCAGTAAGTTAGAAAGGAGACATAAGGGGAAGAGAAAGGAAGGGAGGAGGGTACTTAATAGGTTGATATTGTATCTATGTAAGTACAACAATTGAGATGGGGAGGTAATATGATGGAGAATGGAATTTCAAAGGGGAAAGTGTGGGGGGGTGGGAGGGAATTACCATGGGATATTTTTTTTTATAAACATGGAAAATGCTAATAAAAATTTTAAAAAAATAAATAAAAATAAAATTATATAAAAAAAGAAATCAGCCAGGCTGTCCCATTTTCAAAAGCCACAAAAAAAGTCAAATACCTTAGAATAGCACTGACCAAGTAGGTAAAAAGCATATATACTGAAAACATAAAAAACAAGAAAGAAATTGAGGAGGATACAAGTAGATGGAAAGAACTTTTTTCAATTGGTGGAATTAATATTGTGGAAATGGTATTATTACCAAAAGCAATGTAGAGATTCAATGTAATACCAATAAAAAAATCCTAGTATCATTCTTTGCAGAGATAGAAAAAGTAATCATAAAATTTATATGGAATGGAATTTATATGGAAGTTCTCTCAGTAAAAGAAACACTTCTGTAGGTATCACTATACCTGATCTAAAGCTATACTACAAAGCTACAGTAACAAAAACAGCATGGCACTGGCATTAGAGCAGACATGTAGACCAGTGGTAGAGAATTGAAGACCCAGCCCTTATCTGAAGCAACTATAGCTACTTGTTCTTTGACAAAGGAGGCAATTACATTCATTGGAGAAAGGATAGCATCTTCAATAAATCATGCTGGTCAAATTGGATAATCACAAGTTAAAAAAAAAAAAAAAGAAACTAGATCTACACCTCTCATGTATGAAAATCAATCCCTTGGATTATAGACCTGAACATAAGACCTGAAACTCTTGATTGGCTAGAGGAAAAATTAAGGGAAACTCTCCATGACATAGGAGTGGAAAAGACTTCCTGAACAATACCACAGTAGCCCAGGAAATTAAATTATCATTCAATGGGTGGGATATCATGAAGCTAAAAAGCTTTTGTACAGAAAAACATACCATAAACACAGTCAACAGGTTACCCACAGAATGGGAGAAAATCTTTAACAACTATACCAATGACAGAGGCCTAATATCTTGAATCTGCAAGCTAAGCAATAAACAAAAACAAATAAGCCACTCAAAAATATGAGGCAGAGAACTGAATAGGGAATTCTCCATGGAAGAAATACAAGTGGATAATACTCACTTAAGAAAATGTACAACCTCTCTAGCTATCAGGGAAATGCCGTTTAAAACAACTATGAGATTCCACTTTACTCCTGTCAGGATGCAATCATTAAAAAAATCAAATGACAATAAATGTTTGTGAGGATGTGGAGAAACAGGAACCCTTACTCACTGCTGGTGGGAGGGTAAACTTGCATAACCACTATGGGAATCAATATGGAAATTCCTGAAAAAGATGAAAATAGAGCTTCCAACTGACCCAGCTATTCCTCAACTGGAAATCTACCCTAAAGGCTCTACTCTTCACTGCAGAGATATTTGCACAACCATGTTTATAACTGATCAATTCACAATAGCTAAAAAGTGGAATGGACTCATATGTCCTTTTGATGATTGGATAATGACAATGTGATACACATACACAATGAAATTCTACTAAGCAGTATGGAAAAATTATACAATGAAATTTGTAGAAAAATAGATGGAATTGGAACAGACCATACTAAGTGAACTCCTACAAGCACAGAAAGACAAATGCTGCCTGTTCTCTCTCATTTGTGGTTCCTAACCTGGAACACCTTGAGTTGCATGCAGACCTTACAGGCAACTCGAGGGTCAGATAATAGGGATGGAAGTTTTGGGGGAAATGTAAAGGGAGGGAAAGGGGTGATACACACAAAACTCAATCCAAAATGAATTCATTCCATAGAAACCTTTCTCCTGGATAGTAGACTAAATGATACAGCCCTCAATAGGAGTATGCAGGGATTGTCTGGTAAGAAGGGTTCTGGAGAGGGTGGGATGAAGCCTAACACTTAAATATTTGGTTTGGCTTGTATCTCCCAGTACTAGAAATAAGTTACATCCCACTCTGAGCTATTGATTACAGAGACCTATGAAGTCCCCAGGTCATGACAGTCTTCTCTCAAAACACTTGATTACCCAATTGAGGTAAAAGATCCTATTGTTGAAGACTCCACATACTGCCATCACAAAACATTGAGAGATCTGGCTGGAGGGAACCCAGCTCCCAAGTGGTCTACCCATATAGTGCCGGAAAGTGCTACAAGAGCTGTTGGGGAAGATGGCCAACAACCTTGCATGCTAGCAGGGAACACTGCTATACAAAGGCAACCAACCTGACAAGATGGATATATCTGTGCAACAATGGCAACAAGTGTAGGTGGGTAACCAATGGCTCTATGATTGGCCAAAAGATCTACACAGTGGAAAGGAACCCATAGTTGGAATTGGGAATCAAGTCAAACTCCTATGGAGATCAAGATCATGGACTCCAATGAGAGGCTCCCATTAATCTTTAGCCAAAAGAGAGACTACAACCATCACAATATCTCTTAATTAATTAACAATGTATATCCCAGTGAACCTATGCTGACCTCATTTTTTTATTGGTGTTTTTCAGAAGACATTGAGAACAAAGATAAGCTACTCCTCACACATCAGCCTGGACCTAGGTGAAACCAGAGGAATTGGTGAGATGAGAAAGAGTGCTACTTCGATGGCAAAGCAGCATGGAGACAGACACCAAGGATACTCAAAATGCACTAATATAGAAGTACAGAGCCTGTTGAGAGTACAACACTAATGTAGATTTAAAACATACCCAGCACAGCTCAGATAATTTTGTGGAAAACAGGGCAGAAAGTTGTGATAGCCACAGAGTGAAAGGGAAAGTCCAGAGATATTGCATCCCTCCCCTCTTTCAATAACTGACACACTTTCATATCTGATAACCAATAACCCCAGGGGGGATACCAGAAATCCCACTGAGGAGGGTCCCCAGCAGAATGGGGGCAAGGAGATGGAAAATGATGGTACTAATGCATTATGTGTCCATATAAAGTTACTACTTTAAACAAATGAAAAAGATATTTTAGAATAATTGACTATACCAATATGCTTATAGATCATGCAGGCTGAATGCATGCATCTATTATTCATATTTCTAAAATTTTTTTCATAGAAAAATTCTGCTTTAATTTTAATGGACAAATGGGAATATAGCACTATCACAACTTTCCATTTGACTCAATTATTTCTTTGAACAGGACTTTTAGATATACCAAGATGATAGGAGAGTGGTCAGAATGTACAAAGAAACATTTAAGAGAATATTCAAGCACAGCCTTCCTGATTGTGTGCCAGGAGAAAGTTCTAGAGCTCCAGGAAGCAAATGTTCAGGAGTGGGGAGTAAGGAGGGGTTGACTTAAACATTTTTAATATGCCTTCTTTGTCTTCTGGAAACTGTTTTTTTTTTTGTTTATGTTGTTATTATGCAGTGTATGGTGCATACATATTGGGACATAGCCCGCAAACATAATTTCTGACAAAAAATAGTTGGGATTCTAGTTTTTAAAAATAGAAATTATTGCTTTAATTAACTCCTTAATAAAATGATAATAAAACAAGTTGTTTTTAGTCTAGCATCAGAAAATGTTCAATGTTATAAAGCTTTTATGCAATGTAATTTGGAGCATTTTGTATGTCTAGGTGGGGGGCTCATTTATGTGACACATTTTCTTTAAATCAACTTTGTAATGGAAAGCATGTTAACCTGATTACAAAGGTATTCTGTAAGATAGGTTTGCATATACATGTATATTTATACATACACCTATTAGACATTGTTTTGTTTTGTTTTGTTTTTCAAGGTAGGGTTTCACGCTAGCTTAGGAAGACCTGGAACTCACTATGTAGTCTCAGGGTGGCCTTGAATTCACAGTGATCCCCCTTCCTCTGGAGTGCTGGCATTAAAGGGATGTGCCACCATGCTAAGCTCAACTTTTTCTTTTTTCAAGGTAGGGTTTCACTCTAGTCCAGGCTGACCTGGAATTCACTATGTAATCTCAGGGTGGCCTCGAACTCATGGTGATCCTCCTACCTCTGCCTCCTGAGTGCTGGGATTAAAGGTGTCGCCACCATGCCTGGCTCAGCTCAACATTTTTATCAAGGGAAAAGATCTGAATACTAACAGAGATCTGAATATTCAGTCATTTTTAGTTAATATCACTACTTTGAATACTTAAATGAATTCTCAAAGAAAGAGCACATTTCAAAGATATGTCACATTGTACATGACACCTTTCCCTTTTCTCAACTGCCATTATCAGACAGGCATATGAAAAAAGGTTAACAAGGTATTTCATACTCTCATCAGATGAGTTTATTTTGGGAATATTTACAAAAGTCTTTTAAAATACTGAATACTATTTACTATATCAGGTTCATTATTTAAAGGATAAGTGTCTGCTTTGTGAAATGTTAGGCCACTTCTGACTTCTTTTTCCTTTTGCTGTGTGGCTTTTAGGTTTGAAGACAGACATTAAACTCAGTCTGAGAGCATTCCCATCAGCTATTCTGTGATCAGGAATTTTTGAAGTGAACCATTGTTGGGTCTTCATTGTCTTAGTATACACTTATACAGTTCATGTGGTCCTACAGAGTGTCTTTTGGGATTTTCCCCTGAGGATGAATCAACACCAGATCTGGTAAGAGCCGGGGTCTTCCTGAGCTGCACTAAAACAAAGTTATATCTCCCCTCTTCTCTAATGTAGAAATAAGTATCCAGCTGCCTCACTTTGCACTCAAAATTAATTATGGTAACAGGGCTTCAGGGTAGAATGAACTTGATCTTTCATTGACAGAAGTATGAATATTAAAAATAAATCTTTGGGGGCCAGGAATATAGCTCCTTTAAAGAAGGTATGCTTAGGCCCCAGTTTAGCAAAGAGGGAAGTAGGAGGAAGACAAGGAAAGATAGATAGAGAGAGAGGAAAAAAAGAGAGAAATATTAATATAAAATGTAAAATATAAATATATCCAAATATAAAAATGTTTCTAAGGAAAGTTCTGATTGATCTGAAGAAATACATTATCCAGGGGTAGTTGAGCAGGTGCTGACAGGCTGTTCACTGGACAATATCATCTAGATTTCAGTAAACAGTTCTCTATTCAGAAAATTCCCAGACTTTGAACTAATTGATTTTAACATATCTTACTTATGTAAATATCTTAGTTATTTTCTGCATACTGTGTAAATAATCATAATGATTATTTTATGTAAGTTATTTCATATCCTATTCCAAAGTTAATTATAGATACAATGTTATTTTAAAAATAGAAATTGTAACATAGTAATAGAATATAGATAATGTCAGTATATCTATTTCTAGGATTAAAAACAAAGGGAAAAGTTATTTTTAAAAATTTTTTTGTTTATTTAATTAATTTATTTATTTGAGAGAGACAGAGAGAGAGAGAATGGGCATGCCAGGGCTTCCAGCCACTGCAAACAAACTCCAGACGCATGCGCCCCCTTGTGTATCTGGCTAACGTGGGTCCTGGAGAATCGAGCCTTGAACCAGAGTCCTTAGGCTTCACAGGCAAGCGCTTAACTGCTAAGCCATATCTCCAGCCCATGTTTTTTAATTAATTGAAAATATATTGAAGGATTTTTAGCTATTTCTAATCATGGTGGCAGAATTACAAAAAATAAGGCTTAAAAGACTCTCAGATATAAAAAGCATAGTTTAAGATAATACTGGGGTTATCACTCCTCTTGGCTATGGACCATACTTCAGACTAAGGTGATGGATTGCGTGCCTGCTCTTCTACTCCTTCAGAATACCTCTGGCAAGATCCATTCAGTTGGGTGTCTTTTTGACAAGGTTTAAAAACCTTTTAAGAAAATACTCATTTCTATAAGATAGAGTTCCAAGATGCTTAGGCCTAACCAGGAAGAAAAAGGACTACATCTTTGCCTTATGAAATCATTCAGCTCTTCATTGTCACTCAGATATGTGTTAATTTTAAGCATATTTCTATGATGTTATGATTAATAAACATAAAAATCATTTCCCCTTTTTAAAACAGAAGTGGTTATCTAGCATAATTTCATATATTGCAGCCTTGAACAGTTGAGTTTTCAAGGTTCTGAACTCCTTGGGGCTCCATTGGAATAAAGATGATGCAGAATTAAGAGAGACTCTGCCAAAGCCAATAATAGAATTACCACAGTTGGGTCAGAAAAACTTGACTCTTGGAACCTTGAACCACTTAACACTGCTGATGCTTAGTTAGTCTGGGTCAGTATATATATTTAAAGGATGTTTTTAAAGTACTTATAACCACGATAGACAGTTATAAATGAGAATATCATAAAGAACTAACACTACTAAATTTAATTCATATTAAGTTGAATGTTCCCATTATAGTGGAAATGGGTATCTAGATGCAACTACTTTCAAGAAGTGTATTCAATAGATCAATAACTCAACATCAGACTTGGTTTTAGAGAGGTAATATAAATGGGTCATAAAGCACTGTGGGTTAGGAAAACAGAGAAATGATAACAAGTTATTTAGGAATGCAACTTACCTATCTGATTTCTGCCTGAAGAATAAAAGGCATTGACTACAGCTGCTCCACTTATCCACCTATGGAGAACATAAAAACTTGTTATAAAAGATTCCACATTCATTGTCTGGTTCGATCTGCTTACTTTCTGTTTGATATATGATCAACAAGTTAGAATTATCACACTAGAATGAAAGCACATTTGAAACTATTTCCATTTCTTAAAACATCTGCATATATATAGGCATACAATATGCTATTTCATTCACATGGGTTTTTATAGAGGCATTTGATTGTACAAAATCCATTATAAGGTATCTTCTGAAAAATTACAACATGCTCCTTCTAGACACAAAATGGCCTGGATACCCTTACAGTGCCTGACACTACCTGCATAAGACCATCATAAAAAAAGATCATGGCATCAAAAGTAAAAGACAGACTGATTGAAATGGGGAGGGGGTATGATGGAGAGTGGAGTTTCAAAGGGGTAAGTGGGGGGAGGGAGGGTATTACCATGGGGTATTTTTTATAACCATGGAAGTTGTTAATAAAAAAAATTGCAGTGGGTTTAGGTTATACAGAAGAAGAGTTTAGTTTTATCCTTCTAAAAACAAATAGCTATAGTAACAGTGCTGGGACAGCTGACAAAATATTGATAGGTTATTAAAATTTCAGATTTTAAAATAATTCATATTTAAATTTCTTTAAATTAATTTTTAGTTTACAAAAGACCACTTTCAGAATTCAGATATTGTGGGTAGTTAGCTTGGAATGATAGGCCTGTAATTATTGCCCTTTAAAACTGCTTTCTACCTATGTAACAATACAGATAATTGAGAAACATGGTATGTTTGTGTGACTAATATGAAATCCAGGTGATTCTAAGTAGAGTTGTCTGATAGAAAATAGATGTCTATTTATACTATGATTTACATTCTTTATGGAATATAGAGATTTTATTAAACAGTCACAAAGTACTGGGGACTACAAGTAGATAAATAAAAGAATCATAAATAGTTAGCATATCATGTGCATGAGAAAATAGAAAATATAGGTCTTGGAGGATAATTAGATTGCTGAAGGATGCTATGAAAGATAACTGTCATTAGTCATGCTCTGGGTTGGGAGATGGACCAGTGGCTGAAGGTGCTTTCTTGCAAAGCCTGCTGGCTCAGTACCCACATATCCCCAGACATAAAGAGCAGAGCATGCACTGGTGTTAGTCTGCAGCAGCCAGAGGCCCTGGTATACAAACCACTCACATGTGCAAACAAATACATGAAGAAATAGAAATAATCATGTGTTAAGAGCATTTGTGCAACAGAGTATTTCCATCCTAATAGACTACTAGTTATGTTATATATTCATTGAAATATTAACAGTTTGAATTCAGATATCTCTTAAAAGTTAATATGTATGCATACACTTAAAACAGTCATATATTATTGTCTATGGTTTATGAAGGAGTAGTTACTCTGCTTCAGGCCAACACTTAGTGTACCAGTTTTTACAAGTTGTACAGTCAGATTATATAAATTTCTAGTCTTTATATTCCAGATAAGCAACACAAAGTCAGCATATTAGTTACAATGTCAGTAACTTTTCTGATGTGAGATGCAAGTACTATTTTGATCCCATAAAAATACCTGGTCTAGGCCACATATGTAACAACTGTGAAAAGTTCTATGTTTTTTTTTTCTTCAGTAAACATGATTAAGAATTTTTGTGAAAGGATGTGTGGATCTTAAAAAAAATGTAGCTCACATTTCTATGAATTTTTCTTTGGAAAAACAAAAGCATGGTGATAGGGAAGAATATTTTTTCCACATGTCTCTCCCTTAGATTTTTACTGCTGTTATTTTACAATGAGTAAAATATTTTAAAGCAGGATGGGGTGACTGATATATGAATCTCCCCTTGTTTCATCAGGGCCAAGTCATCACTATTTTAACATTTCTTGCAAGTTGGTAACTACAGTGATATATCTTATTTATTTTAATTAAATGTTACTTGGCTCCCACACAACTTGTGATGGCTCATAAGAAAAACATGTATTTAAAAACCCAAGGGTAATAGATTATAACCAAGACATACAGAACTTATAGAGAGCAAGTGGGTTCCATTTATGTGAATTATAGGTATCAAAAAATTAATGTTTGTACAAATAAAAATAATGAATATGAAAAATGATGTATTACTACTACATTTATAAATACTACATTTATATATGTTCACACAAGTACTATGACTCAGTTGCAAGTGAGGTCCCTGGTAGCTGGTTGAAGGGTCAGAATAGAAAATATACTCAAATCATTTCTGAGAAAAAACTTCCTTGCATAATTTGAAAAAATTCTTGATGTTTACTTAACACTTATACATATAAACAGTTTATAATAACATTTTAATTGTTGTAGAAGTAAGTTTAGCATATTTCTAGGTCTCAGTGGCTTTAAGGTTTGATTTCATAGTATGAAATTATAATTTAATGGCAGTAACAGTGTATTTTTTAAAGATAATTCCTCATGCAGGCTAGACTGGCCTCAAACTTGCTATATAACTAAAGATGCCCTTGAACTTAAAATCCTCCTATCTTCACTTTCAAAGTGCTAGGATTACAAGATTGCATAACCATGTTCACTCTATGAGGTGCTGAGAATTGAACCTAGGGATTTTTGCATGCTAGGCAATCTCTCTACCAACTGAGCCACATCCCCAGCTATTAGTGTATTTCATGCACAATTACAAATAATTGTTGCAAATTATTTGACTCTGAACTATTAAAAAGCCCTAAGAAGGGAATAAAAATGTGTCTTTTCAAATTGGTTTTAAATTAAGTGATTAAGGAGTTGGATACATGCAAGTAATGCTTCAAACAACAGACCACAAAATGTAAAACTAGCCAGGCATGGTGGTGCACACCTTTAATTCCAGCACTCAGTAGGCAGAGGTAGGAGGACTGCTGTGAGTGTGAGGCTACCCTGAGACTACATAGTGAATTCCAAGTCAGCCTGGGTTACAGTGAAAATCTACCTGGAGAAAAACAAAAAAAAAAAAAAAAGTAAGAATGAAGCATAGATGAATGAAAGTTATTTATTGCCTATCATATGTTTATTGCTTTTGTAAATTTAAATGTTATGCTTTTACTTTAGTGCTTTTCTGCTCTTTTGTTACAGTACTTTGAGAAGTTTAAGATGGTATTGTGATTAATGTTTTCAACTTTCCAGAAGGGAGAGTCTACTGTGAATTCTTATTTTGAGAAAATAAGTGGCTATTTATGACCATAGAACACTCATAAAATTAGAATTATGGTGGTAGAGATTACAGGACACTGGTGTGTAGTACTTGCCTTCTCGTTCTCAAGATCTTTCATGATGTGACCTTAGACACCCTGGGGAGTTATCCAAATTCAAATGCACAAGGCACTTTTTTTCCAGGTCAAGTTCAGAACTTGAAGTACTGTGATTAGACTGCTACATCTTAATACAGTAATGATGACAGCTACAGACTCAATGTCTGACATTTGTAGTCAGTCATGAAATACCTCACAATATTATCAAAAAAAGCTAATATAATAAGGTAAAATATATTTTTAATTTAATAGGGAATTACTAAGGTTTTTTTTTTAATTGGACTAATTCCATAAATGGAGATGCTTTCATTTATAAAATACATTTTGAATTTGAAGGTAGCACACAGAAAAGGAAGTGGACATGGAGAAAAGGTAGACCAAACATTGGTGACATTGTGCTGAAATAGTAGATGTCCATATGCTACCTGGAAATACCTTTTAAAATGTGCAAGCCCAATCCTTAAGTACATTATCAGACCCGAGAGCAGTGGCACAATACTGTCCCGTTATCCTCCCGTCTCCAGTGGTCTGTATGTGTGCCAGTGTGAGAAGAATGAAAGGGGAAGAGTGGGAATGGAGGAAGTAAGAACTTATATTTTAATTTCTGAAATGGAATTTTCTTAAGTAAGCCCATTCTTGTTTAGAGGCATCAACACTACAGCAAAGAAAGACCTATAAACCACTGGTTCTCAAAGCCAAACTCACAATGTTGGGTAGGAAATGTAACTGAAATACCCTTGAGAGAGGCACCAAGTGCTTGTCTTCCATCTCTCATTACCCTGAAGAAGCTAGGTAGTGATGATATGAAAGTGCATGGGCATCATTTTTAGAGCAGAAAGAACAGCAGATATGTACATCCAGATCCAGTAGAATTTTGAATTGAAAAAGCACTTAGAACAAAGTTTCTCTCTCATGCATTGTTGTGTAACTTTAAAATATAAAAAAGGAAGAACAAAACTGCTAATTCCATTTTCTTTATAAGTTTTCAATTTCTTAATTTATTATTCTCAAATCAACTCCTTTGAAGTTAGTGGTGCAATGTTTTGTTTTGACTTCTTCAGATATTCTTGGGTTGAAAAGAGAATTCTTGTGAAATAACCAAAAATCACAGTAATCCTTTACACTTAGTAAAACATCAATGTTTTTATATGCTTCCACTAATCTTTCAAAGCTTCTTTAATATAGATAGCACCTCTAATTTGCAGGTGTAGAAACAGGCATTGCAAAGTTACTCAATTCTTCTTCTAAATATAATCTAAGGGATATAATTGGGGAAAGAATATTTAAACCACAAGAAAAGATTTTTCCTGTCATCAAATTCCTTACTAACCAAACTGCAGATCAGCATCATACACAGAGTTTCATTACAGTAATTAATGCCATTTCCTTTTCAACATATTTAAAAATGGAAGTAGGAAGATTATCTTTTCCATGTCTTTATCTTCTTTTCTCTCCCTCCTTCCATTAATTCATTGTACAATCTTGCTATGTAGCCCAGCCTAAGCATGGAGTTGCAATCCCTTGCCTTGGGAGTGCTAGGATCACAGGTGTGTCACATTATTTCAGCTGAGCATTGCCATCTCTCATTGCTGTAATAAGGGATCACCTTACCTTTACATGTCTAAAACACTGGCCAGTACACTATCGTGAAGTCAGATTCACCATGACTAGACTATGACAACTCACTTATGGCCATCTGAGTTATCTTCCAGGTACTTTATATAACATACAACAGAGTAACCATTTCATGGCAAAAGCAGATGTTATTAACCTCAGTTAGAAAGAAAAATAAAATCAAAGCCTAGAGGTTATCAAAATTTACACAGCTAGTAGTTGGCACAGCAGTATCCTTAACTCAGGCCTGCCCCATTCCCCATAACCTCACCCTGATTCTATAGCACTCACTCTTTCCCTGCTCCATACACAAAGTACTTCAGCTTTACAAACGAATGCACAGTGGAACTAAAGAACTCCACTGAGCTATTTACTACTGCCTCAGAGCGGTAACCAAAACTGAAGTACAAACAGTGACTTATCTAAACCTGTTTAACACAAAACTCTCATTCTGATAATATATTGGGAGAATCTATTTTGCTTTCAATAAAAGATAATACAAAATATCATTATTTAACTTTCTTCCAATACATACCAGCTATTTACTTGTAGTTCTAAGTATGGCCAAATGTAATAATTATTTTAGCCTTTGCTATAGTTTATAGAAGTGTACATGTACACACACATATATACACATACAAGTGATATGACAAATTCAGAGGAATTTCTAATTTTGAAAACATAGGTAGGTAGCTCATTTCTGCCCGCTTTTTCTTTTGGTGACTTATTCTTCTGTTATAAAGTAATCCTGAGAAATTCTGGGAAAGAATTAAAAACTTTTCCATCCCATGCAACACTTAGCACTTACCAAATGATACAAGGGTTATTATCTGTGTAGATGATTAGAAGCTAACTCTATATATGCAGGGACAGTCCAAGTTTATTTTTTAATTGAATCCCCAGGCCTTAGAACAATGTTCGGAATGTCACAAACCATCAACACATTATCGGGGTCTGGCTTATCAATGGGATCTATACACCTTAAAAACTGACCTAGCTTACTCTGTGACCTAGTAGGTTAGAAATCACTGTGGTTCTGCAGCCAGACAGAGTTGCAATGACCACAGCAGTGACCATGGGAGTCTGGTTCTCTCAAGAGATTACATGCAATAAAAGTACAGCATTCTTTGGAAAAGCCTTCTCAGGTTAAGTGTGTTGAAGATAAAAAACATATAACTAAATTAAACTTACACAAAACTTCAAACCCCCAGAAACAGTATCCATACCTACATCCTCTTCATCCTCTAAAAACAATACAAAAGACAAAAATAAACTTTTCATTTGATGCCAGTTAAAAAGAAATAATACTTTTGAAGATAACATATGTTTTGATTGTAGACAAAAAACACATTGTAAATACTTTGTTGGTTTCAAAGGAATAAGAGATGAAAATCTAATACATCTATCACAACATGCGCAGAACCTGAACAGGCCATAGCAGATACTGTGTTAGGGTACTCAGTAATAGTTTAACTTTCTTTCAGTCTTTCTGGCTACTATTTGCTGAATCAAAACAATGTTAGCATGATATATGTATGAATATGTATTTATTCTCCGTATATGTTTATTATGTATGTGTTCATGTGTGTGGGTACATGTATTATGTGGGTATGCATGAATGTATATGGAGGCCAGAAGACAGTCTTAGGTGTCATTCCTAGGGTCTTTCACTGGTAGGAACTCACCAAATTGTTTACACTGTCTGACCAGGGAGGTCAAGAGATCCATCTATCTCCACCTCCCAGGATTGAGATTATCAGATTTTTTTTTCCTTTTAATATAGGCCTTGGATCTTCATGCTTGTATGTCAAGTACTTTACCAACTGAGATATCTCTCCACTCCCCCGCACACCGATTTTTAAATTTCATTCCCACCCACATTTGTGAATATTTGTGTCCCAGGTCTCTAGCACTCTACACAAGCACCTACTACCTGTGTAAGTACTTTTCTTTTATCCACTTTAGTTCAAAAATGTTAACTAGAAGATTGCTCTGAGAAACATCAGCAAAGGGGAAAATTTACAAGATAGTGAAGAAAGAAGTGGGGCACTTTCCTGCCTTTGTAATTGGTCCTTTTCCTCTGGGTTCACTTGGTGTGGAGAAGCGATGGAGGAAATGATCTACTTCTTCTATCAAAAGCTCATAATGAGGGCCTAGAATTCAGTGCTGGAAATGACCTTTGACACACACACCAGATAGACTTTAAAAGCCCACAGGTACACTCTGGTAAGACTGTGGTACTAAAAGAATCTAATGATTCATTGTAGTGGTAGGGCTACAATGTCACTTAACAGGGGATTATCTTCCTTGCTGCTTCTGGTGGCATTAGCGTTTCAGGAACAATCAGTGCATCACAGCTTTTGGCCTGCCAGCCTTGGGGATTCCACTTATTTAAGAGCTTACTACCACTGAATTATCAAGATCAGAAAAACCGGTAGGACTGAAGCAAGAAAGAAGACAAATGAGTAAAATAAGTTTCTTTTTTGTTTTTAGTAAATGCTCTGTTTAACTCATTATTAATTTAAATTCTGACATGTGATTGTCAAAGAATGTTTTGGAAATAGGTGAAGTTAATTGTGATCTTAAAGAAAGTACGGTGCAAGCTCTCTGCTTTCTTGTCACAGCACCAACTGGACCCTGCCTTTTCTTGGGTTTCATTTCTTCAGTCCATTACAGGCTTTCAAATGAAGGTCAACATCTCATTCATTTCTTCATCCCTTATTGTGTTTAGCACAGGGACCTGCATGTAGTTTCTGCTCAATGAATGAAATGAGTTCTGTCAATGTCATCACATGCTTTTATGTTGGTACAGGAGGAACAGCAATACAGATCCAGTGGTGAAACCAGTTGTCATAGTTTATGGTAACCCTAAAGCTCAATAATCATGGTTCACAAATACCACCACTACCTATCACATTGATATCACTCAAGTTCTGTTCTAACAAGCTAACATAACAGATAGTCTAGCTCTGGAGAGGCTAAGGCATGAGAACTGTGGTTTGAAGCCAACTTGGGCTGCACATTGAGACACTATTCTAAGAAATTAATTTTAAAAATCAGCACCAAGTCGAAAAACAACAGAAGAAAATCTTTTTCTTTTGTTCTTGAACATTTTTTCTTTAAAGGTTTTTGTCTATAAACTCCAAATGAATAATCATGTTATGAAGAGTAAATGATTATAGCTAATTTTGCCAATAGTTATTACATTTCCAATTCAGTGGTATTTCCATCTGAGGAAATGGACTGTTTGAAACTTCTTTGCAACTGCACTACATCCCCCCCAAATATAATGTTTGAGATTACTTTTCTTCCTACAAAGGTATCTAGAAAGCATATGAAGTTCTGTAGTTTAAATCCCTATTTGCAGATCAGAGCTTCTCATAAGGGAATAGGGAGGTTTTTCAGCTGAATGATTAACTTGATGTGTCACTTATAGACTTTCAAGATTTCAAATTTGTTAATCAGAGAACAGCAACAAAGACATATCTGTGTATCTTCACTACTGTGACATAAAATGCTGAGAGGTAAGTGTATTCATCTCACCTACTAAGCTAGCTTTATCACCATTATTACAATCTGGCTATTTTGTCATGTGCTCACCCCATTAACATGAACAAAGAATCACCATTCTGCTTAACAGTATTCAATACAAATGCATGCTTTCACATTTTGGTACAAAATTCCATGAAATACAACAAACTCTATGGGTTATCTAAAATATTCAAGTTTTAATGTAGATAGAGGTGATGTGGTAAGTAACATCCAATACTTAAGTTAATCCAAATCATGCAGTGGTTTCTGTTAGGTGATAAAGGGGCAGAAACAATGAGGGAGAGGACAGAGGAATACTTTGGAAGCATTCATATGGCAGGAGTTTTGGTCAGTGGTTGGAGTTTGGGTACCTATGATGAAATTCTGTAGAGTTATTGGGAACTATGGGGAACCTGGGACTTTTTGAAGTGCTTACACTTATTGATCTAGACAATAGAAATCCATTGACATGAACATTACCCAAGCTGTAGCTTCAATAACTCCAGAGATTAAGGGGATAGTATTATATATATGGAAGTAGAAGACCAGATTACTGGGGGTACAAAGGCCTAAGTGAGGTCATTGGAAGAGGCTGAGTAAAGGAAGAGTAGGGGGTTAATTATGAATAATTCATATGAAAATCTGCTTTTATGGACAATGGTGTACCCAGAAGCCATAGACTGTTACTTGAAAATTTTCAGTACCAGGGATGGGATACCTTCCAGTGAGTTGTTTGTCAAGAAGGGCCCTGATGCTCCCAAAACATTACAGACCATCACCAAAGCTCTTGGTTTCCCATCAGGAACAGATGGTAAGACCCTACTGGGGAAGACTCCACATACTTGGGTTGCATGGTCACTGAGAAATCTTGCTGGCGCTGAGCTGACAACCTCTTCTATGTAGACGAGCTGACAGAAAGCTGGAAAAAGCTATGCTGCTTGCAGCTCCATGGCACAGAAAGAGAAGTCATCAGTGAATATAAATAACAGTGGGCACTGTAAGCCTTAAGTTTGGCCAGCCAGGCCAAATGAGTCAATGGGTGCAATAGTGGCATGTCTGTTATGGGGGGAACCAACCACTCTCTAACTGGACTGGAGGCCCACTCCATGGGAGTTAATACATGCCTGATATTGAAAACCTGTGACAGGGCAAGTCATGATTCCTAGGGGTGTGCCACCTGCTGGTGTCTGGCTAAATGCATATATGATGCTCACCAAACTGCCTGGTAAGCACTTCTCTTAATATTCATACCCATATGTTAATGCTACTCTCACGTTTGGTTAGAGAAGCATCTCTTTTTAGATGGCAGTGACTTTTGGGATGACTCAAAGACATCATCGTGTTGAGAAGAAATAACAGAGGAGTGCTCAGTACTGAAACATCTCTATAACACCTTCCAAGGTTTGGCCCACTGCAGAAAAGGTGTTAGAAGGAAAGTAAGAGCCAAAGGAAGGGTAGGACTTCTTACAATGTACTCTTTCAGACACAAAATGGGCTGGATATCCATGACCTCACACACTACCTACATAAGACCATCATAATAGCAGGAAAAGATGATGATGTCAAAATAAAATAGAAACTGATTAAGAGGAGGAGGAGATATGATGAAGAGTGGAATTGTAAAGGGGAAAGTAAGGGAGGAGAGGGAGTTATTATGGTTTATTGACTATAATTATGGAAGTTTGCAGTAATAAAAAATGAATAAAAAATAGAAGAGGGACTGCTGGGAAGGAGAAAACAATCAATGAAGGGAAGATAGGAGAAAGAGATGAAGGAGGGTGTGGCAGAGGATTATGATCAGGGTATATTGTGTATATGTATAGAGGTTGCCAATAAAATGCTTTTTAAAAAGAAAAAGAAATAAGTATTATAAATTGTAAACTTCAACAACAAAACCCCTGTGATAGCAGTGTGAGGATAAACTGAAGTATGAAATAACTGGTAATAAAAATTAGAAAAAAATTTACAACAGGAAGAATTCAACAGGGAAAAATTAATTTCTTTTCTTTGTAATTTTTTTATGGGGGTAGGAAGTGAATTGACACACCAGGGATTCTAGCTACTGCAATCAAATTCCAGACGAATGTGCCATTTTGTGCACATATGCAACTTTGCTTTTCATCACCTTGTGCATCTGGTTTACGTAGGACCTGGAGAGCCAGACATGGGTCCTTAGACTTTACAGGCAAGTGCCTTAACCACTAAGCCATCTTTCTAGCCCTTAATTAATTTATTAACTAATTAAGTATGCAAATGGAGATGGTAAAATGAAACTGTCTTCCCATGCCAATATATTATTTTATTAGCAGCTGGTAAATGTAGCATTTTCCTTTGGACAAAGATTTGAGTCAGTACTGTAAATGAATGTGTTCAGTCCAGGGGGTCAACATGACTCACTGGTTTCTTTCTGGGTAGCAATAGGATGTGGGCTTTTAGAAAGTAGACAGATATGAGCAGAAAAAAAGATCATTATTTTGTTGAAATGGAAAATGTTGGACATGTGGAGTTTATGAAACATATACTTAAGTGATACTTCCTAGTCAGCTAGATATTGGGTCTGGAGTTCAGCAAAAGGTTCAGGCTAGATATAGATAATTAACTGGGATAAGGATGGTAGATTTCACCATCCTTTGTTTGCCTTGAGTTTTCCCACTGCAAGAATGTGTAGTAAGAAAAGAAAATGTGTAGATATTTATTAGTTGGTTAATTAAAAATTATATAAATTAATTTGTACCTTGAAAATGAAATGCATTAGTATATATCTAAAATATTCTACAATACAACTGTATAATAGTGAATAGTCTTCTGGTATGGACATATATTCCTTCTGCAAGTCTTTAGGAGATAGGATGTTGAGTATCTAAGATGTGATTCTCTGAGATGCAAATTCAGGCTACGGAAAAAACATGGAAGCAATTGATGCAGTCTTTCAAAACATGTACAGTGAAGACCTGAACTTGAGGCTACATGAAACAAAGGAAAGAAACCTTTATGATGACTTTGTTACTATTAAGGAGATGCAAAGTAAGTCAGAGACTTTCATTACAAGAACCAAGAAGCAAGAGCAAGTTTTATCAGACTCTATCCCATGGGACTTAGTCCTAATTGTTTGGTACACTCACTGTCAAAATGCCCCTGATTATTTTGGAAGAATAAACAGTTTTCAAATATAAACTAACAAAATAAAAGGATTCATCTCATATAATATTATATATAAAATTAGATATGAACAAAAATAATACAAAATGAACCAACACCAATTCAGAGGTTCCCACTTGGAGGGTGGTACTTTCCAAGAATTTTAGTACTTCATTCAGTTGACCCCAGTCAGAGAAAAAATAGATTACAATCTAGTGACACTAAGATGGAGAACCAGCTTAAAATAAACATATATATATATATATGTATATATTCATATATATATATAATTTATTTGCGAGCAGAGAGAGACAGAGGGAGAGAGAATGGGCATGACAGAGCCTTCAGCCTTTGTAAACAAACCCCAGATGCATGCTCCACCTTGTGCACCTGTCTTACGTTGGTCCTGGGGAACTGAACCTAGTTCCTTTGGCTTTGCAGGCAAATGCCTCAACCACTAAGCCATCTCTCCAGCCCTTTGGTTGTTGTTTTCAATGTTTCCCTGGTGAATTCAGTGTGAAGCTAAATGTGTGAACCTTCACATGTAGTGCAGAGCAGAGTAGAGAAAGACAGAAGGCCAGCATTGCTTGGCATAGAACACTCGAAAAGCCATATTATACTTGTGACTAATAGAAGCTTTGGAAATGACTCAAAAGTGCTGGTCTGACCATTTGTTGAAATCCTGTATACATTTATTGGTTTTTGGTTACCTATCTTAAAGATAGAAGAGCTCACAAAATCAGCACATATGATGAAATGGAATGAACAGTATTACCTAATTACAAAATGATTATAAAATTGAGGCTATCTTACTTTCAAAAAATGCCAAGCAGGAACATTTTTTAAAAAATAATAAACAATTTTTCATGTATTTTATAGGTAGAGGTTATTTTAGGAATTTTTTTGTTTATTTTTTTATTTATTTGACAGCAACAGACAGAGAGAGAAAGAGACAGAGAGATCCCTCAACTGATGAGTGGATAATGAAGATGTGGCACATTTATACAATGGAGTTCTACTCAGCGGTAAAGAAAAATGAAGTTATGAAATTTGCAGAAAAATGGATGGACCTGGAAAGGATTATACTAAGTGAGGTAACCCAGGCCCAGAAAGCCAAGCACCACATGTTCTCTCTCATATGTGGATCCTAGCTACAGATGATTGGGCTTCTGCATGAGAAGGAAAATACTTAGTAGCAGAGGCCAGTAAGTTAAAAAGGAGACACAAAGGGAAGAGAAAGGAAGGGAGGAGGGTATTTAATAGGTTGATATTGTATATATGTAAGTACAATGATTATGATGGGGAGGTAATATGATGGAGAATGGAATTTCAAAGGGGAAAGTGCCAGGGGGGAGGGAGGCAATTACCATGGGATTTTTTTTTTATAATTATGGAAAATGTTAATAAAAATTTAAAAATTAAAAAAAAAAGACAGAGAGAGAAAGAATGGGCATGCCAGGGCCTCCAGCCACTGCAAACGAACTCCAGACACATATGGCCCTTGTGCATCTGGCTAATGTGAGTCCTGGGGAAACGAGCCTTGAACCGGGGTCCTCAGGCTTCACAGGCAAGAGCTTAACCACTAGGCCATCTCTCCAGCCCATTTTAGGAATTTTTATAAAGACGACTTAACAGTATCATCTGTAGAATTTTATAGTGCTAATAATCATTAAATTTAAATATATTTATGTTAAATAAATAACAATAGTCATACCTATAGGAAACTTCTCAGATGATAAATTTTCTGAGACAAATAATTTTGATAACTTTTAATGGATTTCTAGTGACAGAATTTGTTAAAAATGATAACATAAATTCTATGTATTCACTCTTCGTTCTTTCTCAGACTGTAAACATGCTCTCATATTTGTAGTCTCATTTTCAACTCCAAACCACAATATATTTGTTCTAATACAAATTCAAAAATCAGGTAGTTAAGGTTTTTCATTAGAGCACCACAGTGTTTCAAGAGTTCAAAATATGAAGGGCCAAAATGTATCAAAATTTTTATTAATCACCTTGCTCAACCTGCACCTGGTTTATTAAGAAATGAGCAATCTTGTCATCAAACAGTCCCAGTGTACTTTGTACCTTTCCTAGCACATTTGTCTTCTGAAGTACAGTATATTATATCTTTCCTGTCTATCTTTTATTTTGCTCACTTTTGATTCTCCCAGGGCCCAATAACAACTGGCATTAATCAGTACTCTAGAAAGGTAAACAAAGGAATGAAAGAAAGAATAGCAGCTTAGGTATGTTAGTATTAATTTATAAACAGATTGAGTTACTACTGTACTTAGTTTTCACTTGCTCACTTGTACATTAATTTAGTTGTAACAAAACCTTTATGTTAGATATTGAGAAGAGATTAACATATCACCTCTAGGGATTTCACTACACCCATGCTGATAAACTAAGGTACATCTATCTATATAAGAAACAAACATTACAACTAATAGTTAATTTGACATAGTGATAATAGTAAAGATACTTATGAGACTACTTCCTGTTATCTCCTACGTAGTTTGTACAGGGTTAAGGGAAGCATTACATGAAGTGATGTAAGCAAGAAATGGGGTTGCAGGTTACTTAACTAAGACAAAAGGTGGGGATATCAGCAGAATATTCTGAATCTAAGAACATTAAGGTCTAAGCACAGGCTTAAAGAGAAATAGGCTATATAATCTAAAGTGTTATCAAGATCCCTGTCCACAAGTTAGGCAGGAAATGATGTAATGTCCACACAAATTAGACAGGCGAGAAGTAAGTTAAGTTTGAAGACACCTAAAGAAAAAAAAAATCAATTTGTTTGAATTTCTATAATATAACACAATTACATGCTCTTAGAACTTTTTAATAGAAAGATGATATTGGACTTTTACAGTTTCCTAGGGACCCAACATACAAAAGGGAAAAGAAAAGTCCATTTCTGAGTGAACACATTAGAAAATGGAAGATACATACTCATCTTTGTCCACCTTCTCTCGGAGTTTCTTTAGTTGGTTTCTTTGGCTAAATTTCAAATTTTGGATTATATTCTCAAAGTATTCATCTTCTTTGTAGTCCAACTGTAATACATAAAAGATTTGTGGAGAAATGTTAATGTTAGCACCTTCACAAGTTTTGCTAGACAACATAGTTACTATAGTTGAAAAGCAACCTCAAACACTTACCAAAGAACGATTTTTGCCCATTTAGCTTTGTTATATATTATCGGTCAGCATAGTTCTAGCTGAGCCACAACTTCAGTGTATTCTTTTATAACCAATCAAGTGAAACCAATGGTCAGACCAGCCTTACAATGCTGGTATTACACTCCATATAGAAGCACATATTACCTACTGTGTATTTGCACCATGCTTAGTTCTTTTTTTGTTTCCAAGATAGGATTGGCTGAGAAGCATGTCATTGACTGAAGGCAGCTCAGCACTTACACAGAGTACTCATGCTTCTGATGAAAGCAGCTGGACTTCCTACAACCCACACTTCATAGGATCCTCATTTAATACTCTTTATGATAAGTTAATTTTTATGATAAGTTCATGAACTAATTAGTATGATTAAAATTTCAAAATGGAAGAAAGTGAGGTATAGACATTTCTCATCAATTGTTCAAGTCTAAATGAGGAGTAGAACTTGAATTTGGGCCACAGCTGGGCTTTGAGTCTAAGGTCTTAGTTGCTCCACTTTTGTTGTAAGGGCCCCTGGGTTCTATAAGTGGTAGGCAGCTCATTTAAAAGAAAGTCAAGTTCTCCTACAAATAGAAAAAGAATGGGAAGCACTTCAACTTTCAAACATCCATGTCACACATGAATTACACATCATTGTCATTTCTATACAACAGGGAGGATTTCCAAAATGGACCCAGGTGTCCAGCCACTGTCTCAGCTGTTTCAACTAACCACCAGGTGACTTTAATAAATCATCTTCTGTTTTAATTTTTATATGATTAGAGGAGAATTAAACAGTTTTTGGTTGTCAGTATTAGATTTACTTGTTGTTTAAGTAGAGAGGGCATGATGTAGGATAACCATAGGGGACAACAACAGGAAATGGGAGGAACTAAAGCTTTGACTTTTCAAGCTTGTAGAAGACAGGGTAAGGGGCTCATCACTTGGTGTTTACCTCTCATACTCTAAAGGAAACAAGTTTCCCTCAATATTCTTAAAATGAAGCATGGAAACAAAAGGATAAAACATCAAGTATAGTCTAGGCTCAACAGAAAGGGCTAAATATTTTGGGCATATCAAAGGTTTGATTGAATAGGATCTATGGCTGTAGGATAGTTCATATAATTCCAGGGACTCCTTAGCTGGAAATTACATTGTCCCCAGCCCTGTGTATCATTAGCCAGAATCTTGTCAAGACTTACCTCGAGATACTCATTGTTCAGTTTGTTATCATTTGAAATGTCATCAGGATAGCCAATCCTTTCCTTAATTGCTAAAGCCTATGAAAATTATAGTAATTCAAAGCTTATATGATTATATAAGTTTCAAATACAAGCATCACAATTATTTCATGACTAACAATTTAATAGCTTGATCCACAGTGTTTACAAAAGGCATATCTGACAACACTCAACCAGCATTCTTTGCCATGGCTCCTTCCTACATTTAAAAACCAAATAGCCAGGTGTAGCACACACCATTAACCACAGAACTCAAGAAGCAGAGGTAGAAGGATTACAATGAGTTCAAAGCCACCCTGAGACTACACAGTGAATTCCAGGTCAGCCTGGGCTAGAGTGAAACCTTACCACAAAAAAACAAAATAAAATAAAATAAACACAAAACAAATTCTAGTTTAAAAATTAAGTCTGGTGGGCTGGAAGGATGGCTTAGCAGTTAAGGCATTTGCCTGCAAAGCCAAAGGGCCTTGATTCAATTACTCAGGACCCATGTTAGCCAGATGCACAAGAGGGCACACACATCTGTAGTTCACTTTCAGTGGCTGGAGGCCCTGGCGCACCCATTCTCTCTCTCTCTCCCTCTTTCTCTGTCAAATTTTTAAATGTGTATGTGAGAGAGAGAAAATGCATGTGCCAGGACCTCCAGCCACTGTAATTGAACTATAGCTACATGTGCCCCTTTGTGTACATGTGCAACATTGCACATTTGTGTCACTACATCTGGTTTATATGGGACCTGGAGAGTTGAACATAAGTCCTTAGGCTTCACAGGCAAGCACCTTAACCACTAAGTCATCTCTCCAGTTCCTTTTTCTTTGTGTATTAAATATCTCATTCCTGCCATAGATGGTTGACTTTGAATTGTATCACATTATTACTTCTAAATAATTGAATCTAATTTATATTGTTCATGAGGGATGAAACCTGTGTTTCTGAGCTATTTGGTTTGTCGTCCAAATGGATAATTTGATTACAAGTCTCTTATATAAACCCAGAATTTTCCCTGGAATAAGGCAGCAAGTGTGTCATTAAAGTCATGTAGGAAAACCCCATTTTGTATAGATTTTCACACTATATATTCATTACAAATCAATATCCTATTATTTCCAAGCAGATATTCTCAAGAAGAGTATTTACTGGGGCACAGATTCTGTGAAAAGTAAAAGGTACTGCAAAAAAGACTTATTATCAAACACTTGGAAATAATGTAGAATAATGTTAAGTAGCTTTCTACGGTACTGACCACTAAATGTAATTTAGATTTTAAGGTTAGAAACTTAGGCTCTTGTAAGTGATGCGTTTGTTGATTTATTCAATCAACATATGTTAATGAATCTACAAAGGGCCAAGAACTTTGAAATGTTTTAATTAAAATTTCCTGGTAACAGTGCATCTGAAAGGAGCTTGCATTTCTTTATGTATCCAATAATTATGTTTTCCTACATATTTTAAAGGTTCATTTTTTGCAAAAAGAAATGTTTTCTTTGATGGGCCCTACTGATCTTTACCTTTTCCTCAGCTTTCTTTTTTGTTTCAGCATCCATCCACGTGAGGTCATCCAGAGTCTGAATGAAAACCTCCCGGATTTGTGCAATCAAATCTTCAACCTCAAATTTAAAAAAAAAAAGAAGTTATTCATTCATTCTTTATAACACAGTTTTAAAAGTATATTCTGTCTTTATATATGCAATAGCATGTCAACAAACATAAATTCAAAAATTGACCTCAAACAAATAGATGTATGAAACTCTAAGGGAGTGCTGCTACTATGAAAATTCCTGATTAAAGGAGTCTTAATATATATGTTATGCTAAAAAGTCATCTTCATGAGCTGGGGAGATTGTCCAGCAGTTAAGGTGCTTGCTTGCAAAGCCAGATGACATGAGCTCAATTTCTCAGTATCCATGTAAAGCCAGATACACAAAGTGGCACATGCATCTGGAGTTTGTTCACAGGAGCAAGAGGACCTGGCATGCCCCTTCTCTCCATCTCTGTCCTTGCAAACAAATAAATAAAAATATTTTTTAATATTTTTATCATATTTATTTATTTATTTGAAAGCAGCACAGAGAGAGAGAGAGAGAGAGAGAGAGAGAGAGAGAGAATGGGTGCGCCAGGGCCTCCAGTCACTGCGAAAGAACTCCACATGCAGGTGCCAGCTTGTGCATCTGGCTTATGTGGGTTCTGGGGAATCGAGCCTTGAACCAAGGTCCTCAGGCTTCACAGGCAAGCGCTTAACCACTAAGCCATCTCTCCAGCCCCATAAAAATTTTTTTTAACAAAAGTCATTTTCAGAATGTAAAGGTTCCTACTATCTTATAAGGACTATCAGAATATTGGGTATGCATGAAGCACATTCAGCATATTCTTTCACTATGTCATTAAGTTCATTGTCTTCATTTCAGTAGCAATAAAAAGTTAGGCTACATTTCTTATATTTCAAACAAGCTCTGTCTTTTATGTTTTTGCACTTAAGGAAACACTGAGTCAATTTTGGTAATACAAGAGGTTATGAAGGACTATACCAAGCAGTATATGACTCAATATGCTAAATATACTTTTTCTGAGAAAAAGGTAGTTTTGAATTAAATAATATGAGGGACAGAAACATAACTACTCTTGGACACAGATTTCTCAGGAAATATGGCATATTATGATTCAGAAGTTCTTTGCCTAGTTAATAAAATTGTAGCTAAGGTATGGGCAACTGTAATTGCTCTCAGATGCATACAGATTGTGTACTGCTAGCTGGTGATATATTGTCCTGAAGTATTACCACATGTTTGCTCTCGCCAGCAAAGGCTGCTTCTACATAAAGTCTCCCCACGGCATTCTCCATGTTCCCATTGACATAGTTTGCACAACGTCTCCAAGTTGCTGTTTCTGATGTTGTACCATAAAGGGCCTATAAAAGAGAAAGAAAGTATGGCATTTGACCAGGAATGGGGTCTGTATGTACATATAGACCATACAGTTTATAAGACTCTAGTCATATGTCTCCTATAAGTTTCTGTATTACTTACTCATTACTTTTCCTCACAAAGTAGGTGTCCCTAGCCTACAATAAAATGCAATCTGGCTGATTTATTTATTTAAAAGTGGTTTGAAAACAAGGCAGATCTTCAGAGGCATGTCTCAGTAGAACTTTTGGCTATTACAAGTTAACATCCTTCAAGAAAGCTTTAGGAAAGAAAATATAATATTATACCCACTCTGTAAACATAAATGCAAAATAATATTCAATAAATATAATAGAGAAAATCTTACATATAACAAAATATATTTCTGCTTTTTAATGTTTTAGCAGAAGTTCAGGCACTTTAGAAAAATTATCTGTATCTATATATGTGTTTAAACACAAATAAGAGGATTAATTTAGATAAAAGAAATTTACCACAATACCCATTTTCCAATTTTGCATGTGTTTTATTTTCATATTCACATGTAGCCCAGACTGGCTTTAAACATTCTGTGTAGCCAAACATGACCTTGAACTTCTGATCCTTCTGTTTCTATCTCCCAAAGTCTGGGATTACAGTTTTGGAACACTATACCTGCTCCTGCTCTTGGTGGTATTGGGGGTCAATCAGGGCTTCATGCATGTTAGGTAAGCACTCTACCCAACTAACCTACATACCATCCCTGCATTCTTTAATTTTAAAAAAAACTGCTGTTTTTCTTCTTAGGGGAGAAACTAGAATTTTAATGTATCATTTTCTTTCCAGAGTAACAACCAATATGTTTCATATATATATACATATATGTCTCAATATAGTTCCCCTCCACAATCCCTACTAACCACTTCCCTCATATCAGAATTATAATGATTATTTAAATAATGTAGGTGTAGCCTAAGAAAAGACTTTGAGGTTATATCTCCAGGTAAGTGTATTTTCAATTTACTGTTCACATCAATGTAATCATTTTTGTGTATGTCCAGCAGGCTATGAGCACCTGAAAATCAAGTTGATTGAGAAAGGTACCCTGCAGTTCCTTTTAACAACCTAGTAACAACACCCCAGTACATTATTCTTTCATGGAGTATTCATAAAAACACAGATGACTCCTTACAGGACTATGTGATCATGAAGTCACAGGAGGCCATCATAGAATGGCAAAGCCTGGGAAAACAGACTTCTTCCTACACATGTGGAAAATAACCAACTTTTGATTCTTGGTCTTTCAGAAAAGCACACCATATCCTAGAAATACATGTGGCAAGACTTTATAACCATGTATCTCTTTATGCTTTAAGTCTTAAGAAAAGTGAGATTTTTTTTTTTTCCTTCACCTTGCGGAAAGCATTTCTGGACTCCTTGTAGTTTCGGCTGAGGCTGCTTACAAGATCCATTATGAATCTCCAGGACATTAAATTTTGAAGATCTCTGTATAAAAAAGAAAATCCACCACCCAGTAACAGAAAAGATGAGGCTGTAAAGCTTCACAAGAGTGGCATGAAATCTAATCTTTTAGACACAAGCACAGTGACATACCTACCTGGCAGAATATTTGGTAAGAATAGGCTTAAGTTTGGTTAAATACTCTGGAGCATAAACAACCACATCTTCCTCATTCTGAACATTAATATTCACAGTCGACATTATTTCATTTGTGAAATTTGACCAGCTGAATGGCTGGGGAAAAAAGCAGTCATAAAACACTTAGTAATTATGTATTTCTCTTTTTGGTTCCAAGCCTCAATTGTGGTTAGAAGGTCATTCACTGGTGGGTGTCAGCTGCATCAGTAAATAATTAGCATAACAGTCTGTTTGGGATTTTTTTTTCAATGGTTCAATCAGCTTTTGAATAAACATTAGTTATACAACATGATACTTTAGATAGAGAAACTAAACCAACCACAGAAGAGTATAAATAAAAGCATTAAGCACAGAGAATAGATCATTAGAAATCATGCACACTGTCACCTTCTTGCTCTAGCCAATATTAAAAAGAAAAAGAAATTACTTTAAAAAATAAAGCTTCTGGGACTGGATAAATGGCTTAGTGGTTAAGGCATTTGTCTGCAAAGCCAAAGGACCCAGGTTCAACTCCTCAGGATCCATGTTAGCCAGATGCACAAGGGGCACATGCCTCTGGAGTTCGTTTGCAATGGCTAGAGCTCCTGGTAAGCCCATTTTCCACCCCCCATTTCCTTCCCTCTACCTCTTTCCCTGTCAAGTAAATTTTTAAAAAAATTTAAATAAAATAAAAATAAGCTTCTGTAGTACATGCAAAAATACAAGTATATATAACCCATCTTTTAAAAGTGGACATTAATACACAATTAAGTCAAACACAGCAATACACATCAGTGGTGCTTCTGCTGCAAATGAAAAAAGAAAACACTGTTATAGCAGATGTACAGTGATATTTTGACACCACGCAAAAGAACATAATAAGGTATTAATCTTAGTTCTACAGATAGGTATGTGGGTTTTATTCATTAGTAGCTAAGTTCTGAGTTGCTAAAAGGTGGAATCTTGTCTATTTTTCCTAAGATGGTCATTGAGAATCTTCAAAATTGTCAATGTTTTAGACTTTTTATCTATACATACACAGATCACTTTCTGTGTAGGAGGTGAAATGGTAAATGCATTATTTCCTTTGGTGGTTTGGATCACTTTCAAAATGCACTTATTAAACATATAACAAATTTATGCAAGAAACACAATTTGATTTTTTAAGTCATTATAAACTAGTCTTGGTTTACAGTGGACCAAAGACAATTCCATTACAGACTGGGAGCTTGTATATTCTACAGATGACACTTCATCTCCCAGCCATGTGTCCCAACTGAAATAATAGAATAAATGCACAGCCCCCTAGAGAGTGTGAGATATTAGCTAAGCATAAAAAAACAACTATTTATCAGCAGAATAAAAAGATATTTTCTTCTTATTTCTTTATTCTAGTTCTCTATTATTGCCCTAAATTTCTCCAAAGGTGACCTTATTGAGAATATAGAAAGTCTTCTGAATAAATTATCCTATTTTAGGAATTAAGAATAAAGTGTCTTGTGTGTGACAGATTAAGTCTAATGACAATATAACATGTTCTCAGAAATATTTCTCAGTTTTCCAAACCTTTTAATATTATTGCATACCTGCCTTGAAAAGGATTTCATCCTTGTAATTCATTCTGCCTAAATATACACATAATGATTTCAAGTAGACTTTTTCTGGTCTTGTCATTAAGTCATATAGTGGGTGTTATGTACATTAACTTGAAGGGTAATTTATCTCAATCAATTAATTTAAAACACAACATTTTAATGCTATAATTTTAGAAAATTATATAGTAAGAAGATGCATAAAATATGCTACTTACCTTCCCATTGATCTCTAGAGAAAAGTTATTTTGAAGCTGGGCCAATGTCATTTTGTTATAAAGAAGCATTGGGTCATTTCGGTCTTCAGGTATAGTTGTAGCCTATGGATGTAATGCTTCATCATTGTTTTAGAACTAAGAACTTTAGATCTATAACCCTATGTAAGGGCCACTATAGTGCAGTTACAGCATGATTTGATTTAGGTTCTACTCTGCTTAACAAGTTATTTTGTTAGCTCAGGAAGTAAAATGCAATATTTAAGATTTTATGCAGTTAGTAATAATTATTGAGTTAAGTGTGATGTCAAGTTTAAAACTCTTCAAACTCTTTACATTTTGATAACTACCCAAGACACCCAAGATGTATTGGTGGGCTGTGGCTAATGGCAAGTTTAGTTGTGTCTACAGCTGTTGCATTCTATACTTTTGGATATAGTCATCTCTTTACTTATCTCTCAAATATGGTCTCCCACAGGAAGCTTATCCTTCAGTATCTTAGTTAAAGTTGAGTTATGCAAAGAAACTGCAATAGTTCCTGCAACAATCCATAGCAAGTAACACAGAAAATTCTTGGTATATAGCAGGCAAGTTGCAAATTATCTGAGGAGAATAGTTACATTCCACTTGTGTGACAGACTTTCCATCTTGTCAAACTAGTTTGTGTCTTGACACACTAGTTTTGAATATAATAGTAGATAGCATTGAATTTTGGTTTGTTCACTGGGTCAAAAAGATTATAATATGATTGTAACTCACCAATTAGTGGCTATGATAAATAGAAACAAATTTAAATGTGAAGAGACAAAGGGAAAGGTTTGAAATGGGAATTATTCAGTGATAATGAGTCTAATGTCCCCATTGGGAAGCACAACAACTAATTTATGAATGGAATCATTATTGAACATCTGCATGCAATACAATGTTTGGCACTGTATATATACACAGGTGATACACAGATGATTAAGTCCTCATGTCAATCTGAGAGTATAAGGTAGAGTAAAAAAATAATTGGAAATAGTCAGATGTGGTGGTGCACGCCTTTAATCCCAGCACTTGGGAGGCAGAGGTAGAAGGATACCCATGAGTTCGATGCCTGGGACTACATAGTGAAATCCAGGTCAGCTTGGGCCAGAGTGAGCCCTTACCTCGAAAAACCAAAATAATAATAATAATAATTGGAAATAATTCTGAGATATTACAAAACTACAAGCACAGAGCCAAATCTAGTAAAAGTGTGGTCCAATAAAGTAAGAGTGATAAAATCCCAGGACAAGAAAGTGCCTCTAGCAATTGAGTTTCCATTACAGAACCACATACAACCCACAGAACAGCCATCCACTCAGCTGCTGCTCAAAGCAACCAGGCTTTGAATGGGGAGGGGTTCCACAGCCAGGCTAAAATTGCCCTCAAAGACCTTCACTCTTCAAAATTCTAAGGCCAGGTGGCAGTGGAAAGCTCACTGGGGTCTCAAAGTGTAGAATCAGACTTGCAATGTCCAAGAAAGATCTGTGGATTCAAGACTTAATTTGAGTACAGGTTCAATAAATAATGTGAGATTCAGGGCTCATTGGCTTGTGACTTCAGGGCTCCATCAACAGATCGTCAGAGAAGTGCCAACTCAGTTTCTGAGGGCTGGTCAGGAGAAACACCCTTGGTCCTCCTGCTAGGTTGTTCAAGTTTTCCCTTAGTTCAGCAGTCTGAGTCTGAATTGAGCAGTGTCACTTTGCCCTCTAACCAAGTTCAAGGGCCCACTACTTCCTAGCAAGGTGATAGAGATAACTTTACCACTACTTTATATTTTAAAGTAAAATAAACTAAGATGTACAGCTTCATGTTCTCCTGAGTCAAAAGGACATATAATGGTTTGACTCTAAACAATATGATTTTTGATGTAACTCTCTTAGAACAGGCAATCAAGCATACCTAGCTTAATATTTGTCTGATTTAATGTGTCTTTTGGACTTTGGGAATATGGTTTACTATAAAATTCTATAGTTTCAAAGTTTATCTTAAAGTCAACTATGTACAACCTAGCTATGCTTTTTTATTACTAGGTTAAAAATATTTTAACCTTAAAACAAGGTAGAGAGGAGAATTAAAAAGTGGTTTAAATTACTCAGCATATCGTAAGAATGATAAAAATTACATTGGCAATTTCTTTTTCCAATTCCATAACTTTATTCATTTCCAAAGAAAGCTGGTTCTCATCAATAGACAATCTTTCTTCCTGACGAATCAATTTGGCCACAGAAATCATAAAATCCACATATGCTGTGCAAGCCTGAAAGAAATAAATAGTAAAGTATTGAAGAACCTTCTAAATATTCAGTGTTTAAAGTATTAGTTTTTGGTAGCAAATAAAGCAAAATAAAACAGAATTCCTTTCCTAAGTGCTAAAAGAAGTGACTTGTAAAGATTCTTTTAATTAGGACTTGGACAGAGGAATAAAGTATAAGTTCTAGTCCCATAATTTGTAGCCATTTGTCTATGGAAATTGTGTATGTTTCACTTTTCAATGGAGATATTTTGCCTTTATAAAAATGTAGCTGCAAAACACTTCTTAAGCAATAACATGTATTTTTCCTTAGATAACAAGTTCCTTAAGTCTTTTTTTTTTTTTTTTTGGTTTTCTTTGTTAAGACATAGCTACACACTCAAAAAATTTGATTAGAATATCTTCATATCTGCCTCAAGCATTAATTATAAGCTTTTGTTATTAGGTGCTTCAACACACACCTGTGTGTTTTAGGGTTTCCATAATTCTCCCATTTATTTGACATTTCACTATACAATAGCAAGATTTAGTTTTCATCTTTCTTCTAAGAAATCAGGTTCTTTTTATTTTATCTTCATATGCACTTTAATTTTTAAAAATAAGCTGAAAACTAGTGTGTTACTGACCTTTCATGGACTCTATAAATGTGTTATTCATGTTCAGTGGCATTGGAACCAGTGGACTTCAGTCCCATTTCTGATAAGCTTCAATGCATTGCTACTCATTAGCCATCATTATCCATTAAAATATAAGCTCATCTTGTTTAGACTTTACCCAAAACTCAAGTTTCTAGCAGCAGTTTTACTAGTGAAAGCAAGCAGTCATCAGCAGGAAAAAAATATATCAAACAACTTGGGGACAGGTGAAGCCTTCTATGCTTCCAAGACTTTGATAAAAAATAAAATAGCAAAATGAAAATATTACCAAAAAGAACCTATGCAAAATGTACAATTATTATTGCTCTGGGATGTTGACATACTGACATTCTGTGACCTTCATTAAAAAGTTCTATTTTCAGAGAGTCTTTGTAACCCTAGGAGACCTACCTAGTGCTTCCATCCACGCTTCTCAATAGGACAAACTTTTTCAGCTGTTAATCTGCATTTAAAAAAAATCACTAATATAGCGGGAATGGAATGATATTTTCACACATGTATTCCAAACTCCATTATTTTCCTATTAAAAGCTAATCAGAATTTTTGTTTCACTTTGTGGTAAATAAGCATGTCTAAGTTTATATGTCATGGGACCACCAAGTCCAAAGCATGAGCATGCAGTGTCTTGAACTGACTATATTTCAAAGCATGTAAATCCCTCTGCAATCAGCAGGGAATTACTACTGACTATGAGAAAGATGGCAATTTGAATTGTCTAATATTAAGCTACTGATATTTTTCCTTATTATATGAGCTATGTTTTTTGGTTAATGAGGTGAAAAAATAGTAATGGAAATCCTTGTGTATTTTGTTGATTCTGTAAACTTGTTCAACTTTGCTACTGTCTATCTACAGATGTATGTAACAGAAGAACTTTAGACAAGTCTTCTGGCCTGCTGAACTGGAAATGTTTCTCAGGAAACTGAAGCACATATCATCTTGCATCTTCAGTATAGTAGCATGGAATACACTTTCATTAATAAATTCTAGCCTGGTAACCACTCTTTTGTAACTGATTAAAACATGTATCTTATATTTCCTGGCTTCCAAATTTATCTAGTTCTTGTTCAAACCAAACCTCACTGCCATAGCTAAATCTATTTTACAAGACCTGATTCTACCTTAAAGTTTAATTTTCTTGTTAACTTATTTCTAAATAAATAAAATGCCTGGTGACTGTCAGGATTTGGGGAGAAAGTAATTAACACATCTTAATATTTAAATAATACTATGACCAGGTTATTTTTTTAAATTGAAATTTAGTTTTCTCCTTCTTGTAATTTAAAGAGCACTTAAGTTACCAGAGCAGAGACCAGAATCAGCTTCTTTTTTTTTTTTTTTTTGGAGTCATAAACTTCATTGAAGAAAGAGTAAATCAAGGACTGCCTGAGTGGTAGTCCTTTGTTAAAAAAGAAATTGTAAGCTTTAGCATTTACAAAAGCTGTTTAAAAGGGATAACTTGTCTTAAGGGGTAGGATAAAGCCCATGTAATAGAGATTTTGTGGTGTTTTAAGCTGTGTACTATCAGTGAGATAGTATTTACTAATTCCAATATCATGAATTATTACTGTAATTAAAATTATTTTCATTTTGAAAGACTAGGCAATGGTATTTATAAGCCAACTCTTTAGAAGTCAGCTCTCTAGAAGCTGACTCTTGCTTGGATTAAACAAAAACAACCAATGCTCATGTTTATATATTGTCAAAGAAGAAGAGAACAAAGCCATTTTACTACTGTCTTTTATGCTTTAGTATCAATGCTAATAAATGACAGCAAGACCCAGAAAGGAAGAAAAAGTTCTCCAGTCATCTGGTTAATACCTGGGAATATTGGTGGGCCAACTACTTTTTAGATCTGGCTGTCACTTCCAGATATTTTGTTCAAGACACCTAGCTCTTATCAATTTTCTATCTTCCCTCTCCTCAGAAGAAAATGTACAAAATGTAGAACAGGAAGTAACATAAAAGTCACAGAACTGTTATTCTTAGCTGTTGATGCTTCAGGATACTTAAGTGTCATACAGGAAGTTTGCTGGTATAACACACAGAGGACACGAAGTAGGAAACACAGAACACAGGGCAGGAAAGATGTTTCCCATCTAAAAGGCTTGGACATCTGGGCATGATGGTGCATGTCTTTAGTCCCAGCACTCAGAAGGCAAAGGTAAGAGGACTGCCATGAGTTCAAGGCTACCCTGAGACTACCTAGTGAATTCCAGGTCAGCCTGGGCTAGGGTGAGACCCTACATCAGAAAAATAAATAAAATAAAAGGCTTGGAAACTTCCTAGTTTAAGCAAGGTACAATTTCCAGCACAGGGATTTGCTCCCCACAGAGGAATGTGTGTAAACATACAGTCATATTGCCGAAGAGTAAAAATGGAAAACAGTCTGAACTCAAGCAGAACTATAGAACACAAGGAACGCAGGATCCAAGAGGCTAGACCTTGACTAATGTGGGGACTGAGTCAGTGTTTCATCAGACTATCAGAAAGAAGTTGGAGAGTCATATAAGTACTTCTAAAGTTTCCTGCCTATATTTGAAAAGGTGAAGATAGGTCTTTTCACAAACTGGGTTCAGTCTCCAAAATTCTCTTGTCCACTTTACTATGTTGCAAATAAAATGGTTATGTTCCTGTAAATTCACATAATGGGAAAAGTATGAGTCACCTTATATCCAGAAAGGAGAAAATAAGGCCAGTTTCCCTTGTAGTTTGTCTTATTTAGTCAGCAGTACTATAGATTGAAACTAGGTCCACCATACATATTGGCTGAACATCTGTAGGTTACACATTTTCTCTATAATGAGAGTCATTTAGAAAGTTATTTTAGGTCTTTTCACATCTATGTCACTTGTTTACATCTAAATCTAATACCATTTTTCATATCAATTACTACAGCCTCCTCTGATCTCTTCCTCCAGTACAGTGTAGTTTACAAACTGTAACCAGGGCCAAATGTTATCATATGTAAATTATTCACCTACTTTATTCCCAGTCATTTATTATCACATGCCATTTTATTGTCTTTATAACACTTTCCTAAATTATTTAATTCTTTCTTTATGGTCTCTCTTCTCACAGGAAAACATGAGTAATGTGAGAGCAAAAATATTGTTACCTTGGAATTCCCACTGACCAAGAAGTCTGCTACTTTAGTAAAGCTCTATGAATACTGAATGAGAATAATGAAGCTAAGATAAGCACATTAAGCAGGTTTCACTTAGTTCCCCTTTGACCAGAACTTCTTGTCTCAGCTTAAATCTTGAGCAGTTTCTCTCAGCTTGCATTTTGGGAGAAAGGCCAAACAAAATCACCTCTAAATTTAATCTCAGTTCCAGTCTGTGCTTACCCTTCCTAAGGACTAAAAATCTGATTTCTGAGTACCTATTGTCCTTGACTATACTTCAGGTCTGGCCACAAACTAATGTATTCTCTTCACAAAAATTATAGGGGCTTCAGTGGATTAGTCTTTTTTTCTCTTGTCATGTCTTGGGGAGACTATAGCATATCTGTAATTCCAAGAGGAAAATGGCTAATTGTCACTTATTACCTGACCAAAAGCCAGATTTTTACATCTGTATTGTTAGAGGAATCATCTAAAATTTTAAGACACCCAGAAAAAAGGAAGCAGAAATCTTAGTTTTTGATGGCTTTATTGCTGAATTCTACCAAATACTTAAGAAAGAACCACTATTAATCTTTTTCAAATTATTCTAAAAAATGAGCAATAGTTCAAATATCATTTTATAAGACCTAGTCTGATATAAAATCCAAACAATTACACTATAAGAAAACAAACAAACAAACAAAAAAACTGTGGGCAAACATCCTTGGTTATAAACATAGGTAGCAAAAAATCTTCAAAAGCAATGTTAGTAAAGCCTATTCAACAGAACATTAAAGAGACCATTAACCATGATCTAGAGGGATTTAGCTCAGGGCTTCAAAGATGGCTCAATATAATTAAATCAATAAATGTTACACCCTATGTTAAAAAATGAAGTACAAAACTCAATCATCTGATAGATACAGGAAAATACCTGGAAAAATTCAAGATACATTAGTGATTTTGAAAAAAAACTTAAAAAATATATATATATATAAATTTATTTCCTCCTATTAAAGGTCATATATGACAAATCCACAGGTAACATAATACATAATGATGAAATTGAAGGCTTCTTCTCTAAGAACAGTAATAAAATAAGGATGCACACTTTTTCTACTTCTTCATAATATACTGTAAGTCCCAGCCAGAGCAATTAGGCAAGCAAAAGAAACAGCACACATTCATATGGGAAAAGAACAAATGAAACTATCTTTAAAATTCACACACACATACACACCAGAAACAGTTGCATCTATATAGACAAAAATGAACTATGTGAATAGGAATTAACAAAGCAATCCTATAATAGTTTGTATTGATTGTTAACTTGATGGGGCCCAGAATTACCAGTGAGGTATTATGCAGGTTAGGTTAGCCTCTGTGCAGACCACATATGAAGGATTATCTCTATTAGGTAAACTAAGGGGAAGACCAGCCTTACTTGTAGTCCACATCACTCCATGTGCTATGATTCTGGACTACATAAGAAGGAGAGCATTGGCTGAGCAGCAGTATCCATAACTCTCTGCAGTATGGACCTGCTTCAAGTTCCTGCTGCCATGCCTTCCCAAACATGACGGGTTGTAACTTGGAACTGTAAACTGAAATAAGCCCTTCTTTCCTGAAATGTATTTTTTTCAGATGTTTTGTCTTAGAAATAAGAAAATAGCAGGGCTGGAGAGATGGCTTAGCGGTTAAGCGCTTGCCTGTGAAGCCTAAGGACCCCGGTTCGAGGCTCAGTTCCCCAGGTCCCACGTTAGCCAGATGCACAAGGGGGCGCACGCGTCTGGAGTTCATTTGCAGTGGCTGGAAGCCCTGGCGGGCCCATTCTCTCTCTCTCCCTCTATCTGTCTTTCTCCCTGTGTCTGTCGCTCTCAAATAAATAAATAAAAAATGAACAAAAAAAAAAAGTAAAAGAAAATAGCAAATACAAATCCCACTTACAATAGCATCAAAGATAGGGCTAAATTTTATTAAGCTCTAGCAAAGCACACACATGGCCACTCAACTCTAGCTTACATTTCTGCACTACCACTATTATTTGGTAGTAGCAGCACGACAATGTTTCAAACAATCAAATCCTTAGAGCTTCTGTATCACTTAAATAAAAGGAAACTATAGTTGGATATGGTGGCTCATAGTTGTAATTCCAGTACTTGGGAGGCCCAGATAGGAGGATTGTCATGAATCTGAGGCCAGGCTGGAGTTACACAGTTTTAGGACAGCTTGAGTCACAAAACACATTTTTTTAAGAAACAAAACAAATGATTAATTAACTATTTAGCTAATTAAAAATAAAAGGAAACTATCCAGCACTTTCCCTCTTTTCTTTCTTTTTCTTTTTTCCCATGTACTGAAAATGAAATAGCCACAGGCAACCAACGCAACAGACCTCCAGAGAAAGCTGACATTACAGCAATAGAATCAAAGATAATTCAGGTCCAAGGGATGCCCATGCATGCCTATAATAGAATCAAAGACAGTTCAGGTCCAAGAGTTTCCATACATCCCTGCCTCACCCAGACTGTCTGTTTCAGGTACAGAATGAGAGACAAAAATAAGGGGTTTTCAGAAAGACCTGGATGGAATTCAGAAGAAAGCCAGACCTCAGACAGTTAGCCTGTCTAGTGCTGGAAAGCACTACATGAGCTACTGGGGGTGAGGGGTAGATGGCCAACAATGATCTAAACAACCAGAGATTTAAGCTATTCAGAAGCAAACACCCTGATAAGATGTACACACCATTGCAATAGTGGCACACAGCCTCAGTGGGTAACCAATAGCTTTCTGATTGGCTAAGAGATACACTCAGTGGAAAGGAACCCATATCTGGAACTGGGAACCAGATCAGAATACTATGGAGACAAAGATTATTTTATCCAGTGTCAAGTTCCCAGTAGTCATTGGCTAAAAGAGGGGCTACATAAATCAAATTCTCCCTAAATTAATAATGCTTATCCCCTTGACCTGTGCTGACTTCACTCTCCATTGGAGAATCTGTTTTTCTTTTCCAGAAGGTAGTGAGAACGAAGAAGATAAACTACCCTTTACACTTCAGCCAAGCCCCAACTGAAACCACAGAGGAATTGAGATGAGCAAGAATGCAGCTTTCATGGTGAGCCTGACAATCAGTACCAGGGTGAGGGAGACAGACTGAGAATACTCAACACCTACCAAAGCAGAGACCCAGAGGAGCCTAAGAGCGCATCACTGAAGTAGACTTAAAACTCACCCACCACAGTTCAAAAAATTTTTCAGAATAGGGAGCAGAAAGATTGTCAGAGCCACAGGTTGAGACTTCATGCCCAGAAGCATTCCCTCCCCCCAAATAACTAACTACTGCTCCCACAGGCATAAACTACAACCCCATGGTGAATACCTGCAACCTCACTGAGGAGCGTCCCCAGTGGAATGGGGGCAGGGATGAGTGAAAAGAGGGTACCAATACATGATGATGTATCCATATGAAACATCTTGTTAATAATAAACATTAAAAAAAGAAAAAAAAGGTGTCTTATTTCAGCTACCATAATTTTGAGTGTATTACTATAGCTCAGCCTAGATCCAGCCAAATAAAATTTACAGTGCCTAAAGGGACAAGAAAACCAATATAAATAAATGAATCATCAAGATGATGACTATTAATACCACCTCAATGTGACCCAACAGGATCAAAGGAAAATTTGATTTATTTCTCAGTTACAAAATAATTATGAGAAAAATATCTATAGAGAAAATACTTTCCTTAAATAGCTAATACTATACATTATTCATTTTGTCAACTGATATTTCTTTCATCAGTAAAAAGAAATACATCTATATCCACAAGGTAGTAAGCTTAGAAAGCAATATAAGAAAACTCTGGGACCTCCAGGAAAGCCAGCAATTGTTTGAGATACGATGCCCATGGACTATAGGTTGTCTACTGCTAGATGCAAAGGGTGAATGCTGCTGCCTGCATGAGTCTCTGCAAGTCAGAGCACAAAGTTCTGGAAGGGTGCCTTTTCCTGGTTGGTTCACTCAGTCCCTCTTCCTAACTAACATCACTGTGATAAATCCAACCATTTTAAAAAATGATTTAATTATGTGAAGGAAAACACTTCAAATGGACTTTTCAGAATGGATCATATGATTTAAAGACTAAGGGTCAAGATACAAAAAAGAACTTTCCTGTTTATTTTTACTTCCATTAGTCTACTGAGAATGTGCATTCTATCAAAGGTATTTCATTTTTATATGTGGTATTGTGCCTTTCTTAAGGAAAGAACATGATTGTTTAAATTTGGCTCCAGTTGTGTTCATTAATTATAGGTTTGTGTCAGATAGTTCCATAGTTTGTTTTTGTTTCTTTCCAACACTTGCTTTTATTTACCTCTTTATATATCCCAGTACATTCATAGTAGTCTCTGGAAGGAAGGCCAAATCGAGGTTGGTCAAACTATAAAAAAATATATATACATCAAAGAAAATAAATCAGTCAGCAAGTGTAAAATACGTGGACAGAGTACACATATGCATGTCTATGTAACTACATGGACCTAGTTCTCCCAGTATCATAAAGGCAGTCATCAGAAATTGAGTAAATATGTACTTAGGAAACAGTCTCCACTCTACTTAAAAGTGATAAATGCATGGGCAATTAAATAACCTGAGGAGTTGTACTATAAATACTTGATGAAAAATGAAGAAAACTTGAACTGAAAAATATGCTGAGAAGGACTTTAATCTAGAGCAGAAAATACAAGCAAACACAGGCATGACAGCATCCTGGCCTAGGGAGATCTTAAGTTACACATTTACAAGACTTCCCAGCTTCCTAATATTCTAGTATGTTCCCCTGAGACACATGTTTATTTTTGTTAATGGAAATAGGTAATATACTTCAAGTCTCTTTGGATGGGAGGTGGTAAAGGTATGGAAAACCTCTATCAAAATTCTAGAGCCTATTAGCCAGTGTAAATCTTGCCAGAAATCTTGAGATCCTCTTCTATAGTGAGATGGAAAATATTTTCCCTCTGTTCCCAAGAAAGCTATAGTCTCAGAAGGACTTCGGCAGATGCAGGATTGGGAATGTGAGAGAGATTCATTGCTACTCTCATCTCAGATACTGATGTTAAAAATGAACTAGGTACACTTGCAACTTTTTAAGCCTACTATCTATGCAGTGCATGGCAAATGGCTGCAAGAGGAAAGAGAGGTTAAAATGGGACTCCCAGCAGTTCTGAGGAGCCCAGACCATTATGGAAGAAATGTAAACAAAAGAATGATGTAGGAGGAACTACACAGCTTCTGCATATAAAGGGCCGTGCTCCTTTCCAAGTTAGTAAGGTGTATACACAAAATGATGGTATTTGAGATTCAAAAGGTTTAGAGGGGAGAAAAAGAGCTGGGTTCACTGCCCTTCATAATAATAATAAATATTAATATTGATTAATTAATATTAATAAATATGACCATAAACCTTTTTGCAATGGTGAAATAGTATCACTTGTAACTTTTAATGCACTGTTTTTTATAGGAGATTAATGAAAGTTTTATACAATTCTTAGTTTATTCTAAACTCATTCTTGTGATGTGTGCCCTCTAAATAACTGGTTTGTATCTGAAACAACCTAATAAAGCTATTTTGAAAGAATGTCACTTAATTTACCTTAATTGAGATAAAAGTACATTCTTTAGTGAAAACCAAAATTGTGTTTAAAGTACCATTTGTTTTTGAAAGCCATGAGGAATTTATGCTTTCCAGAACTTCATTGCTTAATTAAACCAAAGCACGCTCTTTTCATGAAATAAACAACAACAAAAATAAAATCCAGGACCTTTTTCTCAAAAGGAACCAGGAGAATTATCTAAATGGGCAACAAAAGTGCAAGGTGAATATCTAAAATATAACATAAATAAAATACTTTTAGAAGTAGGACTGCATGTATAAGAGACAAAACATGCATTTATTACTACCTTGTTCATGCAATGAAAGTAAAAATGTGAATTACTAAATATAAATACCAACAACAATGTACATAGAAACATTATTAGAATTTAATGATACCTGGTTGCTTTACAAACTTACATGAATTATATGATTAGTAGAATTTTTATCATCAGTACCAACAAAGAAGTTAATAAGGACTTTTTTTCCATATTTAGCATTTAATTGAGCAATAGATTTCTCAGCTGTCCAAGTAGTACCTAAAGGAATGAAAGGTGAGTCATATTTTTAGAAGCTTTGGTTCATTATTGATACTATAATAGTTTCATGTACAAATTATCTCTTTTAAAAAGAGTAAAATTGTCTTACCATATGTTTGCTCCCAGTTTTCTGTCGCTACTGGCCATCCATATATATCTGGTAACAGTTTGAGTAGAGGTTGTCCACCTCTACTATCAATAGCAGCTTTTGAAAACAAAGTACTCAATATGAAGACTGATCAAAATTTTGAACAATTATATACATATTACCAATTAAACCCAAATTCAGAACACTTACATTCATTTGTACAAGACCTGTACAATGTTTTTGCTTTCTGTACTGCTACAATATCTTCAGGTTTGGACTCCTGAAGAACATCTGAAACAAGGGCATTTAGCAAAGATGCATCAATAAAACTGTTGATTTTCAGCTATAATTCATATTTTCAACATAGGTTCAGTTAAAACAAATGCTTCTCTCCCTTTCTCTTCTAAAACACTATGGGATTAAAAAACACAAACTTTTTACCAGATTGTCATTCCTAGCATAGAACTAGAAGTTAGCTCCATTAACTATGGTAGAAGCATGTCTTTTATTTTTATTTATTTGTTTGTTTGTTTGTTTGTTTGTTTGTTTTTTGAGGTAAGGTTTTTGCTCTAGCTCAGGCTGACCTGGAATTCACTATGTAGTCTCAGGGTGGCCTCAAACTCATGGCAATCCTCTTACCTGTGCTGGGATTAAAGGTGTGAGCCACCACCCCTGGCAGAAGCATGTCTTTTTGACTGCATTATCTTTCCATTTGTGGGAATACTGATGTTTTCTGCTCTGCCATAAGGTAACAGTTACTGTTCTTTGAACTTGAGATTAAAAACAAAACAAATAATACAAAGGAATTTAGGGATGGTCCTGCTGATGGCTAGAAAGCAATTATCTTTGTGTAATTCTGCTATTAATATTCCAAATGAATTGTTCCACTTGGTTAGATATTACAAGACAGAAAAAAGTCCCTCAAAATAACTTCCAGAGGTATAGAAAATAGACTACTCCAAATATTCTCCTGTCTTATATCAATGTAAGCATGGGGCTAAGGTAGGGAAGAAATTTTTATTGGCAATTATTTAATACTTCATTTCTATAAAATGGCCTAAACTTATCATCTCTTGGGATGAAAGACTTTAATTTCTCGTGAATCTACGATTGGAAGTAATAATGCTAAAAGATATCAACATATCCCTTTCACAGTTTACCACTTTAAGAGAGCCTCAACAAAGGACTATGATCTTGGAGATATTATCAACTCTAACCTTTTAAAACACTGCCTATAATAGCTAACAGCTATATCTTAAAAAGGAGATATATAAAGAGAAATGTTTAATGAATAAATACAATCTCCACTCACCTTTCAAAACAACTTCTAGCTCATCTCTTAAAATGTCAAAATTACTGTAACGGGAACTGGTCTCAGGAATGACGTTGCGTTTCAACCAGCCCCCACAGGCATATTTGAAAAAGTCTGTACAAGGCTCAACCATGGCATCCATGTTCTGGATCAGTCGAGCAGCTGAAAGACAAAGGAGAGGACTAAATAAAATGAAGAGCATATTCCTTAAGAGTTTGGGAGTTCCTTCTTTCTGGTGACACCAACTATTCCTTTTTCTTATTTATGTAATTGTCTACTTTGATGGCATGATGAGCATTATTTGTGTATAGTCCTCTTCTTTCCTTTATGATAGAGGGTTCATTTTGCTTTTTAAATTTTTATTTGAGACAGGGTCTCACCCTTGCCCAGACTGTCTGTAACTTTCTGTGTAGACCAGGCTGGACTTGAACTCACAGCAATCTGCCTGCCAGTCTACTCGGTGCTGAAATTATAGGCATGAACCACCACATCTAGCCCACATTTTAATTTAATTTTTTTATTGTGTGTGTGTGTGTGTGTGTGTTGGCACATGTGTGGAGGTCAGATGATTTTTGGTGTCAATCCTCACTTTCTACCTTGTTTGCAGAATTTTTCATTCGTATTGTTCATTGCTGTTTTTGCCAGGCTAGCTAGCCCAAGAGCTTTCAAGAAATTCTCCTGTCTCCACTTCCCTTCTCACTGTAGGTACACTGGGGTTACAGATGTTTGCTCTAGCAACTGGCTTTTATGTAGGTTCTTAGAATCCAAACTCAGGTATCCAAACTTGAAAAGATAAGTACCTTATCCACCCAGTTATCTCCCCAGCTCCAGTTCTATCCTTTTATTCTTGAGTTGTTAGGCTTGAGAGTCCTCCATCCTAAGTGTCTCAGACTCTCCTCACCCTAATATGTGATGACCCGACTCTCCACTGAATTTCTTACTAGTGACTATTTCAGAAAGACCCCCACCCCACCCCACAAAAAGAAGAAGGAGGAGGAGGAAAAGAAGGAGGAGGAGGAGAAGAAAGCAGCAGCATGCTGGTTTATTTTGCTATGGTGATCCTGGCCTGGGATTAACATGTCATTCTTTGATAACTATTGCTATGTCTCCTTTTCATGGTATTGTGACTTTTCAAATATTTATGAAACTGCAAAGATGTGGGATTGCTTAATGGATTTTTATCAGTTCAGTAAGGATCTGAAGTCAGTTATTATTCCTTGAATTCTTCACACAAAAGTTTTGCAATTCAAATTCACATTCAATTTGCATTTGTTTATGTAGTCTTTTATTATCAATTTGGCTGTAAGCTTGTTAGGTTTTCTTATGGCCACTCTATTTATCTTTGAGAACTGTGATGAAAATGCAAATTAAACAACACTGAATATTTACAGTATGAGAACATAGTATCTACTAGATGTAGTAACTGATAAAATATGAATTATTACAGTCTGAAGACTGAAATATGCCCCAAGGCCCATGATGTCTACATATAGAATACAGAAAATTCTACTATGGTCCTCACTTCCTGTCTCAAAATAGGTTGAATGAAAAAGAGGCAACTGACAGCTCATCTATATCAAGAGAGTATCTATTCTTAAACAAGCTTTGTAAAGCACTTTGTTTTCTGAATCAATTAACTAAAATCTTCAGATAATTGCTCAGCAAGGTGAAAATTTCCAACTTGGTATGGAAAACCTTTTTTGCAACTTATCCTCAAATCCCCAATTCTAATCACTTTTTGGACATGTTTTCTTGTTGAACACCTCAGGCTCCAGATCTTTAATCCCTTTGAATAATACCCAAATCAGCCTTCTCTCAACTTTATGTTCTGGCATAGAATACAATTTTGAACATATACTCAGATTTTGGATAAAACATTGTTTTTCTTCCTTCCCTTTGGCTGATTGATAATCATCTAGCCTGTTTTCTATACCTGTCTTTACATGATAAATGGAACATAGTTTATATCTTCATTTTATTAGAATTATAATTTTCTGGTTTACATTAATATCCCTCTCCTTTTACACATTGTGCTCAGCTTTCAGAGAAAACTCAAAAGACTTTGTACTGGCTATAACCTTACTTGCTTAGAAATGTCAGTAGCATGTCACTTGCTGGGTTAAATTATAAACTCTTTAACTTGATCTTGTAGCTTTTGCCAGATGGACCACAAGTCTCCCCATCTTCCATCTTACTGCCTACATTTTTGTTCATCTCTGTTCCCAGCAGACAGGCCTACTAAATGCATTAGATTATTTCTTTGTTTTCTGTGCAGCCTTTTCTCCTGACCTCCTCATCCCTTATCTTTTAATTCCCTCTTACATTCTTTCCAAATTCTACCCATCATTCAAGGTTCTAATCTCCTTTCTTCTTTCTCTCTTACATCCTCTGAGCTCATGACTTTACCAATCTTTAGTGAGCATGTGAAACTACTTTGGGTTTTGTATTGTGGACACCTACCCTGCCTGTCCACCTAACCATTCTGTTGATGTCATTAACTCCTTTGTATAACGATTACCTGGTACCTAAGTAACAGGGATGAAATTTTTTATGTCTGTGTGTAACTGAATCATGTATCCTCTTATACCTCCCACACACATCCTTCTCCTTCCACAGAAGGTTCAAATCTTGTTTCACCATCTCCAACATTCATACTTCTTTCCTATTCTCATTCTCTCTCTCTCTCTCTCTCTCTCTCTCTCTTTTTTAACCTGAACTGTGGCCCCAGGTCTTATCCCACCTGGATTTACCCAGTACATTGCAAGGAGATTAATGCTCTCAAAACATTTCAGCCTGCTGTTTTCCACTCAAAGGTTTTCAATACTGCACTTTGCATTCATAATAAATCTAGATTTCATAGCATATTCTTGACTTGACATAGCTAATGAGGCTTCTCTCCTCTATTTTCTCATATAAGCCATCTGTCCCAGCTAAATGAGTACATGCAGTTTCTGCCATGGAACACCTTATAGTTTTCTGCTTCTATAACTGTGAATGTTCCCAGAGCCCATCCCTGCTACTATATTCCTTTGGTATTTTTTCACCTTCTGAAAGTCCAGGCATTTTCAAACCCCAAGTCAAATTTTCTATTTGAATGAAAAGCTGTCTTCCCAATGCTCATTTAAGCTTGATTCATACTCACTTTGGGATGCAAATTCATTTACTCCATGTACACAGGGACTCTATAAGATACATTCACCAGTTCTTTCCCAGAGTCAAACACTATGTTTATTCAAAACTTATAAGGGAAAAATCTAGCCTTAATACATCAAGAAAATTTTAGAGCTGGGCATGGTGGTACATGCCTTTAATCCCAGCACTTGGGAGGCAGAGATAGAAGGATCACTGAGAGTTCGAGGCCACCCTAAGACTGTATAGCAAGTTCCAGGTCAGCCTGGACTAGTGTGAGACCTTAACTCGAAAAAAAGAAAGAAAGAAAGAAAGAAAGAAAGAAGGAAGGAAGGAAGGAAGGAAGGAAGGAAGGAAGGAAGGAAGGAAGGAAAGAAAGAAAAGATTAGAAAACCTACTTAAAAATTTTAGCAAGGAAAATTCCCTAGGACTTTGGAGCAAATTAAGATATGATTGTGGGAAAAAGTCAAAATCAATATTTCAAATGGAAGATGACTATTTCTTTTTAAGTGAAGAACCAGTAAATTAGAGCCTGAAAGATATGCTGACCATAGACCTTTTAAGACCACTTTGTACAATTTCACACAGCCTTTCTCTTTAAAAATTCAAAGTAGATAATGTAAAAGCTACTGTCTTCTAAGGAGCACATTTCCCTCTCTGGAGAAATAAATGGCTTATGCTGTAACACCATAGAACTCCATAAACTACTGAAAATAGTAGTAAGTAAGCAATGAATACGTAGAATGAACAATGAAAGTAATAAGCAAACCTCCCTGCCTATTTAGAAATATCACATACCCTGTTTAACATTCTACATAGAAAGGATGGGTGTGTTCTGTACTAACAAGTACAAAATTCGTTATGTGAATGCAAGTGTACTTCCCACACTTCTAATCAGGAAATCGGCCTTGCCTTGCAGATTGGCCTTCTTCTCCTGACCCCCAGTAGAGTTAAATTTACATCTGTCCAGCCCACCAAAGAAACAGACAGGCAGAAGACTGGGAAAAGACAACTCTACTAACTCCTTCCGGTGTCACTTGGTAAATTCCCTTTGACCAGAGAACTCTCTGAGTATGGGTGCTTCCAATTACTTCAAAGAGAGCTCTGATGAATATTTTGGGGCCATGGGCCAAAGCCAGTCACAGGCTAGCACTTTTATACTAGGTCTTTGATCAATCTTCCTTTAATCTCTTATCATGGGCTGATTCTCATTTTGCACCTTATCCGGACCTCCTCTGTGCTGACTTTTCTTTGAAGTCAGCAGTAGACTTGTGGGTAGAAGGGCTGTAGGAAACAGCCGCGCAACTGTCAAACTGGTTGTAATTGTTTTTATGTTTTGTACTTTGTTTTGAATTACTCAACCTTTCCACATAGCCACACCTAGGCCCTTCAGATCTGTGGGTTTCTGACTTCTGAATAAACAAATGTGGCTTAAAATCAAACAAAATTATTCACCTTAATAAGTAAACAAAAATAAAGTAGGTCAGGAAAATGTTTTTACACAAAGTGTTGTTAAGCAAGTGTAAAATGGAAAAAAAGTACCATTTTAAAAAACCCTATATAAAAGCACAGAAACTAGGTGAATGCATATTAAGGTATTGACTGTAGTTATATCTAGGTGGATTAGCATGTTTTACTTTGTATTATTTACTAATCTTTATGGTCCACTTTGTATTAAATGTACATACATTGCCCATGCAATAAATAACAAAGTTAATTTTGTTTTTTTTTTGATTTTCCAAGGTAGGGTCTTGCTCTATCTAGTCCAGGCTGAGCTGGAACTCACTATGTTGTCTCAGGGTGACATTGAACTCATGGTAGTCCTCCAACCTGTGCCTGCAGAGTGCTGGGATTAAAGGCATGCACCACCACAGCTGGCAAAGTTAATTTTTAATTTAAGAAAATAATCACATAAAGACAAGAAAAGTCATTTTCTATTAGTAATGAGCTTATTTCCTATAAATGACAATTCTGAATGTTCTGGGTTTATAGTAAGTGACACACCATTTTTTTTTCTAACTAATCTCAACAGTCTCCAAATTTATTTGACTATAAGAATTTGAGAATGAGCTCAGCTAGCATCTTGGAACCCATTAATTACTATACCCATTAGTGGGTGTATATTGTAGAGGTACTACCTGTGGAAGTATTAACTGTGGGGGTATTAACTGTAAGATGCCATAGAAGCAGAAAAAATGTTTGGCTTCTTAAATAATGCATACCAAGCCAGCGTGGTGGCACACACCTTTAATGCCAGCACTCAGGAGGCAGAAATAGGGGGACTGCCATGAGTTTGAGGCCACCCTGAAACTACAGAGTGAATTCCAGGTCAGCATGGACTAGAGTGAAAACCTACCTCAACAAACCAAAAAGGAAAAAGAAAATCATTAAATAAGGCATACCTGTCTCTAATCCTAAAGTTCTGCAAGTTTTCAGTTATATAAGAGTATGCATTTTTTCTCAAAAGTAGCAGTTAGTAAGTGGTTGAATCCAGGATGTGCATTTCAGTACGTGTTTGTTTGGCTCTAAGCTTAAGCTCTCCTTTCATGTGATGGGTCCAGAAGAATGAGCTATGTGCCACAGCCATCTCTTCCATTACTTTCCAATTATCCTTTATTGTGTCCTTTCTCTGCCCTCTTCTTTACTTTCTCTCCTCCAAGCCATTCTGCAATCACAGCTTCTCTCCTTGCTGGACAAAAGCAGGGCAGAGTATCAAGACTTGGGGCAAGGCTGAGGTTGTATCTCAGCAGGAAAAAATACTTGTCTAGTGTATGTATAACCCTTGGTTTGATCCCCAGCGCCACCAAACACACACACACACACACACACACAGACACACACAAAATCTTTGTTCTGTCTTTGAATGCAGATGGTTCTTATCACAAGGTCTTTTATATTTGCATACCCTGCCTTCCAATAGTACCAATAGTGTTCTAGTTGAAAATAGGATTTTTGGCGTGACACACAACAAATATTTTATTGTTTATGTATATATTTCCTAGAGGACAGTTTTCTAGTCCTATGTGTGCACATACATTTTACAAGCAATTTCTGCATGTGCTCCTGAAAAAAAACTGGGAGAACATGAAATCAGTATGATTGCCATAAGAGCAAAGGAATTTCCTGGACATTACAGTACTTCACTGATTATTTTTCATATGAATGCAGAATGAATTCCTTAGGACTTCAAAAACAAATATGGATCCTTCTTGCTGTTCATGGGAGTTTTGGTTTCTAGACACATCACTAATACTTAATTAGTAAATACTAGAGAAAGGTCAAACTTAGGTCCTTGTGAGCCTCTGATCAATTAACCAATACCCAAGTTTGTTTCATGTGTTTCTGTTTAAAGACACCTCATTTACAATATACTATCAATTCCTTAACCTACAAATCATGCCGATAACACTATAATTAATGAATACACTATGTTTAATTCATAGTTATTTTTTTTTGTTTGTTTGTTTTCCTGTAATTCAAACTGTAGCCTTCTTGGGCTTAACAACACTGGGTAGCATTTCAACACTGTGTTGTAACCATTATGAACAATGAAAACACCAACAAAATGCATGAAAACAAGAAAATGTGGCACAAATATATTGAAAAACAGCTCTGTATTATAGTTTTCTTGTTTGTTTGCAATGGGAACCTGTGTATATAGAGATTCAGGTTTTTTTTGTTTTTTTTTTTTTCTCTCTTTTTGCCCATCTGAGAGTCACTATGGAAAAGTCTGGGCTCTTTCCCAATTACTATTCTGCTTCAGAAGTCTTTTTTCATTGTTTATTGTAGGCATTTTAAATAAGTTAGTCATTTACAATGTGCTTCAAATAGATACATCTTTCTCTATGGCAAATTTCTAATTGATTATTCTTGCTCTGCACCTGAGAAGTACAGGGAACCACACCGGAACAAAACTGTCTAGTTTATTCTCTTCAAATTGGTCTAAGCCTTCTGTTACCTGACCCCAAACACAAAATGTTCTGCTTTCAGTATTTTAAAACAACTGACTACTCTGGAAATATTCAGAAGTCAGAGAAATGGTGGGACACCCAACAACATATGCTTCTGGGATAATTTGTAGGACACTAATTTATATTCAAACTTTTTTACTTTGTTAACATATACTAAGCCCGATACTGCTTTTGTAAACCCTGTTAATGGGAAAATCTCCTTCGGCATCATTCAGATGAAAGTGCCAGTGATGTTATTCCCCTGCAGTCCCCGACCTCCAACCAAAATTAGGGTGAAGTTATAACATTTAGAAAAAATACCAGAAAAATACAATGTATCCACAACTGGTAACAGAGGACTACATTTAAAAGACAGCAGTGTGGAAACTAGAATCTAGGAGACCATTCCTGAAACAAAAATGACCAAAATTTAGCAAGCACATGGACTTTAACATGCATAAAAATCAAGCAGCTTTCACCACAAATATTCTGGATTTCTTCACAGTCTACTCTTTATTTTTACATAAAAATTCTTCCCCCAAAGTGCTTTTGTAATGCTTTGGTTGGGTAAAAATGAATATAGGGTATTCCATATGCTGAATGTAATCTTCACACTGATTTATCAGTTATTTAAACAAACCTGTAAACCAGTTTGTGCTCCAGGCCAGGCTAGCCAAGGACAACATTTCTACTTGCCTAGTTGGTTGGCACTTAAAAAAGGCATCACAAGCGCTAGAGATGTAGGTCAATTGATACAGTGATTGTGTAGAATTCACAAAACTCTAGATTTGATTCCTAATACTACAAAAACCATGTGTTGTAGTAGGTACATGCTTTTAATCCCAGCATTCAGAAGGGACAGGAAGGAGGATCAAAAGTTCAAGGTCATCTTCAGCTACATAGTGAGTTCTAGTCTAACCTGAGATATACAAGACTGTCTTAAAAGGAAAAGAAGAAGAAAAAGAAAACATCATTTCATATCTGTTTAGATACTGTAAAAGATCTGCAAGAAGTCTCTGTGCCTAGTAAAATTACTCTGTACAGCTGTACTATGAAGTAAGTAGATCTATTTTTGGTGGTCTGGCTTGATGAATATTAGTTTAGATGCTCCATGACTTACAATAGACTTGATCATTTCAAACTCATAATAAGATAAAAACATCATTAAGTAGAAAGCATACTTAATATGGCTTCTGAGCATCATGGCTAAGCATTATAGCACATTGCAGCATTGCCCATTGTTCATGACCACATAGCTGATTGGAAACTGGGACTCCCTGCTGCTAACCAGCAATTTTGGAGAATGTCATTCAGACTATCACTAACCCTGGAAAAAGACCCAAATTAAAAGTATAGTTTCTAAGAATTCTTGTTGCTTTTACACCATCATGTTAAGTACCTTCTGCATAAATGTGACTAATTTACTTTAAATACATAGACTTGAATTAGTTACTTCTTCATTACTGGGACTAAAATACTTGACAGAAACAACTTAAGGAAAAAAGGTTTTATTTAGGCTAACAGTTTTACAGGGTTCAAGTACATTATGGTAGAGAAGCACAGTTTACATTTTGGTGGGACAGATGGGGAAAGAAGGACTGCAGGCACCCTGTGACTTTCTCCTTTTGCTCTCCTTTACTCTGTCTGTGTCCCCAGCCCATGACCTGGTGCAGCCCACATTCTGGAAAGGCCTTAGTTACTTCTGTATCTAAATATTCTTAAAGATATACCCACAGGAATGCTTCCTACATGATTCTAAACCCAGTGAAATTCATAATGAAGATTAACCGCCACAGGCTATATTTATAGCAATATAAATATGTGTACATATAAATGTGCACACACACATAGGCACAATCATATATATAATGAACCTATAATCCATTTACCATCAGACTTAAAGACAGAGTACAAATCATAGGGTTTTTATTCAACAAAGAAGTTTAAATGCAATATTACTACTAATCAAAATGAACAAGAGCCAAAATGCACCAAGCACTTCATGCTGGTACTTTTATTTGTTTGCATTTAAACATTTATGGTAAATATATTTTCTTACTATTTTGAGATATAAAAATTTGGGATAAGTTACTTGTGTATAGCATAACATCATTGATAAGTGGCAAAGGATTCAATTCACCTAGTATTTAAAGTCCATACTCAAGTGCTATGTTAAACCACCTTTTTGGCTTCAATTCTTTTCCTCAATTATAATAATTCTAAAAAGTAGGGAATATTATTGCCCAAATTTTAAAGAAATCTAGGCTCAGAATAGATATATGCCTAAAACCATTAAAAGGAATTGAGATCAACCCTAATCTAATTTTAAGCTGATGTTTTCCATGGTATTTCTCTGCCCTAACTACAATATTACTAAAGAAATATCAAAAGGTCTCTAGAGAGAGGGAGACAATGCAAAGCAAGTTATATACCAAGAACTGTTTTGTTTTTCATTTGCTGCATAATAACATGTTGTTGCAGTCAGGTTTGCATTGCTGGCAGAAATCGTCCAACCAAGGGCAGCTTGTGGAGAAAAGAGTTTTATTTTGGCTTACAGGCTCGAGGGGAAGCCCCATGATGGCAGGGGAAAACGATGGCATGAGCAGAGGGTAGACATCACCCCCTGGCCAACATAAGGTGGAACACAGCAACAGGAGGGTGTGCCAAACACTGGTGTGGGGAAACTGGACATAACATCCATAAGCCCTCCCCCAACAATACACTCCCTCTAGAAGGCATTAATTCCCAAATATCCATTAGCTGGGAATCTAGCATTCAGAACACCTAAGTTTATGGGAGACACCTGAATCAAACCACCACACATGCATACAACTAGATGAGAGGTTTTCATCTCATTTGGCCCTGAACTTTAGAACCTTCAAGTCTAATGGACCTACAATAATAATCTTTAGTTGGTTATCCTCCAATCAATGAAATTCTTCACCCTTATGGCATAGTTCATTTGAATGAATGGCTCTTACCAATAGGGATTACTCCAAAATCCACAACCAAAATATATTGTGATAATAACTGAAGGCAGTTTAATGCTGTTACAGTTAAGTTAAAGTACCACAAGTCTAAAAATAATTATTCTTTTTCAGGTCTGATTTGCATTTTGAATCTGAAAAGACATTGCTGGCTTTAAAGAGCTATTAGAGGTAATACTGTGATTTAAATATAATATATCACTAAAAATAAGTTATTAGCTTTGCTGTTGCTGATAATGGTGAATAATAACATTACTTTTTAAAACTGAAGCTATGAAAGGTCATAGAAAGGCCACACTGCTCCCTCAGTAACACAAGAGGTAGATCTCTAGTTCTTGGGCAATGGGGATGCCTCTGAAAAGGAAACAAGGAGAATATACACCCATTTTCCTCTTAGTTAAACAGGTTATTTTGGAATGACCAGTGGACTTCGATGATATGCAATTACTAAGAAAAACTCAAAGCCTTTGCTTAAATTTTTGTTAGGTAGTGGTACAGAGGTCAAACTAGATCTAAATGATTCTATAATGCTGCCTAAAATGCAGTCAAATGGTAAAATGGCTCTTGTCTGGGAAGCACTGTAAATTTAATGCCTATTAATTAATCAAGCATTTACATGATACAAGACCATGTTAATTTTTTTACTAAGTAAATAGGCCTTTCCTATCATTAAAGGTCCAGAGGATTATGCTACATTATTTGTCTTCTCCAAAAGATATTCCCCTCAGAACCATGAACATATTCAGAATTTTTAAAATTTTATTTCAACAATATTTATGAGTACTTCTATACCTGATAGTCTGGAGCTGAATATACTATGATGCACAGATATAATCCTTTTGCTCACAAGCTTGCAGATTTTCATCTTAAATGAAACCATTTCTTTCATAATAAAAGTGAAATGAACTCTTATAATGTAATGAGATCCTACTATGAAGTTCTTTGGTAAGGTTCAACCTCATTTTTCAATCCTCAAACATACCTAGTGTTCAGTGGACAAAAACAAAAGACTCCTACTTTATATATAACCTAAAGGTAAGGGGGTGTTTTTAATGTGTTTCCATAAATAAGTTAAATACTCATACATGTGAGCACTCTAGAAATTTGAATTGGCATTTTATGCATGAAGCAACCACAGACAGAGAAACTTCAGAGGATTTTAGTTGTTGGATGCAGCCACAGTTAAATAAATGATGGTATCTAAAAGCAGAACATCAGGGTTTAATAAAAGAGAACAAAAATAACATTGAGAATGATGGAGCTTAGAGGGAACTGGCATTAAGAAAGAAAAACCAGGCTGGTAGAGACTTAGGTCCTAGAGAGCTGACAATTCTTATCCAAATCAGTAGTTAGTTGAAGAGTTTCCCTAGAACAGGAAAATGATGGGAAAAGAGAAATGCATATAGAAACTGTTTCCTCACTTATAGAGTACTACATCAGGAGGGGAGAATTAGCAAGGTGAGTAAGATGACAGAGGACAATTACTGACTTTACTGCTAACAAAGGAGAAAGTGGCTAACCCTAAACCTGACAAATAAGAGTAGAAGCAAAAATTATGACTTACACAGCAGGCCATCAACAGACTGAATACATTTCTCCAGTTCTGTGTTTGTGTATCAGATACTATAACAAATCACCTTGCATAGGCAAGTGGTTTGTGACTTCCAGAAAAAAAAAAAATTGAGAAGGTATGCCAGTATACAACCAAATAACTACATGCCATGCACCTCACTAGTTTTGGAAACAGAATGCTAAATAAGTTAGAAAAAGTAACAATTCAAATTTTAGTAGGTACAACCTATACATTGGACAACTAATAAATGAGATGTAATTTATGTTTTATGCAGTACTTTTGGACAGCAAATGTTAGTGTTAAAGGCAGAGGCTGGAGGATAACTTTACTCATTGACTGATTCATTCCAGAAAACCATTCAAAAAAGTACTCCATTTATTTATTTGTGTTTCAAGCAGAGGAAGTAGGTAACAGCCTTGGCAAAAGGAGCAAACACAAGAAAACAAGCCTGTGGATGTGCTTTTCTGAGAAAGTGCAGAGGTAGACCAGAAGAGATAAAGGACTTAGCACCCCAGGTTCCTAGCCTGTTTGTCTCTGGGGAAAGCAGAGGCTAACCTTTATCACTCAAAAAAGGGAAGGCTTCTGCTCTTGGGAAAGAGGTCTCTCTCTTGCTAAAGGGCAGGAAATACCCAGGCCTGGCTTAGAAAAATCCTGTCATGAACATCTTACAGGAAGAACTTTCCTTTCCTTGTATTCTAAATTGTGTTACAGTTTATCACAAAATTCAAATAATCTTTTTGAATAGCATATGCCATACTCTGTCTACTTTCACATGCCTGAGTTTGGCAAGCTCTATCTACAAATCTAGAGTCCTAATGTACTAAAGATGCTAAGCTGCCAGCTGCCCTTGGTAGGGAACAAGCACCATGGCCTACACATGTGACCAAATGGTTAGGTAAAAGGAACCTTAGACCATGTATGTGTAATAATTTATGAGATTGATATGCTGTGTAAAATTTCGAAGGGATAATTCAAAATACATTTCAAGGGACCCAAAGAATATGAAAGCAGTGTTAATTGGAAGTACATTCAGGGAAAGAATTTGAATCCTACTACCTAACACAGTAACTGATCCATAAAGGAAACTCCCAAAAGATCCTTTACTCTCAGTTAACCAGGACTTCTTATAGTAAATCATCACCAACTGGTGTTTGCAAACTAAAACCCACACATGAATTGTTATCAGAATTTTAAAATATTTGGATACTGGTTTCTTTCTCCTCTTGCTCTCCTTCAATAAAAATGACTTTTATTGCTCATTTAAAGTTAGATAGGGCTGGGTGTGGTGGCGCACGCCTTTAATCCCAGCATTTGGGAGGCAGCGGTAGGAGGATCACCGTGAGTTCGAGGCCACCCTGAGACTACATAGTAAATCCCAGGTCAGCCTGGACCAGAGAGTGAAACCCTACCTCAAAAATAAAAATAAAATAAAATAAAGTTAGATAGGCAGTGCCTAAAAAAAGTTCATTTTTGGGCTGGAGAGATGGCTTAGCGGTTAAGCGCTTGCCTATGAAGCCTAAGGACCCCGGTTCGAGGCTCAGTTCCCCAGGTCCCACGTTAGCCAGACACACAAGGGGGCGCACGCGTCTGGAGTTCGTTTGCAGAGGCTGGAAGCCCTGGCACGCCCATTCTCTCTCTCTCCCTCTATCTGTCTTTCTCTCTGTGTCTGTCGCTCTCAAATAAATAAAAACTAAAAAAAAATTTTTTTAAAGTTCATTTTTTTAAATATATATTTTCTTTCATTAAATAAAATCAGACAAAATGGGTCCCTTTTTGATCCAAGTTTTAAAATTAATACATGTAGTTGCTAGTAGAGGGATGGGCAAGATCTGGGACTTTTTGTTATACTTGCATACAAAAGTCATCCTCCATGAAGGAAGAAACATTTTTCTTCCACATGTCAGGTAGAGGGAATCTGACTAGCCCAGTGAGACTGAATTCCATTGTAGAGAGATTATAAGGGATCAGCAATGGAGGATGTTTCCAACAGATAGCAACAGAAAGAAGCTGGACAGGGAGTGACAAGCAGGCAGTTGTGAGGAAGGAATTACAACCAGCAGACATAGTGTGGAGCTCTAAGGAGGCTTTAGTTCTTCAGCTCTGGCAAAAGGTTTTGAGGTTAGGAGTCAAGCTAGATTTAGCCCAAGGGAACAGGAGAGAAAAGCATAAACTCACTTGCCAAAACTGGGGAATGAGCCAGAAGTGAAGACCGCAAGGGAAAGATGGAAACTAAAAGACTAGAGCTAGGGTCAAAGGCAGATTACAAGGCATAGGCTAACTGGATGTGGAGCCACTGACCTTAGCTTCCATAGGTGCCAGCCCTAGAAGGAGGCTGTTCTTGCTGTGGCCCCACATAGAACACAGCTAGTTTGTCAACTTTTCAGCTGGACAGTATTCTTTCTGATGCTTTTGTATTATTACTGTAGGTGACATACACAAGTTTCATATAAAGTTTAATGGCAACTATTGCTGTCTTCTAAAGTAGAAAAGAATTTGCTTAAGGTGACTTTCCAGGTTTCATGTGTGCCTTTTGTTTTTTTTCAGCACACTGTCAGATCCTTGATATGAATTATTATGTAATGTTCTGAGAAGTTCACAGGTGTGCTCACCACTATATATATGTTGAATTCTTTCTTTGATTTAATCAAATAGGAAAAATTACTTCTCAGTCATAGATATTATTGCTATTTTGTTCTAGACTTTTGAAGTTAGTGAAATTATTAATTGTTATGTATGTGTGTTTTGGGAGTAATTAATCCATTTTATGTTCAGATAAGGAGAGATGTGAAAAACAACCTAATTTCATGCACCTTTAATTAATTCTACAAGAAAATTAAACAAAAAAAAAGTTTTTGGGGGAAGATATCTGGTTAATAACTACTTGGTCATCAGGCATATCTTGTAAGACTTTAGCAATCTGAGAGTTTTTTTAAGAATTCCTTTGGTTCAAGTTAGAGGGGATAAAACCTTTGAATCAGAAATGCCTAGTCTTCCCCACAGTAAAAATCTGATCTAAATCATAGACTAGGGTGAGAAACATTAGCTCCCAGAAGTGTATTAAGCAATGGCAAGTGTTTAAAGGTTCCAAGATCTATAGTAAACCATTGGAAAAAATACTAACACCCCTATCGATTACCTAGAGACAGAAAACAGTAATAACTACCACTCCCTGGCTCATAAACTACACCCTCTGATTGTGAGGCAGACAATACAAAAATCAATGTACTAAGCAAACTACAACAAAAATTTTGTTCTCAGTGAACGACAGCAACCCAAATAGCCAGAGAAGAAGAAACAAGATGACATAGATATTGACTCTGGCCCCTTCTTCCCCAACAGGTGGAGAGCCTACAGAGGGAAAGACTATTACCATCCAGAGCAGAGATTGCATATAAACAGGTTCTGTTCCCTATCTAGGTGAGTGAATCCTGAGTGCCAAGAAATCAGTCCTCTATCTTCATTTCTTATTTTGCTACTGTTGTCATTTTTATTTTTTAAACATATTTACCTCTATAGTTTATTCCTCTGCTTGTTTCTCTTTCACCCTGTTTCCAATCATATTATTTTTAGAGAGACGATTTAAGCCATACTAATTAAATCAGACAGAGTAGTTCAAGATATATATACATTTTATTCTGGAAATTTTTACTTATTCACTTACTTTCACTTATTTAATATCTAATTTTATTTTGTTGGACAGCTTTTCCTGCCCTGATCTCTCTCCCATTTTTTTTTTCTTCTTGACACAGGCTTTCCTGCATAGCATAGACTTGTCTATAGTTGAGGAGTCACTCTTTCTTAGCCTTCCAAGATTATTTTAGGTTGTATGTTTGCATTTCTTTTTCTCTTTCACTTCTTATTCTACTTTTAGCTACAGGTGGCATTCTGTTTTCCCACACTCACACTAAAATGATCCATTAATCTCTATTTACATCATTCTTGGGCATTTCTAGCTTATCTAGATTCATACTTTTTCACATTCCTCCTGCAAAACAATTCCAAGGTACAACATGATCATGTTTATCACAGCAACAGTCCCATTCTTCTATATCAATTTTCTATTCTTTCTTTTGTTTGTTATGATCAAATACATAATGAGAAGTGATTGAAAGGAAGGAATATTTATTTTGGCTCATAATTTGTGGGTACAGTCCCCCATAATAGGGAAGGAAAAACATGATTGAGACACTTCCCATTTCCACAGACTAGGAAGCATACAGTAAACAAGAAGTGGGGCAAGGCTATAAAATCTCAAGGCCAACCCCTAATGACTTACTTCTTCCAGCAAAGCTCCACCTCCTAAAGGTTTCACAACCTCTTGAAACAGTACTAGAGGAAGAATAGGCCCCTCTAAGAGAATTACTGGCTTTTATTTCTTTTAATACATCTGTATACATGTGTGTATGTGTTCATTTATATACAGGGGCACATGTGAGTGAAGATGTATTCATGTGCCTGTGAAGGCCAGAGGATAACCTTGAGTGTTATCTGCAGGAATTTTACCTACCTTTAAAAAAAATTATTGGGAACTTTAATATATGAACATATTGCAAAATTGGTCATTTTCACATCAGGTTATCCTCTTATGTCCCTGAAGCCCTTTCCTGTGGGCTTTCTTCACTGGGGTATCAGTAGTCATCTGGGGGTCATGGTTATACCAGTCAGTTCCTGTGGGTAGGGCAATGACTCACAGTACACCTTCCCTCCCTATGGCTCTTACATTCTTTCTACCCCCTCTTCTGCAATGTTCCCTGAGCTTTGGAGGGTGTGTTGGAAGAGAACTCAACTCAAGAGAACTTACTCAAGTAAATATTTTACACACACTCTACATTTTTTGAGACGACTGTCATTTATCTGGAGCTCACCAATTGGGCTGGCCAATGATCCCCAAGGATCTTTCTGTCTCTTCCTCCTTAGCACTAGGATTTTAGACATGTGCCACCACACCTAGTGGTGTGGATACTGCTGCTCAAACTCAGGTCTTTATGCTATCATAATATAAAAATAAGAATTTTTTTTAGTGCTTTTCAAACTTCATTGGAAGATCAACCTCCTGAGGACTTTGCTAAAAATGCAGATATTGATGCACAAAGTGTGAAGTCAAGCATTTTTAAAGTTCCCAGCTGATACTAATGTAAATGATCTATCCTTTGAAGGAAGGAGACAGTCATTTCTTATTGCAAACCTCTGGATTTTACTCTTGGAAATAAATCAATGATGAGGGAAGGACAGATGAACTGTTCTATAATCAAGGTGTGACTTTTGGTACCCTTTGCTTTAGAGGAAACAGATTTCAGCGGTCATTTCTGGTTGTTCTCATTTTAATTGGGTCAAAGACTATACTATTACCCTTAAGGAAGAGCAAAGAACACAAAGAACATGCTAATAAAGGACAGCACATGTTTAAAAGTTACTAAAGTGTACTGTATTCCCTATATCTTTTCTCTCTGTGTTTCTTTCTGCCACATCTTCCTCTTTAAAACCTGCCATTTTCTGTTTGATTTTTCAATAAATAGCTATAAATGCTGCTATTATAATTTTCATGAAATGAGCTGTTAAATGAAATATGTGTGTACTATACCTACCTATAGTACATCTTCATGAAAAATGAATAATGAAAGGGCTGTCATTTGTCTTTGCCTTTTCTCTGTAAAATGAGATCCTTTTAATTCCAGTTTTGTAGATAAGGAAAATGAAATGCTGAAAGCAAAATGACTTATTAAGATCATATACCAAAAGCCAAGCATGGTGGTGCACACATTTAATCCCAGTACTTGAGGGGGCAGAGGTAGTAGGATCGCTGTGAGTTCTAGGCAACCCTGAGACTCCATAGTGAATTCCAGGTCAGCCTAGGCTAGAGTGAAACCCTGCCTAGAAAAACCAAAAACACAAGCAAGCAAGCAAACAAACAAAAATCACATAGTAATAATACAGGATTTGGCCAAAACTTATATGCCAGATCTGTAATGCTGAAAGTTTCTTAGTGGAAAAGTAGAAAACTTTCTAAAGAGTGTACTTTAGTTAGTAGTAGTAGTAGTAGTAGTAGTAGTAGTAGTAGTAGTAATAATAATAATAATAATAATAATAATACACCTCTTTCAAAGCAACTTTACAACTCAGTTATCTTGCTGAAATTATTTTCATCTAATTATTAGCTGGTATTGTTCCTTAACAATATGTGTCAACAAATAGTCAAGTAGTCATTTTAGGGATACATAAAATAAATTCATATTTGTTAGATGAAAAAGAATGAAGGACAGAAAAATACTAGCAGATCAAGAAGCCCCACAATTAAAGTTAAAAACAAATTTAGCTGTCTTCTACTGGTCAAGTTGATAAGAAAACATTTCCCAGCACTGAGATAGATACTAATACCTATCTCCATAAGGACTATTAACAATGACTGCACTTGGTAGGCCACACATTCATATCACTGGCAGACCTAGCCATATATGTCAAATCTCAGGAGATACTTCAAATATGGAATCCTAAAACAATTCTAACTTCTTAGTTGTTTTACTATGTCCATAAAAGTTTTTGCCCAGGCTGACCTGGAACGCATTCTGTAGGCTGGCTTCGAAGTCATGGTAATCTTCCTCTCTCAGCCTCCTAAGTGCTGGGATTAAAAGAATGAGCCACCATACCAGATTTTTATAGATTTTCCATCAATACAATCTTTTAAAAATATTTTATTTATTTATTTATTTGAGAGAGAGAAAAAGGGAGGGAGGGAGGGAGGGAGAGGAGGAAAGAGAGGGAGAGCGAGAGGGAGAATAAGGGCATGCAATGTCCTCCTACCACTACTAACAAACTCCAGGTACATGCATCACTTTGACATCTGGCTCTACATGGGTACTGGGGAATCAAACCCAGGTTGTAAGGCTTTGCAAGCAAGCCCCTTAACTACTGAGTTATCTCCCCAGTGCCCATTTCAATTTTAATACATTCATACATCCCTAATGACAGGGATCTATTTCAAAAAATGCTCATTTAATCAATTTCTGCAAATATTGTATATATCTGCACATACTAAGGTGGTTATGATGTTTCTAGGCAATGTAATCTTATGGGTTATATATGTGTATAAGTTGTAAATGTGGCCTGTCATTAACCAAAGCATCATTAATTTGTACATGACTATCTAACCCAAAAGTAAGCACTCACACAGTCTGACATATTTGAGTTTTAGTGAAGAGTTAATGATTTGGGAACTACATGTATTCATGCAAATTAAGAAAATGGAACACAGTGAACTCAATATTTAATGGCACATATAAGATTAAAATATAATATAAGTAAGATGAATATTGCAGAGATGAGAAAAGTAATGTCTGTTTTTGTTTGGTTTTTAACAGGTTTGAATTATTTTCAAACCATAAAATTCACCCAATTAGTTTTCTGAATTTATACTGTTGTGCAACTATCACCATAATCCAGTTTCATAATACTTATCCTCCAAAATTCCCTTAGACCCAATAGCAGCCAATTCATGTTGCACACCAAGATCCAATGGCCACTATATTTTCTCACTCTGCAGTTTTGCCTTTATAGATTTTAGTATAAATGGAATTATATAATAGTCTTCTGTGTCTGGTTTATTACACTTAACATAATATTTCTACAGTTTATGTATACTACTATATATAAAAGGTAGTTTGTGTCCTTTCATTTCAGAATTCCACTTTATAACTAAACTTCTTCCATTGCTTGTGGATGGGCATTTGGGTAGTTTCCATGCTTTGGCTATCAGGAACATTGTTTTAATGAATAATCATAAAAATCCATAGGACATATGTTTTCATTTGTATTGGCAATACCTAGGAATAGAAATGCTGGGCTGTATAGAACATACATATTGAACTTTTTGTAAGAATTTCCAAATTGTTCTTTTTTCCAAAATTTTTCTTGCAATTAGAACTGGGATATATTAAAATTTATGTTCCCAGCAGCCATGTATCATCATACATGGTTCACATTTGAAACAGTTTATCTTTTTAACATAATCTATGGAGGTTAGTTTTAGTTATCAATTTGATTGGGCCAAGGGATATCAAAATGGTGGACAAAGCACTATTTCTAGGTATGTTGGTAAAGGTATTTCTAGAAGAAAGCAGCTTTTGAATACATATTAACTATGGAATAGTACTTTCAACAATGTGTGCAGGCATCACTCAATCCATTGAGGGCCCAGAAGAGCAAATTCTCTCTTCTGAAACTTGGACATCCATTTACTCCTGACCTTTGGCTTGGGACCTCCAGGTTCTTAGGTCTTCTCTGGGATTTACATCATCCATCCCCTTGAATTTTAGAACTTTAAATGCAGACTCAGAGTTACATCACCAACTTTCTGGGGTCTCCAGTTTGAAGATAACATATCATGGGACATGTCATCTTCCATAATCTTGTGAGCCAATATAAAAACTCACTGTTGGTTCTTTTCCTCTGAAAAATGCTATCACTTCTAGTATTTTAGAGTGAGGATATTTTAAACAGAGTTCACTCTTCATTTGGGCTAAATGTAGAATCAAAATAAAATCCAGGAGTATAACTCTATTTTCCTTTACTAAGTGGTTTAAGAAAATGAAAATTTTTCAGGATTTCAGGATGTTGGTAATTTTTCTAGTCTCTTTAATGTTACCATGTTCAACTTCTTGGAAATAATCTTTAATTTTATCAACTTGAACTGCAAATCAAATCAAAGACTTTGTAAAGAGTACCTTGCTACCTTCTGCTAAGCAGAACAAAGCAGGATCCTTCACTACAGAGGGATCTTTCATGTCTCTTACTCTCAAATATTAATAACAAAAGTAGGACCCGCATGCCAGTCAGTTTATATCCAACGTCCTTACAAATAGATCATTTTTGTTGCTGTAAAAGAAACCTTTAAATCCACAATAACCATATTAGGCAATGTTATGGTTTCCTATTTTAAGTGCTTAATTTAGCTTATCTATGTGTTCCATTCCATTACCATGCATAAGAAATGATCATGCACTTGTGTTTAAATTTTTTCCCAAAGGTAGAAAAAATATTTTTGTATGCATATGTGTGTGTGTACCACATAACAAAATCTCTTTCTTGGAAAGCATTTGATTGACAGATGCTAAATTTTTTAAATATTTTATTTATTTATTTGAGAGAGAGAGAGAGAGAGAGAGAGAGAGAGAGAGAGAAACAGGCAGATAGAAAAAGAGAGAATAGGCATGCCACAGACTCCTAGTCACTGCAAACAAACTCTAGACACAAATGCCACTTTGCATGTAGCTTTATGTGGGTATTAGGGAATTGAACTTGGGTCCTTAGGCTTTTCTGGCAAGTGCCTTATCTGCTAAGCTATCTCTCCAGCCCCCAGCAGATGCTAATTTTGACTGGAGACATTTTTTTTAGGCAATCCCCACACACTGCTCTTTTTTATATGAGAGACAGAGGAGAGAAAGAATTGGTGCACCAGAGCCTCCTGCCACTGTAATCGAATGCCAGACACATGCACCACTTTGTGATCATGTGCGGCCTTGGTACATGTGTCACCTTGTGTGTCTGACTTACATGGAATATGGGGAGTTGAACATGGGTTCTTAGGCTTTTCAGGCAAATGCCTTAACTGTTAAGTCATCTTTCCAGCCTTGACTGGAGACACTTTAAAGCAAGAATGGCTACATAATCGCCTTCAGAACTGTCAAAAGTAATTTTTAGTATGCCACATTTAAATAAACAAAAGTGTACTTCTGTGAAACTTTCACTGACACCTGCTCTCTTCTTCTTTTAGGATGTTTTTTTTTTGCAAACTTAATTAGATAATGAAATAACCTCATCTCCCATGCTGGGTTGCTGCAGGGCTCATAATCACCAAGAATCAGCCTTTCTGTGTTGATCTGCCTCTGCCATTTCTCTTCATGGAGGCTGCATGTTGTTAATGGGCAAGAAAGGAAAGACTATCACCCACAATGAGCAGAGAAACTGTGCAGCTGCAAGAAAAAGGCCACCTAGTGCTAAGATTCTTCACCTAGAACATTGATGGGGTCTGGCCCTTACACAAATGACAAGACATTGGAAAATTCATTTTACTTTGAGGGTTATAAGTAAGCCACACAAAAGTGATACTAAGTCAGAATGACAATGCACCATTTCACCATATTGAATATTCCAAGTGAACAGAATGTCCAGCTTCCTTGTATTGATAATTAAATATTCCTCAACAGTTTGTTGTGTAAGTATAGAAATAAAGTAAAGGACAGTTTTAGGTTATAGTCTACCCTTGAATTCAACTGTATTTCCTTGTGTTTCATTAGGTCTTTATACTCCAAAAGCCTATCTCTCAAGGCTGTCAGGCAATGGTGAATATATAATCTGTAACATAGCATAATGCTCTATTGTGAACTCAACTGCCCATGTGTCTTAGGAGCTTCTCTACATCCCAGATAGGTTGGGATCACATTGCTAATATTAATTGCTCTAGAATCTGTTATGTTTTGAATACTGTTTTTGCATGTGTCCCCCAGAGGTTCATGGGTTGAAATTTTATTGCCATGATGAGGTACTGAAAAGTATAAATTTAATCCCACCAACTACAGAGTTTACAAGTGGTGCCTTTGGGAAGTTATTAGGGTTTGATATAGCTATGGTAATCAGGGTAGAATCCCCATGAATGAATCCTGGTGGATTTTTAAGAAGAGTGACATAGGCCAAAAGTACACATATGTGTTCCCTTTCCTTTGCCATGAATGCCATATGCCACCATAGTACTCTGCCTATACAAAGGCCATCATCATCCTTTAAGTGTCCAAATAAATTTCTATTCCTTTCAGTTACTCATAGATATTCTAGTGATGTAAAATGGATGAATGTCGACTTCTCTTTTTTATTATTGACTTAATTTTTTTATAATTTATTTTTTGTTAATTAGTTTTGTACTCAGTGAACACAGTCAAGTTGGTACCATTGTTAGGCTCGTCCATGTCCTACCCCTTCCCTCTGACCCCTCCTTGTTGAGGAATATGGGTCATGCATTGTGGAGTTAGCCCACAGTTATAGGTAAAAGAAATGTCTCTGCATATCATGACCTAACATGTGGCTCTGACATTCTTTCTGCCCCTTCTTCCGCAAAATTTCCCTGAGCCATGTTGGGTTCATTTTTGGTCTGCTTCAGTGATGACGTATTGGGAGCCTCTGTGTCTCTGGATATCTGATTTGTTAGGAGTTGATTGTTCTCTGTGTTGATCTCCTTCTTGCTGTAATTTCATGTATAATCACTAATGAAGCTGCTTGCTGACATTAGTAAAGTAGCTGGTTTCTGGAATCTAAGATATATTTAAACACTTTTCCTATCTGAATTTCAAGTTCCAGCCATCTTCCATGATCCTTAACTGTGCATACAGGCATAGTGGACTGGAGAGATGGCTTAGTGCTTAATGTGCTGTCTGGAAAATCCAAAAGACTCAGGTTCAATTCCCCAGTACCCAAGTAAAGCCAGATGCACAAAGTGTCACATGTGTCTGGAGTTTGCAATGGCTAGAGGCCTAGGCACACCCATTCTCCCCCCCCCCCCTTTTTCCTCTGCCTCTCTTTCTCTCAAATAAATAAATACAAAGAAGTTTCTTAAAAAAAAAAAAAAAGTTTGAGGGCTGGAGAGATGGCTTAGCGGTTAAGCACTTGCCTGTGAAGCCTGAGGACCCCGGTTCGAGGCTTGATTCCCCAGGACCCACATTAGCCAGATGCACAAGGGGGCACACGCATCTGGAGTTCGTTTGCAGTGGCTGGAGGCCCTGGCACACCCATTCTCTCTCTCTCTGTGTCACTCTCAAATAAATAAATAAAAAAGAACAAAAAAATTAAAAAAAAAAGTTTGAAAGATTGCCTTTGAGATAGCATGGAGAAGTGGTCATGAGTACAGGCTTTGTTGCCAGCTTCCAGAGGCAGCTTTTTAGTTTGTGGCTGCATCAGTCTGACTCCTGCTTGCTTACTTCACTGATTTGGATGTCTGGCTCTCTTCATCTTTTTTTTTGTTTTTCAAGGTAGGGTTTCAGTCTAGTTCAGGCTGATCTAGAATTCACTATGTAGTCTCAGGATGGTCTCAAACCCATGGCAATCCTTCTTCCTCTGTCTCCCAAGGGCTGGGATTAAAGGCATAAACTACCACGCCTGGCTTCTCTTCATCCTATAAAGACCCCTGTGATTGCAACAGACCACCCATATCGTTCAGGACAATCTTTCTATCTCAAAATTTTCACCTTAACCCATCTTTAAAGGCTCTTAGGCCATTTAATGTAGTGTACTCACAGGATTTGGCAACTGGAAACACATCTTTTTGTGGGGGCATTATTTTGCCTATCACAGAAGGAAAAGCATTGATGACTTCCTAAGATGGCTCAAGCCAGTGGCACCCAACCATAGTTAATTCTTCTGCCTTTAAGGAATATTTGGTAATGTCTGGAGATAGTTTTTTGTTTGGTATAATGGGAGGCTGGAGGCTACTATTGAGCATCTAGTAACTATGGGGTTCAGAGCCGATTTTAGGCTTAGCTGAGTCGATGCAGTTTCCCCCCCAAAAAAAAAAATTAAAAATACCATCTGCCAGACAGCTCATCCAGTTGTTGGTGTGAGGGTGATAGACACAGAACCATCGAGATGTCTTATTTAAGGGCATTGAGTGGGCGTCTTAAGTTAAATGGCCCTGAAGTAAGAACCAGATGAATTGTAAAGATAATAGATAGCTACCCCCACATTAATATGGGCGCTGAGCGAGAAGAGGGATACGACTCTGGCGGGTTGCTGGTTTCACGGAGGATGGTAGAATAAGAGACCAACGATCGGATAGGGATAGACATTCTAACTAGAATTGAGGTTTAGGCAGCCTGACAGAATGGTGTATGCAATCTCCTTTTGAACCGGATTTCCTGTGACCATTCATGGTTAATAATTGAAGAATAGACATGGGGAGGGGGTTGTAATGTGGATAAAACATATAATGTATTATGTAAGATATATAGGAGCATGTGCTAGCTTAATATTCATGGGGTAGATAATATTATGCACGATATACATAGCAAGAAATAGTTTATTTAGAATTTCAGCTTTGGGTGCTGATGGTGGGGTTGAAGACCTCTTTCTTGACTTTTGCCTTTAGAGAATGAGCTTCTCATTGCTGGTTTACAAGACCAGAGTAATTGGTTATACTATAGAGGCTAGTCTCTTCATTTTAGGATTTTGTTTTCTAGTATGCTTGACAGGGGTATAAGGATTAGGATAATTGTGAAGTATAGGATAGATGCAATTTGGCCAATGATGATGAATGGGTGTTCAACTGGTTGGCCCCCAATTCAGGTAAGCGTGAGGAGGTCTGCTACAAGAAGTCAGTATATGCATTGACTGATAGGTTGGAAGATTATTCTGCATTGTTTTGAGTTGTGAAGGAAAGGGACGATAGCTAGGATTAGGATGGATAGAACTAGGGCTACTACACCGCCGAGTTTGTTAGGGATTGATCAGAGAATAGCGTAGGCAAATAGGAAGTATCATTCAGGCTTAATATGGGGTGATGTATTAAGGGGGTTTGCGGGCATGTAGTTGTCAGGATCTCCTAATATATCTGGGCAGAAAAGGACTAAGGAGAGAAGAACTAGGAATATTAGGAAGAAGCCTAGGGCGTCTTTGATTGTATAGTAAGGGTGAAAGGGGATTTTATCTGCATCAGAGTTTAGTCTGATTGGGTTATTAGAACCAGTTTCGTGTAGGAATAAGAGGTGGACTACTGCTAGAGCTGTGACGATGAATGGAAGGATGAAATGGAAGGCGAAGAATCGGGTTAGTGTAGCTTTATCTACCGAGAACCCGCCTCAGATTCATTCTACTAAGGTGGTTCCGATGTAAGGAATAGCTGATAGAAGGTTTGTGATGACTATAGCGCCTCAGAAGGATATTTGTCCTCATGGAAGGACATAGCCTATAAAGGCTGTGGCTATGACTGCGAATAGAAGGAGGATTCCAATGTTTCATGTTTCAATGAATGTGTAGGATCCGTAATAAAGGCCTCGTCCTACGTGTAAGAATAGGCAGATAAAGAATATTGAGGCTCTGTTGGCGTGGAGATAGCGGATCAGTCAACCGTAGTTTACATCTTGGCAGATGTGAGCAACGGATGAGAAGGCAGTTGTGGTATCGGATGTGTAGTGTATGGCTAGGAATAGTCCTGTGGCGATTTGGATAATTAGGCATATACCTAGCAGCGAGCCAAAGTTTCATCATGCTGAGATATTAGATGGGGTGGGTAAATCAATGAATGATTTGTTGACGATTTTTATAAGTGGGTGAGTTTTACGGATGTTGGTCATATGGTTTTTGTAGTTGAATAAAAAACGATGATTTTTCATGTCATAGGTCATGGGGAGTCCATGCAAAAATAATGACTTTATCAGTTTTCTTATTGAGTTCACTATTCGTGTTGTGTTTTATTGCTTTTGCAACTAAACCGTCTCCTATTTATGGGGGATTAGGGTTAATTGTGGGAGGGGGGTTAGTTTGTGGCTTGATTTTAGAGTATGGGGGTCCTATTTGGGTTTAATAGTTTTTTTAATTTATTTGGGTGGTATAATGGTTGTATTTGGGTACACAACTGCTATGGCGGCTGAGGATTACCCTGAAACTTGGGCTTCTAACTGGGTGGTTAGTGTTATGTTTATATTCGGTTTTATAGTTGAGATAGTAGCTTTTGTTTGATTGGCAAGTTCTTACGATGCTAAAGTGATTGTTGGGATTGATGATATGGGGGATTGAGTGGTGCTAGATAATGAACATGGGGGTTATATTGGGGAGGATATGGCTGGGGTTTCTGCGATTTACGATTATGGGTGGTGGTTGATGGTGGTGGCTGGGTGAACATTATTTGTTAGTATTTTTATTGTTATTGATATTGTCCGTGGAGGTTAAAACAGGGCTATAGTGAGTGGTAGAGGTAGAGTGAGGAGGAAAGATAGGAAGTAGAGTTTTACTATTCCTTTTTGGTCTGAGGTAGTGGATGAGGCTAGGGAGTTAAAATACGAGAGGAGTTTGGGTAATGAGTATTCAAGTCAGATTAGGTCTAGGGATTTGAATGCCATTTTTTGGCTAGTTGAGAGATTTTTAAGTGGGAGTAGGCGGTGGATAATGGCTGGGTAGAAGCCAAGTTGATTAGAAAAGTTGTGGGAAGTGCTTGAGAATTTTATGGTAAGATTCAGTGTGAGGTTATTTAATTCTAAGGCCAGGGCAAGGCCTGAAATTGTTACTACAAGAGCAGCTATTTTGAGGCTTGTTGGTATAGTTAGCTGCTGGGTTGTTAAAGGTGAAATGAGGTTGGTTATTAGATAGCCAGCGAAGATACTTCCGGCTGCTAGGCGTTTGATAGGGTTGATTATAGTGGGGGTGGATTCGCTGATTAATACTATGGGAAGGAATCATGGATTGCCTATGAAAGCGAAAAAGATGATTCGCAGGCTGTATATTGCCGTTATAGAGGTAGTGATGAGTGTAATAATTAGGGCTCAGGCATTTGTATAAGACGTGTTCATGCTCTCAATGATTAAGTCTTTGGGTAGAAGCTGGTGAGGAACGGAGTTCCTACTAGGGCTAAGCTTCCAATTGTTAGGGCTGTTGATGTGAAGGATATGGCTTTGGCTAGGCCTCCTATTTTTCGAATGTCTTGTTAAGCATCCTATCATGTCAGAAACCACAGTAAAGAATTATCTACCCTAAAATGTCAACAGGGATGAGCTTGAGACACTCTGATTTAAAAAAATAATGTTCCTTGAAATATTCTTAGTTAAGAAGGTCAAAGTTTAATCAAAGCCAATTTTGAGATTTATATTTATATAGAAAAGTCCAAGTTTTTGGTAATCTTAAGTAGAAAGTTAGCAAAATACTATAACAGCAGTGTTAAGCACTTCTGTAAGTTGTTATTTGTCAAGTAGTGTCTGTTTTATTTTGGTCTAACCAACTGAATGCAATCCATATGTCAAATTAATGTTACATATGTATTGTAAGCATCACTTAACCTACTTATAAAATTGCAAATGCTCAAATTTCAAATATGTGCCATCCAACAGAGATTCTATAACTTTCTGCAATATTCTGGTTTTTCCTTTGGACAGTCTGACTTCTATTCCTTGAAGTACATTTGCCAAGATAATCCTTTCCACTGGGTGAAAGATGTAAGATGAAATCAATTTTCACTTAAATTGAGCATCTTACCTAATTTTCTCAAAAAATTCTGTGCTCAGGTTTGAATCTACAAGGGTTTTAAGTGACTAGGTGCTACTAGGATATTTTTTCTATGTATTTCTTTCCATCTATCTTTTTTTCCCATCTACTCTGCTTTTCTCTTATTTATTACTTGACTCAGTCTATGATTTCCTCTATATATTTCTTCTAATTTATAGCAATTTCTGAAATAAACTGGTATTTTCTGTGAAAAAAAAGAGAATTTGAACCAGGTGAGGACAAGTGTGTGTTTGTGCATATAAGTATGAGCAAGAAGAGGGTAAACATGAGCATGTGTGGGCTCTGCCACCTTCGTCTCCACTCTTAGAAAAATAGTAACTATGAATATGAAAATATTCTAACAGCTTGTAGACCAACACAGCAAAATAAAGAAAAGCAGATCTATTCCAACATTTTTTTAAACCACAGAAGCTATTTCTGTTGCATACACTTCTTTGCCATGATAATGCTCTCAAGGTGTTTTACACTTTATGTGCTTTCTAGGATACAATAAAAGGAAGCAGGTTAAATAACTGAGTTCAGTCTTGCCAAATATTATTTTAAAACCATATTCTTAAACATCAAGTCAAATGTAGGTTGAAACACCAAATGTCACTCCATAAGGTGGGTACTCCTATTGGAACCTGACAGGACCTTGGGACAAAATCATCTGTATAATAAGTTTATTAAAAATATGGCTACTGTGGTGGTTTGAATAGATGGTTCCCAATATATTCAGTTTTTTATTTGACTGTAGTTTGCATCTGCAGCCACATGGCTGGAGGCAGTGTCACTGGGTGGATCTTAACATGTGGTGGTGGGTTTCAGATTTCAATCTAAAGATATGCAAAATGTGCCCAGCTGGAGTTCCTGAAGTGTGCTGTGCCCTGTGGCTTTTGGCTTGTGCATCTCTCTCTCCCTCTCTCTCTCTCTGTCAGCTTGGTTCAGTGAAGGCCATCGAGTTTCTTCTGCCATTTACGGAACTTCCCCTGCATCTGCAAGCTTCAATAAATATCCCTTGCTCCATAACTGTGCCTGGTCTGGAAGTTCATCTCAGTGAACCTGAAGCTGTATGCTATAGAACTTGGTACTGGGAGTGGGGTGAGATAAAACTGGCCATATGGATGTTGATCTTTTGGAACCTTTGTTTTGGAGGAATGGGCATGGATTTTGTGCTTGCAACTGAAGATGCCTTCTGGAGTGGTAAGCCAAGTTTTACACTATTCTGATGAGAGTTTGAGAATGGTAAGTGCAGACAATTTTGAACTTCAAGGATTTGCTTATGAGTTTTCTAAGGGGAAGGAAGGACTGTAGAGGACTTTGTTGGAACTGGGCTACTGGCATAAGGGCTGGCTGCATCCTGCTACCCAGGCCAAGAGAGCTTGATCAAGGTTAAATTTGTAATGGACTGATGTGCTTGGCTAAAGATATTGGACTGAGAGATTTAAGATTTTAAACTGGAAAACCTCCAGCAAGTTAAAATTATAGGCACTGAGAATGGTTTTAGGTTACTAAACCTGATATTGTCAAACACATTAGCAATCTTAAAGAAGATTGCCAACTGCTTTACATTAAAACAATTGAAAGGATGCCTGAGGAAAGGCTATCATAGAAATGCAAAGTCTTGGAAAGACTTGTCTGGAGAAAGAATCTGCTTTTCAAGGCTGATTTATTTCATCCCTGAATTAAGAATATGGCTGTGTCCTACACTCCTGGTATTGTTTTCAGAAGCATGAAAAATGTGAGGAGTGGTGGTGAATTGCACACAGTTCCAGGAGCCACTGTGAAGATGTGGCATGAGGCAGAGCATGATGCCCTGATAGGATGAAAGATCCTTTGGAAGATGGACTGTGGTTTACATGAAGACCTGAAGATGTTTTGGATATACCAGGACTATGCAAGGGCTACCATAGAGCGCACTGTTGGCCTAGGATGGAAATGTTCCCTGGCTACTCTGCCCAGCTGGATGGGTGGAATTGGAAAATCTGGAGACTGGCAGTCTCTGGTTACACTGAACTTGAACTGCAGAAGTTTGATGTTTGATGGTGGTTGAGTTTGCATTGTTTTAGTCTATCCTTGTTATGCCTTATACCAGTTGAAAATTTACAATGGGTGATGGTTATAAATGTATTGGAGGTCAGTGGGTGTAATGTGATGGTTTGAATAGATGGCCCCCAATATATTCAGTTTTTTATTTGTTTGTAGTTTGCATCTGCAGCCACATGGTTGGAGGCAGTGTCACTGGGTGGATCTTAAGGTGGTGGGTTTCAGATTTCAATCTAAATAGGCAAAGTGTGCCTAGCTGGAGTTCCTGAAGTGTGCTGTGCCCTGTGGCTTTTGGCTTGTGCTTCTCTCTCTCTTTCTCTGCTTGATCCTGTGAAGGCAGACCAGCTTCTTCTGCCATTTATGGAACTTCCCCTGGATCTGTAAGCTTCAATAAATATCCCTTCCTCCATAACTGTACCTGGTCTGGAAGTTCATCTCAGCAAACCTGAAGCTGTCTGCTATACCTAACTACTCAAATATTCAAATTTCTTTAAAAGCAAAATTAACAAAAACAGAGTCAGATAAGAGAAAAACAAATAGATTAAAAGAAAAGAGCTGGCCAGAGAGAAGCTAACCATTATAGACTGGGACATCCTGGAAATTTCTCAAAACAAGACAACCATAAATAAGACGGCAGGTACAGACAGAAATAAGAATGAGAGGATCTGGGAAAGGATTATATGGTAACTTTGGCAACCTGTGCTCATGCTAACTTTCAGAGAGACCATGGGCATCTCTCAGCCAAGGTATATGTCTAGTTAGTTCCCTGGAGAATGAGGATGGCATGTTTCTGAGAAAGCTTAGATAAGAAGGCATATGCTCTTAGTCTGAGATACAAATGGCCATGATCCAAAATATAACCAAGTTTTCCTTAAGCTCCCTGAGTCATCCATTATATCTGAAGGTGAATGACCATCACACTTGAGATGTAGAGCAAAATAGCAATGCAGATAATCAAAGATTACATGCTAGAACTCTAAGATAATTTCCTATAATCATCTTGCAAAGTTTAGAGTACAGAGGAACATATTGATAAGAATATCCTATTCCACAAAAAAGAATAAAAATATCCTATTGCCAAGATTAAAGGTATACTTATGTGATCACAACTCAGGGTGCTGTATCAAGCTACACCTTTTTTTTTTTCTCCTTTAAGAAAGTAGAAGTTTTCAATTTTTTTTTCCACCATATTCTAAGTGATGTTTTAAATAGCTATACAAAAGTTTTCTCTGTCTTTCTCTGACTTTTCTTTTTACCTTAATTTTTGATGTCTTTTTAAATTTAACCTTTGTTCTCTTCTTTTCTAGTTTTGGGAACTCAAATACTACCAATTCTATACACACCCACAAACTGAGAGGTCCCAAATCCAAAGTCCAGCTTCTTCTGTGTGTCTGTGTGCTCCCACACATGCACATGTGTGCATGTATGTGTAGAGACCAGAGGATAATCTTGGATGTTGGTACTCAAGTACAGTCCCCTTTTTTTTTTTTGAGATTAAGTCTGTCATTGGTTTTAAATTCATCAAATAGGCTAGTCTGGCTGGCCAGTGAGCCTGATGAGCACTATGCTTGGCTTCTTCACATGTGTCCTGGGGGTCTAAGTCAGGTTCTCATGCTTGATCAGCAAGAAGTATACTGACTTAGTTACCTCCTCATCCCAAACTCCAACTTCTTGTGTCCTATCTCTGTATCACTTGTGTTTCTCTTTACTTGGATATTGTACTTAGCTTAGAAGAGACACATCCCAAGTCATCTCCTAGCTTCTATATTTCTCTGAGAGCTGACATCATTTTCCTCAATCCTTTGAATTTCAAACCATGATGTAATTTTCAACTCATTCATATTCCTCACTTCACCTAATAAGTCATTCCATTGAGTAACCTAGTTCCCTTGTTGTTTTAATAGAGTTCTGCTTTACCATAGGCTGCGCTACTCATCCCATTCCTCCCTTAAACAGAATCTCCCACTTATTCTTTCTTCCACACTATTGATTCTCACTTAAACAGTCCCGTCTAGATGGAGTCCCAGAATTATCTTTCAACTTTATCTAATCACTTTTCTGTAAAGAAAAATTCATTTCTTATTTATGAGCACATTGAGATTACCAATGGCTCTGTGTAATCTGCCCCTATTTATCAAGATTTCATTTTGCTTCTCAATAACTTGACTCTTTTTTTCCCTAAATGCTAGGGATCAAAGTCAGAGCTTTATGCATGCCACATTATTATTCTACCAGTAAGCAGCATTTTCAGTCTCACACAATTGATTATTTTTGTTCTTCTTCTTTAACCTTCACTCTTCTATATCTCCATTTCCAAATCTTAGCCCACTTCCAAGAACTTCACAAATCTCCTTATATGTCACTCCTTTTTTAAGTCATAGCCCTCTAATAATTTCTATTCAGTGATTCATTCAACCATTCATGTGTTCATTTTCTTTCTCCAACATGGCAAGCTTCATACATAGATACAGTTTTCTATAACCTTATAATAGTGAATTGAGTTTTTAGGTACTCAAGTTAATTTTGATATTCAAGTTGATTTAAATATATTTTGATTTTTGGTATTTATTATTCCATGCACAAAATGAGTGATCGAAAATAAATACAAGTATGAATTAAGAAATGTAGGCATATCCATTAGCATTTCATTTTTAAGTGCTATACATTAACTGTGAAAATACTGAAGGTAAAAAATTTCTCACCTGATTTTATGCAATCTGATGACTTGCAAATACCATCTAGAAAGAAAAAGTAGATGTATAAATATTTAAAATGCATGTCTTCTAATTTGACTTTACCTTTCATTGTTTTTAAAACTCCAATTAGATAAGCAATTCCTTAAAGTAATAACTAACTAACTAACTAACTAACTAACCATATATATATATATATATATATACCCACACACACACACACACACACACACATATAATTGTTAAAAGTTAAATAAATTATATAGGGGAATATAATTGGTAGCTCCTAAATTTAAAGTTTGATTACAAAGAAAGATGTTATTGTATCATATTCACTAACTAAACCCTAGGAATATTAAATTGAAATAGCTAGATGCTTCATTTATCATTCACTAATCACTTTTCTCCATTAAAATGCCAATCTTTACTAATCTTTACTGTGAAAACCTTTCAAAACTCAAATAACTTCTTAAAGTCCTGTCAAGACATTTAAGATTTCCATGTCACAATCAATATTGATTAATGACTACTGCTTAACTTGGCCATAAAATTGAGAATATTTTATTTTTTATCATTATTTATTTATTTGTTTTTGGTTTTTTGAGGTAGGGTTCTACTCTAGCTCAAGCTGACCTGGAATTCACTCTGTAGTCTCAGGCTGGCCTTGAACTCATAGTGATCATCCTACCTCTGCCTCCCTAGTACTGGGATTAAAGACGTGAGCCACCATGCCTGGCTCAAGAATATTTTAAACAAATAAATTATACCTTAGAATGAATTCACTGAATCTATTTCATAATTAATGACTTAGCTTAGTCATACAAGACACTGAACTATATTCAAAATTCAATGTTTTGACATATTGACACTGCATTGTATAAATAAATTTCTGTATCACCCACGTGGTTTTACCCTTAACATGTTTGTTTACTGGATGCTGAAAACATGAGAAGAAGGCATTATATTCTTTAGCATGGACCACTGCACAGGTATGAGAAAAACTCACCATCATAGGTTGCATAGAGAGCAATCATCGTCACAGCTATGATAGTTAGGAGCAAGACGAGGACCGAGAGGCTGATCTCTAGTGGGGTCCATCGCTGTTTCTTCTTTGGCTTTGGAGTGTTGGTATCAGTTATATCCATCTGACTTTCTGATCTGCCCATCACCTAAAATCTGAAAAATTCACACACACACACACACACACACACACACACACACACACACACACGTATGTATGTGTATATATATTTAAATGCTTAATATAGCTGAATAAAAGGTCAAATTATTTTAAATTAGAAAAAATTTTCATTGAAAATTCAAAATTTTCATGTTAAAAGTAAAAGTAAAGTAGCCATCTGATAGATCTCAGGACAAATTTTTTGCTTTTATACATACACACACAGGAGAGGGGAGATGGAGAGAGAGAGGAGAGAGGTGGGGGAGAGTAAGTGAGAGAGAGAGAGAAAGATCAAAAAAGATCTTAGAAAAAATAAGAACAGAGACTTAATTGAACACTCACTCATGTAGTATTACGTCGGGCGTTTGTAAGCAAATAACTGCTGTGCTGTTATTAAGAAAGTTCTAAACTCACCCTTCTGAACTTCAGACTAGCATTAAAGATTAACTTTGTATCTTGCTTCAGTGACTTCCTTATAAGCTTAAAAGTCAATGACTTATACCTTGAAGTTTTGACTAAGCAATAATTTAAAATACATTTACAGATAAAATACAAAAGGAGTAAACACTTCCGGTAGTTTATTTTGCTTGTGAAAACAACTTGTATTTTTACAGTTCAAAATTACTACTCTACTGATATAGATGTCTATTGACTGGTCAGACAACATTCTAAAAATGGTCACTCACTGAATGAAAATCAGTGGTTTATACCTAAAAATGAAAGATGATAATCATGTCAATATTTATTTGTGTGCCTGAAGGAGAAAAATACATAATTAAAAACATCCCCCCTCATACTTCAGAGTTTCAAATTTTAATATATTTAACTTGAAAATTACATTAATAGTATCTGTACTTCTACTTATGCTTATGGGGTTCTTAACATATTCCAGGTGTAATTCCTCATGCCTTATAGAAACAATTTGTTCTTTTTAGGGCACATATTAGTATTCCAATTTTACACTCAGGAACTGAAACACAGAGAAGTCAAGTATCTTGCTCAAGCCAAAACAGCCTGTCAATATTTTTTGTAAGAAACACATTTGGTCAGTGTTTCAAATACAACTGTACCATTATGAAGTAAAAACTATTGTAAATCTTATTACAGAAATTTCTGATGAAATATCAAGATTATATAGGCCTAATAATTAAATTTCAGTGTCACTTTTAGAAACCTAGTAATTCTTTAAAATTCACTTACCAAAGCTTAACAACTTCAACTTTTCTGCATGACTTGAAACATTTTAAAGCAACATATTAGCTGTTTATGGCTTCATACATATTAACAGTAGAATTCAGTTCCTACATGAAGCAATTTTTCAAGAAGTCTCATAATTAAAGATGATGCAAATATCCAAGGATGCATTCTGTAGAAACTGAGGCACCACACAAAGCAATGACTCTATATTTGAAGTACAGTTGTGTATACTAAGACAATTAGGCATATATTTTCTCTAGTGAGTCATTAATAAATAAACCAGACCTGGACTTTACCTGCTGGCTACAGAGTCTTGAGCATGCTGTCCTCTTGACTGCATAAGGCTATAAGCAAGGACACACTATCAAACAGAAATATTTTATTGGGTAATGAAAACCATGTCTGCTCAATAAAAGTGGAATGTAATGTACCTGAATGTTGAAATGCCTTATTTAATGGTTACATAACTAGTGTTAGCTTAGTCTCACAACCCCTGGGGTGAACATATGAAATTGCATTGATTGTATCCCTATTGTAACAGGGGTAATTGGATTAAAAGAGAGAGAGGAATAAATTTAGTACTTATATCCCTTACAGAGAATGAACAAAACAACCAATTTTGCCAGTCCCCAGTATTTTAAGAACATCTAAATATTAATCACGTCTGTCTGAGAATTCCTTTTAAATATTTTACTTATATAAAAATATGCACTTTAAAAAAGTTCTGTCTTAGAAACATCAGTCAGTAAGTCTGTAATGTAAATTCAAAGCAGGGACATCAGGATAGCTATCTGGTTAAATTCAAGGTGCACTCTGACACCACTAAGTTCCTGGTAGAAGAAAGGTACTAGGCAAGCATTTCTTTCTCCCTTTCTGAGTTATTCTCCCTCCTTTATCCCTGAGAAAGGTGCCAAGGCATCTGGGTTCTTAATAGCTGGACAGCTGAGGTTGCAGAAATAGTTTCAGAGACATTAAGGCAGTGACTGGAGTTATTCCATTCTTTTACCTGCATCAGAGGAGTATCCTCCTTGAATTATCTGGCCCTTCCTATAAATGAAAGAAGTCTTTTTTTTTTTTTTTTTTTTTGCCCCTTAAGTATCACATTTCAGCAATATTCAGCAAAAGCAGAAATGCTGCAAGTTCAACCTCCTAATTAACTTTGTCATTCATTTCCAGTTAATTCTACGTAATTCACTATCTTCTTTTAAAAAAATATGGGCCAGAATACTGAACCTCAGAATGAAACACATCACTAACGTTTAGTTTCCTGACTATCCAATTTGACCACCCTCAATCACTTTTAAGAGAGGGGGTGATGAGCAACAAGCAACAAGAGAATAAAAATCACTGAATAAAAGTTGATACCTTATAGATTTATATAAAGTAGGATATGCAAAAGCTTATCTAGATACTTAAAATATTGTTCCCCATAACTGATGGCTACCCCTACAATGCATGACCCACAATCCCCAGTGAGGAGGGTCTCTTCGGAGGGGGGAGGAGAGGAAGGAGACTAAAGATGGTACCAGCATGGCTGTTTACACACTGAGCATGTACATGACTAATAAAAAAAAATAATATTTCATTTCAACTGGAAACAGGCTTAGAAGCTAAAACTAATAAAGAATAAGACAGACAATCAGGAGTTGTAACTCAACAAGAACCCTTCAAAGTCGAACTTAGAAATATCACTGATACAATAAATTTTATTTGGCTTGAACTGGATTTCAGAGCATAAACATCACTGTATCAGTTGTCAGATACAAAAACCTGGAATATAATTGATTGGTTAAACAAAGATGTGAGACTAAGCAAGTTTCATCTGCCAAGCACATTACCCTATATACAGTGCTAACTTGTTTCTGTAAGTCTCTGACACTGTGCTATGCAATTAGTTTTCATTAATGAAAACTGAGGCAGAAGGAAAAACTGGTTCCATATTTAGATCGTGTCTCAAGAAGCTGAGCAGAGAAGTACTCAGGAGGAACCTTATTACACTGGATATTAACTAGTAGGTGTTTCCTGGGCCTAAAGTATGAGTTCTGGACTCGAAGTTCCAACCACGGCTCCCATGTGTAGTGAGTGTACTGTTCCACGGAAGACACACAGCATCAAGTACAAAATACGACCAGACATTTGTAGAGAAAGAACGGGGGAGGGGGAACGAGAGCGTGGACTACACTCCCTCAAAGCCAATTTGCCTTCAGCAGCTTCCAAAAGCTGACGCTGCAAGTCAGGCACTAGTTTTCAGTTTAGTAACATCTAGCACAGTCACACATGTAGAAGGAATAGACTTAATCAAGAAGCCCAGAGGGATATCCGGTTGCGATTACCCTTATTTTTAAAGAGTACAAATAAAGGAAGAGTCTAAAAAACCACCCCACCTCGCGGCAACCAACCAGGGAGAGATTTAAGCATGAATTATATAATGGGAAATCAAGGTTCAAAGCAAGATAAAGAGGTGGGATTGTGAAAGATCTTAAGGTTAGGAGAATTAAAAACTGGAAAAGTGAGTTAAACGAGGAGAGAATCCTACAGAAACTAAAAGGAAAACAAACCTTGCTTTGAAAAAAAGCAGTGTCTGTACAGCGGAATGGCAAATTCCCAGCCCCCAAGTCAACCCGGGTGCAATTTGGTAGCGCTGCTCCCGGTCACTAAACACACTCCCCAGGAGGAGGCTGCAGGGAGCTATGGAAATGAACCTGGGGATGACCTGACATCACACGTTGGGCCCTCCTCCAGGTTACCCTCTGGGCCCTTTCCCTCCCTTCACCCTCAGGTCTCAGAGGCTCCTTCCCAGGACACGCCTCCTTCGCTCGGGGCCACGGGCTCCGGGCGCCCGCGTCGCGCCGGACCTCTGCAGCTGACCCTGTTGTGCACCCGGGGGCAGCCACTGTCTTCCAGGTGCCGGCCCACGGGTTCCTTGCACCGCGGGTGCTGGCACCCTTGGGACCCTTCTCCCCAGCTCCCCGGTGCCTGCCCGCTCGCTCTCCGGGGACTCACCAGTGGGATTCGGGAGAAGTTGGAGGCTGTGGAGCTGACACATCCCGACCAATGAGCGCGCAGGGCCGGGCGGCGGCGAGCAGACCCGGGAGCCCGCTGTGCGCCAGTCGGCCGGTGCGTCCCCAGGCGTGCTCGGAGTGGCGAGAGGCGGCGCGAAGCCCAGGTCCGACTCCTGGGAGGTTCCTGGCCCACCTCAGCCCAGGGCGGGAGGGCCACCTGGAACCCGGCATCCCTCGGACCCTCACCCGAGAGACTCACCCCTCACCGTGGCCTCCTAGCAGATCCCACTCGGGAAGTTGGGCGGCTGCTCCCGCCAGAGCGCGGTCAAGCTTCTCCACTTGCACATCTCCGCGCCCCGCGCGTCTTGGCGCCCTCAATCCCCGCCTTGCCGCGTAGGACCCGGGAGTCGAGCAGTTCCCTAGGTGACCTGAAGGTTTCCGCTAGGTCTCCCAAACCCTGTCTCACCAGGAGAAGGGGAAAAGGGAGGAGGGGCGGTGAGAAAGTCCCCCCTCCCAGTCAGCCCCCCACCTCCCATTCCCAAAAGGGCTTTGCCAAACATTCTTGGAATTGCTTAGCTTTGTGGCTTTGGAGACAACAGTACATTGTCTCTTTCTTCGGGATTCTGTTGAGCTGAGGAAGGTTCTTTCTCTTGCAGACCTAGATTATAATGCTGCTTTCTTTCACACTCTTGCTCTTTCATTGCTTGCTTCCTTCCCTCCTTGCTTCCTTCCTTCCTAGCTTCCTTCCTCCCTCACTCACTCACTCCCCCCTTTCTTTCCTTCCTTTCTTCTTTCCTGTCTCCCTCTTTCTGTAGCTTCTCTTCCATTTCTGTTTTCTCGATCACAGCAACAATAGATCAAAGTCTGTACTGAAACTCTCCACTTTCACCTTACAATTCTGGAGAAAATGGGAACAGTGTGTACCTGGGTCTAGTCATGGGGCAGGGCTAGAAAGACAAATATTAGCTAAAGAGCTACTAAAATAAACTGCAAAGTCTCTGGACCATTGTCAGTTTCCTGCAAACAAGCAGTACATTTTTACTTAAGACACTAAGATTTCTGCTGAAGGGTGTTAAAAAAAGAATTAGACAAACTGTGCGCAAAGTGAGGTCCTTTATAAAAGCAACCTTCAGCAGCTAATATGGTCAAGGAAGAAACCTAAACTTCTCTGCTATTTTTTTTTCCAGTTCCAAGATTTTTAGTTTTTCAGTGTCAAACACATGAAGAACAATAAAGTTGATCCCGCTTCTCTGAATAACACATTGCAAACACACGTGTGTGCGTGGGCGCGCGCGCGCGCGAACACACATACACACACACACACACACACACACACGCACACACACACGCACACACACACACACATGCGCGCACGCAGGCAAGGGGGGATTAGAAGAGAGAAATACAAGTGGGTTTTACTGAACTTGAAATTAACTTTTAGCACTAACAAACTTTATGCCCTTTCACTGCAAAGTGTTTAAAAGCCAGTCGAACCAGTACTGCATGTTAATGAAATGACAAGTAGAGTACCATGAAAACACATTTCAAGAAAACATTAAAGTCTTTCAATAATTAATATAGAGAAATCCAGTGCATGTACACTTTCCAAATATCTATGCTTTATCCTTTCTCTGTACACATTGCAGACACAATTAAGTCCTAATGGCAAAACTAAAATTTACGTGCAATTTACCCTCAAAGAAGCATAAGGAGTTTAGTGAACATCCAATTCATTCGTACTCAAATATTTAGTTTTGCAGGATTGAAGCATAGAAAAGTGATTGACCAGAAATCTAGATCTTACACTTCTATTACTTGAATTTTATTACATTTTAGTTAAATTATTAAAGTTTTCTCAGCTTTACATAATAAATTAAAATTAGTAAGACAATATATATAAAGAAAATATTTCCTCACTAAGTATACACACACAGAGAGAGAAAGAGAGAGAGGGAGAGAGAAAGAACACCCGTTTGCAATTTCTTCATGTGAAGCCATCAGTATTGAAAGTGTAATATATTTCTGATTAACATAGTAATGAATTTTGGTGCAGAAGAGGCTTGGCTAGAATACTACAAAAATTTGAGTTTCAAGTGAAAATGAAAATCAAGCTATGTGCCTAGTCTTAACTTAGTTGAACTCTGTGAGTAAGATTCTATTTATTAGCTTGCAAAAACTTTTAAACAAACAATATTCCTTTAGAAGTTTAGCTAGTATATTCTCAGGGCTCAGAAATGCCCCCATTATCCTAGTGAACTTGAACCCAGGGCCTCAAGCATGCTAAACATATGCTCTACCACTGAGGAACAACCACAGAGTTCAGGACTGTTTTGTCTTAATTTTTAAAAAAATATTTTGTATATTAATTTATTTATGTAAGTGAGAGAGCATGTGGACACATGCCAGGGCCTCCTGCCACTGCAAAGGAACTCCAAATTGCATTCACCACTCTGTGCATCTGGCTCTATGTGAGTACTGGGGAATCGAACCAGATTATCAGGCTTTGTAAGCAAGCTCCTTTAACTACCAAGTCATCTCTCCAATCCTTCGGAACTGTTTTGATACTAGAAGGAAATAGGATGGCAAGATGCAAACTGAAAACATAATTGATTCTTTTTTTCTTAAAAAGTCATTAATGAAACCTTTTTTAGACTGGTTAAAAACATTATCATAATTTTATTTCTGTCTTGTTACAAGAAAAAGAAAATTCCTTAGAGAATTAATTCAAATATTCTTCCTGGTTGAAAACATTTTATAGAATAAAACTGATTTGGTTAAAATGTACATCAAAAGGAAAAGAATGCTTAAAATTCTTTTTAGAGTTTGACTTTTAGCTTATATTCAACAGTATGGAGTAGATAATGTGTTTAACATGAGCCTTAATCTTATTAACTTTCATTAGAAACTTAAAGGTTTGATCAAGAATGCTAAATCCTTTCCCTAAGGAGGTTATGCAAGTTTAAGATAATTTCTTTTCTAAGTGTCTTAAAAAGAGCCTCAGTTGCTCCTAACAAATAAAATTAGAAAACTGAGGTTTACTTAGGCATCCAACTTTGGTCAAAATGAGAGAAAAAGTAGAAATTCTGGTAATCATGCCTTATTGTTTATTGGAAGTGTCAGTCTGACAATGTACTGAATAGAGCCTTAAAATCATAATACAATTGTTTGATAAGCTATATTTAAAGATGCTTTAATTGCACCACGGTCCACAAGAAAATGAAGAAAAACTTCCGAAACCAAAACTAAGGATTGCCAAATCCCTAGAAGGGCCTGTGACTGATGAAGATGGTAGTTGAGCTCCTTCTCCTATGGAAGCCTTGCCAAGCCTCCCTGAGCTGGCAATCATTGACTAGGACTTGTAAGTCCCATGGACTTCACAGGATACACCATCCAGACCAAGACAAAAAAAAAAAAAAAAAAATCAGATCAAAGATTCCAAAAACCAAACATCTATGCCATTATGGAGAGCTAAAATATCAACTTCCCAGAACCCACATAAGCCACATGCACAAGGTGGCACAGGCATGTGGAATTCTTTTACAGCAGCTAAAGGCCCTGGCATGCCCATTCTCTCCCTCCCTCTCTCTCTCTCTCTCTCTCTCTCTCTCTCTCTCTCTCTCTCTCTGTCTCTCTCTGCCTCCCTCTCTCACCCCTTCTCTTAAAACCATAAAGAAATATAAAATGTTTATAAAATTTACTTTGGTGACTAATTCTACAATAAAATTTTTCTAACAATTCAAGTCCACATTAGACTAGATATCTGAATATTCTCAAGTTAAAATTTTATCATAAAGAGGGCTCAACTAGATTGTTACAAATAAAAAGTTGAATTGTCACTACATGGCCCTTATTATGGAAATTTATTGAGTAGGAATTTAATGTGAAACAAAATGATACCTGATGAAAGATCTGACATGTGAGAAGGAAAGGTAAGCTAATTATAGAGAATCAAGACTGGTAAGTTTAAGCACAGTTCACCTGAAAAGGAATGGTAATAAAAAAAGATCAAACGCAATACTGGAAAATGATGATGTGTAAAGAGAGACAGTATTAGAGTTACAGGGATCTAAAGTCCTTATGTTGCTGGAAAGGAAGATAATGTTATCCATTTTAGACTTTAAACTTTATTATTTATACATTAATAGATTACTTGTGTAGTACTCAAAGGATAAAAGGAGAATGTATAAGGTCAAATCTTGCAGGGAAAAACAAAAAATATATAATGGAATAAAAGTCTCTATAAAAGAAGGTAAAGAAATAAAAAATGAAATATTAGCAAAAAAGCACATGGGGGGTTGGTGAGGTAGCTCAATGGTTAAGGCACTTGCCTGCCAAGCCAGATCCAAGCTCAATTCCCTAGTACCCACACAAAGCCAGATGCACAATGGCTCATGCATCTGTAGTTCTTTTGCAGCAGCTAGAGGCTCTGGTGCATCCGTTCTGTCTGTCTCTCTTCTCTCTATCTCTTTCTGCTTCCAAATAAATACCAAAACAAAAACAAAAACACAGAGTAAGTGAATTTTATTTTAAGTTTGTCTTCTAAACAGAACATTTATTCCAGTTATAGTTACCATGAATAACATATTTTATTTATTTTTACCATTTTTATACTTCCTATGTGCTTTTTGAAAAAAACATTTATTTATTTATTTGTTCAGTTTTTTGTTTGTTTGTTTGTTTGTTTGTTTGTTTGTTTGTTTGTTTGTTTTTTCAAGGTAGGGTATTGCTGCAACCCAGGCTGACCTGGAATTCACTATGTAGTCTCAGGGTGGCCTCGAACTCATGGCCATCCTCCTATCTCTGCCTCCTAAATGCTGGGATTAAAGGCATGTGCCACCAAGCCTGGCAACTCTGTATATTTTTAAAAAAGAGATTACCTTAAAAATAAGTCTATAGAACAGTTGAAAGCAAAATGACAGAAATATACAAACCAAAATAACAACAAAAAAAAATGTTGGTATAGAATTATTGTAATGCGACAAATTAAAACTTTACTTTCCTAAAGAGCAGTTATTTCTGCAAAATGGTACTAGGTTATATCCAGTAGTAAACATTTTACACATGTATTATCAAGAATTTATGAAAGAACTAAGAGAAAGTCACTATGATATTGGGTAATTTTAATACAATTTTCTCCATGCTTAAAAAAGCAAGTGAGGGCTAGAGTGATGGCTTAGCAGTTAAGGCATTTGCCTGGGAAGCCTAAGGACACAAGTTTGATTCCTCAGCACCTGCATAAAACAGATGCACAAGGTAGCACATGCATCTAGAGTTCATTCTCAGTGGCTAGAGGTCCTTTTCTTATGCTATTTCAAATAAATAAAGAAATAAAATATTTAAAACATAAAAAAGCAAGTATAAGTAATGATGTAGAAGAGCTCACTAATATTAAAAGCCTATCTAATTGAAATCTATAGAGAATTTTACTATCCCTTTTATGTGTGCCTTTTGCCTTATTGCTATGGCTAAGATGTCCAGTACTATATTAAATAAAAGTGGGGACAGTGGACACCTTTGTCTTGTTCCTGATTTTAGTGGAAAAGCTTCAAGATTTTCTCCCTTTAGTATTATGTAGGCTGTCATAAATAGCCTATATTATGTTGAGATATGTTCCTTCTATTCCAAGTTTCTGTAGGAGTTTATCATGAAGGGATTTTGTCAAATGCTCTTTCTGCATCTAATGAGATGATCATGTGATTTTTGTCCTTAAGTCCATTACATAATATATTACATTTATTGATTTGCATATGTTGAACCATCCCTGCATCTCTGGTATAAAACCTACTTGGTTAGGGTGAATGATCTTTCTGACATATTCTTGTATTCTGTTTGCCAATATTTTGTTGAGAAATTTTGCATCTATGTTTATGAGGGAGATTGGTCTGTAATTTTCTGTTTTTGTCTTATTTTTGTCTCATTTTGGTATCAGGGTGATGCTGGCTTCATACAAGGAGTTTGGTAGGATTCTTTCCTTTTCTATTTTATGGAAAAGTTTATGAAGCATTGGTGTTAGCTTTTTCATCACAGTAGTATTACAGAATTATTATCCATATCACTTGTCCTCTTGTGATATCTAATGGTTATTGATTAAAGCAGCAGATACATTCCTGATAAAAACAAATCTCTTTTTGATCTCACCGATTATGCCCATTTTTCTGTTGTTTCTGGAACTGGGTAGAAAGACAGTTTCTAATGAAGTCCTTCTGCTTAATTGATTGGTACCATAAAAATAAGGGACAGATTAAGTTACCTTCTTATTAAGTTTAGTGAATGACAGTCTATGACCATGAAGAAGGTAATGGAGCCTCTCTTAAGTCCAAGAATTTGATGGTGTCAACTTTTATTCACCTGAAACTCAGTGAGTTTCCTTTTTAATCATATTGAATCTAATCATATTGTTTTCTCCATAATTTATTGAAGTAGTTACTAACAAAAATAAAGACAAGGATTTTCCATGTAAGTACTATAATACATTAATATTAAGAGGTTCTAGCAAGAAGTGATTAATATTATTCTGAGGTAACTAAAAAAAGTCAAGTTATCACTTTTCAATTAGCAAAATGGGATTTCCAGTTAAGATGACGGCTTAGGTACCATGTCAAAGCAGCCTAGGGGGGAAAAAGACTGAAAAAACTCAGCAAAATATACACTTTTAGTAAAAAGTGAGGTGTATAGTAAATCAAAATGGCAGTGGAGAAGTAGAAGAGATCTAGAGCCTGCACAGGCCGGCAAAAGCAGCCCCAGCAGGTCCCCAGACCGCGGTGGCGGCAACGCACCAGAAAGCCGCCAGGCTTGGCTCCAGCTACAGGAAAAGCCAGGTGAGGGGAGCTTCCACTCACACCAGAGCTCTCAGCAACTCAAGAAATGTGAAGGGAGAGTGGCAGTGAGCAACGGAGGAGCAGATCACAAGGTAGAAGAACACATGGAACAGCAAGAGAGCTAGAACAGCTGCGGCTTCCCTCCCCCACCACTTGTGCCCAGCTCCAGCAAACAGAGCAGCGGTCCCAGGACCTGGCCGCCAACTTGAGCACACAGTGGGACCCAAGTAGGAGCAGAGTTCAGCAGCAACATCAGCAGCTCTGGCACCAGCAGCAGCGGCCCCAGCAGTGGCAGATCCAGTAGCGGCAACAGTGGCAGATCCAGCAGCAGCAGCTTCAGAGGCAGCAGAGGATCCAACAGTGGCAGCTAAAGCAGCAGCAGCAGTGGCAGCAGCAGTGGTGGACCCAGCAGAGGTGATAGACCCAGCAGTGGCAGCTTTAGCGGCAGCAGTGACAGATCCAGCAGCGGCAGCTTCAGGAGCAGCAGTGGCGGTTCCAGCAGCGGGGGTGCCAATCTGCAGGGCCACAGTTGCCAGGCTCAGTTTGCCCCCCAGGAAAAGCCAGTGCCTAGCTCCAGAAATCAGAACAGCAGCCCAATGACCCAGCCAGCAACTTGACTGAGACTAAAATCATCCAAAAAGGTAACTGGGATTGCACCAGGGAAGGTTCTTACCTGGTAACAAGCTGACTTGGATCCCTCAACAGACCAGAAATCTTAACCTCTTTGTTGTTAGAGGATCTGGTTGTTATAATAACTACTCTTGCATAAACACTCGGTGCTATTTTTTATGAATGTGGACAGTGTTTAGTTACATTTTAGAATCTACTTGTATTTTATTCCACTCAGCCTACTTGAATACTCAATTAGCAAAATGTTCCTCTCTTCCAAATCCATCCTTTGTGGGATCAGTCTCATCCTGTACTTCAGCAAGGATCTTTTTGTTTATGGTCCACATGACCTCACCATTCCTTCTGAAACCACTCTTTATTTTCTCCCTTTATTTCTAGCTCTGAAATATACTTTAAATTTAAGGTTTTTGAGTTTTCTCAGCTTGCACAATATTGGGATAACACTGATCTCTTCTTCCTGCTTCCCTATCTACATGTCCACTAAAATAAAACATCATCTCTTTGTTTTACTCTTCTTGACTGTATCTACCCTGTTGCCATCAGGCTCACATGGATGGTAGAAATCACCTTACCAAGAACAGCTTGTGGGAAAAAAATGGGGTTTATTTTGGCTTACAGGCTTGAGGGGAAGCTCCATGATGACAGGGAAAATCGTATCATGAACAGAGGGTGGACATCACCCCCTGGCCAACATAACACAAGTGGACAATAGCAACAGGAGAGTGTGCCAAACACTGGCAAGGGGACACTGGCTATAACACCCATAAGCCTTCCCCCAACAATACACTGCCCCCAAGAGGCATTAATTCCCAAATCTCCATCAGCTGGGAACCTAGCATTCAGAACACCTAAGTTTATGGGGGACATCAGAATCAAACCACCACATTCTACCCCTGACCCCCATAAACTGATAACCATACACAATGTAAAATGCAGTGCATTCATCCAACTTTAAAAGTCCCCATCGTATTTTTTTTTTCCTGCACAAGAGGGCTAACTTTATTTATCAGTTTTTCAAAATAGTGACTCAATATCCAATACATTTTTAATCAATTTCAATGATGTTCATACATCCCCATAGTCCAAGGTCATTTAACTGAGTCATAAACCAAAAAATACCCCCCAAATCTATAATGGTACAAAATAAAAAATCACACTGCAAAACATGGCATTGGATATAGAAATGAAATATTCAGCCAATACAAGATTTAAAACAACCAGGGCAAACATCAAACCATGTAGCTTCAAGTCCAACAACTCTAGCTAGTGACAAATCTCCAAGTCTGATAATTCTAACCAGCAACAAGTCTCTGGAGTTCCAATTCTGCCCCTCCAGCTAGGCTACTCCCAGTCTTGGAAAACTTCACCCAGGGCCAGTAGCTTTCATTAGTAGCTATATCGTGGTCCCAGCATCTCCACTGGGTCACCACTGAAATCCATGCATGATTCATCCTCATGGCTCCATGGGGTCCCCATGCAGGCATCCAGCAAACTTGCTTCACATTGCCCATGGCCATTTCCAAAACACAAGACCACATTGCAAACACAAGACCACATTGCAAACTCAATGATCCTCTCTTTCCTGCATTTCTTATACTCCATAATACCAGGTAGGGAGCCAATTTGTTAATCCAGAGGGGGTGGGGATAAAGCAGACTTTAAAGAACAGGACGCTCCTTGAGCACTCAGGCCCCTTCAAAAGAGTATACATTCTTCCTGCTGCCCCAGTGCAGGTCAGCTGGCCCAATCTCAAAGATTGTAATCTCTCAATTGCAGCTGAATGGGCAGAAGTTCACCCAAAGATTTTCATATTTTCTGTGCCATATCCCTCTGTTCACACCAGTTCATTTCTGTGCAAAGCAACCCTGCACAACTTCTCAGGACACGGGCATAACAGCAAGCTTCTCACACAAACTGCTAGCCCAGTCCAAGTAAAGCTTTTTTTCACCCTCATTAGCCAAACCTCACAGTCCATAGTTCTTACTGCATTCAGGTCTTTCAACTCTGACCATAATAGTACATCAAGTTGTACTTACAGCAATACAAGGCATCTCTTAGGCCAAGGTTTCAGATCCTTCCACGTTCCTCTTGAAAATCAGCTCCAAAAGGCCAAAGCCACACAGTTAGGTGTCTAGCAGCAATCCCACTCCTTGGTGCCACTTTACTGTTGCAGTTGGGCTTGCATTGCTGGTAAAAATCACCCAACCAAGAACAGTTTGTGGGGAAAAAAAGAAGTTTAGTTTGGCTTACAGGCTTGAGGGGGAAGGTCCATGATGACAGCGGAAATGATGGCATGAGCAGAGGGTGGACTTCATGCCCTGGCCAACATCAAGTGGACAGTAGCAACAGGAGATAGTGCCAAACACCGGCAAGGGGACACTGGCTATAATACCCATAAGCCTACCCCCAACAATACATTCCAGAAGGCGTTAATTCCCAAATCTCCATCAGCTGGGAACCTAGCATTCAGAACATTTAAGATTATGGGGGACAACTGAAGCAAACTAGCACATACCCATTCTTATTTTTGCTTAATTTTAGTTTTAGTCTCTTGGCAGACAACTCTCAAACCTACTGGCTCTATTAGTTTGCACTCCCACCAATAGTGGGCAAGGTTTCCTCTTTCCTTGCATCCTAGCCAGCATTTGTAGTCTGTTTTATTGATGATAGCCATTCTGATAGGGGTAAGATAGTATCTCAAAGTTCTTTTGATTTGCACATTTTTAAAGTACTTACGTCCATTTGTGTTTCTTCTTTTGTGAATTATGTGTTAATTTCGTTTGCCCATTTGGGTAATTGGGAGATTTATTATTTGCTATACAATTTTTGCATTAAATTTAACTTTTTCATTGTTTTTAAGTTCTAAAGCTTTGAAGTCCAAAGTGCCTCTTAAGTCTTTCCCTTCATTCCATTCCCAAAGCCAACATTAGAATAAACTGCATTTCCTTTATTTTTCCTGATTATATGAACACTTTAACCATTATCTTTACAAAGACTGTATTTGATCTTGTATTAATCTCAACTCATTGGGTACAGTGCTTCCTGGATGGTTGTCTTATATGGGTGTATATTAGATTTTAGAAGCTTCGCTTTCACATGTTCAGCCATTCAAAAGCATTCAACATAACAAACTCCCTAGAGCTAAAAAAAAAAATCTATATTTTCAAATTTCACTCATGCTAAGACAAATTTAGAGGAAGTTGTGCTAGCTACATGTATAATGATCCTCTTATAATTAGAGCTATTGTTTGACGTATAAGAACTTCATAAATATAGCTAATAATTCCAGTGACATTATCAGACTAATTACAATATTCAACATGTGGGAGCAATTATTTTGGCTGCAACAGCCTTATTATTGTATAATTGACATACAATACACCTCAAATGCTCAAATGTAGAAATTAATAAACTTTAACTTATAGTATTTTTCCATGATGGAATCACAACAATCAAGAGAGCATAACCCTCTACCACCCTCCCAACTACCATGTGTTCCTTAGTAATCTCTCTCTCATCCTCCTGTCCCTTACATCAGTTCTTATATGTTAACTTGTATTTTCTAAAACATTATGTGGGTGCAGTCATGCAATGCATACTTTTTTTTTCTGTCTGGATTTTTTTTTCAGTTAGTAAAATTAATTTAGAATTCATCTCTGAAGTAGCAACATTTCATTTTTTTTTTAACTGTTGAATAGAATTCCATTGCTTGGATATTCCATAGTTTGTAGTTGGTATTAATTGTCATCTTCACATGACTTAGACTCAACCTAAAAGGCACATCTCTGGCTATGTCTTTGAGTGAATATCTAGATATGTTTAATTGTGGAAGGAGGACCCATCCTGAACATGGGTAACAGCATGCTATAAGCTGGGTCCTGGACTGAATACAAAGGAGAAAGGGTGAAAGCCAGCTTTCATTTCTCTCTCTGCTTCCTGAATGTGGGCACAATGTATGTGACCAGTCACCTCATGTCCCTGCAACCATGCCTTTACTGCTTATATCCTTAAACTGTGAGCCAAGTAAACCTTTCCTTCCTTAAATTGCCTTTGCCAGGATTTTTGCACTTCAGTGAGAAAAGTAAGTGAAACAATATTCTTCTAACCCTTTTCTAAACTGATATACATTATGAAAATATAACTGTCACAATTTTACATAATTCTTATATTATTATCAAATACTTATTATCTGTCATATAACTTCTTTCAAAACTTGTATATGGAGTACTGAACATTTATTTAAGCTTTGAGCCATAGCTTTATTTCTATAAAATGAAAGTTGGGCTAGATAAAGTCTAGAATACCTTCTTGGTCTCAATCCTTCAGTTATAAGTAAATCATTCAGAAGTACCTGAACTGCCTAAATAATTAAATTCATGCCCTTCTGGTCCCGAAAGGGGTTTATGGACCTTCACAGCACAGCAACAGGGATTTAAGCCTTAGCAGGAACCTCTGCTCCCTGAGTTCATGTGAAACCACTCTTTTTGTGATTGTAGTGTCTCTTTATGTGTGGGATGCTTCTTCTAATTAGAGGCTACTCTCAGCTTGCCTGCTCAACAGATGGCTGCCTGCTTAAAGTGATCTCCAGGGCTCAACAAAGTGGATTTCCCTTATATCATAACACTCATGTGTCAAGTTAGGCAATAGACAATTTACCAGCTGAATTTGGAGAGGCTCTGTTGTACCACTTTGTTGTTGTTGTTACATAGTAAAATAAAATAAATACTTTATTTATGTAGTTTTCAAGAGGAGTGTAGGATAAACACAGCTTGTTTTTTTTTGTTGATAGATTTATGCAAATATATCATAATTTACTCTTCTTCAGCTGGAGTTTAGTGGAGGGCATCTCCATTTGTCTTTGTATCTGCATTGTCTTAGGACCTAAATGAACCTTAATCACTTATTTTATTTCATATTTATTATGTAGATGCATATGTTAGTCACTGTCAAAGGAGTTTAAGGTAGAGAGGAATAAAAAATGTTCCCTCTTCTTAAATGTTAACATAAGTAGGGGAGAGAGAACAAGAATGTGAAGGAGGGGCTGGAGAGATGGCTTAGCAGTAAAGCACTTGCTTGTGATGGCTTAGCAGTAAAGCACTTGCTTGTGAAGCCTAAGGACCCCAGTTTGAGGCTCGATTCCCCAGGGCCCATGTTAGCCAGATGCACAAGGGTGAGCATGTGTCTGGACTTTGTTTGCAGTGGCTGGAGGCCCTGGCCCACCCATTCTCCCTCTCTTTCTCTACCTGCCTCTTCCTCTCTCTGTCTGTCACTCTCAAATAAATAAATAAAAATGAACAAAAAATTTTTTTTAAAAAGAATGTGAAGGAGTAGCTATAGCTACTTCTGTGTCATGATGAAAGGATGCCCAAAGTATACACACATTCACATATATACACACACACACAGTACATCAACAAATATATATATATATTTATGTTATACATATTACATATATATGTATATACACATATATCTTATACATATTATATATGTGTATATATATACATATATATGTTATACATATTATACACACACACACACACACACATATATATATGTATATATACACACACCACTAAGTTGAATAGTGTTCTCCTCAAATTTATTTCTATCCTAAAACCTCAAAATATGACCATACCTACACAAGACCATCATAAGAGAAGGAAAAGATCATGACATCAAAATAAAAGAGAGACTGATTGAGATGGGGAGGGGATATGATGGAGAATGGAATTTCAAAGAGAAAAGTGGGGGGGGAGGGTATTACCATGGGATACTTTTTATAATCATGGAAAATGTTAATAAAAATTGAGAAAAAATATGATCATATTTGGAATAAGGGTTGTTGAGATGTAATTAGCTAATAAGAGGCATAGTAGGTTGAGCCTCATGCAGTGGTCTGGTGTTCTTAGATGTTTAGTACATGCATAGGAATAACACCAGACAGGGAAATGATGGCCATGCTACTACCAAGGCAGTAATGGAGCAATATATCTACAAGCTGAGGATACCAAGGGTCACTGACCACTGACCATAAGCTATAAGAATCAAGAAAGCACTCTCACCTACATATTTCAGGGAACACTGCCCTGCCAACTCCTAGCCTCAACTGCATTTGTACTGCTTATAGCTACCAGTTTGATGTATGAATAAATCAAACCCAGAAACTTACTTAATGCTTAGTACTTAATACTTAATATGGACACATTAAGTAGGTAGAGAGGAAATATCACCCAGGAGAAGGAAGATCTCTAAATTTAGGTAAGAGGATGTTCAAAGTCACAGAGGAGTAGAACACTGTGAGGAGTTGTGTGTTCCTCATCATTTCATACAATGTGTTTTTCATACTAAACTAGACTAACCAGATACTTGTTTTCTTTAGCTTCACTCAGTGTATCACTCATTCTGTGTTTCTTTTTTTTTTTTCTGGTTTTTCAAGGTAGGGTCTCACACTAGTCCAGGCTGACCTGGAACTCACTATGTAGTCTCAGGGTGCCCTCAAACTCATGGCGATCAGCCTACCTCTTCCTCCCAAGTGCTGGGATTAAAAGTATGTGCCATCATGCCTGGCCATTCTGTGTTTCTTTAACTATACAAGGATATTATTTTGTGTAAACCAGAGGGTTATACAGTTGTGAAATATATTTCTCAAAAAGAATGTTCTATAAATATGAGCCAGACATATCATCTGGTGTTATCTATTCTAAAATGGGTCATTTTGGGTCAGAACACTGGTTGTACTTTAGTTACTGAGAAGTCTTGTGCAGGATTCTGATGTAGCCACTGACTGAAGGACCTAACTCCTTAGGAAGACTTCATTTCATCATAAAAGATTCTGGATTGCCAACATTCTACTTCTGCATGCCTAACGATTGGCTGTCAACTGTAGGCACTTTTTTTTTTCCCTAACAAGCAAGTATAATTCTGTGAAAGTTTATAGAGATGTTTTTCACTTTATTCATGCATGGGCCTTTCAAGTATAAAAAAACACAACTATATGTCTTAAACACCTTTATGTATTCACTCATGAACACTTCTGTGTATCCACTCACATTCATCTGACATTTTTACATGAATGTGTATGTGTGTGTGTGTGTGTGTGTGTGTGTGTGTGTAAACATACTGAAGAAAACTGAGATGGAGTTCATTTTCTAAAGTTCACAAAATTACATGAAAATCCAATTGATTAATTTAGATATATCAAATTTCAAACTTAGCATTCTTTTCATTTTAGTGTGATGACTATGCTATATTCATACATTATGGTCTTGAGTATGATGACTACACTATATTCATACATGGTGGTCTTAAGTATGCTGTATTCATGCATAGGGATCTTGAATATGATGATTATGCTACACTCATAAATAATGGTTTATCACAGAAGTTCTCAATGGACAATTTTATTTCCCGGGAAACATGTGAAAATCTCTGGAGACATTTTTGGTTGCTATACAGGGGGAACACTGCTGGAATCTCATAAAGATACATGCAAATCTTTTCCTACAGAGGAAAATCCTTTACTAAAACATAGTCCAGTCTAAAATGTCAATAGAGCAAAGGTTAAGAAAATGTGGCCAAGCATAATGGCTAATGTTGAAATGTTGTTTTTTAAATATTTTATTTTTAATTATTTTTTGTTTATTCGAGAAAGAGAGAGAGAGATAATGGTTGTGCCAGAGGCCCCAGCCACTGCAAACAAACTACAGACACATGTACCACATTGTGCATCTGGTTTATGTGGGTCCTGAAGAATTAATTCTGGGTCCTTTGGCTTTGCAGGCAAGTACATTATCTGCTAAGTCATCTCTCCAGCCTAATGAAATGGTTTTTTAAAATTAAATGTTTTCCATATACCAATCATTGTGGTAATTTCTAAACAATATTTTATTTATACTCAAAATACTTCTGATTAAGTATTATTCTCATATTGCATACTACAGTACAAGGTGTTATAATGTCAATGTTAGTATTCCCCACAATACTTATGTTCTGAATCCCACTCACTGATGCAGTAGTATTGAAAGGTGAGGCCTACACAAGGTCACAATAGGCCTGCCCTCATGAATAGGATTAACCACTATAAAAGCAACTCAAGGACATCTACTTGCCTTTGTCTGGGATTACATACAGGTGTCATTTATGAGGAACAAGCCTTCATTTGACATCAAATCTGGTACAACTTAAGCTTAAAGATTTGTAGTCTTCAGAACTATGAGAAGTATATTTCTGTTGTTTATAAGGGTCCCAATCTAAAGTAGTTTACCTAGCCTGAAGTAGATTGGAGAGATTAATTTGCTCCCATAAGGTCAAGAATATAAATTAAGCCAAGCATTTTAGTGGGAAAGGTTTCACTTTCAACTACCACCTTCTGACTATCTCATTAAAGGAGAGCCATCCTATGACAAAACATGACCCTCAAGAAGGGTCATTGTGTGACAAAATATGCTCATGAAGGTGATCCATGTTATGACAAAGCATGACAATCAAGGAGAGGCATTGTATGACAATGTACGACTCTTAATAACTTTCTGTTCAAGATTAGTCTTTGGTTGCCTTTGTCTGAAAACAATAATTTTATTTTTTGTAAGACAATGGCATGCTGCAAAAGTTGCCAAGATTCTTTGCATAAAAATCAGTTACATGGGGCTGGAGAAATAACTTAGCAGTCAAGGCACTTGCTTCAGAAGTCTAAGGACACAGGTTCGAAATACCAGTACCCACATAAGCCAGATGCATAGGGTGTTGCATGCATCCAGAATTTGTTAACAGTGACTAGAGGCTCCTAGCATGCCTATATTCTCTCATTCTCTCTTTCTCCACCTCTTTCTGTCTCAAAATATAACTTTAAAAATCAGATATAATGGAGCAAATGATCACTTTAACTGGCTTGAAGAAATGATAACTATTTTCTGATTTATACCTTGAAGAACTAGGAATGCAATTTAAAATCCTTTGACCTCTTTTAAGGAAAAATATCCAAAGTATGTCTCTGATCACTTTGCCAATTTTATTCAGCTATCTAATGATTGAGAAAAAATTAAAACAGATACATAAGGATTGTCTAACATTGTTTTGTGTTGCTATAACACAATGTAATTTGTTTATAAAAGAATGAGTGTTTTAGGGCTGGAGAGATGGCTTAGTAGTTAAGGCACTTGCCTGCAAAGCCAAAGGACCTCAGTTCAATTCCCCAGGACCCATGTAAGCCAGATGCACAAGGTGGGGTATGCATCTGGAGTTTGTTTGCAGTGGCTAGAAGCCTGGGCATACCCATTTTCTCTATCTATCTATGTGTCATCTATCTATGTATCATCTATTTATCTGTCTCTCAGATAAATAAAATAAAATAAAATTTTAAAAAAGAATGAGTATTTTAGCCCAGTTATGGAGGCTGGAAAGGCCAAAGTTGAACTGCATCTGGAGAGCTCTGGTTTGTTAGGCCATCCCATGAAGAAGGCAAAAGGGCAGAAAACAAATGAATGCATATATGTGACACACAAAGATCAAATTTGCAAGCACAAAATGTGTAAGAGAGAGAGAGAGAGAGAGATCAAACTTGAATACTCATGCGCAAGTATGACACACAAGTATGAGATGAAACTTGCATTTTGAAACTTTTTACAATCAACATTCATATATTCACAAGAGTGAAACCATCATGACCTAATCTTTCTCTGTTTGACCCACTTCTCAATACTGTTGTTTTAGGGATAACCTTCCCACCATATTCAAACAGCAGCAATGACTAAGAGAATTTAGGAGCTTGCATTAAAGAAGATAAATGCTTATCAGTAGTGATAATTCAGAGAGGGTAACAAGGCTATTCCTTAAGGACTAGGGGATATTAAAAGCAATTTATCTGTTCTAGAAAATGTGTATTCCTAAAATCAGATAAAAATAATAAAAAACTTTTAGTCTTTTATCACTAGCAGGAAGAAAACATAAATTCTATTTGGAGAAATATATTACCCTAGGCATAGATATATTTTTAGAATATATCCATATATAACATATATATATATTTCTAAACTTAATCAAAAATAGATACACAAACAAACAAGAAAAGAAACAAAACTTGAGACATATAATATAAATTATAAACATACCAAGGAGCAACAAGTAATAGAATGATTAGGAAAATATTTTAAATAATTATGCTTATTACACCTCAAAAGAGTAAAAACAATCCTGAGAATATTTTAAAACTATTTGTAGGCCTGTGGCAATGGCTTAGCAATTAAGGCACTAAGGCACTTGCCTGAGAAGCCTAAGGACCACAGTTTGATTCCCCAGATCCCACATAAGCCATGTGCACAAGAGGGCACATACTTCTGGAGTTCATCTGCAGTGGCTAGAGGCCTTTGTGTGCCCATTTTCTTTTTCTCTCTATCTGCTTCTTTCTCTCAGTCTCTCTCTTGTAAATAAATAAAATATTTTTAAAAAACTATTTGTATTTATTTATTTGCAAGTACAAAGAGACAGAGGAGACAGAGAGAGAGAATAGGCACACCAGGGCCTCTAGCCACTGCAAAGAAATTCCACATGCATGTGCCACTTCATACATCTGGCTTTACATGGGTACTGGGGAATTGATCCCTGGTCGTTATTCTTTGTAAGCAAGTACCTTAACCACTAAGCAATTCCTCTAGCCCCAAATTCTGAGAATATTGACATACAACTTAAAAAATGAAGTAATCAATGTTGAATATAGAATAAATTACATTGAAGCTATGTTAAGAAAAATAAGAAACCCAGAATGAATTACTGAAAATCAAAAGGGTAAGCAATAGAGAAATTAAGATAACAGATAGAGTGGGTACACAATTTAGTGAGAAAGTCTAAATACTGATAATTAGAATTACATAAAGAGGAGAGAAAGAGAGAATATGAGAAGCATATTTGGAAATAATAATTTAGAATTTTCTAAAACAAGTGAGAGATCTCAAAATTCAAAGATGAGTTAAATGGAAGGAAAGGAAAAAGAAAGGGAAGATGGAAGGACATGGAAGAGAGGGAAAGGTAGGGAAAGAAAGGGAAAGAAGAAACAAAAGGAAGGAAGGAAGGGAGGAAAGGAAAGAGGGAAGAAAAGAAGGAAGGAAGGAAGGAAAGAAAGAAGAAAGGAAGGAAGGAAGAAATGAGGGAAGGAAGGAAATAAAAAAGGAGAGAAGGAAGGAAGAAATGAAGGGAGAAATGAAGAAAGGAAGGAAAGTCTTATCTATACACAGCATATCACTAAGCTGAAAACCAAAATTAAGATGAAAAACTGAAAGCTGAGAACTACAGTGGTAGAAGCATATTGTGGAGATTACTCACTATGTTCTATGTATTTGTTATTGTTTCTATTCTCCTTTCTTTTCATGTGTCTTGTTATTTTCCATTGGTGCTGGAAAGTCATATTTAAATAACTCTGTTTCTCCATAGAAAATAACTCTTGCTTCTTTCTGGTGATGAGGGTGGTAATACATACCCACGCTAAATTCCAAAGCTAACACTAAGGCTTATTGATAGCATAATTTTCATGAAGAATGGATGCTTAAAGAAAATGCAAAAGTAATCTTCAGAGTTGAAAATGAAGTATGTTTTCTAGTGGCTGGGGATTAGACATCAGTGGTGGAATACAGAGCTAGCATGCCAAAGTTTCTGTATTTGATCCCCTGGGGAGATAGGGAAAGTTTCTTGGATGAAGATAAACTAAAAGGAATTTGTTATCAATAGATCTAATTCAAGAGAAATATTTAAGGCTATTCTTATAGATGGACAAGGATACATAAGATATTTCAGAAAGGCAAAAAGGGGCAATGCATACACAATGCAGATAAGTGGGTAAACATAGCTGAGTGTCAATTATATAAAACAAAAGAATTACACCACATGGTAAAGATGCTATCTACTACTATTGCTACTCAGTAATAAACATGAAATATTAGTTAGGGAAATAAGGTAATACAAAAACAATGCTATTAAGTTTGGAAAGGGGAAAATAGAGCTGTTTTTTTGTTTTTATTGGCAAATGACCTGGTCTGTATGTGTAAAATTGAAAAGTACTCTGCAGGTAAATTGTTAGAATTAGGAATTAGTTCAGTAAGGCTAAAAATATATGTTCAATATAAAAGTCAAGTTTATTTTCATAAAACAGTACAAACACAAATTTGTATGATGAGGAATATTCTCATAAATTCCTATCTTAAAACAAAAAAATAAGAAATGCTTTATGGTTTACATAGGTTGCTTTGGCACATATTTTTATAACATGTTACATTCATAATGAATGCATATATTAGGGAAAGTTTTAAAAAGAAATGGAAATTGTGCTTCATTGAACCTTCACCAGGCCCTTAGAGGGAACACCTGAATCACAAGGCCCTTGAGAGGGTACAATAAAGACTGACCTTAATATACTCCTGTTTATCTCTCTCTCTCTCTCTCTCTCTCTTTCTCCCTCTTCTCTTTCTTCTCTCTATCTCTTTTATATTATTTATCATTTTATTCCTTCTCTTCTTGGGTGCTGACCTCTAAATCCCAGTACCAGCATTTGGCTATCTTCCACAGTGAGCTCTTGATCAGAGAAGACTACAAAGTTTTCCAAAAGAAGACAGATTTCTCTCAGAGTACTTGCTGGCCCACCAAGGGTTAGTGGTAAGACCCTACTGCTGAAGACACCATATGCTGTTGGTCTGGAGCATGGAGTGACATAGCTGGAAGCTGGAAGAGCGTCAGTTCCAGACAATTAGCTTGTCTAGTACCAGTAGGTGCTACATGAATGACAGGGGGAAAATGACCAATATCTGTCTAAGCAACTTGTGGTCTAAACTACTCAGCAGCAAATAACCTGACGTGACCCTCACACAGGAGCAATAGTGGCACACAGCCATGGTGGGAAACCAACTGCTCTTGATTTAGCTAACTGATCTGCTCAGTGGAATGGATCCCAAAGCTGGAGATGGGAATCAAGTCAGAACCATATATAAAACGAACCTGCTCTCCATTACCAAGCTCTCACCAATCATGGGCTAGTAGAGGGCCTATACCTATTAAATTTGCTCTAAAAACAAAGGTTATCCCATTTATCTGGCATTAACTTCACTCTCTGTTGGAGAATTTGCTTCTCCTTTTCATATGAATGCAGATTCTAAGATGAGAACCAGACCATCACACCGCAAAAGGGCCCCAGCTAAAACTAAGAAAAATTGGGGAAATAAGTAAGGGTGCTGCTTTCTTGGTGAACCTGGTACCAGCACAAAGGTGAAGAAGATAGACACAGAGAACACTCAACTCCTATCAAACCAGGTATCCAGAGACACAGAGGCTCCCAAGACCTCATCACTAAAGCAGACCTAAAATGAACCCAACATGGCTCAGGGAAATTTGTGAAAGAGTGGACTGAAAGAATGTCAGAGCCACACATTGGGTCATGATACACAGAGACATTGCTTCCTACCCCTTACTGATGGCTAACCCCACAATGCACGACCCATATTCCCCAATGAGGAGGGTCCCTTTGGAAGGGGTGGACAGGGTGGAGACTAATGATGGTACTAACTTGACTGTATACATTGAGTACAAAATTAATGATAATAAAAGAATAGAAAAACAAAAAAAAAATGAAAATTGTGCTCAATTTTATGTTTGGGACTGAATGTTTGTGTCCTTTCCCAAAACTATCTATATTGAAACTCTAACTCCCGATAGATTTGATGTTAGCATATGAAGCCATCTGGAGGTAATTAAGTTTAGATGAGGCACTGAGTATAGGAGCCCACAATGGAACTGATATCCTTAAAAGAAGAGACAAAGACTAGAAATTCATCTCTCTCTCTCTCTCTCTTTTCTGTCACTTTTTCTTTCCTGTGCACATACAAAAGAAAATCATGTTAGTACATAATCAGGAAATGATCTCACCAAAACTTGACTATGCTGGAACTTTCATAATATAAATTGGAGACAAAGTGGTTGTTAGGAACACAGGACCAAGAAAAAATAGATTAAAAAGTTCTTCTGTTTCTACCAGCTGTATTATTAATCTTTAGATCATGTGTAATTTTATCTCATTTACAGTCAATCCACCTTCAGATGATTTTATATCAATCTAATTCTATCTACCCTTTGATTATCCTACAAGGTCTGAAAATCAGCAGAATGGAGACCTTGAAAACTCCTCTATACCCTACTTCAGCCTGGAGTCACCACCCTTCTCCTAAATAATTTTAGAGTTTTAACAGTTTTTAAGTGGCGTATTAAACTCTTTGTTGAAATACAATTTGCATCATCTTTTTAAAATTCAGTTGTTTTCATAAGTTTTATTATTTATTGATTTTTTTAAATAAAAAGATTGTGAGTTGGGTGTGGGGGTACACACCTTTAATCCCAGCACTTGGGAGGCAGAGAGAGGAGGATCGCTTTGAGATCACCCTGAGACTACATTGTTAATTCCAGCTCAGCCTGTACCGGAGTGAGACCCTACCTCAAAAAACCAAAAACCAAAAAGATTAAAAAAATCAAAAACTATTGTGCTGTGAGACATCCTTATTGCTCCAATTCTGCTGAGGGTCTTCTTCAGTAGAGTAATTGATATTTATTGTGGGTGACAAAGAGTTCTTAGAGTTCTCAGTTAGATGTAACTCTTGATGGGAGAATATCGTTGGTGGAAAGACATTAGGCTTAGAGATCCTGTTGTCTTATTAACATTAGAAAGAGAGGAGCCACTTTCTCATACCGAAAGAACAGTCCTTTTGGTCCTAGGTGAGTCCTATCAATCATTCACCTGGTTACCACCCCTTACCTACAGACATGTGTGTGTGTGTGTGTGTGTGTGTGTGTGTGTGTGTGTGTGTCCAAGCAAGAAAAGAAAATTAGAATATGACAGACATTGCACAGGTTTCTCCTCTCCTTTTTTTTTTTTTTTTTAAGGTAGGGTTTCTTTCTAGCCCAGGCTGGCCTGGAATTCACAACAGAGTCTCAGGATGGCCTCGAACTCATGGTGATCCTCCTGCCTCTACCTCCTGAGTGCTGGGATTAAAGGCATGCACCACATGCCCAGCTTGGTCTCTCCTTTTTTCAAGTTCCATTCAAAAGCAGTATGGGAAAGAACCATTAAATACTAAAAGAAGAATCATAGATCTCTGTGTTCTTTACTCTATCCTTCCTACACATGACCACCACATTTGAACAAGTATTAATGCAGAAGTGTGTGGTAAGCTTGGGAAAAACACACCAAATCTTTGAGAGTAAGAAACACAAACCACTTTCTCATCTACTGAGAACAGGCAAGCCTACCAGCATTTATCTACCAGAAAGTGAGCTGAGTAAAGACTTACAAATCAGTTACCATCCTTTCAAACCCTTTTGCAGATCTGTTTAAAGATCTGGAAGATGCTGGGAAAGAAAATTAGACATGATAACCTGAGGAAAGAGTAACTTGCAGAACTTTAATTGGAATACAGCTCCCCTGTCTCTGAATCACTGATGCATAGTTGAAAATATAACATAGTAGTCTAGATGGGAAAGGACTGAGCATGGTCGCTAAAGAAAGGTGAGGGAATTGATAAGTTATCTACTACCAGCAATTTATGCAAAAATAAATGTGAAAACAGAAAATAAGCCATGCCCTGATTTGGAGGAATCAGCTATGGCATAAACATGGAAGAACAAACAAAGAAAAATGCCCAGAACTATTTGTTTTGAGGCAAAATGTATGCATATAAATGAATAAGTTATAGATTCATATTTGGCTAAGTTTCACAAAGACACCCATGTACCAGCAATCACATCCAGAATGAGAGTATTATTCCTATCTCAGGATATCCCTTGATCACTTCTACTTCTTCTCTACCTCACTCAAGAGCAACTATTCCCTTAACTCCTAATTCTGTGCATTAGTTTTACCTGTTTTTGTACTTTATATTAGTGGAAGAAACATTTAGTTCATCCCTCTCTCTCACACACGTACACTTGCATGACATTCCTTTTCCTGGGATGACATGTGCAAAAACTTGTTCTCCTCAGGTAGAGAACCAATGACAGATTAAACAAACAATTCCACTCAAGTCCTACATTGTAAACTAATGAGTTTATTGAGATTACTTACAGGAGGATTAGTGAGGGATGATTACTTATAGAAGCATGGGTGACTCAAAGGCAGTTGCATCAGTGACAGGCCTGTCGTACTTAGGGTGCCAACTCATAAAACTGCCAACTCACAGGCAATTCTACTGAAGAGACTGTTCTAGAAATTATTTTGTTTATAGAACCTCAGGGAGAGACCTTACAAATCTTGTAGTATTCAGGGCTGCCTTTTTCTTATAAATTTTATGAGCTTCCTGAGCTTGATAAGTTTCACTAGGTTACCTCATCTTATGAGCCTCTTTCTTGCCTCCTGGAGGAAATGGTCCAATTCAGAGAAGATAGCTCCATAACAGAGATTTATCCACCTTTAATTTGTTCATTACTATTACTGGATGGTCTTCCATTGTGTATGCGTACCACATTTTGGTTTTCATTTTGTCACTGAGATATTTGAGCAGTTTCCAGTTTGAAAATAATATGCACATCACACATGAATACACTTGAATTTCTGACATGTATAGTGTGTTTGTGGTATGTCATACAGCTTTGAAAGATGGATGAACTAATTTATGACAATAATCAATGAGATTCCTGGTTGTTCCAGAGCCTTTCCAACTCAGTCTTTTTTTATTTTAGCTGTATTTATTTTGGATATTCTCTTCTATGAAGTATTCACTGAAATCTTTAGTTTCTGATTTTTTTTTTTTTTTTTTTTTTAGGTAGAGAGTCTCACTCTAGCCCAGGCTGGCCTAGAATTAATTATGTAGTCTCAGAGTGGCCTTGAAAACTTGGCGATCCTCCTAGCTCTGCCTACTGAGTGTTGGGATTAAAGGTATGCACCACCATACCAACTAGCTAGTTTTCTTATGCAGTGAATTATAAACAAAGTGATAGGGGAAATAACATAGTCAAAGCCATCTTCCTATCATTGTATGTCATTGTATGCAACAATTAGCCTTCCTGCTGGAGTTGAAACATGAAGACTTTATTTGAAAACTCTGAAAAATCAAAACAGGTCTTAGAAACATGGTGAAAGAGCTAAGAAGAATAAGACAAAATTGTCAAAGCATTAATACAAGTTATAAAACTGTAATTAAGACAAAAATAATGGCATAAGAGGCTAGGAATATGGCTTGGTGGTTAAAGGTGTTTGCTTGCAAACCCAAATTTAATCTTCCTCAATGCCCATGTAAAGCTGCATGCAAAAATGCCACATGAGAGCTGGGCGTGGTGGCGCATGCCTTTAATCCCAGCACTCGGGAGGCAGAGGTAGGAGGGTTGCCATGAGTTCAAGGCCACCCTGAGACTATAGAGTTAATTCCAGGTCAGCCTGGACTAGAGTGAGACCCTACCTTGAAAAACCAAAAAAAAAAAAAAAAAAAGCCACATGAGCCTATAATTACCCATGCTCTTGTGGCATTCAGAGACATAGCCAGAAGAATATGGAAGCTTGAAAGCAGTGTTAGAAGAAACACTGTATCAAAGGAAGGTAGAAAAAGAAGTGAAATGTCCTGGTTATCTTCTGACCTCCACACATATGCTGTGGCAGGCACAAAAACCATCCATCCATCCACACAGACACAGACATACACATGCATACTCAAATGTGTAACAAAAATAGTGAAAAAGGAAAAACAAATGCATGAAAGTTATGCAAGAAACTGCAATAAATCTAATTAAAACAACAATATTGAAACCCTAACCAATGAAATATGTCAGATAAAAAAGCAAGTCCAAGGAGATAAAAGTATATTCTTCACTGCACTAGTGTTATACTAGCTTGCAGCAAACTGCAATAAAGTGGATGACTTAAAATAACTGAAATTTCTTCACATTAAAAAAAAAATAGCTCCTGGTAATCACTAGCAATCTTTGGCAATCTTGTCCATTTGTGCACCCATAAGACTTGAAAACAAGCTTTCAACTTCCAAAATGCAGTGTTGGGACAGGCACAGGACAGACATTCCCACTCTGTAGGAAGAAATAAGAGATTGTTTGCTCTGTATTGTGGGTCCATGGAAGCAAATCCTCCCTCTCTAGCTTCTGTCTTTGCATCTGGGATTCTGTTTGTAGTCTTGCAGTCATTCCTTCTTTTCCTAAAGCTAGTAGAGATTTGGAGCTAGATAGTAGCTTTAACCAATTTCTTAATAGTAAAATCCCAGAAGTCTGAAAGCCTTCCTTTATTTCATCTTATCTGTGTTTCTTTCAGTTCAGTCAGGGGGTGTTACATTCTTTTTTCTGTTTCGTTTTTTGGTTTTTCGAGGTACGGTCTCACTCTGGTCCAGGCTAACCTGGAATTCACTATGTAGTCTCAGGGTGGCCTTGAACTCACAGTGCTCCTCCCACCTCTGCCTCCCAAGTGCTGGACTTAAAGGCATGTGCCATCATGCCCAGCTACTGATGGAACATTCTTTAAAGCTTTGTTGGTCTTCCATGAAGCTTATGCCAGTTCATACCATGAATCAAGTGGGTCCTATATAGATGGATCTTTTTTAAAAAATATTTTATATTTATTTATTTGAGAGACAGAAAGAGGCAGAGAGAGAGAGAGAGAGAGAGAGAGAGAGAGAGAGAGAGAGAGAGAGAGAGAATGGGTGCGCCAGGGCCTCCAGCCACTGCAAACAAACTCCAGACACATACACCACTTTGTGCATCTGGCTTATGTGGATCCTGGGGAGTTGAATCTTAGTCCTTTGGTTTTGCAGACAAGCACCTTAAACAGTAAGCCATCTCTCCAGCCCTCTGTAGATGTATCTTGAGAACCCCACCCCCCTTGCTAGCTTCTGCCCAGAAGATTGACTTTGAATAAATTATGTAACCTCCTTAGCAAAAGATTGTTCAGACCTTTGATCCTATTTCTGGAGTATGCTATCTCAATATAGACAGAATTTTCTTAGTCACGCAGTTCTCTTTATTTTAGTTTTATTTTTACTTTGTGCATCTGACTTTATTTGAGTACTAGAAAATTGAACCCAAGCCATCTAGCTTTGCAACCAAGTGCCTTTAATGCCTGACCCATCTACTCAGCTTGAGAATCATTTCTCTCTCTTTTTTTCTTATTAGATACAGACATATTTTGTATGTAACCAACACATGTCGGTACCATATCTTCCCTCCTCCCTGCCCCTTTTCTGTAGAGGCCTTCCTCATTGGGGATGCAGGTCAATCCCATGGGAATTGTGAGTCATGCATTATGGGGGGGGGGGAGGGAGAGGCAATGTCTCTGTGCAAAATGTCCCAACTTGTGGCTATAATAATCTTTCTGTCCCCTAAACCATACTTCAGTGATAGGCTCCCTTCACATTTTGCCTAAGAGTTCCTTCCTCAGTTTAGGTGTTTCTAGTCTTGTTTTAGTATAAGCAGAATCTCTCTCTCTCTCTCTCTCTCTCTCTCTCTCTCTTTGTTTAGAAATATCCTGAGATAAAATTCAGGTTCATCACTTGTAAATTCTATTTTCCATTCAATATAATTCAAATAAGGTTGCTGTCATTTTATAACATGAGCAGTCTTTCTAATAGTTTCTAGAACATCCTTTATTTCTTGAAATATCACCAGAAGCATCTTTAGTGTTAGTATTTCTACTAACATTCTGTTTATGATTACATATGTATGCTCTAAGATGATAGAATTCACTACAATGTTCTTTACTTCTGAGTACTCAATAGAACTGCCTTTACTATCCATGTTTCAGTCAGAAACAGTGCAGTAAATTTGTAATCCCTCCACAAGGGGAGGCAGAGTGAGTATTATCTATACAAGTTCAAAGCCAGGCTGGATTGCATAGTTCCATTTCAGCTGGGGCTATATAAAGACTCTCACTCAAAAAAAAAAAAAATCCCTAAAAACCTTAGTTCTACAAACCATCTCTTTAATAAAATCATTTTTCATAAAGTTCCTCAAATATTGTCTATTCTATACTTTTTCCCATTCCCAAAACCATTTATATAATTTATTTTTTGTTCACTTTATTTATTTATTTGAGAGCGACAGACAGAGAGAGAAACAGGGAGGGAGAGAGAGAGAGAGAGAGAGAGAATGGGCACACCAGACTTCCATTCACTGCAAATGAACTCCAGATGCATGCACCCCCTTGTGCGTCTGGCTAACGTGGGTCCTGGGGAATTGAGCCTCAAACCAGTGTCCTTAGGCTTCACAGGCAAGTGCTTAACTGCTAAGCCATCTCTCCAGCCCCCATTTATACAATTTAATGTACTTGTTACACTATAATCCCATTTTTCTTTTTCTTTCCTCATGTGTATATATGTGGTATATATGCATGTGTATAAGTGCTCTTATACTTGTGTGGACAGAACTGTGTGTATTAATGCATATGTTCTTGGAGGCCTGTGAAGACCAGAGGTTGATGTCCTCCTCAGTGTATCTCCACTTTATTTTTTTATTTTTTTTAGGATAGGGCATCTCATTGGCTTGGAACTGACTAATTAGACTAGACTAGTTAGCCCACAGTCCCATTGGGATATTCTTGTCTCTACTTCTGAAGTGATGATGATTACAGGTGCACACCACCAGTCTTAGTTTTTACATGGATATTGGAGATCTGAACTAGGTTTCATACTTGTGCAGCAAGCACTTTACCAATTGAGTCATCTTGCAAGCCACATAGCCCATTTTTCAGTATCAAAATATATATTAGTTTCCAAAGGTTTGTACATAAATTACCACAACAGGGTAGTTTTAAAAATCAGAAATTTATACTCTCACTGTTTAGAAGACCAAAGGTCCAAAATAAAGTTTCATAAAGGTTGTCCGCCAGGGTATTTGGAATTGAAAATCTTCCATGTCTCTGTCCTAGCTTCTAGTGGGTACTGACGAGCCTTGCCATTCCTTGACTCATAGGGCATCTGTACATTTAATGCACATACTCTGATTACATTACCCTAATTTGTACATTTATTGGCTCATTACCTTCTTTGTGCCTCTGTCCTTTTCTGCCATTTAAAAAAGAAATTTGTGTTTATGTCTGCATGTCTGTGTGTGGAGGGAGGTGTGCATATGGTGGCCTCAAGGTATTAGTCCACTCTATCCAATTAGTTTGAAACAGGTCTCTCTTGTTGTTTTGCCATTGAGGAGGTCAGACTAACTGGCCAGTGAGCTTCAGGATTCCCCCTGATCATCCTTCCATTGCCATAGACACATTGGAGTTACAGACACTTGGGATACTTTATGTAGGTGTTGGGAATCCAAACGTTGATCAACAGGTGTGTGAAGCAAGTGTCTAACCGCTCAGCTTTCTCTCCAGCCCACTTTCTTTTTCTTTTGATATTACTCTTATAGAATGTATGATCTACCAGAATCAAGCTCTAGCACAATTTTATATCAATTCTTAAATACATTTGTAAAGAAAATTTCTAAATAATGTCATACTCTGAGTTTTAGGTGGACATAAGGGTTTTTTTTTGTTTGTTTTTATTTGTTTTGTTTTTTAGAAAGGGTACACTATTGAACCTACAATATATACTGTGGTATATCTGACCATAGATTAATTAAGAAATACATAGATTCAGTAAAAGCAGAATGAAAAATAAAATAATGAAACAGAAAGAGACAAAATGGGAATCTTCAAGATTAAGAAAACAGAGGTTGCTTAACGCAGAGCTCATGAATAAATTAAAATAAATACTAGCATGGACAAGGTAAAAAGAGAGTTTCTAGAATTAATAAAAGGTTTGAAGTAATCAGAGTGAGATAATATGAGACATAATTTTAAATAATTAGAGGGAATGCAATGTGTTGGGAGAGCAACCAATCACATGCAAAACTTTAGTATCTGTAAGAAATAAAGGATGAACATTCTAAAAAGTCTTTTAAAATAACATGTTTTTATAAGAAAGAAAATGGAAACTATGATTTAAAGGACCTTGATGTTCTGGGGAAATTGACACAGGATGTTCAGTGTCAAAAATATTTGGAGGAATTTGCTGAACTTCAAGGACAAAATACTGAGGAACTGTATACAAGAAGTTTACTCCATATTTTCTCAGATATAAATCCCATGTCAGTCCATCTATTTCACTAGCTACAATGTGTAACTCTGAACAATAAAGAAAAAAAAAAAGAATTCTGAATTATTCAAGGGATCTGAAAAGAAACCACAGCTGACAGATTGTAGAAGAAAGCAAAGTTTCCTGCTTATTTATTTATTTATTTTTTATTTGTTGCTATGCCCTAAAAGCAGAACCTCAAGGTAGCAGGAATAGCCTTCACAAGCTAAAGAGGGCAGGTTATAGCGATCATAGAAAGGAAAAACTAGAGAAGGATGTTTCTAATGTTGCATATGGACCAATGCAGGTTTCATTCTGACTCTGAATCAAGGAATAGAGCAGCCAGCCTGATCTAAATCAGCCCAGCAAAGGCTTCAGAATAGAGCTGGGCTTTGAACTACACACACAAACCTCTTGTTTTTAACTCAGGAGAAATGCTTCCTGGAATAAAAGCTTCCTAGGAAAAACTCAGGGGGAGGGGGAGGGAGGGCATTGCCATGGGATATTTTTTTATAACCATGGAAAATGTTAATAAAAATTAAATAAATAAAAACTAAAAAATAAACAAAAAGAAAAACTGAACCAATGGTCCCAAGGGCTGAATGAAAACTGGACAACTCAAAACACTCTCATATTATCCCATAATTACATACTCACTTCCAAAATAGACTACCAAGTCTCAGAACATAAAACCATTAGAATGACCAGAAAATAGATAGCTTTGACTGAATCAGACTAGTTTCTACAGAGGATTACAACAGGACCATAATCTTGACAATAGTTATTATCCCTATAATGTACATAAATATGTGAGCCCTCAAAGACTTTAATTCATTTATAATAACCATGAAACATGTTAAAGAAAAAGCGCCCCTGAAAATGATGTAATTAGAGAAATTCATAAGTCAAGTAAGGATTCAACTCTTTGAAGGAACTATATGAAATTTTGGGAATGATAAGCTTAGTATTTTAAGCAACTAGGAAAAGAGAAAACTGTGCCCAAAATCAGTAGAAGAAAAATAATAGCTAATAACAGAGATAAATATAAACCACAATAATGAGTATTAACAAGGTTAAAGGTTGCAAATAAGTTATCAATTAAAGAATACTACTTCTAAGTTAAGTGAGGTTCATCTCAAGAATGCAAATATGTTTATACATTAGAAATTAATGTATTCTTTATAATATTGGGTTAAAAAAAAATCCCCAACGGTGACTTCTCTATTCTTCTTCATTTGTATTCAGCCTCATTTGTATCAAACCCTAATCTTCCTAATGTGGGATAGTAATAGTATGTGCCAAATGCACAAAATATGCTTATTCAACAGGAAATCATGAACTAAGATTCTCTGAAAAAGCCATTGCTATATTATCTGAACTTAAACAACTGACTCTTAGCAATTGAGTTACAATGTTGAGAGACAACATTATTTTGTGATATTTTATCCTTTTAAAAACAGCCAACCTCCCAACACTCAGGAGCCAGACACACTAGGATCGCAGTGAGTGTGAGGCCACCCTGAGACTACTAGTTAATTCCAGGTCAGCAAACAAACAAACAAACAAACAAAAAAACCCCTCCAAAAATCAGCTAACCTACTACTTTTCTATGTGACTTAACATCTCCACAATAATACTATCTGCTCTAAATTATAATTCTTATAAATACACTCTTATATCATACTTATATAAAAATTACTTTCTCCAGACTAAAATCATTCTTTTATATGCCTGAACTTATCTTAACTGAGCTTTCCTTTTCCTTTCAATGTCATTACTATCTTAAAAACCTTCCTTTAGGGCTGGAGAGGTTGCTTAGTGGTTAAGCGCTAGCCTGTGAAGCCTAAGGACACAGGTTCGAGGCTCGATTCCACAGGACCCACTTTAGCCAGATGCACAAGGGGGCGCACGCATCTGGAGTTCATTTGCAGTGGGTGGAAGCCCTGTCGTGCCCATTCTCTCTTCTTCTATCTGCCTCTTTCTCTCTCTGTATGTCACTCTCAAATAAATAAATAAAAATAACAAAAATAATAATTTTAAAAAATCTTTTTTTTTTAATTTTTATTAACATTTTCCATGATTATAAAATATATCCCATGGTAATTCCCTCCCTCCCCACCCCCACACTTTCCCATTTGAAATTCCATTCTCCATCATATTACCTCCCCATTACATTCATTGTAATTACATATATACAATATCAACCTATTAAGTATCCTCTTCCCTTCCTTTCTCTTCCCTTTATGTCTCCTTTTTAACTTACTGGCCTCTGCTACTAAGTATTTTCATTCCCATGCAGAAGCCCAATCATCTGTAGCTAAGATCCACATATGAGAGAGAACATGTGGCGCTTGGCTTTCTGGGCCTGGGTTACCTCACTTAGTATAATCTCTTCCAGGTCCATCCATTTTTCTGCAAATTTCATAACTTCATTTTTCTTTACTGCTGAGTAGAACTCCATTGTATAAATGTGCCACATCTTCATTATCCACTCATCACTTGAGGGACATCTAGGCTGGTTCCATTTCCCAGCTATTATAAATTGAGCAGCAATAAACATGGTTGAGCAGTACTTCTAAGGAAATGAGATGAGTCCTTTGGATATATGCCTAGGAGTGCTATAGTTGGGTCATATGGTAGATCAATCTTTAGCTGTTTTAGGAACCTCCACACTGTCTTCCACAATGGCTGGACCACATTGCATTCCCACCAGCAGTGTAGAAGGGTTCCTATTTTTCCACATCCCCGCCAACATTTATGATCATTTGTTTTCATGATGGTGGCCAATCTGACAGGAGTGAGATGGAATCTCAATGTAGTTTTAATCTGCATTTCCCTGATGGCTAGTGACGTAGAACACTTTTTTAGATGCTTATATGCCATTCGTATTTCTTCCTTTGAGAATGCTCTATTTAGCTCCATAGCCCATTTTTTGATTGGCTTATTTGATTCCTTATTATTTAACTTTTTGAGTTCTTTGTATATCCTAGATATTAATCCTCTATCAGATATATAGCTGGCGAAGATTTTTTCCCATTCTGTAGGTTGCCTCTTTGCTTTTTTCAATGTGTCCTTTGCAGAGCAAAATCTTTGTAATTTCATGAGGTCCCAGTGATTGATCTGTGGTTTTATTACTGAGCAATTGGGGTTGTATTCAGAAAGTCTTTGCCAAGACCAATATGTTGAAGGGTTTCTCCTACTTTTTCCTCTAGCAGTTTCAGAGTTTCAGGTCTGATGTTAAGGTCTTTAATCCATTTGGACTTAATTCTTGTGCATGGCGAGAGAGAAGAATCTATTTTCATCCTTCTGCAGATATATATCCAGTTTTCCCAACACCATTTGCTGAAGAGGCTTGGTGGTGCACATCTTTAATCCCAGTACTCAGGCAGTAGAGGTAAAAGGATCTTCCTGAGTTCCATGCCACTCTGAGACTCCATAGTGAATTCCAGGTCAGCCTGGGCTACAGTGAGACCCTACCTCAAAAAACCAAAACCAAAACAAAACAAAACAAAAAAAACAATAAAACCTTCCTTTAAAAATTCTAAAACTCCACTACCTATATGGTTTTGAATCTCATCCTGGACCTCCCGACTTATTCTTGTTGTTATTATCTAATTACCATTTTGGATTCCTATGTTCATAGCATGCCCTTGGGCTAAACGGGGCACTATAGTCCTAAATCATGCCAGCCTCTGACCCAAAGGACAACTGAATCCACCACTAGACAAAGAGGCCCCTCTTAATCCAATTATACCTCAGTTTAGCACAAAGAAACCCAAATCATGAATATGATTAACACATTCCACAGGCCTTTGCCTCTACTTCCCTTCTCTATAAAACCATCCCTCTATTTCTCTTTATATTATTTATATAAACAAAAAGGTTGGTATGTTAGAACATATGTAATCACTTTATAAGTCCTGCAGTGGAGGTGGGGATGCACTAAGTTTTAGCAGCAAAGAACAGATCCCTTTTGCCAAGAAACCCCAAAGGCACCTGGTTATTGCCTTGGGTCCTATCTAGCACCTCTGTGGCTCTGAGAATGTAGCATGTCACGTTAAGCTGAATTTTCCTCCTCCCCAAAAACAAGTCAAGAGGGACTACCTTGCTTCAGATTTATGATATCTCTCTCTTTCTTTTCTTTTTCTCCCACTTGCCACCTTGGCATAGTTCTTATTATGCTCTTAAAGCTTTTACTGTAAAAGGACATTTTACCTCAACTCTTTTCTTGGACCAGTTTGCCTTTCTTTACAACATTATTATCCCATGAAATTACCATCAGAACCATAGATTTTTGAAAAACATCTAGCATGATGAAATCACTTAAGGAAGAAACAGTGTCAATTTCCAATTCAGAATAATTTCATGATAGAGGCAAAAGTTCCCAATATTAATCTTATTGTTATTTTATTACTGTTAAGGGAGAAAATTCCAATATAAAATTTAGAAGATAAAGAAATAAGTATATGACATGTATAGTAATGCTATCCAAAGCTTATATTGTAAAAGATCATCCTGTGATTCCATGAATTCTAAAGTTTGGTGTCTTGAATGTATTCCAGACTTCTTGCAAATATTGTTCATGATTCTTGATTTTTTTCTTTATATATGCCTATATAAATTATTGTCTCGGGCTGGAGAGATGGCTTAGCAGTTAAGCGCTTGCCTGTGAAGCCTAAGGACCCCGGTTCGAGGCTCGGTTCCCCAGGTCCCACGTTAGCCAGATGCACAAGGGGGCGCATGTGTCTGGAGTTCGTTTGCAGAGGCTGGAAGCCCTGGCGCGCCCATTCTCTCTCTCTCTCTCCCTCTATCTGTCTTTCTCTCTGTGTCTGTCGCTCTCAAATAAATAAATAAATAATTAAAAAAAAAAAGAGGTTGAAGATCATTTAAAAAAAAAAAAGAAATTATTGTCTCAACTTTGCCTTCCATCTCTGAAATTTGATCTTCTATATGTTCCCTGCTGGAAATTAGGCCACCTTTTATAAACACAAGAGCCATTTACAACCACAAACATGCAATAGAGAGGAACCTGTCCATGACAGAGCACAGCAAATGTCAGAAATGTAAAGTAAGAAACAAAGCTACTAATTGGAAAATGCCAATTCACATTCAAAGGCAAGAGTATCAGAATAACTTCAGATCTTTTTGGAGCAATTCCAAAATCAATAAAAGCATGGAATGAAATAACTTCAGTCCCTGAAGGAAACAACTTTCAGCTAAGAGTGGTATACCCAGAAAAAATATCTTTCAAAATTATAGAAAAAGTAAGAATATTCCAAGATAAACATAAACAAAGACAATTTATGACAACCAAACCAGCACTACAGAAAACTCTTAAAGGAATACTATATGGAGAGGTTAAAGGAAAACAGTCATCCATGTAAATGTGTACAAGAATACCACTAAAAATGGAACTGGGGAACGAATGCAATATGGAAATGAATCAACCATGTTTAACACAGCTAGAAAAAATATTTCCCAAGCTAACAAGGGTGAGTGAAAAAGAAATAGTAACAACCCAGTCAAACAAACTTCACCAAATAAAATTATGGGAAACCCTCTGAATAATAACTTCAGGGCTGGAGAGATGGCTTAGCAGTTACGCGCTTGCCTGTGAAGCCTAAGGACCCCAGTTTGAGGCTCAACTCCCCAGGACCCACGTTAGCCAAATGCACAAGGGGCTACAGGTATCTGGAGTTTGTTTGCAGTGGCTGGAGACCCTGGCACACCCATTCTCTCTCTCTCTCTCTCTCTCAGTCTGCCTGTTGGGAGCTATGAACCAAACCTTGGCCATGTTGACAGAAACCGCCATATAGCAAGTTAAGTTTCTATTTCCTCATCTAATGATCTATTACCAGAAATGAAGGAGCTGTTACACCTGGGTGATAGCCTCTCCTGGCGCTGCCAGTAATTGATGAAGAAACAAAGAAATTGCATTTAGCTAGTAACCATGTGATCTCTGGCCTGAATATGACTCCTTCCCCCTACAACCCTATAAAAACCTATGTGTAAAAATAAACTTTGAGACCTTGACAAATACCTAGCTTGGTCTCCCTTCTTGTGTCTGTTTGCCTCCCCCATTCAGGTTAGCTTCTCCTTGAGTCCTTGTTCAACTCCCCGCTGGCTGGGGCATTTGCCTCTTTCTCTGTCTGTTGCTCTCAAAAAAATAAATAAAAATAAACAAAAAAATTTAACTTAAAAAAAAAATAACTTCACATGTAAATGGTCTCAACCTATAAAAAGACACAGATTAACTGCACAAATCAAAAACAAGATGCAACTCTCTGTTGTCCCCAAGAAACACATATTGCTATAATAGTGTCAAAGGATGGAAAGTAACTTATCATGTAAAAGAAACAGTAAATAAGTGGGAATGGCTAATTTTACATCTAATAAAAGAGACTTCAAAGAAAAACAAATGAAAAGAGCAAGGAGAAACACTATGTATTAAGAAACCGAACAATTTATCAAGAAAATATAACAGTTATAAACATTTATGCACCAAATTCTGGGCTCCCAATTTTATATATCAAACACTAGAAGACATAAAAGGCCACATAGTTTCTGACACAATAATAGGGGAGACTTTAGTACCCCACTCATATGTTTAGATAAGTCCTCCAAACATAACCCAGAAAACATGCTACAGAGTTTATACAATAGACTAGCCAGATTTAATAGGTAGCTATAGAGTATTCCTTCTAAGAGATAGGGGATATATATCTTTCTCAATGGTACATGGATACTTCTCCAAAACTGACCATATCATAGCTCACAAAGCTAGCTTTAGAATACAAAAAAAGAAAAAGAAAAAAGAAACTCTTAAGACAATTTTATGTATGTTTTCTCTCAGAACACAGTGGAATAATAAAACCAGAAGTAAACAGCAAGATAAAATTCAGCACCTACACAAAGACTTGGAGATTGCCTAAGTTGTTTCAATAAAATGTAAAGGAGATCTGGAGGGAAGACAGCAGTTGAGGCATTAGCCTGCAAAGCCAAAGGACCCAGGTTTGATTCCCCAGGTCCCACGTTAGCCAGATGCACAAAGAGGTGCACGCATCTGGAGTTCATTTTCAGTGGCTGGAGGTCCTGGTGCATCCATTCTCTCTCCCTCTTTCTCTGTCAAATAAATAAAGAAAAATAAAATATTTTAAAAATGTAAAGGATATTCTTTGGTACTTAATAACATTATGTAAAACTTTACACACACACACACACACACATGGCTAGTCCTTAATGGATCCATAGGAAACTATCAATAGCTTATTTTGCATATACATGACCAGGCATGAACTAGGAAGAGAGACAGTTTATTTTCTTTCTTTCTTTCTTTCTTTCTTTCTTTCTTTCTTTCTTTCTTTCTTTCTTTCTTTCTTTCTTTCTTTCTTTCTTTTATTGTTTGTTTGTTTGTTTTGTTGTTGGTCTCACTCTAGCCCAGGCTGACAAGGAATTCACTATGGAGTCTCAGGGTGTCCTCAAACTCATGGCAATCTCCCTAACTCTGCCTCCCGAGTACTGGGATTAAAGGCGTGCACCACCATACCTGGCTTATTTTCTTTATGTATATTTTGTTTTATGAATTCTTTTAAGTCTTAGGTCCATACCACTAAAACTAAAAAGAGAATAAACTAGACATAAAAAAAATTGATCCTAATATAAAACCTGTAGTTTGGGTTAATTGTGGTTTGGCTCAAAACCTACATGACAGGAAACATAGGAAGAGGAGATGGTAAGACCAATATGACTGACAGAAGCAGTGGGAACACGAGGTGGGAGGAGCTCTCAGTGCATGAAAGTTTGAGCATATCATCTGGGAAAAACAGAAGCCAGCATGGCAGTTAAGACAGAGACCTCTAAGGACTAACTTCTTTAAACTCCTAAATTAAAATACATGTTTTAGGGCTGGAGAGATGGCTTAGCGGTTAAGCACCTGCCTGTGAAGCCTAAGGACCCCGGTTCGAGGCTCGATTCCCCAGGACCCACGTTAGCCAGATGCACAAGGGGGCGCACGCATCTGGAGTTCATTTGCAGTGGTTGGAGGCCCTGGCATGCCCATTCTCTCTCTCTCTCTCTCTCTCTCTCTCTCTCTCTCTCTCTCTCTCTTTCTGTTACTCTCAAATAAATAAATAAAAATAAAAAAATATTTTAAAATACATGTTTTAAAATGATATCTCAAAGTTAAATAGAGTTTTTGAAAAGTGACAAAGTCTGATTTTAATAAAATTGTCAGAAGTGGGTTTTCCAATCAAGATGGCATCTGCCTAACTGTGCCACACCTAGTGGGGTAGGAAAGGCAAGACATTAATGGTTCATTGGGTCGTCTATGGGGGAGCAAACTCTAATAGAACTCCAATAGGAGGGCACAAAGGAGAAAAAAAGGGAACTGGCAGAGCATTCCCATGCTCTCAGGTAGCCCACCAGCCCCCAAATCCCCTCAAGCAGCCATCCTAGCCATAGTGCCAGCCACAGGTTCCTCCTGCACTAACTGCAGGCAAGAGGACCCAGGCCAGCATAGTTCCATGTGTGCCACTGAACATGGGTGATCACTCTCCTCCCCTTGCCCCTCACAACTGCAGTCCCACTCACCCTGCCCTTCTCAAACTCGCTCTCACACTCTCTGCCCCTTATGACCTCAGTCCAGCTGTCCCTGCCCTCTGCAACCTCAGTCCCATGCTCTCCCAACCCCCTCAACCTCAGTCCCACTCCCCCGCCCTTCTTAACCTCATTTCCACTCTCTCCATCCCTCTGACCACAGCCACACTTTCCCTGCACTGTGCAATCTCAATTCTACTCTCCCCACCCATACACTATGATGGACAGACCACAGTGCAAAAGCAGTAACATGAAAAATAAAATGCAAGTAAATCCAGTAAGATAGCCCAGTCCTACAATGTATGCCTCTAATCAAAACATAGAAGAGACATTACGATCAGAACCCCAAAATGAAGTTATAAGCTATGCAAGCCTGACCAAGCAAATTGCAGAATTTGCAGAAAAGTAACAAAGGGTCAATAATCTTATGAATGCTTTCCACACTAGACTAGACCTAATAGATAAGAAAATGGAAGGGGTCCAAAGACAGTTAAAGGATATGAAGGAGAGTACCTCAAAAACTAGCTGGCTAAGCTCAATCAAAACATAAAGTAATGCAAGGATGAATTCCAGAAACAAAGGGAACTTGACAGAGGGATGGAAATTATACATAGAAAACTAATGGAAAATTTCAAACCAAATTGCAAAAGCCCAAAACTCTACAGAAGCTCTCAAGAATAGAATCAGCCATTTGGAGGATAGAAACCCAGATCTAGAAGATAAAACAGAAGAAACAGTTCAAAAGTCCAAAAGTTTTAATAAGTTCAAAAATTTCTGTGAACAGAACATGAGGGAACTGTGGGATACCCTTAAATGTCCTAACATTCAGATCATGGGAATACCAGAAGGGGAAGAAATTTAGACCAAAGGCATGGAGAACTTATACAACAAAATAATTGAAGAAAACTTTCCCACTCTCTCAAAATAAAGGCCCATCAAGTTAGAAGAAGCTAACAGATCTCCAGACAAGACCAAAGGAGAAACTCCCCAAAACATATTGTCATTAAGACTCTAAACATTGATACCAAAGAGAAAATCCTGAAAGAAGCTAGGGAAAAACAACACATTACATTTAAAGGTAACCCCATCAGAATTACTTCAGACTTCTCAATGGAAACCCTGAAAGCTAGAAGGGCCTGGAATGGAACACTGAAAAATCTAAGAACCTATGCCTTCCAGCCCAAACTACTCTACCCAGCAACAGTATCCCTCATAATAGATGGTAAAAGTAAAACTTTCCATGACAAAACTCAGCATTACAACTATATGAACACAAAACCAAAACTACAGAGTACTTCAGGAAATTCTCTACAAAGAAGAATCAAATACTCAACCTCAAGTGCTTACAAAAAGCAGATCACAATAACCAAACTCAGAGAAGGCACAAAATCCTTAAAGCCTATAAAAACACCAAACCTCATAAACCACCACAATATGGCAGGGATCAAGTCAGACCTCACAGTCATTATCCTAAATATTAATGGACCCAATTCATCCATAAAGAGACACAAGCTAACAAGGTAGATCTGAAAAATTAGACCTCTCAGTCTGTTGTCTTCAAGAAGCCCACCTCACCACCAAAGAAACACCTCCTCAGGGTGAAAGGATGGAAAATGATATTCCAGGCAAATGGGAATAAGAAATGTGCAGGTGTAGCTATACTAATATCAGACAAAATAGATGTCAAATCAAAAGTCATCAAAAAAGACAAAGAAGGCCACTTCCTACTTATCAAGGGAATGATCCATCAAGAGGATATCACAATCATCAATCTTTATGCACCAAACACAGGGGCACCACAATTTATAAAACAAAATCTATTTGACAATAAAACAGAAATAACCACCAACACCATCATAGTTAGGGACTTCAATACTCCATTACCAGCAATAGATAGATCTCTCAAACAGAAAATCAACAAGGAAATGGGAGAGCTTAACAAAACTATAGAACAATTAGGCCTAATGGACATCTACAGAACATTCCACCCCAAATCCACAGACTACACATTCCTCTCAGCAGCCCATGGAATCTTCTCTAAAGTAGATCAGATACTAGGTCATAAAGCCTACCTCCATATATTCAGGAAGATTGAAATAATTTCCAGCATGATATTAGATCACAATGCTATATTCCTAGAAGGTAACAAAAAAAAAGGTGCACCAAGAATCCCATCGGCTCCTTGAAACTGAACAGCACACTTTTAAACAATAAATGGGTAGTGGATGGAATAAAAAATGACATTGTGAAATTTCTAGTAATTAATGACAATGAGAACACATCATACCAACACTTATGGGACACAATGAAGGCAGTCCTTGGGGGAAAATTCATAGCACTAAATGCCTTCATAACAAAGACAGAGAGATCCCAAATCAACAACCTGACCATTCTCCTAAAGATGCTGAAAAAGCAAGAAGAATTGAACTCAAAATTCTCCAGATGGAAAGAAATAATTAAGATCACAGCAGAAATTAATAAATTGGAAACTAAGTAAACAATTAAGAAAATTGACAAAACAAAGACCTGGATCATTGAAAAAGTAAACAAGATTGACAAACCCCTGGCCACCATGATCAAGCAAAAAAAAAAAAAAAAAAAAAAAAGAGAGAGAGAGAGAGAGATGCTTCAAATTAACAACATTAGAAATGCAAAAGGAAAGAACAGATATAGGTGAAATTTGGAGAATTGTCAGGACTCATTTCAAAACCCTCTACTCCACAAAACTGGATGATATGGTGGAAATGGATGGATTCCTGGAAACATACCACCTACCAAAGCTTAAGTCAAAGCAGATTAATCTCCTAAACAAACTTATTACACTCACCAAGATTGAAAAGGTAATAAAAAAAACCTCCTCAAAAAGAAAGTCCAGGACCAGATGGCTTCTCAGCTGAATTCTATCAAACCTTCATGGAAGAACTGAAACCAATCTTTTGCAATCTGTGCCACACAACTGAAAAACAGGAAAAGTTCCCCAACTCCTTCTATGAAGCTAGTATCACCTTAATACCAAAACCACAGAGATGCCACAAGAAGAGAAAACTACAGGATTATTACTGTGATGAACTTATACACAAAGATCCTGAACAACATCCTTGCAAACTTAATCCAACAACAAATCAAAAGCATTATCCACCTTGATCAAGTAGGCTCCATCCCAGGAATGCAGGGGTGGTTCAGCATATGGAAATCTGTCAATGTAATACACCACACAAATTAGCTTAAACACAAAAAACTACATGATCATTTCAATAGATGCAGAAAAGGCCTTTGACAAAATACAATATTACTTCATGGTCAAAACATTGGAGAGAGTTGGTATGGTCAGTTTATATCTTAACATAATGAAGGCTATATATAAAGCTCCTAAAGCCCAAATAATACTTAATGGAGAGAAACTGAAGGAATTTCTACTGAGATCAGGAAGAAGATAGGGTTGTCCACTCTTGCCTCTGCTCTTCAATAAAGTACTGGAAGTCCTAGCTCAAGCAATAATACAGGAGAAAGAAATAAAAGGGATGCAAACTGGAAAAGAAGAAGTTAAGTTAGCTCTATTCGCACAGACATCATGATTCTATACATAAGAGGCCCGATAGCCTCCATCTCAAAACCAATAAAGGTGATTAACTCCTTCAGCAAAATAGCAGGATATACAAAATCAATGTACAAAAATCAGCAGCCTTTCTATATGCAAATGACAAAGATACAGAAAACGAAAGAAGTGAAATTGACCCATTTTCAATGGCAATAACAAAAAAATACCTTGGAATAACATTAACCAAGGAAGTGAAAGATCTACACAATGAAAACTTTAAAAAATCAAATTGAGGACAACCTCTGTAAAAACCTGTCATGGAAAAACCTGCCATGCTCCTAGATAGGCAAAATTAGCTTTCTGAAAATGGAAATCTTACCAAAGGCAGTATACAGATTTAATGCAATACCAACCAAAATCCCAACATTGTTCTTCACAGAGATAGGAAAAATTATTTCAAAATTCATATGGAAAGGCAGAAGACTTCAGATATGCAAGCATATCCTCAGCAAAAGAAACACCTCTGGAGGCATCACCATACCTGATCTAAAGTCCCTAACAATATATACTGTAAAAAAGACAGCATCTTCAACAAATGGTGCTGGACAAATTGGATACTCATATAGAGGAAAGTGAAACTTGATCCTCACATCTCTCCATGCACAACAATCAAATCCAAATGGACCAATGACCTCAATATAAGACTGGAAACTTGATTACCACTGAAAGAAAAAATAGGAAGGACTTTATATGATATCAGAATGGGAAAAGACTTCCTTAGCAAAACCACAGTAGCACAGGACCTTAAACAATCACTCAACTGATGAGATCTCATGAGGCTGAAAAGTTTCTTCACAGACAAACATACAACAAGCAGAGCCAACAGATTACTGACAGAATGGGAGAAAATATTTGCTGAATATCCAACTGACAGAGCCCTAATTTATAGAATCTACAAAGAACTCAAAAACCTAAACAATAAAAAGTCAAGTAACCCACTCACAAAATGGAGCAAAGAACTGGACAAAGAGTTCTCAGAGGAAGAAATATAAATGGCAAACACACATTGAAGGAAATGTTCTTCATCCCTAATCATCAGGGAAATGCAAATTGAAACAACTATGAGATTCCACCTTAACCCAGTAAGAACAGCAAACATCAAAAAATCAAATGAAAACAAATTCTGGTGAGGATGTGGAGAAACAGGAACCCTCATCCTCTGTTGGTGGGAATGTAAGATGGTACAACCACTTTGACAAGCAATATGGAGACCCCTAAAAATGTTGACTATAGAGTTACCAACAGACCCAGTTATTCCCTTACTGGGCATTTATCCAAAAAGCTCCATACTTCAGTTTAGAGAGATTTGCTCAACCATGTTTATAGCTTCTCAATTTGTAATAGCTAAGAGGTGGAATCAATCCAGATGTCCATCATTAGACAAAAGGATAACTAAGATGGGGTATTATCTACACAATGGAATTTTATACAGTAGTAAGGAAAAATGACACAATGAAACTTGAAGAAAAATGGTCAAACCTGAATCAAATCATTCTCAGTGAACTCAACCAATCACAGAAAGATAATCAACACATACTCTCCTTCATTTATGGCTCGCAACCTGAATCTACCCAAGATGCCGACATACCTAACAAGCACCTTGAGGAACAGACAATAGGGTATGCAGACAGCAAATGGCAACACTACCATAAAATTCTATATCCTAAAAGACAGACTCAATGGTAAGCCTTCACCAGAACCTTAGAGGGAACACCTCAATCACAAGGGCCTAGAGAAGGTATGATGAAGATATGCTGGGCTCCTCCCTGGCAGGTAGGTAGTGCTGAAGGAAGGACCAGGCCCGCTGGCTCCTCCCAAGGGGTTGAGGAGGAAGATGAGTGTCGGACAACTCAAAAACCTCTCTTATTAACCAAAGAAAAACCACACTGAGTTGGGAGTCTTGTGGAAGCAGGGACTCACAGGAACTCACTCTATTATTATAAGCAGTTGCCTATATAATGTTGGGGATGAAGGCAGGGATTTTAGGATGGGGGAAGAGGTAAGGGCCAATAGTAAACTGTGATTGTTGAAATGATAATTCAAACTCCAGTGCGGAAGTGGCAGGCAAGAAACCATTAGGCATCTTGCTTAGTCCTAGCTGGCTAAAGACAGATCTCCAAACTTTAGCTAGGCTCAGGAATTTCCACTAGGTCTCATGCCCAGGCCTCTCAATGCCCAACATCTCCCCTTTTTGTTTTTGTAAGAGCATTAGTCACCATGGCCCCTGTCTTAGGTTGTCCCCCTCTGGGGATCTTACCCGTCACTGGGTACCATGTGTTTAGCTCACTGAGAACCCACTCCATGGCCTGTCTTAGGTTGTCTCTGTCAGAGATCTTACTTGTCATTGGTCACATGGAGGGCAGAGGAGGTGGCAGTGGGTCATCTGAGGAACTTAATTCCTGAGTTGCCAGCCTGTGGTAATGTATTTCAACCTGATGGAATTTTATTGCCTCTAGCTGCTGGTGAATGAATTGTGTAATTTTGTGAGCACAGTGGAAAACATGGCCCCTGTCTTAGGTTGTCCCCCTTGGGGATCTTACCCAGCACTGGGTACCATGTATCCAGCTCGTTGAGAATCCACTACATGACCTGTCTTAGGTTGTCCCAGCCTGTCTGAGATCTTACCCATCATTGGTCAGATGGAGGGCAGAGGAGGGACACTCATATGAAGACAGCCAGTCATATGAGAAGCTTGAATCCTGAGTAGTGAGCCTATGATAATGTATTTTAACCTGATGAAGTTTTATTGCCTCCAGCCATTGGTGAATAAATTGTGTAATCTTATTAATTACACAAGGCCCAACAGCGAGGATAAGGAAAAGGAGAAGGATGGGCCCAAATAGCGGGAGAATGCAGGGTAAGAAGTCACGTAAGTCCATCCATAGTGGGTTGTCCTGGAGGTCCCACTACCTCCTCTCCAAGTCTTCCTGGAGCCTCTTAATCTTGTCCTGGATGATTCCCAATTTATTGGCCTAAAAGCAGCATTTTTTTCTGTAAAAACAAGGATATGCCTCCCTTTTCAGCCATTAATAGGTCTAGTCCCCTCCTGTTTTGTAGGACTATGTCAGCCAGGGAATCTAGCTTCCAGGAATGATATCTACATCTGGGATTAAGGTGGCTGGGGCACAAAAGCCCATATAATTGTTCACAGAATGTCATAGGCCATCCTGCCTCCACAAACAAGCCATTCCAGAAGGCAGGCAGCATTGAGCACTGGGCTCAGTTGTGTTAAAAGTACAGAAGGAAGGATGAATGTATCCCACATCTATACTGGAATTATTAGGGGGAGGTGGAATTATTAGAGGGAGTTCCAGAGGAAACATTGGGAAAAGCTGGACGGGGATGGGGAAGATGGCTGAGCAATTGTACTGCAAGCAGCCATAGAGACCCAAGTATTTTAGGTCTCTCACTGGTACCCAAATGGGTCTTTTTCTTTTTACAAAAGTTTTCCCATGGACAAAAATTCCATGAGCTTCACATAAGTTTTTATCAAAAAACTCATTTCTGTTACAGAGATTTTGCACTTCAATCACTTCTCAATATAAAAGATAATCCCAAGGTTGGGAAACAAACAAACCCTTTGATCTCAGCAATATAAACATAAATATTAAGGAATGGCCAGCTCTTATCAGTAACACTGAATGTACATAATCTTGCTTACATGTAGGTGCTAAAGTCTTGCTGTCAAATGGCCCAGAGCTATGGATACAAGGCCAGCCAAATGGCTCCAGGCAACTCCTTCCCTCTTTTTTTATGAACCGGGCCTTCTGGGCCTTGGTGCAGAAAGACTGTGCCTGTATTGGGTTGTCCTGTATGATATTTAGGCCTTACCCATCATTGGTACATGAATGTCATCATTCATGCCCTGTCTTAGGTTGACCTAACTTGAGAGAATCTTACCCGTCTTTGACTACCAGCCTCTGCAGGGGCTTTAAGATAATGTCTCAGGAAGCTGGGGTCAGTCCACAGCTGTATCCCATGTACTTTGGCATGGATATCTATAATGGATCTCAAAAAGCATTTAACAAGTATGGGCAGCAGACACAGAAAGAGCAAAAGGCAACCACCTGTAGCAGCAAAGCTTCCTATCCAAGAAGTGAGAGAATTCCATTCAGGTAAGGCAGACTTAAAAGCAGATATTAAGTTATTAGCAGCTTTAGCTGCATCAAAAGTAAGATGATTATTTTATAAAGACAAAATCTCTGAATGTAACTGAATCAGATCCAAGGAAATATTATCATTATGTCAAATATCTCTTAAATGCATTTTCCCATCGCTGTTGACTGTCATGATATTTTTTAGAAGTAACATAACTCCATTGAAAATCCACATGACACTTCAAACGAGTTCTAACTTTCAACCCTAGTATATAGAGTGTCTAACAGGTGAAACTGTATCTAGGGTAAGGATTGAGCCCAAGATCTTAAAGGGAGGCACAGTTTGAACTTTCTCAGGAGCTACTTTAAAGCTGTGAGTATGAAGGAAAGTTAGACATTAAAGCCAAAAGCCACAGCACACTTCAGGAACTCCTATTAGGCACACTTTGTATATCTTTAGATTGAAATCTGAAACCCACCATCACACCTTAAGATCCACACAATGGCACTGACTTTAGTCAGGTGGTCATAGAATGTAGACTACAAGCAAATAAACAATTGAATATATTGAGGGCCATTTATTTAAATTACCACATTCTGCACTTGGAGCCCAATACATTTATAACTATCACACATTATAAATTGTTATAAAAATTTAAAATATTTAGGGTAAATAATGCCTTTTTTAGTTGGTCATGTGGGGGTAAGGATTCCCCCTTTTGTTTTTGTAATCGAGACTTGAGAGTTTGATTATAACTTTCAACAACAGCCTGGTCCTAGGGGTTGTATGGGATGTCTGTGGAATGTGAGATTTTTCCAGGTCTGGAGAAAATCTATAAAGGCCTTATTTAGGAAGCAGGGGCCATTATCTGTTATAATTTGATTAGGCATCCTGAGAGTGGCAAAACATTGAAGCACATGACTAATGGTATGTTTAGATTTTTCCCTGGCATGTGCCAATGTCCACTAGGTGCGGGAAAAGGTATCGACTGAAAGAAAAATATCAGTGAGTCCAGTCACCTCTCAAGGTCCAACAAAGATAGATCTTAATCTTCTCCTGTTTATGTTTATGTCTCTTTCTTTCTCTCTCTCTATCATCTTTATATTACTTACCTTTTCTTCCTTCTCTTCTTGGGCACTGACCTTTAACTCCCAGTACCAGCATTTGGCTATTATCCACAATGAGCTTTGATCAGAGAGACTACAAATTTTCCCAAAAGAAGATAGATTTCTGTCAGAGTACTTGCTGACCCACCAAAGGTTATTGGTAGGACCCTTCTGCTGAAGACACCATATGCTGTTAGTATGGTACATGGAATGACATGGCTGGAAGCTAGAAGAGAGTCAGTCCCCAGACAGTTAACTTGTCTGGTACCAGGAGGTGCTACATGAGTGACTGGGGGGAAATGACCAATATCTGTCCAAGCAATTCATGGTCTAAGCTACTCAGCAGCAAATAACCTGACATGAAACTCACACAAGTGCAATAGTGGCACATGGTGGGAAAGCAACTGCTCTTGATTTGGCTAGCTGATCTACTCAGTGGAATGGATCCCAAAGCTGGATCAAGTCAGAACCATATATAAAATGAACCTGCTCCCCATTACCAAGCTGTCACCAATCATGGGCTAGTAGAGGGCCTATACCTATTAAATTTGCTCTAAAAACAAAGGTTATCCCATTTATCTGGCATTAACTTCACTCTCTGTTGGAGAATTTGCTTCTCCTTTTCAAATGAATGAAGATTCTAAGGTGAGAACCAGACATCACACTGCAAAAGGGCCCCAGATGAAACCAAGAGTAATTGGGGAAATGAGCAAGAATGCTGCTTTCTTGGGGAACCTGGTACCAGCACAAAGGTGAAGGAGATAGACACAGAGAACACTCAACTCCTATCAAACCAGTTATCCAGAGGCTCCCAAAACCTCATCACTAAAGCAGACCTAAAATGAATCCAACATGACTCAGGGAAATTTGTGGAAGAGGGGTTGGACAGAATGTCAGAGCCACACATGGGGTCACGGTACACAGAGACATTGCATCCTACCCCTTACTGATGGCTAATCCCACAATGCACGACCCATATTCCCCTATGAGGAGGGTCCCTGTGGGTGGGGGTGGGGACAGGGAGGAGGCTAAGGATGGTACCAACTTGACTGTAAACACTGAGTACAAAACTAATAAAAAAAAATTCAAATAAATTGACCAAAGTGATTCAGGAAAAGTTTAGAAATATATTGATCTTAAAGCAGTTTGTAGACATTACAATGCATGCTACTGAAGACAGTTTTCTTTAGTCTCTAAATTCCCATCTTTTCAGCCTCCATGTTGGTACCACAGGGATAAGGCTTTGGTGTTTATGGCATGGTGCTTGTGAATTTAAAGTTTTCACATTCTTTTTCTTTTCTCTTTCTCTTTGTTTACTATTCAAATTGAGTTCTCTTTTCATTTTGTTATTCATTCACATTCATTGTGCACTTTTGTTTATAGAAGAACCTGGTTTTTAGCACCATTTCCAGCAGGATTAGATTGGTCTGTGTGCTTTAAATACACTGAAAGACAATCTGTACCACCGTATCAAAGACTAAAGTAACAACTGTCTGGCTCCATTTTCCTTTCTCACTAATTCTATTTATCTTCTGGAAAAAAAAAGCCTTTTTTAAACAATATTTAAAGATTCAAGATATAAAACATTTTTATATTACAGTAAATCCAATACTTTCTTCTTTTTAACTGTTATTGTGGGGAGCACGTTTACTATGGAATCTACCCTCAACAAATTTTCAAATATATGCTGCACTACTGTTTAGTCCAAACACAATGCTGTGTGACAGATCTCTAGAGATATTCATTTCCTTTGGCTGAAACTTCATGCCCATGTCTTCCTTTGTATTGCCTCTGATCACCACTATCCTATTTTTCAATTCTATGAACTAGGCCATTTTAGATATCTTTGAAAATTGGATCATGTAGTATTTTTCTTTCTGCAACTGGACAGTAATTTCATTATTAATACAAAGTCTTTTCAAGGTCCATCCATGTTGTCTTGCATTGAAGAATTTCTTTTAATAACATTTAAATTTTATGTATATACTTTTGTTTTATCTAGTTATCTGATGATGGATGTGTAAGTTGATGCTACATCTTGGTGGGAAATTTAAACTGATTAGAAGGTGGGTCCAGAGGAAAGGCTGAATATGCTATTCTCACTACTGTAGCCTTGGAGCCTGGGGTAGTGCCTGCTACACAGAAATGCTTTCTGCATCCTTGTTGAAATCTTGAGATGTGGACAACTTTGCCTCCATTATTTACTAGCTCTCTAGACATGGGTAAACTAGTCAATATTTTCTTCGGTAAGTAAGAATAATTATAAGACTTACCTTCCAAATTTGTGGGAATTTATACAACAAAAGGCATTTAATACACTTACATATTAAAGAGAAATTAGCCAGCTGTGGTGGAGATGTATGCCTTTAATTCCTGCACTCAGCACTTGGGAGGAAGTGGTAGGAGGATCACCATGAGTTCGAGGCCACCCTAAGAACACATAGTGAATTCCAGGTCAGCCTCAGCCAGAATGAGACACTACCTTGTAAAAACAAAAACAAACAAAAAAACAAAAAAAGTGAGAGAGAAGTCAACCAAGGGTTGAGCTGATGAAAAACCCAGATATTAGTAAATAACATCATAGTGGTCTAAGTTATCATCCCTTTTGCCTGGATAATCCCCATAGCCTCCTTTGGACCTATTTTCTTGTGCCTTTGCTCCTTTTATTTTAGATCTTCCCTCTTCAGAATAAGGGACAGCACTGTCCAATGGTCTCCTAGGAGAAAACAATCCTTATCATTTACCCCTACTCTTAATTTATTACCTCTGCTCTCCTCAGGCTCCCTATTGGGCAGGTGCATGGAAGCACTAGATTTTCTCCCCACAGGGTAAAGTGTTCCGTGTGCTTAGCAGGTGGAGCTATTTTAGGAACTGGTAGATGTCTTAAGAGGTAGAGCCTACCTGGAGGAAACAGGGAGCTGGAGGCATGGCTTTAAAGATTACTCCTGATCCCTGGATTCTGCCTTTGTCTCCTGTATACCCTGAAGTGAATGACTTTGCTCTATCATACAATCCACCTCATTGTGTCCAGTGCTCATGAGCAACAAAGACAAGTAACCAAATTAAATCCTTTTAAATTGTTTCAGGTATTTGTCATAGTTACCAAAAGTCTGACCAATACATATGTGAAATTTTAAAGAGTATGAAGTATGCTCATAGAGAGTATGAAATATGGTTCCTAGAGGCTGGGGGTGAGGGTGGTAGGAGGTTTAGGCAATGTTGATCAAAGAACTGAACCATTTCAGTAAGACATGAATAAGTTCAGGGGATCTAATGTACATCCTATAGACTACAGACTATAGTTAATAATAATAATATATTGCATAATTGAAAGTTGTTTAACATAGTAGATTTAACTAATCTCATCACAAAAATAGTGAGGTAATAAATATTTGATGTAAATATTTAACAATATACACCTTTCAAAATATCATTTATACCTAAAGCATATGTGGTATGCTATATTTCAATTAAAATATTAAATATATAAGCAAGCAACAAATACTTATTCAGTGCATGAATGAACAAGTTTTCTCTAGAGGCATTAAAAGTAACACACACACACTTTACATTGTCTTATCTTTTGTTATGATTTTATTTTTCCTCCATAATTTCCTTAACATAATCATCTTGTCTGAGTTGTTTCTTTGAATGTGTCCCCAGGAGTTAGCAAGTGCATGGCTTGAACAATATGATAAATTTAAGCAACTCCCATGCTTCTTTCCCACTGAGCCAATGCCCATCACCCTTCTCCTCTGCACAGGACTACAGGCAGCTGCTGCTAATTGATTGGACTAAGCAAGAAACTTGAAACCTGTTTGTTATCCTGGATGTAAATTTAAACTTTCTTTGGTTATTGTTTTAGGATTAATTTCCATACTGACCAACAGACATGAGCCCATGGGGTAAAACAGAAATTTCATGCTCTTTTAAGTTTGTCCAGCTTTGTTAGGAAGGGGCAGAAAAGGCAGGGAGTATGTCAAATAGTGACAGCTGCATATTTTATTAAAACCCTAGGGGGTCAGTTTAAAAATGAAACCCTTAGTTCCTTCATCTGTTCTTTATGAAACCTCAACTTAATTGGGTCATATTCCTTCCTAGCCTCGTGAAGTCTAATCAATCACAGATCTCAAAGGCATGTACCAAACACACTACAAATTGTGCCCTTGTTTATAGTGAGAGTTTTTTTGTGAACAGAGCTTTGCTCCTCTTCTGAAGTGAGTGAAACAGGCTACACAAAGCAGGAAAACACTGCTCCCAAACGCTTGCTCAAATTAATTAGTATGGTCCATATTTCTAGCGATGTTTGGGGGCATAAAGTAAGGTATTTATTATTACTAGGGGATCCTCACTTTGGCAGGAAAAGCATACCTGAAAGGAAAAAATGGATCTTACTAAGTAGGCAGTGAACATTCTGCCATGTGTCTGGGACTCATGAATACACTGGTGATCTTTCCTTTGCTTTTCTTTTTTCTCTTCTCCCTTCCCCTCCCATTCTCTCCCCTCTCCTCCTCTCCCCTCTCTCTCCTCTCCTCTTCTTTTTTTCTCTTTTCTTTTCTCACTCTATCTCAGGCTAACTTGGTTGGAACTCACTATGTAGTCTCAGGTGGCCTGGAACTCAAGAGATCCTCCTACCTATGCCTGCTGAGTGCTGGGATTAAACGCCTGGCTGGTGATGTTTCTTTGATGATGAGAGAACTCATGGGTCCAAATTCTCTTTATGGTTTGTACTTAAGATCTGTCCTTCAAAATTATTATCTTCCTGTTAAGTGGAAAAGAATGTTGTGCTTTTTGGAGAAAATTTGTTCCTTGAGCACATTAAAAACATTTGAAGTTTCATTCTTTAAGGGATTTAGCATATGTGTTACATACATTAATTGAGATAATGCTTTAATTTCCAATTTGTTGCTGTCTTTGTTTTAAGGAATGATTCCAGCAGGAAAGAGTTGTAATTAAATTCTGCGAGTTTCATTAGCATTTTAGTCTTTCACTGGTTGCTGACCTCTGATGGATTATTTTTTTCAAACTGAACAAAGGTATATGTGTTCATTGTGTTTACTGCAATCTGAATGCTCTTTCTGAAGTATTCTCAGTTACTTAGTAGTTACAGTCTCTGATTTGTTTAATTTTCTTAAGCCTTGAAGGATTGTTAGAATGTTTTAGCAACAAACAGGAAACAATGCTTAACGGATAAATGTTGCCTTCTAACATTGAAGTTCATTTGATTCCATCTTTCAATTTGGAAAAATATTGTAAAATTTATGTTCCCATGTAATAATGAGGTTTTTGTTTGTTTGTTTTGTTTTGTTTTTTGAGGTAGGGTTTCACTCTGGTCCAGGCTGGCCTGGAATTAACTATGTAGTCTCAGGGTGGCCTCCAACTCACAGTGATCCTCCTACCTCTGCATCCAGAGTGTTGGGATTAAAGGTATGTGCCACCACACCCATCTGAATAATGAGTATAATTTTACTGGAATTTATATAAACAGACATTTTAATGTGCTTGTGGTGATTTGAATGTAAAATGTCCCCCATTAGCTTCAAATACTTGAGATTAGGCTTCCTACTCAGTTCCCAACTGGATGTAGAGCCTTTGGAAGGTGGAGCTTTGCAGGAGGAGGTATGTTCCCAGGATTAGACCTTGGGGTTTAGCCCTACAGGGTGTTCAAAGCTAGTTTTCTAATGCTGTCTCTTTGCTGCTGATATATGATGTGAGCTGGCTGTGGAACACTCTTACCATGATGAAATTTCATTTTGAATCTGTAAATCTAAAATACATCCTTCCCTCCCATAAGCTGCTTCTGGTCAGATGCTTTGTCCCAGGAAAGAGAAGGCAACTGCTAAAATAACCTATTAAAATTACATTAATAAAAAAATTACATTATAAGGAGACTTCTAACATACTCTCCAAAGCCTAGAAGCACTGTTGTGGAGGAGACAGAAAGAATGTAAGAGCCACCAGGTGGGAAGGAGTACTGTGAGGCACCATCTTCCTGACATAAATCAAATTGTGCATTAATGACCCCACAATGATTACTGATAGCCCACTAAAGAGGGCCCTCAGTGAAAAGTGGGCAGGAGAGAAAGAACAAAAGAGGACAACCTGGTAGTAATACAACCAATTTATAACATATTCACATATTAAAGTTCACAATAAAAATATTAAAAAATGCATTATAGTTAAGTTTGTTAAATAATTTATGAATGGTTAAAAATTAGTTTTTAAACCTATAATTGACAAGTCAAAAAGAAACAATGGAATAGATCTAGTGGTGTTCTGTTTGGGGGTGGGGGAGAGGGATGACCAAATGCCTTAAAGACTGAATAAACACAGAGGGTAATGGCAAGATTATTAAGGAAAATTGGAATTGTAAAGAACTGTAAATGCCTTGGCCAAGCTTTAAGATCTCAGCTGTAAGAAATGGGGAATGTATGTAAATATAGCAGATCTGCACTTTAGAAAAGCCCATCATGGTTGTGTACAAGAAGAAAAGAAAGAGACAGAGAACCTTGAGAGATAAGTGCAGCAATCCAGGCACTAAGTTAAGAAACCATATGCCAAAGTAGTCATAGTTTTACAAAGAAAAAGACAGATTTGAGGGAAATTCAGTAGTAGTAGCAATGTCAAACCACCAAAAGTATTTCTAGAAGTGGCCAAGAACATGCATAAATGTTAGGAATGCAAAGAGATCAAGACTCCAGTTTGGGGACGTTGAGGCTGAGCCTGTAAAATATCAAAGTTGATAAATATTTTTGATAGTTTTATCTTTGAACCAATGCTCTTCTGGTTATTATCTGAGAGGACAGATGGCGAGAATAACAGCAGTGAATCTGTTGTAAAACCTTGTTGTGTTTGGAGATGTATTCAACGAATGAAAAAGGAAATATCAGCAGCATGCCCTGCAAATTTATGTTTCTCCAATTTTATTTACTAAGACTCATACCCAGATACTAAGATTAGATTGCTATATAATCTTAAGGAGTTTACTGTTTTTTTAAATCATTTTTTAAATTATTTCAGAGAGAAAGAAAGAGAAGCAGATAGAAAGAGAACGGGCATGCCAGGGACTCTAGCTACTGCAAATGAATTCCAGATCCATGTGCCACCTTGTTCATCTGACTTTATGTGATTACTGGGGAACTGAACCTGGGTCCTTAGACTTTGCAGGGAAACACCTTAACTGCTAAGCCATCTCTCCAGCCTGAGATTTAGTTTTTATGCAGAGAATCAGGATTGGACTCGGCCTTTGACCTTGAGGTCCAACGGTAAAAAATAGTAATTTTACACTAAATAAATATCACCTATTAATTGCTGACTATGATCCAACACTGAGCTGAGCTTGTTCCAACGAATAATTTCATTTAAAACTTGTTTTATGAAATATGCACTATTATCATCACATCTATTGTTCTAATCATAGTCACTGGTGGAGTAAGATTCAAGCTTTAACAGCCTTCACTTCTTTCCTACATTTCCCCCTTTCCTTTCCTCCTCCCTCTCTCTATTTATGTCTCTCTCTCTCTCCTTTTCTTTTCTTTCTTGTGAGCCCAGGGATTGAATCTGGAACCTCACTTTACCACGGAACTCCAGTACCAATCCCTGAGTACATTCTTTCAATCTTGTGGCTCTTCTGGCTAATGACTGCAAGTACCTTAATAAATAGGTATAGAGTTAGGGTACTGTCCTTCTTAAGGGATTAACCACTCCTCAACCACAAAGTCAAACATGCCAAGCCTAGGCATTATACTTTTAAAACTTTCAGTCTCCCCAGATAGCCATATGTTGCGCACAGCAGATCAGACATACCAAAAGAGTCACTTTATATAAAAAAAAAAATCAAAGAGGATTAGGAGATAGTGAAGGACTCAGAAATCAAAGAAAGATCATACATGTAACAAAGTGAGAAAGCATACCAATACAAGATGTATGTAGGAGGCAAACAAGAAAATACTCAAGCAGAAGAAAGTGCCCCCATGCCCAAGAGAGAAACAGACTTACATACTGGCGTTCAAAAGAAACCACATGAACTATAGAGGGGTTACACACATAATAGGCTCCTTTATAGGAATCAGATATCCAACTAGGGTGAGCCTTGTCAGACTCAGGTGTGTAAAGAGAGATCTGATTGGTTGGTGGATTCAAGGGGCTGCCTCATAAGGGGTCAGCTCATCTAAGTGTTGTGGACTGAGAAAGAAGCAGGAAGTTCCAGCCAGGGAGTGTTGCTGGCAGCCATCTTAGAGGAGACTGGGTCAGATGTGGCTTCTAGTCCTGCCAGGACAGGCGAGGGGCCTCTCTTTGCTGTCTTTGGGCCTTTTACCCCTAGACATTACTTTGTGATGGAGATTCCCTACAGTTTCTCTCTCCTTTCCAGCTGGGCAAAAATTCTTCTGGCTTGAATCTTTCAGCTAGCCACCTTCCTAGATCTTAAAGCCCCCTAAAATAAACCTCATAATTCATGTTTTACTCTTGTTGGAGTTTGTTTTATCATTTCTTTGCTAAATTGGGTAAGGACCCAAAAGTTGGAGTTCACAGGCTCTCCCTGAGTCCCAAACCTGCATGGTTATCATCTGACTGCCCATAAGAAGCTATCTTGCTCCTGTTTCACCCTCGGTAACATTCTCATGGCTACATTGGCCAAAGGGGACAGAACCTTTAAATTGTGCTTTTAGGGATTGTCATTCTCATGCTTCACTAAGCCCTAATAATTGGTGGTAGTTTCCACAAAGTTGGGAAACTTGGTATCTACTTGTACTCTACTTTTGTCATCAATTATTATTATTATTATTATTGTTGTTGTTGTTATTATTATTATAGTTATTATTATAACAATTATTCAAAATTCAATTGATGTGAATTCTGGTACCACATTTTAGACAAAAAATTGAGATTGGTATGTTAGCACACTCCTGTAATCCTAGCACTTGGGAGGCTGAGAAAGGAGAATCTAGTTGGAGGCCAACTTGGGCTATATAGAAAAACTATGAAAAATAAAAGGTAAAGGAGGAAAAAAGACAATAGCATCACAAATCTCTTAAAGTTAATCACTGGCCATCATGGAGGCACAGTCTGCAGATATTTCATGTGTCCTTTTTGTGGAAAGGCAGGCATATGGTGGCCACAAGTGGATGGCACTCTGTTGTTTTTTTTTTTTTACTTGCAGACATGTGAGTCTCACTGTTCTTTCTTTCAGGAACTGTAACCTTCATTATCTGTTCCTGAGGCCTAAGAAACCTGATTATCTCCTATCAAGATAGCCCTCCATTTTTCATAGAAAGCTATTATGGTTACTAGATTTACTTTATCCAGCATAATCTTGAGTTGCTTAATGGTCCTTGCTGCACTTTCAAAGATATTGACTTCAATTCTCAACTACAGTGGTAATTTAACCATGCATATGATCATTTCTATTCATCAATATATAACATTTTCTGCATATATACATATCAATATGCATCTTTATAAGAAATGTCTCATTTTGGAAAATATTTTTTTTTATATTATGCAAAAATTCCTAAATTCCTTAGCCAAAATCACTACTAGGACAGTATCTATACAAAAAGTATCAGCAAGATAGCCACACTTCATAATATAAGTAATAACAGAAAATAACAATAAAAGTAAAGTAATAGTTATATTTAAGTAAAGCTTAATGTTTACACTATCCTCCATTATTTATAATTTATTGCCTTAGCCCTTAATTATTATTAGCCTTAATTATTATTCCTGTGAACAAACATAAATCATCACACATATCATACTGAACATGAATGGGGAAGGGAAATGGATTAAGGATAGCATAAAGTGAAATAGTGTAGGTTCTATCAGTATACAGTAGAGTCCCAGGCTTTAAGTAAATTGAAGCAGTGAATGGTAATTTAAAAAAAAATGAAAATGAATTACTCACAGTCAAGAACCTGGTAGTATGAACTCTCCCACTTAATATACTATGTACTTGTGACCTCAGAGCAGCAACTCACAAATCCATAACAGTATAACCCTGACCATGGCAAGCAAAAATGACAGTTGAACAAGGAATCCCACTCCCTGAACTCCAGCAATGACAATCAACAGCCACTATTCATGCTCAGTGAGGAGGCCACACCATTGTTCCCAATGCCGAAATGCACAAGGCTTTTATATTGTAACTACATTCCACATCCCAACTCTGGTTGACTGAGTTGTTTCCAAGCAAGCCTTTGTGTTCTTATCTCAGTGTCCTCTGAAGTTGTAAATTCACTGCCCAGTACTTTCACTCCCACAAATACAAGCCTGAAATGTCTTTGGAGGAGAGGTTTATTTTGTTGGGACTCCCTGTTCCTGCCTGTCCTCTGAGGTGCCTTAGTGTTAAGATCTGTTACAGATCCCTTGACCAAAGTGTTCTTTTCTCTCCTGCAATCATTCCACTGGCTGTGGAGAGAAGGCATACAGCAGTCCACTCTCAGAATTATCTCTTCCTATAAGGAACTTCAGCAAATATTTCTCATTTCCCAGAATCATGTACTTTATAGCAATATAATTTTTAACTTAACCTTTTTCTTCCAAACAAAATCTCACCAATAAATTCAAAATACTGAAGATATAAAATTGAGTCAGATATTAATACTGGGGAATAAAGTCTGTATTTGACGTCTCCCCTGATTAGTAGTGTTCTATAAAAGAGATGCCATACTCTGTTGTGAAATTTGTATTCTTTTAAAATTTATGTTTTGAGGGCTGGAGAGATGGCTTAGTGGTTAAGCGCTTGCCTGTGAAGCCTAAGGACCCCGTTCAAGGCTCGATTCCCCAAGACCCACGTTAGCCAGATGCACAAGGGGGCTCACGCGTCTGGAGTTCATTTGCAGTGGCTGGAGCCCTGGTGCGCCCATTCTCTCTCCCTCTCTCTCTCCGTCTCTTTCTGTGTGTCTGTGACTCTCAAATAAATATATAAATAAAAATAACTCCCCCAAAATTTAAAATTTATGTTTTGAAATTGAAGAAGCAAGACATCTAACTAATAGGCTATTCTTTTAGAAAGATCCTTAAACTTATCACTATTAGTATACTGCTGGCCTCATCTTGTGTCCCAGGTGCTGGGTTAGGTGATGGGAAAGTAATGTAAACAAGACTCAGTAACACTTTAGTTTCTATAGATGGGAAGACTTTCTGCTGTTAACCAGACTACAAAAAGTAAAGTGTGGGCTAGAGAGATGGTTCAGTAGTTAAGGTACATGCACATAAAGCCTAACAACCTGAGTTTGAGTCTCCATTACCCATGTAAAGTCACAAAGTGCTCATGCATCTGGCGTTCATTAGCAATGGTTGGAAGCTCTATTGTGCTTATTCTCTCTCTCTCTCCTTTCTCTCTCCTCATCAATAAATAAATTTTAAAAATGTATGGTTTGTGATACATATTCAATAACTCTAATACTTCATTGTATTGCTTCTACTTCTAGGGAAGAATTGACATTTAGGGTTTTCTGTTAACTTTAAAATTCAGTATTATTTGAATATATACAACTGCTTTAAAAAAACATCTACTTATCTCTTAGGCAACCTAATTTCTTGACATCCAATGATGTGGTTTACTGAGATTGCAGAAGTTAAGTTTCTAACAGTTTGTATCATCCTAGAAAGGAGGTAATTTACTAACTAGCAAGCCTTATCGAGTTCTTTCTTCAACATTCAAAAAAGGAATGTGTTAGAGGAATCATTTCAGAATACAGGAAAATAGAATGAACTTTGTAACTTCACCAGTGGTTTTATTACAAATTCAAACTCATGACTTTCAATCTACCTTGAGGTAGACATAGTGTCTTTGAATCTTAGTATTGTCTGATGACAGACATGGAAAGAACTCTTGCCCTCCTTATATAGGCAGCAGTACTGAAGGAAGAAGGCATGAACTGGAGCAAAGCTAACCTGTACTCTGTGAAGTTCTCTGTGCAAGATCACTGTAGTCCAGAGATTTGCTTCTTGTTTTTTTAGTTCTTAAAAAAATATTGTATTTATTTATTTATGAGAGAGAGAGAGAGACAAAGTATGGCTGTGGCCTCTTGTCCAAATAACTCCAGACACATGTGCTACTTTTTGTATCTGGCTTTACTAGAGTACTGGGGAAGGCTTTGTAAGCAAGTGCATTTGACTGCTGACACACGTCCTCAGCCTCTGTTTATTTATTTATTTTTGTTTGTTTATTTAGTTTAAGACAGAATCCTACCTAGTAGTGCAAGCTGGCCTGTAACTAGTGCAATGTTCCTTCCTCAGTCTCTCAAGTGATAGGATTACATGTTTTAGCCACTTCAACTCAAGCAGTTATAGTTATTCTTAAGAAAATAAAAACTATTTTATTGGGCTGGAGGAATGGCTTAGCTGTTAAGGCTCCTGCCTGCAAAGCCAAAGGACCCAGGCTCAATTCCCTAGGACCCACGTTAGCGAGATGCACAAGGGGACACAAGCACCTGGAGTTCATGTGCAGTGGCTGGAAGCCCTGGTGTGCCAATTCTCTCTCTCTCTCTGTAATAAATAAATTTAAAAAAATTTAAAAATAGTTTATTTATTCATTTGAGAAAGAGAAACAAATAGAGAGACAAATGGGTGCACCAGGGCTTGTAGCCACTGCACACAAACTCCAGATGCATTCCCCAACTTAAGTGGGTACTGGAGAATTGAACCTGGGTCCTTAGGCTTTGCCAGCAAGCATCTTAACCACTAAGCCATCTCTCCAGCCCCAGTTGTATATATTCTTAGTTGTCTTTTTGATGTTGGACTCCAGAGAGTCTCCCCTTTGATTCTTACTTTTGTCTTTGCTAGTGATGAGGGTAAATGTTACCCTGAAGAGGTAGGCCAGATTCTTTTGGCAAAGCTCCCTGCCTTTAGGAAGCCAAGAAAACTCCAGAGACACCCTATTTGTTAATAGATCCCACAGAAATCACAGCTGCCTTCCACCTTCATAACCCTCCTTTGTCTTGGTGGAAACATGACATATTTGGGCAAGAGAAAGGGCTACATTGGGCTAGAGAAGATAATAACTGTGCTTTAGTCAATGAGAAGAACAAGTGCCAAAAACAAAATCCTCACACCCACAGATTGCTAAGAACTATGACCATATGTTGTGTCACAAGTTGTAGCTTTATTATTAGCAAATGGTCTCTTAATTTTTGGTCATTATTTCCTATGGGTCAAATAAGCCTAATTATTTAATCTAGAGTTCATTTAGCCATCATTGTAAGTAGCTGATTCCATTCCAAAGTTGATGCTAGAAATTTCAATGCAGGTTTTTGAGGATTGCACTGTGCTGAGTGTGTGTTTTCCAAAAAATCATCTGGTAAAGATCTTAAGCTCAATAACTCAGTATGTGACTATACTTGTAGACAAAAATTAGCAGGAGTAATTAAAGTAAAATGAGGTCATGGGGGTATTGCCTAATCCAATACATTGGGTGTCTTTTTTTTTTTTTTTAAGAACAGCAAGAGACACCAGTGGTGAATATAAAGAGAGGAAGGCCACATGAGGACAAAGCAAGGAGTCTACTACCTGGAAGCCAAGGAGGAAGATTATGTGGACACCTTGATCTTGAACTTATAGCCTCCTGAGTTGCCAAAAAAATAATAATTGTTGTTTAAGCAACTCAGTATGTAGTATGGCAGCTGTATCAAACCAATATGATATATTAAGCAACCAGGTTGCTTATAGGACAATCGATGTGTACCAACTCCATTGAGATTGAACAAAAGGTATACTTGCTTAATCTGCTCACTATCAAAGAATGCACAACTTTAGCACACTGTATACAACATATCAATACGTAATGCCAAATTGCAATATCCTAACAGCATCTTAGTTACTACATTTGAAAAAAACAGCTGCATAGAATAATAAAGATAATTAAGTGTAATAACCAAGGTTCACAAAGGAAATTTAGAGGAGTTAAGCAATATGCAAGCAAAGGCAAAATCGAGGCCTGGAACTCCTCTTTCTCCTGAATTAGGTTCAGTTCTACAGAGATGAATACATTCATTCATCTAAATTGAGCTGCAAACTTGCATTTAGCCTATGCCCATCATTTGCCTGAAACAATGACAAAGGCAGCAGTGAGTCCTCCCAAAGCCATTTTATTCTGTGGGGTTGTTCTCTGAAGCACTTTATCTATTTGCATTGCCAGGAAATGTGGCTTCACGGCTACATAATAGAAATAATTTTTGCTTATAAGAATTTTCTTAACTATTCTTATAAGGAATTTTTCACTCATTGCAGAGACAAACACAGTCACCCTGCTTTACTTATATCTTCTGCCTTTCTCACAAAGGAATGAATGAGAGAGCCTTTGTTTGAAACAATTTCTTAAATATATGTGTGTGGAGGCAAAAGATTTGCAAATCAAATCACAGAGTTCAGCTAAATATAGCTTTTGTCAGAAGTAATTTGTAAGCAAACACAAAGTAAGAACTAGAACTCACTGTGAAACATAGCGTGGTCATAAATGTCTCCTCTTGTCAGACAATTGTCAGACTGTGGCCATTGTATGTCAGCCCAGACTGGTCCAGTGGTGCATAACTTTCAAGTGAAACCACTGCAGAGAACAAAAGGAAGTATCTTTCTACTTCATAACATGGGCTTGAAAAATGTGAAAACAATGTAGACTAACCAAGCTTCAATGACTTAAGAGTATAACCCAGAATAAAGAGCATCTAGTGTTTTGTGAGAGACCTATCCACATTTACCTATAAATAAAAAACAAATCTGTTTTCTTTCTGGCCAAGGATAATATTAGTTAAATTATTGTATGGATGAATGGAGGACACTCAATTGGTCATACCATCTCTGTGTATTTATCATTTCTGGGCAGTGGTAGGATCTTATTTTGAAAATCATGCTACTCTCTGTAATCATGTTTTCTTCTTCATTAGCACCAGCTTCTTGTTTGAGGTTCAATCTGTCACTCAACATTCTTAATTCAATTCAAATAAAAGTATTCCTTAATTGATGTCCATATTTATGAGCATGATACGTCTATCCATGATTGATACTTCTGGTTATTTTGCTATGTGGACATAGGCGTTTAAATTTGGTTTTTGGAAGTGAGTTTGAACTTTTTATTGATATGAAATACATAAAATATTGTCAGGGATACATGTGATATTCTGATGTTTTTACAAAGCTGCTAATCAATATTTTCTCAATTGAAAATTATAGTATATAGGAAAACCAAGCCATGGACAAATTCAGTTTTTCCTGCTCTATATTAAGAACACAGATTACTTCTTTACCTCAAATTTTTTGTGAGACTTTCTCCTCTCAAACTTAAGCAATCAGTTCATCAAGAGGAGTCCTCTAATCCATTTCAGTTTTGAAACTAACTACCCAGAAGTAGTATCAAGGATGAGTCCCCAAGACTGACCCTCCTCTTTTAGATGCCAGTTGAAAGCACGGTCCGTTCTACCTGTGTTTCTGACTGCCTGCCTATTAATCAGGTCACCAACTACCTGGTATTCAATTAACTAGCTCCAGTAGCTCACCAAACTTAGGGACATGCTTACTTCTGCTGACTTGTTTATGATCAAGAATACAACACAGAATACAAATGAAGAGCTGCATAAGATAAACTATGGGAAGAAGGGATAAAGAATGCCCATGCCCTGTCCAGGAAAGCTATTCTCCAGAATCCTTATGTGTTCAATGACCCAGAAGATCTCTGTTATCTTTCCTTTGAGTTTTTAAAAATATTTTTATTACAGCTGGGAGTGGTGGCACAAGCCTATAATCCAAGCACTCGGGAAGCAGAGGTAGGAGGATCGCTGTGAATTCAAGGCCACCCTGAGATTACAGAGTTAATTCCAGGTCAGCCTGGACCAGAGTGAGACCCTACCTTGAAAAACCAATATATATATTACTTGTAAGCAGAGAGAGAAGAGAGATAGATAAGGAAAATGAGAATTCCAGCACCTCTAGCCACTGAAAATGAACTCCAGATGCATGTGCCACTTTGTGCATCTGGCTTTATATGGGTACTGGAGAATCAAACCCAGGTCATTAAGTTTTAGAGGTAAGTACCTTAGCCATTAAGCCATCTCTCTAGCCTCTTTGAAGTTTTTGTGGTGACTTCATTGCAACATCCTTAATGGATTGTATATTCGGATTCCTCTGAACTCTCTGTACAGCACTCCATTCTTCGAGGTATGGAGCAGACCCCTTTGGAATGAGGAAGGTCTTATGACATACTCCCAGAAAAAAAGGTAGGCTAGATTGGAAGTGAGGAAACCAGGCCAAAGCCATACCATCTGTTATGGCCAGTCTTTGTACTGGCAATAGTAAATCTATTATATTTGACAGAGTTCTATGAAGAGGGCAGTTCAATTGAGGACAGTTAACTTGAATGAAGGATATATGAAAGAGGACACTGAAGGTGGGGAGAAAGAAGAGAGATTTCTGTCATGAAGAGAGCAGATAATGGTATGGGGTGTATCACACTATTGTCATCTAATTGAGCAACTGAGAAGAGGTTGGGATAAGTAACTATTTAAGACAGTTAAGAGAATTCTTATTTTCATTCCATGGAAGGCATAAGATGTGTTCCTAAGCTAATGAAAACAAGCTGATAGGAAGTAGGAGGCATACTTGGTAGGAAGGGAGAGCTCTGCATAAACATCAAGGGGAATGTGGCTATGAAGGAACATCATCCTTATGAAGGTGAGAGGAAATGAAATGCAGGCTCACAAGGGGAAAGGTGGGTGGGAAAGAGAGGCTGAGAGCCTGTGTAAGCAATGTGAAGATGAGAGGCTGAAAGGAATGGGGAATTTTCCCTCAGGAGCATTTTTGGTTGACAGGTGAGGTCTTCTCAGCAGCTGACAGTAACCAGAGGCTGGGGAGGGTTAGGGAAAGACAGTTTGTGGAATTCTAGCAATGTGAACTAATGAGCCATTGATGTGTTCATCTACCAATAGCATAACTATAACAGGGCCATTTAATCCCAATTGTGGGATTTGAGAGATTTTGCAGGGCCATTATTATCATACACAGGACACTCAAGCACTTTAGTTTGTCCTGATTTTGTCACACACACATTGTCTGTAGATGTGAAGCACTTAGTTAGTTTTAAATTAAAGCACATATTCAGCTTTTTACACGAGTGTGGTTTTGTGCATGTGTGTATGAATGCTAATGTGTGTGTGAGTACATATGCATGTATATACTCATACATATGGAGGTCGCAGTTAGATGTTGGGTGCCTTCCATGATAGCTCTCTACCTGAGTTTCTGAGGCACGGTTTTTGCCTTGAGCCCATGGCTCACCAATATGGTTAGTCTAACTAGTCATCATGCTGTCTCCAAGCTAATTCTGGGATTACAGGTAGACTGCTATGCCCTCCTTACTTTTACATGGGTTCTAGGGATCCAAATTCCAGTCCTCTGCTTGTTAAGCAAGAGCTTTACTGAGTGCACTGTTTCCTCAGCCTGCATATCCAGTTTCTATACAAGTCTATATAGTAAAGATTTGCTTCATTTTTTTGCAGGAGAGTCACATCAGTGTTGGGAAAGCTCAAAATGTGGTGATATTATTTATCCTGGCCATAAAGAGAAAATTATGCTGAATCATAAATGAGCAGAACCATGATTTTGAATACTGTCACTAGATCCCATTAGATGTGTATCATGGGTACTTATTTACAGGATCATTTCTATGTTTTGGAAAATTTATTGGCCATGTATTAGACTTACAAAGGAAGACAATTTATTTTCTATTTCTATGCTCAGAGAATGAACCTCCCCCCTTTTTAATCTTATGTCATATGGAGCAAATTCAAGTGAGTACCACGTTGATTCAAAACAAGATAAGAGCACAATTAAAAATTAGGAGCAAGCCCAAAGAATGAAAGTAGGTCTATTCTTTTTTTTTTTTTTATTAATTAGTTTTGTACTCAGCAAATACAGTCAATTTGGTACCATTATTAGGCTCATCCATGACCTAACCCCTCCTCTTGGCCCCTCCTTGTTGAGGTATATGGGTCATGCATTCTGAAGTTAATGCACAGATATGGGTAGGATAGATGTCTCTGCATAGCATGACCCAACATGTGGCTCTGACATTCTTTCCGCCCCTATTTGGCAAAATTTCCTTGAGCCAAGGGCCCTGGCTGAAACTAAGAGCAACTGGGGAAACAAGCAAGGGTGCTGTTTTCTTGGTGAACTGGGTACCAGCACAAGGATGAAGGAGAGCAACACAGAGAAAAATCAACTCCTACCAAATCAGAGATCCAGAGACCCAGAGGCCCCTAACACCTCATCACTGAAGCAGACCAAAAATGAACCCAACATGGTCTATTCTTACTTATTAAAAGTACCCTTTTTTCAGTTGCCTTCCCTAAATATCCCAAACACAATAATATCATTGCTTTAACTGTCACTTCCTTTACAAAGTCTATAACATTTTTATGTTATTCCAATTCCACAAAATCCTGTCAAACTTAAGTTTAAAATTAGTCACATGAAAGATTGAAATCCATGCAGTGCTATGTGTTCCAGCGCTTCACATTTTGGGCTGGCTGCCTTTGGTAGCATTCCACAGAAGAGCATACATGGATGTTGGGACAGGAGAACTGTAGGGAAGAGGTAAAACTTGGCATTTGAAGGAAATGGGCAATTACCCAAACCTACATTCTGCTCTGGAATATCCTCCACAAAGTTAGAGTCTTGTGGAAATTCCAGGTTGTATCATTTGAAGAATACTTCTGTAAGGACACAAAATTATCAGGCACTCAGAAAAGGAGAAAGACATGGAAGCTGGTGCAATAGCTCTTTTGTCACTGTAGCTGACAAAGGAGGAGAAACTAGGACTTCAGGATAAAAAACCTGAGTAGAAACCAGAGCAGAAGACAAGTTTGCATACTAGTTAAGATGGATAGTGAGGGCTGGAGTGATGGCTTAGTGGTTATGCACTTCCCTGTGAAGTCTAATGACCCTGGCTAGAGGCTTGATTACCCAGGACCCATGTAACCCAGATGCACAAGGTGACACATGCATTTGGAATTCCTTTGCAGTGGCTGAAAGTCCTAGTGCATCCATTCTTTCTCTTTCTCCCTCTTTCTCTCCCTGTTGCTCTTAAGTAAATAAATAAAAATAAACAACAACAAAATAAGATGGATAGTGAGTAACATTACAAGCCAGGGATCACAAAATCCCTCCTGGTTGTTCTTTCATTTCTGGGACTTGCCTTATTTCATTGAAGAAAACATGAGGTAAAAATCAGGAGACCAGATAGCTTCCATGTACTTATATTTCCCCTATGCTTAATTGCAAAGAGTGCAAAAGTGAGAATATAGCAATTCCATTTCCATGTTTATAAGTGTATCTGTTGGCATGGTCTCTCTCTGTCTGTGTCTGAATAAAAAATGTCCTCCACAGGTTCATGTGTTTGAATGCATTATCCTTAGCTGGTGGTACTGTTCTGAAAGATTATAGACCCTAATCTTGAAGGTGGAGGCTTTTGGGAGGGAGTATGTCACTGAAGGTTAGACTTGAGATGTCATAGATTGTCACTGATTTTTGTTTGTTTTTTCCATTATTTCCTCCATGCTGATATGATAATGTGACTCTGGCTTCTTCTTCCTGACATGCTTTCTCCACCATGATGAAGATCTAAGCCAAAATGAACTCTTCCTTTAGCTTCTTTTGGTTGGGTATTTTTCTCTCAGCAACAAGAAAGTAACTGATACAGTGTATGTATGTATGTATGTATGTATGTATGTATGTATGTATGTATGTGTATCTATTATCTATCTATCTATCTATCTATCTATCTATCTATCTATCTATCTATCATCTATCTATCTAATTTCAACTAAATATGTTTAAAGTAAGTTATATATATGAAGGACAGTAAAAAAATTCCCCAATATTTCAATGTTTTCTAACCCACAGCTCTGATCACAGTATAAACATGACTTATTATGCACCACAAGTTACAAGTACCAGGATTTCTCTAAATCTTAGATATATCATTTTCATCATAGAAAAGGTGTGGGGAGGTCACAGAAGTTAAATGGATTGTCTAAGGGGACTAGTTAAATTGTGGAGGCAATATTAGGAGTCATTAAAAATGGCTATAATTTTTAGACCATTCCTTGTGGATATTTTTATTTAGTATCTATTTTTCTTGTACCAAGGATATATATTCATATAGTATAACTTGTATAAATGACTTTTCCAGAATTTGAATGTTCTGGGGACCATAACAAACAGGATGTCATTGAGGTAGAGGCATCTTCTTGTGTTCTCAGCTTCATGGAAATAAACACCAACCTATGGGGATGGCATTTAGGGGTTGATGCTGCCACACTATAGATCAGTTGACAAATGGCTCATGACTGTCTGAGGTTAAAGAACACATATCTGTAAGCAGATACTTTTTCATTTCCTTCTCAAAGATGTAAGAATGCCTCCTTTACTTTGGCACTAATAATGATTGCTCTGCTTTGAAAAGGCCCTGGCACAGGCCGTTTTGCCTCAGCAAAATCTCTACTCATACTCTTTCCAGATTTGACTGCTATTTTAAACCACACAGAATAACTTTTTGTTGATTCTAAATGTTTCAGATAAACAAAGAAGATATACCATTAGAAACAAGTCAGTACAGCGCCTAGAAATGGCTCTCAGTTAATATACTTAATTGGAAGGGATGACCCATTATTTATGATGAGGGAACAAAGTGATTTCTGACTTCAACACAAAAAGGTACTGTGAACTGCTTAATGTAAATTACTTAATTAATGATTGAGGTTAACTGATTCAGTGGTTCTCAAAATGATGACATCAGGAATTAAAAAGAAAGCTATCATAAATAAAGAAATATATTTAGGAAATAGAGGAGTTTTGAAGGTCACTGTCCCTAATGAGTAAACATACATGAATCTAATCTTATCCTTACTCAAGTATTCATACCAATCTTGAGATGCCATTGGTAGGAATCTCAGTTTATGAAAACATGCAAAAGTTTACTTAACAACAACTTCTTTGGCTGGAGAGTTGGCTTAGTGGTTAAGTCACTTGCCTGCAGGTACCACTTCTTGATGTATCGCAACATGTCAATATCTTTCTTGAGGGTTTTACCCTCTTGGTCCATGGAAAGTTAAGGTTCCATCTTTGTGGTTCCATGGACCAAAAATACAAAATATGTATAATTTTTCTTGCCATTATTCTCCAAACAATGTATTATAACATCTATTTGCATAGTATTTGCATTGTATTAGGTATCATAAATCATCAATAGACGATGTCAAGTATATAGGAGGATTGTATCAGCAATAGGTAAAGACTACACTATTTTTTGTAAAGAACTTGGGCACCTACACATTTTAGTACATGTGGGAAGTCACAGATCAATCAAGCAGATATTGAGCATTAATCACATTAACAACCATCTTACCTCCAATTGCTATCAGCCTGTGATTAGTATCACAACATATGTATGTCTATGGAGACACAAAGCTCCAGTCAAAGCACCTTCTACTTCACCCTACTGTCTTACTTAGCACCTATAACCTCTTGCTTGGCAATATCTAGTAGTTTACATATTTCACCAAGAAGTTGACAGCTTATAAGGTAGGGGGAGACTCTCACTAGTACCCCCAATGCTGGCTAAATTTGACCTTCTAGCCTCCAGAACTGTGAGAAATAACTGTTTGTGGTTTCAGTGGCTCAGTATTTTGCATATTCTTAGAGAAGTTTAAACACTATAGAAGGTAGATTAAAAGATATTAGTGTTATGCCTTGTATTTCCAAAACTGCATGCCTATTAATTAAAAAGGTGAAAAAATAAATACAGAATTTGAACTATTTCATACATCTATCATTTCTTTCCTGGAATAAGACTTTTACTCCTAAAATATGTTTGAATAATTGAAGAAAGGAAAAACTTTTGTAGTGTTTATTTTCTTTTTTCCTTTCTGTTTTTAAAAAAATTATTAGATATAGATATATTTTGTATGTACACAACACATGTTGGTACCATCCTTTCCCTCCTTCCTGCCCCTTTTCCGAAGAGGCCTTCCTCTTTGGGGATGCAGGTCAACCCAAAGGGAATTGTGGATCATGCAATATTGGAGGAGGGAGAGGGAGTATCTCTGCAAAATGTCCCAACTTGTGGCTCTAACAATCTTTCTGACCCATCTTCCATAAAATTCTCTGAGCCTTCCAGGGAGCATTTTAAGTCTACTTCAGTGATGGGAACTTAGGAGCCTCTGCATCTCTGTTTTGGTAGGTGTTATGTGTGATCAGTGTCTATCTCCTTCACCCTTGTGCTGATATCAGATTCACTGAGAAAGCGACTCTCTAACTAATTTCCTCAGTTCCTCTGTGGTTTCAGCCAGGGTTATGGTGGAGTACATTGGGTCCTTTATCTTCTCAGGTCCAGCTCCCATATGAAAAAGAGAAGCTGATTCTCCAATGGAGAATGAAGTCAGCACCATTTAAATGGGATAAACATTATTATTGATTTAGAGAGAATTAAAAGGGTGTAGACTCTCTTATAGTCTAAGGTTAGTGGGAGTCTGACAATGGAAAGCAGAATCATTATCTAGATATGATTTTGCTTGTTTCCTAGTTTCAGATATGGTTTCCTTTCCACTGAGAAGATCTGTTAGTCAATCCAAGATTGGTGGTTGGTTACCCACCATGGCTATGTGCCACTATTGAACTTGTGTGAGCATCATGTCAGGTTGTTTGCTTCTGAGTCACCAAGACTTTGAGTTGTTTGGTCAGATGTTGACCATTTTCCCCCAGAAGCTCATGTAGCACCTTCCAGCCCTAGATGGGCTAATTGTCTGGGGACTGGCTCTCCTCAAGATTCCAACTGGGTCTCTCTATGGTCCATGTCAACAGCAACAGCATCTGGTGTCTTCAGCAGTAGGGTCTTACGATTAACCTCTGGTGGGTAATCAAGTACTTTAACAGAAGTCTGTCTTGTTTGTTTTGGAAGATCTAGTAGGTTTCTCTGATCAACAGCTCATTGTGGATATAGACCACATCCTGGTACAGGGACTTACAGGCCAGCACCAAGGGAAAAGAAAAAGAAAAAAGATAGAAGAAAGAAAAACAGGAGAAATTTGAGGTTAGGTTTCATCTTATCCTCTCCAGAGACCTTAGATCCAGGTGCTCCCCCTAAGATTCTCTTGAGAGTTCCACCTTATAGCCTGGCTTCCAGGATATAGGATTCTGTGGTACCAGTTCAATTTGGGTTTGGTTTTATATGCCCCCACCCTTCCCCTTCCCCCAAAACCTACCCTCCCTATCATCCAAGCCTCAAGATGATATTCAGTTATGTCAGCAACTTGGGCTGATCCAGGTTAGGAACTGCAGATGAGTGAGATCATGTGACAGTTGTCTTTCTGTGATGGTGTGTTCACTTAGAATGGTCTGTTTCAAGTTCAACCATTTTTCTACAAATTTCAATGCGTCATTCTTTCTTACTGCTGGGAAGAATTCCATTGTGTACATATACGACGTCTTGGTTATCCATTTATCCAATGATGGGCACCTGGATCGATTCCAGTTTTTAGCTATTTTGAACTGAGCAGCTATAAACATGGTTGAGCAAATATGTCTGAACTGAGATGGGGGGGCGGCTTTAGGATAAATGTCCAGTAAGGAAATAACAGGGTCTGTTGGTAACTCTGTATTCATCCTTTTCAGGAGTCTCCATGTAGATTTCCATAATAGTTGTACCAATTTAAATTCCCACCAGCAGTGAATGAGTGTTGAAGTTGGGTCTCACTCTAGCCCAGGCTGACCTGGAATGCACTCTGTACTCTCAGGCTGACCTCAAACTCACAGCAATCGTCCTACCTCTGCCTCCCAAGTGCTGGGATTAAAGGTATGTGCCACCACTCCTGGCTGCACAGTGTTTTTGGTCATAGGAGAAAAACAAACAAACAAACAAACAAACAAACAAATAAACAGAACCTTTAAGGAGACAATTAAAGGTAAATGAATTTAAAAGGATGGCACTTAAGTCTGATAGAAATGATAAAATGTGGAAGTGATACCAGATGCTTTCTCTCTCTCTCTCTCATCTGCTTGCTCACAGAAGAAAAGTCATGAAAGAAGGCATGTTTTACAATCCAGGAATAGAGTCTCCAACAGAATCCAGTTCTGTTGTTATTTGATCTTTTATTTCTAATCTCCAGAACTATGAGGAAATAAATTTCTACTTTTTAATACAGAGTCTAGGCTATTTTGTTAAGGCAGCTGTAGCATATTAATACAAAATCCTTTGGAAGTAACAGTTTTCATGATAGGGTATGTTGGTGAACAAGCTGATTCCTGAAAATACCAATGAACATAGACTAATGTCCACTTCCTTTTGACTTTTCTTCACTTTAGATATTCTTTCAAAATGAACAAGGGTTGATTTTCAGAATTGGTTTACCAGGAAGAAGATTAAAAAATGTATAAAATAGTAAATTGAAGAGGGAAAGGGAAAGATAAGGGCAGCTAGAAGATGCCTGATTCTGCATGTAATATGTCCTACACACAAGATGCATGATATCAAACACAAGCAGTTACCATATACAGTAGACATGCTAAACATCTATTGATTGACTAGGAACCGAGAGTTTTAGTATAATCCTAGCCAATTCAACTACCTTTATATAGACTAAATGTCAATAGTGACAATTATCAATATTTACCAAATACCAAAACTAATCATAAACTTCATGTATTTTGTTCATTAAATCTTCACAGAAATCTCTTAAGTGAGTTATTATTAGTGTTTAATATTAGACAAGACCTAACGAAGGCTGGAAATTCATCAAATGCTATGAATCCTAGAGTATCCCATGATAAAGTTGGGATTTAAATACATGTCAATCTGATTAAAGTATTATGCATTCTTCCAGAAACAAATGTAGAAATGAACTATGCATTAGTCTATAAGGTTTCTTATGCTGTCAACATTGAAATCTTACCTACTTATTTTCCATCCAATAACTTCAAGTTGAGCATATTTGGCATTATTTAGAATGTATAGTAGTGATCAATTCCTCCCTCCTTATACTCTTCCTCATTGTTTCTGTTTCCTTCTTCTTCCTTTCCTCAATATTTTTTTATTTTTTAAAATGTATTTGAGAGACAGAGAGAGGGAGGGAGGGAGAGAGAGAGAGAGAGAAAGAGAAGAGAAAATGGGTGCTCCAGGGTCTCCAGCTGCTACAAATGAACTCCAGATGCATGTGCCACCTTATGCATCTGGCTTATGCGGGTCCTGGGGAAGAAAATATGGATATTTTGGCTTTTCAGGCAAGCACCTTAACTGGTAAGCCATCCCTCCAGACCTCCTCCATATTTTTAAATTTAAACTTTGTTTCCATTTTGAAGATTATTTTATAATAATAATAATCACAAATTAATTATGGTAATATCTAGTACATCTGGGACTACACAACATAAAAAATAAATACACATACCAATAAGAAATCTTGTATGACAATTTCAGACTGAGCCGTTTTATCAAATGACATATGGAACAGTATTTTAAAACTCTGAAGCAGTGAAGTAACTTATCCACTTATCAAAAGAAATTCCTGTTCAAATTATGTCTTTTACAGAAAACTCATCCTCTGGAAGATAATGTTTCTAAATTTCCATTTTTACAAATTGCCTTGAATGATTGGTTCTCAAGACTGTATTAGGTACTTTTGAATTTTTTTCTCCTCTCAAAATAATATGGTCCATAAGTATTCATGTGTGTTTCACTAGGCTTCATTTGAGGATTTATTTCAATAATTATGTCAAAATGTATTTTTTCCATCTTGATAGTCTTATCAAACTAAGATTAAGAGTGGCCTATGTTGTGACTGTCCAGAAAGACAATATTTAGCTTGGTATCAATTCCTTTACAATCTGCTGCTAAAGAGAAAGAGGAATCTGGTCATAAAAGAGAGTTAAATGCTGTACATTCTTTAGATCCTAAAAAGAGGGAAACTACTACCCTCAAACAGTATTACATGGTTTTTATGAATACTAAGTATCATTGTTGTGTTTATCTATTTGTTCAAACCTAGTCATAAAAATATCAAAGGACAGTTGTGAACAAAGTAACTACTCTCAAATCAACCTCAAATACTACTCAAAGGTTGTAAAGAAATAGTGAAGCACTAATTGTGTGTTGGGGGAGTACAGGACCAAATGAACACACACCATGGCCTTTTAAAAAACATTTTATTTACTTATTTATATAAGAGATAGATTGAGACAGAGAGAAAGCCACAGAGAGAGTGAGTACAGGTGTGCCAGGGCCTCCTGGCACTAGAAATGAACACATGTGCCACTCTGCATCTGGCTTTTATGTGAGTGCTAGGGAATCAAACCTGGGTCATCAGTCCCTGAAAGTCTCTCTAACCACTACTGAACCACTTCTTCAGTTTGACACCATGGACTTTTATTTTATTATTTATTTTTTGAGTATTTTATTGATTTGCAAACAAAGAGATGGGGGGTGGGGAAGAGAATGAGCTCTACAGGGCCTCCAGCCACTGCAAATGAATTCCACATGTGCAGGGGCCACCTTGTGCATCTGGCTTTACATGGGTACTGGGTAATGGAACTGGGTCCTTAGGCTTTGCAGGCAAGTACCTTAGCTTCTGAGCCATCTCTTCAGCCCCACCATGGCTTTTTAAATGGAGGCAAAATATTATGTTTTCTTGATCAAAATTTCCCCCCAAAATGATCCATGGAACAGACAAAGCATTAATGTCATGGAAAGAGGTTTCCAAGTGCATAGGTTGGGAAAGCATGGCATCTCACATGAGTTAAATGTGAAATGTTTCCCAGAGCCTCAAGTGTTTGAGATTAGGCTTCCAACTTAGTCCCCAGGTGGTGAAGCCTTGGGAAAGAGGTATGTTATTTGGAGTTGACCTTGGGGTTGATTAGTTTAGTGGAGCGTTGAAGGAGGTAATGTTCCTGGGGGTGGACCTTAAGGTTGATTAATCTAGCCAATTGTTTGTTCAGAGTGAGCTGCTGATGCTGTGCTTTCTGTGCTGCAGATGAAATAAATCTTTCTGCCCATAATCTGCTTCTGCTCAGGCATTTTATTGAGCACCAACAAGCTTCTCTTACAAACCCATGAGCACATATTCTAATAAGTAAAGGGCTTTTTAAAACATAATTTAACCTGAGTTTGTGAATCATCTTGGTATACCTCGTTTTTTAATCCTACCATCAATATTCACTGTAACATCTTTAGGGTAATGTTTCTTTAACCTAATTTTTCACCATCTATTAGGGATATAAGATTGTAAAACTATTTTTCTTTTTAACTCAACTGGCTTTTGGTCAAAAAGTGAGCTATTGGGAATTAGTTGTCAGAATTTGATTTTCCAAAGAAGTTTGCTCAATTCTAAAATTACTAGATTAGTGAAGCAATGATTCTATACAGACAATATTTTTAACAATACATAGAAGGGAAGATGAAGCTGGGAACCCTGTCAGTAACCAAATCACCATAATACTTTCAAGTAATATGACAACTCATCCTGAGATATATGACACCCATTGTTCCTTTTTAATTATTAGTAATGTTTTCAAAAAATGTTCTGGTTTGAAGCATTTGTTCATTCTACTAATAGGCCACTATAAAAATCTTGATGCATCCATGATATGTACAGGATCCTGACTCTCTCAGAGGACAGTGAAATTAGGAGGAATAGCCTAAAAGGCTGAGGCTTCAAAAAATTGGAGGAAAATTACTGAGAATGTTAAGTCAAGCCCACTGTCAAAATACAAAGTAGTCACATGAAGAGGAATACACAGAAGACAGGTGGGAAGTTTGTTAGTTAACAGGATAATGGATAGGAGGAATTTCCAGCTAGGGCTGCATGTATGTCAGTATACATTGACACTTGTCCATCTGAACTCAATACACCTCTTTTATTTTTACCTATAAGCCCATTTTAAAAGTAAATGTATAATCATTTTTTTTTTACTATGAAGACTCAGCACTTATTTAAGTGCTATAGAGGATGTCAATATTCAGTTATGTTACAGAGTTGTTCTTGAGAATTCCTGTTCCCAGCATCTTGGTTACCAAGGAGGTTTAAAAAATGATTTTTTTTTTTTTTTGTCAGCCTAGGGGTTCATTAGCAGATTAAGACAAAAAAACTTCATGGGCTAATTCCATCCACAATTAACCTCTGCTTTTTTTGAAAAAAAAAAAAAAAAAAGCATCCAGTTATTCTCTAGGAAACCTCAGTCTTTTTAAAATTTATCTTTATTAGTTATGGACATACTTAGTTGTTGGTTTTTTAAAATTAAAATCATATCAAATGAACATTAGTGGAGCACTTTGGCTTTATCCTTTAATTAAAAATGTTCATTAAAATATCTAGGATTCCAGAAATTTTCCAAAATGAATTTGTAGAAGGTTCACTATGGTCCTGCTGGACATCAGTCCCTGATGTGTGCCAATCAGGAGGAGTTTTAATGTTAGAAAGTCATGTGTGTGGAAGAACTGCATTTAATCCTGTAGGTGAATATGGGCTCTGGAGACAGCATTCATGTTCCAAAGCTGACTCACTATCTTTGGCACGGGGCTTGTTTTCTGGGAATTTGAATTTATGCTCATCTGGTTGTCTAGGTAAGTGGCTTCATGTGTCAAGTTATCAGTATTTGCCAAAGGTCACCCTCAAAGTCATGATGACTGTGGATGAAACAAAATAATACCTTTTATCAAGTGAAGGTTTCAAAAACCTATTTATAAAGATGGAGGGAGGAGAAGGATATTCCATTACTTTTATGACTATAATTTCTTTATGTCATGTGACCTGAGCTTTGATTTCAATCAAGAAATACAGACAGGGCTGGAGAGATGGCTTAGCGGTTAAGTGCTTGCCTGTGAAGCCTAAGGACCCCGGTTCGAGGCTCGGTTCCCCAGGTCCCACGTTAGCCAGATGCACAAGGGGGCGCACGCGTCTGGAGTTCGTTTACAGTGGCTAGAAGCCCTGGCGCACCCATTCTCTCTCTCTCCCTCTATCTGTCTTTCTCTCTGTGTCTGACGCTCTCAAATAAATAAATAAATAAAATCTTAAAAAAAAAAGAAAAGAAATACAGACAAACATTAATACAATAGCATTGTAAGTGATCATGCCTCTAACTCTTTCTGTTTTCATCAGATAATATCCACATAGTTGGTAATTCTCATCAATGAATGGTTGAGATGAACTTTAACTCCTTGTTATGAATCCTCTTGCTGTAGCCATAATGCACAACCCATCTTTTCTTGTCTGACCTGTTCCAATAGTCTCCAGATCTTTTCACAAGGATCTATTTTCCTTCTCCAAAATTTATCCACCAGCATCACAGGAGAAATAGTTCTTAAAACAGATTTGATTATGACTTTTTTCCTGTTTAAGCATTTCACATTGTGACCAGTAAATATTTGAAGCAATTGACTACATAGTTATTTTACATATCAGCAAACTAATGCTACTGATTAAGCTACAATCTAATTCTTCATCATGTAGACAATTTCTTTACATGCTTGTAGTATGTTTTAGACTTAATTTGTCAGATTTTTATTATGTCACATTCCTGCACATGCATAAGAATGAAATAAGAGATGCAGATGTAGGCAATGACATTATGTCACAACTTCTGCTGTAAATGCTATCCATCAAAAGATATAGGATCAAGCTGGAGAGATGGCTTAGCAGTTAAGGCACTTGGTTGTGAAGCCTAAGGACCCAGGTTCTATTTCCAGTACCCATATAAAGCCAGATGCACAAGATAGTGCATATGCTTGGAGTTTGTTTTTAGTGGCTAAAGGCCCTGGCATGCCCATTCTGTCTCCCTCTTCCCTTCCTTCCTCCCTCCCTTCCTTCCTTCCTTCCTTCCTTCCTTCCTTCCTTCCTTCCTTCCTTCCTTCCTTCCTTTCTTTCTCTCTCTCTCTCTCTCTCTCTCTTTCTTTCTTTCTTTCTTTCTTTCTTTCTTTCTTTCTTTCTTTCTTTCTTTCTTTCTTTCTCTCTCTCTCTCAAATAGTAGATACACAAAATATTTAAAAATATATAATCTCAGAAATACAAAAAATGAAAAATACATATGGTAGAATAAATAAAATATTTTATATGATTCTAGTCGCCTCCACAATCTATGTGGAGAATAAAGTTTGAGTTACTAAGAATGACTTTAGTTATTTTCCTATTCTGGCTAACAACTGATTTTAAGCTGCAGGCTTTTCATCTATGAGCATCCCTAGGCTTGTATGTTCATCTGTTTCTGTGCCTCTTTCTCTCACTCTGTAGTTAAAACCTTGGATTTGATGCTATCTTCTTTGTTTTCTCCATTATCATTTCTAACCTGATAGTACTGGTTTATCTCTACAGTTTCCTTATAGAATTATCTCCACATAAATAGTGCAGTTTGAAATTGCTTATCTGTGCTTAGTTGATAATTAAATAATAATACTAAAACCTAATTGTATGCTAATAAAATGAATACACTCATAAATAAAAGAAATACATACAGCACCATATGACTGAAGTTAGACAGAAGAAACATTTAACTGCAGCTCTCATTAAGGCTGAAGATTTTTTTTTTTTTGAGAAACCCCGTTTTTCATTAAGCAACTTAAAAAATATATGCCATAAATTCAATTAGACATCCTTTTGATTTAAAGAGAATTATTTGAGGTATTACCTGGCAATTTGTACTCACTAGTTCATTATTTATGATGCCAATTATCATCTTTTTCCTGATGCAACTTCATTCCCACTGACAGTGGAAATATGTTCTGAATAAATTTAGCAGGCACAATGTGTGAATACTTGGAAGTCTGTTCATTCTCCAGTTGGAGCTGAGTGTACAAGAGCAGCTCTGGTCTTGTTCACGTCCTGGCTGTGTATTGGAATTATTTAAAACAATGGATCTACTTAAGTTTCAAGGAGGAGTTGCCACCAAATTTCTGGATATGCTATAGAAGATACAGGAACAAAATAACAAAGTATAATGCAACAATTACTCTTCCATTGTAGTAATCCATCAGGATGCATGTGGAACTCATCCCAGACCCTACTTGGATACCAAAACCTGAACTCACTCATCATGTTATAAAATGGCATAGTATTTGCATATAACCTACACATTCTCGTTTGTGTACTTCCAATTATGTCTAGATGATTTATAGTACCAAATATAATCTAAATTCTCAGAAAATAGTTGTAATGCTATATTGCTACAGGATAACATGACCAAGGAAAAGATTTGCACAGGGTTAGTGTAGATGCTATTCTTTAAAAAAAAAAAAAATCAAACCCAGTTGAGTTTATGCACATAGAGAATCAAGTGTATTGATTCTTGATGTACTCAAATATTAATATTTTTTACTTAACATACATTCATAACTATATATTCAAAGTAGGAAGATCTAAGGATTGAATATTCATATTTTGTTTGTAATTGTTTCTGATTTATTTGGGGAGCAGAGAAGGCAGTTTTATTGTTTCAGAGGTTCAGAGCTGAGGGAAGGGGCTGTAAAGCTACTTTCCCCATGCTCTATGTTTCTGATATTTTGAAACAAGGTTTCACACAGTAGTCCAGGCTGGCCTACAGTTTACTATATTGCCTATGATGACACAAACCTGTGGAAATCCTCTTGCCTCAGTTTCTCTAGTGCTAGGATTATAGGTACAAACCACCCCTCCTTACTGAATGTTTTTATTATTTCAAATATAATTATTTGGGAATCATTTAAAAAGTAATATTTATATTTTTGAAGTAATCTTTTGAGCCAAAATCTCCGTAAGTTAAAAAGTGTACATGTGATCTTCTGCTATAATTAATTATCTTAAGGATAATTTGTGATATAACTGAGGTTTGAACTTAAATGTAAGAAAATATGGATAACTTATCTTGTGCTGTATTATATTGAACTCAGAAAAACCTCTGAAAAATTGCCATCATCGTACCTTATTCTGTTCCACATTTCTACAAAAAAGCCCCACTGGGCACTGAGTAACATATAAAGAAAGGATATACTTGGCTCATAATTCCAGAAGCTGGAAAGTTGAAACAGTACAAAAAATGGCAGAGGGTCTCTGCCTGGGTCACAACATGGCAAATGGAATTACAGAGCAGGAGATGTATAAAAATTAAGAACAGGGCAGAAACATGGGTAATCTCCCTTTACAATAAGCTATTCAGGATAACCAACTCAGTCCTGTGAGCCCTAACCCACTCTCAGGAGATTGGCAGTAGTGTCTTCTTAGAGTGATGCCCTAATGATCTGCTTTAATGGTCTCACAACCTCAGTCCCATCATGTTGGTGGCACTAAGCTTCAACATAAGTTTGGGCAGGGATAAACCACATTCAAACCATAAAACCTCATTAACCTATTTTTTTAAATTTTTATTTATTTATTTACTTATTTATTTATTTATTTGAGAGGGACACAGAGAGAAAGACAGATAGAGGGAGAGAGAGAATGGGCACGCCAGGGCTTCCAGCCTCTGCAAAGGAACTCCAGACACGTGCGCCCAATTGTGCATCTGGCTAACGTGGGACCTGGGGAACCGAGCCTCGAACCGGGGTCCTTATGCTTCACAGGCAAGCGCTTAACCGCTAAGCCATCTCTCCAGCCCCTCATTAACCTATTTAATGTTGTTCTACTTACCAGGTAATTGAATACTCCTTGTATCGTGGATCTGAGCCAATCTGATTAGCCATAGGGAATAGACATTACACAAAGCTATCCATAAAAGGATGAAGATGTTTCTTTGGAAAGTATCATCTAGCAATTGCTTAAATGAGTAGGTTTGTTTTTAACTATACTTTTAAAAAACTTTTTTTAATATTAAGAACATACTTTGTATGGATACATCATGTGTTGGTACCATCTTTGCCCTTCTCCCTGTCCCTATTCTGCTGCAAGGCCCTGCTCAGTGGAGTTGCTGGTATTCCCCTTAGGGTTGTAGGTTATGCATTGTGGGAGCAGCAGTCAGGTATTGGGGGGAGGCAATGCTTCTAGGCATGACATCCCAGCTCTTACAATCTTACCTCCCCTTCTTCTGCAAAATTCCCTGAGCCTTGGTGGGTGTATTAAGTAAAATTCTAGTTTATTTCTCATCTGGTCAAATGTATTTCCAGTTTGTATGCTTATTATAGTAATTTCTCTTTTATGATTTAATAAATATTTGTTGAGTGTATGTATACTTTATTTTGTTGCCTGAAAATACCTTACATAGGCTTCTGTATAGGATAGCAAATACATCAGTAATGACTAAATTAAATTTATATCTCCTTTCAAATTTACCCACCTTGTCTTTCTACACCTCATTTTTACCTCCTTTCTCCTACTTTAAAAAATGCATATTTTTTCCAAAGCCATGCTACCAATTGTCCTACAACTGAACTTCTTGTTTTTTCCTCAGCAGTTTCATAAAGTTAATAGATGTCATGTCAAATAATTTTTATGAACATGTCAGTTACCCTTTCAAATCTCAGCCTTTTAAAATAAGACTTTGATCTAGAAACTTTATTAGTATTACTGACAGAGGTTAGCAATCATGACCAATTTTCAGCTTATTTGGCTACTTCACACTCTTGGCTAAGTAAACAGGGTTGGTTGACCAGACCAGTTGTATCTGCTGTCACTCTACATAGCCAGAGGTGATGAGAGAAGAATGTAGGAAACAATTCCCTCTTTGGTTCAGATCAGAGGATGGGGGAAGGTATTACGCCACATATACTGACATGCAAGTGACAGCTTGAACTGTTGTTCATGTTTGTTACAGATAATGTTGAAGACAAGCAACTAATTTCACAAAATCAACCCAGTTATCTGTCCAGATTTGTGGTTACAATTTATCAGATTAAATAAATAGTTATATATTGAGCAATTCCAACAGAATTTTAAAGAATGTTCATTATGCAGTTTAGAAATGATATAAATCTTTTTGAAACTCGCTCTGTATATATTGTTTACAGAGGTTTTTGTTAAAAAACATCCTTGAGGATACTGAAGATAATAATATTCAGTATATTCACAGTACTCAATAGCTTATATATCATATCCCAAATTATTATTTAATCTTCATCAAAATAGGAGTAGAATTGCCATCATATATATTACATACATATACACACATGGACATAGGTCCATATATTGGATGTATATGTATATGTATGCATACTAATATGTACCTATATTTATACATATATATTTATAGATTTAAAAGATTTTCCTCATCTAACATCAAAACGTGATATTTAAGGCTTGTTTTGCCTAGCAAGCCAAGGTACTATAGTGAGAGATGCATGGCTCTGGAGTGATGAATCTTGATTTTTGTCACATAATTAACAGATAATCTTGAATTAGTTATTTATCTCCTTGCATTTGATTTTCTCCTCTAATAGCCATAATTCTATAGAGTTGCACTTAGGTTACATGAACAATGTAGATAAGGTGCCTGAGTTTGAAGTTAACTGATATCTTTCTATCATGATTACTTTGTACCAATGTATCTAGATAGCTTTTGCATGATCCAAATTTATAAAGGCTGTGGAATATAATCTCAAGAAATGATGCTCTTTGTGGCCTCTGGAAAAGACGAAAGTAACTGGCCCTATTAAATCAAGCCTGAAACTCTGACTTCATGAGTCCACTGCAGACTCAACAGTGCACGTCACTGGATTCCTTGAGGGAAGCTTTAGAACTCATCTCTCTTCCTGATATCTCTGAGAATCAGGTGTGCTGAGATTATTCTAGACACTGAGATCTACCCTTTTTATGTCATAATTGTGCCTTTGTCCACTCAGTGAAATACAGAAATCTTAAGCCATTAAACAAAAGAAAAAAAAAAAGGTGGGATATAGTAGATTCTATCTGCATTCTAGTCTTGCTGAATAAAAATACAAACTAAATAAGAAAATATTCCTTTTAACTTATTGATGGCTATGGGGAATTATAGTTGGGATTTTAGCCATTGGTGGAAATATAACAGAGGTATTACTGAATGATGAGTCTATTTTCCCCCCTTTGCTTCTTTGTACATATATTTTCTTCAATACGGAAAAACAAAGTAAAGTGGCAGCAACTAAATCAGCCAAAAGGGGTGTGTGTGTGTGTGTGTGTGTGTGTGTGTGTGTGTGTGTGTGTAAGATTGTTTTGTGAATAATTTGAGGCCACATTGAAAACACTCTTTCTGAACTCCTAGGAACTGCTTTTGATGGTGGACATGTACTGTTTTCCCATCTATGTCCTCAACCATTTTTGTGCACAGAAGTTAGATTTTCTTTTCCTGAAGCAGCTCTTTCTTCTTTCTGCCCATCCATGTATCTCATCAGTGCAATCTGCAGGGTTTATATGCAGCTGTCTTTCTCTGTTTTTACTTTTGAATGGGTAGCATATTTTTTTTCCAGCAGTTTTTTTCTGATTGACCCAAAATGGGTGCAGATGTGGTAAGCATATGCTGAGAGTCACTGAATATTATTTTCACTGTGAAGAAAAACCCTACATAAGCAGTTTCATATTGTGTGAATTCTTGGTTTCACAGTGGCCCTTCCACACTGGTTCTGTTGCCAGTAATAACAGAAACTAGAGAGAGACCTTGGGAGGTAAACCACAGACTGACTGAGTTCCCAACAATTGGCAACCTCACATGTTCCTTGATGTGTGCTCTTGAGAAATACAGTGGTATTAAAAGAAGTTTTGTTTTCCAAAAATGGTACTATATCATAATGCGGTATTTTCTTTGTATATTTCAGTATATACAGATAGGAGTCCATTTCAGTTATTTCCTTACTTATAACAAAAATAGCCTTTTGTGCCAATTGTTTTGAATTTTCTTTTTGTTATATGTTTGACAGCTACATATTTTACTGAAGTGCCATTAAACTATGAGTTAAAAATATCCATTTCCCCTTTGATTCTGTGAAGTGAGTACTATATTTTAAATATGTATTTGCTGAAAAATAAAAATAGTTAAGTCTTCTACCCAACTCTTACACAATATTGATTATTCATGAGTTATTTTCAATAGTTGAGGGAAACATATTAGTTATTAGTATAGTTAGCTTAAATAAGTGTGTGTGTGTGTGTGTGTGTGTGTGTGTGTGTCTGTATGTACGTGATTTAAAAGTGTTTACTCCAGAGATATTAGGAGAAAGTTTCAAGTGTTGGGCTGGAGAGATGGCTTAGCGGTTAAGCACTTTCCTGTGAAGCCTAAGGACCCCGGTTCGAGGCTCAGTTCCCCAGGTCCCACGTTAGCCAGATGCACAAGGGGGCGCACGCATCTGGAGTTCGTTTGCAGAGAGGCTGGAAGCCCTGGCGCACCCATTCTCTCTCTCTCCCTCTATCTGTCTTTCTCTCTGTGTCTGTTGCTCTCAAATAAAAAATAAAAAAATAAAAAAAAGAAAGTTTCAAGTGTTCCAATAGATGATTTTTTTTGTCTTTTACCTCAGAAACCTAATGAGTTTTTAATTTATGTGGGATAGCCAAAGAATTAATGTTTTCTTTTTAACTCTAGTCAAAGAAGTGAGGCTTAATGTACTCATTCATGTATTGAGAACCACATACCATGTTCATTTCCAGGAACCAAGGCATATAGAGGCCAATGACACACACAGTTCCTGCTTCCATGTGGTCTGCAGACAAATGTGGAAAAGATTCATCAGCTATTGCAATAAGAGCACGTTGGTGGAAAACCTGAACCTAGATGTGGAGTTAAGAAAGGAATATCTGAAAATGAACTGTCTCAAGTTCTCAAGACTTTGAGTGCATTGAGAAAGAAAAAAGGGCAGCATGTTTGAAGGAAGAGAAAAAGAGAGGAAAGGAGGGGAGCAGAGAGAGAATAGAACTGGCTTATGGTTTAAGTCTACATTTGGATTGAATTAAAATGACACTAAAATATGGTGAAAACTCACTCTATGGTTATTGTGTGTGAACTCTTTTCTGGGAAAAAAGCCAGTGTACATTTGTCCCCCTGGCAGGGCACCCTTGATGAATTGAACAGCAGATTTTACCAAAGCTTACCTTGGTGAACCAATGAGCTTTTGGGCTTTCTGACAGAGCATGGTTGAGAGGTTAACTATCGGAATGTGGAGACCCCAAAAAAGCTACACTGAAGTCTCATCCCAACCTGATATCAACCTCTCTATGGCTAGAATTCTGGACATCCAAGACCCTTGGTCTTTTAGCTTCTATATACTCTATCTCCTCCTGAGGCCACAAGATACTATGTATCATTGCATACAGTTGGCAGAGTTTTCCTGAGATCTCAGGTGAAGGTCTGACTATATTTTCCTGTGCTTCTCTATGTATGGGGAAATTACAACTGGCCCAACCCAGAGAATCTCTAGTGTGCAGTCAATAACCACTTCTAATGAAGATGGCAGTAGTTGTTTTTCTCAGAGGGCTGTGTCACACAACAGACACCATTTATCTTGTACAAGCTTACTGGTTAGTTTCCTAAGTTTCTTTCTTTAAACACATAAAAAGCATTTTTTTTTCCCCCTTAAGGTGGGAGAAAGTTAATGGACCATGGAAAAGACCTAATTTCCCTCTAGGGTTAGATTACTCAGAATGAAAACAGTACAATTATGATGCACATGTCATGTTCAAAAGTTGTAAAGTAATTCCATAAGACTGAAGATTTTTTTTTTTAATTTATTTATTTGAGAGCGACAGACACAGAGAGAAAGACAGATAGAGGGAGAGAGTGAGAATGGGCGCGCCAGGGCTTCCAGCCTCTGCAAACGAACTCCAGATGCGTGCGCCCCCTTGTGCATCTGGCTAACGTGGGACCTGGGGAACTGAGCCTCGAACCGGGGTCCTTAGGCTTCACAGGCAAGCGCTTAACCGCTAAACCATCTCTCCAGCCCAAGACTGAAGATTTTTAAAAGTTCCAAACTTTGTTTAATGTACTAAAGCCTTAATTTCTGAAGAATTTCGCACCATACTGTTAGGATATAAAAAAAGAAAAGGAGGGTGCTGGGGAAATGGCTTAGCGGTTACAGCATTTTTCTGTGAGGCCTAAGAACCCAGTTTAGATGCCCCAGGACCCACGTAAGCCAGATGCACAAAGGGGCACATGTGTCTGGAGTTCGTATGCAATGGCTAGAGGCCCTGTTGTTCCAATTCTCTTTTTCTCTCTGTCTCTTTCTCTCTTATACATAAATAAATAAATAAAATATTTTAAAAAAAGAAAAGGAAAAACCAGTAACCCAGTTTTGCACTCTCAGAGCATTGTTCAATGTATTGAGTTGTTTGGCAAGTTTAAGGATCAAATCTATATTGTAAGAGAAGAGTCAGCTGATATGTTTTCCAAACATCCATCTTAAATTTCTTGCTGTTTGAGGATAATTGAAACATGTTGACACCTTATTAAGAAGCCACATTCTAAGCTAAATTCTTAATTACTACCTGAAATGTTTCTGGCTGGCTTTCCAGTGGCATATGGTACATGTCATTTTCACACCTTGTAGAGACCAAGTGCCTATGGTGGTGAAGTTGCTTCTATATGTCATATGCTCCTTAGCATTGTGTGGAAAGGAAGGAGGCCAAGTCCAGTTTCAAAACACCTTGAAGATTCTGAAGTTCTCTGGGGATTTTAAGTTGCATAACTTGCAATTCAAGGACTGAGGTATGAATTAATTCAAAGTATTGACAAGACAAATCCGTTCAAGAATTTTATCTTTTATACTTGGGATTTAATAACTCAATTCACATGAGATAGTTATTAACTACTTATTATATACCAGGTGCTCTTCTAAGTGTCATGCTACAACTGAGGTCCTTGTCATCACAAGTACTGAGTAAGAATTTCACATCCAGGAGACAAAGTCTACTGTTACATAGGCCATGATAAAAAAAAAATCAAGGTAACAATAAAATTTTTATTGAACTTTTTAAAACATGTCAGAGGCATTCAGAACCCTGCTTGCCAACTCAGTAGCTGTGTGACCTTGTACAGACATCTTTCCTCTGTATTGCAGTGTTCACATCTTCATATGATCCTGACATCTACATTCACCAGAGGACTGAAAAATATTGGCTAACACAAGGAAGTGAAGGCCTGTTGCTTGGAGAACTCTCAATTCACAGTCAGATTTAATTTCCTAAGGTTCAGACAAGCCAGTGAATGTCACTTTTTAAACTCCTACTCTTGCATCAGGACTGACTTTCAGCATGACCTCCTCCAGAGCCTTTGTGATACCTCTGTGACTAAATACCCTTGATATGTGTTCCCATAGTGCCCTACAGAACATCTATTATTGCAATTATCATCATATATCATGCAGATTTAATGTTTTCTATATATTCTAGAATCTATCCTTCAAGAGAGAAAAGAATATGTCTGTTATTCCTTCTATTTTAGTTCCAATGCTTAGGAGAACCCATTTGTAATTGTTGACTGAATGATTGAAGTTTTCTGTATCCTACCAGGCTTGCTAAAGTATTTTTGAAGGAGATGAGAAGGGACCATTTGTGGCTATATGCTTGTGCTCATGCAATTTCATTTAAGCTTCAAGACCCTTCTCAGTGGAAAGACAGACATTTTGAGTCTTAGGTATTGATAAAAATGTAATTCAGAGGGCAAAGTCATTTGTCTGTGTCTACACAGCTAGAGAGTAGGAGGACTAGAATTGGAACCTGGGCTAAATTTTATGCCAAATCCCTTGTTCTTTCCATTAAACCATAGTATTTCTTAATATTGGAGAACACTTCTGGGTCTTTTTGCAAAGGCTTACTGGCATGAGTCACTTAGAATATGAGCTTTCTAGATGCCTTTTCACTTGATTTGTTTTTTCATTTCTATCTGCTTCTTTGATCTTATCAAATAAACAGCAGCTGTTACTGGTACTTTGATTGGGATTTCTATTTGAAAATGAAATTTTAGGCTTCTGCTCTCTCCTGTTATATTTTACTATGAAAGAATAAATTTATGTTTTCTAAAAGTAATGTATATTCATAGTAAAATGTAAATAATTCAGAAAGACATATGTGCTTCATTATTCTATTTTAATGATTATATATCATTTCATATGATGCCAACATATAAATGGCAAGCTTGATGATGTGATAGCATTTTGAATATCAGGAGCATTTTACATTATTTTTTAAAACTTTTGATTTATTTATTTGAAAGAGACAGAGAGAGGGCGGAAGAGAATGGGCATGTCAGGACCTCCAGCCACTGCAAACAGATTCCAGATGCATGTGCCCCTTGTGCATCTGACTTATGTGGGTTCTGGGGAATTGAACTGAGGTCCTTTGGTTTTGCAGGCAAATGCCTTAATCATTAAGCCATCTCTCCAATCCCCATTTTGCACTATTAGTTTATTGCTTACAATAATCCTAGAGATGAGAACTAGGAAATATAAGTGCAAACTCTGATTCTAAACCTGCGTTCATAACCATGGCACTTTTTTTTTTGGTTTTCCTAAATAGGGTCTCACTTTAGCTCAGGCTATCCTGGAATTCACTATGTAGTCACAGGGTGAGCTGGAACTCATAGTGATCCTTCTACCTGTGCCTCCCAAATGCTGAGATTAAAGTGTGCACCACCACGCCCAGCTTACTTTTATTTTTCCTTTTAAATCAATTCCAAACATAGCTTTAGAGCCAACTTCCTCAGTCTCAGCCTCCAGCCTGGGAGTTCCTGAAGGATTCCTCTATACCTTTAGATTTTTTAACACATTTTTAAGTTTGCAATCCATATCTAGGACAATATTAAGGTTCTTATTACTGATAAACTTTGCCAGTGTTGAAAACATTACATAATTCTGTAGTAGTTAGTAAATATTCTTGTAGAGCCCAAGCATTCTATGAGAAATACTGACAAAATTGTTCCATTAAATTTATATGTTGAAGGTCTCAAACTGGGACCTCAGAATGTGAACATATTTGGAGGTAAAGTTTTTAATGAGGTGTTGAAGTTCAAGCAAGGACATCAAGGTGGTGCCCTAATTCAAAATAGCTGGTATCATTATAAAACTATATATATACTGAGATATGTACCAAACAAGGTACAAGCCAAGGAAAGAAGAAACTAGACCTGCCAATACTTGCAGCCTCCCCAACTGTGTGTGTGTGTGTGTATGTGAGAGAAAGAGAGAGAGAGAAAGAGAGAGAGAGAGGCACCTAGTTTAGTGTTTTGTTATGGCAATCCTCAAAGACCACTCCACTGTGACCCTGGTAATCTGGATCAAAAGGATCATACCTGGAACACATGAAGGTGTTTCCATAAAAGGTCTTGCTCTTGCTGTGGTTTGTTACTCCAGTTACTCTGTGAATATTTTTTTTGTTGGTTTGTTTCTAGAAATCTGTGCTAATATAAATTTTCTTATAATTATGTCTTATGTTAATTTGGGAATATTATTAAATTTGACTATTTATATGGATGCACTAGGGTCTCTTGCCACTACAAACAAACTTTAGGAGTGCCGCTTTAAATGTGTTTTGGGGAATTAAAGCCAGGATCTCAGGCTTTGCAAGCAATAGTCTTTAATAGCTGAACTATCGCTTCAGCCCTGTCTAGGGATATTTTGATACATATTTCTAGATTTAAAATTTCTTTGAGAATAAATACATGTATTTTAAAATTCTCATGAAATATTTAAAAATTTACCTGGCAATGCTACCTTTTTGGATGACACTATTATATTTTTGGGTGTATGTTCATTTTGAATGCATTTGCCATTAACAGCTACCTTGCAAATGAGGGGAGAAACATTTCAAAGTAGAAAATATTTCAAAAGCATAAGGAGAAGTTTGGAATGTTTGATCATTTACTAAATGTCTAGCCCGTTCTTACAAAGACTTTGGGTGGGAGGGAGGAAGATCACAGAGCATGGCAGCAGAGTACTGCATCTTAAAATGACATCTTTCCTCTTAGGCATCCTTTGCCCACCAAGCTTATACATGATGACAACTTACATTATGGTCATTCCTTCAGGAGTAATTATTGTTCCTCCTTGTGGAAGTTTCCTTATTCTAGAAAGCAGGATTATCTAGCACATCAATTTAATACAGATCTGCCAGATGCCAGATTCCAGGTGAATTAGCAAACAACATTCAATAAACACAGGCATCAATTATGACTGGTGCTTTAACTATAACAAATACATTCCTTTGGAAAGTACTGGTGGGCATTGGAGGTTTTCTCTTTTCAAGGTAGGGTGTCATTGTAGCCTAGGCTAACATGGAACTCACTCTGTAGTCTTAGGCTGGCCTTGAATTCATAGCAATCTTCTCCTTCTCCTTCTCCTTCTCCTTCTCCTTCTCCTTCTCCTTCTCCTTCTCCTTCTCCTTCTCCTTCTCCTTCTCCTTCTTCTTAATTTATTTGAGAAAGAGGGAGAGAGAAAGAGAGAAAGGGGTGTGTGTGGAAAGAATGGTATGCCAGGGCCTCCAGCCATTGCAAACGAACTCGAGATGCATGCACCCCCTTGCACATCTGGCTTACATGGATCCTGGAGAATTGAAACAGGATCCTTTGGCTTTGTAGGCAAACACCTTAATGGATAAGCCATCTTTTGAGCCTGAAGATGTCTTAAACATTGTCTAGACAGATATATTGTTATCTTAGTCACTTAAAAATTTAGCATTGAAATAGCTTTTATCACTGCTAGTTCATTGTAAATATAAATTGAAAAAGGCCAGAGGCAGAAATTCTTTAAGTTGAGAATATAATCGCCTGTAGAAATTCTGCTAAAATACAGGACCTCACTTTTGGATTCAGTAGGTCTGGAACAGGCACATGGCTCAGCATAATAATATGGGTCTGTGATGTGCTGGTGTATGCTCCAATTCTGGAGGATATACTTTAAGGATTGACTTTCTTGACCATTATTGTATAGATTAAGACACATATCAATCACACATTGAGTTTTTCCAAATGTAAAATTTGTTTTACAGATATACAATTATATTACTACTAAATATTATGGGTAAATCGCCCACTCTCTTTCAACAAAAAACAGATTATGAAGACTGAAAAGATCCACATCTACTCCTCAAGCCCAGATTCCAAGTGATTCTCCAACCTTTCTTACCCTTTCTGTAGCCATCTAAGAAATTTTAGGTAGACAGAAATATGTACAAGCTTGACATTTTCCTGTGTGTGAACTCAAATATATATGAACTTGTTATTTACTCATACATTTATGGGATATTTATTTAGTAAGAATTTATTAAAATTGACTTTTTATCCACAATGTTAGATACAAGGGACACAAAGATGATTGAAATATAGCTCCTGATCTGCAGGGGTTTGTTATCTCATTGGGGATCCAGACTTCATTTTTCATTTATTCATTAGAAGAACATGTATTGAATTATTATCATGCTCCATCTCATGTTTTAAGCCTAAAAGAGCTTAAATTTTAGTGGCAGTGGGTGGAGTGGAGTGGTGAGATTGAAGATGGGGGACTAAATAACAAACAAATGATATAGCATCAGTTAAAAATGTTTTACAAACTAGAATTATAGAATAGGGTGGCCAGGTGATAGATTACAGACAGATTAAACTTGAATGATAAGGATCAGGTCAGCTGGTGATCTGGAGGAAAAACATACCAAGTGGAAAAATTATAGTAGGAAGGTGCTAAGTCTAGGAACAATGTTGCATATCCCAGAGAAATGTCAGGTGGTTGTAGAGTGACAAGGAGAAGAGATAAGGCATAAGAGAAAAGAAAATCAAATCCTTGGGGAATGTGAGCAAGCATGTTCTCTGCACAGGGAATGCAGTAGGGTGTGGCTTCTAGGAGAGGTTTTTACAGGAACCTGCAATCTTTATTCAAGTTTCTTCTAAGAATCTTGCCTAAAACTCTTGGAGAAAATGAATAGAATTGTCATAGGAGAGTAGGCAAAAGATTCCTTAGATTTTGTGCATACTCATAGATGAAAATGTTCAAAGAAATTTTATGCTTAGAGGACAACTTCCTAATAATTTTAAACAGCTAGCTGTACTGGCTGAGTCCTTTTCGGAGTAATCACAGGTCTGATCTTAGTAAAGTCTTCATTCATGAGATTTGCATATAACCATGCTCATTTGTCAAGGAAATTGAGATTTATACCAAAAAGCTCTTTCCTTATTATGCAAATCTTTTCTTTTAAAATATGTTGGTTTGTGTATGCTATAAACTGTTTTTTTTTTCCTTTTTTAATTGAGATGTATAGGAGTAATGCATAATTTTGAACATCATCTGGACTAGTCCTGTCTGACAAGGGGTAAGAGGTTCTCTAGAAATACTATCTACTTTGTGGAAATAGTATGATAAATATTACCACTTAAAATAAAAGGGGATTAATACACAGTGGGTTTCAAAACCAGAAATTGTGTGTGTGTGTGTGTGTGTGTGTATGTGTGTACACATGCACACATGTGCACATGTATGGTCATGTGTGAGAGATAGACACAGAGAGAAATCAAAAGAGAGAAAAATGTTATATTTTTAAGGAAAAATAGAAACAGAGAGGGGAAGAGAGAAAGAAATTGAGGGAGAGAGAGAGAGAAATTGCCACATTTGAAGGCAGCAAATGATACTAATGTGCCATGCGTTACTGCATAGGATTTCCTGTTCTTGTTTTGGGGCCTCGGTATATTTAGAACTTTAGTGTTTAAAATAAAAATATAACTCATTTAAATATAATTCTAAACCACCTGGAATATCCAAAATTCTATTTTATATTCTAAAAGAAACATCTTCTAGATTAAAATCCTGCTAGAGTAAGTCTTTGGCACTATAAGCAGTAGCAGTAATGAAGCTAATGTTTTCTGCTCCTGGCTCTGACCAACATATGTGAGGGCATTATGGAAAAGGTTTTTATAATTAATTAAAATCTATTAATCTATACTTATTTGCATCTCTAGGCAGTCCCACTACCTCTTGAAAACCGTATTTCAAGTAAGAGGATTTCAAAGCTTGGCATTTTCAAAAATTGCAGTAGTGTTTATGTCCTTTAAAAAATAAATTGCATCCCTATGCATAAGCAAATGTGAGAGGACATACATAATATTTTCTCTAATTTTATCTTTTAATAGAAGGATTAGAATAATGACACATTAAATTGAACTCTGATAATACTTTTTATCAATATTTTAGAAACCATAATACTTATTCTATCTTTTCAGTACACATTTGATTTACTTTGAAAATTCCCAATTCACTGTTTCGCCAAGACTCCCCTCATGCAGAATTGAGCATTTTCCTGTTAACCTGCTTAGTGGCTGCAATTGTTCAAAGCAATTTGTCCAAGGTTGCACCTGAATTAATGTGGTGAGTAGTTTGTATATTACATTACTTTTTAAAATTTAACATATAATACAACCTTTTCAGTTTTTCAGGACCAGCATTAAAATATAAGTGCACTAAATGATGTAACATATAATTGGAGAAGAAATGCCTACAGATACCCTTTTCCATTTACCTTTCCCTTTCTTTCTCCTTGGGGCCTCAAATTTCTCCATTAGAAAGGCTTTGTATCTAGAAGTATGAGAACGGAATGCAATCAACTGAATGAAAAGTTGGTTGCAAAGCAAATTCATATATGACTCTTATAGAGATGCACTTTTCAGATTGCTTAGCAAGTACTTTGTAAGGGATAATATTGCCAAGTGTGTATGAAAAAAACTCACGAGGAAAATCCCTGGTTTTGTTGTCCTAGTTACCTTATTAGAGTATGTATGAAGGGTCATTAAGCTTTAAATGAAAACAGGGATTATTTCAGTGTTTAGTTAGCTTCATCAGCAGAACCTGAGGCATAATCATATTTAAGAAAATGGTACACGGTGGACTTCCGGTTAAGATGGTGGCGTAGGTACCACACCAAAGTAGCCTGGGGGGGGAAAAAAGACCAAGAAAACTCAGCTAAATACACACTTTCACTAAAAAGTGAGGTGTATAGGAAATTGAAGCAGCAGTGGAGAAGTAGGAGAGATCCAGAGCATCCAGAGTCCACACAGGCTGGCAAAAGCGGCTCCAGCAGCTTGGCCAACTGCGGCGGTTGTGGCAGCGCACTAGAAAGCCGCCAAGCTTGGCTCCACCCGCAAGAAAAGCCAGGTGCAGGAGCTTCCCCTCACACCACACTCTCCGCAACTCAGGAAACAGGAAGGGAGAGCGGCAGTGAGCAACAGAGGAGCAGACCGCGAGGTAGAAGAACAGGTGGAGCAGCGAGAGAACCGGAGCAGCAGCAGCTCCCTCCCCTCGCCCACTGCCTGAGCCCAGCTCCAGCAAACAGAGCAGAGGTCCCGGGACCCGGCCACGCCAACTTGAGCCGACAGCGAGACCCAAGCAGGAACAGAGTTCGGCAGCAACATCAGCGGCTCTGGCACCGGTAACAGCGGCCCAAGCAGCAGCCCAGGAGCAGCAACAATAGCCCACCCAGCAGCAGAAGCTTCAGCTGCTGACAGACCCAGTGGGGGAGCTGATCTGCAGGGTCATAGTTGCCAGGCTTGGCTTGCCCTGCAGGAAAAGCCAGTGCCCAGCTCCAGAAATCACAACAGCAGCCCGATGACCCAGGCAGCAACTTGACTGAGACCAAACTCATCTAAGGTAACTGGGTTTGCACCAGGGAAGGGTCTCACTTGGTCACAAGCTGACTTGGATCCCTCAACAGACCAGAAATCTTAACCTCTATGTTGATAGAGGATCTGGTTGTTATAATAACTACTCTGGCATACATACTTGGGGCTGTTTTTGACTGAATGGGTACACTATTTAGTTAACTTTTAGAATCTACCTGTATTTATTCCACTCAGCCTACTTGAATACCCCCATAGCAGGGAAACTCAACCCCTAGGAGCACCTTTGTAGATACTCTCAGAGTCTAAAGAGCCACATCTAACACCTCAAGCTCCTACCCTGAAAATATATAACATCAAACCAATTGATACAGCTAAGAATACCCAGCTAGCTAGAAAATCCAAGCATTAACTTAATCCAAGATACAAAAATATATACATTATAACACAAGAAACACTAAAAAGCAAGACAATATAAATCCACCCAAAAGTATTAATGCATCAGAAATGACCTCCAGTGAGAACGAGTTAGAAGAAATGCCTGAGAAAGATTTTAAAAGAATGATTGTAAATATGTTCAAAGAAGTCAAAGAACAAATCAAAGGAGTCAAAGAAGAACTTAAAGAGGAAATCAAAGGAATCAAAGAAGATGCAGGACACCAATTTCATGAAATAAAGAAGGCAATACAAGGCATAAATAAGGAAATAGAAATAATAAAGAAAAACCAGTCAGAATTACTAGCAATAAAGAACACAGTTAATGAACTAAAAAACTCTGTAGAAAATCTCACCAGTAGAATGGATGAAGGAGAGGATAGAATATCTAAGCTAGAAGACCAGGTGGCAGATCTAATACAGGCCAACAAAAAGAAAGACAAACTTATAGAAAAGTATGAGTGGGAATTTCAAGATATTCAGGACACTATGAAAAGATCAAATATTAGAATTCAGGGCATAGTAGAAGGAGAAGAATTCCACTCCAAAGGCATAGTAGGTGTCTTCAACAAAATCATAGGAGAAAATTTCCCCCAAATTGGGAAAGAGGTGCCAATACAAATTCAGGAAAATTGAAATAATTCCTTGCATTCTATCTGACCACAATGGAATTAAACTACAAATCAATAGCAAGAAAGGCTATAGAGCATACACAAAATCATGGAAAATAAACAATACACTACTAAGTGATGAATGGGTCAATGAAGAAATCAAGAAGGAAATCAAAAAATTCATAGAGTCAAATGATAATGAGAACACAACATATCAAAATCTCTGGGACACAATGAAGGCAGTTCTAAGAGGTAAATTTATAGCCTTAAGTGCCTATATTAAGAAATTAGAAAGGTCACAGGTAAACGACCTAATGCTTCACCTTAAAGCCTTGGAAAAAGAAGAACAAGGCAAACCAAAAATCAGTAGACGGGAAGAAATAATAAAGATTAGGGCAGAAATTAGTGAAATAGAAACAAAAAAAAAAAAAAAACAATCCAAAGAATTAATTAAACAAAGAGTTGGTTCTTTGAAAGGATAAAAAAGATTGATAAACCGTTAGCAAATCTGACCAAAAGAAAGGGAGAAGAGACACAAATTAATAAAATCAGAGATGAACAAGGTAACATCACAACAGATTCCAGAGAAATTCAAAAAATCATAGGGACATACTATAAAAGCATATACTCCACAAAGTATGAAAATCTGAAAGAAATGGATGATTTCCTTGATTTATATGACCTACCTAAATTAAATCAAAATGAGATTAATCACCTAAATAGACCTATAACAATCATGGAGATACGAACAGTTATCAATAATCTCCCAACTAAAAAAAGCCCAGGCCCAGATGGATTCACTGCTGAATTTTACCAGACCTTTAAGGAAGAGTTAACACCATTGCTTCTTAAGCTTTTCCAGGAAATAGAAAAAGAAGGAATTCTACCAAACTCCTTCTATGAGGCCAGCATCACCCTGATACCAAAACCAGGCAAAGATAGAACAAAAAAAGAAAATTACAGACCAATCTCCCTCATGAACATAGATGCAAAAATTCTCAATAAAATATTGGCAAACAGAATACAAGAGTATATCAAAAAGATCATTCACCCTGACCAAGTAGGCTTTATCCCAGAGATGCAGGGATGGTTCAATATACGCAAATCTATAAATGTAATACATTATATAAATGGGTTGAAGGACAAAAATCACTTGATCATCTCATTGGATGCAGAGAAATCATTTGACAAAATCCAACATCCCTTCATGATAAAAGTCCTACAGAGACTGGGAATAGAAGGAACATATCTCAATATAATAAAAGCTATTTATGACAAGCCTACAGCCAACATATTACTAAATGGGGAAAAACTGGAAGCTTTTCCACTAAAATCAGGAACAAGACAAGGGTGTCCACTGTCCCCACTTTTATTTAATATAGTTCTGGAAGTCTTAGCCATAGCAATAAGGCAAGAGACACACATAAAAGGGATACAAATTGGAAAGGAAGAGATTAAGTTATCATTATTTGCAGATGACATGATTCTATACATAAAGGACCCTAAAAACTCTACTAGCAAACTATTAGAGCTGATCCAAATCTATAGCCATGTAGCAGGATACAAAATAATTACACATAAATCAGTAGCCTTCATATATGCTAACAACAAACACACAGAGGATGAAATCAGAGAATCACTCCCATTCACAATTGCATCAAAAAAAAATAAAGTACCTTGGAATAAACCTAACCAAGGAAGTAAAGAATCTCTACAATGATAACTTTAAAACACTCAAGCGAGAAATTGCAGAAGACACTAGAAAGTGGAAAAACATCCCCTGTTCCTGGATAGGAAGAATCAATATTGTGAAAATGGCAATCTTACCTAAAGCAATCTACACATTTAATGCAATCCCTATCAAAATTCCAAAAGCATTCTTCATGGAAATAGAAAAAACAATCCAAAAATTCATTTGGAATCACAAAAAACCTTGAATATCTAAAATAATACTGGGCAACAAAAGTAAGGCTGGTGGTATCACCATACCTGATTTTAACCTGTACTACAGAGCCATAGTAACAAAAACAGTGTGGTACTGGCACAAAAACAGACATGTAGATCAGTGGAACAGAATAGAGGACCCAGATGTAAGCCCAAGTAGCTATAGCCACCTGATATTTGATAAAAATGCCAAAAATACTCATTGGAGAAAAGACAACCTCTTCAGCAAATGGTGTTGGGAAAACTGGATATATATCTGCAGAAGGATGAAAATAGATTCTTCTCTCTCACCATGCACAAGAATTAAGTCCAAATGGATTAAAGACCTTAGCATCAGACCTGAAACTCTGAAACTGCTAGAGGAAAAAGTAGGGGAAACCCTTCAACATATTGGTCTTGGCAAAGACTTTCTGAATACAACCCCAATTGCTCAGTAATAAAACCACAGATCAATCACTGGGACCTCATGAAATTACAAAGATTTTGCTCTGCAAAGGACACAGTGAAAAAAGCAAAGAGGCAACCTACAGAATGGGAAAAAATCTTCGCCAGCTATATATCTGATAGAGGATTAATATCTAGGATATACAAAGAACTCAAAAAGGTAAATAATAAGGAATCAAACAAGCCAATCAAAAAATGGGCTATGGAGCTAAATAGAGCATTCTCAAAGGAAGAAATATGAATGGCATATAAGCATCTAAAAAAGTGTTCCACGTCACTAGCCATCAGGGAAATGCAGATTAAAACTACATTGAGAGTCCATCTCACTCCTGTCAGATTGGCCACCATCATGAAAACAAATGATCATAAATGTTGGTGGGGATGTGGAAAAATAGGAACCCTTCTACACTGCTGGTGGGAATGCAATCTGGGCCAGCCATTGTGGAAATCAGTGTGGAGGTCCCTAAAACAGCTAAAGATTGATCTACCATATGACCCAACTATAGCACTCCTAGGCATATATGCAAAGGACTCATCTCATCTCCTTAGAAATACGTGCTCAACCATGTTCATTGCTGCTCAATTTATAATAGCTGGGAAATGGAACCAGCCTAAATGTCCCTCAACTGATGAGTGGATAATGAAGATGTGGCACATTTATACAATGGAGTTCTACTCAGCAGTAAAGAAAAATGAAGTTATGAAATTTGCAGAAAAATGGATGGACCTGGAAGAGATTATACTAAGTGAGGTAACCCAGGCCCAGAAAGCCAAGCGCCACATGTTCTCTCTCATATGTGGATACTAGCTACAGATGACTGGGCTTCTGCATGGGAATGAAAATACTTAGTAGCAGAGGCCAGTGAGTTAAAAGGGAGACATATAGGGAAGAGAAAGGAAGGGAAGAGAGTACTTAATAGGTTGATATTGTATATATGTAAGTACAATGATTATTATGGGGACGTAATATGATGGAGAATGGAATTTCAAAGGGGAAAGTGTGGGGGTGGGGAGGGAGGGAATTACCATGGGATTTTTTTTTAATAAAAATGCTAATAAAAACTTTAAAAATAAATAAATAAAAAGAAAATGGTACATGACTGAGGGCTTTGGTATTCTTGGCTGGGTTGATTCTCGATGCTCTCTGACATTTTTGTACCTTTGTTCATTTCTCCAAGTGCTCTTTCTAACTTGAGCCCTAGCTGCTTAAAGGGTGTCTTTCTATCTTCAAGTTACAGCTCAAAGGCCCCTATTTCCAGCTTCCTCTGGCTTCGATTCCCATCCTTCCATCTATGATCCCTTAAGTCCTTCTTCTTCTCCTTCCAGGGCCACATGTCCTGTCACTATTGTTCTTAGCTTCTTGGCAATTGCATCTCTTGCCAGTGTATAAAGTTTTCAATAGCTAAGCTCAAGAGTCCTTTATTCTTCCTCATTGCTATGATTAATATTCATTTCAGTCTTTAGTATTCCTTTTATATTCTGCTTCATCTGACTGCTGATCATTGGCTCTATTTTCAAACTTCTACCTCCTGCATGTTTTTTTTTTCTCCTGCATGTTTAATTTAAATGCCTTCCTGATTTTCCACTTACAAATCTCCAGCCAATCTTTTTTTCTTATTATTCTATATGTATTTTTATTTATTAGTTATGTACATACTCAGTGTGTAAACAGCTACGTTGGCACCATCATTAGCCTCTTCCCTGTCCTCCCTCCCCCTCTCCGCAGGGCCTCTCCTTGTTGGGAGAACTAGCTATAATATCTATAATACCTATAAGCCTGCCCCCAATAATACACTGCCTCCAGAAGGAGTTAATTCCCAAACCTCTATCAGTTAGGAACCTAGCATTCAGAACACCTAAGCTTATGGGGGTCACCCAAATCAAACCACCACAGCCCAGGTCAGCAGAATCTCTCTGAACCCCAAGCCACACTGATAACTGACAGAATCATAATCATAATCTAAATTATTTTCTTAACATTGGTTCTATTAGCATGTGGACAAGGTAGTCCTTAGGACACTGCCCTATGCAAAGCAGAATATCTAGCATATCTATAGTCTAGACCAGCATATGTATGTATTACCTTTGATAAATTGTGGTTGCTTTAAAGTTCTAAGCTTTGCTCTACAGAAGAGAGCTAATTAATGCAGTTCCTTTTAACATAGCTCCATTACTTAGGTCAAGCTCCCTAAAATTTTATTTTGGCTAAATTGTTGACAATTGCTTAACTGGGTTTCCTACATCCTGTGGTGTACTCCTTTAACCCATCCCACACATTTCCATTAGTGTTTAAACAAATAAATACACAAATACAAATCTGATCATATCATATTATACTTAAGTACACATTGGTGGCGTCTCATTGCTTACTTGGAAAAATTCCAAACTGCTGGCATAAGAGGTCTTTCATTATCTAGCTTCCACCACAGGCCTTATGAGGAAGTTTATGTGTGCTTCTATAAGCATTCTGTCAAATTTTAAGTTCTTATGAGATTTCATTATAGTAAGGCATTTGTTATTTTATTGAGCATTCAGAATGTTGTTTTGGCTTTATTTGGCTTTAACAAAAAAAAAACATTCTTTTTCAAAAATAACTGCTTCTTCACTGTGTGCAAGATTAATAAGTACATTAATAAAAGTATCTTGATCTTCCCTGGCTAGCAGATAGAAATGTGACTAAAAATAGACTAATCAGCAAATCCTCAAAAATGTTCATTCCTGAACAAAGTGATGCAAATATTCGCCCCCTCCCCCCTGCCAAAAAAATGGTTGTGGCTTCTTTATCTCACGGTGTCAAATTAACCTCAGCAACCTGTTCTAGTTTCTGATGCTCTAATTTTTGTTTTATTTTTCCAAGTCTAGAAAAGACTTCTTTGCCCACTTTATCTCTAATCCTATATTCCTTTCTGCTTATATTATTTGCAACTTTTGTTACTTGAAATCCTAATATTTTCTCAGCCTATCTATATTATCATTCACAAATAACAAATAAAATCAAGAATGGATAACAATAGCTAACATGTTGTTCATGATCTTAGGAATATTGACAATAATATATATTATTTTTCTATCTAAAATGTTGTTTGAAGTATAATCTAGATATAAATTTATCACATTAAATTTTTTTTTGTTTATTTATTTTAGAGCAACAGACAGACAGAGAAAGAGAGGGAGAAAGAGAGAGAGAGAGAGAGAAAGAGTGGGCACGCCAGGGCTTCCAGCCACTGCAAACGAACTCCAGATGCATGCACCCCCTTGTGCATTTGGCTAATGTGTGTCCTGGGGAATCAAACCTTGAACCAGGGTCCTTAGGCTTCACAGGCAAGTGCTTAACTGCTAAGCCATCTCTCCAGCCCAAATTTATCACATTTGTATGTCAAGCCAGTTGAATCTAATGGGTCCAAAAATATATGTATGTATGAAATTGTCAAAAAATATATGAGGTGAAATGGTCTAAGTAGGGCCTTGGAGGAGATGGTGTGGGAGGAGGGCTAATCAAAATTAAAGATGTTATGAATAAGCCATATAGAAACCTACTTATCACTAACTAAAATATATGTTTAAAAAAAGAAACTTGGGACAAAAACACTTTCTGAGTGTGGATAATGCTATGTCTAGAAGCCATAGATTGTTACAGGAAGATTTCAGTGCCAGGGGTAGGATATCTTTCACTGAGCTAGGCCAAATGTACCAACTACTGCATTGGTGGCATGCCTGATATAGGGAAAACCAATGTTCTGTGTTTGGATTTGTTTCTGCTCCATAGAAATAATCCATGCCTGATACTGAAAACCTAATTAAAAGCCCATGGTTAGGGAGGTCATAAACCCTAAAATGGAAATGACTTCTGTAGTCTCACTAAATGGATATATTATGTCCACCAAGCTGCCCTCTAAATATTTATGTTTACGTACATATGCTAATGCTATTCTCACTTTTGGCTAGAAAAGCTTCTCTTTTCAGATGGTGATGACCACTGGGGAATCTCAGAACTCATCGAAGTGCTAAGAAGAAATGACACTGAAGTGTTCAGCAGTGAGGCATTTCTGTCACACCCTCCAAGGCACAGGGACCATGGCAGAAGATGTGGCAGAATGTTAGAGCCAAAAGAAAGGAAGGAGGAGTGCTTTGCAATATTGTTTTTCAGATAGGAAGTGGCCATGGTATTTATAATCTCACAGAGCCTGCTGCTACATATACAAGACCTGAATAATAGGAGGGGAAAATGTTTACTTCACAAATAGAAAAGACTAGTTGGATAAAAGGAGGGATTCAATGGAAGGGAGATTTAGAAAGGGGGAAAAGAGAGAGAGTAGGGGAAAAGGTTTATGATTATGGTATATTTTCTGTATGTATGAGGTTGTTTTTAAAAGGGCATGGAGAGATTGCTCAGTGATTAAGGCACTTGCCTGCAAGGTCTAATGACCATTCCCTGCTCCACCCCATTTGATTCCCCAGGACCAGTGTAAAGCCAGATGCACAAGGTGACACATATGTCTGTAGTTCATTTGCAGTGGCTGGAAGCCCTGGCATATCCATTCTCTCTCTCTCTCTTTCTTTCTCTTTATCTCAAACAAATAAATATTAAAATTTCTTTAAGTTTTAAAAAATTGGGTAGAGATATAGATGAAACTATATATATAATAACAATGGATGGTAGCTTAAATTCAGTTTATTATACCATTTCCTGTAAATGTGTACTTGTTTAGAAAATTACATAGTAATTTTAAAAATGGTTTTACATTTAAAAAAAACAAAAAGGACTCCTCTTGCTCCGCATTGACCTCTGCCCCTCTCTTATGCCACACAAGACCACCATCTCGCTCCCCCATGACTGCCTCCCATTGCCCCCTACCTGTGCAACCGCCACCCCACTCCCTCTGACCCGCTGATTGCCATCCCACTCCCTTCCACCCCTCTGTGACTGCCGCCCCACTCCCATGATCCTGGGTAGACAGAATTAACATTGTGAAAATGGCAATCTTACCAAAGGCAATATACAGATTTAATGCAATACCAATCAAAATACCAACACTGTTCTTCACAGAGATAGAAAAATTGATCTCAAAATTCACATGGAAGGGCAGAAGCCTTACATATCCAAGCGTATCCTCTGCAAAAGAAACACCTCTGTAGGCATCACCATATCTGATCTAAAGCTATATTACAAAGCCATAATAATAAAGACACCATGGTGCTGGCATAAAAACAGGAGTGTATACCAATGGAACAGAATTGAGGACCAGGACTTAGGGTCAATTAAATACAGCTACTTGCTATTTGATAAAGGCCCTAACAATATAGGCTGGAAAAAAGACAGCATCTTCAATAAATGGTGCTGGACAAACTAGATATTCATATGGAGGAAGTTGGAACTTGATCCACACATCTCTCCATGTACAACAATCAAGTCCAAATGGATCAAAGACCTCAATATAAGACCAGAAACTCAGTTACTACTGGAAGAAAAAATAGGAGGAACTTTCGATAATATAGGAATGGGCAAAGACTTCTTGAACAAAACCTCAATAGTATAGGATCTTAAACAATCATTAAACCATTGGGATCTCATGAAGCTAAAAAGTTTCTTCACAGACAAACATACAATAAGCAGAGCCAATAGATTACCCACAGAATGGGAGAAAATATTTGCTGGCTATCCTACTTACAGAGGCCTAATTTCTAGAATCTACAATGAACTCCAAAACCTAAACAATAAATTGCCAAACAACCCACTCACAAAATGGGGCAAAGAACTGGACAGGGAGTTCTCGAGGAAGAAATACAAATGGCAAACACACTTAAGAAAATGTTCATCATACTTAATCATCAGGGAAGTGCAAATTAAAACAACTATGAGATTCCACCTTACCCCAGTAAAGATAGCAAACATTAAAAAATCAAATGAAAACAAATTCTGGAGAGGATGTGGAGGTATAGGAACCTTCATCCTCTCTTGGTGGGGATGTAAGATGATACAACCACTATGGAAAGCAATATAGAGACTCCTAAAAAGGTTGGCTATAGTTACCAACAGACCCAGTTATTTCCTTACTGGGCATTTATCCTAAAAGCTCCATGCCTCAGTTCAGACTGATTTGCTCAACCAGTTTATAGTTGCTCAATTTGTAGTAGCTAAGAGCTGGAATCAACCCAGATGTCCATCATTAGACAAATGGATAACTAAGATTTGGTATATCTACACAATGGAATTCTACACAGCAGTAAGGAAAAATGGCACAATGAAATTTGAAGAACAGTGGTTGAACCTGGAACAGACCATTCTCAGTGAACTCACCTAATGACAGAAAGATAATTGTCATATAGTCTCCCTCATTTATGACTCCTAACCTAAGTCTACCAGAGATGCTGACAAACTTAATAAGCATCTTGAGAACTGGACAATAGGGTGGATGGGGAAGGAGGGGGCCAAGTGTGGGGGTGAAGGACACAAAACTGGACCCAAATGGCAATGGTACCATACAATTCTACATTTTAAAAGACAGACTAAATGGTTGAACCTTCATTAGGCCCTTCAAGGGAACACTTGAATCACAAGGCCCTATAGAGAATATGATGAAGACTGACACTAACCTTCTCTTGTTTCTCTCTCTCTCTCTTCTATCTATCTCTTTTATATTACTTATCTTTTTCTTCCTTCCCTTCTTGAGCACTGAGCTATAACTCCAAGTACCAGCATGTAGCTAACACAAAAACAAAAAGGAGCTGGAGAGATGGTTCAGTGGTTAAAGGCACTTGATTGTAAAGCCTGACAATCTGGGTTAGATTCCCAAGTAGTTCATAAAGCCAGATACAAAAAAAAAAATATTATCAACCTAAAGTTTTAAAGCTTTTTTTTGTAAAAATTCTAAATGAAAGTCAATTTCTCTGGAATCTAGTATGTTAGTCTTTCCTTTATGATTTCAGTTTTTTAAATTTTATTTATTTATTTATTTATTATTATTATTTTTTTTTACAAGAAAGGGGGTATAGAGAGAGAATGGGGAAGCCAGGGTCTCTAGCTACTGCAAATAAACTCCAGATACATGCACTTCCTTCTGCATCTGGCTTATGTGGGTACAGGTGAAATGAACCTGGGTCCTTGGCTTTGCAGGCAAATGACTTAACCACTAAGCCACCTCTCTAGCTTCTGATTGCAGTTTTTTAAAATGGATCATATTAAAGAACTATTTCAAATATCTCTGCTTGACTGAAATGCTGGGGTACTGTGCTGAAGAAACTACAGTGTGGCTACTGGTATTTGAATAGCTATGATTGCTAAGGGATTGGATGCTCCAAATTTGTCCTACTGAATCTAGAATATGCTTATGTTCTTGTACTTCAAGAAAGTTAAAAGAATTTGCTGTTTTATCAAAACTTACAGTTCTTGTTTTCACTTTAACATTTCTATAGCTAGGGTTTAAATTAGGCATTCTCATTTCTCACAAAATTTTTAGCTCTGAACTCTGAATATGAATGCTAAACTGGTAGGCCACATTGTGGTAGTGGACATTTTTAAATCTTTCACAAGAAGTGTGTATGTTGAGTTTACTTTAAAGTTCATGAAAATGTGTAGTACAAAACAAGTAGCAAGTGAAATAAGAGCAACAGAATGGGAAGGAGTACTTGGGGCATGACATTCACTGGTGCATTCATGACCCCATAGTGGCTACCAGTACCCCCTTAAGACCGTTACTATTCTGAGATTATTAACATTTTAACATGCAAAGACAGAGGAGGACAAAAGGAATTAGAAAACAAAAAAGGAGGCCCACCTAGAAAGTAGAGAGTACCCAGTGATTTGGGATTGGGGGTAGAGGGGAAGAAAGAGGATAATGGAATGGAGATGCAGTCATCACAGTATGTTCATATGTTAAAAGCTTCCAATACATGTTCTTTTGTTTTTTGAGGTAAGGTTTCACTCTGGTCCAGGCGGACCTGGAATTCACTATGTTATCTCAGGCTGGCCTCGAACTCATGGTGATCCTCTTACTTCTGCCTCCCGAGGGCTGGGATTAAAGGTATGCACTACCATGCCCGGCTTCAATAATTTTTTAAAAATTCATTTGCTTCCATTTTTATTTAATATTTTTGGATTGCTTTGAATTTTATTCTATTGACAAAATAAGCTCTGATTTATATATAAATACATATGCAAATTTCCCTCATTAAATGTAAAATCTTTAGATAATAAAATAATGCCAATAATCATTGTTCCAATTCATAAGTATACTGCTACAATTTTGCATGTGTATATATGTAGTGGGCATACATATGTGTATGCATGTTTGTATGTGTGTGGGCACACATGTGTGCATGTGCATGTGGAGGTTAGAGAACAACTTCAGGTATCACTTCTCACATATACCATTCATGTCTTTATTGAGACAGGGCTCCTCATTCATCTGGAGCTCAACAATTAAGCTAGGCTGGATGGCCATTGAATCCAGGGTGCCTCTTGTCTCTCCCTGCTTAGCACAGAGATTATAGATATACACCACCATGCCCAGTATTTTACTTGGATACTGGGGCTCAAACTCAGGTCCTTATGCTTTCAAGGCAAATATTTTCATGACTGAGTACTCCCCAGTCACTACTATATGTTTTTAATTTGTCAACTCATTCCATAAATGGTTTTCAGTATAAATTTTATGATTTTCTAATGTATTTTGATAACTTTCCTCTTTGTAAATGACTTGCTTATAAATACTTTTTCAAAGTATATATAGTAATTTAGTACAACAATATGACTCCAAAACAAAACATTATTATGTCATATGTATCTCATATTATTGGTATGAAAAAATGAGTTAAATATGAAATTATAGCTTGAAGTACACAAAATTATGCCAATGGGTAGTAATAAACATATGCAAAACCTTTCATTTTGTTTTTACTTCTATAGCTTGGGATTGAATGTTGTAAGAAAAAAAGATAATTCTTAGATCTTAAAATCTTCTTCAGTTCTTGACACTATTGCAGATTATTTAATACTCGGCTTCATAATGTGTTTGCAACGTTTGTTTAACTCTATGTCTGTACTCTGCTTTCCAGTAAGGTCGCATCTCTTAATACTATTACACAAATGTTTAAAAAATAGAAAATATATCCTTCAATATAGTAGAATTAACTTTCCCTAGACTGTCCTGTTTAGTAATAGACTAATCTTAGATAACTCACAGCCTTGTCAAAGGAAGGAACTGAGCTAAATAACTTACTATAAATAACTAAAGCTGTTTACTTTTAATTTCTAGTAGTTTATTTCATTCACTGTTCCCTAAAAGCACAAACTTTGATGTTTTTATTGCAGTTTCCCAACAAGTGGCAACATATAATTTAATTCTAATTTAAGTAATTACTTGAGGAGTTTAGACAACTTTCTTTGAATTCTTTTAGATAAAGAAAATTAGTGAGTATATTTTTCAGGAAATTATTTTTTTCTACAATATAGCATAGCATGGAAGAAAATAATTCTCTAGAAAAAATAGACTCAAGAGAAAACAGCTAGAATCCTTAAATTTATAAACAAAGTATCATTATGTTAGTCTTAATATAGTTTTCTAAATGTTTCCAAAAAGTTGCCAACGAGTCTCCACTTCTTTCAAATGGATGCAAAGAGTTTATTAAGGAAACTTAAACTAGATCTAAGATGGTACAGCATTTCCAGGCCATGTGATCTAATGAATTGAATTTCAGTCATCACTTCCTAAACAAAGCACAGCTGAAGTTCTTACGTGTGCAAAATTTCCTTGTCTCTATGCCAAGGCCTGCCTCTGAAATGCTCTGTGATAGGGCCCAAGGGAGTTTTGATTTGAGAATCACAGGAAATGTTTTTCCACTTTCCAATAAAATTCAAAGTTTTTTAATATGAATACTCAGGTCTTTAAATACTAGTTTGCTTTAAAACTTATCTTGTACATGGAATAAATAATGTACATTTTTGAGCAAAAAATGTGCATTTCAGAGAACTGTATCAGTAATTAAAGTTCTTTGTCAATCCTTGATGAATGTAGTAGAGACTAGTCAGATGCTTAAGTAAGGAACATACTGTTTACAAAATTATTTTGAAAGGAGAAATTAGAGCTGAGGATTTCTTAATAGCTAAAACACATATTTGTATTTTACTATCAGATTGGAACCATCTAAGAAAGTCTATTCCATAATCTTAAAGTTATTTTTATTGCCCAGACAAAATTTTCCTTAATATATATATGCATACATATATTAAAGAAGATTTATATATATTAAAGATTATATATATACTAATATTTAGCATTTAAATACATTTTAAAATTACTCTTAATCTTAGAATCAGGAAGTTAGTTTGGAAGACAAAGAAGAAAGTTGAAAAAGAAAAGCTTTTGAAGATCACATGAAAGAGGGTTAACCAAAACTAAAAGTGTTATGAATCAGACATATGGAAACTTCCTTCCTGGTTTGCTCGTCTTAGGGATGAGAGAAAAGAGAGTACCAACTCATGATGTATCCATCTGCATATGTTTTTAAAAATAATAATTCAGGGCTGGAGAGATGGCTTAGCAGTTAAGAGCTTGCCTGTGAAGCCTAAAGACCCCAGTTCGAGGCTCAATTCCCCAGGACCCACGTTAGCCAGATGCACAAGGGGGCACACGCACCTGGAGTTCATTTGCAGTGACTGGAGGCTCTGGCCTGCCCATTCTCTCTCTCTCTCTCTCTCTCTCTGCTTCTCTCTCTCTCTGCCTCTCTCTCTCTCTCTCTCTCTCTCTCTCTCTCTCTCTCTCTCTCTCTGTCGCTCCCAAATAAATAAATAAAAATACACAAAAAAAATTTTAAAAAAATTCAGAATTTTATGCTACATTTGAGGGAGAGCCCCTGAACCAAAGTGCAGGAGCTGGTCTTTGGTCTTTGGCCCAACAGATAGAGTAGCTTGTGCAAGAAACACTGCAATCATGGTGAGCACAGCAATACTATAAACTTAGGCCATACTGCCTTTGCCCAAAGTTGGAATTAATCCCATTAATTTATGTCCTAATAAACGAATCAAAATAGAAGACACAGGTTATATAAAATTTTAACTATTGTTAAAAATTCTAGAATGTGTGCTGGCATAGACACACACACACGCGCGCACACACAATTATTTTCTCAACCCTATGAAAATTCCTGTTCAAGATTTATGTAAGGTTGTCATTGGCATCACATTTCCACACCTAATAAAACATGATGACCTTTTTTTCCCTCATTCTTGGGAAAACTTTTGGTATACCTGGTTTTGTTTATACCAGTTGGGAAATAATATACCTTATTCTACTTGCTCTATTTTTGAAACTTACAATAAAAACTGACATTCTGAGGCTTAGGTGATGGCTCAGTCTGTAAAGTGGCTTGCCTTGTCTTGAAGACAAGAGTTTGGATAGCTAGCATGCATGTAAATAAATACCCTGCTAGCATGGCAGCCCACCCTAATGCAAGTGGAAGTGGAGACAGGTGATCACAGGGCAAGCTGGACAGCTAAACTAGTCTAATCAGTATGCCCTGACTTTAAATGAAAGCCCCTATCTCAATAAACAAGGTAGAAAGCAAAGGAATAAGATACCCAAGTACAAGGTACTCTGGCATCCACATGTGCAGGTGTACATTGTACACACTTATCTGCAACACACACGTGTGAACATGCATACCCACATGTACACAGTATCCATAGAATTTTTTTAACAATGTCCCTCAGCTGACATTCTTTGGTATGAGACAGAAAAAAACTGTGGTAGCAAAAGTTATAAATACTTTGTTTTAACTTGAAAATATATAAACATTGACTGAACAGATGGCTTATTGGTTAGGACACCTGCTTGCAAAGCCAGAGGACTTAGGTTTGATTCCCTAGGACTCATGCACAAGGTGCTAAATGCATTTGGAGTTTGAAGTGGCTGGAGACCCTGACATGCCCATTATCTCTCCCCTCTTTTTCTCTCTCTCAAATGAATAAATAAAAATTAAACTACTTTAATACACAAACACACACACATATGCAATGAAAACGTGTTGTATTAGTATTGTATTAATAGCAATTACAGTACATAACTGAGATCATGTTTGTGAGATGGCACAGTAGGCTGGACTCAGTACTAGTACTGCATGATGCTAGATAACCTCATCTACTCAATAAGAGTTTTCTCATGTAGATAATAGGAGTTTCTCTTTGAGGCATTTGAGAAGATCACTTGAGCCAACAATGGATCTAAAACTGTTTAGATAGTTGGGGAGACTGGCAGTCTATCAATAACTGCTGAGAGGATGGGCATGATTGGCACATGTATCACAGCTATCTTTGAATTCTTGGTTCTCCACATTCACAGATTTTTACAATCTGAGTCAGAAGCTGTTTATGATGCCTCATTTCATAAGGGCTGGAACCTCAGATTAGCTTCTGGATTTTAGGATTGAGTATGTCGTTTGTCTTGCTGCATAGAGCACTATCTATTCTCTTTACCCAACAAGGGCTAAACTTTTGGTTGCTCTTGTCTGCCTCTGGATTTGATTTTGCTCATCATTTTCCATTCCTGGACAACAAAAATGCTGACCTTGTTTTGAGTTAGGCAATATCTTTTTGGCTTCTCTAAATCAGTGACCAAGGGCAGATAGTGTGCATTAGAGCCTGGACTTATGGGGTTAACGTGATTGACACTTCATTGCACAAGGGTCTTCTAAACTATAATAAAAGTATAACTACAACCTAAGTTGTAAATAAAAGAGATCATTTTGGTGTGTGTATAAGAAAGAAAATCTTAGGACGATCTTTACCTGAACCAGTTATATCTGAAAATATGTTCAGTGGTTAAGTCATTTCTATGGTAGCAGAGATAAATGATACTCAATGCATGATCCACAAGTTGCTGGTATAGGAACAGTCACTAGGGCAAGATAAGTTCAAAAAGTGAGATCAATCATAGTTTACACACAGAGCATTTGGCAATGAGTAATTTTCCATTTGTGGTATCCGATGATTTAAAGAATTAGCTGATATTTTATGTTTTAACTTTCACCTTTCTTATATTTTATGTAATTATCTGTGGTGGATTAAAACTTAAAACGACTGTCCAAAGTGATGATGCATGCCTTTAATCCCATCATGTGGGAGGCAGAGGTAGGAGGGTCACCAAGAATTTGAGGCCACCCCGAGACTACATAGTGAATTCCAGATCAGCCTGGGCTAGAGTGAGACCCTACCTCAAAAAACTTAAAAAAGAAAAGAAAAGAAAAGAAAAAAACCAACTATGACAATAATGCTTTCTAATACAGATAAAGTTTGTTACATATGCTTATTATATTTCATCAAACACAGTTAAAAATTTTATTCCAGTGTATGCCTGGGAAGGTGGAAAATAACAAACCAGTGGAAGGTCAGAGGGTAGCAGGGCTCCACACCATTAGGAGACGACTGAGTACTTGAGTTGATTTCCAGAGTTAGAAGTCATTTCAGAGCATCTTTCTTGGAAAGAACAAACCTGGGGAAGGTCAGAGGGAAGTAGAACTGTGGATCACTGGGAGACAGGATTGAGTGAGTACTAAGGTTCCAACCAGTGCTAGACTCATGCCAGAATGACTGCCTGGGTAGCAGCAAGCCAGGAAAAGGTCAGCGGTGAGCAGCCAATGCACTTTGATTCTACATTTCACACCCACTTTGCAAGAAGACCTCAAAAAAAAAAAAACTTTTTTTTTTTTTTCTGAAGAAGGGAAGAAACAGAGGCATCTATATACCAGTTCCAGCTCCCTGGAGAAGCTCAGAGCTGACCTCACTCAAAAAGCTAGACAGGAAACCAATCTTGAAGATCAGGAAACAGCTTGGTCTCCAGGCAAACCAGGCCTCTCCATGTCCTACCCAAATTTTCCAGAAAGTGGCACACACAAAATAGACCCTCTTCAGGCTCAAGCACACTCACTTCAGTGTCTTCATCCCACACCCACTGTAATCAATTTAGACTAGGCCATCCAACACAGATTATACAAGACCTGCTATTGCTTTATCCTAAGTTAGACAGCTAGTCTTAAGATGCCCAGACCATAACACAAAGCAAACAACACAGAAAACCCAGCAGAGGGATCCCTGCCAAGACTAACTAGTCCCACAATGGAAGACTCTAATGAAAGCTTAGGGGAAACCCAAGACATAGAAGCTCAAAATGAAATCTTGACAAGCATTTTAAACTAACTTAAGGAGACAATGAACAAATGGTTGATTGATTGGCGGGTGGTGGGGTGGTGGTGCAGGAATTGGACAAGGATTAGTAAAACAGGAACTCCAAGAATGGCTAAAGGAAATTGAAGAAAATCAGCAAAAATAATTCAAATTACAAACCAAAGTATGGCTAAATGAATTGGAAGAAAGGCAACAAAATGAACTCATAGGATGGATAAGGGAAATGGAACATAACCAACAAAAACAACTCAAGGGATGGCTGAAAGAAACCAAAGAGAATCAGGGAACAATACTTTATAGAGGGCCTAATGAAATTGAAGTCAATCAAAAAGAAATCAACAGCAAACTAAGGAATTTGAGGATAATCAAAAATAAATGAGCTTATAGAACAATGGAACAAGCTCAATGAAGACATATACAAATGCAGGGATGAACTCAATGAGACTATAAAAAGGTCAAATCAAGATATGAAAATGAAATTCAAGAAAGAGATGGAAATGTTAAAAAAGAGAGAAAATAGAAAAGAAATAATCCTCTTCAATGACTTAAAAGTTCAAAAAATGTGCAAACAGAACATAACAGGTCTTTGGACACCTTAAAAAGACCAAAGATTAGCCAGGCATAGTGGCATAGTGGTGCATGCCTTTAATCCCAGCACTCGGGAGACAGAGGTAGGAGAATCACCCTGAGTTTGAGGCCAACCTGAGACTACATAGTGAATTACAGTTTAGCCTGGGCTACAGTGAGACCCTACCTTGAAAAACCATAAACAAAACAAACAAATGAAAAAGACCAAATATTTGGATCATAGTCATTGAACCATCAGGGTGTGCATATTTGAAAAATTTGTATCACAAAATTGGAAAACCTTGAAGACATGGATGAATTCCTTGACTCATATAACCTTACAAAATTAAATCCAGAACAGATAGACTTCCTAAAACAATCAATTACTTCTAATGAAATTGAGAATTGGCTTTAGCTCTTAATTGAAGGTTTTGTGGAACTCATTAGTGAATCATTCTGTACCTGGACTTTGTTTTTGGTGACAGATTTTTGATTACTTTTTCAAATTATTTCACACAATTGAAAAAGAGAACTCTCCAACTCCTTCTATGAGGATAGCATTATTCTAGTACCTAAACCAGGTAGAGACAAAGCAAAAATAGAAAAAAAATCTATAGGCCAATATCTCTAATGAACCTACAAACAAAAATTCTCTATAACATCCTCACAAACCAATATCAAGAACACGTCAAAGGCATCATCCACTGATCAGGTAGGATTCATTTCAAGGATGCTTGGATGGCTCAACATACAAAAATTGATAAATGAAATTGAAGTCAATCAAAAATAAATTAACAGAAGGCTAAGGAATTTGAGGAAAATCAAAAGTAATTTACCACAAAAATAAACTTAAACACAGAATCACATTATTATGTCAATAGATGCAGAAAAGGTCTTTAACAAAATATAATACCCCTTCATGATTAAAACACTGGAGAGGCTAGGAATGACAAGACTATACCATTTCTCAGCATAATAAAGGCTATTTATAAAGCACTCAAGGCCCAGATCACATTAAATGAGAGAAATTTCAAACCACTCCCATTAAGATCAGGAACAAGACAGGGGTGCCCACCAGTGCTTTTCAACATAATACTTGAAATCTTAGCTCAAGCAATAAGACAATAGAAACAAATAAAAGGGATACAAATCGGTAAGGACTCAAACTAGCCCTATTTGCAGATGACATTATTTTATATATATAAGTGATCCAACAGACCCCATCCAAACACTCCTAAAGGGCATACATTTTTTTTCCGTTTAGTGGCAGGATTCAAAATCAATACACAAAAATCAGTAGCTTCCAACATTCCAAAGATAGATACATGGAGAAAGAGATAAGCAGTGCTACCCTGTTTTCAATAGCCACAAAAAATTAAATACCTTGGAATATCATTAACCAAGGAAGTGAAAAACCTACACCAAGAAAACATAAAAATACTGAAGAAAGAAATTGAGGATGATAGTAGAAGATGGAAAGAATTTCCATGCTCATAGATTGGAAAAATTAATATTGTGAAAATGGCTTATCCTACATCAAGCATTATAGAGATTCAGTCCAATTCCAATGAACATTCCAGCAAAGTTCTTCACAGAGGCAGAGCAAAACATTTTCAACATTCATATCAAACAACAGAATGCTTTGTATCGTGAAAAATATCATCAACAAAAGAAATATATCTGGAGGTATTTCCATACCTGATTTCAAGATATACTACAAAGACTTACAATGAAAGCAACAATTGTACTGGCACAAAACAGATACACAGATCAATGGAATAATATACAACATACATCTCTAAATCTAAGTAACTGCAGCTACTTGATCTTTGAACAAAGGGGCCAAAAATACCAACTGCATAAAGGATAGCAACTTCAATAAATGGAGAATTGGACAAGTACATGTTGAAGAATGAAATTGGACCCACTTCTTTCACCTTGCACAAAAGTCAACTCTAAATAGATTAAGGACCTCAATATAAGACCTGAAACTCTAAATTAACTAGAAGAAAAAGCAGGAAGAACACTGCACAACATAGGCATAGGGAAAGCTTTCCTGACTAAGACGTCAGTACTACTAGAAATTAGATCAACAATCAACCACTGTGGTCTCATGAAAGTAAGAAGGTAGTGTACAAACAAGCAAGCCATCAACAGAGTCAACAGGTACCCCACATAGAGAGAGAAATCCTCACCAGCTATAACTCTGACAAAGTTCTAATATGTAGCATCTGTCAAGAACTCAAAAAAATTAAACAATAAAAAATCAAACAACCCAATCAAAAATATGGGGCAGAGAATTTAACAGAGAATTCTCAAAGGAAAAAATAAACATGGTTATTAAACACTTTAAGAGATGTTCAACACCATTAGCCATCAGAGAACTGCAAATTAAGACAACTCTGAGATTTCATTTCACCCCAGTCAGGATGCCCTTCATCAAAAATTTGAATGGCAGGTTGGAGAGATGCCTTAGTGATTAAGACACTTGCCTGCAAAGCCAAAGAATCTGGGCTTAATGCTCCAGGACCCATGTAAAACCAGATGCATAAGGTTGTACATGCATCTGGAGTTCATTTGCCATGGCTAGAGGTCCTGGTATATCCATATTTTCGTTTATTTATCTCAAATAAATAAATAAATAAATAAATATTTTTAAAAATCCAATAGCAAGACAGGCACATGCCTTTAATTCCAGCACTCAGGAGGCAGAGGTAGAAGGATCACCATGAATTTGAGACCACTCTGAGACTACATAGTGAATTCCAGGTCAGTCTGGGCCAGAATGAGACCCTACCTCAATAAAACAAACAAAGAAACAAACGAACAAACAAAATCCAACAGCAATAAATGCTGGCAAGACTGTGGGGAAAGAGGAACCCTTACCTACTGCTGGTGGGAAAGCAAACTGGTACAACCACTTTGAAAATCAATATGAAGACTGTTTAAAAAGATGAAAATAGGTCTTCCACTTGATCTAGCTATACCACTCCTGAGCATATACTGTAAAAACTCCACTCTTTTCTACAGAGATACTTCCTAAACTATGTTTGTTGATGCTCTACTCACAATAGCTAGAAACTGGAATTAGCCTAGCTGCCCATCAACTGATAAGTGCATATGAAAATGTGGTATATATACACAATGAAATTCCACTCAGCGGTAAAGACAGATGAAATAACGAAATTTGTAGAAAGATGGATGAAGTTGAGAAAATCATTCAAAGTGTGGTCACACAAGCACAGAAAGACAAATGCCACATGTATCCTCTCATCTGTGTTTCCTAACTAAGATCAATTGGAGATGAAAGCAAATAGTGGTAAGTAACTGGAATAGCACACAAAAGTAGGATGAGACCGGGAGAGAGAAGAAATAAGGAAAAGAAGAGGAGTTACCTGGCAGGTTAGGGGAAGGAAACAACATCAGAGGTAGGAAGTGCTTTGAGAGACAGGGAGTAGATAGGGTGGTGAGAGATTTACATTAAAGTAAAGACAACATGAATCAGTTCCATAGAGACCCTCATTCTAGCTAGCATTCTATAAGATATAATCATCAATAAAGGTGGGGGGACAGTCCAGGCAGAAGGTGGACACAGCTTAACTTTAAAATCATGGACTCTGGCCAATAAGTCTCAGGGCTAAGAATTGGGTTGCGCCCCCATAATGAGCAGTTGGCCAGGGTAACCAGGAGGTCCCAAAACAATGCAGGCCATTGCCAAGAACTTGATTACCTGCCAAAGCTTAAAGATAAGACCCTGTTGCTGAAGACACCACTGTCTGTGGTCACAGGACGTTGGAATATCATGTTGCAACCAAAAATGAAACTAGCTCCCACCTGGCTAGTCCTCATAGTTCTGGAAAGCCTTGTGGGAGATGCTGGAAGAAAATAGTCGCCATTAGCATAAAGCAGCAGGATAACATACAGCCTATGTGAAATCGTGACTACACCTGGCCAAGAAGTACAAACTTGTGCAATTGTGGCATGGCTCTGCAGGTAACCAACTGTTCTCTTATTGGACATGAGAGCCTCTCAGTGATAGAGAACTCTTATCTGGTAGTGGAAACCAAGTCAGAATCCCCTTGTCAGGAAATGCACAGACTTTAGAGAGAAGTACCCATTGCTTTGAGGAAAATAGTAGGCTTGCATATCAAAAAAAAAAAAAAGAAAAGAAAAGAAAAAAGAAAGAAAGAAAAAGAAAAAGGCCAGGCATGGTGGTGCATGCCTTTAATCCTAGCACTTGGGAGGCAGAAAGAGGAGGATCACTGTGAATTTGAGGCCACCCTGAGACTACATAGTGAATTCCAGGTCAGTTTGGGCCAGAGTGATACCATACCTCAATAAAACAAACAAACAAACAAAAAATCTAATAGCAATAAATGTTGGCAAGACTGTGGGGAAAGAGGAACCCTTACCTATTGCTGGTGGGAAAGCAAACTGGTACAACCACTGTGAAAACCAAGCTGTTCTCACTCGTTTTTGGAGAATCTTCTTTGTTTTTACAGATAGCAGAGAAAACTGAGGAAACTCAAGATTCACTGATAGTACAAGAAGTTGCCAACTGCCCACCAATAGATGTGCCACCTCTACCACAAGTGCTACAGCACAGGAGAAATTGCAGCAGAGGTGACAACATGAACACTACTCATATTCTGAGCCTGACAACTAGCCACAGGTTGATGGTAACAAACACGGTGATCTATCAAGACCTATCAAAATAGAAATTCAGAGGCTACAGAAAATTAAACATTAATCTGCCTACAGGCCTGCTCTAGCTCAGAAACATTGTAGAAGACAAGGTGGAAAGATTGTAAGAGCCACAGAGTGGGTAGGAATACCCTGAGTTATGGTTCCCCACTATCTTACAGGGAATGACTGAAGCCTCCATGACCCTTTAGTGAATACCATATCCCCACTGAGGAGGATCTCCAGGGTTACAGGGGTAGGGTGAGGAGATAAAAGAGAATATAACCTACTATAATTAATATAAAATTAACATTAATATTAACAATATTTATTTGCACAGGTGTGGTGTGTGTGTGTGTCTGTCTGTCTGTCTGCCTGTCTGCATGGCAAGCCCCTTGCTGCTGCAAATGAACATCAGATGCATGCACCATTTGGCTTTATGTGGTTGCTAGAAAATTGAACTCCAGGCTAGGAGGCTTTGCAAGAAAATGCCTTTAACTTTGAGCCATGTCCCCAGCTACAAACATGAGTCTTAAATATGTGTTACTTTTATATCAACAAAAAAGAAAACAAGGCTACCTATTAATTTATGCATAATGCCTATATGTTACTGAGTTAAACCTTAAAATTTTGGGTTGGAGAGATGGATTAGCAGTTAAGGCATTTGCCTGCAAAGCCAAAGAAACTTGGTTTGATTCCCCAGGACCTATGTAAGCCAGATACACAAGGGGCCCATGTGTCAGCAGTCCATTTGCAGAGGTTGGAGGCCCTGGCAAGCCTATTCTCTCTCTCGCTTTCTCTGCCTCTTTCTCTAAAATAAATAAATAAAAATAAGATTTAAAAAAACCTTTTATCTTTATGGAAATAGTTTTCTGAACTTTGAATATAATTTTAAAATAATTTATCATTCTCTTTTAGGTAAAAAGAAAATATTAATGCATAAGTTCATAAGCTTCTTTACCTTAATGTCTAATGTATTATTTTTCATCTTAAAATTATAATGTCTGTTGTTTCCATAATATTGGCCATTTGTGTGATTAAAAATGTTAAAGTCAGTGCTGATAATTCTGTTCAGTGGATAAATGATTTGCTGTTTTAGTGTGACTTCCTGATTTTGGATACCCAGAAATCATATAAAAGCTAGCTGCTGTGACAGACATCTATAATTTCAGTGCACTGGAGAACAGAGGCAAAGGTAGGATTTATTCCATAAGTTTTTGGCCCACTAGCCTGATGAATGCAATAGTGAGCAATAAAAGACTCTGTCTGAAAACAAGATGGAATAAGAGAATTGACACTCAACATTGTCCTCTGATGTCTACATGTGTGCCATGGCATGCATGTGCCCACACTCATATGTACACACACATCATACATATACATACCAAAATAATGCTAAGTACATTACCTTTCTTTAAAGATGTACAATCTGTGGGTTCCCTCCACCATATTATAGACATGATTAGAAAATGTGCATATACTTCAAGAATAAGTGACATCATAAAGGGGAGGGGAACAGTCTGGACAGAAGGTGAAAAAAACTTGACTTAAAAATCATGGATGCTTGCCAGTAAGTCCTCAGGGTCACAAAACATCAGAATATCATGTTGGAGCCAAAAGGGAAACCATCCCCCATCTGGAAGCCCCCATAAGTGCTGTAAATCCCTATAGGAGGCACTGGAGGAAAATGGTCTCCAACAGCATGAATAAGCAGGAGATCCTACAGACTACACAATCAACCATTTGGTCAAGAAGGACACACTTGTGCAACAGTGACATGCCTCAGCAGGTAACCAACTGTTCTCTGATTAGACATGAGGCCCACTCAGGGGGAGAGAACTCATATCTGGTAGTGAAAACCATGTCAGAATCTCATTGTCAGGAATCTGATAGACTCCAGAGAGAAGCCCCCACCACTCTATGGAAAAGAAAAGTGAGCTTGCACACCACCCCCTAAAAAGGCTCAAATTTTGATACCCCCTTTTAACTCAAGCTGTTCTCAGCCTTGCTTGGAGACTTTGCTTTATTTTACAGATGGCAGAGAAAATGGAGGATAATCAAGATCCATCGATAAGACAAGAAGTTAGCCACCATGAGATTGATCACCTCTGCCATATCTGACAGGGCCCAGGAGAAACTGCAGGGGAAGTGGTTACATGAACACTGCTCTTAACTGCTAGCCTGACAACCAGTCCCAGAATAATGGTGACAAATCAAAACCCATGAAAAGAGAAATTCAGAGGCTACAGAGATCTCAACACTGATCTAGTCTGCCAATAGGACTGCTATGGCTCAGGGAACATTATAGAAGAGGTGTGGAAAGACTGTAAGAGCCACAGAGTGGGTAGGAATATCCTGAGGCACCATCTCTCACTACCCTGCAGGGACTGATTGAGGCCTATAGTGAATACCATAACCCAACTGAGAAGAGTCACCAAGGTAATGGGAGCTGGTATGAGGGGATAAAAAATAATAACAGGATATAATTAATATAAACTAATATTAAAAACAAGTGATATGAAGATTTATGATTGCTAGTACTATCTTTCCTAGTTAACTATTGCTTTGTATGAAATGATGAAGTCCTGACCCTCTCTATAAACAAGACTATCTCATTTTCTAGTGTCAGATGTATTCACAGTAGTTCTAGTTACATGTTTTCTTATAGATACAATAATTTTTGGCTTTAATGTTCAATTATGCTATAAAACATATTTTAAAAGCACATAAAAGTGATTCAACTCAAAACATAGCATATTAAGAAGGCATTTAAGTCAACTGAAGGAATGAGAATCTGAAAGCTATGACTGTGTTTGAGGATCCCTAGGCATAACCTAACTGACTGAGCAATTTTATAGACTTTTAAATGTTAGACTGCAAGAAAATGTACCTTTAAATAAACAAAATATGTTTACTTGAAATTAATGACTTTTTAGTGAACTATTATTTTACTTGAGTAATTTAGAGTTGCCTGGCCCAAGCTTAGGGATTATTCCTGGGAGAAACACTGAGTTTACTTAATGCAAGTGAGTTTAAATCCATTGAATTTAAAGGAATTACCTGTCTGTACCAACACCATAACAACCCACTGAATCATTCAACTATCCCACCACAGAGTTTACAAATTAGCTAAGTTATTCAATTATTGCACTACTTATTCCAGAGACAGAGTATATCTAGCACTTCATAACAAATATTGGCTATTTAGTGTGTTTAAGGTTCACAGAAATCTTTTATGTTACATTCTTAGTAGTTTTCCATTTAAAAAACCAGAGAATAACATAGAAAGTTGAGTAAACTGTGGAGCCAGTTCTCAAACACAATAGTTTGAACTCTGAGGTTTTAACATATGCTATTCTGCCTTTCAACAAGTGAAATTATTTTGGCTATACTTCAGTTTTTCAGAAGATTTCATAGTTGATTAAAAAATTAATCCCCTAAAACTTTCCGAGTCATGAAAGCATATAATGGAGAAAAAAACAGTAACTATGAATTAAAACAAGAAACTAATTGGGAGAGTCAAGGTCTTAGGCATCAGTGGAACCAGCTGAAGAAAATGTGGCCCAATCATAGCCTTTAGCAAGTCTTGGTAGTAAGTGCTTTTGGCAAACAAACACAATCAGAACAAAAACTACTTTCCAATACCACTGAAAGGAAAAAGTGTTGGCAAAGATAATGGAAATGTGGTGACTAGTAATTACTCAGTTGAGGGGAATATAAATGGGGACTTAAATAGACTAGATGCCAAGCAAAACTATTACAATGAAATTCTAGGAGACCAAATGTAAACTAATAGTCTAGGCTGCAGTGTTTTTCCAACAAAGATGAAATTTTAAGCACCATGGCAAGTACTGATGCCAGCCATTTTTTGATATGAAAACCTAGTAAACATGAAACTGATTTTGTTAAGACTTAGATGCATGAAGTAGATGCACTTCAGAGGATGTAAGAAGTAGATTCTGCTTTATGAGAAACACAGAGCCTTAAAAACAAACAACCCCTCCTCCTCCATTTGCCAGATGTGAATGAATCTTCTGCTATTCTGGACATCTTTAAGAAATACAATGTGTAAAATACAGCAGGGTATTTTACCTGTCATAAAGGTATGAAGTTACATGGGAATTTAGTTTCCAATTAGTTAAACCTATTTTCAGATCACTGGCTAAGCAGTTGTCTTCCAAGAAAGTTGACAGTAAAATTGTGGGTAACAGCCAAGTAAAGATGAATAAAATTGTTGATAGGAAAACCATATGTGGGGGGTGAGGAGATGGCTGAGTTAGTAAAGCACTTGTGATGCAGGTTTCAGTGTCTGTATTCAGATCTCAGCCCCTGTGTTGGAGGGTTGTGGTGGCCTTCCTATCATCCCAATATTTCAGAGGCAGAGGTAGGGGATTTCTCAGATAATCTGATGCACTAGCTGAATTTGTAAGTTTTGGATTTAAGGGAAAGATCCTGTCTCAATTAAAAGGTTGAGAGTGATCAAGGAAGACACAAGAAATCAACCTTTGCATCTTCATATACATGCGCATGCATCTCCAGACACATGTGAACACCCATACACACAGGCAAGCACACCACACACACAAAGAACATGTATGGAATGATGATATAAATCAATACCAAACATTTCAAAAATTACACTTTTCCAAATTATACATTTTGTTCATTTATACCTATATTACTTTGTAAAAATTGCTAGATCTTTTACCAAAAATCCACAAAGTAATGGATTTAAAAGATAATTCACTAAGGCTAGAAGACTGTACGTAACTTTTATTTGCATTTTAAAACTATTTGATTATCATATTCATGTGTCAGTTATGTTTTATGCTTTAATCTAATCTAAAACAGACAAGATGCTATATTACTTTGTGAAACCTAGACAAACCCAAAAGTCTGTGTTTCGTCAATAAGTGTGGCATCTTTTTATCTGATTAGGTTCTATGCTAACATGCTGAATTTTTCATTGGTTAGCCAAGTGCAAAGCATTTGACTCAACCTTATTGTGGAAGTTTCTGTGAAAGTGTTTACCATTGAAATTGGTAGACTTTGAGTAAAATAGACTAACTTCCACAATACAAATAGGCCTTAATAATACACTGATTGAGCTCCTCTGGAGCAAGATGACTTCGATTAGCAGCTGCCTTCAAACTCAAGCTAGGACCCTTTGCCTGCCTTCTCCAGTCCTAGGACCCACATTTCTCCAATTGTGTGATCCAATTTCTTAAAATGAAGACCTTAATTTTCCCCTTTCCCTCTCTCTACACATGCTATTGATTCTATTTTTTTTTCTGAAGGACTTTGACTTGGAAAAATAGGATTGATTATAACTGATATGTATTTAGTAAAATACTCTTACAGATTATATTAGTCAAATTACTCTCAGAAATAAATAACTAATCTAAAATATTTCATCTTATAGTGAAAAGAGATTATATTAAAATTAAACAAAACTGAACATCAAGTCATTTTATAACTTCATTCCAGGAAAAATACAAGCATGATCAAACTAGATAGTATTTTTATTATCACAAACCTATTTATAAGGTAGATTAATATTAATGATGAAACATTCAATAGATATAAAAGGTAGTAAAAAGTAATGGTTAATGATTTTAACTGATATTTGCATAAATAAATAGCAAAGGATATGGATACATAGTTTAATAGAAAAAATGATCATTTAAAAAGATTTAGATACCAACTTAAATGATTGTCGAGTAGAATAAGCTTTAAAAAAAAGTTGACAGATGAAAAAAACAAATGTCTTAAAAAATCGTTGCTATTGAAAGTAAAAATCATGTTTATGATGACAGGGGTTAGTATTCACTGAAAATCTCCATCAAGGGCCTTCGGGTACTGCTTTTTTGTATCTTTTTCTGGCTATAGGGATGTGTGTAGTATGTGGAAGCTCACCGAGCCAGACTCCATGCACAGACATTTTTCTCCCTGTATATAAACTCTCAATAAAAGGTTAATAAAACATAGCTTTAAGCCGGACGTGGTTGCACACGCCTTTAATCCCAGCACTCAGGAGGCAGAGGTAGGAGGATTGCCATGAGTTCAAGGCCACCCTGAGATGACAGAGTTAATTCCAGGTCAGCCTGGACCAGGGTGACACCCTACCTCGAAAAACCAAAACAAACAAACAAACAAACAAACAAAAAACATAGCTTCAAACCAGGAAACATACTCCCATATTTTAAAACAAAAACAAAGCTAATTTGCATATGCATAAATTGTGGTTAAAAAGAGCAGAAAAGAGGGACAACTCCTTTTTAATCATGAAGAGGCAAGCTGAGACTATAGAGTGTTTGGGAATTTTCCAAGCAGGAACTTGAGGGCTTTCATCCTGGAGTTTCTTGTAGTGCTGTCCTGGCATTAGAGAATATTTGGAAAGGATTCTTCCTTTCCAGTTCTTAAAAACCTTGTTTACAGTTGGTAAAATTTCTTCTTTATATTTTTGGTGGAATTCTCCAATGAAGTTATTTGGCCCTGACTTGTGTATGTGTAATGGGGAGTTGATATACTTTCAGTGACTTTTTTTCCCTCCTTTTATATGAGTTACATTGACACATGCTTATTTATAAGTAAATTTTGCTTAATTTGAATTTTTTTTTTCCTTTTCCTATAACACTGAAGTTGAATTTATAACCTTTGGTCCATTTCTTTTCTAATCCAGCTATTAATACTATATTTTCCCAGTCTGCTTTAAGTACATTATTCAATATTTCTATTTCTTAATATATTTTCATATATATCATATTTAATCCCTTCTTACTCAGGGGTTAATTAAAAGTGTTTCTTTAATTTCTGAATATTTGAGATTACTCACATCTTTCTTATTTATCCTAATTTAATCCCATATGTTTGTAGGTATTATACAGTTCCTCTACAATACTCAATTTGTGGGCATATAACTGCTCAGGTTAGTGCCCTGTGATCATTTTTATTTGTGAAGCAGCTATTTAATGTTGCCACTTTGATTTATGCTTTTGTGTATTTTATACTTCTCTGTTTCTTAGCCAATTTGTTTAATTTGTATATGTCTTTTAAAACATCAACTTGAGTTGGCTGACTTTTTAAAAATATCTTTGCAGTAATTTTGTTCTCTTTTTGGCTTATTTGTACTCTGATCATCATAATTTGCTTCCTTTTGCTTTTTCAGTGTGATGTTATTTTTTCTAATTCTTTCAGGCATAATGTTCTCTGAAAAAACATGTGTGGGGGGTGTGGGAAGAGGACCAGGGTCTCCTGCCACTGCAAATGGACACCAGTCCACTTTACACAGATGACTAGAGAATTGAACCAGGTATGGCAGGCTTTGCCAATGGCCTTTAACCACTGAGCCATCTCCAGCCCCATAATCTTTCTTAATGAAGGCATTTGCTGTTGTAAACTTCTATTGGAATATCTTTGCATGCATCTTATAGATTTTTATACTTTGTTTCCATTTAGTTTATTTCAGGTTATTTTGATTTCTTCTTTGGCTCATTAGTGTGGAAGAGTATGCTGTTCAATTTCCACATATTTTTTATTTCTTCAAGACTCCTCCTCTTATTGACTTCTAGTTTTATATTGTTGTAGTCAGAAGCAATGCTAGATTTGAGACAGCCTTCTTTGTTTAATCATTCTGTGGTCTATCCCTGAGAATGGTCCATCTGCATTAGGAGAAGCACTATCTTTCTTGATTTTCTACTTTATTACGTGAGAAACAATCTCTCACTTGAACCCAGAGCTCACTGGTTCAGCTAGTCTAGCAAGCCAACTTGACCCAGGGATGCATTGTTTCTGCCTCCCAAATTCTGTAATTACAAGTGGGTTATCACAACCACTAGCCAATTACCTGGGTGTTGGGGATTAGAACTCTAATTTTCATGCTTGTGTCAAGTGATTTATTTACTGGGTTACCTCTCCAGACCTTATCCATTTCTGAGGGATAGCTTTGGTGGGTATAGTATTCTTGACAGGCAGTGGTTTTCTCTAGGTTTTGATTATATCCCTCAGTTCTGCTAGGAAATCCACTGATAACACTGATTTCATGCTGCTCTTAGAAATCTGCTTTTGAATTTTAACAGTTTGATTAAAATGTACCATGGAGAGGACCTCTTAGCTGAATCCACCTGACGCCTTTAGAACTTTGTGGATCTGAATATACATATACTTTCCAAAACTTGGGAAATTTTTATTGATTGTTTTGTATAATAATCTCTTTGTTCCTTTTTGTATCTCTTCTTCTTTCAGAACACCCAAAATGCAACTACTCATTTGCTTAATAGTGTTTCCAAATTCCATAGTCTTCCTCAAGTGCTTAATTATCATTAACTTTTATAACATTATACAAACTAGTGAGTTTTAATATAGTCTTTCTATACACATATGTCATTATACTTTGTTCTCATTTGTTCTCCCTCAATTTAAATTTATTTATTTATTTATTTACTTATTTGAGAGATTGGCAGATAGAGAGAGAAGAAGAATGGGCACTCCAAGGTCTTCAGCCTCTACAAATGAATTCCAGATGCATGTGATACCTTGTGTATCTGGCTTACATGGGTGCTGGGGAATAGAACCTTCGTCCTTTGGCTTTGCAGGGAAGCACCTAAACATCTAAGCCATCTCTCCAGCTCTGTCTTTTATTTCATTTCAGTTTTCTTGAGGCAAGCCCAATAGACAGACCTTTTTTAATGTGAGAGAGTGAAGTGAGAGACTGAAAGAATTGGCACACCAGGGCCTCAGCCACTATAATCAAACTCCAGACATGTGCACCACTTTGTGTCGTGTGTGATCTTGCATGCTTGTATCACCTTTTGTGTGTCTGGCTTATGTGGGACCTGGAAAGTCAAACATGGTTCCTTAGGCTTTGCAGACAAATGCCTTAACCACTGAGCAATCTCTCCAGCCCCTTCTACTTTCTTGTTTTTTTAAAAAATTTTATTTTCAAGTAGAGAGAGAGAGAGAGCATGCCAAGGCCTATAGCTACTAAAAATGAACACTATGTTCATTTTTATATGAATATTTTTATATATACATCATATATGTATATGATATATATATGTATGTATATATTATACATGTGTGTGTGTGTATATATATATATATATATATATATGATAAATATCTGGTATTTGTCATTCTGAGCATGAATTAAATCATTGAACATAATGAATTCCTGTCCTATCATTTTCCTATGAATGTCATGACTTCATTTTTCTTTATAGCTCAATAAAATTCCATTGTATATGTATAACACATTTTCCTTATCCATTCATTCATTAATGGACATCTACTCTGCTTCCATTTCCTAGATATTATGAATAGTTGAGCAGTAAGCATGGATGTATAACTATGGTATGTTGACTTAGAGTCCATTGGAATACCTAAGGCTGATAAATCTGAGCAATTGTAATTATAGATTTTTATGGGGAACCTCAATTTGATCGTTTTCCATTTCCAGCATTTTTATTTATTTATTTTCAAAATTTCCATTTCCTGGATAATTTTTCTCCTATGTTGCTCTTTCATCCATACTGTTGCCTTTTATTTCATTTATTTTGATTTTTTTCCCCCTTGGTGTTGCTGAATATTTTCTCAGACCTTGGATTAAATTTGTGGAGTTTTTTTGTTTGTTTGTTTCTTCTTTCAGATCATTGATAATGTCTACTAGAAATCTTGAAGTCTATATTTTACTTATTTTAGTATCCTTGAGTTCAGTACCCAAGCAATTAATGGTCTTTGACAGATTCATGTCTCCTTGCTTTTATGCTTCTTGTATTTATTGTTGTAGTTTGTTCTTCTGTTGCCTTGCATATCTTTTTCAGTTTTTTTGGAGGAATTGTCTTACTGGGCATCCTAATTTTGAAGACTTAATTGAGAGTACTACTCAGGAGAAGATACTTCACTGTCTTTGGAAGGGGTGTTTGCTTGCTTTTGGCTGCGAGGCTGAAGCTAAATTCATGTTATTCCTTTGAATCACCCATTGTTTTCTATGCTAGATTCAAGAATCCTTTCACTTCTCTATAGATTCCCAAGGTTCTACCTCTCTAAGGAATTGATTCTTTTTCTCTTATTGTGACTCTCTCCCTCCCCAGCAGGTACTTGGTAATCTATCATCTTACCCAAAAGCCTCTTAAGTCTTGTTAATTCTTTTTGTCCTCATGTGATGAGAATATATATAAAATTCTATCTTCTGGTTCAGAAATTCTGCTTGATTTGGTCTATGTTGATACTCACAATTGTATTGTGTTGTTCATTGAGTGGTTTAACTCCACAATTTCTGTTTATTTCTATTGAATATCTATCTCTTCACCAAGTTTCTCTCTTGGAGCATGTATTATTTTCCTAATTTTACTGAAATGTCTATCTGTATTCACTTATATCTCAACAAAATTTCTTAAGATCATTATTTTAATTCAATTTAAGTTTATCATAAATTTCTATTTGTTTAGGGTTAATTACTAGAGAATCATTGTGTTCCTTTCGTGGTGTGAGATTCAGCAATGTTTGTGGTCACAAGAGGTGACAAAGTAGATTGTTAAGAGCTCTCTAGGGAAAGGAATTCTTCTGGTCCTTTTCCCCATGAAGATTGAGCTAAAGTGATCCATATCTTCTAGTGTTGAATTTGTCATGGGGTTTGAGTACTAAGGTTGTGGCTGCTCTTCTGAGGCAGACTCCAGTTCTCTGAATAATGGAACTTCGGGAGATAAACTTCCAATAGTATGAGGCTGGAATTTTAAATCTTGTCTACACTGAACCTCCAGGAAGTTGTCAGCTGTGGTTCAGATTTACCCACCTCAGTGCTTGGTCTTGAGTCTATTCTTAAGAACTCCTGTTTTAGTAATGCATGACTCTATAAAGTTACCTGTCACTGGCAAAGGAGAAATAATTTGCCTTGAGACCTCACCATTTCTTATAGCTCTATTTTTTTTTAATAGAGTGATGCCTTCTTAGATAGAAAGCCAGAAACAAGCCTTCCCCTCTGTTTTTATTTTTAATAGTAAGTAGTAAGTAAAGTAACCTCTATGTCATTATGTTCACAGGAAGGACATGATGTCTGCTTTAATGCTTATTGGACAGATGTATTGATTTATTTGCTTATGGACTATTGTTTGCATACCTACCATGCAGGCCAAGAACTTTTTAAGGGGATGGATTTATGACTCTTAACCAGCTTCCTTTGTATTGATCAGAAGAGGGTTAATCTGCTTAGAGTGAAATAAATTATTCATGTTTTGACTTTTAAAAAAGCAGTCTTTCAACTTTTAGATTAGAGTCATGTCTAAGGTAATATGTCATGTTATAAAAATAATTTACTATGACAAGCTTTGCAATTGAGAATGATAGCACTGGTTTTAATGGGGTTACAAAGGCACAGAGTAAACACAAAAATTATTGCATGGGTATCACTGCTAATTTAATAGGATAAACCCACGTCATTAAAATATATCACAACTGCTAAAAACATTATGCCTTTGCTAGACAGACATATCCCTTTCCAATGACTGGCTGCTACTGAGTCTGTGTGCTGTAGACCTGACTCAATTATCCTTAAGCAAAACACATTGGCTGACATTATCATTAACTTTGTTTTTTAATGAATTATAATGACCCTGGCTTCCAAGGTCTTTATCAGGAAACTATCTTATTTCCTTCTGCTGATGTTATTTCCACAAGCATCATATTTTAATAATTGGTTGGGTATTTTTTAATGTTTCTGTTCAATTGTCCACTTCTTAGGGTGGGGATTGATCAACTTTTGCTTTTAATATTTGTTGATATGAGGTAGTTAGAATCAAACTGTAGGTCTGATGTACCCTAGGCAAGTGTCCTTTCTTCACTGAGCTACATTCCCAGTTAAATAAATGTATATTAAGAATTTTTGAAATTGTAATTTGAATTTTTATTGATACCTTGTGTTTTGACTCTATGATCTAATTGTATGTTGTCCTGCAAAGTTACTTACTGATTGAATCTATTCTTACCAGTACATCTACCTAGTAAATCAGTGTTGACTTAAGCAATAGTTCACTCTAGTTGTATTTGAAAATATTAGACCAGAATCTCATGTTCTTGAACATGGAAAAGCACCAGAAGATGCATTAAATAATAATGTGATACAATTCTTGTAGCCAGAGTCCTTGGGCTTCAAATTATTTTTGGTGTGTTTGCATGTACATTGTATGTGTGTGTAGGTGGGTGGGTGGGTGTGTAGTGTAGTGTATGTGTGCCTGTGTGTGTGCATATGTGTCTGTGTGCATGTGGAGGCCAAAGTCCGTATCAGTTGTCTTTCTCAGTTACTCTGCACTTGGCTTTTTGAGACAGGCTCTCATGAACCTAGAGCTTATCAATCTGACTTGACTACCTAGCCAGGAAGCTCCAGAAATTCTCCTGCTCCTGTGTCCCTAGTGCTGGGATCTACAGGCACATATTGCTGTGCTTGGCCTTCTACATGTGTGCCAGGGCTCTAAACTCAGGTCCTCATGACTGAGCCTGTCTCTGACCCTAAAACATTGTTTTTTGCTTTTATTTTTTAATTATGTTTTGGTGGTGTTTATATTTCAATTTCTACATATATGAAACAGCATTCCTAAGTAAACTCTCATGAATTTCTTGTGAGGATTAAATATTTTAAGTATGTGATGATCTGACAATAGCAACAGTGTAAATGCTGTGTTGATTATTATGCACCTCTATTTTTCCTTCGTGAGCTTTGAGTTGTTTTTTTATCTTAACTTACATTTTGCAAAATCATTCAGTGTGTCAAGACATTTAATTAAGACTATAGTTTTAGGGCTGAAGAGGTAGCTTTAGTGGTTAAGGCACTTGCCTGTAAAACTTAAGGACCCAAGATAGATTCCCCAGTACCCACATAATCCAGATGCACATGCACCAGCATGTTTCTGATGTTCATTTCCAGTGGTTAGAGGCCCTGGTGTACTCATTCTCTCACTATCTACTTCTATCTCTATTTCTTTCTCTCACTCTCTCTCCCTCAAATAAATAAATAAAAATCTATTTTTAAAAAAGATTATAGTTTTGTTAAGAAAGTTGGTTTCTGTAGAACTAATAAAATACATTTTAGCCATTGTAGTAGAGCATGCCTTTTTTTCTTCATTTATTTATTTTTTTATTTGAGAATGAAAGACACAGAGAGAAAGACAGATACAGAGAGAAAGAGAGTGGGCGCACCAGGGCTTCCAGCCACTGAAAACAAACTCCAGACACATGTACCCCCTTGTACATCTGGCTAACATGGGTCCAGGGGAATCGAGCCTTGAACCAGGGTCCTTAGGCTTCACAGGCAAGCGCTTAACTGCTAAGCCATCTCTCCAGCCTGAGCACGCCTTTTTTCCCCCCAGCATTTCAGAAGTAGAAGTGGAAGGGTTGCCATGAGTTTGAGGCCATCTGAGACTATATAATGAATTCCAGGTCAGCCTGGACTAGAAAGAGACCCTACCTCAAAAAACCACAAAAGAAAAAAATCATACATTTTAGCATCTTGCAATGTAGAAAATCACTTTAGAGACTCCTCTTTAAACATCTGAAACATTTTCTTTTTCATACAAGTTCAGGAGTGAGAGTTCAAGATAGATAAATTTAACTCTCATACAGATAAGCTATGTGTTTCTCCTCTGTGCCTCCCCCTAATAGCAATTTGTTCCTTGTGATTGTTGAGAGTCTACCCTCCAGTCATTACTGAGTGCATGGGGAGGTGTTGATATGCATCTCTTACTAACCAGGGCTGAATGAAGATAAAATTGAAGGAAGAAAGTTTTCAGAACAAAAAACATATAGTTTACAGGGAATATTGGGGAAAGTTCAGTTTCATTACCTAACTATGTGCGATGAGGAGCATACCACTGCCAAAATATGTAATAAATAGGAAGAATATTAGTGAAGTGATGACAAACTTCCAGTAATAGCTAGAGGTGATTTAACATTCTTCCAAATCAAACTTCACAATATTTTTAAAGGGTGGCTGGGTAGAATTGCAATATCTAGGAGAAAATAAAAAGGTAGGGAGGCATTCTACCTTGTGTTCGATTGCAGTGCAGAACTCAGAAGATTGAAAGCTATCCAGATAGGCAATTTGAGTTAAGGTGCTTCAGATGTGGAAGGAACACAAAGGTTATTTGATAAAGAAAATACATTTAAAAGTGTCATGTAGTTAGAGTTTTAAAAATTAATTCATTTCTATGTTCACTGTGGTAGACATAAACAGCATAAATGTTAAAAAAAAAAGATTAAGTTAAAGCAATAATCTATAACTAGTCCCATTTTAAGATGGGAATTCTTAAATCATAGTAGATTTATGGTAAAGCTAAAAGTTATCACAGTAGTAGAATGGGTCATAAAACTATTGTTAGTGGCATTCTTGGTATCTTTTATGAATTAAAAGACTTGAGCTACTCAATAGTAATTTTTACTCAAAATACACTTTACAGAACCATGCTGAAGTCAGAAAAGGCAAAATAGGTTAAGTGAAATGAAGTGGAATTTGACCAATCAATTTCCTGATTGTTATAATGTATGAGTTCATATAAATTGGTCACATGTCTGGGTGTAATTGTCCCTGTTGTTTGTGCCTGGAACAATGGAACCTTTAGTGTCACATTCATAAGGAAGAGTATTTTCCCTGATATAAGTGCCTTTCATGGACCAGGAGAATGGCAGGAGGTGAACTGAGAAGCCTGAGTTTTCTCCAGCAACCATTCAGCTTTCTAGCTCTCACTTCACGTATCTGTGAACAATGCCAAGAATGACAAAGGAACAAAATGTTGATCTTTGTGGCTTTCATTTTGAGAAGGCTGATTGCTTCATCTGATTATGATGGTTTTTAATTTAGTTCATCATGCTCATGTAAGCAAACCCAACACATACATACTCCCAACATAAACTTCTAAGTTTATATAGTCTTAATTTCTACTCCTTTAAATTCTTTATAATCTTACCACAAGGTTACAAATCTCTTCAAACTTATAACCTCCAGTTTAACCAGTCACAACTCTACTTTATCTTTTTCTATAAATTTATACAGTTGATTTAACCTATTTTCCCATAAATGCTAGTTTTCCTTTTAAAATTTATTTTGCTGCTTTTCATTGTTTCTTTTTTCTTCTTGCATATGCCTGGAAATTGTATGTGTGGTGTGGTGTGATGTGTGTGTCTGTGTGTGTGTGTAGTGCAAGGAGTGCATGCATGTGTGTGCAGATGCATGAGCCCTATGCAATCGTATGTGGATATTGTATGTGTGGTGTGGTGTGATGTGTATGTATGTGTGTATGTGTGGTGCAAGGAGTGCATGCATGTGTGTGCAGATGCACGAGTCCTATGCAATCGTATGTGGAGGTCAGAAGCAAATTGTGGGTGGACCTCCTCATTTATCATTTATCCACATTTCCTGGAGATGGAGTTTCTCATTGATTTTGGAGTTTGCTATTTATGCACCTCGATAGTTCTCTAGAATCCACTCCCAACAGTTATTGCACAATGCTCAGCAGTTTACATAGGTGTCTGGCTTTGAACTCAGGTGGTCTCAGTCCCTTATACTTGTGCAGGAAGTACTTTTTCCTGCTTAGCTATCTCTTCAGCCCCATCATCTTGTATTTTTTTTTCCAGGTAGGGTCTTGCTCTAGCCCAGGCTGACCTAGAATTCACTATGTAGTCTTAGGGTGGCCTCAAACTTATGGCAATCTTCCTACCTCTGCCTCCTGAGTGCTGGAATTAAAAGTGTGTGCCACCACACCTGAACTTGTATTTTTATTATAGCTTCTTATTTTACGTTTTACATGTTGGCAATATTTCTCATTTTATTTTATTTCATTATTTTATTATTGAGGCAAGCTGAACAGATTGGCCTTTTTTTAATGCATGTGGGGGGGGGGGCGGGAGGGAGAAGCAGGGCCTCCAGCCACTGCAATCAAATTCCAGACAAGTGCTCCCCTTTGTGTGCATTTGTGACATTGCATGTTTGGATACTGCATCTGCCTTATGTGGAATCTGGAGGGAGACCAAACATAGGCTTCACAGTCAAGTGCCTTAACCATTAAGCCATCTCTTCGGCCCTTATTTTAGTTTTGAGACTACCAGCTATTGTATTATTATGATTCTCTTCCTTTAAAAATACTGTTGGGGGGCTGGAGAGATGGCTTAGTGGTTAAGCGCTTGCCTGTGAAGTCTAAGGACCCCAGTTCTAGGCTCGGTTCCCCAGGTCCCACGTTAGCCAGATGCACAAGGGGGCGCACGCGTCTGGAGTTCGTTTGCAGAGGCTGGAAGCCCTGGCGCGCCCATTCTCTCTCTCTCCCTCTATCTGTCTTTCTCTCTGTGTCTGTCGCTCTCAAATAAATAAATAAAATTAAAAAAAAAATACTGTTGGGGGGCAGCTGAGGATGTAGTTCAGTAGGTCAGAGTGCTCCTCTGACATGAGTACCCAAACATGAGGACCCAAGTTCAAATCTCAACACCCACATAAAAGGCTAACCTTACAGCTGGGTGTGGTAGCATATGCCTTTAATCCCAGCACTTGGGAGGCAAATGTAGGAAAATCGTCATGAGTTTGAGGACAGCCTGAGACTACATAGTGAATTCCAGGTCAGCTTGAGCTAGAGTGAGACCCCACCTCAAAACAACAACAGCAAAAAGCCAACCTTGGACATGTATGCCTGTTACCCCAGATCTGAGGGAGGTAATCATAGAGTTATTTCTAGGGTTCACTGGTATGCCAATTTAACAAGAACAACACAGTGAGCTGCAGATTCAGTAAGAGATTATGTCTCAGGGAAATAGGGTGAGAAAAGAATAGAGGAGGGCACTGATGTCCTGCTCTGGACTCTGCATACATGTGCATGAGGTAAACACATCTACACCTATGTGCATACACTATACACACATATATTCATCATGCATATTACATACATGCAATATATGTGTGATATGAGATATATTGCATATATATAACCAGGTATATATATAAAGAGATATAGATAAGTAGATATATATGTAACATCATATTATATACATATGCATTATTTTCCTGGCTTATTAAATCACGAGCAGAATTCATAGCCAGAAATATATAGTCAATTTGTCCCACAACAAGTGAAGTTGATTACTTTTGCCTATGTATTTCTGGCCTTTTATTTTTTTTAATATTTTTAAATTTTTATTTTATTTTATATTTATTTATTTTAGTTTTTCAAGGTAGGGTCTCACTCTAGCCTAGGCTGACCTGGAATTCACTTGGTAGTCTCAGGGTGGCCTTGAACTCATGGTGATCCTCCTACCTCTGCCTCCCAAGTGCTGGGATTAAAGGTGTGAGCCACCACACCCAGCTCTTATTTTATTTTAAAAAATATTTTATTTATTTATTTGTTTATTTATCTGAGAGAGAGAGAGAGAGAGAGAGAGAGAGAGACAGTAATGGGCAAGTAGGGCCTCTAGCCGCTGCAAATAAACTCTAGACTCATGTGCTACTTTGTGCATCTGGCTTATGTAGGTACTGGGGAATTGAGCCTGGGTCCTTAGACTTAGCAGGCAAGCACCTTTGCCACTAAGTCATCTCTCCAGCCCCAAATTTTATTTTATTTTTATGTACTTATTTGAGAGAGAATCTCAGGTCAGGGCCTTCAGCTGCTGCAAACGACCTCCAGATGCATGCGTCAGCTTATGCATCTGGCTTACATGGGCCCTGGGGAATCAAACCTGCATCCTCTGACTTTGCAGGTAAGCATGTTAACCTCTAAGCCATCTCTCCAGTCCATTTCTGGCCCTTTAAATATAGCTATTTTCCTTTCTGCCTAGTTTAAAATGGCAAAAGAAAAAAATCAATTCAACAATACAATTATAAGCTTCACTTATGGAATATAATTAGCTCAAATGTGGGCTTTAAGCATTCACATAAATGTAAAAATTTATGCCTTGTTTTCATATAACCAGTAGAGATATTTTCTTACATATTTTGCTCAGTGGGTTTAAGAACTTATGTGAATTAGTACTGAGGGCTTGCTAGAACATGTTTATCTTTTAAATTTTAAGTTTATTCACTCATTTTAGAGTTGAAGGAATATGTAGAATTGAGAGAAAAACAGATCTGGTATCCTCTTTATTCTTCAAAAAGTAAAGATTAAAGAAAAAGAAATTCACAGCTGAAATCATGTTTTTTTTTTTCCCTAATTTACACAGGTAAGTGTTTTTTAATTGATAATTATCCCCCCTCTTTTACAATGAAGTCTAAATTATCCATACATAACAAGGAGGAATAAGGCAGTTCATTAGCCAACAGTTCAACTCATTGATGTTAACAGACATCAACAAAACCCAGAACAAAAGCATAAGACCCACATAGAATCTACTTGTTCAGAGCAGTATGACAAAGATACAATGAGAACAAACAGAATTTTCACCATCAATATTTAATTATTTTTGCAGATGCTAGCTGATGACTTTCACTTCTGGATTTTTCACAAGCCCTGGAATTCATCAGATCTGGAGAAAAATGCTTCAACAATTCCCAGGGAATTCCTGGCCTACTCATATTCAGGAAGTTAAGGGAGTCTCATGAGGAATCCTGTTCTTGTAATAGTTATAGTCCATTCTGTAAACTCTGGAGTTGAACTAGGGTCAGCTGCACTTACTATTTGTTGCCCACTAAGAGCTAGACACTGCTGTTTACATATGTTATGCTGTTTATGTCTTATGACAATCCTGTTATGTAGATATAATTATCCCCATTGTCTAATGAGAACTTGAAGCTCAATTAACTAAGCTCAAGGTCACATAGACAGCACCTGGCTGAAGTGGGACAGGAATCTAGATGTTTGTTTTGGTTATCAATTAACATTGCCCCTCTACCCTAAATTCCTGCATGTTCCAACTCTGAGAAGAACAGACATCGATAATTATATTGTCAAATGTTTCCAAGTTAAATTTAAATTTATTGGACAATTGGATACATACAGAAAAAGAATCTTTATTATTGCTATTTTCAGGATTGCTTAAAATTAATAGTATAGATTAATAAATACTGTATTATGATCTGTGAGTAAAGACAGGATGCATATAATTGTTCTAACTACAAAGTTATTTAAGATTTGTAAGCTAAAAAGTTAATATACAGTATATTTAAATTGTGCAAACCATGTGAAATTAAATATATACATGCATAACTTTAAAAAAAATAATTTACTTTCAAGGAGAGAGAGAGAGAGAGAGAGAGGGAGAGAGATTGGACCTACCAGGACCTCTTTCCACTGCAAAGAAGCTCCAGATGCATGGACTACTTTGTGCATCTGGCTTTATGTGGGTACTTGGGAATTTAACCCAGACTCGCTAACTTTGCAAGTAAGTGCCTTTAACCATGGAGTAATTTCTCCAGTTCTGATAACTTCCTTTTAAGATTCATGACAGCTGTAGTATAAGCACTCTTTGGACTACATCTCTGTTTCCTTAACATTCATGCCAGCAGTCTTTCCCCTTATACTTTAATGAAAAAATTTCTCTAGAATGTTTCTTAAATAATGAATTTAAATAACAGTATATTTTGGTTGAAATATATAAATTCATATACAGAAGCAAAACATATTATTATAGAATAATTTGATTCAAAGGCAGATAGTAGATTATGTTAGCCTTTATATAGGTAGCAAATTCCAGCGCATTTTCCTTGTATAGGAAAATATCTCTTATTTAGGCCCAGTTTCTTCTAATCTCTGCTGTTTCAGCTTCTAATCACTTTTCGTACAAGTCTTCCTACAAACCCAATGTTTGTGTGAATTTTTCTAGGGAGTCTATTTCTATTCACCCCAGATAGAAAGGAAAAGGACAGATCTGCCCCCTAACCAAAAAATGATTCCATTAAAGTGCAGCTGGGTGAAGCAATGAATCTATTGGAATAATCTGCAGGAACATGACCAAAGGCAGCTGTCCCACCTGGGGGGCGTCGTGCGCCACGTGCTGGCAGCTGCAGCACTAGACTCTCCCAGCGATTGTTCCCCATGGCTCCTTGTGGAAATGGGGTTAGGGAGCCTTCTGCTCTTCCACTCCCATGTAGGGCCCTTGACAGGCCCGGTCTTATGAGGGCCGACTTCCAGGAGTCGTAGCTGCTCTGAAGACGGCAGCAATCATCTCCAACTGGGGTAAGGTGCCACAAAACATATACCGGAGCCGGGGATGGTGGCTCGTCCCTTTAATTCAGCCCTTGGGAGGCAAAGGTAGGAGGATTGTAATGAGTTTGAGGCCAGCCTGAGATTACATAGAGAATTCCAGGTCTGCCTGGGCTACAGTGAAAACCTACCTAGAAAAAACAAAAAGTAAATAAATAAATAAAATTTAAAAATATATACCATTTCTTGGATCAAATGTTGTTAATGTCTACATGAGATGATCTCTACTAGTCTATCCAGCAGAAAGTTTGTCCTGGACACCCTCTGGCAAGTAGTATAGCTAATTCTCTATTACTCTTTAAATTTATTTTTATTTATTTATTATAGACAGAGAGGGAGAGAGACAGAGAGAATGGGCATGCCAGGGCTTCTGGCCACTACAAATGTGCATTTGGCTTACGTGGGACCTGTAGAATAGAACCTGGATCCTTAGGCTTTGCAGTCATGCACCTTAACTGCTAAGCCACCTATCCAGCCCCTAAGGGTGATTTTTTAATGGAAAGAAGTAGGTAATAAAACTTGAACTCATAATCTATATGGAAAGGTTTTGTCTTTACTGCTTTGGGAGCTGAAGAACTGCAATCTTATTATAGAGCAGGTTGTACTTAAAATGAAGATTTTGGAGTCAGGTGGCCTAAGTACCACACCTGACTTTGGCCATCTCTTACTGTGACTTTAGACTGGTTGTTTTGCCTTCCAAAGACTCACTGCATTCCTGTGTTAATTGGGTTAATAGTAATAGCTACATACCTGGGTTGTTGGGAGGATTACAGGGGATCCTGGAAGTAATAGATGTAGAGCACAACTTAAAATGCTCACTAATGTTCTCTGTTACCAAAAACATTTCTCATTTTGATGGCTTTAAAGATTATTGACATGAAATTATCCTAGAATTCAAGTCTTTCTGTGGTTTCACGTACTAAGATTTTTAAAGTAGCTCAGTATCATGAAATAAGTCTATACTCATAGCTTCAGGAAGCTAAGAAAAGAGAATAGTGAGTTTGAGGCCAGCCTGGGCTACATAGCAAATCCTATGATAACTTAAGCTATATAACATTATCTCAAAAAATAAACAAATAAGCTGTGTGTGGTGGCACATGTCTTTAATCCTAGCACCCAGGAGGTAGAGGTAGGAGGGATCGCCATGAGTTTGAGGCCATCCTGAGACTACATAGTGAATTAAAGATCAGCCTGGGCTAGAGTGAGACCATACCTCGAAAAAACAAAAAATAAAAAATAAACAAATAGCTAGATAGATTCATTAAATTTACATAATATACAAAATTTAATGGTTGGTATGGTATTTTATTTGCATATTCCAAACTAAAGATAAAGTGTATAAGTACTCATCACAATAATTACTTAAAAGAGCAAAAAGCCAACTCCTGATGGAATTTTCATTCTGATAGTAAAATATTAATATACATATAAGTATTATATGAAATTATATATCAATATATATAATTCAATAACATCAACAAATATAGTTAGAATCATATTTTGTTTAGTAATATACAATGGCTTATTATGTAGTCAACATTTAAACATTATACTTTATAAAAAATCCTCTAATACATGAGTAATGCTTATGACATAACAAATAGAAAATAACTAAGTTATATATATAACGTACACTGAATTCTGAATAAGCACAAAAGAAGAAAAATGTACATATCTTTTGAGTAGTTAAATCTTGGTGGCAAGTATTTTACATGTACTTTATAGCTTTGATCACCTCTGTTATTCAATGGGATCATCAAAAAATTGTCAAAGATAACACTAAAGTTTTACAACATGCACTTTTACAATCTAAATCCATCAGAAATTTTTATTCCTTTAAGCCCTATGGGTATTCTGCAAACTTTGAGGGTGGAGATTGCCTGTTTTTAATAATCTCCCTCATTTACTAAAATGTTTTGAACTCTGAGCATTTGTTTTATGATTGTTGAAAGTACTGACATATTGGTTGACTAAATTTCCAGACTTCTTTTTTTTGTTGTTGTTGTAAGACTTCTTAATTTTAGCAATTTCAAGCAGAACAAATGAAAGAATTAAAAGAGTTCTTTTTTTTAAATAAATTTTTATTAACATTTTCCATGATTATAAAATATATCCCATGGTAATTCCCTCCCTCCCCACCCCCAAGAGTTCTTTTTTATACATAGAAAGATGTTTTTTTGGTCTTTCCTGCCCCTCCCCTGCCCCTATTCTCCCTGCCAACTCTTTACAGTCTTCCCCATTTCCTTTTCAGTGCTAAGAACAAAACCCAGAGTTTTGTTCATGTCAGACCATAGGCAAGCCCTTGACCACTCAGCTGCATCTCATACCCCTGCCTTTTTTTTTAATGAGACTATTAGGCCTGATAAAATTCAGTGTGGTACATATCATATAGATTTACTAAGTAGCAAGCAGATATAAGGAGGTCAAGAGAGAAAGGTAGAAGTCCTAAGGTAGACAAATGTGATGAAGCTGTTCGAAGATATAGTAAAAGGTCTAGGATTGCTAGTAGGTGATATCTGGATCAGTTAGGGGCTTTGTCATTACAAGTTCATGGAAAGATTACATGGTGATTGAAAGGGACTTTCTATTACTGCACCTAGAAGGGACAAGTGAAAGTTACTTTGTCTACTATCTCAAGAATAAGCTCATCAGTGTCAGGTAGGAAAGGATCTGAGAACATACATTAAGGTCCTGAAGCATATTGAAATGAGTGGAATTAGAAGATAGTTATAAAAACTTTATTGATTTAAATTCTACAAAGAACATAGTAGAGTCCTTGTACTATGTCTCCCTCCTTGCAGGAACAGATGATGTCATGGTCAAAGGGCACTTTTCCTTGGGCCACACCAGTTTACTACTAGTGTCACATTTTCCCGTTCTTTATTCTCTCTTACTGCCTTTGGTACTCAAGCCTTCATTTAGCAAGTGTGATAATATACTCCAAGGGAGGAAGAATGGAAGACAACTCAATTTTTTTTCAAGAAAGGACAATATATTTTTTTAAACCAAGAGGCTAGGGCCTCTCTGGGTACATTAGTGTGGATTGAATTATTTCCCATATGTGTGAAGCCATATTTGCTTCTAAAGTGATGTTTTTTTTCTGGATTTGATTTATCTCTTCTTTAAAATCATCATTACCATTGCCATCAACAGCATTTGGTGCCTACACTGTAGAAGATGCTTTCATTTGCATTCTTCCATTAATCTGCACAAAATCTTATTTAAAAGTTATTGTTATCTTTTTAATTTTACAAACAAAGAATCCCAAATTCAAAGATTACATTAGTCTCTCAGCTACCACCAAAATGACTCAAATTCCATATGTTCTGGCATCTAAAACAATACAATTACTCACTTCTAGGATATCACTGGTTTCATATGACAAAACTTTGGGACTGACTTCATTCACATTAAAGTACATCTTCAATTATTTATATCTTCCTTTGCACAACTTGCCATTTTAATGCCTTTGAAACTCAGATGTTGAAGCAGGTACATAGGATAAACATACTAGTTCGGTCTATTTGCACTAATCTAAAGTGATAGACTGCAATATTCTAGTCTGAAGTCTTTCTTTATATATGTTCCCTAAATAAGCAGTTTCTTCCATGCTTCAACTTTGGAAAAGAACATAAAAAGTATTATATTAGGCCCAGAAGCAAAGACTACAAAAGTTATGGGTAGAAAAGTTATTACCTTCAGTGCTCCAAATCTTATATATCCCCAGTAAACATTTCCAATTTCCAGAGCCAATACTGGCTTTCACTAAAGGACTCCAAGCCTTATTATTAACTCCAAAATCTCCTTTACCTTGATTATATACTTAATGTCAGATTCTGAAACACAGAATCTGTATAGTGTCAACATTGTGTGGAGAGAGGTCAAATTAGCACTGCCTCTTGAAATTTTGCATAATACTTTCCTTTGACCAACACTGATACTCAAAGAAAGCAGAACTGCCTTTTAATTTCTTAGATCTGGATGAGAAAGGAACTCAGCTCTGTGGCTGTCAGGAGATACTAATACTAGATGATGGCAAAAAAACAGATGAAAAATTTAACCTTTGGCAAAATTTGATATTTCTTTTCTCTTCAGTGTTGAATCCTTGAGCACTATAACACATATCTTAGAAGACTGTTGTCTTATCCATAAAATTTTCTATGGAAACACCATAGATTAATTTACAAGGAGCATCAACTTATTATTCACAATTCTGGAAAATGGGAAGTCTTAGATGAAGGCACTAGGTGATTCAGTGACCAATGACAGCTTGTTCTCTTAAAAGATGCTGCTTTGTTGCTATATCCTCAAATGGTTGAAAGTGTGAATAAGCTCTCTCAGGTCTCTTTCATAAGGGTGACTAATTCAATTAAAGAAAGAGGGGTACTCATTACTTAATCAGCTCCCAAAGATCTCTAATATTAATTCAACACTGGAAATTAAGTTCCAAAATATGAATTGCAGGGAGACACAAACATACAGACCATAGAAATCTTATACAGAAAGCTCAATGAAATTGTATATCTACTTGAAACACATTTTAATAAAGTTTCATATTTTTAGCTGTTTATTAAACACCTCATCTGTATAAGTCACTGTAAGTAAACATATGACTTTTCAAACAAATTCATTGGTAAACCTTCCTTATATCTAACACAGGGCAATCTAAGATGATTGTCCTACATGCTTCAGTGATAATCTCATTCACTTAATCCTATCATTAAGTAATAAGTGATGATTTAAAGGCCTTCTACTTAGCAGGCTATGTATTATATCATGAGATAGCTAGATAGCACATCTCCCCTATTAAGTCATAAACAACCTGAAGGCCAAGACTTAAATAGAAAACACATTAACCAAAATGATTCTGGCCATTCAGATGGGAAGTATGCTCCAAGAAAGCTCTTCCTGATAAGATGGCCCAGAAACCTTTGGAATTGGTCTGTGAGATGAATTACAAATGGTTTAGAGATGGAGGTCATAGAATCCCTAGAATCTTGTAGGCAGAAAATAATAGAATTCACAAAACTGTTGTTGATAGAAATTTAGGCAATAAAAACTGAGATGAAGCAGTTCTATATAGAAACAAGTGCTCTACTGGCAATTTGAGTAGAGGTTATTCATATTACATGTGTAAATAAAATTGTATTTTGCCTATACCCAGAGACTTGCTAAGGAGGCTAAATTGAAAGATGATGCAATGATTAATCTGATGGAGGAAATTTCATGGGGACTGAGGATTCAAGCTAAGGCATGAGTATTTCTGCCTTCTTTAACTAGATTTACAGAGTGGTAATATTTGAAAAATATGCAGTTTGGACCCTCAAAGAGTGTACTCAGTGTTGAGGACATCAGGGAAACTATGCTTATTGAAGTTATTAGTGCCATAAATGTCAAATTCTTACACTGGGGACAGTAGGAAAGATACATTGAAGGCATCTTTGGAATAAGCAAGACTCCAACCATTCACAAAAAGCTCAAGGGCACAAAGGTTTAGATTCCTTTGAAGGACTTTCTCTTGAGAAGACAATGCCTCTCAGGCACTCTGCTTTCACAGAACAGTCTAGAAAGTTGTTCTCTAAGTTCAGCCATCAGGGCATTTAAAAACCACGCCTGCCATGTTCCAAATGGCCCTAGCTACTGTTTGAGCTGGAGGCAGAACTTGGTATCATGGATACAATAATGATTTCACAGGCATTCCCAGTATAAGGGTTGTTGGAACATGGAAGCTTCTAAATAACACTCAAGGAAAAGCCCGAGAGGTCAGGCAATGTGACAGGGAGCTCCTGAGAAAGTGATACATGAAACCATGAGATTGAGGTCAAAGATGCAATTAAAAAAAAAAAAAAAAAAAAAAACAACTCAAGAAGCTAGAGATTCCAGAAGGAGAAATGTGTGCCAGGAAAAGCAATAGACAGCAAGCAGAATCAGCCCAAAACAGTGGCTATGTTGTCTGCAGATGGCAAGGCCATAAGGTTTCCCAATGCATTTGGACCTTACATCATGTGACCATATGCTCAAAATGCTGGGCACAGAGGTCTAGGATTCAGTATTTTATCTGTTGGGTTTAATTTTTGGTGTTTGTTTCATTCTTCCTTAGTAGTCTCCACACTTTCCTTTTGGAATAAGAATGCTTGCTCTGTGCCTTTCCTACCACTCTGTTGTTGGAAATATATAGCATGTTTCGTTTACTTTATTTTTACAGGAGCTCACAGCTAAGAATTTTCTTTGAGTCTCAGAGGGGACATGAGTTTGGGTTTATAAGAAATGTTAGAACTGTGGGAACTTTTGGAAATGGACTAAATGCATTTTCATCATGAGAAGAACATGAGCCTTTGGGGACCACAGGTGGTATGTTATGGTTTGGATATGACGTGTCCACCAAAGAGCTAATCTGTTTTTGTTTTTGTTTGTTTTGAAACAGGGTCCCACTCTAGCCTAAACTGACCTGGAACTCACTTTGTATCCCAGGCTAGCCTTGAATTCATTCTCATCCTCCTACTATAGCCTCCTTTGTACTGGGATTAAAGGTGTGCACACCACACCCAGTCCATGATTGGATATTTCCTTTTATATTTACAAAATATTTATTTGAGCAAGAGAAAATGAGAATGAGAGCTCCAGGGACTTCTGCCACTGCAAAGGAACTCCAAAAGAATGTGCTAATTGGTGCATCTGGCTTTATCTGGATACTGAGTAATTGAACCCAGGCTGGAAGGCTCTGCAAACAAGCACCTTAATCACTCTAGCCCCCTGTGATTGGATCTTAAAGGTATTCATTCCATCAATGAATTTATTCACTGATAGGTTCATAGCTAATAGTATTATCGGTAGGTAGAACTTGGCTATAGAAAATTTGCTTATCTTTGAATAGTGTAACCTCTTTCTTACTTTCTCTCTTTCTTTGTGTGTGTGTGATTTCTGACCACAATGAGGCAAGAAGTTTTCCTCTGCCATGCTTTACGTTTTCAGCCTTGACTGATTCCCACAATGCAGTGAGTGGTCCATGCACTGAAACATTTGAAACTGTGAACCTATATAAATCTTTTTTCCTTTATGCTTTATTCCTCAGATAATTTGTCAAATTGACAAGAGGTGTTGAATATGTTATTTCTCTAGAATATAAAGGTGACCTTGTAGAATAGGGAAAGATAGGAACTAGGAGTTAAAGTGGCACTAAATAAATGATAAGCAGTCTCTTCCTTAAAATCAAACATTTCTATTACTAATAGGCCTTTGATTCTTGACTCAAGGTTCAGTCACTCAAGGTAGAATATCCTTAGTCATTTTGAGTCACATGTCTACCACTTGAATACAGACCATAAAACTGCACATAGCAGTGGAATGGGAATTCATTCAAACAACTTAGAATGCGTTATCAAATCAAAGAGGACAAATAAGGCCAAACAAATCTATCCAATATACATTATGCCTGGCAAGTCCAAACAAAAGTCTTTTCTGTCTAAACATGAAATTTGAAAAGGAAATTCTAAATTGATGCAGTGCTCTCTCCAGGATTAACTCTCTCCTGCTTCCTACTCTTTCTCTGGCCTTCATTTAGAAGGAGTATAGAGATAAATACTCACAAACCCAGCGCTGATATATGAACAAGGGAAAAAAGAAAGGTTAGTATTCTTAACTCTACAAAACTTTAACTTTTTGGTTGTTGGATATTTATTTACATTGTGTCTGTATTGATTTATATATTTTGTCTGAGTATAAACTTTTATTTGATTTTTCACTTGGAAAAGTAAATCCTCTTACTTTGGAGTTCTTATTCCTTTAGGCACTCTGACAACCACATTATTTAATGTCCTTAGACCACAATTTTTCCACCTATAAAAATGCTAGATACAGTCATTGTTAATGTTCTCTCCTAGTCTAAATATTTATGTTATATAGGGATAGACATTCTTGGTTTTCCTTGATAAACCTTAAAGTTTAGTCAGATTGGCTCAGGGTCAGGGGGATTGAAACAGGTAGAGTCTGACTAGTGCTTCCTACACACTGTTTGTTTTTTGCTGTTGTTGATGTTTATTTGTTTCTTTTTCATTACAATTACTTTCATATTTCTGTTTTCCTTCTCCATGAATGAAATGGCATGAAGAGTGAACTAAAAATATTTAGGACACAACTCTTGAGACTGCTGATTTTGTGCAATGAGTCTCATTTATATAAAGTGTTCAAATATCACTTTAAATGTGGTCACATTTTCTAGGACCATGATAGTGGTTTGGCTTTGAACTATGAGAAATTTTCTTGTCAATAACAGCTGATTACTTCTGGTTTGGTGTAGCCTGCTTCTTCTCAGTTCTGGAGATTCAGTCACTAATCCTGCTGCAAGAAGTGGGAGCTCTTGTGATCATATATATAGTATAGTGTCAGATAAAGTCATATGTCATTAATTGCTTTTTATACACAGACACATCACAATTACAGTCATGATAACATTCACTTTTATGATTAAATATTTATTCTTATAAATTTAAAACAAAAATGACTTTTAAAAATTACTAAATGAATTTTGAATGTTTTCTTTTTATCTTTTGATCATCTCCCTCAACTCCTGTTCCTTCATCACTTCCCATCATTTGAATATTTAACTAGATTTCTCTGTGTAATATTAAGAGCCTAGCACCTAGAGTGAAACTTATTTCTCCAAGTGATTTTGGAAATTTCTGGAGAAAGATATGACTTTTTCCAGACTAGTATTTTGTTATAGTGATGATACAGGATGATAAGTTATGGATGTGAAAGTATAGCTGATTTTATCTAGTTTTGGTAAATTTGAATAATTGTTTGTTTAAGATATTCTAGCATTCTCTCTCTCTCTCTCTCTCTCTCTCTCTCTCTCTCTCTCTCTCTCTATCAAGTTATTTTTTAAGATAATGTGAAGTTCTGGCACATTTAGAAAGACTATAAACAATCATAGATATTATTGAATAGGACTTGTGATAAATATTACTAACAGTTGTTAAAGGATACTTTTAAATTTATGTTTTAAAGAATATTCACATTTACAGAAAAATTAAGAGGAAGCCACAAACATTTCCAATTCCCCTAAATGTGAGTAGGTAGTCTCATTTTCAATATTCCCTACCAGATTAGTACATTTAGTATAATAAAGGAACTTACATCTGTAACATAATAGTCCTATAAATATGTAAATGTTTGTATTAATATAATCTCAAATCCATAGTTTATATTATAATGTGTTCTTGGTATTATACATTCTGTAAGTTTAGTCAAGTGCATGATGATATGAATCTCTCATTACAATACCATACTGAGTATTTTCATTGTCTTAATACTCCTCTGTTCTCTATTTTTATTTATTTCTCCCTTCATGAAATCCATGATGAGCAGGGAAACTGACATATTCTTTTAGTTTCCATAGATTCAGTTTTTGCAAATCTCATGTAGTTGGCATTATATGTCATATTTTTCAGATTGGCTTGTTCTATTCAATAAAAGCACTTAAGATTCCTCCATCTCTTTTCATGACTTGATAGCACATTTCTTCTTGGAAGTAGATACCCTTCTAACATCTGAATTACCACAGTTTATTAAATCATTTATCTTGGGAAGAATCTTTGGTTGCTTCTAAATTTTGCAATTATGAATAAAACTTATTAATACCCATGCACAGGGCTTTATGTGGACATACAATGCAAGGTTTTGTTAAAACATCAAGAAATGCAATTGATAGATCTTATTGTAATATGCTTATCTTTTAAATAAGCAACTAAACTATTTTACACAGTGGCTAAACCATTTGCATTTCCACTGGCAATGAGTGGGATTCTTTTGAATCCTTGACAGCACTTGTGGTGGTCAGTATCTCAGTCTGCAGTCATTTGAATATGTTTGTAATGCTGAGTGTTGTTTTACTTGGCATTTTGATGATATAATGAAGGAAATCTTTTCACCTAAATAATAAATTTCCTCTAATTATCTTCTTGATGAGGTATTTGCCCAGGTTTGTCTTCCTTCCCAATATTCAGGTAAGTTTTTTTGTTTTGGGGTTATATGTTCTCTTATATCTTTGATGATTTACAATGATAAATCTTTTACAAATATCTCCAAGTCTATGGCTTGTCGTCTCACTCTTGGACATTATATTTCACAGTACATATATTTATATTTTTATTTATATATTTATATTTTAAAGTTCAATCAATCATGCACTTTTAGTGTTGTATCTAGAAGGGTGTTGCTATGCCTAAGTCATGGAGAGTTTCTCCTTTTGTTCTCTAGGAGCTCCATAGACTTGAATTGTACATTTAATTCACTGATCCATTTTAAGTAAATTTTGTGAGAAGTATAAGGTCTGTGTTTAGATTCATTTTGTGGATGTGTATGTACAGTTTAGGCCACAAGATTTTTAAAGATAAATTGACTACTATTTATGTGGGTCGATATCTAAGATATCTAGTCAGTTATATTGATCTATTTGTCTCTATTTTTTTCACAAACACAATATTCTGTTATTTACTGAGATTTTTTGGTATTCTGAATCCTTTGCCTATCTCCATAAATATCAGAATCAGTTGGACAACACTCATATAAAAACTTCTAAATTTTTGATAAGGATTGTATTCACTACTGATTTTTTGAGAAGAACTGATATCTCAATGATGTTGAGATTTTCTGTACATCAACATGAAATGTGACTCCATTTACTTAATTCTTCATATATGTCTTTCATCATAATTTTGTAGTTTCTTTCCTATAGAGATTGCACATATTTGGTTAGGTTTGTGCTAAGTATTACATTTTGAGACTATTAATATAAATGATATGATGATTTTGTTCTTAAATTCTTCCTGTTTATTTATGATACATAGAAAAGTAATTGACTTTTATACATTGGCCTTGTGTTCTACAACATTGCTATAATTACCTTGAAAATTCCAGAAATCCTTCAAAATTGATTCTTTGAAAGATTATTTTATTCATGAGCAATGACAATTTATTTCTTACTTCCCAACCCATACCTTTGTTTTTGTTTTATTTATTTTATTTTATTTTATTTTATTTTTTTACATTGGCTAGTATTTCCAATACAATGTTGGAAAGAAGTAATGAAAGGGAATATCCTTATCTTGTTCCTAAACTTTGTAGGAAAGCTTCAAACTTCATACCTTTGATATAATGTATGTCATAGATTTTTATATATATTTTTCCCCTGGTTGAGAAAGTACACTTTTATTTCTAGTTCACAGAGATTTTCTTTTAATCAGTGTTGCAGTCTGGTTCACATTGCTGGTAGAAATCACCCAACCAAGACCAGCTTCTTGGAAAAAGAGATTTATTTTGGCTTACAGGCTCTAGGGGAAGCTCCACGATGGCAGGGAAAAATGATGGCATGAGCAGAAGGTGGACATCACCCCCTGGCCAACATAAGATGGACCACAGCAACAGGAGGGTGTGCCAAACACTGGCATGGGGAAACTGGCTATAAAGCTCATAAGCCCGCCCCCAACAATACACTCCCTCCAGGAGGCATTAATTCCCAAATATCCATCAGCTGGGAACCTAGCATTCAGAACACCTAAGTTTATGGGGGACACCTGAATCAAACCACCACAATCAGGAATTGGTGAAAATTTCAGTATTAAGTAAACAGTTGAGAACAGCCTCATGACTTTAATCTATTTTGTGTTTCTAACACCATCCACAGAGTTGCTGAGCTCAGACTGTTAGGTATATACAGCACAGCCACATTCAGTTCTGTAGTTCATGCCCTCAACAAAACAGTCTCTGTGTTGAGCCGGGTGTGGTGGCACACGCCTTTAATCCTAGCATTTGGGAGGAAGAGGTAGGAGGATCACCATGAGTAGTACAAGGTTATCCTGAGACTACATAGTGAATTCCAGGTCAGCCTGGACCAGAGTGAAACCCTACCTCAAACACACATACACACACACACACACACACACACACACACACACACACACAAAGTCTCTTTGTGAATCTGTTTCTATAACATTATTTTGTCTTTATATTTCCCTGGTCCTGGGCATCTATAATATTATTTTTTCTCTATACTTCCCTGATTCTGAGCATTTTCATATTTCCAGTACTATTGCAACAATATATTTGCTGTACTTCTTTCTCAGATGAATGAAGTTAGCCAATTGTGCATTGAATCAGTGATTTTCCTACTGCAGACCACAATTTTAAAGGACATCACAGAACTTAGTTCATTAGCTTTTGGTTGGTTCTAGTGTTTCCTTTTAAATGTAATAAAATGGAATGAGTGTGTTTTGTGTGGAAAGGCTATTCCACCATTCCCCAAATCTTTTCCACTTAAGGATTAAAGAAATATATACAATCTGAATGCAAATTTTGAAAATTATAAATTAATTATTATCATTCCCAAGTTTTGAGTATAAAAAGAGCAGGATTTAACTGGAGATTACTTATGATTAAAGGCTATTGTTATAGGAATCATTATAATTTACTAATATTATTAATACTCTGTGTTTGGTTTTGTTTGAAAAAGCCAATTTGGGGCTGCAAAGATGTTCAGTGAATGAAATATTGTCCTGCAAGAGAGAAGAATTAAGTTCAGAATCCCAGAACCCACATAAAGCTAGATACAATATTGGAAGCACTTGTATCCAAGTGTTTCTATGGAGCTGTGGGATGCAGAGACTGGAGTATTTCTAGAGTGCAAAACCAAAAAGCCCTGAATCAAACAAGGTGGAAGATGAGGACCTTTATCTAGGTTGAACTCTAACTTCCACACCTCGACATCCACATGCAAACAGAAAGATTTCTAAAAAGCTAGTCTTCAGTACATCAGAATATTGTTTGGAGTTGGTAAAAGTAAGATATATACAATAGTGGAGCCTGATGAAGAATCCATGAAACAAAACATGTGCAATACATTAGATTATACTTGAGATCAAAACATGAATGAATATGCAGATCTAGTTCAAGTTCCTATATTCTTTCTCCTTCCATCTCTGCCAATCATAGTTGTAAATAAATTATTAATAAAGCTTATAAAAATAACGAGTGTTTTGTTGAAATCTGGGTATACTTTTATTCCTCTAGTAGAACATCATGGAAGGTCAATCTATATTTAAAGATATTAAATTTCATGGCATGGTTTATATTCTCATACCTATGACTTGCCTTCATATTTGGAGGCCAGACATCCCACATCTCCATAGAAACACTTGGATACAAGTGCTTCCGATATTGTATCTAGCTTTATGTGGGTTCTGGGATTCTGAACTTAGTTCTTCTCTCTTGCAGGACAGTATCATCTGTAAGCAGTAGCATCCTTTGATCTCTGTAGACTTTCCTGCAAAATCTTTTCTTATCATTGGTCGTTAAAAACTTGTGATGGGAATTTAACAAAAGAATGTTGAAGAAATTAAGATTCCATATTGGTGCAAAACACTAATGCATACTTTAGTAACTATCACCTTTAGAGAGTGGGAAAATGACAAAAGAAATGGAAAGAATGGTTTTATATTCCATAAGAAATTTCTGTAACATATAGGGCAGAGATAACATCTGGTTGAGTTTCTACCAAAACTAACAAATGCCTTTGAAAAAGACAGAGGAATAAACCATATTAGATATGTGTCCTGTGCTCATTGCCATCTGATTTTCTGTGGGATTTTCATGAGATAAACCTCATTTCTTCAAGGGTCACTGAAGTCCCTGCCCTGCCAGCTTCTGCCCAGGGAAAGGCTAGAAGTGAGGAGTTGTCAGATTCTCTTTAATTGACCCACTTAAAAGTACCAGCAATAAGTATTAGATATATGAAGTATGTTATTTATTTAATCACTACAATTCTGCTTGGCATAGGCTGATATTTTCCTAAAGCTAATGAGAAAGAAGGTTGAGGAGGTGATATTATTTGCCAATACTAGAGTCATTAGGCTTTTTTTTTAAATTTTTTTTTTTTATTTATTTGAGAGCGACAGACACAGAGAGAAAGACAGATAGAGGAAGAGAGAGAGAATGGGCGCGCCAGGGCTTCCAGCCTCTGCAAACGAACTCCAGACGCCTGTGCCCCCTTGTGCATCTGGCTAACGTGGGACCTGGGGAACCGAGCCTAGAACCGGGGTCCTTAGGCTTCACAGGCAAGCGCTTAACCGCTAAGCCATCTCTCCAGCCCTCATTAGGCTTTTTGTTGGAATCTGGTTCAAACAAAGTCGGACTCTAATGCCAATCATGTTAGCTTATGAGTTATAAAGACATTCCTAAAATGTTTTCTTGCAGATCCAAAATTAAAAGTGTGTGAAAGTGAGTGGGTGGTGGTTCCAATCCTTGGAAACAAATCAGAAAAAGGAGGAAAGTTAAACATAGAAGGTAAAAAAATAACTCTACATCTTTCCCCCCCCCCTCTCTTCTCTCTAACTCTTGTATATTAGTTATCTTTTTCCTCCTGCTTTTAGTGGGCACTGACCTGTAACTCCCAATACCAGCATGTGATCATCATCCACAATGAGCTTTTGATCAGAGAGACCTACAGGATTTCCTAAAAGACAGACAGATTTCTGTCAGAGTACTTGATGACCCACCAAAGGTTAGTGGTAAGACCCTACTGCTAAAGACACCTTATGTGGTTCACATGTAAAATGGAATGGCATGGCTGGAAGTCAGAAGAGAGTCAGTCCCCAGACAGTCACCACCTCTAGTACCAGAAGGTGATACATGGGCGACTGGGGGAAGATGACCAATATCTGTCCAAGCAACTCATGGTCTAACCTACTTAGCAGCAAAGAACCTGTTGTGATGCCCACACAAGTGCAATAGTGGCACATAGCCATGGTGGGGAACCAATTGCTCTTGATTTGGCTAACTGATCTCCTCAGTGGTACAGGACCCATAGCTTGGGAAACAAGTCAGAACCATATCCAAACATAAGCCCAGTCTCCATTATCAAGCTATCATCAATTGTGGGCTACAAGAGGGCCTACACCTATTAAATTCTCTATAAAAAAAAAGTAAGGGTTATCTCATTTGTCCTGGTGCTTACTCTCCATTGGAGAATCTGCTTCTCTTTTTCAGATAGATGTAGATCCTAAGGAGAGATCCACCCCATCATACCTCAAAAGGGCCCTGGCTAAAACTAAGAAAAATTGGCTAAACAAGCAAGGGTGCTGTTTTCTTGATGAACCAGATACAAGCACAAGGGAAAAGAAGATCAACACAGACAAAAATCAACTCCTACCAAATCAGATATACAGAGCCCCAGAGGCTCCCAACACCTCATCACTGAAGCAGACCAAAAATGAACTCGACATGGCTCAGGGAAATTTTGTGGAAGAGGGGTGGAAAGAATGTCAGAGCCACATGTTGGGTCATGATATGCAGAAACATTTATCTTACCCATAACTGTGGGCTAACTCCACAATGCATGACCTCAACAAGGAGGGGCTAAGGGGAGGGAGTAGGTCACGGATGAGCCTAATAATGGTACCAAACTGACTGCATTTTCTGAACACAAAACTAGTTAATAAAAAATTAAAAAATTAATTATTATAATGAAAGAGAGGGTTAATACTGTAAACATATCATACACCTGGGGCAGATGAAAACAATTATTTGTTTCTTAGTAGGGAGTAGTGAGGCACCATATATAAGTCAACAGTATTTGGAAGATAAAAGGAAATTTGGAAAAACCAAAAGAACTCACCTTATTGATTCAAACAAAAAAAGTCTTTAAATTTTCATTTTAAAAACAGTACTGTAAACCTTCAATAAATCAGGCCCAATTATAATTCTGATAGTAATAGGAAACAATTTCAGGAAGAGATTTCTTCTTTAATTTTATAAGTATAATCTTAAAAAAAAATATTTGTTTGAAAGAAAAGAGACAGAGAGAGTGAGAAAGAATGGGCCTTCAGCAGACACTACTGCCTTCAGCCACTGCAAATAAACTCCAGATGTATGTGCCACCTTGAGTCTCTGGCTTAGGTGGATCCTGGGGAAGCAAACCTAGGTTCTTTTGCTTTGCAGGCAAGTGCCTTAACAGCTAAGCCATCTCTCTAGCCCCAGGATAAGTTTTCTAAGTTCACTTACATTTTCGTCAGTTTGCAATCCTAAGTGCTTACTTTGCTCTCTAAGTAGCTTAGAGTAATTCATCCAGTTATTAGTTATTTCATTTTGAAATTTAGACAAAATACACTGAAGCAAATAAAAATGTTTTTACTATCTTTGAGTGATATTTTAAATTAACACTGGGCATTAAAAAAGGAAATATTCCTAAAAGATTTTTTTTTTCACTGTATCTACATAGTTGAGTAAAATGTGTTTAGTGGATCACTTTAAAATGTTTTGTTCTACCTGGACCAATCTAGAAGCAAGGAAAACAGGGTTCTGATATTACTGATATTACTGCAGGATTCTAAAGGTCTTCCCTTCCTTTCTCCCTTCCTCCCTTTTCCCCTACCTCTCTTCCCCCTCCCCCACTTCTTCTTCCTTCCCTACTTCCCTCTTTCCCTCCTTCCTCCTTCCCTCTCTCCTCTCCCTCCCTTCCTTCCTATCCTTCCTTCTTCTCTCCTTCTTTCTTTCCCTAATTATAGACAAGATGTCACTATATAGCAGCCCATGTTTGCCTCAAGCTCACAATCCTCCTTTTACTGCTTCATCCCACAAATTGTGATTACAGGCATGCAGTACCATACCTGATTACTCTTCTCCTTCTAAGTGGCTCAGTATTTTACTTATTAGAACCATAATTCTAAAAAGTATAATTGGAATCTAATATAATCTACTTGGTTGTACTTTAAATAAAATAATGGTTATAAAATGTCTCTAAAATGCAGGAAGTTATAATATTTCTAAACTGTAACTTGTATAATATTGATTAAAATAATGGTTAAACATTTCAAAATGCTAAAAGAAATAAAGATAATTCTCTAATATTTATTGAATTGTAGGGTACTGGTTTGTAATATCTATGATCACCATGTGACTTGCTTTTGTTCATTGTCTGACTTTTTAACCACCTGAAAAGTTGCCACAAAGGATCTCAGGTGGCTTGATTCAGTGAACTGATGAATGAGAAAGGACCATTTAAGCTGAATTCAGCCTTTGGAAGGACATAAAGAACTAGGCCAAGATTTGTATCACTTACTTGAGAGTAAAATGTAAGGGCTCTCCCTAAGTTCATAATACTTAAAGAAATATTTTTAAAATAAAAAATAATTTAAAATTCCATGGCAAACACAGTAACACATCCTTAAACTGAGCCAGGAAGTTGCCTGTTTGCTTTAGGATCCTGACATGTTGTGCAACAAGTACAGTTGTTTCTAATTATGAGTGGTTCCCAGCCAGTGCAGCTCTGAGGCTGTGCCAGGAGGATCTGTGAGGGTTGACAATCGTGTATGAGTGCTTTTTATTTTAGAATGTTTATTAGCTTTTATAACTGGACTAAAAATACGAGGGGATATTAAAGCAAATATAGATCCACACATCCTTATGCCTTATGTAACACTAATAATGACTTCCAATACGTGAATTCTAAGCAGCTGATAACTCAGAATTCATCACATTTACCTTTAAGGGCAAAAATAAATGTATTTAAAGTTCTGGGAATTTTCTTCAGACAAAAATGTTGCTTCATGTGGGCCTAAAGTAATTAAAACATGTTCTAGTTTTCTCTAATAACATTTTGGAATACCAAGAGCAATTTTAGCAATGCTCTGACCATAAACATGTATGTGTACTCCCTAGTCTAGAAACTTTCATGGAGTTACTGCCAAATATGTGCTATTACCATGATCTTTATAATTTCTACAAATTAAAAAAACAAGCAAAACACATAGCTTCTAGGAGTTTAGCTAATTTCAGCTTGAATAAACATGGAGATCAACAGTAATTTGATAGAGTGGAGTCCCCAGGAAACTTACCCTATGTAGGATCCCAGGGAGAAGTTCAAAGGATTCCTAAGAAAAATGACCCTATTGTCTGCTTTACATGTGCTCGAAATAGTCTATATCTGTTCCCTACATCTTGTAAGGATGTCTTTCCCCTGCAACTCAATATCAAAATTATAAAAAAATTAAAAAGTCATATGTTACACAAAAGCTCAGAGACAGAGGAACAGTAAATTATAATGAAGTTTCCAAGTGTCGAAGAGCATAAATTAAAGATGGGGTGATTTGGGGATTCTTTAAGGCATGCCACATATGTAACAATCTCAAGTATGTAAAGTAAAGGAAATATAACCTATATCATCAGGCAGAAAGTTTTCATATTTGGTTTTAAGAGCAGCCTAAGGAAAAAATAACCAATGCAACATGTTATGAATATATAATGATTAATTTTATACAGCTAGGCTCTGAACATACAAAACTCAGTCATGTCTTGCTATGTAAAATTTAGTGAGATGCTATGTGCCAAGCAAAAATCAATACTTTTGAAGTTAGGTTTTGATATTGATAGTACTTATGTACAAGCTCCTATGAATTACACAGAATATAAGTTTTAATTTAGCACAGTATAAAATGCAGATTTTCTCCATATCAAAAGAAACGTTATTTTATTGTTTTTACTATTCAATATTAATTGTGTTAATACATTTAAAATATGTTTATTAGTATATTAGGTATAATATAATTAATTTCTCACTATTGTTTCTTAAGAGGCTCAAAGTAAAATAAAACATTATTCTGTTTGCACTTTCTCATTCCCCAAAATTAAATTGCAAACCTTATGTTTTTTAAAAACACATTGGTTTTGTAAGACAGGAATTTGGTCTTATATTATTGGCTGTATAGAGGTAAACTTGAAGTATACAGCTATCTTAGCCTGTCCCTAAGACATAAAGTTATTAGAAGAGATACTTCTTGTACTTGAGCACAGAACCATTTGACCTGGATTCAGAAGGCCATGGGCGTGGTTTAAAAGTGAAATGTAGTGATGTACTTGAAATTACTGTGGATCTACAAGGAAAAGGAATTTTATGAACATTTTTCTACTTGAATCCATTGATTGAAATGGGTAGAACATCTGGAGGAGCCACTGTAGATACTATGATCACTTGTATTTTTCTAAGTAATTTTCTGAGACAATAATAGGCCAAAAACCATATGGTACATTTAAAATAAAGTGTTCTAGGACTCTCCTTTCAGATGATATATTATACTGATGTCTGAGTTGTTAATCCAATGAAGAGATCAGGCAGAGGTTTCCTAAAGCAGAACATCACTTAAGGGGAAAGAGAAATTCCAGGCTTTTCTAGGTTATTAAAAGAGCCTGTGAAAAACCCGACATTTATTTAATGTTCAGCTGGACACTAAGAAGTTGTCAACCCCCCATATTGATTTAAGTCATGTTAAAAATACTTTTTGTTATGTTTGGTTAGTTAGCTGCAGGTGTTTGGCTGAGATGCTAAGGAAGTGTACATATCCACTTAGGACATTGCAGTTGTGTGATTAGTTCACAACCATTTGCATGGAAGCAAAAAGAAAACATCATTTATTACCAGTTAAATTATTTCCTTTTCAAAAGTATCTTTGCAATGCCAAACATCTGGGTGCAAAATAAAACAAGCCTTAGAGAATTCTTTGCAAAAAGTTTTCACTTCTTCCATATACTTAAAGCATTGAGTAATTAGATGGAAGAAACCTCTGCCTAATATGGTTGGAGCATGTTTGGTAAAATGGGGAAAGAAGAAAAGAAAGAAAGAAGAAAAAAATCTGGCTTGCCCCAGATTTGAGAGACAAGAATGCTTTATAAGAATTGTTTGGGAGACAAATCAGGGTAGATGCAGCTGAAAGTATCAAATAAAGTGTGACTAGAACACTGGAATAAAAGGAATAAGGAGTTATTACATTAATTAAAGCCAAAGAGGAGAATAAAGGTTTGGATTATGATCATAAGAGTAGATTTAAGGGAAGTGTCTATATTGTTTCATGTAGAATCATACTGTGAGGTATCCACATTTAATGCATTGATTTTTCATGGTGCCAAAAACCAAATTTTATGTCTATGTGAAATGCATGTTTGAGGGATGACAACCTTTTCAACTTGACGTATATTTATTTCCAGTTGTACTTGGACTATCCAAATCAGGTGTTTGAATATTTGTGCTGGAGACACATGGGGCTGCTGATGGGGGAGTTCCATAACAGTAGTCCAGTGATTTTTAAGAAAAATTTTGTTACATGAGAAGAAAAAGAAGATGATCAAAATTTCTGATTTAAATATCAAAAAACTTGGAAAAATGTAGATGTTCCTAAATTATATGAAAAGTTCCTTGAATTTCCACTTAAAATTTTTTGTTTATTTATTTATTTGTTTGTTTGTTTGATAGCGACAGGCACAGAGAGAAAAAGGCAGATAGAAAGAGAGAGAATGGGTGCACCAGGTCCTCCAGCTACTGCAAACAACGCCAGTCATGTGCGCCCCTTGTGCGTCTGGCTAATGTGGGTCCTGGGGAATCGAGCCTCGAACTGGGATCCTTAGGCTTCACAGGCAAGTGCTTAACCCTTTTTATAACATGCTCCCTTCTGAAGAGAATTCAGGAAGCAGACTTAACAGAAAACAGAACCTGACTTAGAAAGAAATGTGATATACTTACCTGTACTTTGCCGTTCTTTAAATGGTAAACTATATGTATGTATGGAATTTGGTGAGGGCCAATTGACTAAAGAATATCATGATAGCATGGGACCAGAGAATGACCTTTGTGGTTATTTTTCCTTCAGAGCTAAAATGGACTTCCCTAATTAAACTTCTAACATGATCTAGGCAAGCTGAAAATAATGCAATACAATATTTTGAATAGAATTTAAATATTCCAGAACAAACACTAAACTTCATGAAGACCCATTCAACTATTGACTGTGTGTATTCCAATGTAAAGTTGATTCAAATACAAATCTTTTCTTGTACTCTTTTCCCTTCTAAATGGACTGAAACACACAAAACGAACCCCCAAAATTCTTGCACTAAAAACTCAATTCTTCAGAGTTGTAGAAAAAAACATTTCAAAACACGAACATGTTGACAATAACATGACAAAAACCTGACAACAGAGATACCTACTTTTCATCTCTAGTTATCTTTCTTTCCATGTGATTTCCTCAAAGCATGCTCCAATGTGATGCCTTCCTACCAAAAACTAATTTTGTCAGATATTTTGCTCCTGTAATGAGAAGTTGATTAATACATTTATCTAGATATTAATAAACCAAACAAATACATGTAGAACAAGGAATAAAGTAAAATTAGTGACAGTGTAAAAGTAGACATAAATAGACTACATAAGTAGACTAATAGATACTTTTATTATTAACATTTTTGTCTTTTGCAGTGCTGGGCATCAAACCTAGAGTATTGTCCATGATAGACAAGCACCCTACCACTGAATTACATTTCTAGCATTAAACATTAAGCATTTAAAGTATCAATTATTCATAAAATAATTGATTGATATATAAAATCCCAATGCACCAATATGATTTTTTAACTGTTAAAAAGATTCTAAATTTCAACTGGAAGCATGCAAACAGAATAATATTCAGAGAATTTTGTTGAAAGACAGAAGCAAAGAAACCTTCTTTTACATAGTAAACCATATCATAAATCAGGTATAAAATACCTGCATGGTATAGGTACACAATGATATTAATGGAGAAAGGCCTGAGAAATAATGAGACCCTTTATGAAAATATTAGTTAATAAACATCTAACATGAGATGATGTAGTATTTCTTATGCAAAAGATAAGGCAAATAATTACTAGAATGTATTTGAGGAAAATGAAGACATTCATATATTTTTTTTAATTTAATTTATTGGTTTTCTTTTCAGTAAATACTGGCAGTTTGGTACCATTGTTTAGGCTCATCTGTGATCTACCCCCTCCCATTGGACCCTCCTTGTTGATGAAAATGGGTTGTGCATTGTGGAGTTAGCCCCAAGTTATTGGTATGTTAAATGTCTCTGCAAATCATGACCCAGCATGTTACTCTGACATTCTTTCCGCCCCCCTCTTCTGCAAAATTTCCCTGAGCCATGTTGGGTTCATTTTTGGTCTGCTTCAGTGATGAGGTGTTGGGGGCCTTGGAGGCTCTGGCTCTCTGATTTGGTAGGCATTGATTCTTCTCTGTGTTGGTCTCCTTCCCCCTTGTGCTGGTATCCAGTTCACAGGAAAACATCACCCTTGCTTGTTTCGCCAGTTGTCCTTAGTTTCAGTTGGGCCCCTTTTGAGGTGGGGCATCTCTCTTCTTAGGATCTGCATCTATCTGGAAAAGAGAAGCAGATTCTCCAATGGAGAGTAAGTTAGCACCCGGAAAATTGAGATAACACTTACTTTTTTGATAGACAGTATGATAGGTGTAGGCCCTCTTATACCCCGTGATTGATGGTAGCTTGATATTGTAGAGTGGGCTTGTGTTTGGGTATGGTTCTGACTTGTTTCCCAGCTCCAGCTATGGGTCTAGTACCACTGAGTGGATCAGTTAGCCAAATCAAGAGCAATTGGTTCCTCACCATGGCTGTGTACCACTATTGCACTAGTGCGGGCATCACATCAGGTTATTTGTTGCTAATTAGGTTAAACAATTCATTGCTTGGACAGATCTTGGTCATTTCCCCCAGTCGCCTATGTAGCACCTTCTGGCACTAGACACGCTGACTGTCTGGGGACTGACTCTCTCCTGGCTTCCAGCCATGTCATTCCATTTTACTCGTCAGCTGCATATGGAGTCTTCAGGTATAAAAAACTCTGCTGTCTTGAGCTGCATGAAGAATTTTACATTAAATTTGTGTTCACTTCAAATTTGGAGCTTCTACCATGTTTGTAGTGGCTCAATTTGTAATAGCTAAGAGCTGGAATCAACCCAGATGTCCATCACTAGAAGAATGGATAACAAAGATATGGTATATCTACACAATGGAATTCTATACAGCAGTAAGAAAAAATGACACAAAGAAATTTGAGGAAAAATGGTTGAACCTGGAACAGATCATTCTCAGTGAACTTACCCAATCACAGAAAAAAAATCAACACATAGTCTCACTCATCTACAACACCTAACCTGAATCTACCCAAGATACCTTACATACCCAGCAAGCACCTCATGGACTAGACAATAGGATGGATGGGAGGGCGGGGAGGGCATCGAAGGGTGGAAAACAGTAATCTGGACCCAAACGGCAATGGTACCATAAAATTCTACTTCCTAAAAGTCAGACAAAATGGCTGAACCTTCACTAGACCCTTACAGGAAACACCTGAACCACAAGATACTGGAGAGGGTAGGATCAAGACTGACATTCATATTTTTTTGGAGATGTTCTTTCTAAGCTTCAAAGCATATTGAAAGAGAAAAGAAAAAGAAAAAGAGGGAAGGAGAAAGAGGAAAATATTAAGGAAAATATTTAAATTTTGAAAAATAAGAATAAGAATTTTTTTCTTGAAAACTATAATAAATAAGTTCAAGTTTCTTAGGAACTAGAAACATATTTGTAAATTGTATGACATTTGGAGGGATAATTTCTCTAATTTTAACAAATAGACTAAAATAGCCTTTAAAGTGTAAATTCTATGACAATAGCAAAGACATAAGCAAAAATGAAAAGGAGAATGTCCATTAGACACTTGAAAGGGTATTGTGACTTATGAGTATTAGAAGAATTGAAACTACTATGGAAATTTGGAAGAATGTAATACATAATAAAGTTTAGTAAAGTTATAGAAATCTCAGTGTACTCTTTGTGGAAAAATATACCTAACATTTTCCCTAAAAAGTACTTTTGGGCTGTAGAAATGACTCAGAAATGAAAAGCACTTGTTTGGAAAGCCTACTAGCTCAGGTTTGACTCTCTAGTACTTATATAAAGCCAGACACATACGAAGTACTTTAAATATATTTATCAAAATTCACACTATATTTTTCATTTTAGCACCCCAACTTCCATAGCTAAAACTAAGACAAAATAATTTTTCAAATGTGCTTATAAATTAGGAGGGCATAGGTTATACATGTGTTTTGTTGGTTTTAAAATCTCAATGAACTATTCCCATCTATTGAGAACAAAAAAGGTAGCAGTGTCATTGCTGGTTTGTTGGGATATGTGGCTATTACACCACTTCCTCAATTCAGTTTTGTTTTGTTATTTGTGCATTTTTAAACTATAGGTTAACATTGTGATGACTAGAGCTCCTCCACTTTTTCATGTGATACCTAATTGCAAACTGAATCCTGATTTATCCATCTATGGCAGTTCTTATCCAGCTCATTGCTACATGTAACATCATTCAATACCAATACTGAAGAAGAAAACAGACATCCAGCCTGCATGGTTCCATTTTTAGAAATATCAGTTTATTCATTTGCCCAGAAAAGGTATGTTAAATGTCATACAACAACAAACTTTACTTAGCCCTTAGCATGTACCACACTGGAATATAGTGGCAACAAAGTCATGCTAGTGATGGAACCCATGTGGCTATGTTCAGAATAATTCAACAAATAAAATTCTGTCAGATGGTAAAAAAAAAATGAAATAAAATCTGTGCTCATATTTTTAATCAAATAATTCAGAATATCTCTTTTTTCATGTTCTGAAACCTTTTAATGAACATGGAGAAAATTCAATAGTGTCACCCAGCCTAGACGTGTAACCAATGGCTCTCTTATTGGCTAAGGGATCTTCTCAGAGGAAAGGAACCCATAGCTGGTATTGGGAACCAAGTCAGAATCCTGTGGAAACCAAGATTATGAACTCCAATGAGAAGCTGCCATTAGTCTTTGGCCAAAAGAGAAGCTAAATTAGCTATGTCTATCCCCTTTAACCTATGCTGGTCTCACTTTGTTGGAGAATTTGTTTTTCTTTTACAGAAGGCAGCAAAAACTGGAGACAACCAAAACCTATCAACAAGAAAAGATAGCTGACTCCCTATGAGGATATTAGCCACTCCTCACACATCAGCCAGGGGCTAGGTGAAAACTACAGAGGAATTGATGAGATGAGCAATATTATTGCTGCCATGGTGAGCCTGACAACCTGCACCAAGGCAATAGCAATAGACACTGAGGATGCTCAAAAAAAAAAAAAAAAAAAAAAGTACCAAAGCAGAAATCCAGAAGCTACTGAGAGCTCAACATGGAAGTAGACTTGAAACACACCTACCAAGGCTCAGGAAAATTTTTTGTGGAAGGAGGTGAAAAGATTGTAAGAGCCACAGAGTTAGGGGAATATCCAGAGGCATTGCCCCCTGTCATAATGACTGTCTGCTTTTCTAACAACTCATAACTCACAACCCCAAGGTGAGTACCAGAAATCCCACTGAGGAGGTTCCTCAATTGGAATGGGGGCAGGAAGGAGGGAAATGATGGTACAAACACATGTGTCCATACAAAGTTTCTCCTTAATTAAAAATAAAAGGTTCAAAATGCACATGTTGACAATGTTGGGTACAAAGCAGGTTAAGACACATTAAGTATAGAACATCTACATAGAACTGTAGGTGTTTCTCTATGTTCAAGTGCATATTATGGAAATAAATATCTGAAAGAACTGAAGCAAATAATTTTCCAATGTTGCAGTATGAACTTGGAGTGATTTTTATCTCTTCTTTGAATATTTATTATTCATTTATTTTTGCCATTACTTTATATTGCTTTTATAATTGGTAAAATAGTGGAGGGATTAAACTGAGCATAGAAGGGACATGTCTATCTAACTTTATTTCTAAGTAAATCAGACAAAAAAATAATGATGGAAAAAACTTTTATATTTAAAAATTCAGTGGCAGTTCTAACATAGTTTTAGAAGAATGGTTAGAGAGGAAACCAGATTGTAGGATTTTAATCAAAGAATTAGAGAGAAAGTAGAGAAGAGAAATTTGGGAACTGTTGAACTATTTTTACTTTCCTTCTATTCCATTACCTCCTTTGCATTCCTATAGCTTTTCTTGTCTTTTACTTTGCATTTTATGAATTTCACTCTTAATGACTTTTCTTTCCTTACCTCAGAGATGGTATCTTAGAGTATAATATTCTGATTCTTTTTCCCTTGCTCACAACCCATTCAATGATTTATACCATTTTGTCACAAACAGCAAGGACAGAAATGATTCCTACATGGGTTTAAAAATGCAGTCTTGAATAGAAATATCATGCACTGAAGCATAAAATACAGTCATTTTCATACTGCCATTAACACTCTCCCTTTTCAAAGCTAATATCCAGGTTTTTGGCACTTTGTTACCCTTCATATTTGTTTTTGACCCATTTCTTTAGCAATTCACCAATTTCAAAATGATCTGTAGCTTCTCTCACGATTGACCCTACTTCTAGACAAGTACTTTATGACTTCCACTCTTTCTTTCCATTATAAGTTTCTTCTTTCATGTGCATATATTACATCATAATAATTGTAAGCCTGTATTTGTGTTTCTGAGAACATAATGTATTAAACAACATGAGTAATTTCTAATTACTTCTAATGTGCAGTACATGCAGCACATCCAAAAAAACATAGAAATCAGACCTAAATAAATAAGAGCAGATAGGGTAGATTCCATTTGATAACACATGACTTATGCTTTGAACTGAGTCAAGTGCCTGTACTTTAAGACTAAAAAGAAAATTAACTATGATGTGAAAATGATGGAATGTGTCTGTATTACATAGTAGTGGTTACTTCTTATTTATTGAAATTTTGCAAATTAACTGCTTCCTCTCTCATTTCCTTAAGTCCTGTTATGTCTCTCTGAGGTAATTTCGTGCATCACTCATTTCATCTCCACCATCACCACTCACTGAGCCTCCAACAGGAGTTCCCCTCTTTAATCTTAGTCAATCCATTCTATACACACACATAAAGTAGAGTTTTCTCCAAAAATGTTAATAACTGGGCTGGAGAGATAGCTTAGCCATTAAGAATCTTGCCTGCAAAGCCAAAGGACCCAGATTTGATTCCCCAGGATCCGTGTAAGCCAGATGCAAAAGGGATGCATGTGTCTGGATTTCTTTTGCAGTGGCTAGAGGCCCTGGTGTGCTCATTCTCTTTCTGTCAGTCTCCTCTCTATCTCTCTGCTTGCAAATAAATAAATAAAATTTAAAGAAATGTTAATAACAAACCAAACACAATAATTCTTTCCTTGAAATGTGCATTAAATGACTATTATTTATATATTATTATACTATTATTTAGGAATAGGGTTACATCATGAACATGGCCTGAATTTTGTTATAATTGGGCTAGTTTAGCCTCCATGACTTCCTCCCCATACTGCACTCCTTTCCTCCTGACCCCTAGATTGGTTTGACAAGGAAGACATGGCTAAGTTCTTCCCACTTCCTGGTCTAATCTATGGTGGTCTCCTCTTCCCACTCTTTGCCTGGGAGAATTCTCCTGCCTTGAGGTTATGCTGCTTTGTCAGAAGGCTTTTACTTACACCAGTGGTAGATACTGAGCATTCTCTTGCCCAGTATTTCTTTCACACTTCTCATAGCCTTCTGCTTCTGAGGTCCTAAATGTGATGTACTTTTACCAAATAGTGGTTGTCACTGAAGACTTGAATTTATAACCCAGTGCACTACAGAGAAGAGCTGGGTATAAGGCATTCATTTATATGGTGTAGACGTTGGTGGAGTAAACTGAGATCAACAGCAATCTTAGCTCTCTGATTCAGAAATATCAGCTCCCCTCATAATTGAGTTCTGTGGTGTGAACCCAGCCATTGTAGCTTATTCTAGAGCCTGTGGCTTCACTCACTGCCCATATGAAATTCACTTATGGTTGGCATTCCTTCTTCCTTCAGCATCTTAACATAAATTGTGCTGTATACAGCTAAACACTAGCTGGTATATAGCTCTCTCCTCAATGTAAATCAGTCCTCTCTGTTTTATTTTGTTCATAATCTTTTTATTATTTCAGAGTACTAGCCCTAATTTATAATTACAAATTTAACTATGCAAATATCTGTGTCAGGCACTGTATTCTAAGCTCTGTGATAAATCTAGTTGGCAGTTAAAAACTAGCTGTTGAGGACTAAAGAATAAAAAAGTTAGCTATAAAGAGCCCTCTGTATTGTTACTCAATTACCTGCCTTCCTTGGGTTCCAGAAGTGTCAATGAAGTTAGTATTAGCCACTGTTGGCTATGCTTCTTATTACTTTGTATACATCCACAACCCTCACATATTATTTCAGTGTGGCAATTGGACTCTACTAAAAGTTTCTTCTTGAATATAATCTAGTACGCTGATGAGGCTTAAACTAAATCTCACAAGTATTTGTTCTTGGATATATAAAATGTATGTTATGTAAAAAAGGTGTAATAACTGAACTTAATAAATCAAGTATGAAACTTGGACAATTAGTATAATATGTCACAGATACACAGTCCTCTTTGAGTTTGTGATATTCAATAAGAAGACATAAAATAAAGGGTACTGACTGAAAACATTGGTTTATTTTTAAAATGTATCTTTTCCTCAGTTATATCATATGCCTTTCATATTAGGCAAACCTTGGCAGATGTTTTATGCTAAAGGATAAAAGCACATTTGTATGTTGGAAATCATTTTATATGTTATAACCCATATGAAGAAAATCAGTGATCAGATACTGCAAAATAAGATGAAGCAAGAGAAAATAAGACAACTGCATTTTGGAAACAATAAGCTGCCCTGATGGTTTACTTTTGATGACTGCTATTTTCACAGATTCTAATATAAAAATCATGCTCATTATTTAGTGATCTTTAGAGAGAATAAATAAATAAACTTAAGCAAGATAGAAGTTGTTTTGCCCAGTACCAGTATAATTGCTTTATTAAGTTGGGCATAAGCTCCTTTTGTGATCCTCAGCATATGGTTATTCAAGATGGCTGTGCAAGCTTCAGTCCTCACTTTTTTTTTTTTAAGGAAAGAGTGCAAATGTTAGCACAGTTAATATGTTTAGAAGGGATAGTAAGAGACAGAGCAGAGTAGTAGAACTTAGTCTTCTTTATTGAGCACCTGTGATCCCTGCTTCAATAGCTACAAATTATTTTATTATATGCTAGTATTTTGATAAGAATTTGACAATACTATTCTTAGTCCTCATTGCAAACTTGAAAGGATACTATTATCCCCATTTTACCAATACAAAACTATTGCTTTACAAAGATCAATTCTACTTTTTTGGCAAGAAAAAAAGAGATTATGTGGTACAGTATGTCTTATGACAATGTCTTTTTAACACTAAGACAGTGCTGTGGTTGCTGAATCATGGTGCTTACATACGGGAGGCCCTTTATGTCAGCTTAGCTAATAGTTCTTCAGAAATATTTGATATTACTTCTGTAAACCTGGCCTTTGGAGTGGACAGTAGAGTTTGGTATTATTTGTTTATTCTCATCTAATAACTTCAGAAGTCTCCACAAATATCAGTTTATAAGATGTGAGGTCCTAATCAATATTGGTATCTGTTATTTTCATAGTGTAGTCTATCTCAGTCTTTGATTATCTGTAAGATATACTATCCCATTTCTGTAGAAAATGTCTTCTTTCATTATGTACAAAGCATTCTGTCTCATTTCTCCCCCTACTCTCATTAAGTTACTTCTGTACCTAAAACATCTCTCTGATTTTCTCATACCTGATTCCTCACCTTACCCATCATGGTAAGCCAAGCTGAAACTAGCAGTGATCAAGTTGCTGAAACATCCCCAATCCAAGGAACACATTTGTTGCTGACTACCAGGTGCATCCTTTTATTCTAAAAATACATTAGCTCTGTAAACCTCACCAATGAATTAAGCATCAAATGGTGATCAAATCTACTTAACAATGAATCTAATATAGAAGCGGTTTTGCCTTTCCCGGAAGTAGGTAAACAGGGACTCAAGATCTCCCACAGCTGTGTGAGACCTGATGCTGGTTTGGCCAATATTGCCATAAAAAAAAAAAAAAAAAACAGCTTTCTTACCTCCACCCTGGGTTGGAATGCTCTGGGTTCTTTCCCTCAAATCATAACTTACTTGACCAGCTTTCCCTCCACTCTGGGCTCTGAGGCTTACTAAAATTAAAGTCATGTAGAATAAGGGATAATTCAAACTTTGGTAATTTTGTAACATATTATGTGAATTATTCTTATAATTTAAGGTGAATTAAATTGAATTAACCTTTCACTTGAATTATTCAAATGTTTTAAACTTAAATTTGGATGGATAACTTCAATTATATAAATATTTGGCTGAAGTTATTCCAGGTGAGATTGCTAAAAGTTTAAAAATAATATCCCTAATATACAGATTGATTTTTAAACTCAACTCTAAATAAATTTTGAGATTATCAGGAATATATGGAAAAATGAGACAAGATAGCTCACTGTGGCAACACCAGTCTGAAAGGATTGTGAGCAATATTTTTTCAGAAGTTTTGCTTGTCTGTAATTACGTATCTTTTTGCAAGCAGAGGGAGCAAAAGAGAGAGGAACAAAAAGGAGGCATGGGCACAACAGGGCCTCTTGCTCCTGCACACAAATTCCAAATGCATGTGCCACTTTGTGCATCTGGATTTATGTGGGCACTGGGGATCAAATCTGGGATGTCAGGTTTTGCTAGAAAGCACCTTTAACCATGAAGCAATCTTCCCAGCCCACGTGATTATGTATTTTTATAAATGAATATTCACTTAGGTAGCTTTTCATTCTTAGCATGGCAGTGGATAGATCTATGGTATCAGTAAAAATGTGCTTAATGATTCATTTTTAGAAACATTCTTGGATTTATATTCTACTGGATAGATAAAATAAGCCTCATTAATAGTAGTACATATACTATAGAACATTGGAATTAAGGCTTTTTGTGATGGACGTTCTCAAAATTTAGTAGAAGGCTATTTTAGAAGCTTCAAATACTAAAAGCATTAGTTTCCTAGTTGCCCTAAAATCCTTTTTTTTTATCTTTATTTTTTTGTCCTAGGCCCTGGAAGATGTTGTGGAGGTGGCATGTCTCACAGTGGGCTATCTTCTTGCCTTATCTATGGATCGTGAGTCTCCTCCATTTCCTCTGTCATCTATAAAATAAAGCAGATTTTCCAAATAAGAGTGGGAGTAGCCTGGATTAAAGGGGCTATACAGATTAATTTGAGAAATTTTTTTTGGTGTGCAAGCCCACTCTTCTTCTCCAGAGAGCACTGGAGGCTTCTTTCTGAAATCTGAGTTTCCATACCATGGGATTCTAACTTGGTTTCCAGTACCAAATATGAATTCTTTCCCACTGAACAGGCCTCATGTCCTATCAAAGAAGAATTTGTTACTTACAGAGGCTGCTAGACACTGTTGCACAAATGTGTACTTCTTGACCAGCTTGTTGATTTCATCGTCTGTAGGGACCCCTGCTTATTCATGCTGTTGGTGACCATTGTCCTCCAACAGTTCACATAGGGCTTTCCAGCACTATGAAGGTTAGCCAGGAGGGAGCTAGTTTCCCTTTCAGGTCCAGCATGATAGTCTGATGTCCAGTGACCTCAGCCTGCAGTGTCTTCAGCAATAAGGTCTTACTTTTTAGCTCTGGCATGTAATGAAGTATTTTGGCAATGGCCTACATTGTTTTGGGGAGCTCAGAGGTGACATGAATACTGGTCTTATAGCCTGATAACCAGTGCCAAAGTGATGATGACAAACACAGTGATCAATCAAAAACTTTGAAGCAGAAATCCAGAGGCTACAGAGAACACTAAATCAAACTGACAACTTGTCTTCCATGACTCCAGGAACTTTTCAGAAGAAGCAAAAAGATTGTAAGGGCCACAGAATGGGTATAGGAATACTCTGAGGCAAGGTCCCTCATTACCTCACAGGGCCTACCTGAGGCCTTCATATCCCCACAGTGAATACTGTAACTCCTGTAAGGAGGGCCCCTAGGGTAACTGGGGCTGGGATAATGGGATAAAAGAGTATAATCTGTTATAATATGTATAAAATAAATAAAAAATAAATTTTAAAAAAATCCTTATTTTTGGTACTGTGAGTGGGATTTCTCTTAAATGAGTGAGGATTCAAAATTGGCCACACATAAATCAGTCAGAATAAATTAATAGTTTGGCTTCTTGCCACCCTGTTATGTTCTTATAGCAAATGAGAAGTGTGGCATTCCTGGGCTCTCCCTGGCTTTTCTTGTGAACACATTTTCCTAGAGAAAACCAAAGAACATTTGTTTCCTTGAAAGGATGTGCTTTTGTGCTGGTAAATATTGATATAGGAAGAAGATTAAAGAAATATGAAGGGCATCCAGAGTTAGTTTGGTATAGGGAAAAGAGGTGGGAACTCGTGTTTATTGACTATTTTGGTAAGTGGTAAGAATCTATCATAACTTAGCTTTTGAAGTGGTTTTCCTGTCAATTTTGTAGATGAGAAAATTATGGAAAAAATAATTAAATTGCCTAAATTCACACACTTTGCAGAAAGAGGAACTTGAAGTTAGGCTCAAATAGCACAGTAAATCTGCCCGATTGAGTTTTGTGAGGCTTCTCATCAGCCTACAGATTGCTGAGGGCTGGATTTCAATGTAGCAAGTGGTAAACTCTGTTTCATCACCCTTCACTGACACCACCCAGTTAACATTATTACCATGAAGAGGAAAACTCGCATACAAAATGACCAAGAAACACTACTTATTAACACTCAAATGTCAATTTTGTGTTACTATAATCATTGTACATGCATCCAGAATTTTACATATAATTTGTGTTTGATCTACATTGAGATTTAAGAAAAGTACTATTATAGTTCCATTTTAAATAAGGAGCAATTATCACTTAAAGTACAAACTTATCACAAGCTAAATGGAAGAACTGGATTTGATATTAAACATCCATTCTTAAATCTAATCATTACCATGTACCAGTGTTACTTGTGAAGTCAGTCATCATGATTATCTAAAACTGAGCGCTTTTTGTTGCCTGGAACTCATTTCCCCACTCCTAGCCCATGAGCTTGTCTTTGGTTAATTCTGTTTTCAGATGGAGCCCAGCTTGATTTAAACCCCTTAACATAATCCATCCCCTTGGCCTCAGTTAAAGTTTTAAAATAGGCAAATGTGGGCTGGAGAGATGGCTTAACGGTTAAGCGCTTGCCTGTGAAGCCTAAGGAGCCAGGTTAGAGGCTCAATTCCCCTGAACCCACGTTAGCCAGATACAGAAGGGGGTGCACGCGCGACTGGATTTGTTTGTAGTGGCTGGAGGCTTGGCGCGCCCTCTCTCTCTCTCTCTCTCTCTCTCTTTCTCTCTCTCTCTCTCTTTCTGTTGCTCTCAAATAAATAAATAAAAATAAACAAAATTTAAAAAAATAAAATAGGCAAATGAGGGCTGGCGATTCATGACATGACATATTTTGGGCTCATGGTTTAAAAGGCTTTTGAAGGAAACTGCTAATTGGAAACCTCACCCAAGGATAAAACTTCTGCCTGGGAGGATCTTCTGCTTATTCACATTGCTAGTGGCTCCCAGTAGCTCACATAGCTATCAAGGCTAGGCAGCAGGGAGCTGGCTTCCTTCTAAATTCCAGCATAATCTCTTGATGTCCTATGTCTGAGGCCTGTGGTGTCGTCAGCAATAGGATCTTGTAATTTAGTTCTGGTGGTTAACCTTGTGCTTTGGTGTCAGGAGCTGCAGCTGCTCTTTGACCTTGGGAGCTAAGGGTGTTCTCTAATCTCTTAATACAAAGGCTTTATCAATAAGGCGTCTGATACTAAGGCATTGTTTAGTATACAGCCTAGGTGGAGTGGGTGTCAGATACAGAGGGGTTAACATACCATCCTGGTGAAGCTGACTTTAGGCACATAGGGATTATCCAGAAAGTTTTATTGTATATAAGCTTGTTTCTGCCTGAATAAACCTGAGTTTTGATCAGAAAAAAAAAAAAAAAAAAAAAAAAAAAAAAATGCCCAGGACCCTTGATCCTAGCTAACTGTTCTCATGAGATTTCTCATGGATCATTTCTTCCTGGTGTTATAAGTACCTGTTCAGATGTCCTGTTACTTAACTGTTGCTTGCCTTTTTTTTTTTTTCCACTTTTCAGTGGGGCCATCCCAATTATTTCTGCTGCATAGTGTGAATTTCTATATTCTATTTTTTATCTGCTCCTTGACATTTATTCTTTTACTTTTCCTTCATATATCCCTAATATACTCATATACTCAGAACTGAAACCATAAAGCTATCAAAGATCACTTTGTGGAGATGGAACATTTTCAATGATTCATAATAGCTACCTAAGACTAATCTTATCCCCAGTCATTATGTAGTTGGTGAAACTTATTCTCAAAAGTTTCTCATTCAGGTAGTCCTCAGAAATTAAGTCTTTTATCTGGACTTGCAAATACATTATATCCATTCAACCTGAAAGGGTTTTTTTTTTGATGCAAATTGCAAGAGGATTTTTATTCCAAGTGCGCTGGGGCCCACAGTCATACACCATGCAGGGGTAGAGGACTGCAGAGCCTCAACTTGAAAGTTTTATATGACAGAGAAGGATTGATTTTGGCACTTTTTCCCCCCAAGCATTTTAGACTTAATTTGTTGAAGTGTTGAATGAGCTATTATTAGTCATTAACAGTCAATATCTGATGGAGAAACTGATAGTAAGCCCATTTTCCTGCTTCTAAATTCCTTCAGACTCAGAGACCTTGTTAGGAAAGATGGTGGAGGAAATGGCTTTCTGAAATTGGTTGTGTTTTATGTCACTTACAGAATTTAAGACAGAAAGACCTAATTTATCCTTCTACATTTTCTCTGTAACTGAGGTATTAAGCTCTATGCTCTTTGTTGTTGTTTTACATTTTGTGGAAAAATACTAGAAATATGGTAACTGAAATTTTCTTCTGAGTAGATGGGAATGATTTTTTATCAGAAAATAGACATTCAATCTGCTTAGGTGGTAGTTTTTTATTGTATGTTACTTTATACTACATTTAATTTAGTTTGTTTGGGTCAAGTTATATTAAGAGAATAGTTACATTAAATTAAATTATCTCTAAAAAGAATATTGTTATATTTGTTCCTGAAAATTAACTGTTGCTCTGATCAGTGGAGCAAGAAATAACATCACAACTTCTTTAGAGGATGACAATAATTCTTTCACATTTCTGCCACAAGTTCTAACATGCAATTGACTTTGTGTCATACATTGAGGGGATATAAATATTATTTAAAAATGTCTTACACTATTAAAAAGTGATATTGAGGCTGGCAAGATTGCTTAGTGGTTAAGACATTTACCACCAAAGCCAAAGGACCCTAGTTCAATCCCCCAAGACCCACATAACCCAGATGCACAAGGTTGCACATGCATCTAGAGTTCATTTGCAGTGGCTGGAGGCCCTGGTGCACCCATTCTATCCCTCTCTCTTTCTGTTTCTCTCTCTCTCTGTCTCTCTCTCTCTCTCTCTTAAATAAATAAATAAATAAAATATTTTTTAAAAAGTGATATTCTACTTAATTTCAGTGAAAACAAAAACCTGCATAAGTCCATCATAAGAGGAGGAAAAGATAATGACATCAAAAGTAAAAGAGAGACGGATTGAGATGGGGAGGGTAGGATGGAGAATCGAGTTTCAAAGGGGTAAGTGGGGGGAGGGAAAGTATTATCATTGGCTATTTTTTATAATCATAGAAGTTGTTAATAAAAAAAATAAAGTAGAAAAAAATTCAACTTAAATTTCATGCTGAATTGTCTGATTTTTTTTTTTTTTTTTTTTTTCCCCAGGTAGGGTCTCACTCTAACTTAGGCTGATCTGGAATTCACTATGTAGTGGCCTTAAATTCATGGCAATCTTCCTACTTTTGCCCCCCAAGTGCTGGTACTAGAGGCATGCACCACCACATCCAGCTTGTCTGAAATTTTTGCCTTCTGTTTCTATACTGTGTCTTACTTTATGCTGTGGTAATAGAACTCTGAAGGTATGGTATACATGCCTTTGTGATTTTTCAAGATCCTATATTAATGAAAATCAGATTTTAAAATGCAACTTATTTTTTATCTCCCCTTTTCTTTATGTAGTAAAACTAAATAAGATTTCTTTATCAAATGATGGAAATATAATGTTTTCACTGGAAAGGTTTGGAACACCTCCTTAATAAATATAAAGCATCATGATAATGTCTTGCCATTTGCTAAAATTTAAAATAGGTTTATTATGAAGATTTCATAGCTATCTAGAAAATGTACTTCATTTGAAAGAACATAATCCCAGCATTCTAGACATATGGATAGAGAGATATAAAACTACAGGCCAACATGGCTATATAGTGAGACCTTTTCCAACAATATAAAAATAATAGGAAAGGATTTCAAGGAAAAGACATTGGTAGTTTACAAAAAGCACCAGATATGTTTTGTTTTTTCCTCTGAAAGTTGTTATCCTTAGCTAGATAATATAACTTTTTCCTCTAGCTGTGCAATATAATACATTAATATTGTAGAATAATATAGCATTGTAATATAACAATATAATACTATAAAAATGACTGTTATCCTTATATAATCCAGTTTTATAATCCAGGCTATTTTTAATGTCTCAGTGGATTTATAAGAAGTATATTGTTTGAGACAAGTTCTCATTACATAGCATAAGTTGACTTTGGACTCAAGATTTTCTCTTGACTTCTTGGCCAGTGGGATTACAAATGTGTCTCACCACATCTGCTTAAGATATATAACTTACTTAAGAAAAATACATTGTAGTTCAAGGCATAAAAAGCAATTCATAGTTTTTTTATGTTGTGATAACTTAATGAAAATTTGTTTTAAAGGTTCATTTCTCAAAACCCATTATTTCTATTGCTTTAGTAGAAATGTACAAAGAATATGTTAAAGTTTTTTTGCATTTTAAATAATAGGTTTGAATATCACATAATTTAGAGGTACTTTACTAATAAATATGGTAAAGCAAGGAAATAAAAACATTTGAAAATATATTTGATTGACTTATTTTGCAAATGACATAGATTATATAATTGTAGATCTGAAACCCTATAATAAAAATAACTTAGAATGAAAAAGTTTTTGAGTGAGTGTTTTATTTATACTAACTATATAAAAAGACTAACAATTTTTTTCTTCAATAGTAATGAACATCTTAAAATTGAAATAAAAAATGTTTCACTTTTTAAAAATAGCTGTATCATTCAATGGTACAATGCTTCCTTATCATATGTGAGATCTTACATCAATCCCTAGCACTGCCAAAGATTGAATGAATAAATAAATAAATAATCAAAACAAGTTGCAAAAGAAAGCCATAAATTAACCTGAAATAACACATCGAAATACTTTATTTAAACTCTAAATTAAAAACATTACAGTTTCTACATTGAACATCCAATTTCCTTATAAAGTCTACTTTCTCCAAATTAGTACAAACAATACACTCTATTGGATTCTTAATTATTTTCACAAAATAAAACCCATGATGGTTTTATGGACTAGAGGGTGTAGAGCTCCATTTACATAAGAATTTAACATATGGAAAATGTGCCTTTTCAATTTAATGGAGGATCAAAAATTTGCCTTGAAATTAGGCTGAAATAGTTACCTCCCTAGAAAAACACAAAGGTGAACTCCTTTCATAAATATTACATTAAAAATTATTTTAGGTACACATACTGAAATGATTTAAATGTGGAGATATTAAATATTACACATAATCAAAAGGTAAATGTAACTATAAAAATATAATACAATATTTTAAGATCTTTGCAAGTACAGATATATTACACAGATTAGGAAAAAAGTAAAAAGTTGTAGAGAAAATGATAAATATATTTTAATATTACCCTTTATACCACAATCACTTTTAAAAAAGAAGATATCAAAATTCACACAGTATATGTTATAGAAAGACTAATCTTAATATATGTAGAAGTATTCTTGTACACTCACAGAGAAATGATACAACTGATAGAAACATAGACAAGAGATATGAATAAGTAATCCATAGAAGAATAAATAAAAATAACATGTATAAAGAGATGATCAAATTTACTATTGATCAGGACGTTGGAAATTAAGCTGAAAGTGAATGATGACTTTTGGTATCTTCAGATTGATAAAAATGGTCAAACCTGTACATAGTATTTGGTCAGCACACTCAGGGATGTTAATATGCTGAAATATCTTCGCACTTATACAATGCTTGTGCTCAAAATATTCCATCTCCCTCTCTGCTTCTCAGACCTCTCTAACACTCATGTTTATGGGTCATTACAGTTGCTTTCCAAATGCTACTGCCACCATGAAACACTTGGTCCATCATTTTACAATACTTAATTTGTTGGACTTTAGAGTATTCCTTTTTCTCCAAAATAAACCTTGTACCTGCTAGCAGATTATAAAGACAAAGTTAGTAGAATACATATATTACTTGGAAGAGTCATGTTCTCTTGCTTTTCTATGATTTTCTTTTAGGATGGATATCTCTTCTGATCTCTTATATGGAATTTTGAATGACTAATAGACTCTGGTGGGATAAATCTCCAGTATCAAACAAACTGCTGTGATTGTGGCAACAGCTAATCAAACCAGGTATAGTTAGCTATACAATTAAAATTGGTTAAACTCATTTATGGCACCTCCAATATCTGTACAACAGAAAATGGCAAAAAAAAATGTAGAATAAGCTAAGAGGTTAAAAATGAATCATTATAAAAGTCAATATGATGGTAATAAGTAAAGTGTGGAAAAGGGGAAAAAGAATCAGGGTTAAGTAAAAGAAATGAAAAATAAAAAAGTTATGAATATAGAAGAGAACAAATGATAAATATCTGATTATACAACAAAGAAAAATACATAAATAAAACTAAACACACCACAAAAATAAATAAAAATGTTAAGTTTGGAAAAAATGAAGTAAAAATAATACTAAAAATATGTAGAAAGGAAAAAATTGAAAAACTCAAAAGAGAGAGAAAAATATTTAAAACATGACAGGGAGTGGAGAAATGGCTCAGTGGTTTATGTTACTTGCTTGCAAAGCCAGAAAGTCTGGTTTTGATTCCCTAGTACCCACATAAATCCACATGCACAAAGTGGCACATGTGACTGGAGTTGATTTGAAGTGGCTGAAGGCCCTGTTGCACCAACACTTATTCTCTCTCTCTCTACTTCTTTCTTTCCAACTCTCTCAAATAAGTAAATAAAATACTTTAAAAAATGACAAAGTACTGAAGTGGGTTTTTGCTGAGCTTTGATAGCTTTGACCATGTCTGTCTCTGCAGTTATCCCAGTTAAAAGGTTGTACAAGTCAGGGTTTTCTGGAGGAAATGAACCATTACAGTGACTACATATTATAAAGAAAATTTACCAAGTTGGCTTACAAGATATAGTTTGGGCAGTTGAATAATGGCTGTCTGCAGACTGGAGAGTCAGAGAATTTGGTAGCTGCTCATGCCACAAGGCTGGATGCCTCAGCAGTCCCAATCTGACTGAAGGCCTGGAAAATTTCTAAAGAGTTGTAGATCTTTAGTCCACATTGGAAGGCTGATATAGCTGGATTCAAAGTTTGTAAAGAATGGTGGCAATAGGGTAGATGTACTTACTAGCAAGTAGGACAGGCAGCCAGGTAAAACTGGGCCACTGTTTTTTTCTGGAGCTTCTATACATAGAGGTTGCCACAAGGAGGGCTGCCCACTCTGTGAGGAAGCTCTTTACCTCTGTTAACCCTTCCTGGAAATGCCCTTACAGACTTGCTCAAGCATCATATCTCACACTTGACTCCTAATTTAATTAGGTTAATAGAAATTAACTGTCAGAGTGGGGCCACCAACCACTGTATCCTTCACACCCCAAGCTCTCTGATGCCTATGTTTCTTACAGTCTCTCTGTCCCTCTTGTTCTCCCTCCCCTTCTTTTCCCCTTCTTTTTCCACACTGCCTCAAATAACCATCCCTCATCCAGACTCTGGCAGGTTGTACCTAGGCTGTAAATTGAGATTGTGCCATGTTTGTTGGTCCTTAGAGTGGTTCAGTCACAAAAACTAGGCCTCAGGTCTAACTTAAGAGGGTGCCCGGCTTTTGTATGTAAAATATCAGGTTTAAAATGTATTTCTTTTCCATTTTCCTTGTCATGCCAATACCCTAAATGGATTGAAGGCTTGTGAAAACTATGGGCTTGTTATTTGGCTTAGATCTGCTAGTAGTTTGATCAGAGACACAGGTTCACTTTGTGGTTGAGACACTGGCTTCCCTTACCCATCAAGGCACTGACACCTTGGGGCTGCTTCCTCCCTTTTTCTCCACAGTCTTTCTTTTTCTCCAGGCTTTCAACTATCTTATCTCATCTTTCATGATTCATGATTATGATCCATGCTTCCCATGATTATGTTCTTTACTATCTCTATTTAAAATAAGGTCTGTTTGGGTGTGGTAGCACACACCTTTAATCCCAGCACTTGGGAGATAGAGGTAGACAGGTAGACGATTGCTTTGAGTGCGAGGCCAGCCTGAGACTACACTGTGAATTCCAGGTAAGCCTGAGCCAGAGTGAGACCATACGTCAAAAAAGCAAAATAAGGGCTGGAGGGATGGATTAATGGTTAAGGCATTTTCCTGCAAAGCCAAAGGAACCAGGTTCAATTCCCCAGGACACATGTTAGCCAGATGCACAAGGGGACACACACATCTGTAGTTCATCTGCAGTGACTGGAGGTCCTGACGTGCCCATTCTCTCTCTCTCTCCTTCTTTCTTTGTCAAATAAATAAAAAATGAAATATTAAAAAGCAAAATAAAGATAATAATTAATTAATGAAAAAAACTGTCCGTTGTTACCCTGACTCCTCTTATCTAGTAGCTTCTATTTGAGATAAGAAGTACCTAGGTCCTGGCTGGAGAGATGGCTTAGTGGTTAAGTGCTTGCCTTTGAAGCCTAAGGACCCCAGCTCAAGGCTTCATTCCCCAGGACCCACGTAAGCCAGATGCACAAGGGGGTGCATGCATCTGAAGTTTGTTTGCAGTGGCTGGCAGCCATGGTGGGCCCATCCTCTCTCTGTCTACCTCTTTCTCTCTCTGTCAGTTGCTCTCAAATAAATAAATAAAAATAAAAAAAGAAGTACCTAGATCCAAAATATGCAATATTAATATGTCAATATACAAAATTTGCTTGTATTTTAATAAATTAAAACTAATTAGCACAAATTATTTCTTAGTATCTGCTACTACTTTGTGAACAGTTACTCTTTGCCAACTGTGCCTTTCATACTCTTCATCTCTGATTGAATCAGATTGCAGTATATTATTTTCAAATGAAGAAATTATACCATAGAACCTAGAGCATACATATTTTAAAGTGTAGCTAAATGTATTAGGTTCATGAACTCTACAATAATCATTATTTGCATTTATTTTTTAATGATTGTACTTCTTGGAAATCTCTGTCTCAAAAAAACTAAGGATGAGAATGCCTCAGGAAGAAACCTGATGTCACCTTCTGGCCACCACACACATTTACAAATACGCATACATACATATGTTAGCATACCACACAAACTTGCAAAAAGTGGTTCTAAAAGACTATTATCTGTAAACAAAAATGGAGATAATTAAATCTCTCTACAAAATGAAAATATGAACAAGTATTAACCTATTATTGGTAGTTTTTTTTTTTTTTAAGTTTTCTTACTATTTTGTATAGAGCAATGGGATAGAATAGTGGACCCAGAAATAAAACTGGATATGTAACTGCAGGAGAATGAAATTAGATTCATATCTCTCACACTGTAAAACTATCAGTTCAATGTGGATAATCTGAAGGCCTGAACAATAGTGAGGGTAGGACATGGGGAGAAGAGAGGGATGAGGTCCACAAAACTGAACCCAAATTGAACTGGTACCATAGAAACCTATATTCTGGAAGACAGACTAAAAGATTGAACCCTCAACAGAACCTTAGGGGGAGCACCTGAATCTAAGGCCCCTGGAGAGGTTGAGATGAAACCTAACCTTAAATTTCTCCTGCTTCTTTTCCTTTTTTTTTTTTTTTCTCTTGGTTCTGGTCTATAATTGCCAGTACCAAGATGTGGTTAACATCCACAATGAGCTCTTCATCAAAAAGACCTACAAGGTCTCCCAAAACAAGACAGACTTTCTATCAGAGCACTTGATTATCCACCAGAGGCTAATGGTAGGATGCTACTGCTGAAGACATCATAAGCTGTTGACGCACAACATAGAGAGACCTGGCTGGAAGCTGAAAGAGAACCAGTCCCAGACAGTTTGCTGCTCACGCAAGTGCAATAGTGGCACACAGCCATGGTGGGTAATGAACTACCCTTGGACTGGCTAACAGATCTGCTCAGTGGAAAGGAAACCAGGTCTGGAACTTGGAAACAAGACAGAATCATATCCAGATAATGATTTTGCTTTCCAATGTCAAGCTCCCACTAATCTAGAGGGTCTATGAGGGTCTACACCCATTATATTCTCTCTAAAATAATAATGGTTATCTCATTTAACCTGTACTGATTTCACTCTCCTTTGGAGGATCTGCTTCATTTCCTTCAGACAAGAGCTGGACCTGAGTAGATAAATGACCATCTATTGCTGCTCTAGTCATGACAGCAAGGCAATGGAACCAGTCTAGATGCCCATGAACAGATTAATGTCTCATGAAATTGTGGTAACATACAAAATGTAATTTTACTCAGCAATAAAAAATTAAAATTAGTAAATTTTCAAGAAAGCATATGAATCTGAAAAGGATTATATTGAGATCTTTATCATATAAGGGTCATAAATTGTAGTATTTATATGCATGTATATAAAGCAAGGTCAACATGGGAAAAAACAAAAAAACAAAAAACAAAAACAAGAAAGGTGACCAAAAGAGTGTAAGAAATAGGCATTTAGAAGCATGGCAGGAGAAATAGGTATGTGGCATATAAACAGAAAAGGAAAGAGAAAGGAAGGATAGGAGGATGGGGAAGAAGACGGATAGGAGAATCAAATAAAACAAAGTGTGTTTTAAAATGCCATACTGATACCTAAAATTCTGTGTGTTAATTAGAAAGTTTATTTTTAAAAATAATTGCATCTAAGGACCCTGGTTCGAGGCTTGAGTCCCCAGGACCCACGTTAGCCAGATGCACAAGGGGATGCACACGTCTGGAGTTCGTTTGTAGTGGCTGGAGGCCCTGGCAGGCCCATTCTCTCTCTCTCTCTCTTTCTCTGTCTGTTACTCTCAAATAAATAAATAATACACAAAAAAATGTTTTTAAACTTTAAATAAAAATAATTTCATCTAAAGGGCCCCATACCCAATAGGAGTTACTTCAGACCCAATTCTGGGACCCTGTGCCATGCAATGATTCTATTTCACATACTTTGTATTTGGTTATGTCAGAGAAAAGTCATCATACTTAGGCAACAAACACTGCACAGCCTCAAGAAAGGCTTACTTCAAGACTGTTCCTTGACACATTCCTGAGATTGAACTGTGACCCCCTGAAATGTTCAGCCAGATAAAATTGTGCATGCCTGAGGCTTAGGGGTCACAAGTCACTTTGAATACACTATGACTTATGGTGAACACCAATGGTTTTGCTCTTGGGTTTGGAACCGAGAAACAACTTCAGTATAATTCAGGACACCTAGGCTTCCTTTAGTGGTAACCAGGCTCTGATGTCATATCTATCATCCTGCCCCCATTTCACTGGTCAGAACTTGCATGACCTCATGCAACCGTAGGAGAGGATGGAAAAATACAAGGTAGCTGAGGGTCTATATGGAAACATATATTTTTGTGAACAAAGTGGTTGGCCACAGTGCTTTCTCCACCTGTCATTTCCCATGCTTAATCATAGGAATATTTACAGTACTTCTTCTGAATGACATTAGTACATGACACACAAAAGCACACATGCAATCTTATATGTGTTCTTCTATATCTCTAGAAGTCTTCATATCCAAGAAAAAAGGATGACTTTCTATCAACACTTGAGTTTTTTTTTTTAATTTTACTCATTTCCCTCATCTAGACATTAAGTAAGGAATTTTGTTTTCTTAGTTTACTTGTACTTTTTAAAAAGCACCATTAGGGCTGGAGAGATGGCTTAGCGGTTAAGCACTTGCCTGTGAAGCCTAAGGACCCCAGTTCAAGGCCCGGTTCCCCAGGTCCCACGTTAGCCAGATGCACAAGGGGCCGCACGCGTCTGGAGTTCGTTTGCAGAGGCTGGAAGCCCTGGCGCGCCCATTCTCTCTCTCTCCCTCTATCGGTCTTTCTCTCTGTGTCTGTCGCTCTCAAATAAATAAATAATTTTTTTTTTTTTTAAAAGCACCATTAAATAAGTTCTCTGGCAAGAGTAAATTATAGTACCAGTTAGGTCCACTCTCCCTAATGACTGTTTTATAGACTTGTCATGTCACATTGTTGCTGTAGGCACATATACAAACATAAAGCTAGATTGGTATTGTCCTTTCAACCTATTCGTCTTGTCACAGGCTTTTGAATAGCACACACCAATTTTAAAACCTTTAATCCTATTCTAAATAAAATTCTGTACTTAGTGATAGATTTTTAGAGTTTTAGGGTTTAAAATAAGGTTATTTTCACTCAGAAATGTAGTGAATATTTTTCTCTTTTAATAACTCAGCACGAATCTTACACAGAAACTGGAAGCAATATATTTTCAAATTAATTTTACTATCTCTAATCACATGAACAAAATAATATTAATGCAATCTCTATGGTAACTTGGCTTAATATTACTAATATAAAGAAAAACTAGGAATGTCACAAAGATCTCATGAAATGAATTTATTTCAGTAGGCTTTGTAAGGATTATTGTATATCTCAGTTCAATTCAAGAAATTGTATGGAAAATTTATGATTAAATTTACATTTTGAAATATAATTGCTCTTATTTACCTAACATGTTTGGTTATAATACAGTATATTTTAAATTGGTTGCTGTGTTTGAGTAGATTTGCAAATAAGTTACACTTCTGCTATGTGGCAGAATGCACATGATGGTGCAAATGCAGAGTTGACTTCTAGTCAATACAATAAAAATTACATGCCTCCCATTTTGGAAAACCATAAGACTTCATAACAGCTGGAAGGTTCTTATATGGATATAATATATTGCACCATTTGAAGGTATTGATGGACCATTTTGATCAATTTTTTCCAGAAAATCTGAACAGCATATCTATATATAGATTCCAATAACTGTTTCTTTTCTGTTCCTTTCATGTGTGTGTTTTATGTATATATCTATCTATCTATCTATATATATATATAGATAGATACATATATATGCATACATAAAACATGCATACATAAAACATGCATACATAAAACATATATATGTATATTTGTTTTTATGTATGCATATATAATATGTTTTTGTGTGGGAGGGTGGGAGGTGAGTGTGTGAGGGGGGTGTGCACATGTGTGTGCATGCATATGGAGGCCAGAGGCCCACACTGTGTATTACTCTTAGGATGCATATCTTCCACCTCATTTTGAGACAAGGTCTCTCCTTAGCCAAGAGATCACCAACTAAGCTAGATTGGCTGTCCAGTAAGCCTCAGGGAGCTTCCTCTCTTTGCCTCCCCAGTGCTGGGATTAAAAGTTCTCACTACCACACCCATAATTTTCATATGAGCTTTAGGGATCAAAATTCAGGTCCTCATGCTTTAAGGAAAGCATTTCATCCACTGAGTTATATATGCCCAGCACCTTCTTTTCAGTTCTTTTTCATTAATGTTAACATGAGAAAGAAGCTTTTCAATGTTGCATTAGATCTGATCACATCCGGTTTTTATTTTGAAGCATTTGGGGTTATTTCATAGTTAAAGGACTCAGTTTTCATTGGATTATCATGGTGTCTCTCTTCTTTGAACACTGAATATTATACCACATTTCATTTTTAAACATTGCCTCTGTCTGCAATTTTGTAGTTATAACAATGATTGGTTATCAAGTATTATAAAACTTGAGTTCACTTTCTTAAGCCTTCTTCTTTGAAAATTAATGTTTTCTTTCTTATAAATACTTATCTTTGATAGCCTGAATGTTGTCATGCTCTCCTCAGAATGTGAATACTTGGATAGCAATTTTAAGCACCTCTGTTTGGTTCCTATAACCAATAGTGTGAAAACAATATATAAAAGGTAGGGAGAAAACTATTTAAGAATATTTTTGTCTAGATAGGTCCAGAAGATTAAGAGTTTTAAGTCACTATAAACATTGTAAACTTCAATCTAAATGAGCATGGTCTTTACTTGAAATAAAGTGTTGCATCCATAACTACAACATATTATTCCAAATACTCTTTGCAACAGAATATAATTTACCAAAAATATCATTTGGGGGCTGGAGAGATGGCTTAGCTGTTAAGATGCTTTCCTATAAAGCTTAATGACTCACGTGCAACTCTCCAGATCCCACTGAAGCAAGACACACAGTGACACAGGTGTGCAAGGTTACACCTGAGCACAAGGGAGCACACACATGTGGAGTTCAATTGCAGGGACTGAAAAAAAAAATCTCCCTCTTTCTCTTTCTCTCACATAAAAAAGGCCAGTCTTTGGGCTTGCCTTAAAAACAATGTCATTTTGCACATGATGAACATTTAGATGTGTCAAATCAGCATTAAGAATGCTAATGGATGGTGAATAAAAACAAGATGCTATGAAGAAGCATCCCTTTTATTGTTATCACAAAGGTCTTCTTCTGTACAGAATAGCAACAACATAATCAATATGAAGCCAAAGTGTTCATTAGCTATGACATAAACAGATTTATTTATGTCTGATTTTGACAAGGCTCCTCTACTAATAGTTCTAATAAAAGAATACACTTTTGAAAGCCATACATGAATTAACTGTGTGATAAAATGGATGGTGAATTCTTAAATGCCCTACTCTAAGTTTCTAGTCTTGCCCATTTTAAAATTCTGTTCCCTCATATGTAGTGCAGATGTGCTGCTGAATAATTTAGTAATTATGGGACCCAACAAAAAATACTGGCCCAAGACTCCTCAATTATAAGTCCCTTTTAACCGTAGCAGCATGCTCACAGGAAGAGAGAAATATGAATATTTTTCTGTATTTTATGAGTAAAAATCATTTATTACTAAATGTTTCAAAGCATTTGGTATTGAGAACCTCATCAATCTTTGAGATGGTTTATTACTTTGTTTTACCTCTTTTTTCTACCTGTAATAAAAGTAAACAATTTATAAGTGATTTTAAAGTAGTGGATTCCATGTAAGACATAAATACACTTTAGAAGAGGAAACTACAAAATACTATTTTACAAACTCCAGAAAAGAAAATTTTTACTCTTTAGTGCCTCTGAGGAGAACTAGTATACTCAAAGCTGAAATGTCTTTGGTGCAGACTTGTGTTTATAGCAGGCAGAGAAAAATCAATTGCACAGTTTTGACTTTCTAAAAGAGATTTTTACCCAAGGATTTTGACATTACTTTCTTCTCAACATGAATTTCTGTTTCTTTGAAAATTACTCTGGACAAAACATTAAAGCAGACTTCACTCTCATTAATTTTATGTGTCTCTTTTACTTGGTAAAAATTGTTTTTATTCAATAAGATTTAATTATCCACCAAATGGATATGAAGCTGCATGTAGTTAAAGGCATATTATAGGATACAAAGTTGGATCAGAAATGACCTCTGTTCTAAAAATACTTAACTCTCCTAAGGACCATAATCAAGAACTCCAAAACAGAATTAAATAGTCCAACCTGCCATGTGCAATGTCATAATAAAAGCAAAACTAATAATTTCTCTCCCTGGTTGCTCACTGGATACCTTGCCTAGTAAGGAAGCAACTATTATAGAGGTGTACCATTCATAGCCACTACACATGTAAAGATAAGATTGCTTACTCTTAAAGTGAGCTACTTAAATATGAAGGAGAGACAGTAACTCATACACAGAAAGCATATATACACATATACATATTGAGTATAAATATATAGGAAAGTAGCTCTGATGTCAGTTAGATGGAATATTAATAGCAGTGCTTTGCAAACATGTCAACTTTTTAGGATAAGTCATTCAATCTCTAAAGATTCTATAGGAACCTAGCACATTTATTCACATTCTTTCTACATATATTAGGTACTTGTTACAGTGTTTCATGATTACTTTTTATTTAGACATTATTTTCTAGGCTGTGGAATGTGTAAGGTATGGCTACATGTTTTGGGTGCAATTAAATTTCTACCTTATCATTACAGGAAGCCCTTCCAGACAGCTAGAAACAGTTTCCTCCTTTGCAGGAGTCAAGGATGTGTAAGTTTGATTAATGGTTAAAATCAGCAACACCTGGAGTCCAAACAGTTGGAATCAGACCTCTGAAAATGTGTCACGGACATGCGAAAGCTTTACCTGAAGCAGGACAGGTTACTAAAGAAATTTTTCCGTCTAAGATGAAACTGACTGGTGGAAATAATGAAATTAAATAGAAACCTAAGGACAGAACTCAGAGTGGAAAATGGATCAAGGAAAGCACAAAAGGTCTCCAAGCAGCACCTTCTCTCCTGAATCACTCTGAACATGGTCTCTCTCTTTCTCTTACTCACACTTTGTTTTGCTTCCTTTGTGTCACCCTTGCTCAAAGTTGGGCTTCTCTTTAATTTGACCTCTGGTTGTTTTTATTTAACAGTGTCTCCAAAACTAGCTCACTTAGGTTACTGGCTTTGCTTGTGTATTTTCTTGTTTGTTTTACTTCTTTCTCCAGGATGAGTCCATTTCTGTAAAACTGGATATTTATTTACTTATGGATAGTGGTATTTGTACTGGCAACATTCTAATCAGTGAAGACTCATTTATTTAGAGGCTGGCTTCATTCCTGTAGGAGACCCATGTGGTGATAGTTGACATGGGAAGATTTCTCAGAACAGAGGTCACAGTTGCTTATCTCCTCTAATAGGTAGGCATCTTTGTTGAGGCTCAGTGTATTTGTATTTAAAGAGGAGCTGATATAATATTTATGAAGGAGTAACTTAATCTCTCTGAGAGCAAAGGTTTTGAAATGACTACTTATAAAGAAATTGCTTACATGTATACTTTTTAAAGTTTTTGGTTGTTGTTTATTCATTTTTTTTCAAAATTATGATCTGATGTAGATTGGACATGTGTCTTCCAGATCTCAGAATTATAGAAGAAAAAAGATAAGCTCTTACTCATTATGGTTAGTGAGAAATAGCAAAGCATAAAGATATTTTTATGTCTCTCAGCTAAGCTATTGCTACTTATTGTATCAAAGGTGAAAAAATCATCATCTGAATCACCAAGCATCAACTATGCAAAACCGTATTCAGTTGTTCAGCTTACTATCAATTAATAAAAAAGTTATTTGCACTCACAGCCAGACATTGGAGATTGTGGTGGTTTGATTCAGGTATTGATTCAGGGTTTGATTCCTTCATAAACTTAGGTGTTCTGAATTCTAGATTCCCAGCTGATGGAGATTTGGGAATTAATGCATCCTGGAAGCAGTATGTTGTTGGGGCGGGCTTATGGGTATTATAGCCAGCTCCCCTTTGCCAGTGTTTGGTACATTCCCTTGTTGCTATTGTCCACCTGATGTTGGCCACATTGTCCACCGTCTGCTCATGCCATCATTTTCCCTGCCATCATGGAGCTTCCCCTTTGAGCCTATAAGCCAAATTAGACCTCTTTTTTCCCATAAGTTGCTCTTGGTCGGGTGATTTCTGCCAGCAATGCAAATCTAACTGCAACAGTAAAGTGGTACAGAGAAGTGGGATTGCTGATAGACACCTGACTGTGTGGCTTTGGCCTTTGGAATGGATTTTCAACAGGATTGTGGAAGGATTTGAAACCTTGGCCTAAGAGATGCCTTGCAGTGTTGTAAGTACAGCTTGATGGACTATTCTGGCCAGAGTTGAAAGGCCTGAATACAAGTATGGACTGTAAGGACTGGCTTATGAGGGTGAGAAAGAGCTTTGTTTTGAATGGGCTAGAAGCAATTTGAGAGGCTTGCTGTTATGGCCATGCCCTGAGACGTAGTGCAGGGTTGCACTGTGTCAAAATGGACTGGTGTGAGCAGAGGTATATGACACAGAAAAAATGAAAAACGAAATCTTTGGGCCTAAACTGTTGCCCATTCACCTGAAAATTATTTGAGAGATTACAACCATTGAGATGGGGCCAGCTAACCTACAATGGGGGAACAGAAAGAATGTAGACTCTTTGAAAGGGGCCTGAGTGCTCAAGGAGTGTCCTGTTGTACAAAGTCTGCCTTATTCCCCCCTGTATTAACAAATTGGCACCCTACCTGCTATCGTGGAATATAAGAAATGCAGGAAAGAGAGGGTCATTAAATATGAAGCACTGTCTTCTGTTTTGGAAATGGCCATGGGCAGTATGAAGCAGGTTTGCTGGATGCCTGCATGGAGACTCGATGGAGCCATGAGGAGGAACTGTGGGTTTCAGTGCAGACCTAGTGGAGATAGTGGGACCAAGAGATGGCTGCTAAGGAAAGCTGCCGCCCTGATGAAGTTTTCCAGGACTTTGAGTAGCCTAGCTGGAGAGGTGGAATTGGAACTCCTGAGACTTGTTGCTGGTTAGAATTATCGGTACTTGGAGATTTCTCACTGGATAGAGTCATTGGACCTGAAGCCACAGAGTTTGATGTTTGCCCTGTTTTAAATCTTGCATTGGCTGAATATTTCGTTGCAATGCTCAATGCCATCTTTTGCAGTGTGATGTTTATTCTGTGCCATTATGGTTTTTTTTGGGGGGGGTGGGGCGATTTTTTTGCTATTATGGAGCAGTTAAAAGATGTTGGACTATAGGGATGTTTGAACATCATAGGGATTGATAAAAATTGTAGGGACTTTTAAAGTTGGATTGAATGCATTGTATTTTATATCATGGATGAATATCAGTTTATGGGGGTCAGATGCAGAATGTGGTGATTTGATTCAGGTATCCCCCATAGCCTTAGGTGTTCTGGATGCTAGATTCCCAGCTGTTGGAGAGTTTGGAATGAATACCTCCTGGAGGCAGTGTATTGTTGGGGTTATGGGTATTATAGCTAGCTCCCTCTTGCCAGTGTTTGGCACATTCTCCTGTTGCTATTATCCACCTGATGGTGGCCATGGGGTGATGTCCACCCTCTGCTCATGCCATCATTTTCCCTGCCATCATGGAGCTTCCCCTTGAGTCTCTAAGCCAAAATAAACTTCTTTTTTCCCCATAAGTTGCTCTTGGTCAGGTGATTTCTGCAAGCAATGCAAACCTGACTGCAACAGAGATATAGTGATAAACAAAAATTATTTTCTTTCCTACAAGGAAAGAAAATCAAATTATAATTTGTTCTAAGAAGAGAAAGACAAATAACTCCCAATTCTATTTTGAGTGGCAAAAAGGAGGATTGATGGTTCAGCAATGGGTTGCCACAAGATACAATGAAAACTTTTTCAGGAAAGAAGTGGATATGTCATGATTTAGAATTCCCACTACTGGAAATATAGACAGTGTAGCTGAAAACAGTCTATGGAAGAGACCACTGTGATCACATGTTTAGTTAATCACTGTTCACAATGCCAAGAAGAGGAATCAACTTAGGTGTCTACCAAAAGGTGAATGGATAAATAAATATGACATATATTGCTCAGTCATAATGAAAACTTAAATTCATATATAGTAACATGGTTAGAAGTGAAAGATATCATGTCAAGTGAACAAGTCATGTACAGAAAACAAAATTGCATGTGTTCATCAATCTGTGGAACCCAAGCAGTTGATTCCAAAGAATTGCATCAAGACATGGTTTTTAGAGACTAGAAAGATACAGAAACATGGAGAGAGGATTGGCAGTGGGTACATGAGATCAGATAAATGGAGAAAACTTAGAATATTATTTAAATGCTTTAAATTTATTTGAGAGAGACATAGAATGGGCATACCAGTGCTTCTAGTAACTGCAAATGAACTACAGAGGCATGTGCAACCTTGTGCATCCAGCTTATGTGGATACTAGGGAATTGAACCTGGGCCCTTAGGCTTCATAGGCAAGCACCTTGACTGCTAAGCTATCTCTGTAGCCCACCATCTAATAGTCTTTAGCACACTTGGATAACTAAGGTTTAGAACAATCAATCAAATATTTTATAATGTGTAGTAGAGGTTTTGTATAATCATAATACCAAGAGATAGGTTTGAACCAATAGATGTCAATCAGATTGATCCAGCCATTGCAAGTTATGTATATCTATTGAAATGTCTCTGTACTCCATAAATATATGTGATTATGAGTCAATGAAAAATTAACAAATAAGCCTGACATGGTGGTGCATACCTTTAATCCCAACATTAGGGAGGCAGAGGTAGGAGAATCTCTGTGAGTTCAAGGCTACCCTGAGATTACATAGTGAATTCTAGGACAGCCTGAACTAGAGCAAGACCCTACCTCAAAAAATAATTAAGAAGTAGTATTTTTTAAAAAAGGAAAAAGGCCTTGCTGGTTACAATGTGCATAATGGGAGAGAAGAGTTAAAGAAGGAATAGGTTTTGTAGTTTTTCAGATCCTTAATGGTAATAACCCTGGATACTGATAGTAGTTAAAGAAATAATAAGATTCAAGAAAAAAATAAAAAACATATGGAGAATCTTTGGTAACATATGAGGACTGAGAGAAAGATGGCAGGAGGATAATATTAAGATCTTTGGCACCAGAAGAGATGTTGAGTGACGGAAATTGTATAAGCAGGTGAATCTAAAGTGTGAGAGCAGGAACACAGACAATAGAGTAGTCAACTAATGCACTGCAGCTCTATCTGTGACAGGAAGTGAGAGCCAAGAAAGTACACAGGGCTTTTGGTGACTGCTAATCAAAAGAAGGACACAGGGCTTGGGGAGCTGGCTCAGTAAAAGTTTGCATGTTTGCAAAGCCTGCTGGTCAGGGTTCAATTCCCTAGCCATCTACATAAAGCCAGGTGGGCATTTGTTTAAAGTAGCAAGAGATCCTGGCACACTGACATACACAAACACATAAGCATGTGTGTGCACAAATAAATATGTAATGAATTAGTTAAAACAGGAAAACTAAAATACATTTATACTATCTACTAATTTAGGCCCAAAAGAAGCTTGAAATAATCCTTTTAACTTGTCATTATTGAAAATGTTCCTCAGCCAATTGTATAAGTTATAGTAAATGGGGGACAGGAAAGATGGCTCAGCAGTTAAAATGTGCTTGTTTAGTAGTCTGCCAAACCAAGTTTGATTCTCCTCAGCACCTAAGTAAAGCCAGATGCAAAGTGGTGCATGTGTCTGTAATTCAACATTCCTAGGGCAATGGGAGGCAGAGCCAGGAGAGCAGAAACACCAGCATATAGTTTTCTGATTTCCATATGCAAGCCATGGCACATAGATGCCCACACACACACACCATATACATGCACACACCACACCCACACTCACAAAAGCAATAAATTTATAGTAAATGAGCTGGGCATGATGGTGCATACCTTTAATTCCAGCACTAGGGAGGCAGAGGTCGGAGGATAGCTGTGAGTTCAAGGTCACCCTGAGACTACAGTGTGAGTTCCAATCAGCCTGAGCCAGAGACTCTACCTTGAAAAACAAAACAAAACAAAATTATAGTAAATTAACTATAAGAATTATATAAGTTAAATTAACTATAATAATATTAAATTAAATATTAAATTAACTATAATAATTATATATAAGAATTAACTATATACTATCTATAATGAGCATCTTCCCATATTTCCTTCTAGCATATCACTAATGTGTTCATGACTTTCCAGTGTTTATGTTTGTCGCATAAATATAATAACTTTAACTCTAGAAGAAAGGGCTAAAATGAATTTTTTGAGATGATTTAAGATTATCTCCTTAACATTTTGTTGTAAGTTTTGTTCTACCCTCTCAGTAGCAATAATTCATTAGCTCAAGGGAGGGATGATTCAACAGAAATAAGAAGTAAATCTTAGGGCTTTTGGATATCTAAAACTTATTTCTCAAGAGAGTATAGGGAATTCAGGACATAAAATGTGAGTCTAAAAGGATATATGATTACTTTGAGGACACAGTCTTTCATTCTGGAGGCTAGGTTAAGTGTCTCTTGGCTGGGAAAGAAAATGAGTCAGAAGAGAAGCAAAGAAAACAGTTATTTATGGATCTCTGAGAATGGCCTCTGTGCCCTCTTCCTCCCAGTTCAAGCCCACCATGGTTAGACCAGGATGCAGTCCCTAGATACTGTTTAACACTTCCAGCAGAATGAGTCTGTTTTCTAAATCCTCTCCAACTGTGACTATGAATCCAGCTTTATTAGAACAATGAAGTATTGACTTTGCAAGCACACCAACATGGGTAATTACTTCAAATCTTTGAGGGAAGGGGATCTCAAATCTGCATGAAAAGAGAATTTTGGAAAAGGAATCCTAATTTTCTGAGATGGGAGATTACTATATCCTATGCTGCTTCTGTTGCTAGCCTGAAAGATGTCAGTTCTAGGATTTATTTTGTTTATTTCAAATGCTGGAAAATAATTTATGCTTGGCTACTTAAAAATGAAACAAAAGGGCTAGGGCGGGGGGATGGCTTAGCAGTTAAGGCATTTTCCTGCAAAGCCAAAGGACCCAGGTTCAATTCCCCAGGACCCATGTTAGCCAGCTGCACAAGGGGGGGGCATGCATATGGAGTTCGTTTGCAGTGGGTGGAGGCCCTAATGCACCCATTCTCTCTCTCTCTTTCCCCCTCTTTCTCTTTCAAATAAATAAATAAAATAAAACTACATCTAATACTAAGGCCCTGTGATATTTCCTCAACAACAACAACAACAAAACATTGTGTCTTGATTCATCTTCTGTTGCTAATGATAGTGTATCCCTGGCTGGTAAATTATAAAGAAACAGGCTGATCTTGGCTCACAGCTCTGGATTTGTTAGGTAAAGGGAAAAATATATCTGATAATACCATTCTTGCTGACAAAATCCCAGGATGCCCCCAGACATCACATGGTGTAGCAGTCAGCCAAACATTGCTGGGATGAACCTCCAAACCAGACACAGTTTATGGAAGGAACAAGGAATTTATTTGAAGCTTACAGATCCAGAGGAAGTTCTATAATGGCAGAAGAAGCTGCTCCACTTTCACAGGCCTAGGCAGAGAGAGAAAAAAGCCAAAAGCCACCACCAGCACAGACAAGCACATTTCAGGAACTCCAAGGAAAGCTCTAGAACTTTGCATATATTTAGACTGGAATTCCAAATCCACCCCCACATCTTAGGGCTGGACCCTAGGTTCTGCCCAGTGACACTTCCTCCAGCCACATGGCTACAGATCTAAATCACAAACTTGTATAAATTCCTATATCCACTGGGGTTCATCCATTCAAACTACCACACATGGCAAGCAAAGGAATCAGGGTTTGTGTATGTGTACGTTCTGGTCTCTCTACCTGCCTTCATAAAGATACAAAGATTCAATGGGCAAAAATGATATAATCTAATGCTAATCACCTTCTAAAAATCTTATCTCTAAATACTACCAGAAGCTCAAGTTTTTATTTTATCAGTACTTCACAGTGGAAATTAAATATCAACACATGAAGCCTTGAGGAACACACACACATAATGTTTAACCCATGACACCACTATTAGAGCATGCTCCATCTTCCAGATGTAGCAGCACTCCTATAGCTCCATCTACTCAGGAAGATGAGACGGGAGCATTATTTGAGCCCAGAGTTAAACCCAGGAATTAGATGCCAATCTAGACAACATTTCTACTACCTAGAAAATGAGATGTTTTGCTTTAACTTTAGATACTTTTTTATTTCAATATTGATTTTGTTTTAATTTCTTGTTTAAGCAAATTAGAAATATTGTCTCAGGAAAGAAACATTCCCTAGAGTATAGACTACAGAGATATCAGTCATGTCATGTGTATTAGCACTTTCTCACTGATGCAACAAACTACTTGACAAAAGGGAAGGAAGGGCTTATTTTTGTACCTTGTCCATGACAGCAAGGAAGGCATGGTGGAAGGAACGTGAAGTAGCTAGTCATACTACATCTATAATCAGAAAGCAGAGTGACGAATACCTGCACTCAGCTAGCTTTCTCCTTTATATGTAGCTCAGGAACAACCTAGAAAACCTATTACCAATATGCCCAGAGACTAATTTCCATGGTGATTCTGAATCCTGTCAAATTATTTTTCTAGATTAATTTATACCCTACGGTAGGAGGAACAATTAACAAAAAATGTTTGTTGTTTTTTTAGTTTCATTTAATATTAAATTATTGCCAAATTGCTTCCCAAACCCATCTAGGATCCAAACTATATTACCAACCAGCTTCAAATTATACTTTTAAGAAACATAACTGGGTGACATTGTTTCTCTTTTGCCTCCAAGTTCTGTTTTCCTCAGCTATGATCTCCTGGCACCACCAACAGGGCAGAGGAAATGCTGGGAGTTGGAATTCTGCTTGGCTTGTAGACCTTACCAGGAATTTGTCAAGCATACGTTAGAGTGATAGTGTGGGTACTTTGGAGTTCGGGAGGATAATGGCAACTGTTATTTAATATTAATAGCATTTTCTTTTGAAAATTAAAATATGAAGAGAATGTATGTGCAGACTAGATGATTTGAAAACTTTGAGTTAACGTGAAAATGCAAAGGGGCATTAACTTCCTCCAAACATTTGTTTTAGTCTGCTACCATTGTGCAGTTAATCAGGGGGTTTTCAGTAAGCAGTATAGCCTATTTCAGAATATTGTCTTAAACATATGAGAGCAAAAGTTGTTTCATTTCGCTCACTCATTTATTTGTTCAATCTAAGAAATGTTTACTAAGCTCCTTACATATTAGGTAGCATTCTAACTCCAGATGATACTGACTAAAATAAGTTCACAAAGTGGTTATCCTCTTGAAGGCTGTGTCTTGTGTAGACAGACAAGTGAGTTAGTTAATTATCTAAAAAGTTAGTCAACTAAACAATCATGAACAAAAAATGTATCCAGTGGTAATAGGGAGATTTTAAAAAATGTTAGTAGATAACAGAAAGAGTAATGAAGAGAGGAGGATGTGTACAGAAAGTTAAGAAGGACCACAAGACCAGGTAAAATCCTCAATTAATGTATGAGAAGGAGCTCTGAGCTCTCTGGCAGAGTATATTTTAAATTGCATTTATAGATACCTTGTGTATCATCATGGATAAGCCTTTCACCAACCCTATGATGTGGAACATAATTTTGTCTTCAATTGTGGGATGAGGGAACTGGGACTCAGAGAATGGTGCAATAACTTCTAACTTCTCATCCCTTATTCTAGGAAGAACAAATGTTAGATGAGTGTTTTTCAGATTTAGTTTTAATTCACATGCTTTTTTAAAATGAGGTTTTATATGGAATCTCAAATTGAAATTAGTAAAAATGAACCTCTCTTCAGAAAGTAGATAGAAAAAAAAGTGTTTTCAACCTTGACCTATGTCTCATCCCTAGACCTTTCTACCCCAAGGTATTGCTCTGAGCAATCTCTGCAATACCAAAGTTTCTTTGCATACCATGCATTACTGCATACAGTTCTCTCTGGGGCTGGTGGCAGGAATGTATGGGAAAGTAAATGCATGTGAGGGAAAAAAGCAACAGGAAGATTATGGCAGATAATCATTTCCAGTTACTGACCTGCCAAACTTTCTTTTATTTATTTATTTATTTATTTGAGAGCGACAGACACAGAGAGAAAGACAGATAGAGGGAGAGAGAGAATGGGCGCGCCAGGGCTTCTAGCCTCTGCAAATGAACTCCAGACGCGTGCGCCCCCTTGTGCATCTGGCTAACGTGGGACCTGGGGAACTGAGCCTCAAACCGGGGTCCTTAGGCTTCACAGGCAAGCGCTTAACCACTAAGCCATCTCTCCAGCCCTGCCAAACTTTTTTTCCTTTCAAGGTCTAATGCAAGATTTCCTTATTTTCAGATGAAAAGTCTTAGATAGCTATTGCTCCACAACAAATTATCCTAACTGCAGTGACTTAAACAGGACAGATTTATTGAGTCACAGCTTTTGAGGCCAGGAATCTAGATACATCTCATCTGGACCTTATGTCTTTAGGCTCACATGGACATTATAATCAAGTCATCATTTAGAGTGTATGATATCTCAGGGCTTAGGTATGTAAGGCTTTGCTTGCATGGTGACTCAGGTGAACTTTATTGGAATTATTGGACTGAGGATCTCAGTATCTCAGTTTCTGGCTAGCTCTTTGGCCATGATTTTCTAAGTCCCTTGTGGCATGGGTCTCTTGATAGGACATATTATAACTTGACTGGCTAACCCAGAGTGAAGAAACAGAGAGAGAAGGTAGTGAAAATAGAACCTTTGTGTAACCTAACCACAGAGAGATAGCCATCATTTTGTGTTCCCTGGCTTTTCCAAGGGAGGGTAAAGGGATATGGGGAAAATATCCTCAACATACAATATATACTTGAACAAAAATATGTGATATAAAAGTTTAAAGACAGAATATTTCAGTTGGAAAGTGTTAAATGAAGATGGGGTGATGGAATAAAGGAGAGGAGGAGATAGGTTAGGGTTAGTGCAAATAAAGGCATATAAAAAGCCATATGGAAATGTACTCCTTTGTCAGCTAATTAAAAATTAGAATTTTTAGGTCTGGAGAGATGGCTTAGCACTTAAGATGCTTGCCTGCAAAGCCTAAGGACCCAGGTTTGATTCCCCAGTACCCACATAAGCCAGATGCACAAGGTGGTACATGCACCTGGAGTTCATTTGCAGTGGCTGGAGGCCCTGGGATGCCCATTTTCCCTATTTGCCTCTTCCTTTCTCTCTCTCAAATAAAGAAATTATGAAAAATAAAAATATAATTTTTAGGAAAGGATTTGAACATAAGTATACTGCATGTGTGGATAATGCAGCTGCTTGAGGTCATGGTAGGAAAATCTCATTGTCACTGGTAGGACACCTCCTGGTGAGTTGTTCAGAGAAGCACCCAAGGCCCCCAAACCAATACAAGCTACTGCAACTGCTCTTGGTTGCCTATAAGAACTAGATGATGAGATTCTATTGCTGACAATATCACATGATTTGGTTGCAGAACACAGTGAAATAAAGCTGGAATTGCACTAGAAATTTCCTCCCTGCTGGCTCAAGAATAAGCTGTCTTGTTTAACTATGAGGTGAAAGCTGCAGTTTGTGTTAACATTATCCTGTTCCATTCCCCCTTTTCATCTTTTGTTGATCCATTTCCTCTCCCAAAACAACTCATCTTCTCTTATTATGTCATATGTATATAAATCTGAATTCTGCATATGAAAGAAAACAGAAATGTATGAATTTTTTCTTTTTTTTTCCTATTTCTCTCATTGTTCTCTCTTCCCTCTTCTCATCTTCCCCTTCCCTTTGGTTAAATCTTCTTTGTTTTTCTTTTTAAATATTTTACTTTTATTTATTTATTTATTTGACAGAGAAAGAGAGAGGGAGGGAGGGAGAGAGAGAATGGGCATGCCAGGGCCTCCAGCCAGTGACTATGAACTCCAGATGTGAGCGCCTCCTTGTGCATCTGGCTAATGTGGGACCTAGGGAATCGAATCTGGGTCCTTTGGCTTTGCAAGCAAACACCTTATCCACTAAGCAATCCCTTCAGCCCTCTTTGTTTTTGAGACAGAGTCTTGCCATCTTTCTTAATGAAAATTAAACTCATGAATCTCTTGCTTATGTCTCACAAGTGTTGTTGTTACAGGTCTGGGCCACATTCTCAACTGAGCCTCAATTTTTACATATTATCATGTCATGCCATCACTTTTCACAGTGTCTCAACAGTGCAATAGAATGGAGAAGAATTGTATTTGTAATGAAAGAACTATTCTTTTCCAGGAAAGGCTCTATGTCCTGTCACATGGCTAAATCTACGTAAAAGTCCTAGTCTTTGTTCCATTTTATCTTTAAGTTAATACTGCCAAAAAAAAAAAAAAAATGGAGAGAAATGAAGAGTTAAGTGGTAGTTTTGTTGTTGTTTTTCCTCCCCAGTTTAGCCAAACTACAGTAAGCCCAGCTTCCTTCACCAATGTTTACTTTATTGTTTTGTTTTGTTTTTTTCCTCTAAAGTGGGACAAATAATGAACCTGAAAGTCTTATTGCAGCTATAGACCTGAGCTAGTTCAGCAACATTTTCAAATATTTATTTTTCCTTCATTTAAAATTAAAAGACTGTGAGGACCTGGATTATTGAGTAATAACTATTAGTAGTTCAGCTTGTCTTTGTCCTCCACAGTCATCATGGCAACCCACCCAGTGCAGGGTTAGCATCAGGTGCTCTAGTAGTTGGTTAGTCAGGTTAGGGTAACAATTTTTGTTTTAAACAGCACTTTGTTTCAGCTATTCTCTTAAAACTGTTTTGAAGCAATCAAATGCAAAACTATTGCAGTAGTGAAAACAATATTGCCAACCTCTCCAGGACTATTACCAGCTGATAAAAATGACGTTACTCTTCCCACCCTGAGTATCTCTGTCAACACTCAGTACACTGCACTCCTCCCTAGATTCCCTGTCTCTCTCCAACTAAGCTGTGAACCATAAGGATTTTGGCATGACAGACATGTTGAATGACAACAATAGGGTTTACAATACCCCAAAACATGGCTGTAAAAGACTAGAATATCCTATTGCAAGTTACACCTCTTCAGATGGAGAATTAATTTGAATTGGTTCTTCCAAAAAATGCATATAGAGAAGTTCTGAAGAGTTACCCTTCTGAAAGAGAAATTTATATCTATAAAGGAGCTCTCCATTTTTATATCTCCCTTACATACCAAGAGGAGGATAGTGAGCATATCATTATCAGTGGAGAAGGCAAAATCTTAGATCTGCATTTAAAATTCTTATGTCTTTGCTTAATATAACTTTCCCTATCATCTCAATTTTACTGGATCTTACTCTGTACCTTTCCTTTCTTTGTTTTAGAGAATGCTATTTAAGTCTGAAGTTAAAACCAGCTCTTTAAGATATGCTCTAGTGATTTGCTCATTTTTATGCATTGTAAAACATGTATACAGGAAAGATGATGTGTTATTAGATTTCTACTTGCTTTTCTTTTGTGAGTGTATATTTTTTGTTCTTAACTTTGGAAAAAATAATAACAAAGCCAGGCATGATGGTGCATGCCTTTAATCCCAGCATTTATGAGACAGAGGTAGGAGGATTGCTGTGTGTTCCAGGCCATGCTGGCACTACAGAGTAAGTTCCAGGTCAGCTTGGGCTAGAATGAGAAATCCTACCTACAAAAACTAAAAGTAAAATAAAATAAGTTAATTAGTCTTTTTTTTTTACAAGCTGTTTCAGCTAAGAATTTATAAAAAAAAAAATGGGAGAGAAAATTGTTGTCCTTTCTTTGCCACGATATCCTGAATATTAGTTGACAAAAATAGCAAGTGAATGGATGAAATGAGGGTTTGATTAAGAGTATTTTCCTTTTTATTTTTGATATTATTATGCACTAAGTTGAGTGGGAAAGATGTGAATAAGAATTTGTTGGTGATCTTTCACTTTATCAAAATGTTAAGCGTCTGGAGTTTGTTAGCAGTGGCTGGAAGCCCTGGCGCGCCCATTCTCTCTCTCTCTCTCTCTCTCTCTCTCTCTGTCTCTCTCTCTCTGTCTCTTTCTCTGTCACACTCAAATAAATAAATAAAAATGAACAAAAAATATTTTTAAAAAAATTTTAAGCGGCAAATTTTCCCTCTAGCAGCAGTGTTAAGTGAGGTTTTTTATTTTTCTTTTTTTAATTAGCTATGAACATACTCAGTATTTTTAAATCTGTCACTTTTAAAGCTGTGGACTCCCCAGGTGTACATCTGATGGGCTATTAAACAAGCAGAAATGAAAGCAAATTAATCTCTAGGAGTTAGTGTTTATGGGACTACTTATTATTTGACAGTTGTGATTATAATATTTATAGATAAAAGACACTGATATGAAGAATTATCTTTTGCTTGGAACTGTGTAATTTTTGGTTATCATTTGCTTATGTTTACTCATTTACATATGAAGGAAGAAAAAAGGGAAGGTAAAAGAAGAAAGAAAAACCATACAGCAAGGACGTGGAGAACTATTCACTTGGGGCTACAAATGTACAATGGATAAATAAAAGCAGGGTAAAATCTCAAGGTCTCTACTTCCATTTGCTTCCTTTGCTTGAAACCTTGAATCAGATTCCTGCTCAGCTCTGCATGTATACATGTTATCTTTTTAAAAAATATTTATTTACTTATTTATTTATGAGAGAGAAAGAAACAGAGAGAAAGAGAGAATGGGCAAACCAGGACCTCTAACCACTACACACAAACTCCAGATACATGTGCCACCTTGTGCATCTGGCTTACATGGGTCCTGTGGAATCGATCCTTGGTCCATAGGCTTCACATGCCAATGCCATAACTGCTAAGCTATTTCCCCCATCCCTATGTGTTATCTTTTCAGGAACATCTGTCTGAAAGCTGGTAATGCAAGGTTGAATAGCCATAACTGCACCTAAACCCTCTTGCCCATCCTTCAAGCCTAAAGACACCAAGATAAGATTAACTACAGCATATGTACTATCTCACACCCCTGGAGCAATGCCCAGAAATAAGCTTGGATTATAGTAGTGACCCTTATAGACTGGTTATCCAGTACTAAGGCTGCCCACCAACAGTGAACAATTATCCCATTAAACCCCATGACAACCATGATACTCCAAGATGGGAACTGAATCCACCACCCTGACTCAAGTCTTCCTTTATTTGAACCTTAAGTCCATGCCAATATGCCCAAAGGTTGAAGTGTTTAACTCCTCTTGTCTTCCCAATAAAGCCATAAGTTCATTTCCCACCTTTGAAAATTGATTTTCTTGTATGACTTCAGAGATGAGTGGTTGGATCTAATTTATTGGAGTCTCTCAAAGTTAGGCTTTTATACCCAAGGAGTCCAGTAACAGTAACATAAATGAATATAATGCTTGCCTTTCCTTTATAATACAGTTGAGAGAGCCAAACTAATTCAGAGTACACAATTACTCCCTAACTGTAAAGTGCAATGCCTTTTATTTTTCTGCCAAGTGTTTTTTTGGAAAGCAAACAAAGGAAGCAAGGATTGACTGTTTGACCAAAGTAAAAGAGGGGCTTTCCAAAATCATAATGTTTTATGAATTAGAAAAGTGCTGATGTTCAATTCCTCTTTTCACATGTGATGATTTTATCTTTATTTAATATCTTAGGAAGTTAGTGGAAAATGATAAACAGATCAAGTGGCCTCTATAAGGCCATAGCACAATAGCTTCCTGGTATTTCTTAAGATCTTACAAAGACCAAGAACTCTAGATTTAATGATTTGATATAATCCATGTGAAGTATCAGTATTTCTATATCAGTAGAAGACTATTTCGTTATAATATCACTAAATTTCCATAATATAGCTTCACAGATTGAGGTAGACTCATTCCACCGAACCCATAGATTTATTGCAAGAAGCTTTCCTGTAAAGAACACGTAAAAGTTGATTGAAAAGGCAATCCTGTGCCTCAGGAGAGGTAGTTTTGCTTTGAGAGTTTTTAGACAACATAACTACCACACCACTTTTTTCTGCTTTTCCTTTTCTCTAATTAGAAGGCAGATTATCTAATAAAAGAAAATAAAAGACTATAGGTATGTGCTACCACATCCAGATTAAAATAAGACTTTAGTTCACAGTGTAGTTATACCCACCTTCATATCTTAAGTTGTCATCAACACTTCTAGAGCAGAGATTTGAACCCAGTCATTTTCCTAAAAATCATTTGCTACTCTTTAGAAGTATCCCCACTGTCACTCCCCATTTGCCTCTACCCTTTGAAGAGAGTATTTAAGTTTAAACTATCAAGATCTTCCCTGAATTTCATATTTGGTATAGGTCCCACTCACATGTATTAATTCAATAAATCTGTACCTGTCCCCTCAAAGAGGAGATATTTTAGAGAAACATGCTGGCATCCTTACCTTTGACTATCAGACTGTTGAAATAATGGCCCCCAAAGAATTAAAACTTTTCCAGAAATCCCATGCCAGGAAAAGAGAAAAACTGAAGTCCTGGTTCCAGAGAAAGAACTTGTTTCCCAGGAGGATATTTCATACAGCTCTGAGAATTTATCAGACCACTTTGCAGGATATAGTAGAACAGAGATGAATAGGTCCACACCATGAACAAGACTGCTTAGCTATTATGCATACTTCTTGCTCTGTACTTTAACCTAAACCCCCTGTCAGAAACCAAAGGTGGATTTGAAGGTCACTGTTTCTCTTCCCAATGTGGCCACATGGTATAAATATTCTCTTTTTCTGTTTCTCTCAATTAGTTATTGCTTTTTAAATTAATTATTTAATTAATTAATTTGAGAGAGAGACAGAGGAGCCAGAGAGAGAGAGAATGGGCATGCCAGGGTCTCTAGCCACTGCAAATGAACTCCAGATGCATGTGTTACCTTATGCATCTGGCTTGTGTGGGTCCTGGGGAATCTAACTGAGGTCCTTTAGCTTTGCAGGCAAGCGCCTTAACTGCTAAGCCATCTCTCCAGCCCTATTACTCATTTTTTTTTTTTTTTTTTTAGTTTTGCATGTTGGAGACTGTTGGCTGGACCTAGTTTGATGGTACTGCCAAGGCCTAGACTTTTACCCTAAAATTTCTGTTAATATTGTCAATTCATTTTAGCAAAACTTCACATATGAAAGGGGTAAATTTCCTTTCCCCTACAATATCAGCAGTCCCTGACCAGGCTTCCTATTTTGGCATCAACCATTTTGTGTTAGTGTAGCACATCTCTCCTTCACACCACTTACTTCAGAGGTGATTTTACAGATGTCTGTGTGATTGCTTCAAGAACACAGGCTGTGGAGCCAAACTACATGAGCCAAACTCTGACTCTCCCTCTTACTACCTGTATGACACAGCAACTTAATGACTCTGTATAGTATATAATTTTCTCATCTGTGAAATGGAGATAATAGTAGTCCCTATATCCTAAGGTTGTAAGCAATGAAGACGTAGCAATGTCTTCCACATAGTAAGTTCCAATCATATAACTTGTTTTTTTTAAACTCTTATAACTTTAACTTTCATGAAATTGGACATATCATCATCTAACATTCACCATAGTATTGCCTCAGTACAGCTTGTACTAAAAGGTCCATCAAATGATGGATGGTAAAGAAAGCATTGTCAAAAATGACAATGTTAATAAGCTTTACAGGATATAGGAAATTGGTGAAGGTCAGAGTAATATTAAGAAGAAAGAGAGGTAATTAGAAGGTCCTTCTCCAGCCATCTGTTTCCAGGCACTATTTTGGACATATGGATATCAACATACTAGTATTCTTGGCACAAATGGCTTGATGGAGAGTCAGTAACAACCTTTACATATGTAGACAGCAGATACTTCCCCTTTAGGGACTAGACTGGGAACCTCTTTAGTGAATGGACTTTCTCTTACATTAAAGAGTATATATATCTTGTTTCATAACCTAAAGAAGGCCTGCCCAAAATGAAGTGGTGAAAAAAAAAGAAAACATACTTAAGAACAAGATAAAGAAATAAAAGAAGTAACTGTCACTCTAATGAGATATGTACTTATAACTCCTCATTAGGCAGTAGATACAAACTTTAAGTATGAACCTGTCCACTTTCTAACTTCTAACTCAGAGAACATAAATTTATTTTTCCTTCTTTGTTTTATGTATTCCTTGAGTTTCTCATCTAGGTCTATTTTTAATACTCTTTTATCTAGGAGACCAAATACCTGCAAAAAGAGACTCTATGCCCCATAGTAACAAAGGAAAAGGAAAACAAATTTGCTAACAAATTGTTAATAAGTTACTCATCTAACAATAGCTTCAAAACAGCATAACAATTCTGTGACACAGTAGCCTTAGTTGTACACACTGTACTGACACTTAGTCAGCTTTCTCTAAAACAATAGTAGAGGTATTTCACCAGTGAGGCTTGCACACATGCATAGGAGAGTTTAATAGTAAAAAATCACACCACATGGTAATATACATAGATGCAAGAAGTATTTCAGAGAAAGCTCAAAAGTTTACATTCACATGTGGTAACCTTGTGAGACCAGATCCTTATATACCTGAGGAACATGATATAATATTTGTTTACTTGTCTCTCATTTGCATGTGGTTAGAATTCTCTTTTGCCACATGCTGACCCTCTTATACTCTAGTATAAGAATAATGGGTCTTATTTGTTCCTGTGAACTGTACCTCTGTTTGATTCTTCTGACAGTGTGAGAACCCATGGATGTGATGTCATGTCAAAGTAGCTGTTCAGTAAATATTGTTTAACAAATGAATAAACAATTTAATCTATAAGATTGCATCTATGTGTTCCATTTTTTTTTTTGTAGAAAATCCAGAAAATAAAGTGGAAAGCATCAATGTGTAAGGTTGTGGTGAAGTTTAATTCTGGAACACTTAATAATTGACTTCAATTAACTCTAGGACTAATAAAAGACACAATAAACAAAATATTAACCCACCAAGGCTGAGGACACTATTTCAAAGAAGTTATACATGCTTGTTAAATTTTGCGATATAGCTAAATGAAGAAATTGTTCTGGTCAGAATGAAAGTGAGTAGAAAATAGTTTTCATATTAGTACATGATGTTATACAGTCTAGAGGTAAACAAAAAATGCTTATGAAGCATTAAAGTTTATAGTAGCACACAACTTAGATTAGCCTTGCCCAAACCATGCTTAAAGACTTTCTTGCAGAAATTTTTCCAGAATAATAATTAAAATGTATGTATTTGTTATCATGAAATGACAGATTAAAGATTTTAAAGTTAGTTATTGCATCATCCTGAAAGGACACAATTCTATTCTTAGATCATTGTGCATGAATCAAGATGAGTGATTAAAAATATGAGCTCTCAAAAGATCTACCAGAACATTACATTTCTTTAAAAACTCTCCCTGAACTTATCTCCTTTGAATTATTGTGAGCAAATCATAACTGTGTAAACACCATTATGCTACAGAGAAGGAAAGTAGAAGGCTTGGGGAGATCTGCCCTTCTGTAGCATCATATTGGAAACTGTGGAAAGGTATATTTGAAAATACTTTTTCTAAAAATTATTACCATACTGATAATCCTTAACCTTCTAAAACAACAAAACTTTTTATTTAATGATTGGAATAAAGATACAAAATGCAAATACTCTATTTACTTCCAGTTAAAATAAAGTATATATCAGATGTGGCCCTTTCTGATTTAATTCTGATAAGAGAACAAAGGATGCAGAAGCATTTCAGTTCCACAAGTAAATTAAATATTGGAAAACGGACATTGTTGACTTCAAAGACAAATGTTAGCATCAGGTTTTATTTCAGCATAACCCTGATTAAACCTGAAGACAAAAATCATAAATTAAGATTGAAAACTAACTCTGTTGCAAAAGACCCTTTTTCCTAGGGATTTCCTAATTTTTTCCTCTCTCTCTATTATTTTTAATTTGTAGCATGCAAATGAATACACAATATTGTTATTGCTCTTCAAACAGAATTAAACTATTTGGCAGACATAAGAGATGTTTATGTTAAATAATGCGAATATTTTTTGAAATTAAAATCAACATGCAGAAACAATGTCCTATGTGTTTATTTGCTGAATTTATGAATAAATGAATGAACTAATGAATAAAAGAACAATAAAGAAGGCGCATATACAGTTTTGGTAATGTGCACAGTGTTTGCAGTTAGTCATAGAGAAAGAGGGGAATTCATTAGCACATAGAATTGGCAGACGCGAACCAAAAGTAAACATTGTTTGTTCTAAGGTTTCCTTGAGGCCAATTGTGATTTACACTGGCAAAATGTGCTTAACTTGTGCTAATATTTTTCCAGTTTCCAGTCTGTTTATAAATAATTTTCCATTTAACCCAATAAACTACATAGTGATTAAGAAAATGCCAAAGCTTAGGCATTTTGCTGAAGCCATTCATCAAAGATTACCTCTTATTCCTGATTGACAAGTTAATTCATCTTTTCTCAATTCTTATCTTCCTTGACCTTTTTATAAGAAGTGGCATTCATGACTAGCGCATGATTAAAAACCTCTCCTGTGGTGTCTGTCTCACTGTGTGGCCCTCTCCCTTTTCTCTTAGTGGCTCATCTCCTCTATGCTGCCTTCCTTGATGCACTGCTATACTTTCAGGCCTGCATCCTGGTCTCTTCACCTCTTTCTGCACCTCCCATTGGATCAAGATTTTTTTTTATCATAAATTCCTATAGATTAAAGGCTACATTTTATAGTCTGTTCATTTTTTGAACTCCTGACCTTCAATTTAACAATGGTATAACCATATCTTACTGGAAAGTGCTTAGGTGATTAGCATACATATTAAGCAATTTTTCATCACTATGACAAAATATTTGACACAAGGTGACTATAGAAATAATTTGGTAATTTTAGTTAACTAACAGTTTTATAGGCTAAAGGGCATGACACTGTGAGAACCGCATGGGGAATGAAAACACAGTGGTGAAAACATGTGCAAGAGGCAGAAATCACAAAGCCAGATAGGAAGCCAAAGAGGGGGGAGTTGAAAAAATTCTCTCTAGTGAAAATTAACCTAGTCTCTTTTTTGAGGGTCTGCCTCCAGTGGCCTCATGACTTTAGAATCACCTCCTAAGTAACTACTACTGCCTGTCCATGTTATCACACTAGGGACCTCAAATGAACCCATAAGATCAAATGTAGTCATGAGATGATCCATGTTCATAATTCAGTGTCTATTTCATAGAATGACTCCACAACATTTAGTTTGACAGGCTATATGTTCAGACAGAAGCCAAAGAAATCTGCTTAAAAAGGTGATATTTTATGTTTGATTCACTTTAATTCTTGGGACCAACAGGAAACAATTCTCAGTTGGAGAGAATAAATTAAACATGAAAGTTTTGAGAGTGATTTGATATACAATATAATTATGAAAATGTTACATTCTCACAATTCCAATGTTCAGCTCTCCATCTGTAACTGAAATCAGAGAATTTTATAAGAATAAAACTTGTAAGGGAAACTCCATGAATGACTTTAATGTCATCACATCAAAGCATCCATTGTACTTTATCTCATGATTTTAAGGTTTATCCAGTTATGTTCAGGGAAATACTAGTAAGAGAATAATCTGAAATTAAGAAAGTAATTGTAATGAGTAATTTTTCATGTATACAACTTCATACTAAAATGGTAATTATGATAAGAAAAGAACATCAAGATTAGTTGAGTTCTGCCTTTTTATTTATTAGAAGTGAAAACAGAATCCTGGTTGTTAAGTAATATGAACAGCAAACTGGATTCAAAGCAATTATCTTATGGAGGCAACGAAACTTTCTTCACTGTTAATATGGTGTAATTGAAAATCATACTATTTTAAACATATATTTACTATGTTTATTATAATACTATATTATTATAGATCATTCCAAACTCTGGCACTACATAGTTAATGGGAAATCACTTAATTATTACAATACCAAGTTTTCTTACCTGCAAATCAGAGATTATACACTTTGGCTATTTATTTCACAGGGTCGTCATGTTTAAGTGTGTGAGCGCAAGTGTGCATGTGCCACCGCTTACATGTGGAAGTCAGGGTGTAGCCCCTAGTGTCAGTCCTCGCCTTCCTCTTTGATGCAAGGTCTACTCTTGTCCCCTACTGCAAACTGCAGGCAAGTTGGTCTGTGAGCTTCTGGGATTCTCCTGTTTCCTCCTCCCCTCTTGTCATAGGAAGGTTGAGATTGCAGGAGCTCCTTACAACATCCAGCTTTACATGAATTCTGGGGATCCAAACTCAGGCCATTACACAGCATAGGAAGTACTTTTACCCACTGGTTTTTCTTCCCAGAATAGGGATTTTTGGTGGTGTGTGTGTGTATTTTATATGCTATTTCATTTTCTTCTTATATTAACCCTTGAAGTAGGCACTATTATCCAGTGTTATAAATGGAAAATGTGAGTGAAAAATGTTAAGCAACTCAAAGAGACAAAAGAATCTTCCTCTGGGTTACCTGGCAGGCAAGTAGAAGAACCAAGATTCAGACTACTTCTGCCAGGTACACTACTTATAATGTCGAGCTTGCCACAGAAAGAAACACCATCCCACACTTGTGATAGACTAGATGAAGGAACAAGATGTTGGATATGGAGACAGCACCTGATGGATTAGCATTGGAATGTGAATCCTACTGTGGCAATAAGACCTTCCAGTATACAATGCTGGATGAGTGAGTACACTCTGGAAGGAAAGTTGGTCACTCTTATGGTTTATTTATTGTACCACCTCAAATATTTATAATTTAAATATATTTTTCAGCCATTTTGGTGTCCAGCAGTCCAGCAACAACAAGAGGAAGAACGAAGATTCTTGATGGTAGGAATATTCAGTCTCTTGTGTGGAAAAATAGTTTGCTTCAAATCTGAACATTTCATAATTTTGTTTATTTATTTATTTATTTGAGAGCAACAAACAGAGGGAGGAAAAGGCTGAGAGAGAGACAGAGAGAGAATGGGCATGCCAGGGCCTCCAGTCACTGCAAATGAACTCCAGACATGTGCGCCCCCTTGTGCATCTAGCTAATGTGGGTCCTGGGGAATCAAGCCTCCAACCGAGGTCCTTAAGCTTCATAGGCAAGCACTTAACCACTAAGCCATCTCTCCAGTCCAAATCAGGGCATTTCTTTTATCAAAGCACATGGACTTCCAGGTGTGGAGGCACATGTCTATAATCCTAGCTAATCAGGTAGCTAGGCAGTAGTTTGGAAAGTTCTATGCAAGCTTGGCCAATTTAGCGAGGCCTTGCCTCAAGTTAATAATAATAGAAAGCTAATAATGGAGCTCAGTGGCAAAGCACTTGCCTAGCACACAAAGTGAAAGTAGCTAGAAATATATGGATTGACTTGTATGAGGTGTGTGTATGTGTGCATGCATACATTCACAGGCACTAGCAGAGATGGGCTCACATAGTGGAAAAGGAGTGGGTGAACTTCTTTCTCTCTGCTCTACTTAAAATACCCTCCAGAATGGCAGCTTGGATAAACACACTTTATTTTGGTATTCCTCATAGATTAAATGCTCTACAGTTCCTTGCTTCTCCTTATTTCAGTCAAATTAAAGCTTATTAAAATATTTATTAGCGAGCAAGAGAGAAAGGAAAAGAGGGAGAGAGAGAGAGAATGGGTGAGCCAGGGCCTCTAGCGACTGCAAATGAACTCCAGACACATGCAGCACCCTGTGCATCTGGCTTACATGGGTTGTGGGGAATCAAACCTTAAGCTTTGCAGGCAAGCACCTTAACCACTAAGCCATTTCTTTAGTTCCAAATTAAAGTTTTATCCAAACTAAACCACAAGAAATTGTGAAGATATGAGAGTGGGATGGGATGAAAGACAAATATTTCATGATTCTAAAAGTACAATTTTGGGACAAATAAAGTAAGAAAGGCATGAAAATTATGGGATAACCAATGCAGAACTGATCAGGGCCAGTAATTAGCAAATTTAAATTGAAAAAAAACTACAAGCAACTTTCAAACACTTCAGAGTTTTAAGACCTGCTTCACAATAGACCTAGCAATTTTTATTTAGTGTTTTTATTTTCATTTTTTGTTTTAACACAGCTATATAGTATTACCATGTGATAAGTCTAGGCACTTTATGAATATTGACTCATTTAATCCTGTGACAAAAGAATCTATGAGGTATCATTGTTAGTATATCATCTTGCAAGTGAGGGAATGGAGGTACAGAAAGTTAGATTTTATAATTAACAAGGGCAGACTGTGGATTGGGACCCTGGGAGTCTCTTTCCAGAATTCAGCATTAGCTGTGGATGATGGGACTTAGCCAGTTTTTAGAAATGCTTTGAAAACTAAGCAGAACAGTCTTTTCCCAGAAGATAATTTATCATGGTAGTTTACCTATCAATTGCAACTTAGCTGGACCTCTTCAAGAATATGACAAAACTTCAAATTCTAGCAAAATCCACAGATATATATGTATAATTTAAAAACATTTATATGATTTCACAGACCTGCTAGGCATGACTGAGTTTAGTTTGGTTGGGTCTCCTTAATCTCAGTTTCCTCTCAGCAGAAATAAAATAGTGAAACCACAATGATCTGCTTCTTAGCTACCCATTATCTGGGCAGGAAAGCTGATATATAGTTATTGCAGATTTCTATTACATTTAAGATTGCTCAACTCATTCAAAAGTCCTGGTTCAAAATTTACCTTGTATGTTTGTATCCAGAAGTAAGTATACAAAGAAAAAAATGAAATTGACTAAAGCCTTTGCTTTTGCATAGTCCAAAGTATTTGAAATGATTTGTGTAGAAGGGTTGGTGGCATTTAGCTTTTCTTAATACCCAGTGCCAAGAATAACATCTTGTTCAGTTTTGTTGGTCTACGATTGATCTCAGTTATCCCTATATCACTTCATTGGAGCATAACTGGTTATCTGCTCATGCAATGCTGTCCTTACAATGATGAACCTTACCCTCAAAACAATAAGCCACAATGATGAACCTTACCTTCTCCTACTTTGAGCTGTTTCTGGTCAAGTGTTTTGTCTCAGTAAGGTGAAGGTAATTGCTGCACTCAGTGACTCTTTACCTTATGTCTTTTGGAGATCAAGTCATTCATTGAACCTAGAGCCAGATTCACTGGCCAGTGCAGTAAGAGAAGAGATATTCCTCTCTTCTCCTTCCTAGAACTGATATTTTTTATATGGGTACCAGGGATATGAATTCAGTTCTCAATGCTTATGCAACAAGCACTTTACCCATTGAGCAATCTGCCCAGAACCCCTTTCTTCATATATATATGTGGTGTATGTGCATAGATGTGTGTGGGCACATGTATGTATGCTGGTGAGCATGCACATGTGTGTGTGTGTGTGTGTGTGTGTGTGTGTAGGCCAGAGGTTAACTTTGCATGTCTTGCTCACTCTCCACTTTATTGAGACAAGGCATCTTACTGAACTCAGTTTACAGATTTGTGTAGTCTAGATAGTCAGTCTACCCTGGGAACAACCTGTCTCTGCCTCCCATGACAAGTCCTATAGCTACTGAGACATTCTCTCCAAAATTTTATTTGTTACTCTGGAAGTCTGCTTAGTATATTGTTTAAAATAAATAATGACAGAATTTGATTTTAAGGAAAATAAAAGTAATATAATTTAAAAAACTAAAAGACTGAAAATGTCAACTACTATGTGAAAATTACACCCACATAAATGTTTAGTCCATCAAATTGGGAGTGTTAAAGTATCATAGAAAAACAGAGGTTATAGCACTTAAAAAATTGCTTGTTTTATTTTTAATAACTTGGCAGATATAATTTATTAGTAGAAAATGAGGAAATTTTGATTTTTTTATTCAGACATGAACTACAAACTTCTTTACTTTTTCAACATTTCCACCATAATTGTATGTAAAACCAGCTCCCCCTAGTGATGATAATCATCATGTTTTCACCAAGAAATCAAGATGCTTTTTAAGACTATACACACATAAATCTTTTGGAACTGCATTACAAATATATATATGAATAACTCTTTTTAGAAATGTGACCAGAAGCTAGTTTTTGAGGCTTTTTTGTTTGTTGGTTGGTTTTGTTTTCCTAGGTAGAGTCTTGCTGTAGCCCAGGGTGACCTGCAATTCTCTATGTAGACTTAGGATGGCCTAGAATTAATAGCAATCCTTCTAACTCAACCTCCCAAGTGCTGGGATTAAAGGTGTGTGCTACCATGTTCACATAGAAGCTAATTTTTTATGAAATACATTTAATTGTTTATATCCAAAAACAGTACATCTGAGATCAACTTTTATTATGAAGGGAAACATTCTAACCTAATAGCTTCCCCAATCAACTTTTATTATAGAGGAAACAATTCTAGGTTTCCCAAAGCATCTTTACCAATTATTTTTACTATAATACTACTTTAAAACATGGGAATATGTGAAGTATCTAGGGTGCTAACATTCAACCTATTCTCTTCTGCTTGGAAAAAGTGAGCCCAGAAAAATTAATTGACTATACTATGTTTAATATAAAAGCAGTTTGCAGTATTTTTTAACCCAGTCAAGGAGTTCAAGAATTAATGGAAAGATGAATTGTGTAAATGCCAGTTTTGATAGAGATATGCTTTAGTCAGCATGTTAACCCCAATTGTGTTCTTTGCTATCACTAAGGATGGAAACTTTAAATATATGGCTTCAGCAATCAGAACATCAGACAGCTGCTGAAGATTAGATTCCTCTTAGTACTGCTGAATTTGGGCTAAGTAGAGCAGCTGTTGGTGCCCTTTTCAGTAGAGGACTGAGTAGCAAATTTTTTAGCCTTAAAGTCATATGGTTTCTGTTGCAACTACTCAGGTCTAGCCTTATAGCTCAACAACAGACATAAACAATACATAATGGAAGAAAGTGATGGTTAAAACATAAATTTTAAAAGATGATAAAAATGTATTAAGGGTTTTATTTTATTCAGAGAAAAAGACAGGCAAATGTCACTTGATGGCAAAAGTCATCAAATACCAATGTATATAAATAGTAGGAGTTTAAATGCAGATGGAAGCACAACTCTATTTTGCATAAATGTATAAGTCAATTACATTATGCTTGATAGGCAGAGTAACTATATCATGTAACTTGACTTAATTAACATTTATACAACAATCCACACAAACAAAGCAGAACACATTCTTTATAAATGCACAAAGAACATTTACCAAAGCAGTATACACTGAGTCATTTCAACAAACTCAGTAACTCGAATTCTTTTTGTTGTTGTTGCTTTGAAGCATGGTTTCACTCTAGAATAGGCTGACCTGGAACTCACTCTAAGACCCAGACTGGCTTCGAACTCAGAGAAACCCTCTTACATCAGCCACCTCAGTGTTGGGATAAAAGACATAAGCCACAGGACTAGACCTGTAGTTCTTATCTAATGCAAAATATTAAATGCATACGTGACACATTTGTTAGTCATAATGAAAAATAAAAATTAATAAAAATATATCTTAATCTTCAAATATGACCACATGTTTCCAAATAATACATGAGAAGTCACAAAGGAAATCAGAGAGGGGTTTGGTGATGGAAAGCTTATTTAGTAATAGCTATATAGATTATACACATTTATTAAGACATTAAATTGTACTAATTTTGTTATATTTAAATTATATCTGTATAAAGTTGATATTTAAAATGCAGATGGAAAAGGGTAAGGAATAATACTGAGGGAAGGAAGAGTCTCAGAAATGAGGAGGACAGAAGGCTGGGGAGAGTCATGGGGAAGGAAGATCTACAGGAGGAAGGCAAGTATGAAAGTACCATGATGAATTCCATTCCTTAGTATGTTAATTCATAAAGCTAATAGAAATGCTGATAGAGGAAGACAGACAAGATTTATATAGCTATTGCTTATTTCAAGTTGGCATGTAAGAGGAAAATATAGTATACTTCCGTTTGGACAGGGAGTGAGACTGCACCATAAAATGTCATGATCTTCACCCAGTGACAGAGCTCCTCTAACAAGGTTCCACCTCCCAAAGGTTCCATAACCTTTCCAAACAAAGTCTCCAGCCAGGGAACAAGTATTCAAACACAGAAGCCTATGGAGGACATCTTATATTCAAACCACAGCATTGTTTCTTTTCATACCATTAGCTGAAATTAGCCAGTAATAACATATTGTTAGATTGTGTGCTTGGCAAAAGAGGACCAAGACAGACAGATTCTTGGATCTTAGACTTTATTGTAATAGAGATAGGGAGAACAAGAGGAGAGAGAGAGAGAGAGAGAGAGAGAGAGAGAGAGAGAGAGAGAGAGAGAGAGAGAGAGAGAAAATAGAATTGTACATATTTGAGAATCAGGAGAAAGAGAGTGTGAACCAGGGAATAGGTTTTATATGAAAAGGAGAGAGATTGCCCTGTGAGGGTGGAAACTTTGATGGTGTGCAGAAATGTGGATTGAGAGAAGATGACCTTCTCTCCTCTTATCACAGAGGTATACTTAATTACCATACCAGGAGGCAGTCCCAGAGTCTCAGGGTTAACAGACCAGATGGTAGGGGAGAGAGAGAGAGAGATGAATAGGTAGAGGACTCAGAGACTTTAACACATACTACAACTTACATACCACACTTTCTTGATACTTTCTCTGCCAAATAAGTTAGCAGAATACTTTTGAATATAGCTTTACTCAGCTCTTCAGGACACAAGCAAATCATAGACAGGTTCTTTGTCATTATGTAATATGAATGGCTCTTGGGTATGTCTAGTAGTCTCTATTCCCTTCAGAATCTTGAAAAACCATCATCTCTGCTGCCCACATTTCTATTGACATTCTGGCCTTCTAAACTCACACTGGAATTTCTCATTAAAAAGTAATTCGTAACCCATTTCCAAGCCTTTTCTAGTCTGAAACTCTAAATTTTTCCACATTCTTCCTACGAACTACAGTCAGGTTTACTATAGCAGTGGCCCTAATTCTCAGGTTCCATTTGTCTGTATTAGTCATTATTGCATTGGTATGAAATGCAAAAGCAGTGTGAGGGAGGAAAGACATATTTTGGCTCATGGTTTCAGAAAAATTCCATTCATTATGATGGAGCAGACATACCAGCAGGACTCACTCCACCCATGGTGTTGGAAACATGGGTTGGTAGCTGTTCACATTGCAACTCATCAGAGAGCAGAAAGAGCAGATTGAAACCAGGGGTAAGTAGAACTTGCAAGAACTCACCTTTAGTGACCTATTTCTGCTGGCTGGGTTCTGCTAGATTCACCTCCTAACCAGCAGAAGCAGGGGGAGGGGCAATCATTCAAAACATGAGCCTGTGCGAGACATTTCAGAACCAAACCATAATATTACATAGCAGCCTCACTGGTGTGACTTAGGGCCTAAATCTAATTTCATCTAAACACACTTACTTTTCAAATGGTTGACCTTCAAATACAATCTCTTTGGTGGTTAGAGCTTTATCACATAAATTCTGAGTGAAACACTCAGTCAATAGTAAGTGGCAAGATGAGGAGATAGGAATTGTCTGTAAAAATTATATACACATATGAAAACCATAAACTGAATAGCTTAATGTATATTAGAAAATTGATAAAATAAGTGAAAGGCCTGGAGAGAAGGCTTAGCAATTAAACACTTGCCTGTGAAGCCTTAGGACCCTGGTTCAAGGCTCAATTTCCCAGGTCCCATGTAAGCACAAGGGGCACATGCATCTGGAGTTAGTTTGCGGTGGCTGGAGACCCTGGTGCACCCATTCTCTGTCTATCTGCCTCTTTCTCTCTCTGTCAGTTGCTCTCAAATAAATACATAAAAATAAACAAAAAACGAGGGAAAAGCAGTAAGGATAAAAAGAAACATTTATGAAAGATACAATATGCTTTTCTCCCCTCTCTTTTTAAAGACAGTATTGCTTTGTAAACCAGGCTAGTCTGGTTCTCCTGCCTTCTCCCCCCAAGCACTGGGATTACAGGTGCACACTACCGTGAGAGTTGCTTAGCAACTGATAAGATGCCCTGGTGAGCAGCAGTGAAAAGTGCTTTTTAAAGATTGAAGAGCTTTGAGCATTTTAATTGCTGATGGAATAGCAGAGAGAAGTTGATGTTAAAAGAGAGGTAGAAGATAGATCATGTTAAAGGTTCCTGGAACATTGGAAGAGGGTTGGTCCATGTAATTATCATCAATTAATTTGTTTCAAATGCTATATTTTATCATGTAAAAGCATCCATTGAAACTCAGACAGTTGATCTTTAGAGTCTCTCACAGCCTGTTTTACCAATTGTGTGTAACTTGTTTCGTGAATCTTTAAATTTTCCAATAGTAAACAGCTGAATATACAAACAATTTTATAAATTTTGACAATTTATGAATTTAAAACACGTATTGCTCAAAAGAGTTCAGACAAAGGATAGAATCAATACTTGTATACAAGACAAATTGTTTTGTCCCAAATTGCCATAAAATCCACCTATTCCATGTAGCTCTCACCCAAGGATCCAATGACCTTGGCAGCCAGGAGGCCCAGGTTCCCACTCAGATATGAGGCCAGCTTCTGTTCACAGCATCAGTGGCTGCAGTCATTGATCATCATAGTTTTAGAATCACCACCAAAATACTTTCCATTGTTGAGTTCCTTCATTACTTCTTTGAACATCTTCATTGCAAAAGCTTTCACATACCATTAAATCCACACACTTAGTATACCATTCAATGGTTTTCATATATTTGAAGAATTATACAACAATCATCACAATTTTTTACTTTAAAATAGTCTCAAAATCCTCCAAAAAGTTTGTACCCATTAGAAGTCACTCCTCACTCCTGTTCATCAGAGACCTCAGTAGCCGTGATTCTATTCTGTCTCTACATATTTGTGTCTTTAATTCAGTATGACATTTTCAGGTTCATTTATGCAGTAGTGAGTTTTAGTACTTCAAAATTTTCATTTCAAAATAGCATTTCATTTCAAGGATAGACTATTAATTTAGGGCTAGAGAGATAGCTCTGCAGATAAGAGTGTTTCTTTTGCAAGCATGAGGGTCTGAGGGGACCCAAGATTTCAAATCTCCGCAACAGCTTGGTATATAACCACATGTGCCTGTAAAGATAAACATGTAAGGGTGCAGAGACCTGGGAACCACTGGAGCTGTTGAGAGAAAAAAACAAACAAACAAACAATTGTTAGTTTGGGAAATAAGTAAGATTTCCCAAGAGACTCTGGCCTAAATAAGAACAAGTAGAAAAGTCATGGAACAGGACAACTGCTTTGGCCACCCCAGGCAAGCATATAGGGTGGGTACATACAAATACACACACACACACAGGAGCAAAAGTAAATAATAAAAATGGAAAAGGACTTAACTTGGACAAATGGTAAGTCTGTATTGATCATTTAGAGGAGCTGCCAAACTGTGCTCCAAAGTGACTGCACTATTTGCCAGTCACATCTGTTGTACATTGGGATTACAGTTGCTCCTTATCCTCAACACTTATCTGAGATATTATAGTGGGTGTGGAATGTTATCCCATTGTGGCTTAGACTTACATTTCCTTATGAATTAAGATGTCAGGCCTATTTTCATGTGCCTATTGGCCAATTACATATAATCATTGAAGAAATTTCTGTTTGAAATTTTTCTCATTTAAAATTGGGTCATTTCAGGCTGGAGAGATGGCTTAGCGGTTAAGCGCTTGGCTGTGAAGCCTAAGGACCCCGGTTCGAGGCTCGGTTCCCCAGGTCCCACGTTAGCCAGATGCACAAGGGGGCGCACGTCTGGAGTTTGTTTGCAGAGGCTGGAAGCCCTGGCGCGCCCATTCTCTCTCTCTCCCTCTATCTGTCTTTCTCTCTGTGACTGTCGCTCTCAAATAAAAAATATTAAAATTGGATCATTTCTCTTTTTACTCTTAATATCTATACATATATGTTCTGAATCCAAGACTTTTCTTTTTTTTTCTTTTTTCTTTTTTTTGTTTTTTGGGTTTTTTTGAGGTAGGGTCTCACTCTAGTCCAGGCTGACCTGGAATTCACTCTGTATTCTCAGGGTGGCCTCAAACTCATGGCGATCCTCCCACCTCTGCCTCCTGAGTGCTGGGATTAAAAGTGTGTGCCACCACGCCCGGCCCTGAGTACAAGACTCTTAAGTAACTTGCAAATACTTGCTGTCATTTTATGGGTTGTATTTTCATATTCCTGATGTTCTTAGAAGCACAAAAGACTTTAATACAGATAAAGTTCAATTTACCTAGAATTATTTTTTTGTCACTTGTATTTTAGGTGACATACCTAGGAAACAATTACCTAACTCAAATTCACAAAAATTGACTCCAGTGTTTTATTCTAAGGGTTGTGAGGTTTTAGCCTTTACAATTAAGTCCATGATGTATGTTGACATGAATTTTACAATAGATGTTAAGTAGGAGGTCCATGTTCATTCTGTTAGAAATAGCTATTCAGTGTTCAAGGACTGCTTAAAAGCTCATTTTTCATATTCAGTTATCTCCATAGCCTCATAAAATAATTGACAATAGATACAAAATGCTAAATTGCTAGAAATTAACAACAAAAGGCCCACCAAGAATCCCATTGGCTCCTGGAAACTGAACATCAGACTTTTAAACAATAAATGGATAGTGGACGAAATAAAAAATGAAATTGAAAAATTTCTAGAAATGAATGATGATGAGAACACATCGTACCAAAACGTATGGGCCACAATGAAGTTGGTCCTCAGGGGAAAATTCCTAGCACTAAATGCCTTCATAACAAAGACAGAGAGATCCCAAATCAATAACCTAACCATCTACCTAAAGGCACTGGAAAAGCAAGAAAAATCCAACCCAAAAAGCTCCAGAAGGAAAGAACTAATAAAGATCAGAGTAGAAATAAATGAAGTGGAAACTAGGAAAACAATTAAGAAAATTGACAAAACAAAGATTTGGTTCATTGAAAAAATAAACAAGATTGACAAACCCCTGGCCAATTTGATCAAGCAAAAAATGAGATGCTTCAAATTAACAAAATGAAAAAGTAGAGGTGACAGCAGACAAAAGTGAAATTGGGAGAATCATCAGGACTTATTTCAAAAACCTCTACTCCACAAAATTGGATAATGTGAAAGAGATGGACAAATTCCTGGACACATACCATCTATCAAAGATAACTCAGAGCAGATTAATCTCCTAAACAAACCTATCACACTCAATGAGATTGAAAAAGTAATAAAAACCCTCCCCCAAAAGAAGAGTCCAATACCAGATATGGCTTTTCAGCTGAATTCTATCAAACCTTCATGGAAGAACTCAAACCAATCTTCCTCAAACTGTGCCACACAATTGGAGAACAGAGAAAGTTACCCAACTCCTTCTATGAAGCTAGTATCACCCTATTTCCAAAACCAGGCAGAGATGCCACAAGAAAAGAAAACTACCAGCCTATTTCCCTGATGAACTTAGGTGCAAAGATCCTGAACAAAATCTTTGCAAACTGAATCCAATAACACATCAAAAGCATTATCTACCTTGTTCACGTGGGATTCATCCTAGGAACACAGGGGTGGTTCAACATATGGAAATATGTCAATGTAATACACCACATAAACAAGGTTAAACACAAAAACCACAGGATCATTTTGATAGATGCAGAAAAGGCCTTTGACAAAATACAGTATCACTTCATGATCAAAACATTGTTGAGAATTGGCATGGTTGGTTCATATCTTAACATAATAAAGGCAATATCCAAAGCTCCTAAGGCCCAAATAATACTTAATGGAGACAGACTGGAAGAATTCCCATTGAGATCAGGAACAAAACAGGGTTGTCCACTCTCACCTCTGCCCTTCAATATAGTACTGGAAGTCCTAGCTTAAGCAATAAGACACAGGAAAGAAATAAAAGGGATACAATTTGGAAAGGAAGAAGTTAAGTTAGCTCTATTATCTGCTGACATGATTGTATATATGAGACCCAAGAGACTCCATCCCAAAACTCCTGAAGGTGATTAACTCCTATAGCAAAGTAGCAGGATGCAAAATCAATGCACAAAAATCAGTAGCCTTTCTTTATGCAATGACAAAGATACAGAGAAAGAAATAAGGGACAAGGTCCCATTTTCAATAGCAACAACAAAACAATAAAATACCTCAGAATAATGTTAACCAAGGAAGTGAAAGATCTATGCATCAAAAACACTCAAAAAAGAAATTGAGGAGGACTTGAGCAATTGGAAAGACCTCCCATGCTCCTGGATAGGCAGAATTAACATTGTGAAGATGGTAATCCTACCAAAGGAAATATACAGATTTAATACCATTCCAATTAAAACCCCAACATTGTTCTTCACAGAGATAGAAAAAATGATCTCAAATTTCATATGGAAAGGCAGAAGGCCTAGGATACCCAAGCATATCCTCAGCAAAAGAAATACCTCTGGAGGCATCACCATACCTGATCTAAAGCTATATTACAAAGCCATAGTAATAAAAACAGCATGGTACTGGCATAAAAACAGAAGTATAGACCAATGGAATAGAATTGAGGACCCAGACTTTGGGTCAAGCAACTATAGCTATTGGATATTTGACAAAGGGCCTAACAATACAGGCTGGAAAAAAGACAGAATCTTCAACAAATGGTGCTGGACAAACTGGATAACCATATGCAGGAAATTGAAACATGATCCACACATCTTGCCATGCACTACACTCAACTCCAAATTCATCAAATACCTCAATATAAGACCAGAAACTTGGCTACTACTGGAAGAAAATATAGGAAGAAGTTTCCATGATATAGGAATGGAAAAAGACTTCCTGAACAAAATCCCAGTATCTCATGACCTTAAACAGTCACTCAATCAATGGGATCACATGAAGCTGAAGTGTTTCTTTACAAACAAGCATACAATAAGCAAAGTCAGTAGACTACCCACAGAATGGGAGAAAATATTTGCTGATTATTCAAATGACAGAGGCCTAATCTCAAATATCTACAAAGAACTTAAAAACCTAAACAATAAAACATCAAACAACCCACTCACAAAATGGGGCAAAGAGCTAGACAGGCAGTTCACAGAGGAAGAAATACAAATGGCAAACACACACTTAAGAAAAATGTTCATCATCCCTAATCATCAGGGAAATGCAAATTAAGACAACTATGAGATTCCACCTTACCCCAGTAAGGATAGGAAACATGAAAAAATCAAATGAAAATAAATGCTAGTGAGGAAGTGGAGAATTAGGAACCCTCATCTACTCTTGGTGGGAATGTAAGATGGTACAACCACTTTGGAAAGCAATATGGAGACTCCTGAAAAAGCTGACTATAGAGTTACCAACAGACCCAGTTATTCCCTTACTTGGCGTGTACCCTTAAACTTTAAACCACAGTCCAGAGAGATTTGCTGAACCATGTTTATAGCAGCTCAATTCATAATAGCTAAGAGCTGGAATCAACCCAGATGACCATCACTAGAAGAATGGATAAGTAAGATGTGGTATATCTACACAATGAAATTCTACAACAGCAGTAAGAAAAAATGACACAATGAAATTTGAGGAAAAATGGTTGAACCTGGAACAGATCATTCTCAGTGAACATGCCCAATCACAGAAAGATAATCACTGCATAATATCACTCATATACAGCACCTAACCTGAATCTACCCATGAGGCTGACATACCCAGCAAGCATCTTGAGGAATAAACAATAGGATGGCTGGAGAGGGAGGAGAGGGTAAGGAAGGGGGTGGGAGACACAAATCTAGACCCAAACGACAATGGTACCATAAAATTCTATACCCTAAAAGGCAGACCAAATAGTTGAACCTTCACCAGGCCCTTGAGGGAACACATGAGCCACAAGACACTGGAGAGGGTATGATGAAGACTGATTTTAATCTTCTACAGCTCCTCTCTTTCTCCCTTTCCCTCCCTCTCTTTCTCTCTCCCTCCCTCCCTCCCTCCTTCCCTCTCTCTCTCTCTCTCCTCTCTAACTCTTTTACATTAGTTATCTTTTTTCTTCCTTTTCTTAGTGAGCACTGACCTGTAATTCCCAGTACCAGCATGTGACTATCATCCACAATGAGATTTTGATCAGAGAGACCTACAAAGTTTCCTAAAAGAAAGGCAGATTTCTGTCAGAGTACTTGATGACCCAACAAAATTAATGCTAAGACCCTACTGATGAAGACACCATATGCAATTGACATGTAAAATGGAATGACATGGCTAGAAGCTGGAAGAGAATCAGTCCCCAGACAGTCAGCACATCTAGTGCCAGAAGGTGAGGTAAGAGTCAGAAAGGGGCTATTTTCAAGGACACTGATGCTTCAAAGTACTTATGTCTGCTGTTATGAAGAGAGGCCAATCCTAAAGTTTTACTATGTGATGTTCCTAATGGTTTCCAGCTTGGCAAACTTCCCAGAAATAAAGTTTTGTTTATAATGGGATTTACTTTTCTTTAGCTAATGGAGGAAGGGTCAATTCAATAAAAAATGCAAGTAAATGGAATTTATTGGAAGGTGGTACAGAATCAGGTGACAAGTGAACTTTGCAAAATTAGAAATATGAATATTTGGAAAATCTTCAAAATTACACATAGTTAAAAGCTATGGCTTAAGAGAAAAGAATTAAATTAAATTTAATTAATTTAATTTAATTAAAAAAGAATTAAAAGAAGAGACTGAGGTAGTGTAACTCTTCTGGCTGAACAGGACAGAGAGTGAGCATATGTGGCAGAAAGAAGGGAAAAGAAATTCCTTTTCAAATTTCTGTTTTCCTTTAATGTGAAGTTTCCACTTCACAGGTCACATGGTGAGAACCAGGTGTGGTAAGAAAGAGGAGTCAGAGTGTCTGAAATAGACAAGTAGAGTACAAGAAACAAGACTTGATGTGTAACTGGTGAAATTTCCAATACTAAGAGCTGAGACTGGTTTTGTGTCCCATATAAACATCCTTGTGTGATGGTTCCAATTTCCATTATTCTGTACTCATAAAAAATGGGTATAGATACAATGTGGGATGAATGAGATAAGAGGTTTGACATGCTTGTAAGCACAGTAGAAATAATGTATAACTGACTAAAGTTTTAGGGCACAGAAAAATATAGGATAGGAGAAAAATGCCAATGAGTCACTGGTGAAAATGGAACAGAACTGGCATAGAGGAAGTAAAACTCTCCAGCTTAAAAGACAGAACAAATGGTTGGACCTTCACCAGACCCTTAGAGTGACCACTTGAATAACAAGGCCCTGGAGAGGGTACAATGAAAACTCACCTTAATCTTCTCCTATTTCTGTTTCTCTCTCTCTCTGTCTCTCTCTCTCTGTTTCACTCACTCACTCTGTCTCTCCCTCTTTTCTATCTCTTTTATATAACTTATCTTTTTCTTCCTTCTCTTCTGGGGCACTGTCCTGTAACTCCCAGTGCCAGCAGGTGGCTATCATTCACAGTGAGTGAGCTTTTGATCAGAGAGACCTACAAGGTTTCCCAAAAGAAGACAGATTTCTGCCAGAGTACTTGATGGCCCACCAAAGGTTAGTGGTAAGACCCTACTGCTGAAGACACCATATGCTGTTGGCATGCAACATGGAGTGACATGGCTGGAAGCTGGAAGAGAGTCCATCCCCAGACAGTCAGCACATCTAGTGCCAGAAGGTGATACATGGGTGAATAGGGGAAGATGACCAATATCTGTCCAAGCAACTCATGGTCTAACCTACTTAGCAGCAAAGAACCTGATGTGATGCTCACACAAGTGCAATAATGATGCACAGCCATGGTGGGAAACCAGCTGCTCTTGATTTGGCTAACTGATCCCCTCAGTGGAATGGGACCCATAGCTGGAGCTGGGAAACAAGTCAGAACCATATCCAAACATGAGCTCGCTCTTCATTAACAAGCTACCACCAATTGTGGGCTAGTAGAGGGCCTACACCTATTAAATTCTCTATAAAAAAATAAGGGTTATCCCATTTGTCTGGTGCTAACTTTACTCTCCATTGGAGAATCTGCTTCTCTTTTTCAGATAGACACAGATCCTAAGGTGAGAACCACCCCATCGTACCTCAAAAGGGCCTCAGCTGAAACTAAGAATAATTGGCAAAACAAGCAAGGGTGCTGTATTCTTGGTGAACCAGGTACCAGCACAAGGGTGAAGGAGATCAACACAGAAAACAATCAAGTCCTACCAAATCAGATATTCAGAGACCCAGAGGCCCCCAACACCTAATCACTGAAGCAGACCAAAAATGAATCCAACCTGGCTTAGGGAAATTTTGTGGAAGAGGGGGCAGAAAGAATGTCAGAGCCACATGTTGGGTCATGATATGCAGAGACACTTCTCCTACCCATAACTATATAACCCATATACCTCAACAAGAAGGGACCAGGAGGAAGGGGTAGGACACGGATGAGCCTAACAATGGTACCAACTTGACTGTATTCACTGAGTACAAAACTAATTAATAAAAAAATAAATTAAATTAAAAAAATAAAGTTACATTAAAAATATTCTTTCTAACTCCTTTGGTACTCCTATTACATATATGTTGGTGAACTTGGTGTCTCAAATTTTACTGAATCTTTTTTTCCTCAGTTTTTTCCCCCTTTCTGTTTTCCAGATTGCCTAATTTCTTTGGTCTACCATTCAAGTCAATAATTATGTTTTTCTTTCTTCTGTAATCTACTTTTCATCATCTTTAATTACTATTTCATTTTAGCTTTTATAAGTTGCATCTCCATAAAAACTGAGTTCATGCCACAGGCATGACAAACACAGGATTTTCCAAATCCTAAATGTGTTAATATTGGATACTGCAGAGCCATTACAAAACAGCTTTTGCACAACACTCTCATCCTCCTGAAGGAAAAATGAGGGAATTTTCTCAAAATCCTGGGAGAAAAGGAGTATATGCATTGAAGTGTTCAGAGAGCTGGGGAAGAGAAGCAAATACTGAGTGGGGAAATCAACCAAAACCAAGTGTGTATGAAAATGCCAGAAGGAAGCCTGTTACTTTGGATGTTAATGGCCTTGGAAGATCACTCAGTGGTTAAGACACTTGCCTGCAAAGTCTAACAATCCAGGTTCAATTTCCCAGTACCCACATAAATCCAGGTGCACAAAGTTTTGCAAGCATCTGGAGTATGTTTGCAGCAGCTAGAGGCTTTGACATGCCCATTCTCTCTGTCTCTTTCTCTCTGTCTCTCTCTCTCTCTGCTTGCAAGTAAATAGAAAAATAATATTAATTTTTTATACATGATCTTGAATTTTTCTTTCTAATTTTATGTTCCTTCCTAAAAGTTGCTGTTTTCTGTGGAGAAATCCAAAATTCTGTGGGTGTCAAGGCTTAGAAAAAAAAATAAATGGTCTATAGATGTGTCTTTTTCCTCCTAGTATTCTGTAAAGATATGATAATAAGAGCTTAGTTTTGACTGGATAGCTCAGCTTTTGGATGCAAGGAATAACATTGTTTTCCCTCATATCCTAACTTACATATCAGAAAGAAGTCCCCATTATATTGAACTTCTGGTGTGAACTGTTCACCCTTGGCTGTTTTTCCTTGCCTTTTCACTTAGGTCATGGATAGTAGAGCTTCATTTTCTGTTTTTTTGCTCATTTTCACAAATTCTGTCCATAGGTTTTAATATTACAACTGGTAATAAGTATTATGATAAGGACTTGGAATATCATCATTGGAGCAAGATCATTCTTCTCAGGCTGCACACAAATGAAGATATAGCAAAGAAAGTGACCTGCCTAAGGCCACTGTCTTTACCACCTGGTCCAGCACTCTGTTTAACACAGTATAGTGTCTATTCAAATCCTGCTATAGTTACAAGCTTTTCCTGTGTAATTCAGTATTATTTTCCTGTATCCCACATCTATGAGAAAAGATCACTTTTTTCTTTAAAGTTTTGCTTCAAATAGTTCTTTTCTCAACTTGGATGAGTTTGCCAGATTTCACATCTCAACACATTACTGGAGTTATTGACCCTCTGGGAACAGATGATTATATTACAAATGTGTTCATACAACTTCAATTATGTGAAAACATCACAGAGGCATTACAAATGTTATTTTGGATAGCTAATCTAATTAGTTTCTTTTTATAAACTACTGAGACTCAGATAAAAATGATTAAATGCATAGTATTTTTAAAAGGTGTGAGAAAGCCTAATCCTTTTTGTCAGGGTAACCTCATTTTCTCATTAATCTTTTCAGAGAAAAACTATTATCTTTTATCACCATTTTATTTACTTGATAATGTTGAATTACCTAGTACTATGTGTTTTTATTGCTCAGCAATAAAGCCACTTATTTGAATTCAATGTTTTCACTGTAGAAAAGTAAAAAGAAATTTAATTTTAAATAATACACATAGGCATATAATGACATGTAAAACATAGTATATTAAGCTATAATAACTTATTCAGGAAAATTATAATTTTGGAGATTCAAGGTAATTTTATAATAATCGAGTGAAGAAATTTTTGTTGCAGTGAATTAAAATTCAATGTTAAAATTAAATTAGATATTATAGCAACTCTGGCATTACAGTTTACATTACATATATTTCTATAAAATCCCATGTATCAGTTCATTTTTTAAATGAATTGATTCAGCTTAAGCCATCAAGGTATCACAAATAGAAATTAGTTGCAACTAAAAATCTACTGGAATAATTTACTTCCATTGCTCACAATGTTAAGTAGTACTTTACTACATTCTTAAAATATATCAAACCTTAATCATTAACTTTAAAACACTAACCTTTCAATTAAGGAAGCAAAAATATTCCTTACATTTTTAAGTAAGCATGGTTTTACCAGATCATGTTGTAAATAAAAATAAAGTTTGTATTGAAAAGAGGTCTTCTTTTCCTTTTACTCCTCCTCCTTTGCCAATGCTATTTAAATTCCATCCTAGATTGATTAAGGTTTGAGTTTTTTTTTTTGTTTCTTTTTAACTCAATTATAGTAATGCACATGATGGGTGAAATTGAGGAAAACAAAATTAAGAAATAAAAGAATTCCCAGAAATTATAGCTTTACTTTAGAATACAAATCTCCAATTCAATTTTCCCATCTGCATTATAGAAATTTTCTTTATGTTTCCAGCCCTTTCTTTTCCTCTCCCTTCTTTCTATTTTACATGTAAACATACCTTTTTAATTTGCTAAAATATAAAAACTTACATAGCAATCCAACTCTACTCCATTGAACATGGTGAACCCATTTACAATCTGGAGAGACATAAAATTAGAAAGTTCATGGACAAATAAGGTTGAATCCCTGTTTTAATAAAGCTATAAAATAACATTGTTTGGACTCAGTGGTTAAGGCACTTGCCTGGAAAGCCTAACAACCCAGGTTTGATTCTCCAGTACCCATATAAAGCTAGATGAACAAGGTGGTACTTGCATCTGGAGTTCGTTAGCAATGGCACTTTGCCCTAGTCCTGCTCATTCTCTCTCTCTCTCTCTCTCTCTTCCTCTCTCTCTCTCTCTCTCTCTCTCTCTCTCTCTCTCTCTCTCTCTCTCTCTGCATGTGAATAAATAAATATTAAAAACAGCACTCTTGGGGCTGGAGAGGTGGCCTGGTAGTTAAAGGTACTTGCTTGCAAAGCATGATAGCATGGGTTTGATTTCCTAGTACCCACAGAAAGCCAGATGCACAAATTGGTACGTGTTTGGAGTTCATTTTCAGTGACAGGAGAACCTGGAATGCCCAAACTCACTCTCTTTCTTTCTGTCTCTTTCTCAAAAAAATAAATAAAACTATTTAAAAACAACACTTCTTAAATTATAGCAACTGTTAATGGTAATGTGAAAGTCCACAGGAGAATTTTACAGGTAATTGTAAATGGCATCTTCCAATTATTTAGAAGTAATTCTTGACTGTCATGCAGTCATCTGCTATGAAATAAAGAGTAAAATAATAGAAAAAATAAGCAGAAGGAAAGTTTTGAAAGGGGTCATTTCTGTGAGATGAAGATTGGAAAACACAAAGTTCATAAGACTCACTACAAATGAAAAAAGGGTGGATTATTCTTCAGAAGCATTCACTGGGGAAGAAAAATGAAATTTACTAAAATTCATATTTGTGAATATAAATTCCTTGTCTTTCTTCCAGAAATACATTAATGAGCTGAGTGAGATATCTGGGAGGCTTTGCAAATGCATCACTTCCCTCATCCCTCCCATTTATATTGGTTCTGTGGGGTTCCTGCCCACTTAATTGCCTCACATTGTTAATATCTGATCCTAACTCTTCCTTAACAATGTTTTTCATCTAAATTATTTTCTTCTAAATTATTTGCTGAAATGTAGTCTCTACATTGCAATCTGTCATATAGTCATCAATGTTATTCTTGAATGAGAGATATAAGATCCTATTATTTTCTGAATTTATCCATCCATAGCATATGGACATAATATGCTATACATAGTGGAGCTTTATATTTTCAAATTCACTTTCATTACTTCCCACTCACCCTGTACTTTCACATTAAACTATTTGCATTACCGCTGTTCCCCCCAAAATGTTCTATCAAGTACATAACGTTCTTTGCATTTAGATTCTCTTTTCTCAACTTCTATTAAACTATGACCCAGCCAAGAACTTCTTCCTCTCAGAGCCTTTCCTGGAAAGCTCTTCCCTACACACTTCTTTGTCACATAAGTGTACTTTAAACTCATGTGTTTCACTACTTTCTTTCCAGTCTGTGAGGTTGAAGAATCTATGTCTTTTCATCCTTGTATGTAGAAACCTTGTGATTAACTCACTACTGCTATAAGAACAATGAATGGATTGATAAGTCAGTGTTCTAATGATGCCAACACAGAGAGGTTTTTAGTTTTTATGTTTTTGTTTTTACAAATATATTCCATGAGTCAGGGGTAAGTCCAAGAATAGATTCAGTACTTTCCATTTCTTTCTATTCCTCAGGGTCCCAGACTATGATTCATTATTTCATTAACAGAAAAGATGGAAAGATTTTAATTTTTTCAAGGCTCAACATTATCCATCATAAAAAGATACCCACTGTATTCCTCTGTCTGGATTTTAGGAAGTAAAAATAGCTCTTGATGCTTAAGTGGCATTTTGAGGAAGATTCTTTCATCCTAGTCACAATGTGATCAGAATAGACTTCAGCAACACTGGCATTTTTTATAAGGGAACTTAACTTAAAATGTCATAAGTCATTTAAGAGAAAACTGATCTCAGGCACCAACAGCAATCTCCCTTTTCCTCCTCCTCTTCCTTCTTCAAGTAGATTATGTATTTCTCAATACTTTCTTGTGAATAAAATAATTTCTTCAATTTTTTAATAAAGATGAGCTTCCAAAGATAGGAAATAATACATACACACACTTATACAAACAAATACAGACTTACTTAAGAGTTGTATGCCAACATCTACTTATTTTGTTAAATATGTTTGTAAAATTTGAATAATAAAACTATATTTCTAGCAAATAAATGAACTGATAAACATTTTTATTAATTTTATGGCTTGAATAAAGAAATGGATTTATTAAAACTTCTTAATCATTTAAATTTAATTAGTATATAAAGTATTAGATGTCATGTATTTAAAACAAATTTTGGGATTTTTGTTTCCTTCCCCACTACTTTTCCATATCCTCTCCCCTAGTAACTCCCTTATACACTGTACCCTAATTTCTACTTTCATACTACATGTTCCCCTTTGTCCCTTCTTTCTACCACTCTTGATACATCTATTATTGTGCCAGTACCATGTTCTTTGAAATTTTTCCTCCATAATATAATTTTAAGACAGTATTTGTGACACCTTCAGGAGTGATCTTTCTGCTTAAGTTCACTTTGTCTACATGTGGTCTTTTGAATTTCCCTATGAATTCTTGGATTGTCTTATCTAGTTCTAAGAAAAAAGCTCTGGTATTGTGGTGGTTTAAGTCAGGTGTCCCCCATAAACTTAGGTGCTCTGAATGCTAGGTTCCCAGCCAATGGAGGTTTGGGAATGAACACCTCCTGGATGCAGTGTATTATTGGGGGCAGTCTTATGGGTGTGATAGCCATTTTCCCCTTGCCAGTGTTTTACACACGCTCCTGTCCCTGTTGTCCACCTGAAGTTGTCCAGGAAGTGAGATCTACCCTCTGAGCATGCCATTGTTTTGCCCTATCATCATAGAGCTTCCCCTCAAGTCTGTAAGCCAAAATAAACCTTTTTTCCCCAAAAGCTACTCTTGGTAGAGTGATTTCTTCCAGTAATGCGAACATGACTACAAGAGGTACTTTGATGGGAATTGCATTGGATCTGTAGACTACTTTTGGTAACAAAGTATTTTCGCTGTATTGATTCTCCCAATCCTGAACAATTGAAGATCTCTCCAATGTCCTTTCAGGGTCCTGATGTTTTCTTTGTGAGGTCTTTTACACCCTTAATGAAGCTTATTCCTAGGTTTAAGTGGCTTAGGATTTTGCATATTTTTTCGAGAAGTTTAAACACTATAATACGTAGATAAAAAGATACCAGTGTTATGCCTTGTATTTCCAAAAATGTGTGCCTATTAATTAAAAAGATGCAAAAATAAATACAGTATTTGAACTATTTCAGACATCTATCATTTCTTTCCTGGAATAAGACTGTTCCTCCTAAAATAGGTTTGAATAATTGAAGAAAGGAAAAACTTTTGTACAGTGTTTATTTTCTCTTGTCCTTTCCTTTTAAAAAATATTAGATACGGGTATAATTTGTATGTAAACAACACATGTTGGTACCATCCTTTCCCTCCTCCCTGCCCTTTTTCTGAAAGAGGCCTTCCTCATTGGGGATGTAGGTCAACCCCATGAAGATTGTGAGTCATACATTATGGGGAGGGAGAGGCAATGTCTCTGTGCAAAATGTCCCAACTGTGGCTCTAACAATCTTTCCACCCCCTCTTCTGCAAAATTCCCTGATCCATGCTGGGAGAATTTTAAGTATACTTCAGTGATGAGCACTTAGGAGCCTCTGGATCTCTGGTTTGGTAAGTGTTGAGTGTCCTCAGTATCTGTCTCCTTCACCTTTGTGCTGATGTCAGATTCACTAAGAAAGCAGCACTCTTGATCATTTCTCCAGTTTCTCTGGAGTTTCAGCTGGGTCCAGGGTGGTGTGCACTGGGTCATTTATCTCCTCAGGTCCAGCTCTTATCTAAAAAAGAGAAACAGATTCTCCAACAGAGAGTGAAGTCATCATTGGTTAAAGGGGATAACCATCATTAATTTAGAGAGAATTTAAAGGGTGTAGACCCTCTTATATCCCAGGATTAGTGGGATCTTGACAATGGAAAGCAGAATCATTATTTGGATATGATACTAACATGTTTCCCAGTTACAGATATGGTTTCCTTTCTACTGAACAGATCTGTTAGTGAATCCAAGAGCAGGTGGTTACCCATCATGGCTGTGTGCCACTATTGCACATGTGTGAGCATCATGCCAGATTGTTTGCTTCTGACTTGCTTAGCTTTGAGTTGCTTGGACAGATATTGGCCATTTTCCCTTGGTAGCTCATGTAGCACCTTCCAGCACTAAATGGGCTAATTATCCAGGGACTGGCTCTCTTCCAGATTTCAACTAGGTCTCTCCATGGTCTGTGCCAACAGCATATGTTATTTTTAGCAGTACGGTCTTACCATTAACCTCTGATGGATAATCAAATGCTCTGACAGATGGATCTCTCTGAAGTTTTAATGTGAGCACTTGTGCCTATTAACTTTTCTCTTAAGACTGTCTTGGTTGTACCCTACAGGATCTGGTAGGTTGTGCTATCATTTTCAATTTTTAATAAACCTTTTAAATTTCCTCCGTCATTTCTGCAATGACCCACTGTTCACATTATAGTCTATTGGCCATTCTTCTGATATTTGTATATTTACTGAATCTTTTCTTGTTGATTGGTAGTTTAATTCTACTATAACTACTATAACTTGAGTGGACACATGGAATTTTCTCATTTTTTATTAGTTTCTAAGACTTGCTTTGTGACCTGTAATATAGTCAATTTTGTAGAAGCTTCCATATACCACCAAGAAGGATGTCTTTCCTATCTCTTGGATGGAATTTCTGTAGCTATCTACTAAATATAGCGGGTCTATTGCATAATTTAACTCTTTGCTATCTTTGCTGATATTTGCCTTGAGGGACTTTTCTGAATACAAGGGTATTGTATTCAGAAGCATTGAAATTTCCCACCATTATTTTATGTTTTTATAATGTTTGTTTTATGAAATTGAGAGTACCAATATTTAATGTGTAAATTGTTATAACTATTATGTCCTCTTGATTAATTGTTATATTTGTTATATTTTTTAATTTGCAATGTCCTGCTTTGTCTCTTTTGATATAAGCATAACCATTTTCACTTATTTGTAGTTTCCATTTGCTTGGTAGGTTTGCTTCCATCCTTTGATACTCAATTTGTTGATGTCTTTGGTAGCTAATCATGTTTCTGGGAGAATACAGATAGTTGTATCTTCCTTGTTAATCCAGACCTTTAGTATGCCATATATATATATATATATAGATAGATAGATAGATAGATAGATAGATAGATAGATAAAGATAGATAGATAGAAAGAAAGATAGATAGATAGAAAGATGATAGATAGATAGATAGATAGATAGATAGATAGATAGATATAAATATATAACTTACTTTTTATTTGCAAGTGGAAAAAGGAGAGGGGTGTAAGGGAGAATGGACATGGAATAGGTCAAACTGTAGATACATGCATAACTTTGTGCATTTGGCTTTACCTGAGTATTGGGGAATCAAACTTGGGCTGCAAGGCTTTGCAAGCAAGTGTCTTAACTGCAAAGCCAGCTTTCCAGCCCAGTCTATGTCTTTTTATGAGTGAGTTGAGGTCACTTACATTTGAAGTTATTACTGAGAGTATCTTTTCTGTGATTTTTTTTGTTGGGCAATGTTCTGGCTAGATGTGTTATTGTTACTTCTTTCTCTTCCCCTATTAGTTTTGTGGTTTTGCTGACTTGCTGTGTGTTTGGTTCATTTACAGGTATTTTTTATTCTCAAGTTTCTTTCTCGGGGGGAATTGCTTTTCTCTTTCCTCTTTATATAGTTTCCCATTAATAACTTTCAAGTGTTGACTTGGTTTTCATAACTTTCCATGATTTGCATTTGTTTTACAAATACAAAAGTAATCATAACCCCACAAATTTAAATATTCAAGCATGTAAAGATTTCAAGGATTATTAGGAACTCATATGCCTTAAAATCTCTACTTCCCTTTGCCTTGCCTCAGAGCATTAAGACAAACAATGCTATTTCATTTTGATAAGTTGAGTATATGCTACTCTTTCAGTAGATACTCCAGTAGATAATACTCAGTAATTGAGAGCCCAACACTCAATAGTTCACCTCATATTTTAGATTTCCTCTGGTATTTACTTTCATGGCAGTGCATTTCTCTCTTTACCACCATGACATTCCCTCTATTCACTCTGTTCTTGGCTTCTTGGACCTTCTCTGTTGATACAGCTCCTAGGAGAATACTTAACATTTCCTGCTATATGCTTCTCATATAACAAAAAGAACTCCTCTAAAATTCAGCTGAGTAAGATCTACCATTTTGCTAAATGTCACAAATCAAAACATAATTGATTACCCTTAGGGCAAATGATACCATTATTAATCATTGCAAAATCATTGTGAATTGAGCTGCTGAGAACAGACCTTTAGAAGAGAGAATTTTTTAAAAAATTGGAACAGGCAAAGAACAAGGGACATATGATATCCACAATGAAATAAGGATCAAAAAAATGTATCTTTTTTTTTTCTTTTTAGTATTCCCATTCCTACTTAAGAAAAAAACAAAACAAGAAACAGAACAAGCTGAAGTATGGGCATGCATTTTTTTTTAATTTTTTTGCTTATTTTTATTTAAGAGTGACAGAGAGAGAAAGAGGCAGATAGAGATAGGGAGAGTGAGAATGAGTGCACCAGGGCCTCCAGCCACTGCAAACGAACTCCAGATGCCTGCATCTGGCTTACGTGGGTCCTGGGGAATAGAGCCTTGAACCGGAGTCCTTAGACTTCACAGGCAAGTGCTTAACCACTAAGCCATCTCTCCAGCCGAACATGCATTTTTTTAATTTTATATTTCAAGTTTCTGGATCTATAACAGCTGATAAAGGTTTGAAACAGATATTTCTGAAGCTTTGAGTCACTTTTTCCTCCATAAATTCAAGGGAAGAAAATATTTTGGGCCATATGGAAGAAATAAGACCCAGTTTCTGTTCATTATTTATGAGGTGTTTGAGAATATACCTTTTTTATTTAAGATTATATTTCAGGGCTGAGGAAATAGTTCAGTCAGTAAAGTGCTTGCCTCATATGCATGAGGACTTGCATTCCTTTCACAGAGCCCATATAAACATACCAAGTGTGATAATATGTGCTCATAATCTGAGAGTTAGGAAGGAGGAGATATCCAGTGGTTCTAACCTAACTGGAATGCTCCAGACCATTAAGAGACCCTGCCTCAAAAAAATTGAATGACATTTCTGAGTAAAAACACATCATATTGTTCTCTGGTCTCTACAAACACACACACTCTCACATTCACCTGTACTCACATAAACATGTAGACACACACATACACACGCACACAATTAAAAACAAACAATATATGTTCATTCCCTCTTCTACAATGTACCCTGAGCCTTGGATGGGGTAATGTGGATGTCTCATTTAGTACTGAATATCACACAATCATTTATTCTCAACAGTTGAACATATTTTGAGTATCCTAGGAGACACTGCTAACTGCAAAAAGAAGCTTCCTTGACCAAATGTGAGAGCAGCAGTAATTTATGGCCATAAGCATAAACACTTACAGGGAAATCTGAAGATCACAACATATCCATTTAACCAAACAATAGGAGTAACAGCTTTGCTTGACCTAAGATCTCTACAGGCATAGATGAGGTTTTCAGTACCAGTCATCCATACTTCTCACGGAGTGGGCCTCACATCAAATCCGCAAGCAGTTGATTACCCCCATAGCAGTCATGCTACTATTGTAGCACTTGGCACATCTTGCCTGGCTAGTCAGGAAGGAAGACTAAAGAAGGTAATGGGTGGAAATGATGATCAAGAAATCATAAAAAGTGAATCAAAACACATGAAGTAAACCCAGGAAAACAACTAGGACTTATGCATAAATTTATAAAAACATCATATAAAATTATTTTAGGTAGTACATATGCTAATGCAAAGTTTTCCTGAGACTATGTGTACAAAATGTATGTGGAACTTAACAAAACTTTTGTGGTTAAATTTAAAATAAAAGTATATATTTAAGCACTCTTGAAACTGATAAATTAATGAATAATGTTTGTATATTTAAATACTGTGAAGTCATGCTATAGTCTGTCAACTACAGCATTGTGGATATCTTTAATGCACATATGCAATTCACTAACAACCTTACTATGGTATTACTAAAATTCATTTAAAATATTTTAATTAATATTTTAAAAGAGATTCTTAATTCTATAATGATGACTATCCCTAAGGTGTCAAAGAACTGAAAAATTGAAAATTTAATAAGTGATGTTTCTTCCACTAAGCTATACAGTATACATAGAAAAAACTTAAGATTCTATAAATAGGTAATAGTCCTTACTATGAACCTGGAAGTACCCCCCAAAACCTACCACCTATTAACTTATAATAAAGTAAAATAATTATTTATTTAATAATTATTATTTAAAAATTATTTATTTAATTATTAATATTAATCTTTGTCTTTCATGCACATCTGAGGAGCACTAGAACATGAAACATGAATGAAACATCCAAACTAGCATAAAGGTATCAACTATAAAATTTGGGAACAGTACATCTTTGTCATGTAGATCCATTCCAGTGTTTTCTTCCTACATGAAACTCCAGGGCATATAAAGCCCCAAAGTGAACTTTTATTCACCAACCCATGGAGACAAAGGCTCTGAATTATATTTGTGGACTTAAGGAAAATCTATTTTTTCTTTTGTACATTTGAATTTATGTCAAAGAACATTATTTTAGGATTCTGTATATCCCTATGTTGATGACTTGATCCATTTTAGCCATCATTCACAAAGGTGCATACAGTGGAGAGCTGTCTAGAAGAAGATAAATCTGTATGCAGGTCCTCAGCACCCATATATAATGTCCAGGAAAATACTCCTTCTTTTAAGACTCTTAATTTCCTAAAGGAGTGATGTCAGAGCAAAGTGACAAGGAATTCTAGAAGGTGATATTGTAAATAAAGAAAGAGGTCTGGAGTACAAGGGCATGGGGCCTGATCTAGTCTTGCAGTGAAGAAAAAGAGAGGTGTTCCATTCTAGGCTAGTCTTCCCTCTGCCTCCTCTCAGGGCAATCACACTGAATTCTCACTTGATAAGTTTTGTAGCAGAGAACTAGTTGATACTTAAACATGGTCTCTCTTTCTCTGTCTTTCTAATACCAATTCCCACCTCTCTCTCTCTCTCTCTCTCTCTCTCTCTCTCTCTCTCTCTCACACACACACACACACACACACACACACACACACACACGCACACACTCACTGATTCACTAGCACCTTTCCACTTTTTGCTGTGGGGAATCTCAAACCTACCTTCAATGGCCCTGGAGTGACCAATATATGAACGCAAATTTTTCAATTATGTATTTTGAATTAGCTTACCATGATTCAGATTTCCTTAAGGCCTTTTCATATGTTATGAGCTGTGGTTGACCTTCTTCTAGTACCTCTCCTGTACCTCTTTACCCTGTCTAACTGCCCCCCACTTAAACTTTCCCACCTTTAGTATTACCCCTTCACTTTCATGTCTCATTAGTTCTGCAGCCCCTCCCTCTCCCGTCCTTACAGTCTCCTTTTTTCTTCTTATTTTCTGGGCTGTATATATATTCATCCCTCAAAACAATATAACTTGAAGTAAGCCTAACAATGAAAGTGAAAGATCTCTGCAATGAAAAGTTTGAAACACTAAGTAAGATTGAGGGAGACATGAGAGGATGGAAAGGGCTCCCATATTTGTGGATTGGAACACTTAATATTATGAAAATTTCCATCCTACAAAAAGCAATTGGATTGGATGCAATACAATTCAAACTTCCTGTACAATTCTTTGTAAAAATAGAGAACAAATCCTGAAATTCATATGGAAGCACAAAGACCATGAGTAGACCAAGAGCACACTGAGCAAGAATACTTCTGGCAGTACTACCACACCTGATTTCAGTTTGCTACAGAGCCATAGTATTAAAAGTAGCATTGTTCTAGCACAAAACAGACACTTAGATCACTGGAATACAATGGAGGATGCAAATATGTCTATGCAACTATAGCCAGTTGACTCTTAACAAAGATGCCATAAATCTACATTAGAGAAAAGATAGTATGTTCAACAAGTGGTATTGGGAAATCTGGATATACACATGTAGAAGAATGAAACTAAACATATCACTCTGCTTCAAAAATCAACTCCAAGTCAAATCAAATCAAATAATTTAATGTAGGACCTGAAATACTGTAACTGCTAGGGGAAAAAAATAGGAAGATAAGATACAGGCATAGATAAGGACTTTTAAAAAATATCTTGATTTATTGAAAAGGAGATGGGAGGAAAGAGAGAGAGAGGAGGGCAAGAGACAATGGGCATGCCATGACCTTTAACCATTGCCAACAAACTCCACATGCATGTGCCACTTTGTGCATCTGGCTTTACAACCCAGTTTGTTAGGCTTTGCAGACAACTGTATTAACCAATAAGCATCTCTCCAGCCTGATAAGGACTTTCTTAATAGGACTCCAGTTGTTCAGGAATTAAGGTCAACTGTTGAGAAATGAGAACTTATGATATTAAAAGGCTTTTGTATTTATGGTAAAGGAAACAAGTGAAAAGACAGCCTATAGAATGGGAGAAAAATATTTGCCAGTTATACATTAGAGGTTTAATATCCTGAACTCATCAAAAGACCTAAACAAGAAGAAAACAAAAATACTCGGTCAAGAAATGGGCTAAGGGGCTAGAGAGATGGCTTGGTGGTTAAGACACTTGCCTGAAAAGCCAAAGGACCCAGATTTGATTACCCAGAACCCACATAAGCCAGATGTAGAAGGTGATGCATGTACCTGGAATTCATTTGCAGGGCTTGAGGCCCTGGCATGTCCATTCTCTCTCTCTCTCTCTCTGTCTGTCTCTCTCTCTCTCTCATAAATAGATTAAAAAAAATTTTTTTTTTTTTGGTTTTTCAAGGTAGGGTCTCACTCTAGCCCAGGCTGACCTGAAATTCACTATGTAGTCTCAGGGTAGCCTCGAACTGATGGCAGTCCTCCTACCTCTGCCTCCCTGGTGCTGGGATTAAAGGTGTGAGCCACTACACCTGGCTTATAAAATATTTTAATGGGCTAAAGAAATAGAGTTCTCAAAAGATATACAAATAGACAATAAATATTTTTTAAAACTATTCAATATTCTTATCTATCAGGGAAATGAAAATTAAAACTACTTTTCAATTCTATCCCATCCCAGTTATAACAGCATCCAACAAGGAAAGGAAGGACTACATGCCTGGGAAGATGGCTCAGTGGGCAAAGGTGATTGTTTGCAAAGCCTGCTGGCCCAGGTTAAATTCTCTAGTGCCCACGTTAAGCAAGATGCAAAGAGTGGTGCATGAATCTGGAGTTCATTTGCCAGCAACAAGAGGGCCTGGTATACCATGTTCTTTCTCTGTCTCTCAAAAATAAGTAAATTAATAAATAAATGAAAACATATTTTTTAAAGAACACACAGGGCAACATGGGCTGGTGAGGGTGTGAGGAAAGAGAAAATGTCATTCATTATTAATGGTAATGTAAACTGGTAAAGCCATTATGGAAATCAATGTGGAAATTCCTCAAAAACTCTAAGTGTTAAACTACCATATGACCTAGGTATATGACTCCTGGGTATATATGCCAAAATTACTCTATATACTATCACAGAGATATTTGCACATACATGTTCATTGCTGCCTTATTTACAATACTAAGGAAATGATATCAGCCTAAATCTCCATAAACTGCCAAGTTAATAATAAAAATAACATACATATACATAACAGAGTCTTATTCAGCTATAAAGAAAAAATTATGGAAATTTTATAATAAATGTAACTGGAAAGTATTATGAAACAGAAAGATAAACATTGCCTTCTAATAAAATAAAACCATTTTTATTCATACATAATCATTTTCCAATTCTATCCCATCCATCACCTCAACTCCAACTTCCTCTATGCCTCCCTTGTAGAATAAGAAAGATAAATAATAAACCAATATGCAGCATGAGAATGGCACCAAAGTACATTGGGTAAACAGTATTTTTTATTACTGGCATTGTGAGAAGTGGGGATGCATTATGGACAGAAAGTAGGAGGGTACAGTGGGTTGGCATAAGACAAGCATGAACAGTTTTGCCTTTGGAAGTAAGAACAACTTTCTGCTCCACAGACTCTCCCACTGCTCATCTTCAGCTCTAACGTAGAAGCCTTCTAGGAAGTCTGAACTGATCCATTCTAGACAGCACAGCTTTGGGAAAAGGAATTTCAGAAAGGAAACTAACATTCAGAAATCTTACAGACACTTCAGAAAAGACTACTTTTGTTTACTCACTTCTCTGCAAGTTATGGGAATAAATTCGGTACAGTAAAAGACTTTTAGTCATTTAAACAAGATCTTTCATTTATCACCAATGGTACTGGATGAAAAATAACTGTTAGAAATATGATGGAAAATTTAAAGTATATTCAATTTCAACCAAATTTAAATATACTTTTCATAGACATGTTTGTTTTTTGTATATCAAATAACTTTTTTGTTTGTTTGTTTGTTTTGAGTTAGGGTTTCACTCTAGCTCAGGCTGACCTGGAATTAACTATGTAGTCTCAGGGTGGCCTTGAACTCATGGGGATCCACCTACCTCTGCCTCCTGAGTGCTGGGATTAAAGGCGTGTGCCACCACACCTGGCTTCAAATAAATTTCTACTAGCCATGGATTCTGATTCAGTGTCTATCTGCAAACTATGAGCATGTGTCTCAGGGAAAACTTTCACTGAACACTGAACACATGACTTCAATCCAAATAGGGCAGGCAGGACAGACCACAGTATGAATACACCAATGCCAGTTTGGGTGAACCAATGAATTTAAAGGAGTTACTTCAAGACCAGGGTGAGAGATTATTTACAAGAACAAGGAGCCCTGAAAGCAGCTACTTTGATGGGGCTCTGTGTGTCAAGATTACTCCTTGGATGCTCCTTTCTCAGCCACAGGGTGTGGACTGACTTACAGAACACGGGTACCCCAGAGCAGATGTACCACCAAGAAGTCTCATCCTATTCTGGTTGGTAGATTCCCTGTGGCTACATCAAGGAGCTCTTTGTCCCTGTCTAGGAGCATGGAAACCCCATAACAGTGGTACCAACCAGAAGTCTCATCCCATGCCAGATGATGTTCTCCCCACAGCTACTTAGGTGGTTCTCCCTGTGTCAGGATTAACCTGGCTGATGCTCTTCCCTGATCCTCAGGAGTTAGGGCTTACTTAAAGAGCATGGAGATCCCAAGCATTTGAGTGAGGCTCATTGTCCCTTGATCTTTTACCCTGTATTTACTCTATCTCCCCAGAGGCTACAACACCTCATGGGCCATTGCATACAGCTGACACAAGGGATGTCTCAGATCTCAGGTGAAAGTCTGATGATCCTCCATATGTTCTTCTTTCATAAATTGTCCAAATTATTTTGGATAAAGCTGGCAATAGTTATCTACTGCTTTCCATGCAGAGGAATTTGTCATACAGAAACATAGCAGTACAGAGAAAAAAAGAATGAAAAAAAATCAGCCACAGACTAAGCATGCTCACTTGTGTAAATGACTCTGTCACACTGCACCCTCAACTGCTACTCCACCTGCACTTGCAATGGTTTAGATGTTCGTTAACATGACACCAGCACTCACTTCTGAGATGCTAGATGCTGCATCTGCATCTGGCTTGAAACAGAGCATGCTGGGAGAGCAGCCCTAGGTGAAGACTGGTGGTCAGAGTGAAATCTCCCTAGACTAAGGATAGAAAGATTGAGATTATAACAATTCCTCATCCATGGCTGCCTCATCACAAAGGACTGAGATGGAACTGAGAGAAAGTTGATACTAATCAAAGAATCAGGGGACCAGAACTAGGGAATAGTGTTACTTTGGTCAGTTTCACCACATAAGATTTCTCATGAGCATTTATTTTTAAAAATACTGGATTAGTTTTAACCTTAGTTAAAGTTTTTTGCATACAATGACATTCATAAGTCTTTCCAAGATGATCCATCTTGTGAGCAATAGAATATAAAGGCAGTTTTAGTTACATGCATCCTTTCTAGTTTACAGCTTTGATTTATGGTATACTATGGGCCAAGGTTTAACTAACATTTTATTCTTTTAGAAAGTGCTATTTGGAAACTGTGATGTTTGATAGCATATTTGACTTCTATGTGCACCTCCTGCAGAAATATCCAAAGAACTGTCTCCAGTATTAACATCACCACTCCAGACTCAGCCTCTATATTACTTTATATGGTCTCCTACAGAAATGGTCAAAGGATTAACTCCAACGTCATTCAGATATAAAGATCAAAAATCTTAGCCAGGCACAGTAATCCCTGTACTAGAAAGAATGAGGCAGGAGAATCAGGAGTTCCAGGCCAGTCTGGGGTGCATACTTCTTAGACTACATATTATATCAAAAAATCATAGCAAGCCAGAAGTTTTTGTCATACCTAAATGCCAACAGACATCTATACATACTGTCATCCTACAGAGAATCAAAACAGAGTATAATAGCCCTTCACTGAAGGACACCAAACTTTCAGAGGCATTTATGGAATTATCTATAATTTTCATTGCATTGTGTTTTTTTGGTTTAAAATAACCTTGAATTGGCATATCCATGGTGATGAGTGTTGTGAACAAAGTGTCAGATAATGTTACTGCCTCTCTCCCTGAATTTCAAGAGGCACTTTTCTGAATGGCTAAGTGTCTAAATTATTAGAGCTCCCTCCTTTGAAAGGACTCTCTAATGTGAAAATTGTTTCTTATAATTTAGAAAATATTACAGGGCAGAGATGTTCTCAAATGATGAGAAACTTTTTAAGTTTATTTGCGTTTGTATTTATTTATTTGAAAGAGAGAGAGTGTGGGTGTGTGAGAGAGAAAGAGGTAGATAGAAACAATGGGCATACCAGGGCCTCCAGCTGCTAAGTATTGAGGTGGAAATTTCTATTTTTTGAAAGCTGTGCAAATAAATAATAGAAAGTAGTAAAACTTAGGCAATAATTCCTTTCTTAGTGATAGAGACAGAAAATAGATATCATTTGAAATAGGTTTGTATGGATGCATAAAATTTGCAAATTGGTTGCTAAAAGGACATAACTAAAATTTGGGGTAGATTTTCTGCACTTAATTAATGCTTTATAATGCCAAGTACCATTGTTTTCTGTATTAGCTTAATGAATCCTCATAATGAATTTTAATGGTAAATATATTGTCCCTATTTTAGAGACAGGAACAAAGACGTGACTCAAGAGTCTACACCAGAGCCACATTTAATCTGGGGGCTATTCCTTAATGCTCGGTTTGCACTTTACACTAAGTTTCCACTGGAAATGACAGCATGACCCAGAAGAACACAGGTCTAAGCCTCAAAAAGGTCTGTGTCCATAGCCATTATCTCCTTTTCCAGGAAGGAAAACATCAGGGGAACCTTTATTTAAAAATCGGCAGTAAGGGGCTGGAGAGATGACTTAGCGGTTAAGCACTTGCCTGTGAAGCCTAAGGACCTCGGTTCGAGGCTCGGTTCCCCAGGTCCCACGTTAACCAGATGCACAAGGGGGCGCACGCATCTGGAGTTCATTTGCAGAGGCTGGAAGCCCTGGAGCGCCCATTCTCTCTCTCTCCCTCTATCTGTCTTTCTCTCTGTGTCTGTCACTCTCAAATAAATAAATAAATAAATAAATTAAAGAAAAAGAAAAAAAATCGGCAGTAAGGCCAGTTTTTACCAATATTTCTTGATTTTTCTATAATAGATAATACATTTGATTTTATAGAGAATCAAAATTTTTGTTTATTTCCTCATCCTAACTACTAAGAGTGCTAAATAAACAATTATGAACCCTGTTGTACTTGAAAGAGCATATGGGTCATTTTATTTAACTATGGATTTAATTAAAATTCTGAAAATTGAAGGTTACAAAGGCCCTTTATGTATGGGAAAATTAGGGTTTTGGAAGAAATGACAATAAGTATTCATGTAATGTAGCTGGATTTCCATATGTGACATCAATGTCCTTGAAATTATATCATGAAGGTAGATAATTCTTGACTCTTTTAGCACTGAAATATGAGATACTTTTCACACACACATTTATAGTCATATTGAAACAGTCCCCCTACCCCACCCACATGCTTCTTATATAAAACAATAATACAGGGCTGGAGGGATAGCTTAGTGGTTAAGGCATTTGCCTGCAAAGCCAAAGGGCCCAGGTTTGCTTTCCCAATACCCACATCAGCCAGATGCACAAAAAGTTGCATGCATCTGGAGGTTGTTTGCAGTGGCTAGAGGCCCTGGCATACCCATTCACTCCCTCTCTCTCTCTCTCTCTCTCTTTCTCTCAATCTCTCTCTCCCCTCTTTCTGTCAAATTAATTAATTAATTAATTAAAAAAAAAACACATAGGAATTTTCGGCTTTCATTCAAGATGATGTCCACCAAATCATGCTTCAGCTCTGTGGCAATACCAGGCAAGCTCTCTGGGGTTCCAGGGCCAGCAGGTCCTAGTAGACCTCCACTAGGATGGTGCAGAGGAGTAAAGTAGGGAATCTGTTAATTCCCACACTCTGGGGTAACCCACTAGACCCCCAGACCCATCAAATACCTATCCCAGCCGCAGCAGCCTGGACTCTCTCCTGCACTACCTATGCACCACAGATTGGGGCCAAGGTACCTCTTACTTTTCCTCCTGCAGACTGGTCTCTTCTCTCCCTCCTGCACCTTCCCTCCCTTCCTTCTACCCCTATCCCCCTTCCCAACCACACTGTCCTGGGACCATGATATCTCCCCCCCACACCTGGATGGCTCTTTTTCTCAACTCCCCCCTACACTGGGACTGTGCCATCTCCTGACTCCCTTCACAAAATTCCCCTTCCTTTCTGCCACTTCCAGGAGGACTGTGCCATCTCCAGACTCCCTTCCCCTCCCGCCACCTGGACTGCCACTTACCACTGGGACCAAGCCATATCCTGACTCATATCTGACTCTTCTTCTTGCCTACCAGGAACTGCACTGATTCTTCCCACCTGAGCAGACAGGCCCCTGTGCCACCCTCAATCCCACTGCTGGTAGGAAGCACCAGCCCAGGGTGACTGGTTCACTTAGCCCTTCACAATTTGTACATCCATGAATACAAAGCCATCAACAGCCCATTCTAGTCAAACATTAGTCAAACATAAAAGAGAATAACCACTGAAGACACTACAAGGGTTAAACTACAGCTTCCTCCTGAATTAAATAAGATTCCCACACTGTGATGGGCAGATCACAGCACAAAAGAAACAAGATGAAACATCAAATGGAAGGAACCCCAATAAGGTTGCCTAGTCCCACAATGAAAGTCTCTAATCAAAACATAGAAGAGACCATAAGATCAGAACCCCAAAATGAAGACACATGGTATGTGACCCTGACCAAGCAAATAGCAGAACTTGCAGAAAATCAAAAAAAAAAAAAAAAAAAAAAGACCAGCAATTTTCTGAATGCTGTCCTTACTAGGTTGTACCTAATTGGGGGAGGGGGGAACAGAGAGAATTCAAGAAAGAGTTAAGTGATCTGAAAGTGAGCCAAAATACAGAGGATCTCAATGATAAGCTGGCTAAGCTCAATGAAGACATAAATAAATGCAAGATGGATTCCAAGAAGCATTATTAAAATTAAAAAATAACCTGAAAAGGGAACTTGAGAAAGGGATGGATACTATACAGTTAAAAAAATAGAAAATACAAACCAAATTGAACAAGTCCAAACCTCTCTAGAAGCCCTCACGAACAGAGTCAGTCATGTAGAAGACAGAACCTCAGAAGTGGAAGACAAGAAAGAAGAAATAGTTCATGAGTCCAAAATTTTGAATAAGTTCAAAAATGTTTGTGAACCAAACACGAGGAAACTGTGGGATACCCTAAAATGTTTCAACATTTGAATCATGTGTATACCAGAAGGGGAAGAAATTCAGACCAAAGGCATGGAGAATTTATTCAACAAAAATCATCAGAGAAAACTTTCCCACCCTCTCAAAAGAAATCCCCATCAATATACAAGAAGCTAATAGAACTCCATACAGACTGGACCAAAGGAGAAACTCTCCAAAACATATTATCATTAAGACTCTAAACAATGATAACAAAGGGAGAATGTTAAAAGCAGCAGCAAGAGAGAAACAACACATTACATATAAAGGTAACTCCATCAGAATTACCTCAGGTTTCTCAGTGGAAACCCTGAAAGCCAGAAAGATCTGAAATAGAACACTGCAAAGTCTAGAAACCTATGGCTTCCAACCCAAACGACTGTACTCAACAAAAGCATCCTTCATAATAGATGGTGTAAGAAAAATCTTCTATGATAAAAGCTAGCTCTACAATTTTATGAACACAAAGCCAAACCTATAGAGAATATGTCAGGGAATTCTCCACACAGAAGAGCCAAATAACCAATCTCAAGAGCCTATAAGAAGCAGACTACAATAACCAAACCTAGAGAAGGTTCAAAAAACTACGAAGTCTAAGAAAACACCAAATCTCACAACACACCACAATATGGCAGGGATTAAATCAAACATCACAGTTATTACCTTAAATATTGATGTCTTTAATTTGCCCATCAAGAGACATAAGTTAACAGCGTTGATCAGAAAAATGAACACCTCAATCTGCTGTCTTCAAGAAACTCACTGCACTACTAAAAACAGGCATTTCCTCAGGATGAATGTGTGAAAAATGATATTCCAAGCTAACAGACATAAGAAACAAGTAGGAGTTGCTAACTAATATCAAATAAAATAGACTTCAAACCAAAAGTAATCAAAAAAGACAAAGGCCACTTACTCATCAAGGGAATGATATCACAATCATCAATCTGTAGCCACCAAACACAGGTGCACCACAATCCATAAAACAAAACCTACTTGCCAACAAAACAGAAATAATCAGCAACACTATCATAGTCAGGAACTTCAGTGTTCTACTATCATCTGTAGACAGATCGTCTGAACAGAAAATCAATAGGGAGGTAAAGAGAGCTCAAGAACACCACAGAAAAACTAGACCTAATGGACATCTACAAAATATTCTACCCCAAATCTACAGAATACACATTCTTCTCAGCAGCCCATGGAAACTTCTCCAAAATAAATCATATGTTGGTCCATAAAGCCTGCCTCCAGATATTTAGGAAAAGCAACATAATTTCCTGCATGATATCAGCTCACAGTGCTATAAAGTTAGAAATTAACTGGGGACAGAACAACATTAAGTTAAACAATAAATGGGTAGTAGATGAAATAATAAAGGAGATTATAAAATTTCTGGAATTGAATGACAATGAGAACATAATGCACCAAAACTTATGGGACACAATGAAGGCAGTCCTTAGGGGAAAATTTATAGCACTAAATGCCTTCATAACAAAGGCAGAGAGATTCCAAATCAATAACCTATCCATCTAAAGGTATTGGAAAAACAAAAAGAATCTGAACTAAAAAGCTCCAGACAGAAAGAAATAATCAGGATCAGAGCAGAAATTAATGAATTATAAATTAAGGAAAAAAATAAGAAAAATTAAACAAAGAGCTTGTTTTTTTGAAAAAAATACACAAGATTGATAAATCCATGGCCAATTTGATAAAGAGAAGAAAAGAGATAATTCAAATTAATAGAACTAGAAATGGAAAAGAAGTGGTCACAACAGACATAAGTGAAATTGGAAGAGTCATTATAACTTACTTTTGAAACCTCCACTCCATAAAAAAGGATGATCTGAAAGAAAGGGATAAGTTCCTGGACACATACCAACTACCAAAACTAAATTCAGAGTAGATTAATCTTCTAAGCAAACCTATCACATCTATTCAGATTTAAAAGGTAATCACAAACTTTCCTCAAAAGATGAATCCAGGACCAGATAGCTTCTCAGCCAAATTCTATCAAATCTTCATGGAAGAACTGAAATCAATTTTCCTCAAACTGTTTGACATAATGCAAGAACAGGGAAAGCTCCCCAACTCCTTTTATGAAGCTAGCATCTCCCTAATACCAAAACAAGACAGAGACACAACAAGAACACAATAGGCCTACATCCCTGATGATCTCAGATGCAAAGATCCTGAAGAAAATCTTTGCAAACTGAATTCAACAACACATAAAAAGCATTATCTACCTTGATCAAGTAGGGTTTATCCCAGGAATGCAAGGTTGATTCAACATATGAAAATCTGTCAGTGTAATACACATGATCATTTCAATAGATTAAGAAAGGCCATCAACAAAATACAACATCACTTCATGATCAAAACATTGGAGATAATAGGCATGAACAGTTTATATATCAACATAGTAAATGCTATATATAAAGCACCTAAAGCCCAAATAATTCTTAATGGGAAAAGATTCCAGGAATTCCCATTAAGATCAGGAACAAACAGGGATGCCCACTCTAACCTCTGCTCTTTCAACAGTACTAGAAGTCCTAGCCCAAACAATAAGACAGGAGAAAGAAATAAAAGGGATATAAATTGGAAAGGAAGAAGTCAAATTAGCCCAATTTGCAGATGACATGATCATATATATAAATGACCCGAGAGCCTCCATCTCGAAATTAATTACTAAAGGTGATAAAGACCTCCTATGGTCCCGGATAGGCAAAACTAACATTTTGAAAATGGCAATCCTACCAAAAGCAGCATACAGATGTAATGCAATACCAGTAAAAAATCCCAGCATCATTCTTCACAGAGATAGAAAAATGATCTCAAAATTCAGATGGAATGGCAATAGGCTTGGATATCCAAACATATCCTCACCAAAAGAAACGCCTCAGGAGTCACCACTATACCTGATCTAAAGCTATATTACAAATCCATAGTAAAAAGACAGTATGGTACTGGTATAAAAACAGGAATACAGACTAATAGAAGAGAATTGAAAATCTGGACTTTAGGTAAAGTAACTGCAGCTACTTCATTTTTGACAAAGGCCCTAATAACATAGACTTGAGAAAAGACAGCATATTCAACAAATGATGCTGGACAAACTAGATAACTATATGCAGAATAATGTAACTAGACCCATAAACCCATGCACAAAAATCAAGTCCAAATGGATTAAAGACCTCAATATAAGACCTGAAGCTCTTCTACTCTTGAAATAAAAAAATAGGAGGAACTCTCCACTATATAAGAGTGGAGAAAAATTTTCTGGACAAAACCCCAGTAGCTCAGGAACTTAAACAATCATTCAACCAATATGATATCATGAAGCCAAAAAGTTTTTTCGCAGACGAGCATACCATAAACAGAGCCAATAGATTACCCACAGAATGGGAGACAATTTTTGCTGGCTATACAACTGACAAAGGCTTAGTATCTAGAATCTACAAAGAATGACAAAACCTAAGAAATAAAAAAATTAAATAACCCATTCACAAAATGGGGCAGAGAACTGAATAGAGAGTTCTCAGAGGAAGAAATACAAATGGAAAACACACACGTAAGAAAATGTTCAACATCCCTAACCATCAGGGAAATTCAAATTAAAATAACTATAAGATTCCACCTTGCCTGAATAAGGATAGAAAATATTAAAAATCAAATAAAAACAAATGTTGGGGAGGATGTAGAGAAAAAGGAACCCCCATGCACCATTCCCATGGTGGGAATGTAAGCTGGTATAACCACTATGGAAATCAATACGGAGACTCCTGAAGAGAATGAATTAAGTTACCAACAGACCCAGTTATTTCTTTATTGGGCATTTACCCTAAAAGCTCCATACCTCAGTTCAGAGATATTTGCTCAACCATGTTTATAGCTGCCCGAATAATAGCTAAGAACTAGAATCAAACCAGTTGCCTATCACTGGAAGAATGGGTAACCAAGATGTGGTACATCTACACAATGAGATTCTACTCAGTGGCAAGAAAAAAATGACACAATGAAATTTTTAGAAAAATGGTTAAACTTGGAGCAGATCATGCTCAGCAAACCCACACAATCACAGAAAGACAATCATCATATGATCTCACTCATCTTAGGTTCCTAACCTGCATCAGCCCGAGTTGCTGACATACCTGATAGGCATCTCAAGGCCTGGACAAAAGGTAGTGTAGGGCTTGGGGGAGGGTAATAAGAGGGGGAAACACAAATCTGAACCCAAATTGAACTGGTACCATAAAATCCTATATCCTAGATGTTAGACTAAATGGATGAACCCTCAATAGGACCTTGGGGGAAGCACCTAAATTGAAGGGCCCTGGAGAGGGTGTGATGAAGTCTAACCTTGAATTTCTCCTGTTTCTTTCTTTTTCTTTTTTCTTTTCCCATGGTGTTGGCCTGTAACACCCAGTTCCAGGATTTGGTTAACACCCACAATGAGCTGTTTATAAGAAAGACCTACAAGGTCTCCCAAAACAAGTAAGACAGACTTCTATCAGAGCATTCCCAATGAAAAAAGGGGCAGGGAGGAGAGAAAGGATGAAACCAATATGTGGTGTTTTCATACTTAGTATGTACATAACTAATAAAATTAATTTTAAAAATTTATTTACAAAAACAATTCAGAAAATGTTATAAATCATATTCCTTTTCTTCTAAACCATTTTACCACTTATGTTGCATTATCATAAAAAGCACTTATAAGTATCATTATTATCTGAAATGGAATCTTAAGGGAAGAGCATGGAGAAAAACAAATGGTCAATACATTTTTCTGAGAGGATGTAGACAGTGAGTTAGAGAAGTGAGGATGAATGCACAAATCTCACACACCTGGAAACAATAGGGCAACACAGAAAATGTAGGGTTAGGGGAGACTCAGAGTTCGATGAGTTGGACAAGAACATTGTCCTATTGTCCTATTCTCTATTGCTTCTCCATAAATTTATTTTAGGATTTATAAAAGAAAAGTATATTCTCATTTCACATCCCTCCTATTTCTATTTCCTTATATTTATGTATAAAACAAGTGATGTGTTGCCTCATCTCTACCAAGAATTTCCTTATTAGTTGAAGCTTCCATAGAGTTATAAGGGTGATAACTATTGAAACTATTCTAAATTGGAAAGCTTCACACAAAAGCATGCAAAAGTTCATATGAGCTTAGCCTCATGCATATAGAAATATTTCACACAATTAACATACATTTTCATTATATTCTCTAACAATATCAACTTCATCCACAATATTTGCAGAATCACTATTAGAGAAAATGGAAGGATACAACCTGAAAATTCAAATTTGAATGAAGTTCAGAAGTGTTTTTCTCCTTGAGTCTCTGTACAGAATTTGTGATCTCTTCGTATGAACTGACTCACATAAACTAATTTTCATATCACATTGTAATTAAGCATGTGGCCCAAAGGAGGTCATTGTAGATACTTGTATTCTTCTGCACATGAGCCTTGTCTCTGGCTCTATAATCACACTAAAGGGGCAATGCATACTAATGTAGGAGGATATCAAGAAGTCCAGCTCTAACTCTCTAAGCATAACTTAACCACAAAGAACTTACTGAAAATATGAGGTACTTTAGATCTATCTGCTATATAAGAAATATCTGAGAAACCAAAGACAAACTGTGAATCTAAATACCAAAGCCAGCTCAGTAAAATTTCTTCAATAACATTGAGTTACACTATTTTCCAATAAGGAAAGTATTATTTGGGGAAACAAAGAGGAGAGAAATGCAACTCTACACAGATTCAGAATGTCAATTTACACTTAGACTGCTCTGTTATCTTCTTGTGCCCATTCCCTTGAGTCCCTGACCCCCAATTAAATCCATCTGCCATGATCACCTCTTTGAAAGGTTGGTATTAAGGTTACCTCAAAACCACTCAACAGAACCTCAACTGGATGCATTCTGTGTTTCATTACATAGGCCAATTTATACAATTGTGGTTACATTGTATTTTCCTCTGATGTACAATCATCTGTTGATATATGCTGATTATAGAGTAATTGCATTGTTACTTCTATTCTAAATGGTTAGGACTGCCTTTATAACCCAACACAGTGTTATGATCATCTTGTCTCCACATTCATTATTAATAAAAATGGTTCTGTGCCTAGATGACTCTATTCCAAAAGCATAAATAATCTATAAAGATTTGCCAAAGGGTGATTTCGCTTCCTGCATTTCGTGGGATTATTTATTTTAAGATTTTTAGAAGGGTGCAATTTCCTTCATTTTAATAAAGACCATTTATTCTTGCTATGAGTCTCCATTTTATAAATAACCTTCCTTTATAGTTAAAAATGGTTCTAACATGGCTTGTCATTTCCCTCTGTACTGAGGATTATGTGAAATTTGTGTGTCTAAATGATTGAAAAATGTAAAGTGCCTCTTCTGTGGCCACTCTGATCAAGAGCTAGAGTGGTACATGTGTTTATATATTTTGCTGAAAGGACCAAGGGGCAGATATTGGATATTTTCCATTATTGTAATTGTCTTTCTGTCATAAAATGAGGCTTTAATGTGAGTTAAGGCAAAGAAATTTTCCCTGGTAAAGCCAATTATAGTCTCAAAGAACTGTAATTTTGGCAGACCAGGCTGTTTTCTAGCAAGCACACATTGCTTTCTAGGCAAACTTTCCTTTCCTGATATGTCTCTGGGTGTTCTTTCCAAAAGAGGCCTGGTTAACAACTTACAGGCATAGAATAATGAGAGATATAGAGCTATTTTAGCACTCTAAATTCATGAATTCTTTGAAGGAAGAAATTCTAGGAAGATTATTATTGTTAAGAAATGAGTAAAAGCTGGGCATGGTGGCGCACACCTTTAATCCCAGCACTCGGGAGGCAGAGGTAGGAGGATTGCCATGAGTTCGAGGCCACCCTGAGACTCTATAGTGAATTCCAGGTTTGCCTGGGGCAGAGTGAGACCCTACCTTGAAAAAAAAAATGAGTAAAAATTACATTAAACATATGTATGATTTAAGATTAAACAAAGATAAATGATACCAACTACATTTTATTCATCAATGTAAACAGCATCTGAAGTAAAAATTGTTCTACAAATCATTTAAGAAAATGGTATTGTTTTATTTTATTAAATTCACCAAATGTTTCCACTTTAAAAAGTAATCAAATAAAAATAAAAAGTAATAAAAATAAAATTTGTGGGCTGGAGAGATGACTTAGCAGTTAAGCGCTTGCCTGTGAAGCCTAAGGACCCCGGTTCGAGGCTCGGTTCCCCAGGTCCCATGTTAGCCAGATGCACAAGGGGGCACACACATCTGGAGTTCACTTGCAGAGGCTGGAAGCCCTGACGCGCCCATTCTCTCTCTCCCTGTATCTGTCTTTCTCTCTGTGTCTGTCACTCTCAAATAAAAAAAAAAAAACCTATTAAAAATAAAATTTGTTTTCCCAAATCACCGGTGCTCTCTTGCAAAGTGAAAATGGAGTGTCACTTCTTGTCTAAAACCCAAGTAAACACATACACACACAAACACACAGAGAGAACATATAATTAAAGCTGGTATTTTAAATGAACACTTTAGTAGAGAAATTAAGAACCAAAGTAAGCCAACTGCAAAGTAAATATCTGTGTTAAATAAAACATGGGCTTTAAAACATATGAATGAATCACTAAAGGTACATTACAAAACAACTCTTAAGACACACTGTATTACTTATTCTAGTCAATAGGAAAACCTCCTGGCCCTACAAACTTAACATTTTTCATTTGGTAAAATAAAGTATATTTCATACAATTCATTAAAACAAACAGAGATTGACTGAATAACTGGAACAGGACACAATCGTGATAATAACCAAATATTTACTATGGACTAGGTGTGTAGAAAATGGATTTTTTTCTTTTGATTTTTAAGTGTTCTTCTCTATCTCTGACAGAATAATCACTTGTAAGAAAATTATTTAAAGTTAGTGCTTTCTTGTCTTTTTATGTTTAAACTCATACCTATAATCCTCCTTCCCCCTTCAGGACTGATTCTGGGCTATATTTTTAATGGAAAATTGCATGGGAGGAGTACTCACTTCTTAGTCTTGAACATCCCCATCACTTAATGCCACCCAGGAGGCAGTGTCCACCACCTAGCAGCAGCAGACAGCTCCCACAGCACTGTCAGTCACTTCAAGGAGCTATTGTCACCTGCTAGATATTAATGTCATATCTGAACACACAAGACTATATGTAGTTGCTTACCTGCCTACTCATGAGGTGTGAAAACTCCAAGGATTCACATCTGTTCATGCATATAGTCACATAAGCACTGTCTACTGTCGAATCTTTTCTGGCATATTCATTTAGATTTTATAACTGTCTTTCCAAACCATTATTTTGGCTTCCATTTGTTTCTTATTTTGAACATTTCATAATATATTATGTTACAGAAAGGAGAAGAAGTCACGAATCAGACACCAAAGAGCAGAGTGGTGAATCATGAAAGATTTATTACAAGTTGGCATGAGGTTCAGGGGAATCGTGTCCAAAACTCAGCCTCCTGAGCTCCAGTTGCTCAAAGCTTACATAGGCCTTTTTTCCACCATCACTCTGGTTTCTTTACATTATCTGTAGGTTTGAAACTCCAGCCAACACAACCTGAGTCATCTAGAGGGTTTTTCTTTGCCTTGAGCAACATTATGGAAGCAGAAAGCTGTTGTGTTTGGGAAAGCCCACTGACTGCAAACCAGGGTGAACAAACAGGCTGAAGGCTGCAAAACAGGATGTGGCCTGTTGGGGGCAGAGGTACATTTTCTGTCTTAAATTGTCCCACCACAAGAAAGGTTCCCTTTTATGAGTTCAGAATAATAGTATTATGGGTGAAAAGAATATAGCAAGCAGAATGCTGGCCTGTATCTCACCATTTTAAGTCTTGTACAGCAGATGTCTGCCCAGTGTGGCTGCTACTTGTCAACTGAACCAGCCTGTTTTTTTAATTCATTCTCCCTCTCCCTCCCTTTGCTTTTCAATAAGTGACAAACAGCTTCTAGTGTCCAAGTGACTGTTTTACAACTCAGTCCAACAGAGCCAGACTTAGCTTCTTTTTGAAAACCTATCTCTCTTTTAGCTGACATCAGTAGGGTCCAAAGTCCAAGCATCTTCTTCCAATTACAAATCCTGCATAGTGTTGGCATGCATATGGATGATATGGATATGACTTGCTGCTCTTCCTTTCATTATTCCTGCAAGGATGCCTTTAATTTATTATTAATAAGACTTGCTTCCAGTAAGTAATCCCCTAGTGCTATTCTTCCCATAAACTAAAGAAAATATGGAATGAAATACAAACATTAAAATATCATATTCAAGCCAGTGTGATGACACAAGCCTTTAATCCCAGAACTCAGGAGTAGGAGTAAGCGGATCACTGTGAGTTTGACCCTGAGACTGCATAGTGAATTTCAGGTCAGCCTGGGCTAGAGAGAGACCCTATCTTGAAAAACAAAACAAAAGACAGAAAATATTAAAATTATATCTGTCTGCATGTAGATCTATTATATGAAATTTATTAATAGTTTGCAGAAATATAAGTCACATAAAACAAAATTTACCTATTTAAAGTATATAATTTGATAATTTATGATATATCTGAAGAATGGTGCAACCATTACTATATTACAATTTTGGTACATTTTATTGCTTCCAAAGAAAATTTTGGCATTATCATCAAATTAGTCCTTATCAGCCCTGGACAACTATTATTCCACTTTTCTGTCTCTACAGTTGTACCTCGTCTATGAAGTTCAAATAAAGTCACATTTTTGTGACTGGAATCTTTTACTTAGCATACTTCTAAGGTTTATCCATGTTGTAGAATTTGTCAATTTGACATTTTCATTATGAAGACTAACCTTGCATTTTATGAGGTATGTATTTATATATTCATCACATGCTAAACATTTGGGTTATTTTCTTTTTCTTTATTTTCCAGACTACTTTGAAAAGAGCTTCCATGATAATTCATATACAAGATCTTTTGAATATGTGTCTATATTTCTCTGGGTATATAGTTAGGTGTGGAATTGTTCATGATATGTAATCAAAGAATGAAATAGGTTTAGCATTTTAAAGAATCATCATGAAATGAGGTGTTGGAATTCAGGAAAAGTCTTTGAACCACAAACCCTGGGTTCTTGGTTGCATTTAACCAAAAGAATTGAACAAATCAAACTGAGAAGAATACTTATTAAAGCATTATATTTATTGAGGAAAGTAACAAAAGCAATGGAAGGAAAATTAATACACCCATGTAGTCTGACAGCCCATCTGGTGGGCCTGGAAAAGCTATAACAAGAGAGTCAAAGAGGAAGGAAAAGAAAGTACAAAGAGCTACAGAAACAAGGAAAGGAAAATGAATACACCCCCATTGTCTGAGAGCCCATTTGGTGGGCACAGAAGACCCATAAAAAGAAAATTATGGCCCACAACTCCTGGATCCCCTGCACCAGAGGGTGCATATGTGAAGTGAGTAGGCCAGAGCTCCCAGTTAGTTAGGCTATAATCCAGAGGAGAGTCAGTCCCCAGATGTTTAGCCTATCTAGTGCAGGAAAACACTACATGAGCTACTGGGAGAAATTGGCCAACAATGATATGAGCAAGCACGGGTCTAAACCATTCAGAAGCAATCAGCCTGACAAGAAGTACACACCAGTGAAATGGTGGCACACAGCCTTGGGGGTTAACCAATGGCTTTCTGATTAGCTAAGAAAGCCACTCATTGGAAAGGAACCCAAATGTAGAACTGGAAACCAGGCCAGAATCTTATGGAGACAAATATGCTTTCCAATGTCAAGTTCCTACTAGTCTTTGGCTAAGAGGGGCTACATCCCTCAATATTTCACTAAATTAATAACACTTACCCTATTTAACCTATTCTAACTTCACTCTCCATTGGAGAATCTGTTTTTATTTTTCAGAAAGTAGCAAGATGCTAGGAGGTAAACCACTTCTCGTGTTTCAGCCAAAGCCCAAGTGAAACCACAGAGGAACTGAGGAGAGGAGCTAGAGTGCTGCTTACATGGTGAACCTGATAATCAGTACCAGCGTGAAGGAGACAGACCCTGAGGATACTCAATACTAACCAAAGCAGAATTCCAGAGACTCCTAAGAGCTTATTACAAAAGTAGACTTAAAACATAACCAACATGGCTCAGGGAATTCTGTAGAAGAGGGGGTTGGAAAGATTGTAAGAGCCACAGTTTGGGATGTCATACCCAGAGGCATTACCTCCCCACCCCCATAACTTCTGCTTCCACAATACATAACACACAACACCATGGGGAATACCAATAACCCCACTGAGGAGGATTCTCAGTGGAATGGGGGCACGGAGGAGGGAAAAGATGTACCAACATATGATGCATCTATCCAAAGTATGTTCTTAATAATCATTATTGTAAAAGAGAAAGTTAGAAAGGAATAAAAATTTTAAAAAGCTCTTGCAAAGTGGAGGGCAGGAGAAGGTATAGAGACCATGTGGGCATAGGTGTCAGGGGATTCTCCAGGAATTGGAGATTCACAAGTGGTCAGGCAATCCAGAGGACTTGCCCTCTCCTTGCAAATGTATTTATAACCTTAAGGTGGTGGGCTCTACTTTCTAGCTCAAATGAGCCAGAGAGTTAGCTGATTGGTCTGGGCTAGAGACTGTCTCAGGAAGAGGATAGCCAGGATGCCAAGTTCTGGGGGCTGAACTTGACCAACTATAAGGTTAGAATTAAATCCTAGGAAAGAAGACCTCCCTCCCAGGAGGGGTTCAGGTTGTTTATGGAAAAACAAATCTAGGGAAGAGAGAAAAGGTCAGATCATGTTTTGATTTCTAGCAAAGTGGATACTATAAGGATACTTTCAGGGGCCCTGTCACCCTCACTGCCCAATAAAATTATATTACCCCCTCTCAATCAAAGGTTTTAAGAAATGTAGCTCTATTTTACGTTCCCATGTTTTGCCACATCCTCTCCAACAATTTCATACTTCTGTAGGGAATGTAAAATGGTCCACCCTCTATGTATGTAAGTTCCTCAACAAATTAAAAATAGAAGTACCATATTACCCATCAAAATCACTACTGGGTCAAAACCCAAATGATTCTAAGTCAAAATAAAAGAGAGACTTGCACATCCATATTTATCCTATATTATTTACAATAACTAAGATATGTAACCAGTCTAAACCATAAGCAGATGAATTGATAAAGACAATGTGCAAATGAACAATGGAGTTATGTTTAGGTGTATAGATGAGTGAAATTATGACATTTGCTGGAAAAGACTAAAATAGAATATCTCTTCTTATATGTGAAGTGTGTGTATACATATATGGCTTAAAGTCGAGAAAGGACTATGAGAAGGAAGGAAAAGGAACAGGTCTAAAGAGAGAGAGGTGGTGTTGGCTAAAAATAGATGGTAATGGAATACATGTGGCATGAGAAGCAGGAGTACTATTTGTGGGGAAGAAAGGAAGAGAAAAGGAAAGCAAGAGAATTACAGATGGAAGACAAAAGTAGGGAGATGAATTAGAACTGATATTGAAGAAGAAGCAGGAGAAAGATAATGCTTTAGAGATGGTGACAAGGACCTAAGGAGCAAAATGCCACTCTGCTTGCCTTGGCAGAACTGGAATTCAGTGTCTGATCCAGTCTCACCCACCAGCAGCTGCTGATCTCTGCTTCTTTCCCAATCTAGCAAAACTGGGTGGGTGGGCTGGCTGCTTTGGGAGAACCATGTGAATTCAAGTCTGTTTCTTACATACCTGAATCTGACTGCAAAAGGCCATTCTAATTAATTATGAAGGGCTTATCATGTGCTAATTGCTCTATCTCTCCTCTCTCTTTCTCTCTCTCTCTCTCTCTCTCCTGTCCTTCTGTCATGTGAATATTAGTGTGCAATTTTCTCGCCTCTCCAGGCCTGACTCGGGTAGTGGAGGGATCTTGTTATCTGTCGAGGTACTTTTCTGTTTGTTCCTCATATGCATTCTGTTCCCAAAAGGCTTTTTCATTTTGCAATGTGCATGATTGTCCTCTAAACTCTGGGTCTGCCAAGTAAGTGATAACTGTCTTGACTGCTCATTTTTTAAGCTTCTGAGTTTCTTGGCCCAACCCTGCCGGGGTCCAGCTCTGGCTTGAAGGAGGGTCCCCGAAGAGAGGTGTGAAAGGGAGCGGCGAAATAACGACTCAAAGTCAAGTTCTGGTGCAAGCTGACAGGCTACTGCTGAAGGCAGCTGAGTTTTCTATCTTTTTCTCTCTGCCTCCTTTTCTGTTTCTATTTTTTTTTTAATTTTTCTCTTTCTATTTTTCTATTTTTTTCTTGTTTTTTCTTTTTCTATTTTTTTGTCTTTTTTCCTATTTTCTGTTTTCCCCTGTTTCTATGCTTCCATATTTTTATATTTCTCTGCTTCTCTGTTGCCACAGCTCTTAGTCTCAGTCTTTTATTTTCTGATCATGTCATGCAAGAACAAACTTCAAGAAAGGTACAACTTTACAGAATTCATAGAAACTTTTTGTTATTCCTTATCATCAAACAATCCCATAATTATTCACCTCAAGTAAAGTCGTCAGGCCCCTGTAATGATTAACTGCTTTCACATCTTCCCCATGTATGTGTGGTCAAGCACTTGTGATTTCCTGGACTTCTACTTTCAATTATTCTATTAAAGGTGAGAGGCAAAACAGCCACAAATGGGGCTTCCCATCATTAGTCACTGATCCAGCAGATCCATTTATCCTTTAATTATTTATTTTGAATTTTCCTTTTCATGTCCCTCCAATACTTAGACTTTGGTCCCCCCAATTGAACTGTTTCTGACTTTGGTTGTTTTTCTGTAAGGACTCCTGGTAAAGAGTCAATTGCAATTGCCACCATTTAGAAAAATTAGTCATATAAAAATGTTTACATTGTTCTAGGAGGTTCATTGTTTCCTCCTAAGTTTACTGTACTCCATGCCTGACTTTCTTTAAGGCCTGTAAAGAAAACAATTATCTTTGACCCATTTTCTTGTTTTTCCAAATCTATGCCAGAGCCTCTTTCAGATACATTGACCAACACTTTACCAACCCCAATTTTTACTGGAAAAGTAAACTGCCATTTCATTGTAACTCTGTTTCCCAAGAGTGATGCAAACACCCCTCCCAATGATCACAATTCTGGAATTATCCAGATCACCAATTCCCAAAGAAAACTGTAGGTTCAAAGTAGAGCTGGCCCAAGAGAGGCCATATGTGGTACAGGAAGCAAAGTTGGAGCTACCTAAGCCTCTTTGGACATCAGAGAATCCCATTTGGACACCAGATACTCTTATGTACTAGATGATCCTAGAATGACTTTGACTAATGAGTTCTGGGTCAGGCACACAAACACTCACACACACATACTTAGTGTCCTATCAAAATATTCTACAGCTAACTGAAAGAAATCTACAAGATAAAAAATGGAACTATTTTATATTAGTGTGACTATTCTTTAGATAATATCAAGGAGAACATTGATTCATTGATCACCTTAAAGACTATTTAAGAAACAACTGAAAAGCAATAAATAGTCCAAAATAACAATTCTTTTCCTGTCTTTCTGATTAGAAGTGTTCCTCAAGGGTATCAAATGTTCCTTCAATTTGACTGAAGTTTTACTTGATGTGGTTTGTGGTGAGTAAAATAAAGTTCCTGAACCCCAAATCCTTAGTTCATGTCTGCTTTTGACTAAATAATTGGATAAAATAAGACTGAAAAGTATAATTATTAAATTATTTTATTTATTTAAGGAAGTACAAAATCAAGAGACAGAAAACAGATACACCCACATGGTCTGAAAGCCCATTTGGCAGGCCTGGAAGAAACACAGAGAAAAAAAGAGTTAGAGAGGAAAGAAAAGAAAGTACAAAGAGCTACTTCCATGTGGAGTGCAGGAGGGGGTAAAGAGCTCATGTGGGAATAAGTAGGGCCAAGATGAAGAAAATTTACCAGAGGGGAGGGAGGGAATTACCATGGGATATATTTTATAATCATGGAAAATGTTAATAAAAATTTTAAAAAATATAAAAATTAAAAAAAAAAAAGAAAATTTACCAGAACCTTGAAGTTCAGGTGTTGGCCAAGAAAATGTGCCCTCCCCTGGTAAATGATGGTGGGCCCTACCTTCTGGCTCCGGTAAGCCAGACAGCCAGCTCATTGGTCAGGCTATCTCAAGAAAAGGCTAGCCATGATGCCAATTTCTTGGGCTGAACTTAATCAGTAACATTGTCAGGACAGAATTTAAGATCTAGGAGACGGGACCTCCCTCCCAGGAGAGGTTCAGGTTGTTTGTGGAAGAACACATCTAGAGAAGAGATGAGAAGTCAGGTCTTACTTTGATCTCTAGCAAAGTGGAGACTGCAAGGATAGGTCCAAAGAAATTCCTGCTTTTAGATTCAGGGGCCCAGTCACCCTAAACTAAATAACAAAGATACCTCACTCTCTCTCAGAATTATACATCTAACCAAAAATATATTTTGGAAGTCAGCACTCTAATGGAAAAAAAATGATTTATGCAACCAATTCAAAGGCTGCTAAAAATCATAAAAGGAGACAACTAATTTTTATTTATCTCCAGATAGAAGAAAACATATTTCACCTCTAAAATACTCTCAGAACATAAAAATAAACAAGAGTTTTTCAAGCCTCTAGATTTAACTGAAATGTTTCTGGAAATGCTGAGAGGAGAGAAACATGCTTAAAGGCATCACAGGGAAACAGTCAACAAAATCTAAAAGTTGGCTCTTTTTTTTAAAAAAAGAAAAATGCATGAAACAATCACAGAATTATCAGACAGAACAATTACATATTTTAATTATAATTCTGACTCTTATGTAACTCCTCACATGACAAGCTATAACATTACATGTAATGACCAGAAAATTTTAAACAATGGTAAAATAATGTAGGATCTAATAATTATTTATTAATGTTAGGTAATAATTATAGTGATGTATATGTTTAAAACAACTTTTTGAAGATATATGCTGAAATATTTACAGATAAAATGATAAGATATAAAGTATGTCTCCTTACCAACAATCCAAGGATAAAGATAAAGATGAAGCAAGCAGGGCATGGCAGTGCATGCCTTTAATCCCATCACTTGGGAGGCAGAGGTCAGAGGAATGCCTTGAGTTTGAGGCAAGCCTGAGACCAATAGTGAATTCCAGCTCAACCTGAGCTAGAAAAAGACCTTACCTCAAAATTCTAAAAAGAAAGAAAGAAAGGAAGGAAGAAAGAGAGAAGGAAGATACAAAGAAAGAAAGAAAGGAAGGAAAGGGAGAAGCAAAATGGTTATGAGCAGAAAAAATTATTGACATTTGTGATGGATTCATGAATTCATTATATAATTTTAAATTTTCTATTATAATAGTCTTAGAAAAGCTACAAAAAAAACTTACTAAACACCCACATTTACTCATTACCATTTTAACCAATATGGAACAATAAAATGGTATCAACTATGTGTTCTACCACAAGACACTTTCTTTCCAATCCCAATGTTAAAAGTTATAAAATAACAATGAATTAAATGTTAAAATATTTACTAAAGGGCTGGAGAGATGGCTTAGCGATTAAGCGCTTGCCTGTGAAGCCTAAGGACCCCGGTTCGAGGCTCGGTTCCCCAGGTCCCACGTTAGCCAGATGCACAAGGGGGCACAAGCATCTGGAGTTCGTTTGCAGAGGCTGGAAGCCCTGGCGTGCCCATTCTCTCTCTCTCCCTCTATCTGTCTTTCTATCTGTGTCTGTCCCTCTCAAATAAATAAATAAAAAAGAAACCAACTGCTCTCTTAAAAAAAAAATTAAAAAAAAATATTTACTAAAGACTGTAAAAAGCCAGAAGAGACTCAAATTTCTGAGACCTGGAAATCTTAGAGGATATTGCATAGAAGATAAAATATTCAAACTGGCATTTTAAAGATGACACATTTGGACAGATAAAAGGGATAGAACTTGGCCAATTTACCAGATTTTAAAAGATCAATTTAAAGCAAAATCATTTTTTTAAAATTTTGTTGGGACATACTTCTCATTATACCATCTCTGAGTTCTCAAGAATAAAGTAAGATTATCTGAGGATTTACTACTTTGACTTTAAATTATTTTCTGAATATTAAATTATTCAAGTTTCATTGAGTCCTTTTACAGTTCCTCTTAAAGGGTCTCACCATCAAAGTAACATTGGTATGTGCCCTGTCTGCAAGGAACCGTTTCCCAAATCTGACATGGAGATTCACATGGCTACAGAACACTGTCCGGTAACCTGCAAATGTAACAAGAAGTTGGAGAAGAGGCAGTTAAAGAAGCATGAGGAGACCCATGCCCTCTGCAGCTTGCTGTCTGCCAGCACTGTCATTTGGAACTTTCTTTTTTCAAACCGAAGGAGCATGAAGATTACTGTGGTGCCCAGATAGACCTGTGTGGCAACTGTGGGTGCAATGTGCTTGTGAAAGATCTGAAGACTCACCCTGAAGTTTGTGGTAGAGAGGAAGAGGAAAAGAGAGATGGGGCTGCCATGCCTCCTAATGTGTATGATGAATCTTGGGGTTAAGATGGAATCTGGATTGCATCCCAACTCCTCAGACAAATTGAGGCTCTGGATCCACCCATGATACTACCCCAAAGGCCCTTGAGGGCATTTGAATTAGCCCCTTTGCACAGTAGGACTACTAACCAAAGGACTATGACTACCCATTTTCCAATCCAGAATAATGTATTTGAAGAACAAGGCAGGAAAGGAAAAGATGCAGACAGCCTCCAAAAGCTAGTGGTGAAGATACTGCAAACTTGGATTTCATGTTGGCACTAAGTCTGCAAAATGAGGGCCAGGCCTCTGGTGTGGCAGAACAGGACTTCTGGAGGTCCGTGTGTAAGGCAAATCAGTCCCATGGTGGACCATCAGACAAGCTGCAACCCTTCATGTGCCTTATCTTCACTTCATACTGGCAGTTCTGCCATCAGAGGAGTGAGGGATCCTAGTGTCATTTTCCAGAACATTTTACCACAGGCTACACGTAACCAGTTAGACTCTGATGGGCCTGAGCACTTCACCTCCTGTGGAAGCTAGCATCATCATCCCTTGTGAATTCTGTGGGGTACAGCTGGAAGAAGAAGTCTTGTTTCATCATCAGGACCAGTGTGACCAATGCCCAGCCACTGCAAATATCTATGGAATGGAGGGAAATCCTAAACAGGATTCCCAGCCTCAAGAAATGTCACCAGAGGGCTGGAGAGATGGTTTAGCGGTTAAGTACTTGCCTTAAAGCCTAAGAACCCCCATTCGAGGCTCGATTCCCCAGGACCCAAGTTAGCCAGATGCACAAGGGGGCACGTGCATCTGGAGTTCATTTGCAGTAGCTGGATGCCCTAACATGCCCATTCTCTCTCTCTCTCTCTCTCTCTCTCCCTCTCTCTCTCTCTCTCTCTCTCTCTCTCTCTCTCTCGGCCTCTTTCTTTGTCTGTCACTCTCAAATAAATAAATTAATTAATTAAAAAAAAAAGAATAAATGTCACCAGAGCTGCCCAGGAGGCGTGTCAAACACCAGGGATACCTGCCTTCTGACTACATGGATTACATCAAGCAAGAAACAGCTAAAGGATCTGCCTACTCTGTACCTCCCAGCAGATCCATTAGTAACGTGACTACCTGTGACTGACTATTCAGATCACCATCAGGCCCCATATCTGGATTTCAGCCCAGTCCTCCTCGTGTACTGAATCTCAATAACTCCTACAGCCAAGACACCTGGAGGGAGAGTCAGGGTGGTCAGCATGGGCCCACAACCAGTGGGCATGCTCCTTTGCTTCACACAGTTCAAAGTCTCTATCCAGAAAACCTTGCACCCTCTTTCCCCCGTGGGCCTGCAGGGAGATATGGAGCCAGTGGTAGGAGTGAAAATGGCAAGAGCTCATGGGCCACCCCTGCTGCTGCCAGCTACTGCAGCAGAAATGCAAAGGAAAAATCTCCAAAGCAGCAGAGAACTGGGGATGCAGAGGAAGAAGAGGAGGAGGAGTAACGAATGATGTCTGCAGAGTTCCTTTCATGTTTTCTTACCCTCTATGCATAATAGCACTTGCCATGGTGCAGGACCCTCATCTTGGGCTGCTCTTTAGGCAGGAGAGACTTTCTGGATTTGAATATTTTTATAGTCTTTGAGATTGTGTTTGTGGGAGCTTGGGTTTGAGGGAGGGCTAGCGGGGAGGCTGGTGAGAAATGTTTCACTCAGCTGCCACTATTGCTTCTGGAGTTTGCAGTGGTTAGAGGACCTGACATACCCATTCTCTTTCTCCCCCCCCCTTTTCTATTTCTATTTCTCTCAATAAATAAAAAAGCAAAAGAATTATTAAAAAGATATGATTTAAAAATCCTGTTTTAAAAAAATATTTTCTTTATTTATTAGAGAGAGATTGAGAATCAACATGCCAGGGCCTCTAACCACTGTGAGTGAACTCTAGAAGCATGTGCCATCTTTCTGCATCTAGTTTTATGTAGGTACTAGAGAATCAAACCTGAGTCCTTTGGCTTTGCAGAAAAGTGCCTTTAACACTAAGCAATCTCTCCAGCTCAAAAATGCAAAAAAAAAAAAAAAAAACAAAAACCAAAAAAAAAACCCCCAACAATAGTAAATAACTGGCACATAGTTACTTCATGCAATCACAGTGTAAACACTGAGCATGTGTAATCCTTAACTATTTTGTCTATTTGTCTGGCCCCTAGCCTTTATGTCTCCTGAAGAAAGGGACTCTAGGTATTTTACTATTTAGAATATTATAGTACCAAACACTATTCAGGCATAGCCACAACTGACTGATTTTATTAACTTTTTTTTTACTTCATAAAAATTTATTTCAAGAATAACATTAACATAATCAGCCCATGATTTTATTGATTAAAAGTATTAATGTAATATATGTGGGGATGATGAAAGAGTTTACACCTGACATATTTGATTTCACATAATATAATGAAGATCACTAGTGTAATTTTATTTATTTATTTATATTAGTTATGTATATAGTGTGTATATAGCCATGATGTTACCATTGTTAGCCTTCTCCCAGTCTTTCCCCCACCCCCATGGACTGTGGGTGTTTCATTGTGTAGGTGGCCTTCAGTTATAGGGGAGAGGCAATGTCTCTATGCATAATGACCCAACTTATGGCTCTTTCCGGCCCTTCTTCCACGAATTTCCCTGAGCCAGGTTGGGTTCATTTTAGGTCTACATCAGTGACACAAGGTCTTGGGAGTCTCTATGTCTCTGGATATCTGATTTGGTAGGAGTTGAGTGATATTGAGTGATATTTGTGTCTGTCTCCTTCACCCTTGTTCTGGTACCAGGTTCACTGAGAAAGCATCTCTTTCTCATTACCCCACCAAGTCTATGGTTTCAGCTGGTGCCCAGGTGGGGTGTGGCAGGTTGATTCTCTCCTCAGGTTCTACATCCATCTGAAAAAGAAAAGCAAATTCTCTGATGGAGAGTGAGGTCAGTGCAAGATACATTCTTATTTTAGAGAGAATTTAATAGGTGTAGGCCCTCTTTTAGCCCACTGTTGGTGGGAGCTTAATATTGGAGAGTAGGTTCATTTTTGGATGTGGTTCTTACTTGTTTCCCCATTCCAGTTATGTGTAATTTCTTATATCTTTTAAGTTATTAATCTGTAAAATGTTCATAAATAAATTTGCATTTCCTAAATAAAATAGCATTCAACTATACATGCTATTCTTAAATCTGATATTTTTCAATCACCATTGTTTATGTTAATATTTAGTAAGTATGGTATTTTGCTTCATTTTTCCCTGAAAAGTTAACTGTTGAAAACATCCTGACAAACACATAATTCTTAATTCAAATGATACCATACAAAAACTTATGAGTCATGATATGTATCTGTGAATTACAGACTTTAAAACAATTCACATTTTCAAAGATAAAAGGGGAGGGAAGAGGAGAAAGAGCACATTCAGAAATTCAAGAATAAGACTAATTCTATTGGTACATCATGAAAATAATGGACCCCCAAGACACTCAAATGGATATTATTCCAGGTGAAAATGTCAGTTCTAACATTTCTCTGTTTGGATGATTATTGTATTCATATTGTTCCCAAGACAATCTTCACATGAAATGCACCCTCAAAACTTCTTGTGTGTTAGACTATTTTATTATTTATTCACATCCCATTTTTTCCAAACAAAGAAGTTTTGGTGAATTGTTAAAAACAGAAAATACAAAAAAAAAAATGTCGTTCTCAAATAAATAAATAAAAAAATTTTTAAAAATGTCGCTCTCAAATAAATAAATAAATAATTTTTAAAAAGTCGCTCTCAAATAAATAAAAAAATTTAAAAAATGTCGCTCTCAAATAAATAAATAAAAAAAATTAAACAATAAAATAAATAAATAAATAAATAAAAATGTCACTCTCAAATAAATAAATAAATTTTTTTAAATGTCGCTCTCAAATAAATAAATAAAAAATTTTAAAAATAAAATAATTAAAAATAAAATAAAAAACCAGAAAATACATGTCTTGCCTACAACAGATTTTTCTACATCTTTCTGCACAATGATGCTTCAACTCTTCCAGAAAAGTCTCCAGATCTCCCATTTCCTTCGCAAAATGGTCCAGATCAGCTACCCTGATCTATGGTATATAAATCCTTGTGAAACAACTTTGTTTGCTTTCTCTTCCAAATTCCTTTTAATCTTAACCTTCTTTTAAAATACGTTTTAAACATGCTGTTTTTTTTTTTTAACATAGTTTTTTGTTGTTGTTGTTGTTTTGAGGTAAGGTCCCACTCTAGCTCAGGCTGACCTGGAATTCCTATGAAGTCTTAGGGTGGCATCAAACTCATGGCAATCCTCCTACCTCTGCCTCCCGAATGCTGGGATTAAAGGCATGTGCCACCACACCCAGCTTTAATATACTTATTTATTTATTTATTTATTTATTTATTTATTTATTTAAGAATGACAGAGAGAGAGAAACGCAGATAGAAAGAGAGAGAATGAGTGCACCAGGGCCTCCAGCCACTGCAAACACACTCCAGATGCATGCACCCACTTGTGCATCTGGCTAACGTGGGTCCTGGGGAATTGAGCCTCAAACCAGGATCATTAGCCTTCACAGGCAAGTGCTTAACTGCTAAGTCATCTTTCCAGCACCCCCTTTTTAACATACTTTTAACGTACTCTTTTAATATGTGCAGAGACTCTTCTTTCCCACAACTGCCCTTGGGTGTTATATGTGATCATAAACTCAAATAAATTAGATATCTTTCAGGATAGGAACAAATTTTAAGTAGATACATTTTGGTAGTCTGCATTTTTTATAAGTTTAATAATTCTTTATTGCCGGGATCCAGCCCTGGCTTGAAGGAAGGTCCCTGAAGAGAGGTGTGAAAGGGAGCGGCGAAATAACGACTCAAAGTCAAGTTCTGATGCAAGCTGACAGGCTAATGCTGAAGGCAGCTGAGTTTTTCCATCTTTCTCTGCTTCCGTTTCTCGTTTTTTTTCTTGTTCTTTTTTTTTTTTTGTCTTTTTTTTCTGTTTTCTGTTTTTCCCTGTTGCTATACTTCTATGGTTCTCTGCTGCCACAGCTCTTAACTTCAGTCTTTTTTTAAAATTTTTTTATTTATTTATTTGAGAGCGACAGACACAGAGAGAAAGACAGATAGAGGGAGAGAGAGAGAATGGGCGCGCTAGGGCTTCCAGCCTCTGCAAATGAACTCCAGATGCATGCGCCCCCTTGTGCATCTGGCTAATGTGGGACCTGGGGAACCGAGCCTTGAACCAGGGTCCTTAGGCTTCACAGGCAAGCGCTTAACCGCTAAGCCATCTCTCCAGCCCAGCTTCAGTCTTTTATTTTCTGATCATGTCATGCAAGAACAAACTTCAAGAAAGGTACAATTTCACAGAATTCATAGAAACTTTTTGTTATTCCTTTTCTTCAAGCAATCCCATAATTATTCACCTCAAGTAAAGTTCGTCAGGCCCTATAATGATTAACTGTTTTCACACTTTCCCCATGTATGTGCAGTCAAGCACTTGTGATTTTCTGAACTTCTACTTTCAATTACTATATTAAAGGTGAGAGGCAAAACAACCACAAATGGGGATTCCCATCATTAATCACTGATACAGTAGATCCATTTATCCTTCAATCATTTATTTTGAATTTTCCTTTTCACGTCCTATATCAATATTTAGACTTTGGTCCCCCCGATTGAACTATTTCTGACTTCGGTAGTTTTTCTGTAAGGATTCTTAGTAAAGAGTCATAGTTTGCTACAATTGCTACCATTCAGAAAAATTAGCCATAGAACAATTTTTTACATTGTTCCAGGAGGTTCATTGTTTCCTCCTAAGTGTGCTGTACTCCATGCCTGATTTTCTTTAAGGCCTTTAAGGAAAACAATTATCTCTGACCCATTTTCTTGTTTTTTCAATTCTATACCAGAGCCTCTTTCAGATACATTGACCAACACTTCACTAATACCAACTTTTACTGGAAAAGTAAACTTAGAGATTGGGACACCAAGTGAAAGACAGAGAAAGACAAACATTATACAAAAACCACAAATATCTATAGCATAGAGAGCCAAAGATTTTTCTATAGAGGGGCCACATTGGACTTCAAGAAAGAGACAGCTGGGACTGGAACTGTGTCAAGCAGCTCTTCAGCGCTTGATTACTCGTGATCCTGAAATGGCATGCTTGCCATAACTGGCACTTTATAAAGCATAAAATTCACTTCTAAAAACATTCACAAATCACAAAGTTAATGTTCAACTGAAAATATATTTATTTCTTCACATCCAAAAAGCAATTGACTTTTTTTATACTTTTCTTAAAAATTGTTAACACTTGAATACATGTATGCAATGCATATTCATCTCATTCCTCCTAATTACACTTTTTCATAACCTCACTCCCATTAAAACCCCTCTTCTTTTCTTTCCAATTAATCTTTATCCTATTTTCATAACGATTTTTTTTTTGCCCTGACATATACATACAGGATATACATACCAGTGCAATAGTGGCACAGAGCCCTGGTGAGTAACAAATAGTTTTCTGATTGGTTAAGAGGTCTGCTCATTGTAAAGAAACCCTTATGTGGAATTGGAAATCAGGTCAGAATTCTATGGAGACAAAGATTATGCTTTCCAGTGTCAAACTCTCACAGGTCTTTGGCTAAAAGAGGGGTCACATACACCAAACTCTTCCTAAATTAGTAATGTTTATCCCATTTATACTACACCGACTTCACTGTCCATTGCAGAATCTGTTCTTTTTCAGAAGGTAGTGAGACCTGAGGAGATAAACTACCCCTCACACTTTGGCCAAGACACAGCTGAAATCACAGAAAAAAATGGGGAGATGAACAAGAGTGCTGCAACCATGGTGAACCTGACAATCAGTGTCAGTGTGAAGGAGACAGACCCTGAGGGTACTCAACACCTACCAAAGCAGAGATTCATAGGCCCCTAAGAGCTTATCACTGAAGTAGACTTAAACTTCACCCACCACATCTCAGGGGATTTTGTGGAAGAGGGGCCAGAAAGATTATAAGAGTCACAGGTTGAGACATCATGTCCAGATGCATTCCCTACCCCCAAAATACCAACTTTTGCTCCCCAAACCCCATAGGTTATGTAATAAAACACATGTAATAAAACACATGCCTGCAACCCCACTGAGAAGGGTCCTCAATGGAATGGTGACAGGGACGAGGGAAAAGTGGGTAACAACACATGATATAGCCATACAAAATATGTTGTTAATAATAATAAAAGTGTGAATGGAAAAACAACACAAGGGAATGGTGAGTTAAAAGCAGGTGTCAGCAGAAAGTCACCAAGCAACACATTTATTAAGTCCTCTGGGGCTGCCTTCAAAGCAGCTAATAACACTTGCTGACAGGACTCAGGGTTGCATCCAATTTTTTTTTTTAAATTTTGTTTCTTCTGTAGAGACAGCACTTCACTGAAGACCTTACATATATATCCAATTTGCAATTTTCTTCATGACCTTGTGGCACACAGAAGGTTGTTGGAGGTGCTAGTGGAAGAATAAACAGAGGGAGATTTTTCTTTCTGTGTCTGACCCATTGAAAATTTCTGTTGGGACTCACAACTGGCTTTCTTACACTCCTCATCTCATCGGTTGCTTTCTCACCAGTGTGCTTGATTTCAGAACAATCACATCAGCTCAGTTTAGTAGCTGTTCCATCCTTCACAGCTTCCTTGCCCCTTTCATAGTCCTTTACTTATGTGTTCTGCTATCTCTAGTACCTGCCCTTTTGAGGCATCATTCATTTGTCCTGATTTCTACTTGGTAAACTATTTCTAGTTACAAAATGTTTTCTGCCTCTTGATCTTCTTTAGGCAGATGGCAAAGCATCTAAATGGTTCCCTTCACATCGCATAACTTTCATACTTCCAGTCTCTGTTTTGCCTCTACTAAAGTACCTTTTATACAATTTTAATGTACACAGCCTACTAAGATAGAGGTTCTCTTAACTCCAATTTATTGGTGAGGAAATGAAAATACAAAGTGAAAAGCCTCACACAACATCACAAAGTTGCCCTTGTGCTCAAGTTTTTAATCACTACATTCCGCTTCCACCTCTGTTTTATTGGTAAAAATATCATCATAAATCTTTCTGAAAATACAAATTCTATTATTTTAGTAATCTTATTGATGTTGTATTAATTATCCCATGTCATCTAGACTAGCAATTTTATTTATTTTATACTATTTTTCCTCTAATGATTTAACTAGTTTGAATGCATTAATATGGATACACTACTGACTATTGCTGCTAAGAATAAATTCCTTACTAGAATGCCTTACCAAAGCCCATGAGTTCCTGCATGGTTTATCCTTGCTCCATCCAGTCTGATTTTCCTCCCTTTTTGAAATGCTTCTGTCTTACTGGCCTTCATTTTTTTTTTCTTTTTCACTCATCTAATCTTTGTCTTTTTCATGGAGATTGCATTTGATTTTGGCAGGGGTTGGGCATCACAGACCTCCCTGGCCAAGAACTTATTGGAAGGTATCCCATCCCTATCACTAATTTTTTTCTAATAACAATCTATGGCTTCTGGGTATGCTGTTATCCAAAGAAGTAAGTTTTCATATGGCTTATTCATAACAACTTACATTAAAAAAATATTATCCCACCCTTCCTTTACTCAATCCCTTTCTCTGACCTCACTTAGGCCATTGTACCCTCAGTAATCTGTTCTACTACTTACATATATACAATACCTTCTCCTTAAGTCCTCCTTTTTTCCCCCTCTCTTATAACCCCTTCTAGCGTACTGGCCTCTGCTACCAAATTTACTCTAACCCACATACAAATCTAAATGTTTGTAGCTAGTATCCACATATGATAGAGTACAGGTGATACTTGGCTTTCTGTGCCTGTGCTACCTCACTTAGTATAATGTATTCCAGATTCATCCATTTACATTTGAATTTCATTTTCTTTACCACTGAAAAGAACTCTATTATATAAATGTGCTATATGTTCATTATCCATTTATCAATTGCAGGATCCCTAGACTGGTTCTTTTCCTAGCTGTTAATGGATGAGCAACTACCTCTAAAGCAGTGAGAAGAGTCCTTAGGGTATATGTACAGCCAGCAAAGATTTTCTCGCATTCTGTAAGTTGCCTCTTTGTTCTATTCACAATGAATTAGAAATATGAGTTTTCAGAAAATATTCATTCAAAGCTATGGCTTAAGAGAAAAGTATTAAATTAAATTATTTAAATTTAAAAATAATTAATTTTAACATCTCTAAAATCTAGAAGTATATCTTAAAATGTGAAACTCTTAATATAGTTATGTATTCATTGAATATAACTTTTCTTTCTATTTATTAAATATACATTCACATTTAGGAACACTATCTAGACTAGACATCTCTTGATACTGTCCCACGGATCAGAAGTAAGAGTTAGATAGGGGCGATTTTCAAGGACACTGATGCTTCAAAGTACTTATGTCTGCTCTTATGAAGAGAGACCAATCCTAAAGTTTTACTATGTGGTGTTCCTAATGGTTTTGAGCTTGGCAACCTTCCCAGAAATACAGTTATGATTAGAATGGGATTTACCTTTCTTTAGCTAATGGAGGAAGGGTTAATTCAATAAAGAATGCAAATAAAAGGGAATTCATAGGAAGGTGGTACAGAATCAGGTGACAAGTAAACTTTACAAAATTAGAAATATGAATTTTTGGAAAATCTTCAAAACTACAAATACTTAAGAGGTATGGCTTAAGAGAAAAGAATTAAATTAATTTAATTTAATTAAGTTAATTTTAAAAGAATTGGAGAAGAGACTGAGGTAGTGTAACTCTTCTGGCTGAACAGGAAAGAGAGTGAACATATGTGGCAGAAAGAAGGGAAAAGAAATTCCTTTTCAAATTTCTTTTTTCCTTTAATGTGAAGTTTCCATGTCACAGGTCACATGGTGAGAACCAGGTGTTAATTAAGAGGAGTCAGAGTGTCTGAAATAGACAAGTAGAGTACTAGAAACAAGAACTGATGTATAACCGGTGAAATTTCCAATGCTAAGAGCTGAGACTGGAAACTGGTTTTGTGTCCCATATAAACATCCTTGTGTAATGGTTCCAATTTCCATTAATCTGTACTCATAAAAGATGGGTACAGATACAATGTGGGATGAATGAGATAAGAGGTTTGACATGATTGTAAGCACAGTAGAAATAATGTATAACTAACTGAAGTTTTAGGGCACAGAAAAAATATAGGATAGGAGAAAAATGCCAATGAGTCACTGGTGAAAACGGGACAGAACTGGCATAGAGGAAGTAAAACTCTCCATCCTAAAAGACAGACCAAATGGCTGAACCTTCACCAGGCCCTTAGGGGGAACACTTGAATCACAAGGCCCTGGAGAGAGTACAATGAAAACTCTCCCCCTCCATCCTAGTGTCTAGTCCATGAGATGCTTTCTGGGTATTGAAGGGGTGGGAAACACAAATCTAGACCCAAGCAGTAATGGTACCATAAAATTCTACTTCCTAAAAGGCAGACCAAATGGCTGAACCTTTACCAGGCCCTTATAGGAAATACCTAAACCACAAGACACTGGAGAGGGTGGGATCAAGTCTAACCTAAATCTTCTACATCTTCCTTCCCTCCCCCTCCCCCCTCCTCCCTAACTCTTGTATATTAGTTATCTTTTTCCTCATTTTCTTAGTGGGCACTGACCTGTAACTCCCAGTACCAGCATGGGGCTATCATCCACAATGAGCTTTTGGTCAGAGAAACCTACGAGGTTTCCTAAAAGAATGACAGATTTCTGTCAGAGTACTTAATGACCCACCAAAGATCAGTGGTAAGACCCTATTTCTGAAGACTCCATATGCAGCTGACATGTAAAATGGAATGGCATGGCTAGAGGCCAGGAGAGAGTCAGTCCCTAGACAGTCGGTGTGTCTAGTGCCAGAAAGCGCTACATGGGCAACTGGGGGAAATGACCAAGATCTGTCCAAGCAACTCATGGTGTAACCTACTTAGCAATAAATAACCTGGTGTGATGCCCACACAAGTACAATAGTGGCACACAGCCATGGTGGGGAACCAACTGCTCTTGATTTGGCTAACTGATCCCCTCAGTGGTGCAGGACCCATAGCTGGAGCTGGAAAACAAGTCAGAACCATATCCAAACATAAGCCCACTCTCCAATATCAAACTACCATCAATCATCGGGTACAAGAGGGCCTACACCTATTAAACTCTGTATTTACAAAGTAAGGGTTATCTCATTTGTCCTGGTGCTAACTTACTCTCCATTGGAGATTCTGCTTCTCTTTTGCAGATAGATGCAGATCCTAAGGACAGATCTGCCCCAACATACCTCAAAACGGCCCCGACAGAAACTAAGGAAAATTGGCAAAACAAGCAAAGGTGCTGTTTTCCTGATGAATCAGATACCAGCACAAGGGGGAAGGAGATCAACACAGAGAAAGATCAACTCCTAACAAATCAGAGAGCCAGAACCTCCGAGGCCCCCAACACCTCATCACTGAAGCAGACCAAAAATGAACCCAACATAGCTCAGGGAAATCTTGCAGAAGAGGGGGCGGAAAGTATGTCAGAGCCACATGTTGGGTCATGATATGCAGAGACATTTATTGTACCAATAACTGTGGGCTAACTCCACAATGCACGATCCATATACATCAACAAGGAGGAGCCATTGCAGAGGGGGTAGATCATGGATGAGCCTAAGAATGGTACCAATCTCCCTGTATTTGCTGAATAGAAAACTAATTAAAAAAAATTGTTTTAAATAAAAATAAAAATAAAAAACTCACCTTAATCTCCTGTTTCTGTTTCTCTCTCTCTCTGTCTCTGTCTGTCTGTCTCACTCACTCACTCACTCACTCTCACCTCTCTATCTCTTTTATATAATTTATCTTTCTCTTCCTTCTCTTCTGGGGCACTGTCCTGTAACCCCCAGTGCCAGCAGGTGGCTATCATCCACAATGAGCTTTTGATCTGAGAGACCTACAAGGTTTCCCAAAAGAAGACAGATTTCTGTCAGAGAACTTGATGACCCACCAAAGGTTAGTGGTAAGACCCTACTGCTAAAGACACCATATGCTGTTGGCATGTAACTTGGAGTGACATGGCTGGAAGCTGGAAGAGAGTCCATCCCCAGACAGTCAGTGCATCTAGTGCCAGAAGTTGCTGCATGAGCGAATGGGGGAAATGACCAATATCTGTCCAAGCAATTCATGGTCTAACCTACTTAGCAGCAAACAATCTCATGTGATGCTCATACAAGTGTAATAGTGGTACACAGCCATGGTTGAAACCAACTGCTCTTGATTTGGCTAACTGATCCCCTCAGTGGAATGGGACCCATAGCTGGAGCTGGGAAACAAGTCAGAACCATATCCAAAGATTAGCCCACTCTCCATTATCAAGATTCCACCAATCACAGGCTACAAGAGAGACTACACCTATTATATTGCCTCTAAAATATAATGGTTATCCCACTTATCTGGTGCTAACTTTACTCTCTGTTGGAGAATCTGCTTCTCTTTTTCAGATAGATGCAGATCCTAAGGAGAGAACCACTCCATCATACCTCAAAAGGGCCCCAGCTGAAACTAAGAATAACTGGGGAAACAAGCAATAATGCTGTTTTCTTGATGAACCTGGTAGCAGCACAAGGATGAAGGAGATAAACACAGAGAACAATCAACTCCTACCAAGCCAGATATCCAGAGACACAGAGGCTCCCAAGACCTCATCAATGAAGCAGACCTGAAATGAACCCAACATGGTTCTGGGAAATTTGCAGAAGAGGGGGCTGAAAGAATGTCAGAGTCACACATTGGGGTCATGATACACAAAGACATTTCCTCCTACCCATAACTGATGGCTAACTCCACAATGCACAACCCATAAACCCCAACAAGGAGGGTCCCTGTGGAGCAGGGAGGGCAGGAGAGAGGCTAACAATGGTACCAACTTGACTGTATTCACTGAGTACAAAACTAATAAAAAAATTAAAAAGACACAAATAAATACAGAGGATTTCTAGAATTGATACATTAGAATCCAGTATTTTAATCGTTCAGACACTTTTCCCTCTGATTGTGCCCTGGGAAATAATAATTTTCACTGCATATTGTTTCATTAGGACAGTAAGCTGAGGAGCCCACTCATTTAGAGGTATGTGGCCTAGACTAATACAACCAGATTTTTTTCAAGAAATCTTGACTAGATTGAGGCTGAATTAGGAAAACTTGGTTCAAGGAGGAGGCTGTTCACTTTACCTGAAAGCAGAAAACAGAGTGAGTAGGACCTGGAATATGGAGCTGGGTATAACCTTCAAAAGCCCACCTCAGTATCTTACTTTCACAAACTAGGCCACACTTCCTAAAAGTATCACAAAATATCATCACCTACTGAGGAATAATTATTCAAAACATGAACCTGTGAGGATATTTAGATCCAAACCACAATGATAAAGATTTGGTATTGCTGTGTACCAAATACAGTAGGTGTCCAAAAAGCCAAAAGTCTATCAAAAACTATTGTCTTTAAACAGAAGTTTTTGTAAGAGAAAAGTGTGATGAATTAGCCATAAATAAGATTAAATACCACATGCTAGCAAGTTACACCATTGGAGTTCCTGGATTGGTGGCATAATACATACAAGGTATGTTTGGAAAATTGTCTCTTAAGTAGGGTGAGTCTTTTAGATCTACCATTTTGTCTAAACTGGGGATTTGGACATGCTTACTTTGGAAAGGGGTTGAGGATTACAAATGGAGCACAGAGATGGGAAAGAATCCAGAATGTATGCTGATCTACATGCAGAGCAATTTGTTTCACTCATGGAGAAGAATAATGGGGAATTATATTGAAAATAACCAGCCTAAGAAAATCTGGCTTTGAATTTCAGTTAATTGGAAGCCAAACACATTATTGATAAGAATCATGCTTGAAAAGGCAAGGTTGCAGAGCCACCTGCTAAGTACTGACTGAACCTAAGAAAAGAAAATTAAGAGACAAACTCCAAGATCTTGTAGTAGAACAACCAATGGATAATTATTCTACAATGACAAAAATATAAACATTTTCTTTCTAAAAGGTGATGGAAAAATGTAAAATCAAAAAGATCAAGGAGGTCTTGAGCCTGTTAAAGTACTGAAATTGTTATAAAAAATTCCACAGCTCTGTATTCACATACTCACTTTATGCCTCTTCTTTTTGATTCTTAATTGCCAATTTCTACCTTCTCAAATAATTTCTTCATTTGAACAGATTAGAATTATTATAAACAAAGATGTCCAAAGGAAAACTTGTTGGTCCTTTTGTTTCCCACACCACAAGACACAAGACATTTCCCCTTCTTTTATACCAAACTTAGAAGCAGCTCTGTGTTCTGCCCTCCAATCTCCATCAGTCTTCCCATACAAATAGATAAGACTCCCATTTTCTAGTGTTGGCTTCTCTATAGCAGCATCTTCATAAATCTCCTTGTTCTCATTTTCTCCCCACTGTGAAGCAGAACATGCTGTCTAGGCTGGTAAATTAATCTGCAAAGTGCAACATAGATTTGATTGCCACAGGGATTTGCAAGTTTTCATGTTTAAGGAATTATAATGGATAGGGTTACTTGTCCCAAAATTTTATGAATAATCCCTTCTTTTAATATTATTAAATTTCTCCAACATATGAGCATGTTTACAGGGATGAGGTATTATTGTGAACGTATACTCATAGCAAAGCCAAAGAAGGAAGAACAAGATCTGGGCTTCCCTAGGATGAAGGTTACACTCCCCAACTGAATGTCATCTATCTGCTTTAAATCCTGAGGGATTTTAATGGTAAGAAAAAGGAAATAGAGAAAGCATATTAAAATCCTTTTATAATCTGTTCATATACCTAGCCCCATGGGCTCAAAGAGTCTATCAATTGGTATAGTCATACAATATCCAGATTTCATTCATGTTACATTAAAAAAATACTCTAACTGGAGCTAGAGAGGTGGCTCAGCAGTTAAGGTGCTTGACTGCAAAGCCTGACCCAAGTTTGATTTCCCTTTATCCATGTAAAGCCAGATATACAAAGTGACTCATACATCTGGAGTTAGTTTACAGTGTCTGGAGGCCCTAGCACAGCTATTCTCTCTGTCTGTGTCTTTCCTCTCTCTCCTTGCAAATCAAAAATTTAAAATATTTAAATAACAATAATGTATGCAGGAATATCTGAATTTAAAGTAGCTCATAAGACAGATATGTGTATACCCTAGGACCAGGTATGAACATTTATACCTATACCCCATCCTCATCCCCACTTTTATCTGTCTTTTCACTGCCACTCAAAACAGCATCTCTGACCTGTCCCTATCCCTGTCCCCATGCACTCACACTTAAAAATTATGATATATCTCAAGAGACTTTATAATTTAACCAAGGCAGATGTGGATCTGGTCTCATCAATCACACTCCCATTTCACCAGATCTCTGTGTATGCTATCTATTTAACTGGCATGTTTCTTTAATAAAAGATAAGTGTTCATTCAAGTAATGCAGGCAAGTAACTGGAAGTTGTTTGACACCCAGAATTTATACAAAAAAAATCCTTAAAATATTATATCCATTCTGGTAGATAAGAGATAGTGAAAGACAGATTAATGTGATTTTAGTACTTCAAGATTACAGAACAATAACCTAAGAGCAAAAATATAGTCTCAATCTCTCTAGTTTCAGTGGATATAAATATAAAGGTTGCATAATACTCTTTTGTGAATGGATGTCTACAAAGGAATAGATCTCCCATCTGAAACCAGGCTCAGAGACAGTCAGGACAGGAAGTGACAGTGTTCTCAGCTTTTCCGCCAGATATTTCTATCATCCTGCAGTGGTATGCTTATAAGCTATGGATAGAGGAAGCAGCAATGTTCCCAAGTGTAAAAAGATTTATAAGAATTTTAGATTGATACTGTCTTCAATAGGTACAGGATGACAGGTGTTTGTTATAGGATAAATTTTATACAAATGTTTATACATAGAATTTTGGTTTTGCGAGGCAGGGTCTCTCTCTAGCCCAGGCTGACCTGGAATTCACTATGGAGTCTCAGGGTGGCCTTGAACTCACGGTGATCCTCCTACCTCTGCCTCCCGAGTGCTGGGATTAAAGGCATGCGCCACCATGCCCGGCTTACACATAGAATTTTGAAGTATTCTTTAAAAAATTTTTTAAATTAAATAAGTAGTCTCTTATTGATATTGTTCATTCTCCTTTGTGAGTCTTGCCCTTTTCTTTTCTAATCACCACTCCATAATTCATCAGAGCCAAAAGGATGGACTTCACTTCAGATGCATTTCCTTCAGGAGAAATGAAACTGATCACTGTGGTTAGGAGAAACTTCATCTGCAAAGCTTCTACATATAAATTTGCTTTGTGGATATAAAGCTTTTCTATGTCACTTTAAAGTCAAAACTCATTAGAGCTAATGCTCGTCCTTTTGCTCTCTCAACAAATATTTATTAACTGTCCAATGTATGTCAGATACTGTTACCAGCATCAATGTCTTTAACCTTCAACATTATGTATATAGCATATGTTATTGAAAACCTCAGCTTATGTATGAATAAATAAAAAGGTCAATGTATTTTATGAATATATTCATATAGCCAAGTCTACTGAAGCCCTTTCTATTTCTAGGGCTTCTAAAAACTGCCAATGTCAAGTGTAACTGCAGGAGACAGTTTGGGGAAGTCATTCGAAGATAATACAGTTGCTATATAGATTCATGCCACAAGACATGGCATTTGAGTTGTAACCCATATAAAAGAGAGGACATAATGCCTCAGGAAGTATATTTTACCTTAAAAAGTAAACTGTAAAATAGACACATGGTGGTAGCACAGGGACTGGGGAAGCATGAGAAGACTGACCTCAAGACTAGTTACAGGATGTATAACAAGATCCTGGCTCAAGGAAATTAAATATATATATCAATAAAAATAGGACAACTAGGGTTAAGCAGAATGAGGATTGTGGAAATGAATACTGAGACAGTGGGAAGGCACTGAACCAACAGAAGTCCTGAGATAGAAAAAACAGCTAGGTTCTCCAGGACTGAAAAGAAGCTCAGTAGTAGTCAGAAACAGCATGAAGAGACTCAGAGAGAATATGAGGAGTCAAGGAATGTGGGATATCTCTTTCTTGATGACTCCAGTTGGGAGTCATCCATAGGAATGGAGAAAGGCATACATAGTTCTTCAGTTGAGCTTGCTGAGTGAATTCTCCAAATTTGTTCACATAAAAAAGGGATCATAGGGCTGGAGAGATGGCTTGGCGGTTAAGCGCTTGCCTGTGAAGCCTAAGGACCCCGGTTCGAGGCTCGGTTCCCCAGGTCCCACGTTAGCCGAATGCACAAGGGGGCGCACGCGTCTGGAGTTCGTTTGCAGAGGCTGGAAGCCCTGGCGCGCCCATTCTCTCTCTCTCTCCCTCTATCTGTCTTTCTCTCTGTGTCTGTCGCTCTCAAATAAATAAATAAAAAATTAAAAATTTTTAAAAAAAGGGATCATAGACATTGTCATGAACATAATATAATGACCATAATTCTCAAAATCCCTTCCTTTTTTTCTGAGCCAAAATTGGAAGTGCAGCCATGAGTGGTGGCTCACACCTTTAATGCCAGCACACTTGGGAGGCAGAGGTAAGAGGATTGCTGTAAGTTCAAGGCCACCCTGAGAGGACATAGTTAACTCCAGATCAGCCTGGACCAGAGTGAGACCCTACCTTGAAAAACAAACAACAACAACAACAAAAAAAAAAAGTTGGGGGTTAGAGAGATGGCTTAGCCATTAAGGTGTTTGCCTACAAAGCCAAAGGACCCAGGTTCAATTCCCCAGGACCCACATAAGCCAGATGCACAAGGGACACATGCATCTGGAGTTCATTTGCAGTGGTTGGGGGCCCTGAGTGCCATTCTCTATCTGCCTCTTTCTCTCTCCAATCTCTCAAATAAATAAATAAATAAATAAATAATTTAAAAGTTGGAAGTGCAAGAAATTTTAGGTTCTTTTTGAAAACCAGACTTACATCATCATTCAAATAACAAGTTGGCTCTGTCATAAAACACCCTCATCCCAGACTCTGATACAGACACAGGTTATCCAGCAGGGTGGAGTAAGAAAAAAATGACACTAAGCTTCTTTGAGGTCAGCTGGGTCACCTACCAACTGCCCACTGGGCTTCAAGAACAAACCAACCTCTGAATATTAGTACAAGCACGACAGGGCAGTGTGCAAGGATATGAGCTACTGGAGACACTTACTAGTCTGCATGTGAATATATATACATGAATAAACTAACCTTTCTCTATGCTCATGAGTATATAAGGAATGTTAGATACACATGCTACCTGCATGATTTAATAAATTGTTTGGTATTCATTGTTTAATATCTCCTTGATCTTCTGTACTACAAGTTCCTCTAAAGGTAAGGAACATATATTTCAAGCTATAAGCCAAATATAGTCCCTCATATGGTTCTGTTGCTGAAGGAATTACTTCATTGCCTCTGGTGGAAAACAGTGAAGGAAGAGCAGATGTGAAGAGATAACTCAGAGAACAAGAACCCAGATGAGGAATAGGACCTAGCTTGTGAAATAGAATCACTGAAACCATAACTGTGTTTTGAGGATAATTGTGCTTCTGGGGATAATACAACTGCATAAATAAAAAGTAGAAATCGTGAGAATAAATAAACCATAAAATGATACTTTCAGTGTCAAACAATAACTAAAGGAATAAGGAGATCTAGGACAACCAAGAGGACAGACATTTCCTTGTTTTAAAATATTTTATTTATCTATTTGAGATAGAGAAAGGGGGAGAGAGAGAGACAATAGATGCACCAGGACCTCTAGCCACTGTAAACTCCAGACACATGCACTACCTTGCGCATCTGGCTTACATGGGTAGTAGGAAATGGAACCTGTGTCCTTAGCCTAAGACATCTCTCCAGCCCTCAAATCAGGTTTTCTTAATAATTCTTTTATTGATATTTGTAAAATATTACTTTTTTATTTAATTATTTAATTTCAAATAGATTATTTAATTTCAAATAGAGTTATATTCCTATAATGGCATTTAACCTAAACTTATCATTATAATTTTTACTTCCTTAAACATATAATTTATCACAATTTCCTATAAAAGCAAACTAAATTCTAAGACAAGTTCTTTGATTTTGACTGGCTTGGAATCCTTTGTGTGTCTGATAGATATTTTACTTTCATTAATATTTTTCGTTCTCTACAATATAGGTCTAAGACTCAGAGTACATATGCAGCTAGTAAATGTAGAAAGCAGAATGAAAACTGCTGAGCTTTATTCTTGTCCATAACTTTGCACTGTCAGTATCCTCATGATAGTGTAGTTTGAAATAAATTAGATTAATTGAAAAATAAATGCTTAATTTATTACTCTTCAAAGCTGCTCTGCAGTCTGACCTGATTTCAATCATGAAAGTGAGTGTGCCTATTACTGCATACAAATCAGCACTTCTTATGCACAGCACTTCATAGCTTTATTATTTTGGAAATTTAAAAACTTCCCTTGGAGTTGTTTACAAACATTAGTCAACGTTAACTGTGACAGTTAATTCTATGTGGCATCACTTGGACCACAATGCCCCAGTATTTAATCAAATATTACCCTGGATATTGCTTTAAGGGTGCTTTTGGATGAGATTTTCATTTAAATCAATGGACTTTCAGGAAGGTAACTCCATCAAGTGACTCTCATACAGTCAACTGAAAGACTGCAAAGAGAAAAGAGATGAGGTATTCCAAGAAACAGGGAATTTCATAGCATGTTGCCATCAGGTTTCATCTGCAACCGCAACCCAGGCTCTATAGAAAACTGCCTTTCCTAAATCTTCAACCCACTCACCTCCTCTATGAGCTTTCAATCTTTCATAGTAAATGAGACAAGTCTAAAAATCTCTTCCTGATTTGAGACTAATCTTGTTCTTGAGTTTCTTAACTAATATGATTACATTTAACTTATTAAGTCTATAAGCCATTGTACTTAAAACCTCATTATCTCAATAAAATCAAAAGAGGGGCAATACTAATTAAGTAGGGGCAAGTAAATTTCTGATACAGTGACAGGAAAATGGGATGGTGAGTAAACTTTGACCTTCTCTGAGTGACTCAGTTGTAATACATCTTTTACTCTGCAATTTATTTCCTTATACATGCAACACAGATATTTTTACCCATCGTGTTGTTATTAAAACAGCCTAGAAAAACAGACATAGAAACTCATATTTGCATTAAAACTGAGAAGATGGCTTAATGGGTAACAGTATTTGTTGATCCCTAGCACCCACATATAAAGCCAGTTGTGAATACACATATCTGAAATTCTCTCTGAGCCATTCTACCAAAAAAAAAAAAAAAAAGGCACAAGCTCCATGTTCTCTAAGAGAATCTGTGTCAGGGAAATGAGGTTGATGAGTGATAGAGAAAGATGCCTAAAGTCTGACTCTAGCATCTTCACATGTGCATGCACACAAAACAGATACTACACATATGCAAAACAAAGAAAATGAGGCTTGATCCTCAATCCTTCTCCACTCCACTTTTCTAATTTGTTTATTTTCTGAATATGTCTCTTTCCAGATCAACCTCAATCCACTTAAGTTACTGGTCAACTTTGTCAAAGTTCTTAGTGAACTGCCTCCTTCTTGACTTGTATTATCTGTGTGAGTTGCTACAGCAAAACAGTAATTCAATGTAATTGTCCTCCTTAAATTACTTACAATAACATTATTATAGTTCCTTCGGATACATATTTACATTGAGTCAGAAATATGTGCGATTTAAATAGGAAGGACATATCTTTATGGGTTGCTCCTCTGCAAAATCCTGTTACACCTGCAGTCTTTTCCTCCTGTTCTGCATGGCTCCTTCCTGCTTTGTTCTGGTCATATGAAAACTTTTGGAAGTAGTTGAACACATCCTATGGATGACTTCATTACTTACATACATACAAAGGTGCTTGTGGTCTTTGGCTTTCTGAATATGTGGTACCTGAAGAGGAAATGCTTGGTTTATGTACCAAGACACCAACTAACACAGCCAATCAAATACTGCTGCTATTATAATAATGTAGGTATTTTAGTGCTGCCAGGATATAATTAAAGGGAGAAATATATTTAAGACATAGATGTCTGTAATCAGGCATGGAGGCCACACCAGTGCTTGAGACAGTCCAATCTGCACAACATAGTGAATACTTGACTTCATGTTGGCAATATTTATTTGAAATAAAAGTAATGTCTTTTAGAAAGTAAGTGTGAAGGGGCTGTAGGATGGCATTGCAGTTAAAGTGATTGCTTACAAAGCTTAAGGACACAGGTTTGATTCCCCAGTACTCATGTAAGCCAGATGCACAAGGTGCCACATGCATCTGGAGTTCGTTTGCAATGGCTGGAGGACCTAGCATGCCCTCTCTCTTTTTCTCTCTCAAGAAAGTAAAATATTGAACAAATAACTCTGTGAGTTTAAATTCTTTCTGCCTTTAAAAAATAAATCTTGTGTGTTTTATAGAAATTTAAGGTGTAAATTTATACTTCCATGAAAATTTGAAAACTGAGCTACTTATTATATGATACAGTTGTTTGACTTCTGATTTTAAGCCATAGTGTATTCATACTATATGTGTATACATGCATAGAATGTGTTCATAATATATGTATGTTTTATTAATGTATATCCATAAAATTCACTATTCATAGTATGTATTCATAATATATGTATGTATTATCAATATGTATCCATATAATTCACTGTTTATGTTCATAGTCTACATACATGATATGTATGCATATTCATACTATATACATGTATACAGTATTAGGGTGAATGTACATAGTATGAATATATTTCTGTATAATTTAGTATTTGTATGTGTATATACCACAACAGGAAGAAAAGTTATGCTGTCATAATAGGAATAAAATCTTTATTTTGAATATTTTCAAGTATAACATTTCATACAGACCATACTGACTTTAAGAGAATCATACATAGACTGTCTAGCTTATCTAAATTATTTCAGTATCCATCTAGTTTTGTCCTTTAAGTGCTCTGGATCAAACTTGGTGCCTCAGTTGACAAGTCTTCTATCACCAGTTGCATTCTCAGTCCCCTTAAAATCATATTAAAATTATTTATACAAAATTTGTATCAGAATAACGACTATACATGTTTATTTTTATTTTCTAATACCTACAGAACTTAATACATAATAGGCATACCAATTTTTTGGGGGGGCAAGGCTTTTGTAATTTCTTTATATTTACTTATTTATCTATTTGAGAGAGACAGACAGACAGATAGAGAAAGAATGGGCAAACCAGAGCCTCTAGCCACTGGAAACGAATTCCAGATGCATGTGCCACTTTGTGCATATGGATTATGTGGGTTCTGGGGAATCAAACCTAGGTCCTTTCACTTTGCAAGCAAGTGCCTTAACTGCTAAGCCATCTCCCCATCCCAACTTTTGTAATTTCTATTGGGCTTGTAATCTCTCACAGGAAGCATAAGTGCCCAGAAAACTGGTTGTTTTATAGGTTTTCTATGTAAGTAGAAAGAAGACAGCTAAAATATGCATTTTAATATATGTAGACATTTTGTTATCCTTTTTTGCTATGCTATTAAAATGCAAGCTAAGGCCTAGTCTCTTGGCAAGTAGAATAAAGTAATATACATTTGCTTTCTTTTCTTTTTTATACTGAATCATTTCTGAAAATGTACAACACATAAGACTGATGTTTTACTTTAGTAAGTTTTCACTTTCAATGAAGTTGCTATTTTTAGCTTAGCATTAATATTGTCAAAAGAAATGCAATTCAGATTTCATATGTTTTAGTGTTCATTACTTTTCTACAAGTGGATGATTAAGGGAATATGCATAATATACAATAGGATTTAAGTGAATTGTATTAAAGGTACTTTCAATGCATACATATTTCAGATATTTATTGAATACCGAGCTTATCTACATTTTTCTTCTGTCTTCAGAGACTTGTATTCCTATTCTTGTTTTATTGAGCTTCTTCCTCCTTCCCTTCTTCCTTCCTTATTCCCCTTCCTCCCTTCCTTCCTTTCTTTGTTTTCCCTACAGTGCTAAGGGTTTGACACTGGGTCTCACACATGCTAAACAAGGGCTCTACCACTGACCTACATCCCCAGCTCCAGATTTCCTATTCTTAAAACATGGCTGCATATATGTGAGACACATCTTGCTATAAAATTATTGTTAGCTTTGCTTATGAGGTGTTGTCCATATGAGAATGGACATATTTTATGCGATGAACAATAAAGAAGATAAAAAGAAAAAATAAGGTCTAAAAAATCTGAAAATAATTTGTCCAAAGTTAGAGATCTGAAAATTTCTGAAATGTAGCAAATAAATATAAAGGATTAATTAGAAAAACAACATAGACCAGACAGAAATCTTGAGTTCTAGTCCTTATCCTGACATTAGACAAAGAACTCCATGGACTCTTAAAATAATGGAGTACAAAGGTCTAGACAACAATAAGTGAGGAACTGAATGAGTGCCAATCCATACTGTGTGACTTTGAGAAATCCACTTATACATACTAGAATTCAATTTCATTTAAGAAAATTACATGAGTTAAAAGCTTGGTAAGTCTATAATTCAAACACTACATTTCTTCTTTTGAAGTTCAATGACTTACTTTTATAAATACTGATATAAACCAGCATGACATATGTTCTAAATTTAAGAATTATATTTTTGTCATTAATAGTAAATGCTTATTGATTCATCTGTATATTCTTGGAATTAAATACTATTGAAAATATTTATGTTAAGACTTGGAGGAATATTTTACTAAACAAATATTGAGTTATTTGTTGATATTTCAAGATAGCATCATTAAAGATTATGAAGATTAGTTTTAAATGAATAAATTCAATATAAGAAATATATTCATATTCAACATGAGGAAAATCCAGTTTCAACTTCTAGACAATGACAAGATGGTATCCGCCCAACCATGCCACACCTCCCAGGAAGGAAAGACAAGACATTAAGGGTTCATTGGGTCTTCTAGGGGAAACAGTCTCTAACAACCCTCCAGTGGGTGGGCGTGAAGGGGCAAAAAAGGGAATTGGCTGATTCCCACACTCTCTGGTAGCCCACCAGTCCTCATACCCTCAAGCCATCCTAGCCATAGTCCCAGCCACAGGTTCCTCCTACACTAAGTGCAAGCAAGGGAACCCAGGCCAGCACAGCTCCATCTGCACCTTAGCAAGCAGGCAACCCTCCCACTCTCCAAGCCCTGTGCGACTTCCCTTCTACTCCCTCTGCCCCGTGTGATGGCTGCCCCCCACCTGTGACAGCCATCCTACTTTCCTTGCTCACCCCTCCCCCCTGTGAACACCACCCCACTCCCCCATGATTGTCACCCCCACTCACCAAACCCCCCACGACTGCCATCACACTTCCCCACACGCCCTGCATGCCAGTCCACTTCTCCCACTCACTCCATCCCCCACAACTGCCATCCCACTACCCCCCCACCCTATGCAACTATCCCACTCCTCTGGCCCTGCATGACCTCCATCCCACTCCCCCACCCCATGTTACCATTGCCCCACTCCCCTCACTCTATCCTCAGTCCCATTCTCCATACCCTGCGTGACTGCCACTACTCACTCCGCTCCCATGACCACTGCCCCACTGCCCCTGCCCCATGTGAACTCTGTCCTAGGAAAGTCATACCACTTTCCAGCACCCCATATCCCCTAGTGAACCCAGGAAAGCCAGATTAGCTCTACCCGCATCTCCAGGCTCCCAAACACCATCCCACTGGCCACCGCCCCTCCCACTCTCTGCTACACTTTGGGCCACCTGACCATCACTCCCATACCTTGAATCACAGAACAAGCCTCTGTCAGGTCCTTGGGCCCCCACCAGAGCCTCAGAGGCTCCTTCCCTTTGTGTAGGAAGGTCCAGATGCCACCAGAAAAATAGTGGAAACAAACATAAAAGGGAATAACCACTGAACACACTTCAAGGGTAGGCCATTGCTTCATCCTAAATTAAATAAGGCTCATACACTGTGATGGGCAGACCACAACATAAAAGGAATAACATGAAAAATCAAATATAAGTAAATCTAATAAGATCACCTAGCCCTACAATGGATGTCTCTAATCAAAACATAGAAGAGATATTAGGATCAGAACCCCAAAATTAAGTTATAAGCTATGCAACCCTGACCATGCAAATGGAAGAATTTTCATAAAAGCAACAAAGGGCCGATAATCATATGAATGCTCTCATTGCAAGACTAGATCTAACATATAAGACCCTGAAAAGGGTCCAAAGAAAGTTAAATGATTTGAAGGAGAATGAGAAAAAGAGGACCTCAATAACCAGCTGGTTAAGCTCAATGAAGACATAAAGAAATGCAAGGATGAATTGCAAGAAGCATAAGAAAATTAGAAAATGATGTGAAAATGTAACTTGACAGAGGGATGGAAACTATGCATAGAAAAGTAGTAGAAAATGCAAACTAAATTGAATAAGCCCAAAATTCTATAGAAGCTCTTAAGAATAGAGACAGCCATGTGGAGGATAGAAACTCAGATCTGGAAAATAAAACAGAAGAAACAGTTCGAGAAAAGTTTCAATAAGTTCAAAAATTTCTGTGAACAGAATATGAGGGAACTGTTGGAAACCCTTAAGCATCCTAACATTTAGATCATGAGAATACCAGAAGGGGAAGAAATTCTCACCAAAAGCACAGAGAACTTAAAAGTATCGAAGAAAACTTTCCCACTCTCTCAAAAAAGGTCCATCATGTCACAAGAAGCTAACAGAACTCCAAACAGACTGGACCAAAGGAGCAGCTCCCCAAGACATATTGTCATTAAGAATCTAAACATTGACTTCCAGTTAAGATGGCAGCATAGGAACCATGCCAAAGAAGCCTAGGGGAGAAAAAGCCAAAAAGAAAAGAAAAAAAAGGAAATAAAGAAAAAAGAAAACTGGCAAAACACTCTTGTACTAAAAAGTGAGGTATATAAGAAATTAAAATGGCAGCAGAGAAGTAGGAGAGATCCAGAGCATCCAGAGTCCACATACACAGTCACAGAAGTGGCTCCAGCAGCAGCAGCACCAGGCTTGGCTTGAGCCACAGGAAAATCCAGGTAAGGGGATTTCCCAGTCACACCGGAGCTCTTCCCAAATTCAAGAAATGTGGAGAACCACAATGAACAACAAAGGAGCATATCATGAGGTAAAGGATCATGTGGATCAGTGAGAGAATTAGAACTACCATTGACAGCCTTCCCTCCTCCATAACCAGTGCAAGCACCAGCAGGCACCAGAGACCAGCAGAAGGGAGACCACAGCACCCAGCACCGGCAACCAAAGCAGTGAACCAATGACCCAGCCTACTTGAACCCATAGTACACCAAAGAGGGACCCAAGCAGGAGCATAAATAACTGAGACCAAAATCATCTTTCCAAAGGATAACTGGGATTACACCAGGTCAGTACCCACCAAATAAACCTGGTATATAGATATGAACTGGAAGTGCCAATTGCACCTTACATATCAGGATAAATTATATGTTAAATATGATGGATGGTCAGATTTGCCATTCTTAAATAAGCTATATTTTGGGCTTGTTATTTGTTGCTTCTTGATTTATAGTGGCTTTGTTGCCTCTTCTGTTATACATTAGGGAAGGGTCTCACTTGGTCACAAGCTGACTTAGAACCCTCAACAGACCAGAAACCTAAACCTCCTTGTTGTCAGGATTAAGGGTGTGGGGTGCCACACAGCCTAAGGAACAGTTAGAGGATCTGGTTGTCATAATACCTACTCTTGCTTAAACACTATGTGCTGTTTTTTCATTGAAAGTGTATGTTGTATAGTTAAATTTTAGAATCTGCCTATATTTTGTTCCACTCAGCCTACTTGAATACTCTCATAGCAGGTAAACCCAACACCTAGGGTCAATTTTGTAGATACTCTAAGAGACTTGAGAGCCACACCTAGCGCCTTAAGCTCATACCCTGAAAGATATACAACATCAGGTTGATTGATACATCTAATAATACTGCAAATAACTAGAAAATCCAAGCATTAAATTAATCCAAGATGCAAAAATATATACGTTCACAAAAAATAAAGACAATATAAATCCACTAAAAAGTATTAATGAATCAGAAATGACTTCTGGTGATAATGAGTTAGAGGAAATGCCTGAGAAAGATTTCAAACCAATGATTATAAATATGTTCGAGGAAATCAAAGGAATGAAAGAGGAAACCAAAGGAATCAAAGAAGGCACAGTATACCAATTTAATGAAATAAAGAGGTCAATACAAGACATAAATAAGGAAATAGAAATAATAAAGAAAAACCAGTCAGAATTATTAGCAATGAAGAGCACAGTTAATGAAATTTAAACAAAAACAAAAACAAAAACAACAACAACAAAAAAAAAACTCTAGAAAATCACACCAGTAGAGTGGATGGAGGAAAGAATATCTAAGCCAGAAGACCAGGTGGCAGATCTAATACAGTCCAACAAAGCAAAAGACAAACTAATAGAAAAGTATGAAAGTATGGAACACCAACCACACAAAACCTGGAAAGAACCTCTCCTCACCATATTATAATAAACTACCAAACACACAAACCAAAAAAAATATATTGAAAGCAGTTAGAGATAAAAATCAAGTTACCTACAAAGGCAAGCCCATCAGGATCACAGCAGATTACTCAACACAAAATTTAAAAGCTAGAAGGGCTTGGAGTGATGTATTCCAAGTTCTGAAAGAAAACAAATGTCAACCAAGGTTACTTTATCCTGCAAAGTTATCCATACAAATAGATGAAGAAATAAGGACATTCCATGACAAAGCAGACTAAAGGAATATTTGAAGACAAAACCAGATCTACAGAAAATACTTGAACAAATCTCCATGCTGAAGAGAAAGAAAAGCACACATATAAGGAACCTGGAAAAAACAAACAATACTCAACTACCAGTTAATGCAAGAGTGCAAAGGTAACACCAGAAGAACTACAAAAAAATATGGCAAAAATAAATCCATACCTTTCAATAATATCTCTTAATATCAATGGCCTCAATGCCCCAACCAAAAGACATAGGTTTGCAGACTGGGTTAAAAAGCAGGATCCGAGTTGTTCCTGCATGGAAAAGACTCCCGACTCAGTGTGGTTTTTCTCCGGTGGCCAGGAGAGGTTTCTGAGTCGTCCGACGCTCATCATCCCCTCAACCCCTAGGGAGGAACCAGCAGGCCTGGTCCTTCCCTCGGCACTACCTGTGCGGGAAGGAGCCCCACACACTATGAAATCTAACCTCAGGATGGCGTTGAACTCACAGAGGGAAGAGAACCGCAAAGGCGAAGTAGAGGAGGAACAGGAAAAAGAAACGGAAGCTGATTGAAAGAGCCCAGGAACAGCACAGTGTCTTCCTGGCTACAGACAGAGCTAACCAGTAAAATTCAAAATGTAGCTAGTGGATTCCGAGTGGTTTGGTTTGGTTTTGCAGAAGTGCACATAGCAACTCTCCACCCCTGCACTGGTGCCCAGCATTTCCATTGCTCTGACCGGTATCTGTTCCCAGGAACATTGCAAACGGAGGAGCCCCAAGTATGGACTCTGGGTTATTTATGCTTTAGTTTGAATCTGAAGCCTGTGGCCTGCATCGGTGGAAGCTATTGTAGGAGCATGGCCTGAATTAGCTCAGTGTGAGCTGAGACAATCTATCCCTGGCTCCCTGGACCTGCAGGAGAATGCCTTTGTGCCTACTTGTGTGCAGGAAGATGCTCGGCAGGCCAAGCTCTGTTCACGTCTGCCCTTCGTTTCTCACATTGCGCATTTCCAAGGACCGGTATATGTGGATAAATGTTTAATGTCACCGCAGGGTGTTCTCAGCATCTGTGACCTTCAAACTATCCTGCAGTGAAACTGCTTTTTCACTGGGGATGTGCTACAGTAAGGCCTGCTCAGCTTTAGTGCGGGGTAATCTGTACAGATTCTGCTGGGGCTGCATATAAAGCTCCTTACTGTGTATTTATGCTTTTTGTGTGCAGCACGTCATACTGGCTGATATGATGTCATTTTGTTTCTAGTGATTCGTAACCATTGTCTGGCAAATGCTATTTTGGTTTTGCAAATCGACAAATATTTTGTTGCCTTTTGCTCTTTTTTTTTTTTTTTGGTATGGTGGGCTTATATCTCATTGTAAGTATAGGATAAGCTAGTTTGTACATAGAGTCAAATGACTGGTATTAAAGTTTCAATGCTGATAGACCTTTCCCAGTACATGTCACATATATACGCACACAGCCAACATGTGGCATCTGACCATCAGAAGCCAAAACTCCCTTTGAGTTCAAGATTTTATGATTTCTAGTGAAGTCACTTGTGTTCTGGCTTCATTATTGTGTTCAGACTCAAAACCATTCATGATTTTTAATGACAGGCCACCTCCCAAAATTCTTGAGTCACTATGGAAGTGGATGTCCTGAAATCATTGCAGAAAATTAAGTTGAAGATAGGTGACTTCCTTCGACTGATCACATTTTGACAGATCTCCAATGAGCCAGAATCTAGTTCATTAAAACAGAGGAGAAAGATGGAAACTTCCCAGTTGACATATAAAGCAGTTGTTACAAATACATCATTCTCCACTTAGGACAGTGGGTTTGTAAGCATTGTGTTTCTGACTAATCTAGATGAAAATTTAAACAAAAAATTATACAGTCCTGAGGAAACAAGCATAGCAAGGTAAAGCCTTTTCCTCACCTTGCAGTGGTAAATCTACCTCTTTATCATTTTTGTTCTACATTTGGGTCAAAAGCATCATTCCTGTAAGTATAAATACCATATGCATCATTAGGAAAATATTGCTATGAGATAAGCCATATATAAATGTTGTATGCGACTTTAGGGTTTACACTTAGTCCTAAAGTGTTTACTTCCTTTCATGTCTATTTACACTATATTCCTATCTACTAAGTGGGGAGGGGGGTCTCCTATATAGTGATCCATCATTAATAAGTCAAAGCCTGTTCTATTTCTGAGATTTTTTTGTGCATTAAAAACTTAAAGATTAAAAAAAAAAAAGCAGGATCCTACAATTTGTTGCCTCCAAGAAACTCACCTTTCTACAAAGGATGGACACTATCTTAGGGTGAAAGGTTGGAAAATGGTGTTTCAAGCAAATGGGCCTAGAAAAAAAGCAAGGGTTGCTATCCTAATATCTGACAAGGTAGACTTCCATCCAACATTAATTAAGAAAAATAAATAAGGTCACTTTATAATTATTAAAGGCACAAGCCAACAGGAGGACATTACAATCCTAAACATATATGCATCTAACATGGGGACTCCCAAATTCATCAAACAAACACTATTAAAACTAAGGCCACTGATAACACCAAACACAGTGACAGTGGGTAATTTCAATACCCCATCCTCATCAATTGGCAGGTCGTCCCAGGAAAAAAATAAACAGAGAGACATCTGGATTAAATGAGGTCATAGAAGAATGGGCCTAAAAGATATATACAGGACATTTCAGCCAAATCCTAAAGAATATACATTCTTTTCAGCAGCACATGGAAAGTTCTCTAAAATAGGCCATATATTAGGACAGAAAGCAAATCTTAACAAACACAGGAAAATTGAAATAATTCCTTGCATTCTATCTGACCACAATGGGATCAGACTACAAAGCAATAGCAAGAAAATCTATAGAGCATAATAAAACAAAATCATGGAAACTAAACAATACACTACTAAATAATGAATGGGGCAATGAGGAAATCAAGAAGTAAATCAAAAAATTCATAGAGTCAAATGATAATGAGAACACAACATACCAAAACCTTTGGGACACAATGAAGGCAGTCTTAAGAGGTAAATTTATAGTGTTAAGTTCCTATATTAAGAAATTAGAAAGGACGCAAGTAAACAACTTAATGCTTCACCTTAAAGCCTTGGAAAACAAAGAACAAGGCAAACCAAAAATCAGTAGATGGGAAGAAATAATAAAGATTAGGGCAGAAATTAATGAAATAGAAACTAAACAAAAAAAAAAATCCAAGGAATCAATGAAACAAAGAGTTGGTTCTTTGAGAGGATAAACAAGATTGATAAACCCTTTGCAAATCTGACCAAAAGAGAGGAGACAAAAATTAATAAAATTAGAGATGAAAAAGGCAACATTACAACAGATAGCAGAGAAATTCCAACAATCATAGGGACATACTAGAAAAACATATACTCCATTAAGTATGAAAATCTGAAAGAAATGGATGATTTCCTTGATGTATATGACCTACCTAACTTAAATCAAGATGAGACTAATCATTTAAATAAACCTATAAAAGTATGAAATGCAAGCAGTTATCAAAAAATTTCCCAACTATAAAAAGTCTAGTCCCAGATGGACTCACTGGTGAGTTTTACCAGACTTTCAGGTAAAAACTAACACCCTTGCTTCTTAAGCTTTTCCATAAAATACAAAAGGAAGGAATCCTACTAAACTCCTTCTACGAAGCTGGCATCACCCTGATACCAAAAGCAGGCAAAAATAGAACAAAAAAAGAAAATTACACACCAATCTCCATCATGAACATAGATGCAGAAATTCTCAACAAAATATTGACAAACAGAATACAAGAATATATCAGAAAGATCATTCACCCTGACCAAGTAGACATTATCCCAGTGATGAAGGGATGGCTCAACATACGCAAATCAATAAATGCAATACATTATATAAACGGACTGAAGGACAAAAATCAAATGATCATCTCATTACATACAGAAAAACATTGGACAAAATCCAACATCCCTTCATGATGAAAGTCCTACAGAGACTGGGAATATAAGGAACATATCTCAATATAATAAATGCTATTTATGACAAGCCTACAGTCAACATATTACTAAATTTGGAAAAAAAAATGGGATCTTTTCCACTAAAATCAGGAACAAGACAAGGGTATTCACTGTTTCCACTTTTATTTAATATAGTACTGGAAGTCTTAGCCATAGCAATAAGGCAAGAGACACACATAAAAGGGATACAAATTGGAAAGGAAGAGATCAAATTATCGTTATTTGCAGATGACATGATTCTATACATAAATGACCCTAAAGACTCTACCAGCAAACTGTTAGAGCTGACAAACACCCACAGCCATGTAGCAGGATACAAAATAAATACACAGAAATGAGTAGCCTTCCAATATGCTAACAACAAACACACAGAGGATGAAATCAGAGAATCATTCCCATTCCCAATTGCATCAAAGAAAATAAAGTACCTTGGAATAAACCTAACCAATGAAATAAAGGATATCTACAATGAAAACTTTAAAACACTCAAGTGAGAAATTGCAGAAGACACTAGGTAATGGGAAAACATCCCTTGTTCCTGGATCAGAAGAATTAATATTGTGAAAATGGCAATCTTACCAAAAGCAATCTATACATAATGCAGTCCCCATCAAAATTCCAATGGCATTGTTCACAGAAATAGAAAAAACAATCCAAAAATTCATTTGGAATCACAAAAAACCCTCAAATATCTAAAATAATACTGAGCAACAAAAATAAGGCTGGTGGTATCACCATACCTGAATTTAACCTATACTACCTAGCCATATAACAAAAACAACATGGTACTGGCACAAAAACAGACATTTAGATCAATGGGATAGAACAGAGAACCTAGATGTAAGTCCAGGTAGCTATAGCCACCTGATATTCGATAAAAATGCCAAAAATTCTCACTAGAGAAAAGACAGCCTCTTCAGCAAATGGTGCTGGGAAAACTGGTTATGTATCTGTAGAAGGATGAAAATAGATTCTTTTCTCTCTCCTTGCACAAGAATTAAGTCCAAATGGATTAAAGATCTTAACATCAGACCTGAACCTCTGAAACTGCTAGAGGAAAAAGTAGGGGAAACCTTTCAATATATTGGTCTCGATAAAGACTTTCTGAATATAATCCCAATCGCTCAAGCAATAAAACCACAGATTAACCACTGGGACCTCATGAAATTACAAAGATTTTTTTTAAATTTTTTTTTATTCTTTTTTATTTATTTATTTGACAGCGACAGACACAGAAAGACAGATAGAGGGAGAGAGAGAGAGAATGGGCGCGCCAGGGCTTCCAGCCACTGCAAACGAACTCCAGACGCGTGCGCCCCCTTGTGCATCTGGCTAACGTGGGACCTGGGGAACCGAGCCTCGAACCGGGGTCCTTAGGCTTCACAGGCAAGCGCTTAACCGCTAAGCCAATTCTCCAGCCCTACAAAGATTTTTGTACAGCAAAGGACACTGTGAATAAAGGAAAGAGGCAACCTACAGAATGGTAAAAAGTCTTTGCCACCTATACATCTGATAGAGGATTAATATTTAGGATATACAAAGAACTCAAAAAATAAATAATAATAACTCAAACAAGACAACTAAAAAATGGGCTATGGAACTAAACAGAGAGTTCTCAAAAGAAGAAATACAGATGGCATATAAGAATCAAAAAAAATGTTCTACACCCCTAGTCATCAGGGAAATGCAGATTAAAACTACATTGAGATTCCATCTCACTCCTGTCAGATTGGCTACTATCATGAAAACAAATAACCATAAATGCTGGCAAGGATGCGGAAAGAGAGGAACCCTTCTACACTGTTGGTTGGAATTCAATCTGGTCCAGCCATTGTGGAGATCAGTGTGAAGGTTCCTAAGACAGCTAAAAATAGATCTAACGTATGACCCAGCTATAGCCCTCCTACAAATATATCCTAAGGGCTCATCTAATTACCTTAGAAATATTTGCTCAACCATGTGTATTGGTGCTCAATTCACAATAGCTGGGAAATGGAACCAGCCTAAATGTCTCTCAACTGATGAGTGGATAATGTAGATATGGCACATTTATACAATGGAGTTCTACTCAACGGTAAAGAAAGATGGAGTTATGAAATTTGCAGGAAAATGGATGGATCTGGAAAGGATTATACTAAGTGAGGTAACCCAGGCTCAGAAAGCCAAGAATTGCCTATTCTTTCTCATATGTGAACCCTAGCTACAGATGATTGGATTTCCATGTGAGTAGGAAGATAACCCAGTAGCAAAGGCCAGTAAACTACAAAAGAAATATAAAGGGAAGAGAAAGAAAGGGAGAGGCTACTTTACAGAATGGTATTGCATCTATGTAAGTAGAATAGATTAATGTGAGTGAAAAGGCCCAAAGTGTGGTCAGGAGAAGAGATCAAGTAAAGGAAGGGTGGAGGGAGGGCTAACAAAATCTAAAAGGATATAAATAAATCATATGTAATCCTACTTTTTGGACAATGGAGCACTCTGGATCCATAGATTGTTGCTAGAAAATCTTCAGTGCCAGGGATGGGATATCTTCCAGTGAGTTGTTGGCCACGGAGGTCCCTGATGCCCACAAAACATTATAGGCCATTGCTGAGGCCCTTGGTTTCCCACCAGGAATAGATGATAAGACCCCATTGCTGAAGAATCCACATACTTGGGCTGCAAGGCCTCTGAAAAATCCTGTTGGAACTGAGCTGATAACCTCCTTCATGTAGACCAGCTGACAGAAAGCTGGAAGATGCCATTCTGCATGCAGTTCAATGGGAGAAAGAGAAATCACCAGTGAAGATACTCAACAGTGGACACTGCAAGCCTTACATTTGGCCAACCAGTCCAAATGAGCCAATGGATGCAATAGTGGAATGTGTGTCATGGTAGAAACCAATTGCCCTCTAATTGGACTGGAGGCCCACTCCATGGGATGGAATACATCCCTGATACTGAAATTTTAAAACAGCATAGTCATGAGCCCTAGGGGTATAGCGTCTGCTGCTGTCTGGCTAATGTACATACTATGCTTATCATACTGCCCAGTAAGCACTTCTCTTAATGTTCATAACCTTATATTAATGCTACTCTCACTTTTGGTAGAGAACCTTCCCTTTTCAGATGTCAGTGACCTTGGGATGACTCAGAAGATATCATGGTGATGGAAAGAAGTGACAGAGGAGTGCTTAGTACTGTAATATCTCTATCACACCTTCCAAGGCTCAGGGACTAATGCAGAAGAGGTGGTGGAAAGAATGTAAGAGCCAAAGGAAGGGTAGGAGCCCTTACCATGTGCTCCCCCGAGATACAAAATGGCCTAGATATCCATGACCTCACAGTGCCTGACACCAACTACACAAGACCATAATAAGAGGAGGAAAAGATATGACATCAAAATAAAAGGGAGACTGATTGAGATTGGGAGGGGATATGATGGAGAATGGAGTTTCAAAAGGAAAAGTGGGGGGAGGGAGGGTATTACTATGGGATATTTTTTATAATCATGGAAGTTGTTAATAAAAATTTGAAAAAAGGGCTGGAGAGATGGCTTAGTGGTTAAGCGCTTGCCTGTGAAGCCTAAGGACCCCGTTCGAGGATCGGTTCCCCAGGTCCCACGTTAGCCAGATGCACAAGGGGGTGCACGCGTCTGGAGTTCATTTGCAGAGGCTGGAAGCCCTGGCGCACCCATTCTCTCTCTCTCTCCCTCTATCTGTCTTTCTCTCTGTGTCTGTGGCTCTCAAATAAATAAATTAATTAATTAAAAAAAGTTGTTTAAAAAAATTTGAAAAAAAAAAAGAATCTAAACATTGATAACACAGAGAAAATCCTAAAACTTCTTGGGAAAAACAAAAATTACATTTAACGGTAACCCAATCAGAATTACTTCAGACTTCTCAATGAAACCCTAAAAGCCAGAAAGGGTTGGAATGGAACACTGCAAAGACTAAACACCTATGTCTTCCGACCCAAACTACTCTACCCTGCAAAAGTATCTCTCATAATATATGATGAAAGAAAAACTTTCCATGATAAAACTCACCTTTACAACTATATGAACACAAAGCCAAATCTGCAAAGAGTACTTCTGGGAATTCTCCACTCAGACGAATCAAATAACCAACCTCAAGTACATACAAGAAGCATATCACAATAACCAAACCCAGAGAAGGCACAAAAATCTACAAAGTCCAAGAAAACATTATGCCCATAATCCACCACAATATGGCAGTTTTAGGGTTAAACCAAACATCAAAGTCATTACCCTAAATATTAATGGCCTTAATTCACCATCAAGAGATATAATTTAACAGGGTAGATCAGAAAATTGGACCTCTCAATCTGCTGTCTTCAAGAAACCCACCTCACCTCTAAAGACAGACACCCCTCAGGGCCAAAAAGTTGCAAATAATATTCCAAGAAAATGGGAATAAGAAACAAGCAGGCATGGGTATATTAATATTGGATAAAATATACATCAAACCAAAAGTAATCAAAAAGGACAAAGAAGGCCACTTCCTACATATAAAGGGAATAATACAAGAGGATATCACAATCATCAATCTTTATGCACCAAACACAGATGCATCACAATTCATAAAAAAAAAAAAACTACTTGACAACAAAGCAGAAATAACCACCAATGCAATTATAGTTGGGGACTTCAATACTCCACTATCAACAACAGATAGATCATCAAAGCATAAAATTAACAGGTAAGTGAGAGAGTTCAACAAATCTATATGTCAATTAGTCCTAATGGACATCTATAGAACATTGTGCCCCAAATCCACAGACTACACATCTTCTCAGCAGCCCATGGAACCTTTTCTAAAATAGATCATATACTGGGTCACAAAGCCAACCTCCATATATTTAGGAAGATCATTACAATTTCATGCATGAAATCAGACCACAATTCTGTATTATTAAAATTAACATCAAAAGACACACCAGGAATCCCATCAACTCCTGGAAAATGAACAACAGATTTTTAAATAATAAATGGGTAGTAGATGAAACAAAAAATTAAATTGTGAAATTTCTAGAAATGAATGACAATGAGAACGCATCATATCAAAACTTATGGGACACAGTAAGGGAGGTCCTCAGGGGAAAGTTCATAGCATTAAATGCCTTCATAACAAAGACAGAGAGATCCCAAATCAATAGCCTAACCATCCACTTAAAGGTACTGGAAAAGCAAGAAGAATCAACCCAAAAGATCCAGATGGAAAGAAATAAGTAAGATCAGAGCAGAAATTAATGAATTTGAAACTAAGAAAACCATTAAGAAAATTAATGAGGACTAGAGAGATGGCTTAGTGGTTAAGCACTTGCCTGTGAAGTCTGAGGACCCCGGTTCGAGGCTTGATTCCCCAGGACCCACATCAGCCAGATGCACAAGGGGGCGCATGCGTCTGGAGCTCATTTGCAGTGGCTGGAAGCCCTGGCGTGCCCATTCTCTCTCTCTCTCTGCCTCTTTCTCTCTCTGTTTGTTGCTCTCAAATAAATAAATAACCAAAAACTTTTTTTTTCATTTTTATTTATTTACTTATTTGAAAGCGTCAGACACAGAGAGAAAGACAGATAGAGGGAGAGAGAGAGAATGGGCACGCCAGGGCCTCCAGCCTCTGCAAACGAACTCCAGACGCGTGCTCCCCCTTGTGCATATGGCTAACGTGGGACCTGGGGAACCGAGCCTCAAACCAGGGTCCTTAGGCTTCACAGGCAAGCGCTTAACCGCTAAGCCATCCCTCAAGCCCACCAAAAACTTTTTAAAAAAAGAAAATTAATGAAACAAAGAGCTGGGTTTTTGAAAAAAATAAACATTATTGATAAACCCCTGGCCTCTTTGATCACATACCACCTACCACAGCTAAACTCAGAGCAGTCTAATCTCTTAAACAAACCTATCACACCCATCAAGATTGAAAAGTAATTAAAATCCTCTCCAAAAAGAAGAGTCCAGGACCAGATGGCTTCTCAGCTGAATTCTGTCAAACTTCATTGAAGAACTGAGACCAATTTTCTCAAATTGTGCCACAGAATTGGAGAACAGAGAAATCTCCCAACTCCTTCTATGGAGCTAGTATCACCCTAATACCAAAACCAGGTAGAGATGCCACAAGAAAATAAAACTATATTTCACTGATGAAATTAGATGCACAATCCTGAACAACATCCTCACAAACCAAATTCACCAACAAATCAAAAGCATTATCTACCTTGATGAAGTAGGCTCCATCCCAGGAATACAGGAGTGGTTCAACATATGGAAATCTGTCAAGTAATACACCACATAAATAAGCTTTAATACAAAAACCACATGATCATTTCAATAGATGTCGAAAAGGCCTTTGACAAAATACATCACTTTATGATCAAAACACTGGAGAGAATGGGCATTGTTACTTACATCTCAACATAATAAAGGCTATATATAAAGCTCCAAAAGCCCAAATGATACTTAATGGGGATTGATTAAAGGAATTCCCATTAAGATCAGGAACAAGACAGAGGTGTTCACTCACACCTCTGCTCTTTAACATAGTACTAGAAATCCTAGCTCAAGCAATAACACTGGAGAAAGAAATAAAAGGGATACAAATTAGAAAGGAAGCAGTTAATGACAGGGTTGTATACATAAGAGCCCCGAGAACTTCCATCTCAAAGCTTTCAAAAGTGATTAACTCCTTCAGCAAAGTAGCTGGATACAAAATCAACGCACAAAAATCAGTAGCATTTCTATATGCAAAAGACAAAAACATAGAGAGAGAAATAAGCGACATTGTCCAATTTTCAATAGTAACAAAAAAAAATACCTTGAAATAAACAAAGGATGTGAAAGATCTATACGATGAAAACACTCAAGAGAGAAATTGAGGAGGATTTGGGAAAATGGAAAGACCTCCCATGCTCCTGGATAGGCAGAATTAACATTGTGAAAATGGCAACCTTACCAAAGACAATATACAGATTTAATGCAATGCCACTAAAAATAAAAACATTTTTCTTCACAGAGATAGAAAAAAAATGATTTCAAAATTCATATGGAATGGCATATACATTCAGCAAAAGTACACTATGATTTTGGAAGGGTTCTTTATGCCTTTCTTCTCATATTGTTTTTAAGTGGTTTAACTGCCACATACAGGTTTATATTTAAGACAAGGGAATATTTTATCCTGGGTCTCACAGTCCTGTCATCAGTGTTAGTACATTTGGCAGCATCACCTTGATATTCACTTTTTAAAAGCTGTTATTTATTTTTATACACAAGGAAAACTGATAACTTCTAAGTATTCTCTGGGTACATAAAATAATAGCTCAATAATTTATAATGAGGAATGTGATTTTCAACTGGGCTGCATTCTTATTGGTCAATAAATCCATTCTCATTTCATCTAAAAAAGTAACAGTTCATTTCTATGAAGGACACATAATTCAGTCTTACATATCTATGACAGTTTTATTGTTGCTGTGATCAATTATCCAAGAACAACTTAAAAAGAGAAAGATTTATTTTGGACTGTGTTTCCAAATGCCTGTTGTCATGTGTCCCCATGGGGTTGGGCAGAACATCTTGGTAGTAGATCAAGTGGTAGAAGACAGCTGATAACTACACAGCATAAAATAAACAGAGAAAAAGAGACAGTGATTTGCTGAGATCATGACTCCTTCTACCCACTTCTGCCAGTAGTCCCTATATGCTCAAGTTTTCAGAATTTCTCAAAATTGTGTGACCAGTTGGGGGCTGAAAGGTTAACACATGAACCTATGTGTGTGTGGGGGGGTGGATTTTATATTCAAATCATAACAGAACCCAAAACAAAAGGCTATCTGGGGAGGGGGTAGGGAGATTGAGAAGTTCTTCTGAGCAGTCAAGATAGATTTTAGAAGTCCCCCATACTAAATTGTAGCTTGTTTTAGTTGTTCTCTGCTCCCTCACTCAAATATATGTTTTCAGATGTTACACACTAAGTTTAATTATGATTAGTTGGTAATATATATCCATAGGTGATCTAGAACAGCATATTCAGTGATGGTGGGATTGCATAATGGTTGAGGTGCTTACTTGTGAAGTCCAAGGGCCCATGTCCACCTCTTCAGATCTCACATAAGCCAGACACATAAGGTGACAAGCATGCGAGGTCACCTATGCACACGAGATAGAAGATGCATCTGGAGTTCAATTCCAATGGCTGGAGACCCTATTGTATCAACTCTCTCTTTCTCTCTCACTTTCTCTCTCTATCTCTCTCTTTCTCTCAAAAAATGCAAAACAACAATAGTATGTTTAAAGCAGAGGTAATTGATAAAGGGAGTCATAACTTCAGCAATAAGAAACAGTAGATGACAAGAAGAAAATAGATACAAAAAACTACATCTACATCTCCACAAGATGTATACATAATATTTCGAAAAAATAGGTGTTATTTCACTTTAAAAGCAAGTAGCTTGACGGAACTCAAAATTATCTGAGGCCTAATGGACATTGGAAAATGAAGAGAAATGGCATTACCACAAATTTGAAAATGTTCCCTTTTTTGTGGGAATGTGAAGATTTTTACTTATAAAATTTAACAGTGAGTACATAGTACATAAAATCACAGGTGAAAGAAAAACTATAGTGGAGGACATTGTTTCTAAGATAATGACTCGCACTCTATGGTTTGGTGTTGGAGGACTTGAAGGAAGTGGTTTCCAACAGGATTTCATATGATGTAAATATGTGATACAGACATCTGAACTTTAAAATCCATCTTCTGCTATAAAAGTAAAATAAAATACAAATCTCCAAAACAGTAACATAAAATAACAGTAATAATTTTAAGAGTCCTTTTGTAATTAGCATTTTCTATTTATAAAATAAACACTACTTTAAAAACTTTAAAATATATTAGTAAGTATCAAACAGAGAAAAATACCTAAAATTCATTCCCACTACCAGGTAGAAAATTATAACTTGTGTTCTTGCATGCTTCTTTCTTGATAGTCTCTTTTCTTTGTACTTAATGTATGTACATATATGCATTTTGTCTTTTTCAAATTTATAATTATGGTACCTGCTATTTACTTATTTATTTTACTTATTAAGAGAAGAGAAAGAGAATTGGCATGCTAGGGCTTTAGCCACTGTAACAAACTATAGACATATATGTACCACCTTGTACATCTGGCTTATGTGGATCCAGGGGAATTGAACCTGGGTCCTTAGGCATCACAGGCAAACATCTTGACCACTAAGCCAACTCTCCATCCCTATTTAATTATTTTTTTTACTAAGTAGAAACTTTGTACGGATACATCATATGTTGATACCATCATTTCCCTCCTCCATGTCCCCACTCCACTGAGGGCCTACCTTAGTGGTATTATTGGTGTTCACCATGGAACTGTGGGTTATAAGTTGGGAGAGTAGCAGTCAGTCATTGTGTGCGGAGGGGAGGGCATCTAGATATTCCCTCCCACCCTCTGGCTCTTAAATTATTTCCACCCGCCTCTTCCACAAAATTCCCTGAGCCTTGGTAGCTGTGCTTTACGTCTACAACAGCGTTGAGCTCTCAGATGCATGTGAATTTCTGTTTGGTTCATTTGAGTATCCTCAGTGTCTGTATCCATTACTGTGGCCCCGGTTGTCATGCTTGCCTTAGAAGCATCACTCTTGTTTGTTGGTCCAGTTACTCTCTGTGGTTTCACCTAGGCCTTAGCTACTGTGGGAGGGGTGGTTCATCTTCTGCCAGGGAGTCAACTATCCTGATGTTGTTGATATATTTTGGTTGTTCTTGGGTCTTACTGCTTTCCAAAAAATAAAAACAGAAACAGATTCTTCAATGGAGAGTGAGATCAGGATAGGTTAAAGAGGATAAGCATTATTAATTTAGAGAGATTTTGATGGGTTAGTTTCCAGTTTGGACAAAGATTGGTGGAAGTTTTTCAATGGAGTCCATAGTCTTGTCTCCAAAGGATTCTGACTTAGTTCCCAGTTCCAGTTATGGGTTCCTTTCCACTGAGAAGATCTCATAGCTAATCAGAGAGCCACTAGTTACACATCTAGCCTGTGTGTCACTATCGCACGGACATTATGTCAGGCTTGTGGCTTTCATATGGCAGTTTCCCCTGCTTCATTAAAACCCTGAATAGGATAGGCATGGATGGTTTTTATCAATACAATAAATGCTATATAAAAATCACCTAAGACCTAAATCATACTTAATGGAGAATGACTCAAGGAGTTCCCATTGTGATCAGAAATAAGACAGGAGTACCCATTCTCACCACTGCTCTTCAACATAGTGCTAGAAGTCCTAGCCCAAGCAGTGAGACAGGAGAAAGATACAAAAGAGAAAGGAGGAGGTCAAACTAGCCCTATTTGCAGATGACATGATCTTATACATTAGTTACCTGAAACACTCTACCAGAAAACTTCTAAAAGTAATAAATTTCTCCAGTAAAGTGGCAAGAATCAGTAGACTTCCTATACACAAAACACAAATGTACAGAGCAAAAAAAAAAAAAAAAAAAAAAAAAAAAAAAAAAAAAAACCCAGCAAGGCTATCCTGTTTTCAATAGCAACAAAAAAATCAAATGCTTTGGAATAACACTGACCAAAGATGTGAAAGACCTATATAATGAAAACATAAAAACACTCAAGAAAGAAATTGAGCAGGACATGAGATGATGGAAAGACCTCTCATGCTCCTGGATAGGTAAAATGAATATTGTAAAAATGGTAATTCTGCCAAGAACAATATACATATTCAATGTGATACCACTAAAAATCCCAGATTCATTCTTTGGAGCGATAAGGAAAATAATCTCCACATTCATATGGAATGGCAGAAGGCCTCAGTTATTCAAAAATATTGTCAGCAAAAAAAAAAAAAAATCCACCTCTGCAGGTATCATCATATCCAATCTAAAGCGATATACAAAGTCATAGTAACAAAAATAGCATAGGGACTGGAGATATTAATTATTGGTTAAGGCACTTGCCTGTGAAGCCTAGGGACCCAGGTTTGATTTCCCAGTACCCACATAATCCAGATGCACAAGGTGGCACATGTGGCTGGAATTTGTTTGCAGTGGCTGGAAGCCCTGGCATGCCTATTTTCTCTTTCCCTATCTGCTTCTTTCTCTCTCTTTCCCTATCCCTCCCTCTCTCCTTTTAAATAAATAAATTATTAAAAAAAAAAACAGCATGGAACTGGCATAAAAACAGACATATAGACCAATGGAACAGAATGGAAGGCCTAGCCCTTAATTCAAGTAACTATAGTTACTTGGTCTTTGACAAAGGTGCCAACAATGTACACTAGAGAGAAGACAGTGTCTTCAACAAATGTTGCTAGAAAAAAATGTACACCTACATGAAGACAAGTGGAACTAGACCATCCCTCCCACCATGCACAAAAGTCAACTCCAAATAGATGAAAGACCTCACTGTAAGACTGGGAACTCGCAAACTACTGGATGAAAAACAAACAGGAGGAACTCTCCATGATATAGGAATGGGGAAAGACTTCCTGAATAAGGAAATTAAACACTCAACCAGTGGGATCTTTTGAAGCTAAAAAGCTTTTGCACAGATATATAGACCATATACAGGGCCAACAGACTACCTACAAAATGGGAGAAAATCTTTGCTAGCTGTGCCACTGAAAGTGACCTGATATCTAGAATCTACAAAGAACTCAAAAACTAAGGAATAATAATAAAAAAAAAACCAAACAGTTCACTCAAAATTGGGGCAGAGAACTGAATAGGGAATTTTCAAATGAATAAATACAAATGGCTAATGCCTCCCAGAGAAAATGTTCAATAACTTGAACCATCTGGGAAATGCAAATTAAACAACTATGAAATTCCTCATTATTCCAGAAAAGGAGGGCAGTCATTAAAAAAAACAAATGATGGGCTGGGCATGGTGGTGCATGCCTTTAATCCCAGCACTCTGGAGGCAGAGGTAGGAGGATCCCTGTGAGATTGAGGCCGCTGAAATGACAGAATTCTAGGTTAGCCAGGGCTAGAGTAAGACCCTACCTTAAAAAAATCAAATAAAAATAAATGTTGGTGAGGACACAGGGAAAGAAGAATCCTCATTCACTGCGGATGGGAGTGCAAACTCATATGACCATTATGGAAATCAATATGGAGACTCCTGTAAAAGATGAAAATAAAGCTATCAAGTGACCCGGCCCTTCCTCTACTGGGCATTTACCCTAAAGGCTCCACGCTTCACTGCAAACATCTACTCAACCATGTTTTCACAATAAGCTAAAAACTGGAATCAACCCAGAAGCACAATGTTTGATGAATGGATAATGAAGACATGGTACATACATGTAATCGAATTCTACTCAGTGCTAAGGAAAACTTATATAGTGAAATTTGTAGGAAATGGTCAGACTTGGAACAGATCATGCTAAGTGAACTCAGACAAGCACAGAAAGACAAATGATCTACCTCATCTGTGGTTTCTAAACTGGAACAACTTGAGTTGCAGAAATACCTGACAGACAACTTGAGAAACAGATAAAAGGGATGGAAGAGATTGGGGGAGAATGGGATGGAGGGGTGCATTTACACAAAACCAAATTTGAAATGATTTGATACCATAGAACCCTTCCTCCTGGATAGCAGACCAATAGATATAGCCCTCCATGAGTACAAGGCCAGCCTGAGACTACATAGTGAATTACAGGTTAGCCTGGGATGGAATGAGATCCTCCTTTGAAAAACAAACAAAAAAGGTAATATAAGTAACTAGAATAAAAGTCATCTTACAAAATGTTCTTTTTCTTCACCTTTTAAAAACTTTATAGAACACTGAAAACTTATGAACTCTTTGTATGTCAATTAATAAAGCCTGACATGTAAAGACCAATTCTGTATCTGAATATTTAATCAAACATGGATTAAAAAATTCTACCTTCCAAACTATAACATTACTGAAGATATGCAGACTTTTATTCCCACCACTTCTAAATAATACAGCTTAATAACTACTTACATCACAGTAGATATTGTAAGAAATCTAGAGGTGATTTAAAATGTACAGGTGCGGGCTGGAGAGATGGCTTAGAGGTTAAGCGCTTGCCTGTGAAGCCTAAGGACCCCGGTTCGAGGCTCGGTTCCCCAGGTCCCACGTTAGCCAGATGCACAAGGGGGCGCACGCGTCTGGAGTTTGTTTGCAGAGGCTGGAAGCCCTGGCGTGCCCATTCTCTCTCTCTCCCTCTATCTGTCTTTCTCTCTGTGCCTATCGCTCTCAAATAAATTAAATAAATAAATAAATAAATAAATAAAATGTACAGGTGCTCCCCCATCTCTCTCTCTCTCTCTCTTCTTCAAATAAATAAAAATAAAAATAAAATACATTTTAAAAGGGCTGGAGAGATGGGTTAGCGGTTAAGGCACTGGCCTGCAAAGCCAAAGGACCCAAGTTCAATTCCCCAGAACCCATGTAAGCCAGATGCACAGGGGGCACACGTGTCTGGAGTTTGTTTGCAGTGTCTGAAGGCCCTGGTGGGCCCATTCTCTCTCTGTGTCTCCCTCTCTCTCTTTCTTTTCTTCAAATAAATGAAAATAAAATATTAAAAAATGTACAGGTGGATATGTAGGGGTTCAATATGAACATTACCTCATTACCTTATTTTGTAACAAGGGATGTAAGTAACAGTGGACTTTGGGATCTGAAGAAGATCTGGAATAGTTATATTCTATAACAAGAAATTTTCAATAAACTATTCCTTTAGTTAATGAGCATAAGAAAGGAAATTTGAATTTTCTTGCATGTATGTTTCTATTAGCTTTTTTTTTTTTTTTGTCACTGTGGCCAAATACCTAACTGAAGCAACTTATGGGCTGGGAGGTTTATTCTGGTCACTTTTCAGGGAAATACACTCCATAATGGTGGGGAAGGGAGAACAATAGTAGTGATTTGATTCCTAGAAGTAGTAACTTGTGGTTGTTGCTTTTCCACATCTTGATAGATTAGAAAGCAGAGAACAACTAGACTGGGTTATTCCTTCAAGGAGCAATCCCTAGTGATCCTTCTCTAGTAGCCAGGCCCCATTTAAATATTAATCAGCTTCTCAAAACTGTGCTTTAAGCTAGGGACTGTGTTCAAATACATGAGCTTTCACTTTCAAACCACAACAATGTCAAAACTTGCATAGTATGCATGCAGATACATAAGTATGTATCTACATGAGTGGTGGTTTGATTCAGTTGTCCCCCATATACTTAGGTATTCTGAATGCTAGTCTCCCCAGCTAGTGGCAAGTGGAAATTAAAGCCTACTGGGGGCAGTGTGTTGCTGGGGGCAGGCTTATGGGTGTTGTAGCCAGTTTCCCCTTGCCAGTGTTTGGCACACTCTCCTCTTGCTACGGTCCACCTTATGTTGGCCAGGGGGTGATGTCAACCCTCTGCTCATGCCACTGTTTTCCCCTGCCATTGTGAAACTTCCCCTTGAGCCTGTAAGCCAAAATAAACTTCTTTTTCCAACAAGCTGCTCTTAGTTGGGTGATTTCTACCAGCAATGTGAACTGGACTACAACTGTAAAGTGGTACTGAGAGTAGGGGTTGTTGCTAGACACCTGGCTGTGTGGCTTTGGCCTCTTGGAGCTGATTTTCAAGAAGAATGTGAAAGGAGTTGAAACTTTGGCCTAAGAGATGCCTTGTAGTGCTGTAAGTACATCTTGATGGACTATTCTTGTGTGTGCTGCAAAACCTGAATACAGTAAAAACTATGGACTGTGAGGTTTGGCTTATGAACGTGAGAAAGAGCTTTGCTTGGACTGAACTAGCAGTTTGTGTGAGAAGCTTGCTCTTATGCCTGTGTCCTGACAAGTTGTGCAGGATTGCTTTGCATAGAAATGAACTGGAATGAGCAGAGGAATAATGGCATAGAAAGAAAAATCTTTCGGTGAACGGTTCAGCTGCAATTGAGAGATTACAACCTTTGAGACTGGGCTAGCTGACCTGCATTGGGGCAACAGGAAGAATGTAGACTCTTTTGGAAGGGCCTAAGTGCTCAAGAAGTATACTGTTCTGCAAAGTCTGCTTTATTCTCCCCTGTATTAGCCGATTGGCACCCTATCTGGTATGGAGTATAAGAAATGCAAGAAAGGGTCACTGAGTTTGCAACATGGTCTTGTGTTTGGGAAATGGACATGGGCAGTGTGAAGCAGGTTTGCTGGATGCCTGCATGGAGACCCCATGGAGCCATGAGGATGAACCATGGATTGCAGTGGAGACCCAGTGGAGATGCTGGGACCACAAGATGGCTGCTAAGGAACTGCTAGCCCTGATGAAGTTTTCTAGGACTGTGAATAGCCTAGCTGGAGGGGCATAATTGGAATGCCAGAGACTTGTTCCTGGTTAAAATTATCAGACTTGGAGATTTGTCACTGGCTAGAGTTGTTGAATTTGGAGCTGCAGAGTTTGGTGTTTGCCCTGGTTGTTTTAAAACATTTATTGCTTGAATATTTCTTTGCTATGCCCATCTTATTTTTATAGTATGAGCAACATTTTAAAAGGTTTAAAAAGATTTAGATAATCAGAATTCAAGAAAAAAGTATTCCATATATGAGGGGAAATACCGAATATGCATGCATATAGTGTAACGTTTTCTCTTGAGAAATGTTAACAAATATCCATTGACCACAAATAGGACAGTGATGGCAGACCAAACAAATGTTTCCGCCGAAATCTAGCTAAATTGAATCAGTTGCTTTTTTTTGAGGGGGCGTGGGGAGAGGATTACTTATAGCATATAGGTGAAATTACTTACAGGAATATAGAAGACTCAAAGACAGCTGCACCACTCTAAAGTCCAGCTGAGCCTCTCCCTCCAGGAGGGCCTGTCACAATTCAGGGAAAGTAGTTTCACAATAATGTTATTAGTAAATTAATGCAGTTTTTGGCACAGAAAACATATAAGAATCCCAACCACATCTGGCAATCTTCAGAGCCAGTCCATGAGAAATCCTCTAATAGGAAATGCATTCCCACAGGTGATTCACACAGATGTAAACACTTCTCTAAATCTGCTAGAGTTCTATCGGGATAAGTCTGTTCTCCTTATCAAAGGAAACACCTAAGTTCTTAGTCTAGAGAACAATATATAGTTTATTCTTAAATAAGGTAATGTTTGCTCTCCCCAACAAACTCACAGTTTTAAATTTGAGATTAGCAAATTGCTTGTAATTTTACTATGAGAATTTCCAATTTGTGAGTTATGCCATTATCCAATATCAACAGAGATCATTGATTCTATAATTTATCATACCTGGTATTGTTGCTAAGCATTTTAAATATGTACTATAATTCAATACTTAAACAATGCAACATGAGGCAGTAGTTTTTCTACTTTAGTAGACAAAGAAGCAAAGTGCTATGGTTTGAATGCCCCCTCCAAACTCTTGCTGAATTGCATTGCAATATATGGACTAGGGAACCTTATTTAATAAGTGCTTAGGTTAAGAAAACATTCATAAAGTAAGTGTCATTATCATGATGTGTTATTGTAAAAATCTGTTTTCTCTAAGTTCAACCTCCTCTTACCCTGTATCTCTCTTTTGTATGTTCATTTATTTGCTATGACATGACATGGCATGGAGACCCTTACCAGATATCAGAACCATACTCTTGAACTATCCAGCCTCTAGAGTACAAGCCAAGAAATTTTCTATTATTTATAACAACATACGCCTTCTGTAGTATTCAGCTATAGAACAAAAATATGAACTGACACGTCAAGTCAGGAATTTCCTTAGAAACAAGTCCTTATGACCCAATAGCCCGTGAAACTTTCTTATCTTTTAGAAAATAATAATTTCTATAGCAATGTAGGAAGATTCTCTATAGAAGGTATACATACAAATAACAAAAGAATATAGTGAGTTCTTGTAGCACCTAGAAAGGGCTTACTAGTTCTCATTTGCCTGTTTTTAAGTCACAAACAAACATTGATAACTACATATACTTAACATTAATATAAATCTAGAAAGGGACCTGAGTCACAAGTGAGTGGTTGTAAGTTTCATTCAGCTGAGTAATGTATACTGTTAAGATTGCTCTTCTGAATCTCAAAGAATTTCTAGTGAGAATTTGTGGTGCCGTTGATGTCAAATTTCATTCCCACCCTTTATGAAAATTAACTTAAACATGCTGTGTTGCTGCTTCTGACAGGTGCATATTGGAGGAGCTGTCAGTGTTTCTAGGTGATGGATAATAAAATACTCAAAGTTGGCCAGTGAGACAAAAGCAGCACAACGGAGTCAGGCTCTCTACCACCACCACCACCAACAATAACAACAAGCAGCAACAATAGTGAAAACCTGTTCAAATGGCTCCAATATTGTTTATCTGGTTTATGTCCTTGTGAAGCTTTGTTTCTAGCATCTTCCCACCACTTAAGTTTTGCTTTATTTTATACTCAGAACAATATCTTCTTCTGATTGGCTACAGTCAGCTAAATAATAGTTAACTGTGTTTAATTCCATTAAATCAGTTCAGGGGCTGGAGAAATGGCTTAGCAGTTAAGCACTTTAGTTAATTCTGGTTGACAACAATTGATTGCTAATTGATTCTAAGGAAGTAAACTAGGCCATTCATTGTAGTAAGCAAGCTATAAACTGAGTATAAAGGATGAGGATAATTGTTATAACAGAGATTAAAATCAGAGTAGGAAGGAAGGAGTGGGTACAGAGATAATTTATATATATGATACAAGTAGATTTGCAGCCACTCAGCACAGCCCAGAGGAAGAATTTGAAGGTGGTTGCAAAGTATCACTATTCTAGTGTTTTTTAAATACTTTTTTTTTTATTTGTAAGCAGAGAGCAACAGAAGAAAGAGACAGACAGAAAGAGAGGGAGGGTTGGAGAGAGAACAAGAATGAGAGAGACACATACACACACACACAGAATGTGTGTACCAGGGCCTCTAGCCACTGTAGAAGAACTCCAGATGTGTCACATTGTGTATCTGGCTTTATGTGGATACTGGGGAATCAAACCAGGGTCATCAGTTTTTGCAAACAAGTGCCTTAACAGCAGAGCCATTTCTCCCTCCCTAGTTTTTGTTTTAAAAGATATTTTCTTGGATATTAACTTAGAATGAGTAAATAAACAGGGACTTTTTCCATATATATCTTAATAATGTAAATGTCTAATGAAACAAAATTATTGTTACTCTAGTTTTGCAAATCTAAAGTAAAAAAATATTTCTCAGAGATGTAGACAATTTAAAGAAAATTTTATACTGAGAATTATTGGAAATAGAAATGCAATTTATTATTAAATTAATCCTCTCTAAAGACTTAATTTAAATAAAATAATTTTAGTAGCATAAGGGGAAAAAAGAATTAAGAATTCACTCGAAAGCCTGTTTGATAATACTTTAAATCCAAATGTAATTTCACAGTGGTAACTTGAAAAAGTAAATATTGAATTGAATGTTTGTTGAGTTTCTTTTCTGGTATTTCTCTTTTTCTAGGGCATGACACTAATTCAATTCTGAAATTCTTCCTTGAAATTATTTCAGGAAGATCACTTTAACAAATCCTATGTTCCTTGCTTTGTTTAATTAGTTTTAAGCAGAATAAATTATCACAAAAGACTACCTGGGTGTTTTCTGTTTTGAAAAGGTGACATGCACATAATTATTGTGATTGAAAGCAGACTGAAAAAGTGATGACTCTCTGAATAGATTTCAAATTATAATACATGCAAAATGAAAGATAAGGGCAGCCAAAAGGGTAGATGTCTTTAAGACTGAAACTGTTAAACCTTGATTTTAGTCAAGGTCTTTGTTGCAGATGTTGCAGGAGTCACTCGGTTCCTGTGTTCTTGGAGGAATTAATTCTGTCAAGAGACAGAGACACTGAACAGAAGTTTATTTAGCAAAGCAGTAGGGGCAAAGCAAAAAGATGGAAGTAGGATGCCCCGGTTGAGGAGGAACATATTGGGCTTTGTATTTTAGATTTTAAAAGAGGCTGATAAATATTGATGAGTAGGCTGGTGTATTCATGAGGTAAGGTGACTTTTTGACACAAATAATGGCAGACTGGTTCTGCCTTTCATGGTATTTCCTCTGGCAATTTCCACAAGAGAGGAGGAGCATCAAGTGCAAGTGATATTAAAATAACATCAGGCTTTTGAGAAGTGGACATGTGTTGGTGAATGCTCAGGTGCCTAGGTTTCTGATGTAATGGAAATAACCTAACTGTAGCTTCAAGGACAAAGGACAAGCAAACATTATGAAATGTAATTTTCCTTGGTTACAGTTTAGTTACTTTCATATTGCTGAAAACAGAACACCCGTATGGTACAACACCAAGTTTAAAAGATTTCCTGATCTATCAAATTTAGAGGGACAAAGTCATAGTCACCATATCTAAACTATAAATAGTAACAATGGTCAGTAAAGGTAAACAAATATTAAGATTTGAAATTCCAATATTATTTTCCATACTTCTACATGATTCCATGTAGGTCAATCTAATGAAAGCTTCACATCACATCCCTAGATTGACTAAGCTTCAATGTTGAATGGGTTCTCTGTGTTCGTTATTGGGTCTCTCATTTCCTTCTTTCAAGACTATTGTGCATTTGTCAAGAAAGTTTCTCTTAGGCTAGTTTTGCTATTATTTCAGAAAAGGTAAATTCCTAAGTCCAGTAGGGTTCAATATTTTTCATGTACTACAAGTACTTAGTGACAAACCTCAAAGTACAATTGAGGTCTTCTAAGTAATAGGCCAATGATGCTCTTCTCACAGATGTTTGTAGCCCAACCACTATAGGTAAAGAGTGCAAGCATAGTCAAGGTAGACAAGATTCCCAGAAGATAGTCAGCAAGAAAACAACAAAACACTGGAATGTACATGCTATCAGATATTATTAAAATGGGGGCTGGAGAGATGGCTTAGTGGTTAAGTACTTGCCTGTGAAGCCTAAAGACCCTGGTTTGAGGCTTGGCTCCCCAGGACCCACGTTAGCCAGATGCACAAGGGGGCGCGTGCATCTGGAGTTTGTTTGCAGTGGCTGGAGGCCCTGGCGCCCCCATTCTCTCTCTCTCACACTCTCCCTCTTTCTCTCTCTGTCTGTCACTCTCAAATAAATAAATAAAGTAAAATATTAAAAAAATTATTGCAATGCTAAAGCTAAAAGAGATGACAGAGGCTTAATAAGAATAAGATTTTCACAGAAGGATCTTTGAGAATTTTGAGCTGGGATTTGAGTCATAAAAAGAGGTTACTTATACTCAGTATCGATGAGGAAAAGGCCAAGGCAAAAACCATGTCTCTCATTCCACTGTGCAAGAAAATATAGAATAAAATGTGGCGTCTTTATTTTTGACTCCCATTTTATAGCATAACTGAAGTTATTCTCTTTATACTAATTTTTCACATTACCTCTAGTCTCATGAATCTCTCCAAAGGATAGATATATCATATATAGTTAGTAAATATGCAAAGAATTTTAGAGTTTGCACATTTTGTTTGATATTTACAATAACCATATTTGCCATGCTAAGTAGTTATTAGTAGAAACCTATGTGGAAAATAAAATAATTGCCATTTTTAAATTAGATTTTAAACCTTGGTCCTACTACTTACCACCTGAAATCTTTCAGCATGTAATTTAAACCACCTGTAAGTAGGTTTCTTCAATGGAGAAATGTTGTCAAGTGTATCTTTTTATAGTTTTTTTAAAAAACAAATGTAGAAATGGATTTTCTTCAAAATAAATGATAGCTGACTTATTTCATGTACTTAAAAAGAAAAAGTAATGCATTCTAGTAAAAGCTATTTTAAGAGAAGAAATATTGGAGTGTCCATGTTTCAGTAGGATAGTAAAGTCATAGCAGGCATGTAAGCTTAAATCTTTAACACTTAGAATTTTTATCATTTTATTATCCCAAGTATTTTCTTATTACATATGAACAAGAGACTGTCTGCCATCCTTTCTAAGTACTTGTGAGATATGGTTAGAATTTGACTTTTTGTTTCAGTTGATGGCGATGTATTGGTAGTAGTTTCTTGGTTATTTACCTTGAGCCTTTTTGTTGTTGTTGTTGTTGTTTATTTTTATTTATTTATTTGAGAGTGACAGACAGAGAAAGAGGCAGATAGAGAGAGAGAGAGAGAGAATGGGCGTGCCAGGGCCTCTAGCCACTGCAGACGAACTCCAGATGCATGTGCCCCCTTGTGCACCTAGCTAACGTGAGTCCTGGGGAATTGAGCCTCGAACCAGGCTCCTTAGGCTTCACAGGCAAGCGCTTAACTGCTAAGCCATCTCTCCAGCCCTACCTTGAGTCTTTTTGTTTGCTGTCTTTTGTCTTGCTTTTCTTTGCTTTCTGTGTCCTCTTAATGATGTTAGGACATACAGTTTGTACATTTTTGTGTGAATGGGAAAAGTTCAATATTAATATTGTTGGTTTGCATTTTATGTTAAATTGGTTGAGAGGATTGATTCTTTATGAAGAAAAAGAAGACTAATATTTTGTATCACACATGACTTGTTTATAAGTGAATAATAAAATCTCCATGTATAATAGTATTTTTCTTCAAGATTCTCCATAAGCTTTCTTTTATTAATCAGAATAACCTGAATTGCTATCACATTGGTATCAAAGGAAAAATATATTCTATTCTCACAATTTAGTCAGAGCTTTGCAAACCTTCAACCCAGAAGTATTTCAGTTGTATCTAAAAATATTCCTTCCATTTAATTCAAATTTATGCAAGAGGAATTTCCTAGAGAAAACAAGAAATAGAGTTTTCAAAGATCTAATCACATAAAAACTGCACACATACTAAGCACTAATTTCATACTCTACCCATGACAATTACAGTAGAAAGTATCTATTTTTAATTTTTATTTATTTTATTTATTTGAGAGAGAGAAAAAATAGGCATGCCAGTGCCTTCGGCTACTGCAAAAAAAACTCCAGACACATGTGCCACCTTGTGCATCTGGCTTACATGGGTCCTGAAGGATCAGACAAGGGTCCTTCGGCTTTATAGGCAAGTGCCTTAACCCTAAGATGTCTCTCCAGCCCCAAAGTATCTATTATCTGTTCATTGTCTTGCATCAAAAGTCTGTCAGTATTTTGGAGGTCAAAGGTGTTGTAAAAGAATAGAACAAGATGAAGGACTAACTTTATAAATTTTAAGCAAAGATGCTCCATGTTTACAATCCATTCCTGATGCAATGTGACTATATTTTCACTGTGAAGAAGAAATGTAGAAAAGACCTCTTGTTTCCCAAATACCACAAGAAGACATATCATGACAAATTGATGTTTGATCTCTAGGCTCTCCAGAGAGGAACTTGTTTCTCTTCAGGGTGACTTGAATTTATAGCATCTAAAAGATTTCATATTAATCTGTATAGTGTATGCATTAGCTAATCCAACATAAACTGAATTCACTAATTGGCATTGATGGAAATAGTTGGCCAAAAGCTCAGTGGAATCTATCAAGTGAAGCCTAAATTTGTCATGTGCAGTTCATACTGCAATTTCTCTTCAAATCTCAATTCAGGACAAAAACACAATTTTTACACAAAAGGCGTATTTTGAAGCATTTATATGCACTGATTAACTTTTTCAAATATATGGCTATGAAAGGCAAATGCTTTCTTATTTCCTTATTATGCTAGTTAATGCTCATCATTCCATACACGTCAAACACTAATTGATGAAACTTTGAAGGAGGATGGGAAAAACAGCAGCTCATTTTGAAATATCATTGAGAACTGAAAATTAAAATGAACATCAAATAATAGGGGTGAAGTGAAGCTCACACTCTTTAATTTCAAACCATGAGCTCATAAAAGACACCACTTCAAACCTCCCACCTGCTTAGCAATTTGAGAAGAAAGACCAACATGTTAACATGTTCTTTTGGTTATTCCTAACAAATATAATAACTAAGCACTTGTTTACTTGTTTCCATTCAGTAGTCTTGTGTTTATATCATTTTTCTCACAAATCAACCACCCAAACCAAACTTTAGGTTTATTTTTTCAACAAAACTAATTATGCAGTGGCACTTTGAAAGCTTCTCTGCATGCATATTAGTAGTTGGGTAATTTCTGCAGGGAGGAGTTCTAGATCTTTTAAAATTATACATAGATCTGTGTTGTTACCAAGTCTTCTTTCTTAACAATGTTCCTTTCAAGGGCACTCAGAAAAAGTTAGGTTTTTTTTAAAAAAAATGTGTCATTATTCCATGGTGATGAGTTCAGGATCAGTAGCCCATGGGCAGAGACTAACCCAATCACTTACCCAAATACTTGAGAAATCCATAGTATCACATGTAAAGGGAAATTGCCTAAGGAACAAAGAGATACAGGAAAACCCTTAAACCTCAGGATACAACCCAACTCTAATTTTAATTACCACCCCTTTGATAGTTTACTGAAAGTAGAAGATGGACTTAATTGTTGAAGGGATCAAATTTTTATGACTATTGGACATGTGTCATTCAGAGTCTTCCAGGCTTTAAAAAAATCACAAGTCTTTATTACTACCTCATTGTTTCCAATTGCCTTTTCTTTTTTAAAAACTATTTATTTATTTATTTATTTGAGAAAGAGATAAGAAGCAAATAGAGAGAGAATGGGTGCAGAAGGGCCTCTAGCCACTGCAAAATCCACCTTGTCCATCTGCCTTTAAAGGGGTACTGGGGAATCAAACCCAGGTTCTTAGGCTTTGCAGGCAAGCACCTTAACTGCTGACCCATCTCTCCAAGTCCTCCATTTTTCTTTATAATGTCACTTAAATGCTGCAGGAAAATAATGGTTGTTCCAGTTACTTTGAATAATTAATATGCTTTCCCAACAGAATAAGCTTTAGCCACTAGGGAGACTAAAGGCTCTTATTAGTGCTTTCCATGGGGAACAAAAGACTCTTAAAGTATCAGAGGTCTATAAAGTTGATGAATGCATCCTCATAATACTTATTTTATATCTGCATATGAGTTTTTCAATGTTATTGCAATTGCTCTTTAATGCTAAGCAATTAACTGAGAAGGCACACCCAAAATTAGTCCAAGTTGTAAGACTATACAAATTTAAAGTAAATTCAACTTTTTTTTGTTCATCTTTATAGTTTTTCTTTATTTTTTTATTAATTAGGTGTGGGGCTCCTTCCCGCACAGGTAGTGCCGAGGGAAGGACCAGGCCTGCTGGTTCCTCCCTAGGGGTTGAGGGGATGATGAGCGTCGGACGACTCAGAAACCTCTCCTGGCCACCGGAGAAAAACCACACTGAGTTGGAAGTCTTTGCAATGCAGGAACAACTCGCTTTATTACTCTGAGCAGTTGCTTATATCATGTTGGGGACGAAGGCAGGGATTTTAGGGTGGGAGAAGAGGTAAGGGCCAATAGTAAACTTTAACTATTGAAATGGTAATTACAATTACCACTAGGAAGTAGCAGGCCAGAAGCCCTTAGGCATCCTGCTGAGTCATAGCTGGCCAGAGACAGGTCGCCAAACTTTAGCTAGGCTCAGGAAGTTCCACTAGGCCTCACGCCTGGGCCTTTCAGGGCCCAACAACTAGGTTTGTACTCAGAAAATACAGTCAATTTGGTACCATTGTTAGGCTCATACATGTCCTACCCTTTTCCCCTGGCCCCTCCTTGTTGAGGTATATAGGTCATGCATTCTGGAGTTAGCCCACAGTTATGGGTAGGAGAAATGTCTCTGCATATCATGACATAACATGTGGCTCTAACATTCTTTCTGCCCCCTCTTCCACAAAATTTCCCTGAGCCATGTTGGGTTCATTTTTGGTCTGCCTCAGTGATGGGGGCCTCTGGGTCTCTGGATATCTGATTTGGTGTGTTGATCTCCTTCACCCTTGTGCTGGTACCCAGTTCACCAAGAAAACAGCACCCTTGCTTGTTTTGCCAATTGTTATTAGTTTCAGCTGGGGCCCTTTTGAGGCATGATGGGGTGGCTCTCTCCTTAGGATCTACGTCTATCTGAAAAAGAGAAGCAGATTCTTCAACGGAGAGTAAGTTAGCACCAGACAAATGAGATAACCCTTACTTTTTTATAGAGAATTTAATAGGTATAGGTCCTCTTGTAGCCCACGATTGGTGGTAGCTTGATAATGGAGAATGGGCTTTTGTTTGGATATGGTTCTGACTTGTTTCCCAGATCCAGCTATGGGTCCCGTACCACTAAGGGGATCAGTTAGCCAAATCAAGAGCAGTTGGTTTCCCACCATGGCTGTGCACCACTATTGCACTTGTGTGAGCATCACGACAGGTTATTTGCTGCTAAGTAGGTTAGACCATAGTTGCTTGGACAGATATTGTTCATTTTCCCCCATTAGTCCATGTAGTACCTTCTGGCACCAGACAGGCTGACTATCTGGGGACTGACTCTTTTCCAGCTTCCAGCCATGCCATTCCATTTTATGTGTCAACTGCATAAGGTGTCTTCAGCAGTAGGGTCTTATCACTAACCTTTGGTGGGTCATCAAGTACTTTTCAAGGTACGGTCTCACTCTAGTCCACACTGACCTGGAACTAACCCTGTAATCCCAAGGTGGCCTCGAACTCACACTGGTCCTCCTTCCTCTGTCTCATGAGTGTTGGGATTAAAGTTTATATCATATAACTGCACCAATAAATAACTGCTAAAATCTCAATCAGGCATTTTCTTCTGTATGTCAACATTTCATTTATTATGAACATACAAATTCAATAATATTTCCTACCTACAGCAGCTTTCTCAAAGAGGCTGGTCTTTCTTTTCTCCAATCACAACTTTTTAAAAACCTATGTGGACATTTAATATGTACAAAGCCTTTGTATAAATGTATTCAAAAGTTAATGAATAAAATAATCTCAGAACCTATGGAGGGGCAGGTAAATAGTAAGAATTTGGGGTAATGCTAAGAATAATGCAAATAGGAAAATGAAGAGCAAGATGCAGATGTTGGGGGCTACTGGAATGTAGAACTTGCAACTTTAGGTGGTTATATAGTGAGTAAGTTTCGTGGTAAAGGTAACAAGCTATCAAGATTCAGAGGAAGTGATAAAGGAGTCATAGGTGATCAAGGGAAGATGGTAGTGTCCCAAGAGTATAACAGTGATAGTTGAGGAACAGCAAAGCAGCTAATATGGCTTCCTCAGATTGAGAAAATGGAACATTAGGCATAGATGGTAATATGGAGCAATTTAGGACAGGGAGGGCCACATGGCAGTCAGAAAAGAGTCATGAGAACTTTCATTTTCACTTAGAGAATGGATAGCCACTTCAGGTGTTTCAGCAGAGAAGGGACAGATGCTGTAATACTTTGAAAGCATCAGTCTGACTGCCATGTCAAGGATAGACTGCCAAGGGGAAAGGACACAGAGTGACAGAGGGTGCCTTTCCTGTCCAGGTAACATATGATTGTAATGTGAAGCAGTGTAGATTAAAGGAACAGACATCCATATTTCCTTCTATCTCTTCTGAACAATAGACACTTTATTCTCTATATAGAAAAAAATGTCTTTGGTTGTTCTAAGCTTATGTTGTCTTATATTTCATATTCAGTATTTTGTGAGCACCTGAAAGGAGCTATATTTTACTCCATTTGTATCCTCAATGCTTATACTGTGTTAAATGTTTTCTACAAATATTGGATGAGTAACAAATTAAAATAAATCTTAAAGAAGACTGAACATATTTTCATTTCAGAATCTTTTCAGATATATAACTAGAAAACACTTGCAAGAAGGAATAAGGAAGAGGACACCAAACATTTTCTACTCTCCTTTGGCCTACACACACATGTATACACCATACATATACCATGGCACATATACTAAACATATGCAAAAAAGCTATTAAGAAAAGAAAAAGAAAATTTCCATGAATAAAAATTTTATTTTTAGAATAAAAATAATTTTTTTACAAGTAGGAAAGTTAGTAAATGTGGAATCAACAAATGTTGACGGTTGAAAAACACCTCTAAGCATTCTGTTTATTTCAAAGTACATGTTGGAAATATCTTAAAGTCTTGATGTCACACTATGAATCTATTTTAAATGCATTTTAATACATATATTATTAAAACATATTTATATATTAGTGTTCTAAGCAATGTAATATATTTAAGAATAACAAATTAGTACATTAAGAAGACAAAATAAGCTGGGTGTGGTGGTGCACACCTTTAATCACAGCACTCAAGAAGCAGAGGTAGGAGGATTACCATGAGTTCGAGGCCACCCTGAGACTACATAGTGAATTCCAGGTCAGCCTGGGCTAGAGTGAAACCCTCGAAAAACCCATACATATATGTTTGCATACACACACACACACACACACACACACACACACACACACGTATATATATATATCTCAGGAGACATCTTTATAGTGATATGAAAATATTAAAAATATTTTGTAGAAGTGAAACACTGGCTCAGTGTTGAGAGTCCCCTTCAGGTGAGTTCCAGGAGAAAGTCAGTGATGGGCGGGTGCTGTGTCCGTTCCATCCCACCATGCATAGGGAAGGCAGGAGGTGCAGGGTCGGAGGTGCATCAGCCCTCAGGAAGAACACTGTGGGACTGGGGAACTTGTACCAAAACAAGGCAGCAAGGCACACTTACATTTAAAAAACATTTCATTTCAAGGAAAGGCTCAGGGCTGTGATGAGAACTAATGAAGAAAAATGATGATGGGAGTGTGGGGAACGCTTGTTGATGGAGAACAGTCAGAGCAAGCCTCCCGGTGAGGGCTGTTAAGAAGGAGCAGTGGTAAGGGCCTGCCTTGGGAGGAGCTTGGCTTGCTAAGGTTGCATGAATAAGGCCAGTGCAGCTGAGACAAAGGAGATCACATAGAGGCCGTGTTATGAATGTTCAGGCGCAGGCATACACACCCCTCTCTAGAGAGGGGCCTCTGAAATCTCTGCCCAGAGTGGGAGTGACGCAGCCTCCTTTCACTTCAGCACTGTGGCCTTTGACAGTTCTCTGAAGATGGGCTCTCCCAGGTGCTCCTTGAGGTAAGTCATGTACCTCTGCACCTGCCTTGCCCTTCCCCTGCCCACCCTGTCAGCTGTGGGCACAGACCATGAGCCAGTGAGTGTTGGTGTGTGTTTGAGTCTGGTCTCCACAGAGTTTCTTTATGATTTCTGCTACAATGGATCATTTTCATCCCGTAATACTTTATTTCTCCTTTGTTCAAATCCTCATGCTCCCCTGTAAAGGCAGGGACCTCTGCCGTTGTGCTCTGATCACGTGCACCAGCCCGCCACGCTGTGCTCGGTTAGCACACCTGCGGCGTCCACCTGTCCACCACGGCTGGGATCAGGCGTCTGCCAGACCCCCAGCTGCTGTGCTCTGATCACTCGCCCTCCAGCCAGCCTCCGTGGTGATTGCACGTGCAGCAGGCCCAGTCCCACAGCAAGGGCCACACAAGCCCACTCTGAGTCACTTGTGCCAGCTCAGGTGCCATCCCCTACCTGTCCGTTGCCACCCATCCCCCACTCCCCTGTGGTGGGAGAGCACAGACTGTTTGCAGGTCCCATTGTTTCCAGCCAGAGTTTGGGCAGCTTCAGGGCTTGCTACCTCAGTCCCCTTCTGTTGCAGTCCGGTTCGCATTGCTGGTAGAAATCACCCAACCAAGAGTAGCTTCTGGGAAAAAGAGGTTTATTTTGGCTTACAGGCTGGAGGGGAAGCTTCATGATGGCAGGGGAAAACGATGGCATGAGCAGAGGGTGGACATCACCCCCTAGCTAACATAAGGTGGACTACAGCAACAGGAGGGTGTGCCAAACACTGGCAAGGGGAAACTGGCTATAAAGCCCATAAGCCCGCCCCCAACAATACACTCCCTCCAGGAGGCATTAATTCCCAAATATCCATCAGCTGGGGAGCTAGCATTCGCAACACCTAAGTTTATGAGGGACACCTGAATCAAACCACCACACCTTCCAAGCTCAAAGGCAGGCAGCTTTGGTGCATTACTGGGTGAGAATTCAGGCAACTTTGGCACCCCTGTCAGGCAGTACATAGGAGGCTTTGGCAAAGAGAGCAAAAGCCCAGGCTGCTTGGCAACTGCCCAAGGCTGCCTTGAGTCTCACTGAGCTAGAGTCCAGGCTGGTCCACCCACCTACCTGCCCATACACTGTCATGGGTAGACCACAGTGTGAAAGAAATAACATGAAAAATAAAATGCAAGAAAATCCAGATAGACCACCCAGTCCAACAAGGATTACATCTAACCAAAACAGAGAAGAGTTTTAGGATCAGAATATCAAGTGGAAGTATGAGCAATGCAACCCAGACCAACCTACTGCTAGAACTTGCAGGAAAGCAACAAAGGACCAATAATCGTGTGGATGCTACCATCACTAAGCTAGAGCAATATGATAAGACACTGGAAGGAATTCAAAGAGAGCTAAGAGAGTTGAGGCAGAGTGAAAAAAAAAAAGAGGACCTTAAAAATGAGCTGGCCACACTAAATGAAAACATAAAGAAATGCAAGGATGAATTCCAAGAATCATCAAGAAAATCAGAAAATGAGGTGAAAAGGGAGCTGGACAGAGCAATGGAAGTGATACATAGGAAAGTAGTAGAAAATGCAAACTTAATTGAACAAGTACAAAATTCTCTAGAGGCTCTCAAGAATAGAGTCAGCGAAGTGGAGGATAGAAACTCTGATCTGGAAGACAGGATGGAAGAAACAGTTTGAGAGTTCAAAAATTTCAGTAAGTTCAAAAATTTCAGTAAGTTCAAAAATTTCAGTAATTTCAAAAGTTCCTGCGGACAGAACACCAGGGAATTGTGGGATACAGTTAAATGTCCTAATATCAGAACCATGGGAATACCAGAAGGAGAAGAATTTCAGACCAAAGGCATGCATGGAGAACTTATTTAATAAAATAATTGAAGAAAACTTCCCCAGTCTCTTAAAAGAAAGGCCCATCAAGACACAAGAAGCGAACAGAACTCCAAACAGACTGGACCAAAGGAGAAACTCCCCAAGACATATTATCATTAAGACTCTAAACATTGACACCAAAGAGAAAATCCTAATAGCAGCTAGGGAAAAACAGCACACCACTTTCAAAGGAAACCCCATCAGAATTACTTCAGACTTCTCATTGGAAACCCTGAAAGCTAGAAGGGTCTGGAATGAAACTCTCCTAACTCTAGAAACTAAGGCTTCCAACCCAAACTACTCTACCCGGCAAAAGTCTCCCTCATAATAGATGGTGAAGAAAAACTTTCTATGACAAAGCTCAGCTTTACAATTATATGAACACAAAACCAAACCTACAGAAAGTATTCCAGGAAATTCTCCACAGAGAAGAAACAAATAACCAAACACAAATGCCTACAAGAAGCAGATCACAACAACCAAACCCAGAGTAGACATAAAAAATTTCAAATTCCATGAAAACACCAATACACCTCTACCAACACAACATGGCAGGGATCAAATCAAATCTCACAGTCATTACCCTAAATATTAATGGCCTTAATTCACCCACCAAGAGACAAAAGCTAACAGGGTGGATCAAAAAATTAGACCCCTCAATCTGCTGCTTTCAAGAAAGCCATATTACCACTAAAGACAGAAACCTCCTTAGGGTGAAAGGGTGGAAAACAATATTCTAAGCAAATAGGAATAAGAAACAAGCAGGTGTAGCTATATTAATATCGGATAAAATTGACGTCAAACCAAAAATAATCAAAAAAGACAAAGAAGGCTACTTCCTACTTATCAAGGGAACAATCCATCAAGAGGACATTACAATCCTAAGTCAGTATGCACCAAACACAGGGGCACCACTGTTCATAAAACTAAACCTACTTGACAATAAAACAGACATAACCACCAACACCATCATAGCTGGGGACTTCAACACACCATTATCAGTAATAGACAGATCATCCAAACAGAAACTCAACGGGGAAGTAAGAGAGCTCAACAAAACCATAGAACACTTAGACCTAACGGACATCTACAGAACTTTCCATCCCAAATCCACAGACTACACATTCTTCTCAGAAGCCAATGGAACATTCTCTAAAATAGACCATATACTGGGTTACAAAGACTGCCTACACATATTTAGGAAAATTGACATAATTCCCTGCATAATATCAGATCACAAAGCTATATTGCTAGAAATCAACAACAAAAGACCCACCAACAATCCCAATGGCACCTGGAAACTGGACAGCACACTCTTAAACAATAAATGGATAGTGGATGAAATAAAAAATGAAAATGAAAAATTCCTGGAATTGAATGACAATGAGAATACATCATATCAAACTTGTGGGACACAATGAAGGCAGTCCTCAGGGGAAAATTCATAGCACTCAATGCCTTCATAAAAAAGACAGAAAGACCCCAAATCAATAGCCTAACCATCAACCTAAAGGCAGTGGTAAAACAAGAAAAATCCAACCCAAAGAGCTTAAGAAGGAAAGAAATAATTAAAATCAGAGCAGAAATTAATGAATTGGAAACCAAGGAAATAATTAAGGCAATTGACAAAACAAAGAGCTGGTTCTTTGAAAAAATAAACAAGATTGACAAACCTCTGGCCAATTTGATCAAGAAAAAAAAGGAGAGGCTCCAAATTAACAAAATTCAAAATAAAAAAGGAGAGATCACAACAGACATAAATGAAATTGGGAGAATCATAAGGACTTATTTCAAAAACCTCTAATCCACAAAACTGGAAAATGTGGAGGAGATGGATAAATTCCTAGACACATATCATCTTCCAAAGCTAAACTCAGAGCAGATAACTCACCTCAATGAACCCATCACACTCATGGAAATTGAAAAAGTAATAAAAAAAAAAAACCTCCCCCAAAAGAAGAGTCCAGGACCAGATGGATTCCCAGCCAAATTTTATCAAAACTTCATGGAAGAACACAAACCAATCTTCCTAAAACTGTGCCACACAATTGAAGAACAGGGAAAGCTACCCAACTCCTTCTATGAAGCTAGTATCACCCTAATCCCAAAACCAGGCAGAGATGCCACAAGAAAAGAAAACTACTGATCCATTTCCCTAATGAACATAGATGCAAAGATCCTCAACAAAATACTAGCAAACCGAATCCAACAACACATCAAAAGCATTATCCACCTTGACCAAGTGGGATTTATCTCAGGAACACAAGGGTGGTTCCACATACAAAAATCTGTCAATGTAATACACCACATAAACAAGCTTAAACATAAAAACCACATGATCATTTCAATAGATGCAGAAAAGGCCTTTGACAAGATACAACATCACTTCATGATCAAAACATTGGAGAGAATCAGCATGGTTGGTACATATCTTAACATAATACAGGCAATGTACAAAGCTCTGAAGGCCCAAATAATATTTAATGGAGAGAGACTGGAGAAATTCCCATTAAGATCAGGAACAAGACAGGGATGTCCTCTCTCACCTCTGCTTTTCAATATAGGTCTGGAAGTCCTAGCTCAAGCAATAAGACAGGAGAAGGAAATAAACGGGATACAATTTGGAAAGGAAGAAGTTAAGTTAGCTCTATTCATTGATGACATGATTGTATATGTAAGAGACACACCAGACTCCATTCCAAAACTCCTGAGGTGGTTAACTCCTATAGCAAAGTAGCAGGATACAAAATCAATGCACAAAAATCGGTAGCATTTCTGTATGCAAATGATAAAGATATAGAAAAAGAAATAAGGGACATAGTCCCATTTGCAATAGCAAAAAATAAAATAAAATAAAATAAAATAAAATAAAATAAAATACAATACCTTGGAATAACATTAACCAAGGAAGTAAAAGATCTATACAACAAAAATATAAAAACTCTCAAAAAAGAAATTGAGGAGGACTTGAGAAGATGGAAAGACCTCCCATGCTCCTGTATAGGCAGAATTAACATTGTGAAGATGACAATCCTACTAAAGGCAATGTATAGATTTAATGCAATTCCAATTAAAATTCCTACAGTGTTCTTCACAGAGATAGAAAAAATGATCTCAAATTTCATATGGAAAGGCAGAAGGCCTCGCATATCCAAACATATCCTCAGCAAAAGAAATACCTCTGGTGGCATCACCATACCTGATCTAAAGCTATACTACAAAGCCATAGTAATTAAAACAACATGGTACTGGCATAAAAACAAAAGCATAGACCAATGGAATAGACTTGAGGACCCGGATTTTGGGTCAAGCAACTACAGCTACTTGATATTCAACAAAGATCTGAACAATATAGGCTGAAAAAAAGATAGCATCTTCAACAAATGGTGCTGGACAAACTGGATAACCACATGAAGGAAACTAAAACTTGATCCACACATTTCACCATGCACTACACTCAAATCCAAATGGATCAAAGACCTCAATATAAGACCAGAAACTCGAATACTACTGGAAGAAAATTTAGGAAGTACTTTCCATGATATAGGAACGGAAAAAGACTTCCTGAACAAAACCCCAGTGGCTCACGTTCTTAAACAGTCACTCAACCAATGGGATCATATGAGGCTGAAGAGTTTCTTTATAGACAAGCATATAATAAGCAAAGCCAATAGAATACCCACAGAATGGGAGAAAATATTTGTGTGTTATCCAAGTGATAGAGGCCTACTCTCTAGAATCTACAAAGAATTCAAAATTCTAAACAATAAGAAGACAAACACCCCACTCACAAAATGGGGCACAGAGTTGAACAGGCAGTTCACAGAGGAAGATATACAAATGGCAAACACACAATTAATTAAGAAAATGTTCATCATCCTTAATCATCAGAGAAATGCAAATTAAAACAACTATGAGATTCCACCTTACCCCAATAAGGATAGCCAACATCAAAAAATCAAATGAAAATAAATGCTGGGCGAGGATGTGGAGAAGCAGGAACACTCATTCACTGTTGCTGGGAATGTAGGATGGTACAACCACTTTGGAAAGCAATATGGAGACTCCTGAAAAAACTGACTATAGAGATACCAACAGACCCAGTGATACCCTTCCTGGCCATCTACCCTAAAACCTTCAAACCACAGGCCAGAGAGATTTGCTCAACCATATTTGTAGCAGCTCAATTCGTAATAGCTACAAGCTGGAATCAACCCAGATGTCCATCACTAGAAGAATGGATAACGAAGATGTGGTATATCTACACAATGGAATTCTATACAGCAGTAAGAAAAAAAGACACAAAGAAATTTGAGGAAAAATGGTTGAACCTGGAACAGATCATTCTCAGTGAACTTACCCAATCACAGAAAAAAAAATCAACACATAGTCTCACTCATCTACAACACCTAACCTGAATCTACCCAAGATACCTTACATACCCAGCAAGCACCTCATGGACTAGACAATAGGATGGATGGGGAGGGTGGGGAGGGCATCAAAGGGTGGGAAACAGTAATCTGGACCCAAATGGTACCATAAAATTCTACTTCCTAAAAGACAGACCAAATGGCTGAACCTTCACTAGACCCTTACAGGAAACACCTGAACCACAAGACGCTAGAGAGTGTAGGATCAAGACTAACCTAAATCTTCTACATCTTCCCTCCTGCCCTCTCCCCCTCTCCCCCCTCTCTCTCTCCTCTCTAACTCTTGTATATTAGTTATGTTTTTTCTCAATTTCTTAGTGGGCACTGACCTGTAACCCCCACTACCAGCGTGGGGCTATCATCCACAATGAGCTTTTGATCAGAAAAACCTACAAGGTTTCCTAAAACAATGACAGACTTTTGTCAGAGTACTTGATGACCCACCAAAGGTCAGCGGTAAGACCCTATTGCTGAAAACTCCATACACAGCTGACATGTATAATGGAACGGCATGGCTGGAAGCCAGGAGAGAGTCAGTCCCCAGACAGTTAGCATGTCTAGTGCCAGAAGGTGCTACATGGGCGACTGGGGGAAATGACCAATATCTGTCCAAACAACTTATGGTCTAACCTAATTAGCAATAAATAACCTGGTGTGATGCCCACACAATTGCAATAGTGGCACACAGCCATGGAGGGAACCGACTGCTCTTGATTTGCCTAACTGATCCCCTCAGTGGTAGGAGACCCATAGCTGGAGCTGGGAAACAAGTCAGAGCCATATCCAAACATAAGCCCACTCTCCAATATCAAGCTCCAATCAATCATGGGGTACAAGAAGGCCTATACTTATTAAACTCTCTATCAAAAAAGTAAGTGTTATCTCAATTTTACGGGTGCTAACTTACTCTCTGTTGGAGAATCTGCTTCTCTTTTTCAGATAGATGCAGATCCTAAGGAGAGATCTGCCCCAACATACCTCAAAAGGGGCCTGACTGAAACTAAGGAAAATTGGTGAAACAAGCAAGGGTGCTGTTTTCCTGATGAACCAGATAGCAGCACAAGGGGGAAGGAGACCAACACAGAGAAAAATCAACTCCTACCAAATCAGAGAGCCAGAGCCTCAGAGGCCCCCAACACCTCATCACTGAAGCAGACCAAAAATGAACCCAACATGGCTCAGGGAAATTTTGTGGAAGAGGGGGCAGAAAGAATGTCAGAATCACATGTTGGGTCATGATATGCAGACACATTTATTGTACCAATAACTGTGGACTAACTTCACAATGCACGACCCATTTACATCAACAAGGAGGGTCCATTGGGAGGGGGTAGATCATGGATGAACCTAAACAATGGTACCAAACTGCCTGTATTTGCTGAAAAGAAAACTAATAAATTAAATTTTTTTAAAAAAAAGAGTTTAGGTGAAAACGTACTACTGTGATTGTGCCCTGAAGTTAAAGCAGTCATGTGAGACTGAGTTCTCAAACTTGAGTAATCTGTCTGTTGCTGTTTTGTTGTTATTTTTCAATACTTTATCTTTTAATACTTTATTTATTTATTTATTTGAGAAGGGGGAGAGAGAAAAAAATAGGCATGCCTGGGCCTCTAGCTGCTGCAAATGAACTCCAGGTGCATGCACTACCTTGTACATCTGATTTATATGAGTAGTGGGGAATCAAACTTGGGTCCTTAGGCTTCACAGGCAAATGTCCTAACTACTAAGCCATCCCTCCAGCCCTGTTATTGTTTTTATTGTTTGATTGATAAATAATTGATAATGTCAAAATTGAATTGAATTATAGGACACTCATTTGGTATCTATTGGAGAATTGTTTGACATATGCAAAACCCTACCAACACACACACACACACACACACACACACACACACACACACACACTGAGAAAGAGAGATACATATATCCTTGAACACAGAATCATTCCATGTTTAACAATGAGAGCTTTTTATACAAGTTTTCATCAGATACAAAATCCTGAAATTTTTAACCTCTAGCACTGTGGCATACACACACACACACACACACACACACACACACACACACACACACATACATATACATCCCCAGTATTTGGTATTTTGTTATAGCAGCCAAATGGAGGAGAAAACTTCATGGCTTAAATTTTTCTCAGGTGCTTCATTCTTTAGGTTACTGCTATATAAGTGAAATTATTTTCTTAAATTCCCATGGATTCTTACTAGTATTTGGAATAATCTCACAGCTGAGTTTTGTGTTTGTGTTATGCCTTACAACTTTTCTTAATCCATGATCTCTAATAGTTGTTGTCTGTTTTATATAATATTTGGGATGTAAAGCATTTATAAACATGCTATCTATCAAAAAAGCATAATTGATTTTTTTTTTTTTTTTTTTTTGGTTTTTCGAGGTAGGGTCTCACTCTAGTCCAGGCTGACGTGGAATTCACTGTGTAGTCTCAGGCTGGCCTCGAACTCATGGCAATCCTCCTATCTCTGCCTCCCAAGTGCTGGGATTAAAGGTGTGTGCCACCACACTCGGCTGAAAAAAGCATAATGTTACTCCTTCCAGCTAGATGTATTTTTTGCCTAATTTCCATAGCTATGAGTTTTAGAACACCACTGAATACTTTTTCATATGATATATCTGAGATTTGTTGAAAATGTTCTTTCAATATTAAGTTTCTTTCTAGTCCTAATTTTAAAAATATTTTTATTTAAAAAAAGAATGTGAATATTGTCAGTTTTTTTCTGTATCAATGTTGTTATTCTTCACTTCTTATTTTTAGCTTTGCTTGACCTGGGTTTAGTGAGATTATCTATTACTGTCATTTACAGGCACTTTTAAATTTCTCTTGCTTTCACCCTTGGTCTTGTTCTTATTTCATAGAAATTGGCACAGCAAGTCACAAATACATTGCAATGAATATCAACTGACATTGTTTGGAATAGCAGTCCTGATGAGTCATTAATTTTATTGATGTTAGTACCTTAATTATTTCAAGCTTTGGAGTGCTGTGGGCTGAAACAATAAGAAAAATGACTTACTAAATTTTTTTCTACTTTCTATAGATAATACGTAACAGAGCAGAAAATGCAGCCTTTTATCTTGGCAAGGTTATTCCATGTCTCCAGTGAAGGAGGTCAAGAGACAACTGCTATTAATAGTTACCATCTAGGGACTGGACAAAGCACCCAACCAAAATCAGCTGGTGAAAGGAAAAGAGTTTATTTAAGCTTATGTTTTTTTGTGGGAAAAAACACTATATCATGGTAGAGAAAGTATGGCAAGAGCAGAGAGCTAGGCATTCCCTCAAATCACATCAGCAGGAAAGAAGCAGTGACAGTGAACTTGCTTGTGCTAGCAAATGGGACTGGGCTATAAAATTCCAAGGCCTGTCCCCAGTGACATACCCCTATTGCTATGCTCCCCTAGCTAAGGATTAAGTGTGAAGGTTAATCACAAGCACATGAGACTATAGGAGACATTTTTTTTTTTTTTTTCTAGGTAGGGTCTCTAGCCCAGGCTGACCTGGAATTCAACATGTAGTCTCAGGGTGGCCTCAAACTCGAAGTGATCCTCCTAACCTTGCCTCCCAGGTAGTGGTATTAAAGGCGTGCACCACCACACCCAGTTTATATAGGAGACATTTTAAATTCAAATTGCCACACACTATTTCAGGCGAACTTTTCCTTAGAGATTTGACTGATGTCTGGCAGTCATGTCCATAGTCTGAGGCTATCTGCTCCACAGTCATTTATTTTCTGGTGAAAGATCTGTTGAATGAGAAAATGAAATGTTTAACACTGCATAAAATAAGACCTATGGTATGTAGAGTTCTAGCCAAAGGAATTTGAGTTTCCTTTCTCTGCCACATTTGAAACTTCTATCATATTCTTACATACTTTGTATAGTTTTCAAATCTACACAGACATTGTGGAATGCAGGTGTATAAATTCAAAATCAGGTCATGCATGGGCCCAATCTAGTCAGCCAGCACTTCCAGGACCACCAGCTCCCTGCACCTCATTTCTTACAAAAGAAGAAAAACAACTCCCAATAAAACACATCAATATTTCATATGACAAATAAGCAGTATTGCCATTTCCTGCATTTTTTCTTCAAATACTTTATATTTCATAGAAGTATTGAAGCATAATTCCTGTTTGTTTTTAATGACAGCACAGTAGGACATGAAGGATGGAATAAAAAAGACTGTTCCAAATACAATTGAAAAGTACAAGAAATTTGGAAATGATGATCACTTGAGTATAGGGTCAGAGTAAAGAGGGTTGGGTGAGACACCAGCCAGAGAAGCAGAGGGTACTTGCATGTACATGCACATGTCTGTATTTTGTAAATGCTCAGAAAGCATTTCTTTGGAAACAAAACCAAAGCAGTCCTCCTCTTGCCACTTTACAAAATATCTTTACAGTTATGTGTCCTTCATTACAGTGGTTCCAACTTGAAGATGTGTAAGAATCTTGTGAGCTAGAAATTGAAATGTGAAGATTAAAAGAGATACAATTTAGCCTGTTTATGAGTCCATTACCATCATCTGCAAAGCCTGGGGAATAGAATAAGAACATTAGAGTACTTTCTGCTAGTTACCAGAAGTCAATCCTGAGGATCTTTTCTCCACAGAGAAATAGGCCAATTATATTCATTGTTCACCACCCTCCAAGACAAACATTCCAAGTACTTCCAATAGACCTAAAACCCATTCCCCTCCCCCTTAGCCACTTAGTAGAACAAATTTGAAGACTTTCAAAATGAGAAGCCCTAATAATTAAAATTGAATTTTTAGCAAGGCTTTTATATTCTAAGTGCTTAGGGAAATTAAATATTCATTAGCTAAATCTAAGAAATGTCTGCAAAACCCATGCCCTGTGTCCTTACTTCATGAATTCCATGGCCCCAGGATATGTATATTGCTAACAAGTTGTTTGCTATATGAATGCTATGGGACTTGAAATGTCTGGCATTCAAGGGCCATAGTAGCTAGAAGTATGTATAAAGCCACCAAAAAAGTGACTGGTACTATAGGCTCCTTGTGCTGTCCTTGAACCACAGTGTGCCATGGTCAACCATTCACTTCCAAGAGAAATAGTGAAAGCAGCAGACAAAGACATGGGACAATGAGTGCAAGAAGCATCAGCTAAGACTCGTTAATAAGCAGCAAGGCTCAGAATGTAAATTCACTAAACTGACAACACGCATAAACTTGAATAGGATAGATTGCTGTCCCATTGAGACGTTTATAGCTATCATCCACAAACCTCATTATAAAATGCCCATTTGATTTTATCTTAATCTTAGCTTAACAAATTTATGTATGTGAATGCAGACTGGACTTAAGCTAATAAAATGGTCCAGTAATCAATACACTCAAAGCCAAAACTCCAAGCCAGATCAAAATAAAGTTACCCATCACAAAAAGATGATTATAGGGCTAGAGAGATGCTGGCTCAACAGATAAAACAGGCACTTATAAAGCCTGTCAGTCTGGGTTTGATTCTCCAGTGTCCACTTAAAGCCAGGCATGTCATGCATCTAGTTCACAGTAAAAGAAGCCCTGGTGCCCCCCTGCCCCACCTCCTCCTCCTCAAATAAATAAATAAAACTATTTTTCAGAAACTTGGTCATCTTTTCCAACTCAAATACAAGTTTTTCCCCAACACTAAGTATAAATTAACTTCTTAACTATCAGAGCCTTGTAATGCAACTGTGTAACTTTGGATATGTTTGTCTTGAAATAATTCTTTCAAAAACAGAAAGAATTAATCAAATATCTGATGATTTACTCTCTTCCTGACTTCAAGTTATTTTTATGAGCATTCCTTTCGTGATGTGCTGATACATTTTCAGACTGTGTGAGACCCAAGCTGCTTGGCTGCCACTCACTCTGAACCATTTGCCATTTTTCTTGCATTTGGAATAAAGAGGAGGTAGCTATAAACTTCTGCAGCAAAATCACATGGGCCCTTTGACAGAATAATTTAGGAAATTGAAGTCCTGATCCATTTTCTAAGTAGAAGTCTTGTCCTCTAAAAATTCACCTCTTTGTTATCAGTGACTTTTGCTTTTTTAATATTTAATTTGTATTTATTTATGAATGAGAGAGAGAGAGAGTAAGAAAGTGAGAGAGAATGGATATGCCAAGGCCTCTAGCCACTGTAAACAAACTCCAGATGCGTGTGTCACCATGTGCATCTGACATAGATGGATTCTGGGGAATTGAACCTGGGTCTTGGGCTTTACATGCAAGTTCCTTAACAGCTAAGCCATCTCTCCAGCCTTAATGTAGATATTTGAAATGCTTCTATAGAATATATTTAAAACACTAAGCTTCAGGTTTTGAACAAACATTTTAAAGTTCAATTTAATTTATATATCCATGTGTGTGTTCAGTATTTGAGATGTTTAGGCGGAAGGCTGTGTTTGGTGAGGAATTAAAGCCATAGAAAAGACTGTATATATATATATATCTCCAAGGACACATATACAAGGACTTTCATTATTTCAGTTGTAATGCATGAGAAGTTCCAAGGACATTTCAACACTAAATCTCTTCACATTGGTTTTATTTTATCCTAGCAACAAAAAGTACTGCATTTAATGATTACTCATAGCAGAACAGGTTGTAAAGTCATCTAGTTTAAATGCTAGTGGACTAAGAAGATAATGAATCAAATACAACTATGATATCAAGTTGCCTAACTGATTATAAAAAAGAATTATCAGGAAATGGAAAAGTAAGATGTCATGTCAAAATGCCACAGGAACTTTTTTTTTTAACTAGAATAAGAAAAAGAATTGCTGTGCCAGGGCCTCCAGCCACTGCAATCAAACTCCAGATGTGTTTACCCCCTTGTGCACATGCACATGTGTTACCTTGTCTGTTTGCTCACTATGTGTCTGGCTTATGTGGGACCTGGAGAGTCCAAAATGAGTCCTTGGGCTTAATAGGCAAGTGTCTTAACTGCTAAGCCATCTCTCTACCCCAAGGATCTCTTTTTAAAACTGATCTCCATCTATCTTCTTTCTGTAGACTTTCATATTTTCATGTGGTATATTCAGAGTTGTTTAATTTTTTACTTATACCAACTTTTGTCTTTTTAAATCTGACGTGTGTGTGTGTGTGTGTGTGTGTGTGTGTGTGTGTGTGTGTGTGTCTGTCTGTCTGTCTATGTATGTATTCATGCATGGGAGTGCAAGAGTGAGAGCGCTGACATGTGTATACCACAGTTCATGTTAGAAGACAATCTCAGGTGATAGTCCTTACCTTCCATCTTGTTTAAGGTAGGGCCTCAAGTTTCTCACTGCTGCATATGCTGGGCTAACTGGCACAAAGCTTCCAGAGAATTTTTTGTCTGCTTCCAAACTTGCTGTAGATGCACTGGGATTCCAAACACTACTGCTGCCATATACATCCAACTTTACATGGATTCTGAATATTCAAACTCAGGTGCTTACACAGCAAGCACTTTATCCACTGAGCCATCTACTTACTTATCCCTTGAATGTGATTTTAAATGGTGTTCCCACTTGAGTTAATCTAAAATGTGATTAGCTATCCACCTTTGAAAGAAGTAAGTCAATGCTAACAAGATTTACTACAAAAGAATTCTACTATTTGTATATTCTTGGTAACAGGCTAATAGTATAGGTAATAACATATAAAGCCTCAGTTCTGTCTCATAAACATTACACTTACGTATTTCCTATTGCTGTTGTTCTTTGAGAAGCATCATTAAACTCAGTGATTTTTCTTTCCCTGAGAGCAGCTCCTGTTATTACAGTTGGACCTCAAAGCCCTGTGTGTTACCATAGCTGAATGGCCTAGCAGAAAATTCATAATTCATGCTAGAACAACCAGATTCTCTGTTTTTTTTTTTTCATGGGTTGATGCCAAAACAAACAAACAAACAAAAAAGCCCAGCTCTCATTTCAATAGAAATGAGAATGAGATAGTTTATTCTGCAGCCAAAGTGACCATGGTCTAGGGACACAGATTTGGGTCTTACAAATACCATGTGCCAGCATGGTACTGGTCTCATGGGGATTTTATAGTTACAAAACAAAAGGGTCACAAATCAAGTCACTTTTAATGTATTGGTAGAAACAACTGGGTGAGACTAACTTGTCATTAGAGTGCCATGACAAATTTTTGTATTTGTAGTTGAAAACCTTGAGTAGCTTAGATATGCAAAACACATGCTTTAGATCAATAATATTGTTACTGTCCAATTGGCTCACAGTTCAAGTTTACAGTCTATCATGGAGGAGTAGGCATAGTGACCATAGCTTGAGGCACCTTGTCACCTTCAGCCACCGTGAGATACAGAGATAGATGAATGCTTCTGCTCAGCTAGCTGTCCCTTTGTTTAGTTCAGAACCCCAACCTATGGAATAATGCTGTCCAGAGTAAGATGAGTCCTCTCACATCACTAATATAATTGAAATTATTCCCCATAGGCATAATTTCATAGGTAATTCTGAGGTAATTTCCTAGGTAATTCTTCCCTAATGTACAAATCAAATCATGAAACAATCCTGCTTAAGCCCTTTATGATTTCTTTACTTCCCTAGGAATGACTCAGTAACTCCTAGGTTATCAAGACTTGGCCTACTCTTAGCTCCAATTAATTACTCCATCTGTTCCCAAGCTGTCCACTAGCTTGCATGTTTTTCTGCCCTATCCTATTTATCACAAATTGGAACATTTCAATATATCCATGCTGCCTAACACTGTTTTATGCATGTGAGTGCTCAGTTAGTGACTTTTTAATGAATTAATTAATGAATAAACATTACATTTAAATTCAAATATGAAAAATATAATAAAAACATAGTTAAAAATACAATAACAAATATAAACCTTGAAATGATCATCCTTCTCTTCTCTTGTTAAATATGTTTAAAATATTTCTTAAAAGGTGTTATTATTATACTAAGAAAATATGAAATTTTATTTCCTGAAAAATCAATTTAACTTGTTTTAGGATAATTTCATCTGTTTTGAAACTCAAAATATAAAGTTTGTAGCATCAACATTTATGTAACTTTAGAGTGGAACATACCTTTTGTCTATTCAGCTTTGTAGAGAAAATAGTGGCTTCATAACAAATTTTTAAAGCATGAAAAACATGATCTTGAGGGAATACTAAGCAGGCCCTCTCTTCTATTTTACAGTATTTCCATAGAATGTGACAAATCTCATCAGCATCCATGAAACTGTGGGGAAATGATATCTTTTTATGCTTCCCAGGGAGATTCTTATTGCAAAGGCTGATTTGCCAGATATACTTAACAGCCTCTCTTCTTTTCTTCTCCAGCAGAGATCATAGACACTCAAATTCTTATCATATGATCCTCTCATTTTAACTCATCCTAACCTAAAGACTTTCAAGTTTTACTGTTGATACTCTAAATAGGGAAGGGAAATGTAAGAAAATCTGAGCAATTCAACATCTAATTTGGGCCCTGGTAGAGATAGAAAGTGGTAAATTCCATTTCTTCTTTTTAAAAAATATTTCATTCATTTAATAGTGAGACGAAAGAGAAAAGAAGACAACACTAGGACCTTTAGCCACTGCACATGAAGTTCAGATGCATGCCACATTGTGTATCTGGCTTTATGTACGTACTGGGGAATCAAACCTAACTCTTTGGCCTTGCAGGCAAGCAGTCTCTTCAGCCCATAGATTTCATTTCTAATGTAACTATTCCGCCCTTTATCAGTTAGTATCATAGCTATTATTAAAAACATGAATCACATTTCATAATTCCCTGTTGTTTTTATTTTGACTTTTAGTAACTAAAACTCGAACACTAATGTTCTTCCCATATAAATAATTCTATTACAAAGGCGACAGCCTGTAACAACATATCTTATATAAATAAGATAGAGACTTATTTAGAGGTGTGTTATGTTGCAAAATGATTTAATAAAATGTATTCCAAACATTTATAGTCTAACCACCTTTCACTGCTACAGAAGTGTATGACTTCTGAACTTAAAATCTTTTCCTAAGCAAACTTCTGACAGACACAACCTGAAGAACAGCAACATTTTTTTCATGTTATTACTTAAAATTAAAACAAATTTTGTTACTGTATTTGAAGTGAATTTATTTGCTTATAAATGTAGTTGCTTATTTTCAATAGAAAAGATTTCTAGTTGCACAAATAACACACTGTCACCCCAGGTAACCTGGTTAGATCATATATCTATCATGTTTACTGTAACAAAACATTTAAGAAATATAGTCTTCAATGCAGAAACCTCAATGGGGTAATAAAAGTAAAATGTGCGTGTCTTACATGAGGAACTCTTAGCAATGTGATTTTAAGGGCAGGATCTTTGTTTTTTATTATCATATACCCTAGACCTGAAATATCTTGGGTGTATAGTAGAAGCTATCATAGATTTGTTGAGTATGTGAACAAAGGAATATTCATGGATAGTAAGACTATAAAAATATTGGGTGTAGTGATGAAATGGGGCATTAGGGTTTCAGGAAAGTCCTTGAACCCCAAAACCTAGGGCTGTGTCTGCTTTTAAGGAAAGAATTGAATAAAATAAGACTAAGAAAGATAATTATTAAATTATTGTATTTATTGAGGAAAGTATAAAACCAATGGAAGGCTAATAAATATACCTACATGGTCTGAAAGTCCATATGGTGGGACTGGAAGAAATGTAAAAAGAGAGTTAGACAGGAAAGGAAAGAAAGTAGAGAGGACAGACAAGAAAGTACAAAGGGGTCCTGCCATGTGGAGGGTATGTGGAGGAGGTAAAGAGCCCATATGGGAATAGGAGTTCAGGGCTTCTCCCCTCTTCATAGGTCAGATGGGACTAGATGAAGGTAAAATAACCAGGACTTGGAGGTTCACTAGTTGTCAGACAGGTCAGAGAGTTTGCCCTCCCCTTATAAAAGTATTTATAACCTTATGGTGGGCCCTACCTTGTGGCTCAAGTGAGCCAGAGTAAAGGGTGATTGGTTGGGACTGTCTCAGGAAGACGTTAGCCATGATGCCAAGTTCTAGAGCCTGAATTTGATCAACCTCAATGTTGGGATTAAATTTAAATCTGAGGAAAGACCTCCCTCCCAGGAAAGGCCTGGGTTGTCTGTGGATAAACAGTTCTCCTTTAGGCAAGAGATAAGAAGTCAGATCATCCTTTTCTCTCTAGCAAACTGGAAACTGGAAGTATAGGCCCAAAGACATTCCTGCTTTTACTTTCAAGGGTCCAGTCACCCTAACTGCCTAACAAAGCTACCTGACTTCCTTTCATAGGTATACACACCTTTAATCCCAGTACTCAGGAGGCAGAGTGTTGCAGTCAGGTTCGCACTGCTAGCAGAAACCAAGAGAAGCTTTTGGGATAAAAGGGGTTTATTTTGGCTTACAGACTCTATGGGAAGCTCCATAATGGCAGGGGGAAACGATGGCATGAGCAGAGGGTACACATCACCCACTGGTCAACATAAGTTCTGGGCTGAAATGTGCTGTTCCAATCTGGTGTCCCAACTAAGTTTAACATCAACATGGTGACCCCCTGGGAGCAGGATAGTATCAGGTTGCCTAAGGAGGGGTGATCCTGCTCAGGTCGGAAATGGACCAGTTCACAACTCCTGTGCTGATAAAATATTTTTTTCAAAAAATATGTATTGTTTTTTTATTTATTTAGAAGAAAATGCTATTAGAAATTAAAATATTTTCTGGGGAATAACAGAAATGTATAGTCTTTCAAAATGTATGTCTTTGAACACTAAAATTCATTCATAGAATTTTATCCTAGTTACATTTTTGATAAAACATGAACAAGTATGTGTTCAATGATACCTAAGACAGACTAAATTATAACAATGGGAGAGTTGTGAATTCAAGGTGATATATGCACACAGTAGACTTATCCTATGATTAAAAGTTATCCTAAAATATATGTTTATTCATTCAACATCCATTTCTTTTATATTTACTTAAAACAAAGTACTTGGGTAAAGCACACAGAGCAGATATTGCTTGTTACAAGAGAAGTAAGTTATATTTTTGAATGGAAATAGGTAAAAGCCATGTGAAAGTAAAGGGTATAGGTCAGTGTTAGAGGTCTTGCCTACTATGTGCTAAGCCCTGATTTACTGAACCTCAGGGCCAAAGCAAAAAAATCCAGAGCATACAATTATGCATAGATTCAACTCAACATCCCTTTATTTTAGCTAGATATATGTTTATGTTCATTACATATATGTATAATAAAATATTTGGCATAAAGTAGGCTAATTTGATGTATTAGTCCACTCTCTGTTACCATATTAAATACCTGAAAGTTGGTAACTTTATAAGGGGAAGAAGTCAATTTAGCTCACAGTTCTAGATTGTCAAGAGCATGGCACCAGCAATCATGGGAAAGTGGTAAATGTTGGGTGTTCTCATAAGAGTAAGCAGTCACATGTCCACATGAAAGCCACAGAAAGATGGATGGAACCAGGCTTTTATTATATTTTATTATAACTTTTGATTATAACTGTCTTACAAGAACTAATTCAGGATCCCACAGGAATTACCTTGATTCCTTCCTATGGCAGCACCATCTATGACTTCCCAGTGGGCTTCACCTTGTAGAAGTTCTGTCCACTCACAAAATCATCACACAGAGGGCCAACCATTTGACAAATAAACATTAAGTGGGCAAACTTAAACTACATCTGAGTCACTTCACTTGATAATGAGAGTTTTCTCCCAGAGGGTTTTTATTTCTTGTAGATATAATATTCAGTCCTATAATCAGTATGATTTATACTTCACGATCAAAACATCAACTTAAAAAAACTTATCATGCAAAAACAGTCAAAATTAAATTTTATTAACTACGTGGAATCACATGAAATAAAAATGAATGAAAGATTTAGAATTCAATAATATGTACTCCTGGCTTAGTGTCTGACACTATCCTACCATAGTACAGGCATCAAATCTCTTAGACCTCGTGGTCTGTTTTGCAAAGACAACACTGGGACAGAGAGAGTTTAGGTAATGTGTTCCTGCTTACAAAGCTGGATGTTAAGGAAGGCCTTCTGGTTGTGGAGACTTGCTAAGCTGTTAGAACTTCTGTTAGTCTACAAACAGATAATCACACATTGTGGGGAGATATGAAATTAAAAATTAGACAATTAATCAAAGACTGAAGAACTAAAATATCAAGGAAAAATGTTTCTGCATGAGTATATAAGAAGTTAAAAATAATGCCCTACCTTTCCAGTTAAAAGCGACCTTTGTAATTTAAGGAATAATTGCATTACAAGCAAACACACACACACACACACACACACACACACACACATAGCATACTTAATGCAAGTATCACTTCTTAGGAATATCTGCATACTGTGCACATGCTTTCTTGTATATGCCCACTGAGTCAATGAGCACTATATATATTTGGTTTCTATTCCAATCCCAGCTGGAAAGATCTACTCTTCAGAATCTTAAGTTCAACAAATCTGTTCAAGGAGTTTCTACTAAAGAATGATTTTTTTTTAACAGATAGACTTACAGATTACAGAATTAAAGATAGACTTGAATACTAGGTTGGAACTCTACCACTGGAAAATCTATAAATTTTCCTAGTCCATCACCTTAAATTGAAACACTAACAGGAAAACACAGTGGCTAATTGCTTCCTGGCTCATGCTAGATATGTGTGTGTTGAATATTCATTGCTCAGCCTCACCCATTCTACATCCATCTCACTTCTACATCCATCTCACTTCTGATTTCTACCCTTTAATGTTGTGTCCACCAAGCTCCATTTCTACCCAATTTCTAGTTGGGTTAGTCAACAGGTAATGGCAGTGGTAAATGGGGAGAGAGCTGAGCCATAATTTGACTATTTGACTTTTTTTTTTTTCCTTTACGCTACTGCACCTCTGGAATACAGCTTTCACTGGCCTCCAGTAATTCTTAACTTTCTTGGCTTTGGGGCCTCAGAATGGTAATGGGTTTCTAGAATCCTAGGAGGTTCACATCTGCTGGCACTTGGTAAGCAGTGCTTCCATTTACAAAAGTTTTGTTAAAGTATATTCAATGGCTCTGTTGAGGATGCTTTTTCTTCCTAGGGTTCTAATAGAACCCTTTAAAAGGATATTTTTTAAAAATGTGGACCACATTTTTTTTAGCTCAAGATCCATTTTTATTGCCAGACATCTCTTTTTCTGGAAGAAGATAGGGCTGTCAAGAATGGGAGGAATGGGGATGAAGGAGAAAGAGGAAGAGGAACCTATGTCACTTCCTTAACCATTAGGGCTATTTTAGTGGTCAGATGAGTGACCTTTTCAAGGCCTACTCCACCCTTTTGGAATAAAAGCCAGTCTTGAGGAAGCAACCTCCACAGATTAAATATGCCATCACTTCTTGAAGATCAAGCTCTTTCATTTGATTTTTTTTTTGCTCATTTATTTATTTATTATTTATTTGAGAGCAACAGACAGAGAAAAAGAGGCAGATAGAGAGAGAGAATGGGCACGCCAGGGCCTCCAGCCACTGTAAATGAACTCCAGATGCGTGAGCCCACTTATGCATCTGACTAACATGGGTCCTGGGGGATCGAGCCTCAAACCAGGGTCCTTGGGTTTCACAGGCTAGCGCTTAACTGCTGGTCTCTCCAGACCAGCTCTTTCATTTGAAATAGCATTAGAAACATCATAGTGTCTTACATTCAAATAACACATTAAAGAAAACTAAAATTCTTCAAATTTATAGGTTGATGTACCTCAGCCCATTGTACTACATCAAGTATTCACTTCCTGATGTGAAAGTTGAACATAATTCTTCTTCTATAGCCACTAATATAAACTATACAGATTTTGGAAGAAATATCTTTTTCAAGTAGATGAATTAGTAAAATGAAGTCATGAAGCCATTTGGATATTTTCTATTGAAAATATAGATCAAGTCACTCCTTTCAGTGGAAAATTATTCTTTTTGAATAAACAATATTTAATTTTTCTCAGGGCAGTAGAGAGGATATATTTTCTTTGGCAATGAAGTATAAAGTTTACTCCAAGATTCTGTGTACAAAAGTCTACTCTGAAAAATCCTAATACATGTTAAAGTTCTTCTTTGTCAGACATGTCACTTTCCTAGCCACATCTTCTATTTCAAGTTAATCAATGCTTCCCTTTCCAGAAGCAAACATAAAGAAAAAAATCATTTGACCAACACTGAATTTTGTTTTGTTTTGTTTTTTTCCTAAAAATATCTTTTTAAATTTTTTTGTTCATTATTATTAATTTATTTGAAAGTAGCAGAGAGAGGAGGCAGAGAGAGAGAGAAAATGGGTGTGCCAGGGCTTCCAGCCACTGCAAACGAACTCCAGACGTGTGTGCCCCCTTGTGCATTTGGCTAACATGGGTCCTAGAGAAGCTTCGAACTGGGGTACTTAGGCTTCATAGGTAAGTGCTTAACCGCAAGCCATCTCTCTAGCCCCTAAAAATATCTTTATAGAAAGAAATAGCTTTTTAAAGGCACTGTCTTGATTATCATGAGGCATCAGACATTATCTTGGCCTAAGAAATCTAATTTTTAAAGAAACTAGATGAATGAGTTGGAGACATAGTTTTATCTGGTAAGAAACATTGTTACTAGCATTTGGTGTAATGTCCCTGTGAAATATGCTTTTCTCAGAGACATTCACAGTACCAGAAATAGAGCATTTTCATTTGGAAGTCCCCAAATTGGATTTAGTGCTTTAGAAATAGATATTTGCTAGTACAATGGCCCATTTCTGAGGAAGCTTTCTAAGTTCTGTTTAGACCTTAGGGGAAATTTAAGACAGCAGTAGTAGGTCTGGAAACAAGAGGACTGGACTTCATTCTTCTTATGGTCAGACTGCCAGCATTCTATCCATATGCTGAATGAATTAACAAGGATATTGATCAGGGACAAGACAAAAGGAGGTGTACTTTCGCAGTAGTTTTTTTTTGTTGTTGTTTTTATCTCTAGCACTTTGTAAGAACATTGTGAAATAATAGTTTCCGCACATTTCTTTGCATTGGAAATAACCACAAATTAATGATAGAATACAAATTTTATATAAAATTAGTTGTTTTATCGAGGTAGGGTCTTGCTCTAGTCCTGCTGACCTGGAATTCACTATGTAGTCTCAGAGTGGCCTAGAACTCCTCCTACCTCTGCCTCCCAAATGCTGGGATTAAAGGTGTGTGCCACCACTCCCGGCTACCTCAACTGTTTTTTTACCTTTCTGAAATTAAATTTAGGATTCAACTATGAATTTTTTTTTCTTCATAGTGGCACAGATTCTATGCAGACAAAGAAAACACAAAAGTAACTGTGGCATGGCTGAGTGCCATACAGAAGAGCTGAATGATAATGGTCATGCATCCAGGTGGTGTACAGTGATGCAGTGAGGCTCAGGAAAGAGCATTTAAAACAGGCTTCCAGAAGCTAATATGCATGCATTATATTTGGGGATCAATCTTAGCATTGACAAGTTGGTGAAAACATGAATGTGAAGTTTGCCTTGGAGAATTTATTTCTAAGTTCCAAAGGCTTTTCTTGTATACATACTCAATAGTTGCTTAGTTGCAGGTAGAATTCTGTCAATAAGCCTGAACATGTTCTTCATTTGCTCTGTGCTCTGACAGTAATAGACTCAGACAAGGATAACCCCTAGGTCTAATAGCCATGGAAGACTGAAAAAGAATGTTGGATACTTTTAAGGCCACAGCAACTATGGGGTAATTGTAGAAACTAACTAATATTTTGAAATTTTGAAATACATATGTATGGTCCTAAAATCCATTGGTATGATTTGGACATAAAGAAGTAATAAAATATATTGTGCTGAAAAAATATAGTATATTGAAGGCAAGATATAAATAAAATATAAATTATGATTCTAAAGTAGCCCCTTTTTAGAGAGTCACTGAATTATTTGATGTCATACATGACTTTCACATGTTTGTTATTTTGAAAGTAGTTACTTTCCAGAAAACATCAGCCACTAAAAATTTTCTGGATTTGTTTTAGGAAACCTTGTAGGTTTCTCTGATCAAAAGCTCATTGTGTGGGCTGGAGAGATGGCTTAGCAGTTAAGCGCTTGCCTGTGAAGCCTAAGGACCCCGGTTCGAGGCTCAGTTCCCCAGGTCCCACGTTAGCCAGATGCACAAGGGGGCGCACGTGTCTGGAGTTCGTTTGCAGAGGCTGGAAGCCCTGGCGCGCCCATTCTCTCTCTCTCCCTCTATCTGTCTTTCTCTCTGTGTCTGTCACTCTCAAATAAATTAAAAAAAAAAAAAGCTCATTGTGGATGATAGCCCCATGTTGGTAGTGGGGGTTACAGGTCAGTGCCCACTAAGAAAATGAGGAAAAACATAACTAATATACAAGAGCTAGAGAGGAGAGAGAGGGGAGGGGAGAGGGAGAGAAGGAAGATGTAGAAGATTTAGGTTAGTCTTGATCCTACCCTCTCCAGCGTCTTGTGGGTCAGGTGTTTCCTGTAAGGGTCTAGTGAAGGTTCAGCCATTTGGTCTGCCTTTTAGGAAGTAGAATTTTATGGTACCATTGCCGTTTGGGTCCAGATGAGTGTTTCACACCCCTTCGATGCCCTCCTCTCCCTCCCCATCCATCCTAGTGTCTAGTCCATGAGGTGCTTGCTGGGTATGTAAGGTATCTTGGGTAGATTCAGGTTAGGTGTTGTAGATGAGTGAGACTATGTGTTGATTTTTTTTTTTTTTTTTTGTGATTGGGTAAGTTCACTGAGAATGATCTGTTCCAGGTTCAACCATTTTTCCTCAAATTTCTTTGTGTCTTTTTTTCTTACTGCTGTATAGAATTCCATTGTGTAGATATACCACATCTTCGTTATCCATTCTTCTAGTGATGGACATCTGGGTTGATTCCAGCTTGTAGCTATTACGAATTGAGCTGTTACAAATATGGTTGAGCAAATCTCTCTGGCCTGTGGTTTGAAGGTTTTAGGGTAGATGCCCAGTAAGGGTAAAACTGGGTCTGTTGGTATCTCTATAGTCAGCATTTTCAGGAGTCTCCATATTGCTTTCCAAAGTGGTTGTACCATCCTACATTCCCACCAACAGTGAATGAGTGTTCTTGCTTCTCCACATCCTCGCCAGCATTTATTTTCATTTGATTTTTTGGTGTTGGCTATCCTTATTGGGGTCTGAGTACTTGATGACCCACCAAAGGTCAGCGGTAAGACCCTATTGCTGAAAACTCCATACACAGCTGACATGTATAATGGAACAGCATGGCTGGAAGCCAGGAGAGAGTCAGTCCCCAGACAGTTAGCATGTCTAGTGCCAGAAGGTGCTACATGGGCAACTAGGGGAAATGACCAATATCTGTCCAAGCAACTTATGGTCTAACCTAATTAGCAATAAATAACCTGGTGTGATGCCCACACAAGTGCAATAGTGGCACACAGCCATGGAGGGAACCGACTGCTCTTGATTTGGCTAACTGATCCCCTCAGTGGTAGGAGACCCATAGCTGGAGCTGGGAAACAAGTCAGAGCCATATCCAAACATAAGCCCACTCTCCAATATCAAGCTCCAATCAATCATGGGGTACAAGAAGGCCTATACTTATTAAACTCTCTATCAAAAAAGTAAGTGTTATCTCAATTTTACGGGTGCTAACTTACTCTCTGTTGGAGAATCTGCTTCTCTTTTTCAGATAGATGCAGATCCTAAGGAGAGATCTGCCCCAACATACCTCAAAAGGGGCCTGACTGAAACTAAGGAAAATTGGTGAAACAAGCAAGGGTGCTGTTTTCCTGATGAACCAGATAGCAGCACAAGGGGGAAGGAGACCAACACAGAGAAAAGTCAACTCCTACCAAATCAGAGAGCCAGAGCCTCAGAGGCCCCCAACACCTCATCACTGAAGCAGACCAAAAATGAGCCCAAAATAGCTCAGGGAAATTTTGCGGAAGAAGGGGCGGAAAGAATGTCAGAGTCACATTGTGGATCATGATATGCAGAGACACTTATTGTACCAATAAGTATGGGCTAACTTCACAGTGCACGACCCATTTACATCAACAAGGTGGGTCCATTGGGAGGAGGTAGATCATGGATGAGCCTAAACAATGGTACCAAACTGCCTGTATTTGCTGAAAAGAAAACTAATAAATTAAATTTAAAAAAAAAATAATATTACAAGGGCAAAAAAAAAATTTCTGGAGACTTTAATCAATTCTTTGACATGAGCAATGAATAGCATAAATCATTATACAAATGGATAGAATTTTCCTCACTAGGAAAAAAAATATCTGGATCTTTCAGCCACTTATTTTTATAGGCTAAACTCAAAGGCTTTAGAAATGCTCCCCAAAGTACCTAAAATTACAGGTAAAGATTCACCACGCTATTTAAAATTGTAATTGTAATTGTGCTTTCATGATTTAAACTATAAAAAAAGAAAGTCAGTTTCCTTCTTTTGCATTTTATTTCTAGAATTTAATGTTGCACTGTTTAATAGCTAGAAATATTTCTTATTATATTCATTCACACCCAAAGAAGAATCAGAAACAACTCCTAAACAGAATAACACATGGGAGGAAGGCATGTATATTTTCAAAAACTAGAAATATTAAAACACACTTGTCTTTATAAATTTTCTTACCATCAGCCAAAATGTGTTACTGTCATTCATCTTATAATGAAATTACAGATTTCTCAGGGCACTATGTACAAATGTTTTATTAATAATAATGGCTATGGCACTACAAATAGTAATGCACTACTAAAAAATTAATTTGCTTAAACTTAGCCTAGAAAATGATTTGGCTGAAAGATGACTGGGTCTGGATCTAAACAAATCCTCTAAGTGACAGGGATCATGGATCATAACCTTAAAGCCAAATTTTACTGCTTTATAACTCAAACATTCACTCTGTCAACAAGCTCAGCTCTAGGAATAAGTGAGTGGAAGTTCTTTATACTGTGTGCTGTCAAACATTGAGAAATGCAGCTTTCGACATCCTCATGTTCATAGCAACTTTCCAAATCCCACTGAGATTCATTATCAAATCTGCACATTTGATTTGGAAAATGTCTGTCGAAATGCTAGTCCATCGTGGCAAGGCAGCAGTGTAGCTGGAGGCAGAGCTAGCCACACTCGGCCTGTAGTGAGAAAGCACCGGCAAATGAGTGAAAGCACTCAGCGGGATCTCTCCTTTTGTGCAGTCCAGGGCCTTAGTCCATAGAATGGTGCTGCCCACACCTAAGGAGTATTAGTTACCTACCCATTGGTGACAAAACACCCAACCAGAAGCAGCTGACAGAAGGAAAGGGTTTATTTTAGCATACATGTTCATGATGGTGGGAAAGCATAGTACCAAACAGAAGCTATAGCCAGTAGGGCTAGACAAATAAACTTCAAGGCACACTACCAGTGAACACTGCTTCTAGAATGGAACCAAAGGCTCTATAGCTTTCACTAATTGCTGCCAGTGGAGAATCAAATATTCAAAATACATGAGCCTGTGAGGAAACAACTACAAATGGTCTTCCAACTAATTAGCCTAATCAAAATAATCCCTCTTCCAACTAATTAGCCTAATCAAAATAATCCCTCATGGCCATTAGGCTAACCTAATCTAGATGATCTTTCACAGGTGATTCTATGTCCAGTCATGTGAAAAGGCACCCTATAGAATGGGAGAAAGTTCTTTCCTAGCTGTTTATCTGACAGAGAATTAATACCTAGAATATACAAAAAATTCAAAAACTAAACAGAAAGACGTCAAATACAGTCAATAAATGTATTAAGAAAATAAACAGTTATCAGAAGATATAATACAAAAGATCAATAAATACATGAGATATGTTCAATCTTAGTAGCCATGAGAGAAATACAAATTAAAAGTAAGCTGAAATCCCATTTTACACTAGTCAGAATGGTACTCATTCATCAAGAAACCAAAAAATGATGACGAAGATGTGGACAAAAGTGAACCCTTATAACATTGCTGATGAGAATATAAATTAGTCCAAGCACTATGGAAGTCAGTATGAAGGTCACTCAAAAAACTAAAACTAGATCTACCATATCACTCAAGTATCCCCCTGTGGGGATTTTACTCAAAGGACTCCAAGCCAACATATTATACAGATACTCATACAGCAATGTTCATTGCAACACTATTCACAGTAACTAAATTATAGAACCAAGTTAGGTGTGCAGCAAAAGAATGGAGATTGAGGGCTGGAGGAATGGTGCATCTGGAGTTCATTTGCAATGATGGAGGCCCTAGCATACCCATTCTCTCTCTCTCTCTCTCCCCCCCTCCTTCCCATCCTTCCTCTTTCTCTGTCAAATAAATAAATAAAAATAAAATAGTTTTTAAAAAGAATGGATATTGAGGATATGTGGATTAGATAGATAGATGATAAATAGATAATAGACAGATATATACATGATGCTACATACATACATACAGAGTCTGTGTGTGTTTGATGATGTCTTCAGCCATAAAAAAGAAAATCTTTATGTCATTTTCAGGAAAATGGATGCAACTAGAAATTATACTAAGAAAATTGTTAGGCTCAAAAAACAAATTTTTCTCTCACTTGTACATTATGTACTTATATGAAAAAGATATCCTTACATAACACAGAACCATACACATTAAATACACATAATGGCAATTTTAAAAAGAAAGAGTGAGTGAGGAGGAGATAGAAAATAAAAAGAAGATAAAAGAGCAGTTAACAGAGAAGGGAAAAGGGAAGAGGAGAAGACAGAGGAAGAAAGAGGACTAAAGACCATAAAAGCAAGGCAAAGAGAAATAGGAAAAATGGATGAGACCAACAAGGTTAAAATATTTATGTCTAGCCCTTCATCTAAAATTGTTGGCAATTTCTGCTCTAACCAGACATGTACGGAAATGCTGTATTATGTACCTCCCCATACTAAAGGTGAAGAAAATTCATTTCACTTTAAAACTAGGCAAGTGGTTAAACAAAGTAAAAAGAAGTTGGTCTGGAGACATGGCTTAGTGGTTAAGACACTTACCAGCAAAGCCAAAGGACCAGGTTTAATTCCCTAGTACCCACATAAAGCTGGACACACAGGTGGCACATGTACATGGAGTTTGTTTGCAGTGGTTAGTGGCCCTGTTTGCCCATTCTCTCATATGTATGCCTCTCTCTCAAATAAATAAGTAAATAAATAATTTTTTAAAGTTGTTACATGAAATATGAGAATAACAAAAAAAACATGGGTCCTCTACACATAGCCATAAGGAAAAGTAAGAGTACATGTAGAACTATTACCTCATATTTCAAAATGAGAACAAATAAATGTTAAAAATTATCAGTGGGGGTTGGAGAGATGGCTTAGAGATTAAGTGCTTGCCTGTGAAGCCTAAGGACCCCGGATTGAGGCTCGATTCCCCAGTACTCATGTAAGCCAGATGCACAAGGTGGTGCATGCATCTGAAGTTCATTTGCAGTGGCTAGAGACCCTGGTGTGTCCATTCTCTATCTATCTGCCTCTTTCTCACTCTGTCTGTTGCTCTCAAATAAATAAATAAACAAAAAATGTTTTAACTTATCAGTAACAAACAATAGTGAAATTTAGAATTTTGAAAATTGAAAAACAAGGTTATAGGAGAAGGAAAAATTAAATCTAATTATAAGAATAATTAGGAAGATAAAATATTACTTCAGAATGAAGACTAAATTAGAGTGAATACAACAGTGAATAAGTACACATGAAGACAACTGAGAGTAATTAAAGCCAGATGGAAGTAAGTGTAATAGGGGAACAGAACATATGGGAATATAAATCCCAGGAGGAGCAGAGCTTCAGTGTAACTATGTTCCCAGAAGAGACTATTGAGATGATGCATCAGAGTAAAGTGGAAACACAATGGCCAGAGTTGTCTTGAACTACTGAATAACAAGCTATAAATTTACTAACTGGGAAATTACAGCTGGATAAGTATTTTGGGGAAAAAAAGGAAATACTAGGTATACCATAATAAAAATTTTCAAAGGAAAAATGGGGCCTGGAGCATTGTTCTTAGTATGCTCAAGGCCCTGAGTGACAGAGAGAGAGAGAGTGTGTGTATGTGTGTGTGTGTATCAAAATGAGGCAGAGAGATCTTTTTTTTTTTTTTTTTTTGAGGTAAGGTCTCACTTTAGCCCAGGCTGACCTAGAATTCACTATGGAGTCTCAGGGTGGCCTCGAACTCATGGCAATCCTCCTACCTCTGCCTCCCGAATGCTGGGATTAAAGGCGTGCGCCACCACGCCTGGCTCAAGGCAGAGAGATCTTAAAGACTGCCTAAAGGAAAAAAGCATGGCTATTTTCTTCAAAGAAGAAACAATGAAATAAGCAATAAGACTGAGCGATGGATTTTCAAAGGAATCTATAAAAGCCAGTATTTAAAAGCATGTATTTAAATTCTCTAAGAAAAATAACTTAAACATAGCATTCTACATACAATTAAAGAAAATAAAGGTAAAATAAAATATTTTCAGATGCATAATTTGAGAAAGTTCATGTCTCTTGTGGAAGAAATAACACAGGGCTACTTTGTTGGGAAACAAAATGATCACTGATAGAAGCAAAGAAATTAAAGAGGAAATACCAAGTTACATAAGGGTTCACCTAGGGGTAAATTTAAATCAATAGTTACGAATTTGGCTAGCTATAAAAATTTTGTACAATTAAAGTTCATGCAACTACATCACCAACTGATAAAATAAGACAAATGTACTTAAAGAATTTTGAGTTCCTAACTTTTTCAAAGAAATGGTAGAGATAAATTATATCAGGCTAACATATGCCAAGAATACAGGGTATTAAATTTTAGACTAATATATAGTAAAAAATTAAAAGAATATATCCTGACAAGCTTACAAAACAAATGGTAGAATCATAAGATATATTTGATTAATCAAAAACAGTTTAAGAAAGGACTGATAACAAAATATGAACAAGTAGGTCAAATGGAAAAACAAATAATATCACTGATGTATAATAGAATTCTCTTGTCTGTGGGGTATATGTTTCAAGACCACCAGGAGATTTCTGAAAATGTAGATTTTACCAAATCTTAAATATCTGATAATCCAAATAGCTAGTGAATATCTGCATAATTGGCATGTAGAGTATTTGGCATGGATGACCAGAAAATGCAGTGATTCACATTCTAGGCAGAATGAAAAAAGAAGGCACAGTCCCCATCATAACACTCAGAAGGATGGGTAAACAGTTAACAATTTTGATTTGTTTAATTCTAAGACATTTCTATTTAATGTCTTCAGACTGAAGTTGACCATATGTATCTTAAACCACAAAATGTAAAACTATGAATGAGAAAGGACGTCTGTAAACCCAAACAGATAAAAATAACACTAAAGGTAAAGTAAATGCTTCCTTATCCCTGCACTACTCAGTTCTAATTAAACATAGTTTTTTATATTTTTTTACTACTGAAAAAAATAACAAAGACCCCATTTTGAGGCTGAGGAGATGGCCCTTACCTTCAAACCTAAATTGTGTATCACTTGGCATCCCTATTCTGCAAGATAGAAGATAAACTAATTATTTTAAATTAGCAGACTACTAAACATAGAAGAAATTAAATGATGATTTTTGAAATTAAATAAATGTCTAGATGACTTTAGCCATCAGATAAATATATTACTATTCACATTTTACAAGTGGTCAGAGAGGATAATTTTTTAAGGAGATTTATGGCATAAACACAATTTAAAACTATTGTAAGTATTATGGAAAATTATTAAATTTGATGTGTATTTGAAAGCATAATAAGAAAGGTTAGTACAAAATTGAAATTAGGTATTTTAATTTATGATGTAGCTATAATACTGGAAATAGCATATCAAAATGTTCATTATTTGGTTTACCAAATTTTGAGGCTATAAAATGGGTGATAACACATATAACTTTGTATATAACTGTTAGCCCCTCACAACCTTGGGGAGATTAACTAAGAAAGATGAGAGTTGGTAGAGGAATAAGAATATATAAAAACTTTTACAATACCAGCTGAAATTAGTAACACTATTATTGTTCACTAAGTTAGTGTTTCTCTTAGAAAAATGAAAATAGTACCATTTAAATATGGCTAGTCTTATTTCCTAATATAGACACCACTCCCATTTAATGGTAAAAATCACATTTGTTTTATTATATGTTCACATATTGTTCAAGAATTCAAGATACAGCTGGGCATGATGGCACATGCCTTTAATCCCAGCACTCAGGAGGCATAGGTGAAAGGATCACTGTGAGTTTGAGGCCACAACAAGATCACACATTGAATTCCAGGTTAGCCTGAGCTAGAGTGAGACTCAACCTTGGAAAACCAAGATAAATAAATAAGACTGAGGGGAAAAAAAAGAATGCAAGATACATTAGCATGATGTATTTAGGAAGATGCTAAACATTTGTTTTTAATTTTTATCCACTTAACCAATTCTTATCAGAGGCAGGAATTATACTTGTGCTAGGAGTTGGGGATACACCATGATCATTGCCCTGAAAGAGAGTTTGGTTACAAATAGGGTTCAATAACTGAAAAGCAAGAGATGTCAACGATTATCACCACAGGCTTTTGAAACAATTTAGGGTGCAGCTTCACCTAATTTGTAAGAGGGTGTTGGGGAAAGTATCCTCAAACTCCTTCATGGAACACTATTGGATGTGCTATGATTTTACTGCTACTCTCCATATGGAGATTAAGCTGCAAAACTCATTTCCATGCCTATTAAAGAGTATTTAACTTCTTGGACCTGAGTTTTCTTGTGTAACAGGTCTAACTGGTGGATTTGAAAAGGTTAAATGGAATCATACCTATCAGTTTCTCCAGTGTTTATACCTCAGAATATTTCCTTTCTCTTTCAATTTCAGTTTTAAAAAATTATACTTTTATTTATTTTTTATTGAGAACATACTTTATATGTGTTGGTACCATCATTTCCCTCTTCCCTGCCCCAATTCCACTGAGGGCCCGCCTCAGTGGGGTTGCTGGTATTCCCCATAGGGTTGTCAGTTATGCACTGTGGGAACAAGCTTTCTGCAACCCCCACCCCCACACCTTTCACAAAATTTCCTGAGCCTTGGTGTGTGTGTTTTAAGTCTACTTCGGTGATGTGCTCTTAGGAGCCTCTGGATTTCTGCTTTGGTCTGTGTTGAATATCCTCAGGGTCTGTCTCCTTTACCCTGGCACTGGTTGTCAGGCTCACCATGGAAGCAGCACTCTTGTTGGTCTCCCCAATTCCTGTGGTTTCACCTGGGCCTTGGCTGAAATGTGAGGGGTGGTTTATCTCGTCAGGTCTCATTACTTTCTGAAAAAGAAAAACAGATTCTTCAAAACAGAATAAAATCAGCATAGGTTAAGTTGGATAACCAATATTAAGGATATTTTGATATATGTAGCCCCCCTTTCAGCCAAAAACTAGATTGACATTGGAGAGCATAATCTTTGTCTCTATAGAATTTATACATGGTTCCTAGTTCCAGATATGGGTTTCTTTCCACTGAGCAGATCTCTTAGCCAATCAGAAAGCCACTGGTTACCCACCAAAGATTTGTGCCACCATTACACTGATGTGTATTTCTTGACAGGCTGGTTGCTGTGGAGTGGCTTTTTAAAAAAACATTTTTATTATTTATTTATGAGAGAGAGATAAAGACAATGGGTACATCAGGGTCTCCTGCCACTGCCTTCTGAAACTTGACTCCAGATGCATGTACTACCTTATGCATCTGGTTTTATGTGGGGCCTGGGGAATTGAACCATGGTCCTTTGGCTTGCAGGCAAGAGCCTTAACTACTGAGCCATCTCTCCAACTCTCCATATCAGTTTCATACTGTTCATTTAACAATACCATTTGTTACCTCATTCATTAACCCCCAGGCTGGCCTCAAACTTGCTCTGTAGCTGGCAGTGTTCTTAAATCGATTCTTCTACCACTGTCTTCCAAGTGCTAGGATTATAGTATGACCCACTTGATTGGCTGATATTTAATTTTCTTAAAAACCTTCATTTTCAAGATATTACCACATGAGGGTAATACCCTACAACTTTGTTATTTTTGTATTTTTCTCTTGTTAGAGATGTTTATCTGCTCACTCTTTTGACCTGATGACTTCCTTTTAAAAAAAATTACTCATTTATTAGAAAGAGGAAGGGAGAAAGAAAATGAATATAGGTGCATGAGGGCCTCCTGCCACTGCAAACAAACTCCAGATGCATGTGACACTTGTACATCTGGTTTATATGAGTACTGAGGAATTGAACCTAGGCTGTCAGGCTTTGCAAGCCACTGCCTTTAACTGCCGATTCATCTTTCCAACCCCTTGATAACTGCCCTTTGCTTTGAGGCTAAAATCCACTAAAGGCTTAGCAGACTTAATTTTTTAGTCCCTACTTACCTTTTATAACCTTCAAAGCAAAATTAGTCTCCCTGACATCTTAGAAATCTGTGCTTTCCACTTGATAGTATATTACCACTAAAATTAAGCAACTATTTAGTTGCAAAATTACCTGTTTTATATTTGCTTCCAGCAGAATAACATTCACCTATAAAAGTAAGGAGTGTGGCATTTTATTTCATCTGCATGCCTAGAAATTACCACAATGTCTGGTACATATAAAGCAATAATACATTTGTCAAGAAATAAATGCAAATACCACAAGTGTTATTTCAGAGTTTGAATGGGTCTGGTTAAATATAGCTGATATTGAAAATGCCAGGAGTAATGGAGTGCAAATTCTTCCATGCAAACAGAGGATGAAGTAACCATTAATTATTTTCATAATAAAGGTATTGCTTCCTGCAGGAACATCATCCATCATTGTACTGATACACAGCTTGTTTCCCAGTATTACCCAAGAACACTCCCCATTCCTTACCACTGCATTTAAACATCTTAATTATTCCATTTTACTTCCCTAGTGGGAGTGAGCACTGGCTCTAACAGCTGGAGGAAAACATAGCAAGCATTAAAATTGAAGCATGATTTTTATTCCTTTGATTAGTATTTTGACAGCTGACATGACAGAAGAGCTATATATATAAATAAAATATGAGTAGTTTGTACAGGCCAGTGGAGAATGAAATTAATGTTAATTTTTCTTGCTACTGTTGCCAAGTAAATGAAATAGCTGTAATTCATTCCAAGTAAACAGATTTCCACCACGGCATTTCTCCCCATCCTTTGGTTAACAGAACTCTCTCTCTCTCTCTCTCTCTCTCTCTCTCTCTCTCTCTCTCTCTCTCTCTCTCTCTCTCTCTGTGTGTGTGTGTGTGTGTGTGTGTGTGTGTGTGTGTAGATGCACTGGAAAAATAGAAAAGAATGTTGGATGTCTTCCCATATCAAGCTTCTGCTTTATTTCCTTGAAACTGAATCTGAAACACATTTTTGCCATCAGACTGGCTATCTTGCAAGCCCCAGGGATTTTCTCCTCCCAGCAAAGTACTGGATTACAGGTGTGCATGGTCATGCACAGCTCTTTATGTGGGTGCTGGGTATCTGAACTCAGGTCCTCATGCTTGAGCAGCAAATGCTGTTCTCCACTGGGCCATAACTGCAACCCTTAGCAGAATGTTTATTACATCACTTCACTACTTACAGAGTGACCATGAAACAACTTATCTGTACTTTAGTTTCCTCTTCTGTAAAAGTGGGAAAACACTAATATTTAGCCTATTTTATATATGAGATAATATATCCAATATATTTATTCTAGAATTAATTTCTGTTAACTGTTGTTTATGTTAATGTGTAATAATTATGGAGAGAAAATGATAAAGCAAACACAGAGAAGGATGAAATTGAGGGTGAAAACAACAATGTCACATGATCTAAATATTTTAAGGATGTTTTGGTAGAAAACAGTGACTGAACTTGTCTATGCAGATGCTAGAGAGACAAGAAGCCAGACTAAATGCTGGTACTAAGAATCAAGTCTATCAGAAATTCTTTCTCCAGTTGATCCTAAATAACTGCATATATAGTTTAAACTCATCAGAACCATTTGCTAAAGCACTGTTTGGTCATATTCATCCCAGTTACTGCTTCTTTGTGGAAAAGTCTTTTATTCAATATGTAGGCATGACCCATAGTCCTTTAATTAGTATTTTGTCTTGATATGGTGCTGCTTTAAGAGATCCACATTCACAAACTAAATGCTACTTATTTCACATAAGACATATGTGGCAAGCTGATATATGTCATCAGGGCAACATATACTTCTTCTCTTGTAATAACTTCACATCCAATATAATTATTACCTTCCAAATCACTGTAGAATGCAGGCATGTTCCTTATCACAGTAATTTCTGTTCTTATTTCTTTGACATTTTTCCCTACATAGGCCCCCTGGAAAGTGTTATGGAAACATGAGATATTTCTTTATGTTAGTTTAACCTTCAGAGTATACTGGAGTGTGGCCAGGCTCAAATACAAGCAGAGCTACCAAAGAATGAATGTATATTTTTCTATCTTGGTATATCAACTATTTTAGCATAAATGACACACTTATCACCAAAGCCCTATGGAGATGACCTGACAAACCTGGCTGTCTTTCTGTGATAATCATCCATGAGATCAATGCTACAATGTATGATATTCTAAGATGTGGAACATGATGGAGGCCGTCATTAAAGAAACCCCAGAGTCAACAATCTCAAGGACTTCCCCAGAAGGTAGTTGTTCTGGAACAACACAGGTCATCAGTTCCTTGAAAGTGACTAGCTCTCACAGCAAGCACTAAGTCTAAGTTTCCTAGACATAACCAAAATGGAAGTTTGGTGATGCAACAGTGATTCTTCATCTGTAGTCCCTGAAATAACTTACCTCACCTCAAAGTATGATAGCAGTAAGCTGAAACAGTCCAGGCGGGCTGTTTCCAGTATTTGGCTGGGTTTACGTCAGTGATGTTATTCCCTAAGTTTCCTAGTCTTTTGGAATTCTGACTTTAGCTTCAAGTAGTCACTTGAGAAAACCTTTTAATAAAAATCCCCTTGAGACAGACATCTCTGGCTGGTTCCTCTCCAGTCCTCTATTTTGATCCATGGACAAGGTTCAAAAACTTAACCAAAATGAAAGTTTTCCTCTTGTTTTGATGGACTTTAGCTCTGTATTTTCATTGCCATCTGTTAAAAACAATAGATTCTCCAACCAAGAGTGAGAGAAACATGAATTAAAGGGGATAATTATAGTTAAATGAGAGACATTCTGATGGATGTAGCCACTCATTTTGGCCAACGACTAGAGGGAGCTGCAGTCTGTAGCCTATGACCATGGTATCCATAGAATTCAGACTTGGTTCTCTGTACCAGATATAAGTACTCTTCCACTGGGCATGCTTCTTTTCTAATCAAAGAGCTGCTGATTATCTGCAATGACTGTGTGCCATATCTATTGCACAGGTATGTACATCTTGGCTGGCTGGTTGGTTTTGTAGCTTGTAGGATGCCTCTGGACATTCCCTTTCACTTTGTGGCTCTTACAATCTTTCCACTGCCCCCTCTTCCACAAAATTCCCTGAGGTGTGGTGGGTGTGTTTTAAGTCTATATTAGTATTGTGCTTTCATAAGCTTCTGGATTTCTTTTGTACATTCTGAGTATCCTCAGTGTCTGTTTCTATCACCCTGGTACTCTTTGTTAGGCTCACTATTAAAGAAGCACACTTGTTAATCTCTACAATCCATCTGTAGTTTCACCTGGGCCTCGACTGATATAGCAGGGGTGGTTTATTTTGTAGATTCTTGCTGCCTTTTGAAAAAGAGAAACAGTCTCCAATGGAGAATAAGGTTAGCATAGGTTAAATGGGATAAATGTTGCTAATTAAGAGAGCCTCCCTTTTGGCCAAGACTAGTGGGAGCTTCTCACTGGAGTACATGATCTTGGTCTCCACAGGATTTGGACTCTGTTCCCAGTTCCAGCTATTGGGTTCCTTTCCACTGAGCAGACCTCTTAGCCAATTAGAAAGCCAGTGGTAGGCTAGGTACCACTATTGCACAGGTGTGTACATCATATCAGGCTTGCTGCTTTCATATAGCAGTATCCCCTGCTAGCATACAGAGTTATTGGCCATTTTTCCCCAGCAGCTCATGTAGTGCTTTTCATCATTATATAGCTAGACTATCTGGGAACTGGATCCCTTCAAGATTCTAGTCATATCTTTTTATGTTCTCTGTCAGAAGTATGTGGTATCCTCGGCAATACCTCAGGTGGATTATCAAGTGCTTTGACAGAAGCCTGTATTGTTTTGGGGACCACATAGGTCTCTCTAATCAACAGCACAGTGTGGGTTGTAGCCTATTTCTTGTACTGTAAGTTAGAAGCCAAAACCAGATGTGTTAGGGATAGGCTTCATCCCACCCTCTCCAGGGCACTTCTCAACAGGCAACCCCTGCATAGTTCTGTTGGGGTTACATCTTTTGGTCTGCTATCCAGGTGAAAGGTTTCTATGGTACCAATTCTTTTTTATTTTAATTTTGTGTGTATCTCCCCATACACACACTGCCCTCCCATCCCCCTTCTCACAAACACTTCCATCCTATTATCTGTCCCTTGAGTTGTCTGTCAGGCATGCCTGCAACTCAAGCTCTTCCGGGTGTTAGGAACCACAGATGAGGGAGAACATGCAACATTTGTCTTTCTGTGCTTGTGTGAGTTCAATTAATTTGATCTTTTCAAAGTTCTTCCATTTTTCTACAAATTTCATTATATAATTTTCCTTACTGCTGAGTAGAATTCCATTGTGTATATGCGCCCAATCTTCATTATACAATCATCAAACAATGGGCATCTTGGTTGATCCAGTTCTTAGCTATTGTGAATTGAATAGCTATAAACACTGAAGAGTGAAGCCTTTGGGGTAGATGCCCAAAAGAGGAATAGTTGGGCCAGTTAATAAAAACTCTATTTCCCTTTTTCAGGAGTGTCCATATAAGTTGGCACTCTCACCACTAATAAATGAGGGTAAATCTTCCCCACATCTTCTCCAATATTTATTGTCATTTTATTTTTTAATGATTGTCATCCTTACTGGAGTAAGCTGGAATCTCATAGTTGTTTTAATTTGTATTTACCTGATAGTTAAGGATGTTGAACATTTTCTTGAGTATTAGTTTTTTGTATTTCTTCCATAGAGAATTCCCTATGCAGTTCTCTGATCCATTTTTTGAGTAGATTGTTTGATATCTTATTACTTAGTTTTTTAGTTCTTTGTGCATTCTAGATATTAGTCTTCTGTCAGTGGTATAGCTGGTAAAGATTTTCTCTCATTCTGTGAGAGTCTGCTGGCTCTATTTATGATATCTTTGTCTGTATGAAAGCTTTTTAGCTTCATGAGATCCCACTGTTTGAGTGATTATTTAATTTCCTGGACTACTGGGGTATTGTTCAGGAAGTTTTTCCCCGCTCCTATATTGTGGAGAGTTCCCCCTATTTTTTCTTCCAGGAAATTAAGAGGTTCAGTTCTTATAGTGAGGTCTTTAATCCATTTGGAGTTGATTTTTGTTCATGGTGAGAGGAGTGGGTCTCATTTCATTTTTCTGCATGTGGTTATCCAATTTGACCAGCACCATTTGTTGAACATACTGTCTTTTCTCCATTGTTCATTGTTGACTCCTTTGTCAAACAATGGGTAGCCGTCAGTGCTTGAACTAAGAGTTGGGTTTTCTTCATTTCTGTTCCATTCATTTATAAGTCTGGTTTTATGCCAATACCATACTGTTTTAATTACTATGGCTTTGTAGTATAGCTTTAGATCAGGTATGGTGATACCACCAGAGGTGTTTATTTTTCTGAGGATATTTTGGATATCCAAGGCCTTTTGCCATTCCATATAAATTTTGAGATTACTTTTACTATGTCTGTGAAGAATGATGCTGGGATTTTTATTGTTATTGCATTGAATCTGTATATTGCTTTTGGTAGGATTGAAATTCTACCTAACCACATCCTTGGTTAGTGTATATGTCTACTAGGTCTAATTGGTCTCTGGTGTGGTTAAGATCTATTATTGCCCTTCAATTTTGTTTTAGGAATTTTCTGATTATTGTAATTCATTTTTATATAACAATAAATGTATAATAATTAAAACAATAACTTTCCTATGATAAATTTCACAACAACAATTCCTAATGTGCAATTGCAAAAGTGGTAAGTTACAATTTCATTATTTCTCTCCTGTTAGATATTTAAGTTATCCCAAGTTACATGAAGGCATCAAGATAATGTTTGCATCATGGCAAAATGATGTGTAACTTAGAAATGACTTTTTCCTTGGGGCTCTTCAGATGGGCACTGGTTTTAAGAACAAGTTTCTATGGAGCTTGAAAACTTCACAAAGTATCATTTACTAAAATATATATACTACCTGGCTAGGAAAGGTAGCTTCTGGTGTCCTTCTTGAAAACAAAAGCAGAAGTAAGTAAAACGTTGTTCTATTACTAAGCAGTGCTTTCCATATGATCCATATGCTTAGTGGCCAAGGTGCTTACCTACAAGGCCAAAGGACTCAGGTTTGATTATTCAGTACTCATTTAATGCCAGCTGCATAAAAGTGGAGCTTGTTTGCTGTAGCTAGAGGCCCTGGCGTACCCATTCTCTCTATCTGCCTCTCTCTCTCTCTGATAAATAAATAAAATATTTCTAAAAAGCAAATGATTAAAAATAAAAACAACAAAGTTGGGCATGGTGGCATATGCCTTGAATCCCAGCACTTGGGAGGCAGAGGTAGGAGGATCGCCACGAGTTCGAGGCCACCCTGAAACTCCATAGTGAATTCCAGGTCAGCCTGAGCTAGAGTGAGACCCTACCTCAGAAAGCCAAAAAATAAATAAATAAAATAAATGAATAAATAAAAACAACAACAGTTTCTTTCTCACAATTTGAGGTTGGCAAGTTCAATGGACCACTTTTTGGCTGCAAATTGGCTGTCTTCATGTGTGTCCCTATGGTGGTTTGAGTGTAAAATGTTCACCACACCCCTGTATCCTCTTATGTTTGTGATTAATTCACATACTTAATTCCCAGCTAATGTAGACTTTGGGAGTAGGCACTTTGCTGGAAGAGGTATGTCACTGGGACCTGCATTGAGGTTCATTTGTCCAGGCCCACTTAGGTGTTTATTGGCTCACTTCCTCTTGTACGGTGCCTGCTGCTGTGGGGGTGATGTCTGGCTATCTGCTCTTTTATATTTTCCATGCCAGGATGAAATTTACCCTCAAAACTGTAAACCCTTTCCTTCCCTAAGTTGCTTCTGATCAAGTGTTTTGTTCCCGCAATAAGAAGGTAGCTGCCGTAGTACCCATAATTTGGTAACAAGAATTTTCTTCTTCCTCTTATAAAGACACAATTCCCTTTGTGGACCTCCCACTCTTATAAACTCACTAAAATAATTATAGTGCATAGGCCTCACTCATTTCAAATAGTATCAGTTTGTGTCTTCAACATATGACACAAACATTCAGTTCAAAACAATAGGATTAAGACTTATGGAATGTTTCACAGATGGTTATGTAATTGTCAAGAGCATGTCATTTTAGAAAATAACAACAAATATGGAGGCTACGTTGTATTGTACATAGATTCTATTTGTTGTATAGAAAGGGAATAGATTTTCCAATGGACAATGAAGTCAGCATAGGTTAAATGGGATAAGCATTGTTAATTTAAGGAGATTTTGATGGGTGTAGCCCCACTTTTAGACAAAGGCTAGAGGGAGCTTGTCATTGGAAACCATAATCATGGTCTCCATAAAATAATGACCTGGCTCCCAGTTCCAGTTTGGGGTTCCTTGCCACTGAGTGGATCTCTCATCCAATCATAAGACCATTATTTACCCACCAAGGCTGTGTGCCACCATTGCACTGGTGCATAATTCTTGTCAGGCTGGTTGCTTCTGAATAGCTTAGACTCCTGCTTGCTCACACCATTGTTGGCCACTTTCCCCCAGTAGCTCATGTAATGTTTTCCAGCACTAGACAGGCTATCTGACCACTGTCTTTCTTCCAGATTTCAGCCAGGTCTCTTTGTGTTCTGTGTCAGCAGCATATGGTGTCTTCAGCAATAGGGTCTTATCTTTTACCTCAGGAAGGTAATCAAGTGCTTTGACAGTTTGTCTTGTTTGGGGACCTTTTAGGTCTCTCCAATCAACAGATCAACATGGGTAGCAACTGATTTATGGCATTTGGAGTTATAAGCCAGAGCCAAATGTTTTAAGGTTAGGCTTCATCTCACCCTCTCTAGGGCCCTTCTTTGCAGATGTTCCTCCCATACTCTTGTTGAAGGTTAAATCCTAGTTGACCTTCCAGGTATAAATTCATTTTCAGTTTAGTTTTGTGTTTATTTCCCTCTCCCTTCCCCCTCACCCTAAGCCCTTCCATCTCTATTATCTGGGCCTCAAGCTGCCTGTAAGGTAGGCCAATAACTAAAGCTTTTCCATGTTAGGATCCACAGATGAGTGAAAACATATGGCAGTTGTCTTTCTGTGATAGTGTGTGTTCCCTGAATATGATCTGTTCCAACTCCATCGATTTTCCTACAAATTTCATTGTATCATTTTTTTTTCTTACTGCAGAGTAGAATTCCATTGTGTAAATGTACCACAACTTCATAATCCATATGTCCAATGATGGGCACCTGGGTTGGTTCCAGTTTTTAGCTATTATGAATTGAGCAGCTATAAACTTTTTGAGAAAATATCTCTGCCATGAAGCACAGTCTTCATTCTCCATTGGAGAATCTGTTTTTCTTTTTCAGAAGGTATCTAGACCTGAGGAGATAAACTACCCCTCACACTTCAGCAAAGGTCCAGATGAAACCACAGAGGAATTCAGGAGATGAGCAAGACTGCTGCTTCCATGGTGAGCCTGACAATCAGTGCCAAGGTGAAGGAGACAGACACTGAAGATACTCAACACATATCAAAGCAGAAATCCAGAGGCTATTGAGAGCTACTTACCAATGTAGACTTAAAATATACCCATCAAGACTCAGGACATTTTGTGGGGAAGGGGGCAGAAAGATTGTAAGAGCTGCAGATTGGAGTGTCATATCTAATGTCATTGTGCTCCCCCCAATAACTAACTGCTGCTCTCATAGTACATAACCCACAACCCCATGGGAAATATCAGTAAACCCCCTGAGGAGGGATCTCAGTGGAATAGGGGAGGGGAGGAGAGAAAAGATGGTACCAACACATAATGTATCCATATAAAGTATGTTCTTAAAAAAAAAAAAAAGAATCAACACCTTTTCCTATGTTCTTGTGGCTTTAAAATAAAAGAAGAAAATCTCCCAAAAAACAAGGGAACAGAATAATTACTGTGGAAATCATCATTACATCTCTCAGAGATTTTCTTAAATATTAGACCATACTTTAAACATATGGAAGAGTAGAAAGTTATATGCTTCTGTCCTTGGAATGATTATTTGTGTGTGGACTTTACCTCCAATTAGCTCTAATCAAACCTGAATGGCAGCTCACCATTGCCACTTCAGAGCACGAGTTTTCTGGGAAGAAATGATTATCCATCCATACAACTAATATTGTTATGAGACACAAGAGATACAAAAGTTGTTTACTTTGTGGTGACTGAGTTCAAGTGAGGAAATAGTTACCTATGCAGTCAAGTATAATGTAAAACAAATGCAAATTAGGATGCTGTGGAAATATGTGTAATGCTACCCACTACCACAGATGTTGGGATGCAGGAAAGGTTAGTAGTTGGAAGATATAAAAGAGCTAAAAGTAGATTCTATTCCAGGGCACTGAGGCAAGGGTAAGGTCAGGATTTTGAGGGAGTCAAAAATAGTTCTTGTGAGTTATAGCATGTTAGGCAAGGACTATAAATAGATGGTAACATAAGGACTGGTGAGAGTCATATTAAAGTATTGGTAATTTGTTTGAATATAATATTTGTGATGGTTAAGCTCTTTTGTAACTGCTACAATAATAATTCATTAAAGGTATTTACTGAAGAAAATGACATATTCTGGGTCATGATTGAATGTTCACTCTGGTCGTATCATGGAAATAGTCTTGGAAAATGTAAAGCTTGTGTATATTCTAGCAATAATTCAGATGGAAGATAATGGGGCCCTGAATAGTGTAGTGGTGGAAGGCACCAAGACAAATTAATGCATTTGAAAAATATTAACACTATATTTTAAGGCCATGCTTACTGGCTGGATGGTAGTAGGGAAGAGAATATATATTCAGGACTTTGACCCTGGGTAATTGGATAGGTGCTATATCACTTATTAAAGATTGGAAGATAGGTGTGGGGGTATGTGTCTCTAACCCTGCTACTTGGGTGGCTAAGGCAGGAATGTCATGAGTTCAAGATCAGACTGTCAAACATAACAACATCCTGCTTCTAAAAAAAAATAGAAATTGACGAGATTCAGTTTTAAAATAAGCTGTTCCATGGAAATGAAATTAGTGTTTACATAATGTCATTGCTAATATTGAATTATCTCAATGTAGTTTATTATGCCTCCAATTGCATAAAATATACAGTATACAGGTGGAAAATTTAAGGCTAAATGAAATGAAACTTCAGATTACCAAGATCATAAAAGATGACCAAGACCTAACATGGCTATCATTTTTCTTACTGCACTCTCTTCCTCTCCCTAGAAGCCACATTACCTCCCATGGGGGATAATATCTTTAGTAGTAATACCAGCCATTTCCTGAGTGATGTTCAGATAACCTGATAAAGATGATGTTTCTTTCCTTGCTGTTGAGTCTACTCCTCAAGCAAAGCAATTTCACCTCTCTAGAGCTTTCTATAATCTCTGACTCTTTCTGAAAAGAACCTGAACAAAGCTCCCATAACTTCCCTTCAAAATATCCCACAGATACATTAGAACTGTAAATTTATTTCAGAAAACAGTTAAACATTGAGAAGTAAACCCCTTCAGATACCCAAATTATCTATTCTTATACTATTTTCAAATTATTGGTAAATTATTTATCATGGGCTGTTTTAATGTTCTAATCTATTTTCTGGAGTTATTTTCCCTATGGTACTGTCTCAGCACCAACATTTTTCTGACATGCATGTCAAAATCTGGTTTGTACATACAAATCAAGTGAAATCTAATTTCTCAAATATGTGAATAAATTAAGTAGTGGATAAAATCTTCTCATTCTTATTGTTTTCTTACATTTTTATTAGAATTTTGTGTCAGGTTCAAATCTTTTTCAGAATCTAGTGCTAGGAGATTCTGGGGAGGTAATGGGAACAAAAGACCTTGGATAAAATCATAAAAAGAGAGAGAGCATCTACATAGAGTAAGCCATATTCTGTGATAATGATGGTTCTCATGAACCTTGAAGTACAATCATATATAAATACTGAAAGTATTATCACTGATTAGAGTGGTGATGACAGCATAAGTATTATTTTTTTCTAAGTGAGATTGTATATGAGATGTAAGATAATATAAAATAAATGGTTATAAATGTCACTATCCTCTGTATCTTTCAGAACTGAGAAATAGAAATATATATATAAGGCTATATGACCACCCTCTAGTTATGAATGTGAGTTACAAAATTATATAAAACCACAAAGCATTTTGTTGAAAAATGATGTATTAGTTTTCAATAGATATAATGGAAGGGTAGAAATGGATGAAGGTGGAAAATTATAGGTTAAGACATTGTAAAATATTTCAAACAAGTGTTTGAAATGGCAAGACTAATATGAATTTCCAGGAGTTTATACTTTAGTGATAAAACTATTAAGAAAGTATAGTTATTATTTTAGGAATTGGGATAATGGTCACTCTGGGAATATTGCACAACAAAGAGACCCCTAGGAAGATGGCACAATTCTATTCTTTGTCTTGCTGATGATTGCATGGGTATTTATGTTTAATATTTCAATATCCCATCCAGCTATTTGTGAAATCATTCTATACTTCCTTATTCTCATATGATGCTGAGACCTGTGTGACGTAAAGAAAAAGAGATACCAATAATAATATCAAGGTTTCATGAAAAAATAATATAATGTAACTTATTTAATTGTTATTAAAGCCTTATGAGATATTTCAATTCTAGATTCACTTTTAATTATGTCCTAGGATCTGCACAGTAGCTTTCTTTAAGTTGTTTGGTTACCTTTGCACTTTTTTCTCTCCTTTGTTCTTCCTCTTTTGAATTATGGTTTCATTTTTTAAAGTTCAAAACTATTTCATACCCAAATATGACTATTACATTTAGATCTTTGTTTTTTGAAAGCTAGTTGGGATTTATAGAATCATTATCTTGTTCTTACACAGAACACTAGAGTAAACCAACTATTACTTATCTTTGATAGTTTTTTAAATTATTATTAGTTATGTACTTATTCAGTGTGTAAACACATGATGGTACTTATCCTTTCCCTCATCCCTGTCCACCCCCTCCGAAGGTACTCTCCTCCTTGGGGAGGCAAGTTATCCCCATGGGTATTGTGGGTACTGCATTGTGGGTCTGGCCATCAGTTATGGGGAAGAGGCAATGTCTCTGTGCGTAAGATCCCAACTTGTGACACTAACAATTTTTCCACCCACTCTTGTGTGAATTTCCCTGAGCCATGTTGGGTTCATTTTAGGTCTACTTCAGTGATGGGCTCTTGGGAGCATCTGTGTCTCTGGATCTCTGATTTGGTAGGAGTTGAATGTCTTCTGTGTCTATCTCTTTCACCCTTGTGCTAATACCAGGTTCAGCAAAAAAGCAGCACTCTTTTTTTGTTGTTTTTGTTTTTGTTTTTCAAGGTAAGGTCTCACTCAAACCCAGGCTGACCTAGAATTCACTATGTAGTCTCAGAGTGGCCTAGAACTCATGGATGGCAATCCTCCTACCTCTGCCTCCCGAGTGCTGGGATATACCACATCTTGGTTATCCATTTGTATAATGATGAACATCTGAGTTGATTCCAATTCTTACCTATTATTAACTGAATAGCTATAAACATGGTTGAGCAAATATCTCTGAACTGAGGCATGGAGCTTTTAGGGTAAATGCATAGTAAGGGAATAACTGGGTCTGTTGGTAACTCTCTAGCCAACCTTTTTAGGAGTCTCCATATTGCTTTCCATAGTGATTGTACCATCTTACATTCCCACCAACAGTGGATGAGGGTTCCTATTTCTCCACATCCTTGCCAACATTTGTTTTCATTTTTTTTTTAAATGTTTGCTATCCTTACTTGGTACATTGGAATCTCATAGTTGTTTTAATTTGCTTTCCCTCATGGTTAGGGATGTTGAACATTTTCTTAAGTGTTTGTTTTCCATTTGTATTTCTTCCTCTGAGAACTCCCTATTCAGTTCTCTGCCCCAACTGAGTGGGGTTTTTTTATTGTTTAGGTTTTTGGGTTCTTTGTAGATTCTAGAAATTAGGCCTCTGTCAGCTGTATAGCCACAAAAAAATTTCTCCCATCCTGTGGGTAGTATATTGGCTCTGCTTATTGTATGTTTGTGAAAAAAAAAATTTCAGCTGCCTGAGACCCCAATGGTTGAGTGATTGTTTAAGTTCCTGAGATACTGGGGTTTTATTCAGGAAATCTTTCCCACTTCTGTATTGTGAAGAGTGCCTCCTATTTTTTCTTCCAGTATTTGAAGAGATTCAGGTCTTATATTGAGGTCTTTTCCCATTTGGACTTGATTTTTGTATATGGCAAAATGAGTGGATCTAATTTAATTTTTCTACATATGGTTATCTAATTTGTCCAACACCATTTGTTGAAGATGCTGTCTTTTCTCCAGTCTACATTATTGGCACCTTTGTCAAAGAACAAGCAACTGTAGTTATTTGACCTAAGGTCTGGGTCTTCAATTCTGTTCCATTGGTCTATGTTCTACACCAGCTCTTTATATTTTAACATGGATTCTAGATATCAAACTTAGGTCTTCAGGCTTACAAGGCAAGGCCTTCAACTGAGCTCTCCCCACCTAGCTATTTTTAATTTTATAATTATGATTGTTGCTACTCCTCAGGGATAACTTACATTTTATTTTATGCTTTAAAACATTATTCTTAAGTGAACACAGAAGTATATACTAACAGGTTTGTTTTAAAACTGGAAAAGATTTTTTTTCTTATTGCTTGTAGTTTTCTCAGAGAGATATGCAGTAAGGTCATTAGGAGAAAGCAAGAAAGGAGCAAGGAGATAATGGATATTTTAGTGTGAAGATGAAGGTATGAATTTGTTTTCTGGGTGAAGAAAGCTAATTTTCTAAGAGAATGCAGCCAAATTGCAGAGCAAAGTGTTGAGTGACCACTTGTCTTTTCAAATTGAAAGTGAGACCACAGGTGTATGTCTTTCTCCTCCTCTACTCAGCTAGATGAAAAAATAGATGATTAGCAGTGTTAGGGTTTTACTGAAGAGAAGGTTGGAAGGAGAGAGAATGAAGAGAATGATGGGCCTAAAGGGGAGAGTGTTGCTAGAGTGAAGTTTTCAATACCCAGCCAGATGAAGAAGGAGTGAAGACACGATCTATGCTATGGCTCGTTAATACTAGTTTCAGGGGGTAAATTTGTAGAGTTAGAGACACGAGAGTATATAATTAGACAGTAAGGAAATAAAATATCTAAACATTTACATTTTTGAAAAGTGAATTTAAAATTTTATCTTATTTAGATAACTTTGATTAGAGTTTTCATGTTCATTAATTTGAGTCTAACTTTGTTTAATTATTTTTTATTAATTAGTTTTGTGCTCCATGAATAAACTTGTCTTTTGATGTAATTACAATCTTGGAACCAAAACATGACAAGCAAACCACATGGAAAAAATATTAAACCTAACTTTACCAATGAACATAGGTTTTAAAAACCCTAAACAAGATCTTAGTATACCTAGTTCAATACATATAAATTGAGGAACTGATTTGTTGAATCATGAATAATTTTATGACGAGTAATTTAATATGATTAGATGGGTATATTCTAAGAAAATAGTTATTTAACACATACAAATCTGTTTGTATAAATCATCATATTGTGAAAATGAGCAACAAAAAGCAAGGGAAAAGGTTGTATAAAATTTACTGTTAGGAATAACATGTGGCAGAACCAGGATTAAAGCTTGACAGGTTGATCCTGTTTTTATGTACTAAAGAAACACACAATGTAATGATCAGCTATGATAGGTTGGATCACAGCAACCAAGAAATGGAGATTAACCTAGTCATGAACCTGTGTATGAAAATTAACAAATAAGATTAATCAAATCATATAGAGCACACTAGATGTGGAAAGGGGGTTGTGATGATAACTGTTTTAGAACATTGTACAGGTAACTGTCCACAGATTAGAGGTCCAAATTAAGTTCCATTTCTTTGTGTAACTCTTGGATCCCTACACAGACAACCCTACTTTCCCTTTGTACCCCAAAATCCTATACAGAAAAGCCTACTTCCTGGAGTATTCTACAGAATCTATTCCATGTAGAAATCTAATGAACACTCAGATTCCAGTGTAGGGCATGGTATCTAGTCCATTTCAATGGCTTATTTGAAAGTTAATTATTTAAATTGTGATTATTTTGCATTAGATTTTTCATTCATTGAGTAATATCAGACATTTATTAATTGTTTGCCACGTGGTGACAGACTTAGTTGAACATTCAAATTCTCTGCTCTTGTGGAACGTATGTTATACTGAGATAAAACAGATAATAACCTAATTAGTAAGTTATGTATCATATGTTGGTAAGTGCTATAGTAAAACTAAGTGCTAAGGAACAGGTGACTGTAGGAGGTATGGAGCAGTGTTTTATGATTTTTCTTCTTAAATAAGGTGGTCAGAATGAATCTGTTAATGTAATGCTTGAGCAAAACAGGAATATTTGGAAGCAAGCCCATATCTACCTGTGGAAGTTGGATCTGGAAGAATTAAAGACATGGCAGGAGAAGGCTAGTGTGTCTTAAGAACCACTGTGTATGAAATGAACCCAGAGAGGCTAACAGGAGCCCAGTAAAACCCTGTGGGTGACTGTAAAGACCTAGGATTTAGTTCAGTAGTCTTGCAAGGAATAGATATTTCAGTCCTCAACCACATAAACTTTGAAAGTGTTGATATAGTAATATAAGCCACCCTAGATTTTACTCTCATATGAAATACTACTGTGCTATTTCAGGAAATTCTTCTGAGCTCATAGCTTTAGAATAATAGTCCTAGGCTTGCCCAGGTAAGAATTCCAAAACAGTGCCCTGATTGACCTTCACTACTGTAAAGGGAAAGCCAAGAAGTAAATATCTCCTCTGGTTCTTGCAGATGGACAAATTCTGGCTATTTTGAGTAAAGGGGCTTTATTTGAAGTAAAAAGGAGGAGAGCAGTGTCTAATGAGCCAAGGTTGTCTTTGGAAATGGCTTCCTGACAAAATATCTACATTATCAAAGAAAACTTCCCTGTGTAAAACCACCAGCCTCATGAAATTCATGTGGAAAACACCAAGAGTCCTGCCTTTGCAAGAAACACAGCTATGGCTACTGGGCAAAAAGCAAAGGAAAAACAAGGAGAAACAAACAATGAAGTTCAGATGAGCTAAGGTTGTTAAAAAAAAAAAATCACCAGGGAAACAACTCTAAATTTTAATACTTATCTTTCTTTTTTTTCTTCATTTAATTAGTTACCCTCACCACTGTACTCCATAATTCAACTTTTCAGTACTCAAACTATTTTATATTATTATAAATTTTGATATCTGCTTAAACTTACTGTTATTTTGAATAAGGAATTTTAAAAGTGGAAATAAGTTATGTTTCATGGCTTGTAAGGGACTATATATCTAGAATATATGTTATGGTTAAAAATTATAAAATCTATTGTAGCAATATTTTAATTGCATAGAATCATATTGTCCACTGTAAGTACAAGACTATATGATAGATCTTTAAGACTTGGTTTACCTTGTATAACTTTACACATACCAAAAGCTATAATTTTATGATATAATTTACTATTAAATTTTGAAGCCAATATGAGGTTTCCGTTTGTTTCTAAAATACTGATAATTTTAGGATCACTTGTAAACTTCAATAAAAATTATTGAATATCAAGTGTTTTAAAAAAACTGTGGAGATTGATATAATTGGAAAACAGCTAAGCTTTGCACAAGTTAAAACTGGGGACATGGAAGACTATATGCCTTGGGTGGAGCTACTTGAAAACAGGACCCCTCAGCTTCTCCAAAAATTTCTTGATAAAACAAACCTAAACAACTCATTATCCCTCTTATGCTCAGACTTCCCATAGCTTTGATTGCCTGAATCTGAGTAAAAGCTGTGAGTATAGTCAGTTTGGGGAGCAGTACAGTCCATTTACTTGACCCTCAAGTAAATCATATTTTTGCATGTTGTGTGTTCATTTCACATTTATCTAAACACTGCTGGATGATGTGCACATAAAACAAAAAAATTCTATATTACATCTTTTCTTTTTTTGAGACAGAATTTCACTATGTTGTCCATATTGGCCTTTAATTACTGTTCTCAAGTGATCCTATTTCAGCTTCCTAAATAGCTGAGACCATAGGCTGCACCATAATGCACGGCTATAGTCTATTAATAATATTGGTGTCAAGAACCATTTAAAGCCTGGGGAGATGGATTAGCGGCAAAAGTGCTTGTCATATAAGCATGAGGACCTGAGTATGGATCCAAGTGACCATGTAAAACTTCAGATATGGTGGTATGGACCTGTAATCCCAGTGGTATGGAGGCAGACACATGAGAATTCCCAGAGCTCACTAGATAACTTGTCTAGCCAAATAGGCAAGCTCTAGATTCAGAAAGAGACCCTGTCTAAAAGAATAAGGTAGAATGAAACTGAGGAAGAAACCCAGTGTCAACTATGGCCTCCATGGATACACACACATAGATATGCTTCCACACACATATCAACATGAATATGCATGTACATGCATACACTCACATATACACAAGGCACACACCACACACACACACACACACACACACACACATAAAAAGTAAAAGAAGTAGGTAAGGATATATTTTTTCTCAGTTTTTAAAGTCCTATACCACAAGGAAGTTATATTTTCATAGAATTCTTTTGTCCTAGCATATTGACAATAACAATATAAATAAGGTATTTTGTTCTTCTGCTAGCTATTCTGGAAATGTATAGTTCTCTTTCTTTCTTTGTCATTTTACAATGCATTTTTATTATCCATTCATGAAATTATAAATTATGTCTTTATCTCATACTTCTTAGAAGATCTCACCACAACCATGTGAGGTATATTATAAAATGAAATGAAACGTAATATTTAGAAAGTATAGGATAAAATAATTTGCACATTGACATTGAAGCTTTATAACATCAATCTTCAGCAGTACACAAAAGAACCAATGTGTCTTCTATGCTTGGTGAGAGTAAACACTTGTCAATAACAGCACAAGGCAGAAAATCAAAGGGGTAAGGGCAAATATCAGTGATGCCAAAATCAAACAGCTGATAGAGGTTGCAATAACAGTAGTGTCACAAAAAGGAATGTCTTCCGAGCACTTATAATAATGTAACAATGACACTTTATTGCAGCATTGTCTTACTGAATTCTAGCACTCTCTCTAATATGGAAACTTCCAGAATTACTATGTTCATGTTACATGTGAAAAAACTGACTTGCAAAATATAAAACTTTCCCAAGAGCACATATACTGACCAGTAAAGATAAGGTACTAACCAGTCAGTCTGACTCTGACACTATCCTCTACAAGTTACTGATGTGTATGGAGCATCTTTATGTGGACAATATTGTTCAATTGTAATCCAACAACAAGAATATGTGTAATATCTCACATTAGAAAGATATAAATGCTATATCATAGTTTTAAATTTTTGTGTCAATCTTTAAGAAAATTTTTTTTATCTCTTTGCAGGTGTGTAGGGGAGTGGAACAACAGGGTTAGTGTTGCCACTCCAAAAATATCAGGTACTTGTGCCATATTTGTGCCCAGCTTTACTTAGGTGGCTAGGGAATTGAACCTGGCCTGGTAGGCTTTACAGGCATGCACCTTTATACAGATTTTTTAAAATTATTTATTTATTTATTTGAGAGCAACAGACACAGAGAGAAAGACAGATAGAGGGACAGAGAGAGAGAGAGAATGGGCGCGCCAGGGCTTCCAGCCTCTGCAAACGAACTCCAGATGCGTGCGCCCCCTTGTGCATCTGGCTAACGTGGGACCTGGGGAACCAATCCTCGAACCGGGGTCCTTAGGCTTCACAGGCAAGTACTTAACCGCTAAGCCATCTCTCCAGCCCAGGCATGCACCTTTAACCACTGAGTGCTCTCCCCAACTTTCTCCATGTCATGCTACATTGCTACTGATGAAATCTCTTTACAGATTTACAATGCACACTGTTACACAGTCTGGGAAAACTTTTGCTTCAAAGAAATTTAGCCAAAATTTTAGACAGAATTTTGTGAAACATGTATGTGCAGTTTTGTACTTCATGAAATATTCATAGTACATAGTATTGGGAAACACAACACTAAGATTATATTTCCAAAATCTAGGTATACTTACATACATTTGGAGTAAGAATTCAAGTCCACATGAGTATAGTTCAAAGCTTGTGTTAAATATATAAAACTTCCGTTTTTTCTGTTACTCATTACCCACTTATACTGAATGCCATGCACATGACTGTATAATATTTTTCAATGAATCTGCAAAATTCAGGAAACAGAAAAAAAGTTATCACTAAACAATAATAGATTAATTTTAATTTCTAAATAATGTGTTCAATATATCTTCAGGTGACATGTTTCTGAAATAAAAGAAATAAGTCAAATTGTGAATTTAATAGGTTTTTGGTATCTCCAGGCTCTTATACATTATATTCATATGTGATTATTCTAACCTGAGAATTACTGCTAATGAAGGAAGAAAACAGCTTTATCAATGTGAAACCTTTCTCTAGTACATAAAGTGAGTTGTTTTGGAACTAGAGTGATGATTTCAGAAGGTTTTTATTATGTTTTAATGCCATCCCTACTAGAGCTGCCATGCAGGAAAGGGTGCTGGTCAGTTGGGAAAGTTGCACTAGGGTTTTAATTCTTCTATAGTGGCTATGTACACTCTTCCTTCCTCATACCAAAGCAATTGTCACATCAAGCCTAACTTCAAAGCAAGTTTCTGGACCTCTGTACAGTACTAGATAATCTCTTTGATCATGGACTACAGACTGCATTTCCAATTTGACAGCAGATGCCACAACAAATGACTGTCACCAATTATTCTGGGTTAGGGCCATACTGATTTCTTTACTGTAAAGTTTTGCACTGTGAATATACAGCACAGAGAAGATTTGTGCACAGCTCCTTAAATTTGTTTGACCATGAAAAAGTTTTATCAAGAAGCATGTCATAGTTTAAAATTTCTTAGATGTAATTTAGAAAATTATTGACCCGGAATAAGAAAATTCTTGTGAGTGGTTTTAAGATTTTAATTTTATGGTTTTGAATTTTAATTGTAAGGTTTTATTGTTTTGCTGGATTCACTCTGTTCAATCTTATTTCCTATCATTCTCAAAATATGACATTTTAGTATTTGTAATTTGAGCTAATAGATATGTGAAGGCTTGCAATGTAGCCTCAGAAGAAAGGTTTCTCTAACATCCTGCCCACCTGTCTTTGGCATCTTATTCTCTCCTTTGAGAGGTATAGAAACCAGAATCCCTTTTCTTCAAAGCATGGAATAGAATTTAAAGTCCTGTGGCCGAAGCAAACCAGAAATCCTAGAGATATTACCTTGATGTTCCTCCACTTTTCTGGCTGGGAATCAGCCAAGAAGAAATTCTCTGACCTACCTAGTCTATTAGTAGCCTATATGATCTTTATTCCAGAGATTTGTCATATTGCTGAAAGGAATGCTACATAGACAGGCTAAGAGGAATCTATATGGATGGCTTGATTAGAGTTCCCCATACATTCTAGTAAAGTAGATGTTAAGTTTACCCTTTGTGTTCAATCAGATTTCCTCACAGATGTTTACTTTTCACTAAGCCTAAGCAAAAATGTGGACCATTTTTCTTGGCCTTTGGGTCTTCATTGTGAAGTGTTTGCCACATTACATTTTGGTTAAATAAATTTATTATTCCTTTCTTTTGTTGACCTTTATTTATGACAGGGGTGTTTGCTATTATATTTAAGATGGTTACAAAAAGATATCTTAATTTACTGCCCCTACACTCATCTCTTCACTATCCCCCAAGTGTGCCATACCTATATTGTGGTTTATTCACTCACTAAATGCCTCTTGAGCATCTGAGTTATATACTTAAAACACAGCTCCTGCCTTCAAGGGAAGGATGCAATCAGATAGAATTAGCACATAATGCTATGCTCTACCTTCTGACAGAAGGTGATAGTGGGTCTACTGGTAGGTAAAGGAAAACATCCAACCCAGCCATGAGAAAGCTTTTTTAAGAAGTATCATCAGAAGGGAATAAAATTGGATGAAGAAATAAGATAGAATAACTGGGAAGTTGTTCCAGGCAAAAGACATAGACAAAGAATAAGAATGAAAATATCTAAGGTTTGCATTGACAGTCAGCTGATCTCATGGTAATATTACACCCCAAGAAATTCAAACAAAAAAATCAAACATATACATTAATAATGAATTTTACTTGTTCCTGAATTTTTTATCCTGTAGTATATATCTTGGATTAGCATACATTTTCTATAAATGGCAAAATAATAAATATTCTGTCTTTGTGGGCCATATGACCTCTATCACAGTGAATTAATCCTACTACTACAGTTCAAAAGCATTATACACATTAGGTACCTCTTTAAAAACAGGTTGTACCCTAGATTTCTCCCTTGTAGTTTCCCTTCTCCTTACCCCTGCTGAAAACCTGTATTTTTCAATTTCATGTACATTTCAGCAGAAGCAGGTACTAATGTGTTATAAAAGTAGAATGTCATTCCTGATTGCAGACTTCTGACCCTGGATTTCCATGTACCAGGCCTTCTGTTTAATTGTATGTACACATGCAAGCTTGAGAAACCAACAAAAAAGCACTGAAGGGCTAGGTTTAGGAATACAATAATCAGCTCTGCAACAACTGTGAAGCTTGCTGAGTATTACCATTAAGTATTTCTGTATCTACAAACTATCTACATTATTCAAGTTCCTGCTTGAATCTGTGTTATCAATAAGACCAATAGTCACCAACATGAAGTGATCCTTTCTCTTCCAATCTCTTAAAAGACATAAAAACACGTTTCATTATTTGTTTTTATTTCTCACTGTTCAGAAATCAAACTCTGTTCAAGGTTAAGAATTATTCCTGCATGTTTTGTATTTCCCACAGAAGCTAACAGTCAATATGTGAGATAAACAGTATGTTCTGACAGAATCTTCCAGTTAAGTCATGGAGTTTGATAACTTAGACTGGAAGAACAGAGTCGTAAATTGTGATGTTGGTATTGCCTCAAAAGGACATAGTTTCATGTCCCATAGAAGCCAATTAACAAGAGGCTGAGAAATGTTCTCAGGCATGAGTTTTCTTCACAGAAAAAGGACTATTCCAGAGAACTATATATAGACCAGAAAAAGTTACCTAATATTTGGAGGAAAATTACAGTGCAGAGAAAAGCATCATCTTTGGGTGTTTCTCCAACATTTGCAAGTCTGCTTTTCAGGAATACCCATGAAACTAATGTTTAACCATGTCAAGATGTTCATACATCTCCAAACTAAAACCCAAGAGTACATAGTCAGACTGGGTACACAGGAGACATTTGTGGAATTTTTGTGTTCTTGTCAACCTCAACCAAAGGAGACATTCAGCATCACAGTACTAGCTCTGGTTTCCTTCTTGGTGCTGGATATAGTTAGGATCTTATGTCTTCACCAAAGATCTATGTATTTGTTACAGAAAGCAAACACAAGGTGCAGAGTTAACCATGAAATACTCATTCACATCACCTTGAATCACTTTGTGCATTAGTAGAAATAAGTTGCTAGGTCTCTGGGAAAATCTTAAGACTGAAAATATCCAAAATTTGGGGTAACTTCTGACTCTGTAAAGACAGGCAAAGGTCTGAGACCACTTCTAAGAGGCAAGGTTCTAACAGGTAGAACAGAGATGAGATTGGAGAAAGCAGAACGAAGAAAAAAAGAACTGAAAGAGAAACTGTCTAATCATAAAATCAGATTCCTTTTGAATGATTTCCAGTACAGACGATCCAGGAAGATTCAGAAAAGAGAAGGAGCTGTAGCCATTAGTACGTAATGAGCAGATGACCTGGGAAAGAAAGAGTGATTAGGCAGGGAGTTATTCCCTGTGCTATGGGTGTAACTACAGGAGGTTTTGGACTACAAGGGCCATACTGTAAGGGAATACACTATTTTAGATACTCTACATATTGAAACAATAGGTGTTTGGCCCAAGGTGAATACATTTCCTGTTGAGTTTTATAGGACAGAATAGGGGGAAATGTCCAACTTTTTAATGTACAGTCTCCCATACATAATTGCTAAGCCATCTCTCCAGCCCCTCATAGTAGGTTTTAAAAATCTTTTTCATAAATGGTTTTCAGAAGGCTAAATATATAACTTTTTATTTTATTTTATTTATTTATTTGAGAGATAGAGAGAGGGAAAGAGAGAAAGAGGGGCAGATAAACAGAGAAAAGCCCTGAAAACAAATTCCAGATGCATGCACCACTTTGTACATCTGTCATTAACTGGGGACTGGGGAAGCAAACCTGGGTCCTTTGTCTTTGCCACTTAACCACTAATACATCTCTCCAGACCCTAAATATATATGTTTTGAAAGGAAACGGTTTAAAACCAGCTTCTTTGAACCACTAAGACAATTTCCCATGCTCATCTGTAAAGAAAGTTAGAACTAAAACACAGTGAAATTCTATGAAAATTGAGGCCTGACTTGAGCCTCATTCCCATTTTATGCCACAATATTATCAGGTTTTCCTGAAAGAAATGCCATTATGGAAGCATTAGAAAAATCAGCAGATTTGCCTTTCAGAAACTGTCTGTGGAAATGGTACCATAAATTACAGTAATGAGATAAACATTAGCTTTAGTTTTGATTGAGCACTTATGCCAGTCCTCAGCACCAATACAGATGATTGCATCATTTTCTCATAAAATCCTTATAGTAAAAGTGTCATTTCCCCGGGATACATGAACAAACTGAGGTCCAACAGGCAGATTTACAAAATCTGACCCTCTGTTTCTTGCCACCATTAAAGATGGCTTTGTGCTTCAGGGATCAGTAGCCTGCAAATACTGTGTACTGAACAGTCACTTTTCCATTGTGAAAATCTATTCTCATTAGTACAAAATGTTTGAAACATTTCCATTTTATGAGGAGTTTTACTAAAATAAAATACATTAAATTTATAAACTTTCCAAAGATCAGTGACAGCATATTTTTCTTATGAGTTCAACATTAGTATACAAATAGTTATACTTTCTTCTTATAATTCACACTGGACTAAATGTTTCTCTGAAGGCAATCATTGCTTCAGTAAAGTTCATGTAAAAAGGAAACTAAAAGATTCCAAGAACACTGAATTTAATTTGTATACAATAGTACATTTCAGCATTTTAACCCACACAGTTTCAATGTGAGTGTTTTATACTGGAATATGACAAAACCTTAATAAAAAAAACAAAACAAAGATAAATCTTCTGAAACTAATTGATGTGAGTATGGTAAATGATAAAAAAAAAATCTTCAGCATGAGTTACTTCATTCCTATGAGAAGAAACATGTAGAAGGAATGGTTAAGTAAAATATGTTACTAATTAAAAACTGTCATATTTTTAGGAATATAGGTATTTTTCCTATTTAATTCATCCTCAAGAAATGTATTAATTATAAAATTCTGTGCTCTTTTCACTTATACACTTAGTTCATAGAATAAAAACTCACAAAATGAGTGACTACAAACCAAACTCTATTTTTATAACCTATCTTTTACAGTCTGTTTTGTTATTACCATGAACTTGAAATGCTTTCATAGAGCAGTGTACCTCAAGAACCAAAGATTCCACCTCCAGAGGGGAGTACAGGCAAACCACTGAAAAGTCAATACAAGGCACCAAGTCTACAAGTAGAGTTAACTACTAAAAGAGGATAGAGAGGAAGTGTCTGAGAAAGGGTCAAGTACCTGGCCTATAGCCATAAATATAGCTTCAAAGTGTCATGTCCAAGAATACAGTCAGTAGAGGCCACCATGCCTCAACAGTTTGCTTCCTACATGCTGTTTTAAAGTAGGGCTTCAGTTCTGTTTCTTCATCAAATATTCTTTCAGCACTTGTGTTAAGGGTCATATACTAATTGATTTTCACAAATTTCTTCAAGGTGACATTGAAACTTTCCTTTACTGAGAATATAATTCACTGCCAATTATGAGCTAGAAAAAGTATAGGATAACCTAGAATGTTACCACTTATCACGCCAAAATGCAAGAAAGTGACTCAAGTTCACATGGTTCTGTCAAAAGGATCCACAGGTCAATTTTTAAGAGGCTCATACTAGCTAAAGATACAGATTTGTGAATATAAATATAGAAAACAATTGTAGCTAAGAGAGAAACATTAACATAGTTCCTTTCTAAATTTATTAAAATACCTTAATGATACCAATTGGCCAACTGTTGAAAATCTAGGAAAAATAATTTATTTAGAAAAGATAAAAAAGGAAGAATTAAGAATTTATTCTGCAGTTTTCAAAAGTGGTAGACTTCTTGATAACTCAATCATTCCCGCTAATAAACAGAGATAATGGTGCAAAATATCACCATTTGGCAGCCTCTGGTGAGTTCATGGATCCAAGTAGTGATCACCAATAGTTAATAGGTGTCACCAAAAGGATGCCTGCTTATGGAAATGCATACCTCCATCTACTTAAAGCCCGAGGATGCTTATGATCCAGCCTCTGGACCCAAGTACCACCTCACAGAGCCAGAGAGATTGCTTAACTGACATCAGAGGGAAACAAGCTACAAAATTCACAGTGTGGGACAGCCTATGAAACAAGTATCATGTTTTTTTTAACAAATACATTTTAGGAAACAACACTGAAGATTATTCTAAAGATTGGAAGATACTAAAAGTAAACAGCAACAGATTCACCTACATATCTTATTCGCATTCTGGTGGGATATTCTGTGGAAAAAAAAAAGGAGAATGACATAAACTATAGAAAACTAAGTTCAGACTAGAGATTTAATTTTATAAGGGCTTGCCTCTATGTCTAGATGGAGTGATGACATTGAGTTTATGGTTTTTAAAAGTAATCTTTAGCTTTGAGAAAAAAAATCTTTTTTATTTTAAAAGACATGATGTCTATAATTTGTTTCAAAATAATTTACAGAGAAGTGGTGGAGCATGATTGAAATAAATTCAACCACGATTTGATCATTGTTAAGTTACATTACTTATCTCTATGTGTGAATGTATAAAAATGTTCATATACAAGCTTTTAATAAAATTTCATCTTGTTCATTTTCCTTTTCAATGAACTTTGATCACCCAATACAATTCTGTAACAGCAAAATGCAATGAAAATCAAAAGTCTTTAAAGAGTCTATTTAAAAAAAAAAAAAAAAAACTACCCATGGGGCTGGGGATCTGGCTCAGTGGTTAAGAGCACTTGCCACTCAAGCACAAGGGCCTGGGAGGACCTGACACCTTGGGAGTTTTCTTTCCCCAAAACCCATGTTAAAAATGGTAACTGTGCCAGGCATGCTAGCGCATGCCTTTAATCCCAGCACTCAGGAGGCAGAGGTAGGAGGATCACCATGAGTTCGAGGCTACTCTGAGACTCCATAGTGAATTCCTGGTCAGCCTGGGCTAGCGTGAGACCCTACCTCAAAAAACAACCTCCCCCAAAAAAGCTAAGGGTATCCATGCACTTCTTTAGCCAGCTCCTTGTTGAGGGAGAAATCCAGTCTCAAGGAAGCACATGGTTGAGGAGAGTACTTGAGGTTTAACTCTGCTTTCTGTATGTACACATACATATACCCCCCCACACACATCAGAAAAATAAAAATAAAATAAAAACTATCATAGGCTACGAAGCTGTCTCAGTAGGTAAATGTGCTTGCTATGCAAGTATAAAGACTTGAGTTCCATCTCTGTAAAAATCCATCTATGATTACACATACCTATAACCCAGCAGTAAGAGAAGATGGAGACAAAAGAATTACTGGGGCTTCCTCCTCAGCCAGACTAATTGAAGAAGCAGTGATCTCCAAATTATTGAGAGACTTTGCCTCAAGGAAATAAGGCAGAAGAGTGATAGAGGAAGACACCTAACATCTTCATCTGGCCTCTGCATGTATATTCATGGGGTACATGTTTCTGTGCACACACACACACACACACACACACACACACGCACATACAACGAACACACATACTACACACTTGCACACCACAGAAAACTACTCTAAAATATAAATACTTATTTCATTTTTGAATCATGTATCTGGATAAGATTTTATAATTCTATGAAATTTATATTCAAATGCAAATTGTGCATATCTATGTAGGGATTTGTGTCATTCTCATGCTTGAAGTGGAAACATTAATCTATATTTACTTGATTTATAAGGGTTCAATGCCCCAATCTAATTCTTGCAAAGACATCTTTTTTTTTGAGGTCATTACTACAAAATTTGCTAAGTTCCTAATGTGAAGTCATTAATATTTCTTAAATGAAATCTTGGTTGGAATAAAAGTTCACTATATTAGGTTTCAGGATAGCTTCAGAGAAATTTTTTATTAGATTCCCAAGGACTGGAGTCATATTTTCAAAGCACAGACAAACCTCCAGGGTTTCCTTCCACAATTACTCACAGTCTACCTACTCCTGGGGCCACAGATGACACAGCCTTAGAAACACAGAATTGAAGAGGAACCTTTTTCCATTCTGCTAACCACACAAGAAATATTTTTTCAAGTTTCCAGGCTCTCTGAAGCCCTATAAAATATCTACTTTCTATCAATAACACCTTTTGGTTAAAGTGTAGAAGTGAAATTATTTCTCAGAAAATGGAAAGTCATTTTTTTTTCACATATAGTTGGAGCTCATCATTCTGTTGTCCCACATTGTTTAATATTTCTAAACAATACTAAAGGTTAATGACATGTATTAATTTCTCAATAGTTTTCCCAACTTGCACATGTATTGCATAGGAGTGAAATGCCTAGCCAGTAAATGAATTTAGCTCAACAACATCCCTTCATTCTCTTTAACTAAGGAATGATAGCACATGATTCCACCATTTGGATGGCTGAGCCAAGAGATTCTTGAGCTTGGTGTCAGCCTGGATGAGAGTGAATTATGGCTAAACTAAGCTTAAAATAAAACCAAGTCTCTAAATAAATAAATGCATAAATAAATCTCTACAAGTTTTATTGTTATCTACTTGACACTCATGGTAATTAATATTGTTTACAAAAAAATAGCCTTGCCGGGCGTGGTGGTGCACGTCTTTAATCCCAGCACTCGGGAGGCAGAGGTAGGAAGATCACCATCAGTTTGAGGCCACCCTGAGACTACATAGTGAATTCCAGGTCAGCCTGAGCCAGAGTAAAACCCTACCTCGAAAAACCAAAAAAAAAAAAAAAAAAAAAAAAAAAAAAAAAAAAAAAAAAGCCTCTGAGGGGGCTTATGAGAAGCCCAGTGAGTAAAGTGCTTACCAAGCAAACATGAGGGCCTGAGTTCAGATCACAACATCTATGTAGGTGTGGTGGCACCTACCTCTCAACAGAGGGGAGGTGAGACAGGCAAATGCCCAGGGCTTGTTGACTACTGTATCTAGCTGAATTTGTGAGCTCTGGGTTCAGTGATGGACCCTTTATCAAGAAGAGAAGGTGAAGAAATGGTAGAGGAAAACACCCACTGTCAACCTCTGGCCTCCACATACATACACATACATACATGCAGCCACACAGATATGAACATGCATATATCACATACATATGTATGTGTACACATGCAAGTTCCACATATACAAACATACATATACACACACTCATGAAGACAGTCTCTGAAAAAAAGTCAAAGGCTCATAATGGTAATTAAAATGCAAGGAATCATAAGCATTACTAGAAGAATTTCTAATTAGAAAATTTATATGGGGCTGAAGATATTTCTCAGCAGTTAAGACACTTGCTTGCAAAGCCTAATGTCCTAGATTTGATTGTCCAGTACCCACCGAGAGCCAGATGCACGAAGTGGAACATGTGTGTGGAGTTCATTTGTAGTTGCTGAAGGCCCTGGCATTCTCCAACCCCCTCTCCCTCTCTCCTTTTTTGTCTGCCTCTGCTTTCAAATAAATAAATAAATTTAATTTTTCCAAAAATAAATACTCTATGAAAGGAATTATGTGCCATTGAACCTATTGCACAGTACGTACTAAAATTTTGGAATGTAGCTATGAGTATTAAAGTTCAACTGTTACTTGGAAAAGACAAATGATAGTGAATGCTGTTGAAATATCTTAAACCATACTATGATATCACTAAAACAAAATTAGCATAAAGTATTTAGTGAATTGGAAATTACTTTATGAATATATAAATATTAAGAACTTTTTGGACAAAATTGATTCAAGGACACTAGTGTACAATAAAAGACCATCTTGCAATCCTTCAGAAACAAAATGGAAAGTTCTAGTTACATCTCTGTCTCTATGTCACTCATGTTTCCATAGGTTTTTAAAATGAAATTCTGTGTTTGGAAGAAAGAGTAAAGGAGAAACAGAAGGAGATCAAGGGAAAGAGACACAGAGAGAAGATTAGAGAAAAGGGCTAGTGGGCTGGGCTCACAGATCAAGAACTTCTGTTCAAGTCCCTGGGTTCAATTTCCTGTACCAACCAGGGATAGGGGCTAGAAGATTTGAATCTGAATTTAAAATAAGCATGAAAAAGTAGAACTATAAAAAGAAAATTTTACATTTTTATATTATTCTGGTTATCTACATTGACTATCAACTATAACATTAGTGATGTAAAATTCTCTTCTGGTTATATGCTTAAGAGTAGTATCTGTCTTATGTGATTATTAGTAAAATATTAAACCTAAGATTTTATTAATTTAATGTATGTCTCCAAGTCTTGTAGAATAAGTTTAAATTTAGTGATAACTCCCACATATCATTATCAAAATTCTATTTTCTCTTTTCTAAAAGTATATTACTTTAATCAGATAAAAGTAATTTATTCTAGTATCTTTGATTGTCATAACTGGAAGAAGCTTTCTTTCTAATCAGTTTAACCATCAACTGACATCATAAGTTATATCTAAAACTTGCAAGCCCCTGGGAACCATCATACCACCTCACATGGCAGGAGATCTCACTGATTCAGAGGATCTTCATGGGAATCCAGAAGGGTTCTAAGTGGTTTTTTGTCTAATTTGTAACTCCATGTTAAATCTCTTAGTCTAATTTCCACCATTTCTTCCCAATTTTTTTACTTTGAGAGTCAAAGAAAAGTTATAATTCCACTTCATCATAAAACCCCTAGATGTTGTGATATGATCATGCAATAAGCTCTTAGAAGACACACTAGTGCATGACACAGGTTCAGTACATGGAGACATTCCATGCCTAGTTTCTTTATGGTTCCCTTATTTAAAATGCTTTAAAGATCACTTTTTTTTTACCTTAAATTCAAAAATGTTTAGGGGACTCAAATACTCTTGAGTTTCAACTGCTATGCTAAAGTGGCCAGATGCCATACCTACCTAGATTCACTTAGATTTTTTTTTTTTTTTTGCCTTTGTGCTTTTTACAAAGAAAGCTTAATTCAAGTGCATGAAACCAATATGTATAGATTACTTATTCTATGCATGGCACTAGCCAAGCCCAAATTTTCTTATGTGACTCCAACAGATTACATATAATCATGCAAGCTTCTCTTTTCTCTTTCACAATCATTGTTTATAGAATTTTTATCCATCATTAACATATACTACATCCATTTCTGTGCTAAATCATAAAAGTACTTTAATGTATGCATCAAATCTTATAGAATAACTTTAAATCTAGTGATTAAAGGTTTCCACATCTCATTTATCATACCAACTGCAACTCCCAATTTGCTTTAAAATTTTTGACTATTATATTACAGTATGTCTATATAATATAGGTACATACTTTATTTAGGTCCAATGCTATGACACTTTTTAAAAATCATGCTTTGCAAGAACTTGTAATCCTAGCTACTCAAGAGGCTGAGCAAAATCAAGGTCCACTAGGGCAATTTAGTGATAATCTGTCCCTAAATTTAAAAAAAATACAGGACTGGAGAGATTGTTTAACTGTAAAGGCTCTTGCCTACAAAGCCAAGGGACCCAGGTTCATTTCCCCAGGACCCGTGTAAGCCTGATGCACGAGGTGGCACATTTGTCTGGAGTTCTTTTGCAATGGCTGAAGGCCCTGGCATGCTCATTCTTTATTTCTCTCTCTCTATCTCTCTCTCTCAAATAAAATAAAATAAAGTTTAAAAAAAAAAAAGAGCTGATGGTAGAGTGCGAGAGAACTTGATTGGCATGCACAAAACCCTGAGCTAATTCCCAGTACCACAAAAATAAAATTTTTAAAAACATCAAGCTTGGCTGGGTGTGGTGGTGCGCACCTTTAATCCCAGCACTTGGGAGGCAGAGGTAGGAGGATCACCATGAGTTCAAGGCCACGCTGAAGCTACTTAGTGAATTCCAGGTCAGCCTGGCCTAGAGCAATACCCTACCTTGAAAAACCAAAGACAAACAAACAAACAAAAAGTCAAGCTTTGTTCTAATCATACTCCAAGATAATAAGAAACTTTAAGCCACTGAAATTCCCATATAAAGTGAGAAATCAAATGATATGAAGTCTGATGAACAAGTTTTAATGTAGAACAAAACTAGTGTAAGATGACACAGGTTTTTTTTCCTTCAAGTAACATTGATTCTTGAATTCTAGATTTCATTATTATTATTATTTTGGTTTTTCAAGGTAGGGTCTCACTCTATTCCAGGGCTGACCTGGAATTCACTATGTAGTCTCAGGGTGGCCTTGAACTCATGGCAATCCACTTACCTCTGCCTCCCAAGTGCTGGAATTAAAGGCGTGAGCCACCATGCCTGGCTCATTATTAATTTTAAATTGTACTATGCTTAGTATATTTTTTTGCAAATGCTTCGGATCTTTCATAAAGGCTAACTTATTAAAACCTGAAGAAAACCTAAATGCATTACATTTAAAAATAATGTGGATCATTTTTGTCATCTAATAAGATAAGAAATTATACTAAAAGTACTAAAAATATCCTCCCACCCAGAAATTAAAATAAAAACTGTCAAATAATTTTAAGTCCAAGGGAAACAGTTTGAATTGAATATGATTTTTAAAAAGATTAAGATGTAAACACTGTGACTGACATTCAAGACACTTTTCTGTATCATTTTCCTCCCCACATTGACCATACTTTTGTTGTTTTGGTTTTCGAAGTAGGATCTCTCTCTAACCCGGGCTGATCTAGAATTTACTCTGTAGTCCCAGGTTGGCCTTGAACTCACTGTGATCCTCCTACCTCTGTCTTCAAAGTGCTGGGATTAATGGTGTGATCAACCCTGCCCGGCTAATTTAGCTTTTTATTGATTTCAATCCTGCCAAATAAATTCTAATTTTTCAAATTTCAAGAAACTAAGCTAGAATTGTGATATGAACTGAATTGAATGTATAGATAAATTTAAAAATCATTTTCATCATTTTAGTACTATGCTAATCTACAACCATTGAACTATTTAGTTCATCTCTCTGGCCATTTTTTAAAATTTTTCAAGTTTTTCTCAAAGTAGTGCTTGAGTATTCCTGGTTAAATGAGTTCCTTAGATAATTTATAATTTGTACTTCCAAGAATAAATTTATAGAAAGAAGTGTCTTATAAGAATATTAAATGTTTATGTCAGTGGACTTTAGATTTTATTCTTGTTGTGAAGCACTGAATTTTCTTTAATTATAATACCTTCATCTATGTTATCATATCATCTGCACAGTATGGCATGGTTACTTCCATTCTTTCTAAACTCTTGTCTCACTTTTCCCTGTAGTACTGGCTAAGGCTTCCAGGGATGTATTAAACAGCAGTGGCAACAATGAATCTGCTAGTTGTGTTTCTGAGAAGAGGATTCTTATTTATGGTTCTTACAGGGTTTTAAATGTCTTGGAAGAAGAAACCTATCTTTGTTCTGGATTTGTTTTCAGAGCTCTCGTTTGCAGCCTTGGAAGGAAAAGATAATATTCTCCTTCTGAGGAAAAACTCATCATTTTATTTCCCATTATAGACTACTTTTACCTAAGCCACAGTTTTTTCTCCTTGAGGATTTTCATGTCAATGTTCAGAATTTTTTTCCTTGTAGTTTTTTTTCCTTGTAATGTCTTTTGTATCAGGGTAATGTAAGCCTCGTGGAAGTATTCTCTAATTTTTTTTCTGTAAAAGTTTTAAACCATTATTATTTATTATTCTTAAAATATCTGGTATAATGAACCAGTGAGGTGACAAGATCCAGAGCTTTTCCTGGCTGGAAGATTATTGATTTCTGGTTCAGTCTCATTAGTAGTTTTAGGTTTATTCAGACTTACTATTTCTTAATTATTTAATATCTACAGATTAGTGTTTCTAAAAATTTGTCTGTGATTCATGATTATCTAATTTGTTAGTGTACAATTGGTAGCTGCTGACCCACTTTTATTTCTGATTTCAGTAATTTGAATGCTACTTTTTTCTATTAGCTTTTCTTGGTTTAAAAAAGGTTTATTAATTATATTCATCTTTAGAAACAAGCAATTTGTTAATCTAATGACTTTTCTATAATTTTCCTATTTTCTATTTTGTTTATCTCTGTTCTAATTGTTCTTATGTCCTTCCAGCTAATAACTTCAGTTTTATTTGTTCTTCTGTAAGCTGTACAATTAGATTGTTGGTTTGTGAATTTCTTGTTTTCTCCTCCCCTTTGCTTTTGCTGCATGCCTTAAATGTGGTTGTGTTGTATTTTTGTTTTCATTTATCCTCAATATTTTCTAACTTCCCTTGTGATTACCTTTTGGACTTATTCATTCTATACTAGTGTGTTGCTTAATACCTCCCATTTCATTATTTGTCAATTTTCTTTTTTTATTTGCAAATCAACTATTTATTAGAACCAATAGAAGAGTATGAAAAGAAGGAAAAAGAAGAGGGTAAAAGGTGGAGGGGAATAATTTTCAATTCTTTGTTGAGATCTAACTTCATTTAGTTGTTAAAGAAGCTGCATTACATATATATATTGTTTAAACTCTACAGAGACATAATCCATTCTGAAGAACATGTGTATTTGAAAAGACTGAATGGGGTTGTTATTGAGACAAGTATATGTGTGTCATATTGTCTTGTTTATAATATTAAGTGCTGTATTTCTTTATTATCTACGTCTGGGTGTTATATCCATTGTTAAGAGTGTTGCATTGAATTCTCCAACCAAAATTTCTCTTTATAATTCTGTTAGTTTTGCATGCATTTTCATAGTTGGTGTGATAGTCTGAATGTGAAATGTTCCCCACAGCCTCGTATGTGTGTGTGATTAAGCCTCACACTTGATCCCTGGCTGGTGGGGCCTATCAAAAATGTGTCAATGGGGGTGGGCCTTGGAGGTTTATAGCATAGTCTGCCAGTAATATCCAGCTCACTGTTGTTCCTTCTTCCTGCTGCTGTGCAGATGAGATGCCCAGTTGGCTGGCTGCTCCTGCTATGCTTTCCCTGCCATGATGAAACATCTCACAACAGTAAGCTAGAAATAAACTCTTTCTCTCAACAAGTCCTTTCTGATCAGGTGTTTTGTCTCAGAAATAAAAAGTCAACTATGACAGTGTGTTATTTGTGTAAATGATTATAGTTATGTTTCCTTCCAGAATTTAGTTTGTCTTGGGGGGAGGTGGTTTCAAAGTAAGGTCTCTTTCTAGCCCAGGTGGACCTATAATTCAGTATGTACTCTTAGGCTGGCCTCAAACTCATGCAATCCTCCTATCTCTGCCTCCCAAAAGGTGGGATTCAAAGCATACAGCACCATGCCTATCCAGAATTTAACTTTTTATGAACAATTAATATCCTTTGTTTTTTGTAAAAATTGTTGTATTTCAAGTCTATGTTTTCTAAAATTACAGAAGCTGCCCCTACTATCTTTCAGTTACCATTTGCATGGAACATCTTTAATATATATAGTGAAACTGTATAAAGCTTATTTCTAGGAAAATAGGGATAAGTTATAAAATTAAAAAAATTGTGCCATAATTCCTTGGAAAGTAACACATGTCTTTAATACTACAAGTACCCATCTTTATTTTCCTTAGTAATTCTTCAAAGCATTGACCCTATCAACCACAACAGTATATTCGCTTATAGTCAGAGAAATAGGAAAACAACGTGGTGACTCAATTTCTGGGCTGGAGTTATAGCTCAGTGGTAGAGTTGAGTGTAATCCTCAGCATCAAATAATAATCATATTTAGTAGCTTATCCATCAATTTTTTAACCTCTCCTGTCATAAAACAATAATGTAATAAGATTTCTCTGAGGTTACCAACAAAGTATAGCTAATTATTCACAGTAATATCAAATTAATATCAAATTAACCTCAAATATTTATCAGGTTATCATTGCAGATTAACATGTCTAAATGCAGTTCCACTGTTTAATCAGCATCAAAATGAATGATGATAATCTGCCTTGAACTGTCTAGATAGTCCAGGCTGGCCTCACATACAATCTAAGTATTAGAAATTTTGTGCCACTAATACCAGCTCGCCTTCAAGATTTTAAAAGTACCTTTTCACTTCAAATACCCTCAGAACCCTGAAGTATTTGTCACTACATAATCCAGAGATACTTCTGCTATTATGAGTGGGTAAGAAATGAGAAAATGGAGGGCAACTGAATTAATTTTCACCTCAGTCAATGAATTGCAGTCTCATCTTCAACAAATAATTTTGTTTGCATGCTTTAACTTTTCAGCTGTAAACACTGAAGAAGCTTTACATCTCCCTAGGGAAGTATGAGCTACTGAGGTAATTTCAATAAAGCCTTTGGAGCTTAGTGACGCAAAGTAAAAAGAAGGGGAAAAGGCCATCTTCATCATTCTGGCTGACTTTGGATGAAAGAAATGTTCTCTCAAGAAGTTTTTTCTCCACCAATTCCTCTGATTTATTGAAGTTGTTTGACAGGATGCTTGCAAAGGCAAGAAATCTAGAAAATAGGGTAGACAAATAAAACGCATGTTACATACCTCTACAAACCAGAGATTTTTCTCTGAATAACCAGGTTCAAATTGTAACCCTTTTACTTACTAACACTGAAGCTTGAAATAGACTATTATCTACTTTTTCTCTACCCTAGTTACTTTGTTGAGAAAAATAGAATGAACCCTGATATTAATTTGATAAGATTGTGACATTGTTAGTTATAAATATAAATCCTTTTAAAGAAAGTTGGTGTCTGCTAATTTTTGTTACCACTGACATTTTTAATAACATATGATTTATATAATATGTAATATAACAATATAACATACTATTCATGTTATAATAGACAAGAAGATATATGTTACACCTAAATTTCACAAATTACTCAAGCATTTTACAGCCAGAAATAAATTTACAATGGTTATCTTTTTACTAACAATATAAATGATCATTTTTGTGCATTAAAAAGGAACTAGATATTTTGAGTTTTGACTTTCTATCTTATATAATCTCTACAGTTTCTTTTAGAACTACTTAGTATCTGGTTTTGTCATTGTAACTCTAAACAGCGATTGAAAGGTATAAATGAACAGGTATGGTTGTGGCAGGTAAAATTTTATTTAGAAAATGTGTATAGTTTGCTAATCTAAAATAAATCTTTCAAATTATTATTTGTGTGTATAGCTATAATTGTGTACATGTCTATGATGTAGATGTGTGTATTCCATAGCACATGTAGAGGTCTGAGGGTAACTTTGGAGTGTTTGTTCTCTCCCTCCACCTTGATTGAGACAGCACACCTCTTACTAATTTTGCTGCTCCACTTCTTGTGTGCTAGTCTCATTCACCCACAAACTTCTTGACTCTACCCCCATTGCCAAACCCTCATTGAAATTACAGTCTCATGAGCCACTTTGAGTCTGGCTGTATTTGTGTACTGAGAAATCAAACTCTGGCTGGCAGGATTGCAAGGAAGTATCTTTAACTACTGAGCCATCTCCCCAGCCCTGATACTATCATTGTAATTTTTATTTAGTGAGGGAATATGAGACTTGAATTTTAAAACATGACTCTTCCTACTGAAGATTCCAAATGCAATGGTCCTTAGGATAAGAGGAAGGTACTCCTCCAGGTTCACATTGCTCACTGTGAAACCTCTCCTCTAGATAATTATCTATAGTGTATAAGGAAGTGGATGTTACATAACCACTATAGCCATGATCTGTGTCCACAATAAGAAAAATTAAATAACTAGTGACTATTGATAGTGAAATATTTTCTCTCTAGCTATTCTACGTTTACTTTTGCAGGAATATGTAAGTAAAAATGTACATATATACTTCTGATTTTGTGCATCTGTAGAACAGATCAGAAAAAAACACTACATTATTTTCCATTTGAGAGACCACTGAAATAATCCCTACAAATAATAGGAGCTGCCTTCTAGGTGACAGTGTGTTTATCAGGTCCCTAAAGTTTAGATTCACCAATTTATTCTCTCTGACTTAAGGGGTAAGGTTTATTGTGTCGTGACTTGTTATCAGACAGCAGTAAGAGAAAAAGAAGAAATAGGCAAAGAATTTGGGCTCTTATGTGAATTATAAGGCACATATTTTTGAAATCTATCACCAGAAGCAGAGCATGTATACATATTATAAAGCACAGGTTTATAAATAATTATACAATATATATCATTATATGTACATATTACATACACTAGGATATATGACATTGAGTGTTATGACTAAAAACATTGTAATATATAACATATAGTGGAAATATATATAGTACATCATCTATATCATTTTAATATACTAACATAATATATAATGTTTGGTATTATAAGTTTATGCTTATTATATAGTTATATTTATAAATTTTGATTGTATTTATATGTTATATGTATGCATATATGTCAAATAATTTATGAAAACTTCCACTTGAAGTCTGAAGACAATTTAGTAAAGTCCTAAATTTGGGCCATTATTTTAAAATGTTTTGGCTGCCACACAAGTGCAATAGTGGCACACAGCCATGGTGGGGAACCACCTGCTCTTGATTTGGCTAACTGATCCCCTCAGTGGTACGGGACCCATAGCTGGAGCTGGGAAACAAGTCAGAACCATATCCAAACATAAGCCCACTCTCCAATATCAAGCTACTATCAATCATGGGGTACAAAAGGGCCTACACCTATTAAACTCTGTATTAAAAAAGTAAGGGTTATCTCATTTGTCCTGGTGCTAACTTATTCTCCGTTGGAGATTCTGCTTCTCTTTTTCTGATAGATGCAGACCCTAAGGTGAGTGTCACCCCATCATACCTCAATAAGGAAACTAAGGAAAATTGGCAAAACAAGCAAAGGTGCTGTTTTCCTGATGAACCAGATAGCAGCACAAGGGGGAAGGAGACCAACACAGAGAAAAGTCAACTCCTACCAAATCAGAGAGCCAGAGCCTCAGAGGCCTCCAACACCTCAGCACTGAAGCAGACCAAAAATGAACCCAACATAGCTCAGTATGTCAGAGCCACATGTTGGGTCATGATATGCAGAGACATTTATCGTACCAATAACTGTGGGCTAACTCCACAATGCACGATCCATATACATCAACAAGGAGGGACCATTGGGGAGGGGGTAGGTCATGGATGAGCCTAATAATGGTACCAAACTGCCTGTATTTGCTGAAGAGAAAACTAAAAAAAAAAAAAAAAAAAAAAAAAAAAAAAAAAAAAGAACTGAAAGGCACATAGACAGTACGGAAAAAAAAATGTTTTGGCTGCAAAGCACTATATTTCTAGAAATAGGAAAGTAGCATAATAGTAGTCTAATAACTAACATTAAATTGTTCAATGTTTGTTCTTTATGTTTTATAATATATAATGCACTATAAAGTATATGTTACATAATGCAATAAAATATCTTGTACTGCAAATATTTTATAATGTACATGATATATTATAAAATGTATGCAGTTATGTATGTTTCTTAAATGTGTTGTTAAATCATAAGAGTTGGTAAAATAATATAAATTAATATTGTGGAAAAATGGACATTTCATGCATACTTTACAAGAAAGTGAGTAGAAGCAAGGTTTAATGACGATAACTACCCATTGGCAGCATTTATAAGAATGGGATGCTGAGGGGCTTATTAGAAAATGTGTGTCTGTTGTGACTATGAGCATAGAACCTAGGGCTGAGAAGTGGCATCCATGGTTAAGAACATAAACCCCAGCCATAATTTTAAAATGACTCACAGCTTACTGAAGGTGTGGCCTGGAACAGATAAGTTACCGTCCTGTGACTGTTTTCTCACCCAGGACATGGGGACAATAATATACCAATGCTTACTAGCATGAGCTAAGTTTCCATACAGTAATACTCAACACCCAAAACTTAGTGGTTCATATAACAAATATCCCCACAAGCAAAAAGTTTTCCATAGATAGGCTCACACAAATTCTCTCAGGGTGTTTCAGTCAGGTTCGCATTGATGGTAGAAATCAGTCAACGAAGCAATTTGTGGGGAAAAAAAGAGGTTTGGTTTGGCTTACAGGCTCAAGGGGGAAGCTCCATGATGGAAGGGAAAACAATGGCATGAGCAGAGGGTGGACATCACCCCCTGGCCAACATCAGGTGGACAACAGGAACAAGAAAGTGTGCCAAACACTGGTATGGGGAAAATGGCTAAAACACCCATAAGGCCACCCCCAACAGTACACTGCCTCCTGAGGCATTAATTCCCAAATCTCCATCAGCTGGGAACCTAGCATTCAGAACACCTAAGTTTATGGGGACACCTGAATCAAACCACACACAGGGCATGTACTTCTTCAGTTAGCTCCACATCTACACCCGAGGCTGCTTCAATCTTCACCATCTCCATAGTAACAGCCTCCATGCTCTTGTAGCGGAAAGAAGAAAAACATGGAGAAGCCGAGCATTACCTCTTACATACTTGTACCTTTCATTACATGGCAATGCTCATTAATGTGATGTATGCAGAAGGTAAAATCAAGAGAAAGTTACCCTGAACTTTAAAAACTTAGAACTGAAAAGGCCTCTAAAAGTAATCCAGAAACAAACACCTAGAGAAAATACACTTGTTATCCAGCTACAGCAGCAGAGTCAAAGTCAAATTCACTCCTAGCTGCAAATCCACTGTCAACTTGTGAAAGGATGTGCAACATTCTTGTCCCTTCTTGCACCATCCACAGACCAGATCATTAAGTGTCTCTTTTACAAATTTATATTTAATAGAAAAACCAAGAATGTTGGCAATAATGTGAGGAATGATCACAGGCCTTAAATGATATTGTATTGACTGTTATTAATTTCTATCCATTGTTTCTTAACAATGTGATGCTTATTGTTCAACCCAACTGAAAATCCAAAATCAAATATTTCAGTGAATAGTTTTGCTTTGAAAAGAAAGAATAAGACCTATAAGAAGAGACAAAATGGCATGCTACAATACTTTGAAAACATTTTGAAAGCTTGTTTACCATTGTTTTTTCCAAAACATTTTTTACTTTTTTTCATTTTTATTTTTATTTACTTACTTGAGAGCAACAGACAGAGAAAGAGAGAGAGGGGGGGGGGGGAGAATGGGCACGCCAGGACCTCCAGCCATTGCAAACGAACTCCATACACATGCACCCCCTTGTGCATCTGGCTAACGTGGGTCCTGGAGAATTGAGCCTTGAACTGGGGTCCTTAGGCTTCACAGGCAAGCGCTCAACCGCTAAGCCATCTCTCCAGCTCAACTTTTTTCCAGTTTTGAGATTCTCATACATGCATATATTTTCATCTTATTTCCTCCAGTTATCTGATCTTATTGCCTCCACCTCCCATTACCACCCTTTTTTTCCCCTATATCCTCATCTTTCATACGTCCTTTTACCAACTCAGACCACCCTTCTTCACAGCACTGCAAGACACATTCCTATCAACAGGGGAGCTAGAGTACACAGCGTTATGCTCCCTTGTCTTTAGGTTCCATTTACTGAATGAAGGGCAAAATCAAATAATCAGAATATCAAAATAATTGACCTGTCTACTGTGTTTATTTAAGGATGGGGATGGCAATGACTAATACAATTATTTTCCACTTACACTGGTCCAGGATCAAAATGTCCCATCAGTTATTTCAAAAATGAAAGAAATGATGGTATTTTTGTTACCACTTCCATTTACTTAGATCATTGTCATACCAGCTTTTCCTTCTTTCCCTTGCTCCCATCCAGATACTCAAGTACTGAATGGGGGATGAATACTGCCCTAAAACCTCGTTGGAAACAAATGCAGGACTAGAACTACTGATGCCAAGTACTTTGCTCAGCCACTCACCCATCTTACCAAACACAATGCAGAGAAAAAAAACATTATCTCGTTAATGTGCGTGTGTGCATGTGTGTGTGTGCGTGCGTGCGCACGCCACGCGTGTGTGTGTTTACTTTGCTTTTAGAATCTATGTAATATCAGCTCAACTTATGAAGAACTAGGAATATAATTCATTCAATGAAAGCCTGCTCATTTGATGAGATGGACAGAAATACGCTCTAGGCTTTCTACATAATCTTGTTAACTGTATTGAGGACTATAATGATTTTTTTATGTTAATTGACATAATATCTGTGAATATTGAGTGGCATAGTATGATAACTCAATAAAATGTGTAATCATAAACAGGATAATTACTATTTCTGTATCTTTTATACTAATCATTTCCATGCATTTGGAAATTCCAGCATCTTCACACTTATTTTGAAATACATGATAAATTGCAGTAATCTGAAGTTATCCTGTTGTGCTACAGTTCACTAGTACTAATTCCTCCCATCAAACTTTATTTTAATATCTATTATCTATGCTCTCTGTAAACCACCTCCTTCTCACCTACTTTCACTTCTAGTAACCACTATTCTAGTCACTACTTCTAAGAGATCAACATTTTTAGCTTCAAAATAAGTGGGAATATGTAATACTTGTCTTTCTGTACAGCTATTTAAAAAAGTGATCTACCACATCCTAGTCTTTTTAGATGACACTGGCAATATTCTCCTTTCAGCGAATTATGAATCAAGAAAGTCTACATAAGAGTAAAAGACTTAGGGATTGGGTGGCTTAGCTCTCCCAGTGGTGATGCCTGCAGTTCACATAAAGCCTGAGCAAGTGTTTGGACTAGTTTTATGTATCAAAATCGAAGGGGAAGACTTAGCAAGGATATTGTTTCCCACTTCCAATAAGGCAGGCTGACAAGATATACATCATTTCTTCCACACACTTAACTCCCCCCGCCCCGCCTTTTTTCCCCCCTGCCTCTCTCCTGCTTGGAGCTGACTCCTCCTTCCTGCAGCTCTGAGGATCACAGGCTGAAGAACACAGAGGTTAGATGGGAGCCTGTGCACAGACTCCCTGTGTCTGCTGTGTTCTCAGTCTCTCTCTCCCTCTCTCTCTCTCTCTCCCTCCCTCCCTCCCTCCCCCCCCTCTCTCTCCCTTTCTCTTTTTCTCCCTCTTCCTCTCTCTCCCTCTCCAGAGCTGAAACATACCTGACAATGTTTCTGCCTTTGAATTCGGCAACAATTCATTTTTATTGTTCTAACAAGTGAGTTGATCATCTCCAGCTGCAAGGTGCTTTTCTTCACAAGGACTAGAAAAGATCCAGACTATTGATTTTGCAGTCTACCTGAGGAATTTTTGCTTTCTTGCCTGAAACTGGGTGATGGAAGGAAGTTCGGGGTTGTTTGGCTGGTTGTTTGTTTTTTACTTGGGATGCTAAAAAGTATCTTAACGCCTGAAATGGAACTCAATTATTAAATATGGGTTGAGTCAGAACTAAAAGAGGCATGCCTAACCATTACCTGCAGAAACAACCCTGGACACATCCAGCAGTCAACTTGGCAGGAAAAATGATATGTGATTTACAACCGTCATGCTTTATTTTGAGAGAATTATCTGGCTCATTGAGAAGGGAAGCTAAATATTAAGGACAATGAATTTTTTTCTCAGTAACTCAACAAATGACTCTAACCTGTGGAGAGTAAGTCATAATTCCACGGACCTTTTAAATTCTGCAGGAACTCTGAATCTGCCTCTCTTCTGCCTGATATGTTTCATGTCTATCGCAGCTCTGGGGGGCAGCATTTTTTCACTAGTTTCTCTGTTGAAACTGCAGAACAAAACTGCCGTGTCCACGCTTGTCGCCTCCTGGTCCGTGGATGATCTCATGAGCGTATTGTCCGTGGCTATCTTCTTGGTTCTGCAGTGGCCAGAAGTGGCCCCTGGATACTTCGGTTCTCTGTGCACCACGTCGGGCTTACTGTACTTGTGCCAGGGCCTGTCGAGCAACTTGAAGGCGACCCTGCTGATGTCCGACAACTTCCGCGCGCTGCGCGGGGCCGCGCAGGGCCTGGCGGGCTGGGGCTGGGGCTGGGGCGGCGGCGGGGGCTCGGGCTCGGGCCCGGGCGGGGGCGGCGGCGGGGCGCTGGGCGCGGCGCTGGCCGTGTGGGCCGCCAGCCTGCTGCTGGCCGCGCTGCCGCTGGGCGGCTGGGCGGCCTTCGTGCGCACGCCCTGGGGCTGCCTGGCCGACCGCGCCAGCGCCTACGTGCTGCTGCCCTGCGGCGTCTACGCGGCGGCCTTCGCGCTGCTCGCCGGCCTCTCGGCTCCGCTCGCGCCGCGGCTGCTGTGCTCCGACGAGCCGCCGCGACCCCACGCCCACTACCAGCAGCTCTCCCGCGGAGCTTCCTCGCCCGGGACGCCTTCGGCCGCGGGGAGGGCGCTCTCCCCGTCCCCTGAGGAGGCTCCGCGGCGCGCCGGGGAGGGCCTGCCGAGTCCCGACACCCGCCTCGGGCCGGGCCCCCCCGCCGCCGCGGCCCGCGGGACACGGACCGCCTGCCCGCGCTTCTCCGGGAGCCTGGCGCAGCGGCGCTTCGCGTTCGTGCTGGCGCTGACCAAAGCCGCCCTGTGGCTGCCCATGATGGTGAGCGCGGGTGTGGTCGCCGCGACCCGCGAGCCCGGGGCGGGGCGGGGACTCGCGGGGCGCGCGGGGTGCGGTGCGCCGCCAGCCTGCCGCGCCCCTCGGGCGGGAGCCCCTCTCGGGTGGGGCCAGTTAATGCGGAAGCCTGCGCTGCTGAGTACTGGGTGGGCACTCTTTCGGTGGGACTTCTAGACCGTGGTCAACGGTGTAATGTCTCGGGAAAATCTGGGACAGAGTAAAAAGGTTTCTCCTTCCACCATCCGTGGTTCTTTCCTGTCTACTCCATTCCGGCCCAGTACGGACGCCGCCCATCCCCACCACAGAGCAGTAGAGGAGTGTGGTATGATGTGAGGACAGGTGACAAAAACAGTCTTTGTTCCCAGTGTCCCCGGAGTAAGCCCCCTGCACAGTGACAATGGTGTCCTGCTGTGACAAGTGCTCCTGGGTATAGTAGAGAAGGGACCAGGAAGGTGACAAAGGACATATGGAGGATCAAGTACAGGTCCCAAGGACTCCTGTTTTCCCTGGTAGCTTCCCCACGTGATGAGTTGCATCTGGGTGGAGACTTCACTGGACAGCAGGTGCACACCCACTATTCACTGGCGGAAACCCTGTTGGATCTGGCGCACTGAGTGTGTCCCAGAAACCCGCCTGATAAGCCAAGTGCTCCAGCCCTGGAGCTGTTAGATTTTGGCTGTCGGTCAAGAAGGGGACTGGGGTAGCCTGCTGGGAAGTAGTACTAGAAGGGTAAAATGGGATTCTGGGTTAGTTTTGAAAATCTCTGCCTTTCAGATCCACACGGTTGTCCAGCACGTGGTGGGATTCCAGAGCGTTCCAGTGGATACCCTCAGCTTTCTATTGACGCTGCTGGCCACTATTGTAACTCCGGTGTTTGTCTTGTCCAAACACTGGACCCACTTTCCTTGTGGCTGCATCATCAACTGCAGGCCGGACGCCTGCTCAATAACATCAGATGGGGGAAAACGTAAGTCATGCACAGTGACGATCAGGTAATATTGTCTGTATTCCAACACAGACAAAGTGGTATTTTAAGAAAGTTGTCTGAGGGGAAGAGAAAGTTCCAGGGACTGATATAAGTAGTAAAGAAAATGTTCTGATCTGAAGCAATTCGAAGTTGGGTGTTGGAGGGAGTAGGTTTTAAGTGAAGCAGGTTATAAATAAACCTAAGAAGTTTTAATACACATGATTATTTAAAGTAAGAAAGGAAATGACAAGTTCACTCAACACAGCCCTTTGATGTTAACAGAGGCCCTTGGATATTACATCTACCATATCTCTCAGCCCAGAGTGAAAAATAATCCCTCACCCCCCCCCCACCCAAACCTACAAATGAACGGCCTAAACCTGAAAAGAGATTAACTGAAAGTTGTATAAAACTCTTGTATCACAATGAAGTCTTAGTCTATGGAACAGTATGGAAAGCATTTTCATAATTTTGATGCTTATGTTTTCCTAGAGTTTTGGAAATGTTTTGAAGTAAGTAATCAGAATGTCTGAAATTAGTCCCCAACATAATTTTTACTGTGTTCCTCTGATATTAGAAATAGATACAGCCTTAATTAACACCAACCAACAAGGAAAACAACTCTGAGTTTCAAAAGGTATAGAGGGGGCAGATTGTTTTAGTCTGTACACATGTGAGCCTACCTGTGCTATTCATGGTAACCATTGCCTGTTTGAGAGTACACATCTGGAATGGAAAGGGGGCATCACCAACTTCAGAACTATGTACAGCACAGCCATGGCCATACTTAAAGGCTGCGACATTAGCCTCGGCTCTACCATTTGACTAAAAGAAACGACACGATTCCTACCCCTTCTCAACCAATAAGAAGTCGAAATAGGGCTGGAGAGATGGCTTAGCGGTTAAGCACTTGCCTGTGAAGCCTAAGGACCCCGGTTCGAGGCTCGGTTCTCCAGGTCCCACGTTAGCCAGATGCACAAGCGGGCGCACGCGTCTGGAGTTCGTTTGCAGAGGCTGGAAGCCCTGGCGCGCCCATTCTCTCTCTCCCTCTATCTGTCTTTCTCTCTGTGTCGCTCTCAAATAAATAAATAAATAAAAATTAAAAAAAAGGAAGTCAAAATATGTGGAAAGCAGGAATAGTTGAGGAAAGAATTCTATATATACTTATATATGAAAATTACCTTTTGTTATTCCAGACAAAAGATATGCCCTGCTACTTAATAATAAATCTGATAGTTCATTAGTATATGTAGAATTAACTGTCTCCTGAGTTGTCCTTTAATTTGTGTAGTGTTCCTTAGCAAAAAAAAATAAGATTAGATAAAGCAGTTCAACTCAGACCATTTCAGCATTGACAAAATTAGAGAATATCAAAATATTCTTCAATATATCACAGAAAATTGGTTCATAAATATTTATTAATGGCTATTTTTCATATGTTGATTACATTTTAGAATGTCTAAATATTTTTCAATTCACAAACATATTTTTGCGGCTAAGAGTGTTATCAAGCTTTATTTTTAATACATGACAACTTTATGTCTTTATAATAACTTTATAGTTTAATATAATAATGTGCTTCCAGAGACTAACAGTCACAGCATTAATAGAAAATTAATAATCAATTGTATGCTCACCTCATAAAATATATTTAACAATAAATTATTTGCAAGCCTGTTCTAACAGTCTGACAACTGTAAATATCTTGCCAATGCAACAGCGAAGCAGCTATCTTAGAGACAAGAGTCTGGTGGTGGGAATATGAAGTCTTAGTGAGGTGGTTTGGGGCAGGTATTTTTCAAAACTAAGCAGCACCCAGTCAAAGCTGAAGACAAGATAATGCAGCAGATCTATCATAGCAAATAACCAAGGAAATAACCTGTTATCTGCGCTGCAGAACATAGAAGAGCCTAGAGCCAGGCTAGGAGAATCAGTGATCACATTAGTATCACATCTGAAATTAAACTTTTCAAGTTCAAAATAATATTTTGCCTTAAATTGACATTGTTTTCATTGGCACTCATTGTAGAAATCCAAAATAGAATTTAACCATAAACCTTTTTGGTGATGTATGGCTTCAAAAACAAAAATGTTGCTACAAGTGCAAATTTAAGAAATGTACATTCAAATACCTCCATTTCCTCTTTATCCAGACTATGAACTTCCATAGGAAGAATGTATTCTCACTGCACAAGGTGACACCATTAATTTCCTATTGCTAGGAATTTTGAAATCTTAAAGGTGATTCATCCTCAGGCAGATCAGGTGCTTAGCCATCAAGACAAACTCTAGGCATTTTATGTTTAATATTTATTCCTTAACAAAGGAAAACTATTTCTTCTCTTCATATTGTTTATTTTTTATAACTTTATTTTACTTGGCATTTGTTTAATTTTATTTTTATTTATTTATTAAAGAGAGAGAATATGCACTCCAGAGCCTCTTTTCATGGCAAACTCCAGATGCATGCATCACTTTGTGCATCTGGCTTTACATGAGTACTGGAAACTTGACCCTGGCCATCAGGCTTTTCAAGAAAGCACCTTAAACTGCTGAGCCATCTACCCAACCCCATTTCCTCTTTGTATTGTTTAACAGTGAACTCTTTAAACAAAGTAGGGGCGGGAAATGTATATACATACATAAAGACACACACACCATATACATACATTTCATCCTTATTTTTTTGAGGTAAAGTTACGCCCTAGCCCAGGCTGATCTGGAAGTATCAGTCATTGATTCATGGTGATCTTACCTCAGCCTCCCATGTGCTTAGATTAAAGGCATGTACCACCAGACCCAGTTTAGAAAATATATTTTTTATGCTCATCCTCACTATAAGTTCATCTTCTAGCTATAAATATATGTAAATAACTGTGCATCTCAACTTCACTTTATATGGTAACAAAGCCATATGATCAGAAAATGAATGTTACTACTAGAAACACACATCCAGAAATGAAAATTCCCTGTGTCTTGGGTAATTTATATTACTTCTATCTCAAAAAATATTTTATATGAACCTTACCAGAAAGTTCTCAAATGGCACATACGGGGCTGGATATGGCTTTCACACTATTTTTTTTTTATTTTGCCTGACATGATGTTTTCTTAAATAAACAACTAACAATCAACCATTTTATATAAAAATCATGTATACTTTTATTTCCTTACAAAATCAGTATCTAATGATAGATTTGAAAATTGTTTCTTCTATGTGGCTTATGTAATTATGTAGAAAATTATCATTGGTAAAACAGGACTAATATATAATCTGGGGTTTAGAAACACTGAAGCTCTTGCTTTGCAGAAACAACTAAAACATTGTATTTACATTTCAGATTTTTAAAGATATTCAGCTATACTATTTTGGTTTTCAAGTTTTTATATGTTGTTAATGAAAGTTTCTATTCAAAACATTTTAAATCAGGGCTGGAGAGATGGCTTAGCGGTTAAGCACTTGCCTGTGAAGCCTAAGGACCCCGGTTCAAGGCTCGATTCCCCAAGACCCACGTTAGCCAGATGCACAAGGGGGCGCATGCGTCTGGAGTTCGTTTGCAGTGGCTGGAAGCCCTGGCACACCCATTCTCTGTCTGTCTCTCTCTACCTCCTTCTCTCTGTCTGTCACTCTCAAATTAAAAAAAAAATTAAATCAGTACAGTATGTTTTTAATTTGCATAAAACCAGTAGCCAGAGCCAGAAGTAATAGCTCACATTTATAATCTCAACACTCAGAAGGCTTAGGTAGGAGGGTACCAGTAAGTTCAAGATCAGCCTGAGCTATAGTGAAACCCTGCCTCAACAAAATAAAATAAAAACAAGAATAAAACAGGAGTCAGGGACTCCAGCCCTTTCCAGCCATGCTCCTATGAATGAATAATGATTTTATTTGTTATAATTTTATGTTTGTATGTATTCATGTGTAAGATGTGTAGTGGGAGACTGCCACACAGAGGCCAGAGGACAACCTTAGATGTTTGTCATCTTATTTCTTTCATTTGAGACAGGGTCTCCTTTGCTACTTTTGCCATATCTGTGTGCCAGTCTAGATGGCCTGTAAGCTTCCAGATTCTCTTGGCTTGCCTTCTGTTGCCACTGCCATAGTTGCCCTGGGGTCACAGACATGAGGACCACATTACATCTGTCTTTATATGTGTTCTGCAGAATCAAACTTGGGCTGGCAGTATTCCAAGCAAGCGCCTTTAACCACTGAGCAATCTCCTCACCCCCAAATGAATAAAATTTATAGATATCCTCCTTACATCACATTCCATTCACCTAGCATCACTGAGTCAAAGCCAATCCGGTCCAAACTCGTGCTCTCAGTAAAATATGATTTCTGCAGGTTACCTTGTCCAGTCACTGTGAAACATCTATTAGGGGATGAATACTACATGTTCAGTGGGGGACAGGGTTTCTCAGTTTATAGCTTATGAGCTGGATTTGAATCAAATGCTTGACTTTTAACCAATTTTTACATAATTTTAAGATCAGGTATTTCACATCAAAATATGCATATCTGGTTTGAATCTTGAAAAATCATATCTGACAACAATGCCCACAATAATTAGTTGGAGCTGAAGAGCCTGCTGTAGATACAGGGTAGCACCCATTTCTACAATATACTAGAAGTTATGAATTATTAATGTTACCAGTCTGGTCCCTATAAACATTATAGTTTTCTATATTTTACTAATAACGTTTTAAAAGGCAATCATTATGCTCAATTAACTTAAATATGTCCAATTTCGACTCTGATGCTCACATTTTATTCAATGTAGTTTTGATTGTTCACTGGTATTTTTAATATATTTTCATAGGGGTTCTCCAACCCTTTCCAATCAACCTCTAGTCAGATATTCACAACATCATAAATTGTAAAATCTATCTTCTCATTATCTACTTCAGTCCTAATTTGCCTTTAATGTTAAGGAAAAGTCACTAGCAATAATATCTTTTAAACTTAAAAGGTTTTCATAGGTAATAATTGATATACTACTCTAGCCTTAAAATCTCACATCCATGCCCTTCCATTTTCATTATTATATTTCATTCATGAGTTTATCAGTAAAGCAATTTCATACAGGGAATAATAGCCTGAATTCTGGAATCAGCTTTACACTACAGGTCATTTCCCAGCTAAGTTATCATATGTAATTCTCCTGTATCCACCTCAGTTTTTTTCAGCTACTAATAGAGCTTCTGTTGTGTAGGGCTATTTGTGTATGAAGTAACATGATCAGTATACCACATCAGTCACTCTCATGTATTTCTTTTCCTAGCCCACCTCAAATGGTCTTGTGTTCAACTTGGAGGCAGATTCCCTAAAAGCACATTTTGTGTACTCTTTTAAACATCTTACACATTTTTAATTTATATATTCCAGAGTTATGATATATAGCTAATAAAGTAATAATTGATATCAATTTTACCAAGCAGTAAACATAAAGTTGGTGTTTAAGTTGAGTCTTATTTTTTAATGGCTCTAAAATGCCAATTTTTATGGGAATCCCATCAATAATTAAGTCATCCTTTTTAGCTCTATCAGTTATCACAGAGTAGGTTACAGTGATTGTATAATTTTACTGTGCCATATTACTACAGAAAGTAAGTAGGGATGACAGTGTATATATAAAACATGACCATCCATTTCTACTTTTCATTTACTTTTTTTAATTTTTTTTGTTTGTTTCATTTTTATTTATTTGAGAGTGACAGAGAGAGAGAGTGAGAGAGAGATAGAGAATGGGTGCACCAGGGCTTCCAGCCACTGCAAATGAACTCCAGACGTATGCGCCCCCTTGTGCATCTGGCTAATGTGGGTCCTGGGGAATTGAGCCTTGAACCAGAGTCATTAGGCTTCACAGGCAAGTGTTTAACTGCTAAGCCATCTCTCCAGCCCTCCATTTACTTTTGATACACATTTTTCTTGGTTGTGCTTTGGCTCATAACAAAATTAATGCCACTTATAATCCTATGTTTCAGTAAAAAGTACTTGTTTGAAAATCTTTGGTTTTAAGAACATTTCAGTAATAGAATCAGCATGTGAATGAGACTATAGTGTATAATAAAGTGAATCAAATTTTAGATATTATTTCATAAAATGTTATAGCTTTTCATAATTTTCCCACCAAGATAGTTAAATGTCTGACTACAAAACATAGAGCTACCAAAGTAGAAAATTTCCTTATAATAAGTCATGTTTTAAAATATGAAAACCAAAACACTTAATTGCATTTTGAATATAGCTTTGATACAAATTCCTTCCTAATAAATAAAATATTACCTAATATTGACTAATATTCACACACAAAATGTTCATCTCTTCCCATCAAATTTTCATTCTACTAAGACTTTCCATTGAACCCATCAACTAATAGTAATACATTTAGAATGCCAGCATCCTCCACCTTACTTTTCAATATTTTTATTTATTTATTTGCAAGCGTAGAGATGCAAACACGAGAGAGAGAGAGAGAGAATATGGGTGCTCTAGGGCCTCTAGCCACTGAGATGAACTCCAGATACATGCAGCACTTTGGGCATCTGGCTTTACATGAGTACTGGCAAATTGAACCCCAGTTGTTAGGATTTATAGACAAGTACCTTAACCACTGAGCAATCTCTCCAGTCCCTTTTACCATATTTAACTCATAAATTATATGTGTTTATGCTAAACTCATTTAATAATAAGATTTATAGACAATGTAAAGTGATTCAGCCCACATAAATGTGTGTGCACTTGCTTTTTAAGACAAATGTATTTGCAATGTACTTTCATAAGAAATGTACACATTGCTGAACATGGTGACACATACCCATAATCCCAGAATTGAGACAGAAGGTTAGAGAATTCAAAGCTAGCCTGAGAAAACTGGAAAATTCTACACCAGCCTGAGCTACAGAGTAAGACCCTAGCAAGAGAGAGGGGGTGAGAGAAAAATAGAGAGAATTTTTAAAGTTGGCAAGCTATATGCTATATGGCAGAAGCATGATCTAATGTTTAATATGTCCATTTATAGACATATAAATGTCATAAATATTATACACAAAGATTTTTAAATTAGTCTTATCTGTGCATCTTGTTTCTGCTAAATCCTTCATAATGTGAAGGCTATTAATTAATTTCTAGTAGAGTAGAATTTATAAATAGCTGTCATCCCCAAATAAAGACTTTTACAGAATTAGTGAACCTAAAATGCTAAAGCTAAATATATTTGATAACTTCCTAATTTATATTTGAATATTTGTTATGTAGTACCACTTTAAAGATCTAAAGTACCTGTCAGATTGTGTGCATTTCAAGTTCCTTGCTGTGGAAGAAAAATTAGGCTTAGATTACTAAGAGGGTTTGATTTTGGAAGGCATATGACTTTGTATAAGCTACAATAACTAATGGGAGAGGGTTTTAAACTCATAATAATCAGGTTTAATGCACTTCCTGTAGGTCAAACTGCTGTTTATATCTACCTGATATCCTAATTTTATAATATAATAAACTAAATTTATTTTTTTCCCTTAGCCAAGAGGAAAGGCTTTGAATTCAATCTGTCATTCCAACAAAGTTATGGAATTTATAAAATAGCACATTCAGATTACTCTAATGATTATCATGATGAAAATTCCATGTCCTATCCCAACCTGAAGACCTATGAATGTGAAACTACAAAAGAACCTCAAAGAAACAACCATAACATCTTCAACACCATTAAAGTAGAAATCAGCACCACGCCATTTGTGGACAGCGCCACAGGGACTGGCATCAACAAATGCACAAATACTGATACCACAGAGGTTGGACAAGACCCTGACAAAGAAAATGGGGCCATTTCTGACAAAACGGGAAGTGATATAAACTACATAGAGACAACCATTTTTGAAGGTGCAGAGAGAAGACTATCTCAGGAAGAGAATCAGAAACTAGACCTTACAGACTGGGAGTGGTGTAGAAGTAAATCAGAAAGAAACCCCCGTCAGGTACAGTAAAGGTTCTCCTTACTGTGAAATTAACAGAAAACTATATAGATGTGAAAAAATGATGAGCTTATCTTTCATTTATTCAAACACAATGGTGATTTCGCTTGCCTCAATTAATTCCCATTGTATTTCCTTTTTAAAGATGTTTTGAAGGACACTTTAGTTTTTTGTTTTTTTAGTTTTATATTGCCTTCAAAATTTATACATTTTATGGGCTAGAGAAATGGCTTAGTGGTTAAGGTGTTGTGGCTGCAAAGCCAAAGGATACAGGTTCGACTCTCCAGGACCCACGTAAGCCATGTAACAAGGGGGCACATGCATCTGGAGTTCGTTTGCAATGGCTGGAGGCCCTGGCATGCCCATTCATATTCTCTTCTCTTCTCTCTCTCTCTCTCCCTCTTTCTCTCTCTCAAATAAATAATTAAATAAATACATTTTAAAACTTTATACATTTTAGAGTCTGTAGACAGAGTTAAATGGAATCTTTAAAAAGCATAAAGCATTTTATTTTAAACTAAATTAATCTGTTTAAATCCAGACTACCCTGTCAGAGCTCAAGCTTCTAAACCAAGTGGTTAAATTAGTTAACTTGCAGATGTTATTTTCCTGTCTTTTTTTCTTAAAACACCTAACAAGTCCCCAAGAGAGATTTGTTTTTATATAAAGACAAGTATTTATTTAACTAGCAATGAGGAGGGTTGCCCATTCAACTATAACTAGATTGTATAACTGTCTTCCCAGAATTAGCCCCTCTAATACTCAGCCTAGAAAGAAAATAGATTTATTTCAAAACATGCACTGCTACATGTGCCATTCCTTTAAATATGAAAAGAAATCTCATAATGAATTTTAGAAACTAAAAGATTATTTTTGTTTTATTTTTTCAAGATAAGGTCTCACTCTACCCAGGCTGACCTGGAACTCTATGTAGTCTCAGGATGGCCTGGAAATCACAGCTGTCCTTCTACCACCATGACTGGCTGAAAGAATTTGCAAATAAATCCTTACTTACTTCTTCTAGATTCAAGACTGTTGGGAATAAGTTTTTCTTGCTTTATTCAACTTCCAGGGTGATATTTATAAGAGATTATTTTTTCTGAATTCTTATGTTTGATAATTATAGTTGCTTTTTTCCAGCATATTAATTTGATAGGGAGAAGCTAGCTTAATTTTTACATGATTTAATGAAAATCTTGGCCTAATTACATTTGGAGTCTGGAATCTTGTAACATAACTCCAGAAATATTCTGGGAATAAGCATTTATTAATTAAAAGCATCAATATATATCTCCAATAGTGAATATGATTATAATAATCTAAAATGTCTTTTCCCATTACATAAAGCTAATATAATTCTTATATCACTGTTTTAAAAGTACGAATAGTTAAATGGAATGTACAATGTATATGAGAAAACATGATTTCGCATATTGCTTAGTATTCAGGAATGTTAGGAAAATATCATTAAATATTTGCCATAAATTGAATAATACATAGAATAGTAAAGGCCAAAGAATAAAATGCTTCATATTTTTAGAACAATATACCTTCCCAGATAACAGAAATTCCTACATATTCATCATCAATTTGCTCCTGAATAATCTAAACTTTCTGGTTTTCTTGCAGTTAATAAATAAGTAATATTTATGATGGAGTGTGTGTGTGTTTATGTGTCCCCACAAAGTGCAGCTTACTTATGACTTATTCTGCTTACTTATGTACCATCCTCCTGCTTGGACCTTAGAGATTACAACTGCCAATGATCTAGTCTATGCTTATTTGTGGATATTTAATTACATGAATCTGTAATTCTAATGCAACATGATCTTCAATTTTTCTAAGTTTGATATTTCTCAAGATTTCATTGTACTGGAGATAGTCTGCTGGGCCTTTCTTATTGAAATTACTTCATTTGCTAAAATACATGTGTCATAGTATTAGAAATTACAATTTTAAGTATCACAACTTACAGTCCTTATTTAAAAATCATAGAGTTTGGAAAGATTAAGAAGTTACTGACATCTGAGATCTAAGAAAGAATCTAACTGTTTTCACATCAATCTATTTTTTCTTGATGATGAGTAAATACAATATTCCCAAAGCCCTCTTTAAATAAAAAATAAATAAAATGATACATAAAAAATTCAAAACTTTACTGAAGCTAGATATCTTTCAACCAAACAAATATGGTAATTGAATATTAATGTTTAATACATGTTATAGGCAAATAGTTTAGGAAATTTCTATAAAATACAAAATGGCAGAGAGAAAAATGACTAGTAACAATGTAATACAACATTCAAAACAAGTATAACTTTCGTCAGGCATGGTGGCACATGTCTTTAATACCAGCACTTGGAAGACAGAGGTAGAAAAATCACTGTGAGTTCAAGGCCACCCTGAGACCACATAGTGAATTGCTGGTCAGTCTGGGCTAGAGTAAAACCCTATCTCAATAAACCAAATTATATATACATATATGTATATATATATTAGCTAACATTAAATGAAATGTTATCATAAACTTTAAAACAAATAAGAAAGCCTGAAACCACAGGTTGAATTTTACATGATCTTACTCCTAGCAAAACTGTGAGTAAGTTCTTAAGGTTACCAAAATTTGATAAAATTTCAACATATTAAAATATTTTTAATTTTATTAAACATTCAATTGCAGAATACGCCATGTTAACAAAATATATTTAGGGCTGAAAAGCTTATGGGAACATTTCCTATGAATAAAAGTTTTAGCTCTTGCATATTCTTATGTAGTAGATATTACATAGGTATGGATGGTGACAGTGTGTTTCCTCTTACTTTTTTCTCCAAGTGCTTCATTGCTTTGAAAACAAGGTTAATATTAACTTATTTGGCTTATGTAGTGATGTAGTAAGATATAGTAAGGTTTAGAAGAAACTGAAGTTGCTGTATGTCACTTATTTATTGATTTTTATAGCTGAACTTTCAAACAGTTAAGCTCTGTAAGAATGAGAGTGTCAGATCAAGTTAATGTATAAAAATGGCTAGTAGAATGGACTTATTCAGTTTAAATATGATTCAATATAAAATATGAGTTAAGGTTGTTTGTAAGACTAAGGGTAAATAAAGCTGATAAGAACTCATTTTAATGTCATCTGAGAATCCATAAGTATTTTGTTTTTATTTTGTTCAAGATGGTTTGATGATTTTAAAATGGGTTTTCAAAGGAAAATATGTTTTCTCATTTATTAATAGAATTCCGTGTCAGTACTGGTTTCTATATTTTAATATGAATCATTAATCTTTATAGTAAACTACAGAAACTAAAGGTTAACAAGACTAATTTGTATTCTTTTAAAAAATTATATTTATGTATGTATGTATGTATGTATGTATGTATGTATATGTATGTATGTGAGAGAGAGGCAATATGAATGGGTATGCCAGGGCTTCCAGTCATGGCAAAATGAAATTCATATGCATGTATCCTGTGCATCTAGCTTACATGGGTCCTGGGGAATCAAACCTGGGTCCTTTGGCTTTGCAGGAAAGTTCCTTAACTGCTAAGCCATCTCTCCATCCCTAATTTCTATTTTTTAGACCAGAGCTTCTCAAATCTTAATGTACATGTAAGCCAAATGAAGATATTACAAAGATTGTAAGTTTGGGTGGGGCCCAAGATTTCGCATTGTTCATAAGATTCTAGGTGATTCTGGTACAAAAAGTCAAGATTTCAACCAAAATATACAGGATAAAAATTCCAAGGCTGATTTTAATGTACATTAAAAGTCAAAAACAGAAAATTTAAGAATCAGTATTTAAGATCAGATAAGTAAAGAATAGACAGAAATTTAAACACCATGACAAAATTGATCCTTTCCATTTAACATATTGCCTATAAAGTAAAATATGGCAGGAGAAAGTATCCCAATAGACATGTGTTCTTTTCCCTAACGAAGTATATATTCTCTTTTCCATTTTGAAAATGAGCTATTTGGGCTAGAGAGATAGATTGCTTAGTGGTTAAACCACTTGTCTACAAAGCCTAGGGACCCAGGTTCAAGACTTCAATACCCATGTAAAACAGATGCACAAAGTGGTACATGCATCTGGATTTTGTTTGCAGTGGCTGGAGGTCCTGGTTTGCCCATTCTCTCTATTCTCCTTTCTCTCTTTCCCTCTCTCTCTTTCCTTTTCTTTCTTTCTCTCAAACAAATAAATACTATTAAAAATAAAATAAGCGATTAAAAAGTTAGATGTATTCCCTAAGACATAGTTAGCTTAATAATTGTAGTTGCTCAAGCTTGTTTCTGAGAAATTATTGACATTTCTTTAATGGAAATAACCTTGCTCAAAAAAATCCACTTATCACCTCCCATTTGTAGCCTCTACCAAATCATCCTAGCATAAATTACTGTCATTTCCATAGGTATCTTTAGTTTTAACTTCTATTCATTTGAAGTTACTTCATTACTCAGTTTATAGACTGAAAAAATGTTGTTATATACTGTTTCCTTTAAATTATACATTTATTACATTATATCATTAAAATAATATCTAATTACTGTAGATAATTTAGAAAATGCTAATTCATTTCCTACCACCAGGCTCTACCCTACTTATATTTTGTCCTTATAAAATATTAGGTGCTCTCCTGGGTATTTACTTTTGGAAAAAAAATGCTACATGTACTATATGGAATCTGCATTTTTCTACTCAACAGAATATTTTCACCTCATTTAAGTGGACAAAGCCTGTTGTGTTATTATCTGGCATAGTTAAGAGTGAGTATTTGGAGTGTGGCTGAAAATTTACCAACAAATGTGAATCTATTATTACATGCTTAAAATTCTTGAAAATTAAGCTAAACTAATTCAGGCCTTTCATTAAGCATTTTTATTCTCACATCTTGTAACATTTGATCTAAACAAACTGCTCACTTTCTACAATTTCAGGGGGATTAGAATTGTGTCAAAGCTTATATGAAATCCTATAATTCACCTTAAAAATGTTTTTGTGGGGAGAGGTGGATGGGGCTGTCAGGGTCTCTTGCCACTGCAAGTGCTTGCCTTCTGGGATTACATGGATGGCAGGATTTAACACTGGGCCAGTGGGCTTTGCAAGTAAGCACATTTCACCACTAAGCAATCTCCCAAGCCCCTGATTCATTTTTAAGCAATAATTCTGATAATAGTCTCCAAAATAGCTCAGGACTTTAGGAGACCTTAATGTCTATGTGCTGAAATTGCCCAGCTATGGCTCAAATCCCTCCTCTTCATGCTTTTGTGTGGTTACATTCCATTTTATCTCAAGTGACTAAGAACTCTATATTTTTTTTTTAATTTTTTTTTATTATTTATTTATTTGAGAGCGACAGACATAGAGAGAAAGACAGATAGAGGGACAGAGAGAGAATGGGCGCGCCAGGGCTTCCAGCCTCTGCAAATGAACTCCAGACGCGTGCGCCCCCTTGTGCATCTGGGTAACGTGGGACCTGGGGAACCGAGCCTCGAACCGGGGTCCTTAGGCTTCACAGGCAAGCGCTTAACCGCTAAGCCATCTCTCCAGCCCAGAACTCTATATTTTTTAACTATTGTGAACTAACTTTTGAAGCATTTTAAACAGGTATGAAACAATGCATAATGTTCCAATATATTCTCCATTAAGATACCACTATTGTTGACAGGTTTACAAAACATCAACTTAGGAAGTTAATAGCTAATCTTATTTGAATTTTTCCAGTTGTGCCTGTTTTGAATATTATATTTCTTGGCAACTACTGATTTTCTTCCCTCTGCCATCATCTCTATGATGTTCATTTCAGGACAAGTCCTAATCCCTGATCACCTGTGTTTATTGCCATGTCTCTTGTCTCCTCCAGGCCATAGCAGCTCCTCAGTCTTCCTTGATCTTTCATGATTTGACCACTTCTGAAAACTACTAGCTAGCTACATTTCCTTTGTACTGGTTTAATTGTCAGGTGTCTTCTATTGATGAAACTGACATCATTGACTTTTAGCAAGAAAACTACAGACATACTTCCCTATCCTAGAATGTCATATTAAGTTACATCATATAGTCATATCTTATGATGGTTATATAAATGTTGGTCACATTGTAAAGGTGGTGTCTGGCAGATTTCTCCATGTTACATTTTTCTTTTGTAATTTTTATCTTGTGGATGGACACTTTAAAATTATGCAAATGATCAGTTTCATAGTCTCTTCTCCAACATATGTTAGCAGGCATTGTTCAATATTTCCTGTAGCTACTTTGTGGTGGTAATTTCCTTCTTCTATCATTGCCTATATATCCATTATTGAAATTAGATTATAAGGAAAATGTCTTTTGTCCTTCGTTTATATCAGTAGGGAATCATATATATTCTTTTTATCCATAGTATATAAACCATATAATTATTACATGTTGCTTCTTTTATCTTAGATTTAGTCATTAGAAACTCTTAGGTGTTGATTCCTTTACATCCAATAAGACACCATACTTCTTTTTAATATTTATTTACTTTCTGAACTCAAAATATAACCCATTTTTTATTAAGAACATACTTTTATGGGTACATCATGTGTTTATACCATCTTTTCTCTCCTACCTGGCCCCATTTCTCTGAGGATCCACCTCAGTGGAGCTACTGGTATTACCCATGGGGTTGTGGATTATGCATTCTAAGAGGAGCAGTCAGTTATTGGTAGGGGAGTGGGCAACAGCTCTGGGTATGATGTCCCAACCTGTAGCTCTTACAATCTTTCCAGCCCCTCTTCTGGAAAATTCCCTGAGCTATGGTAGGTGTGTTATAAATCTACTTCAGTGATAAGCTCTCAGTAATTTCTGGATCTCTGCTTTGGTAAGTGTTGAGTATCATCACTGTCTGTCTCCTTCACCCTGGTCCTGATTGTCAGGCATACCATGGAAGCAGCACTCTTGCTCATCTCCTCACTTCCTCTGTGATTTTACCTGGGCCTTGGCTGAAATGTGGCTTATCTCCTTGGGTCTCACTATCTTCATAAAAAGAAAAACAGATTGTCTAACAGAGAATTAAATCAGGATAGGTTAAATGGAATGAGCATTGTTAATTTAGGGAGATTTTGATGGATGTAGCCCTTCTTTTATCCAACAATTTGAGAGATCTTGTTACTGGAGACAATAATCTTGGTCTCCATTAGATTCTGACCTGGTTCCTACTTTCTATTTCCAGTTTATGGGTTCCTTTCCAGTGATCAGATCTCTTAGCCAATCAGAAGACCATTGGTTACCAACCAAGGCTGTGTGTCACCACTGCACCAGTGTTTGCATCTTGTCAGGCTGGTAGCTTAGACTGCTGCTTGCTCACACCACTGTTGGCCACCTTCCCCAAGTAGCTCATGAAGCTCTTTCCAGCACTAGTGGGCTAACCATCTGGACACTGGCTGTGTTCCACATTGTATCTGTGTCTCTTAGTGTTTTTTGTCAGCAATATATGGATTCTTCAGCAATAGGGTCTTACCTTTTACCTCAGCCAGGTAATCAAGTGCTTTGACAGAAACCTGTCTTTATTTAGGGACCTTATAGGTCTCTATAATGAACAGATCGATGTGGATAGCAACCAATTTCTGGTACTAGGAGATATAGGCCTTCAGCCCAACCTCTCCAGGGCTCTTCTTTCCAGACACTCGTCCCATACTCCTATTGAAGGTTGTCTTTTTTTCGATGTACAAGGAGAAAGGTTTCTATGGTACCAATTCATTTTGGGTTTAGTTTTGTATTTATTTCCCCCAACCTCTTTCCCCTGTCCCCAATCCCTTTCATCCCTATTATGTACACCTTGAGTTGACCATGAGATAGGCCAGCAACTGAAGCTGTTCCAAGTTAAGAACCACAGATGAGGGCTGGAGAGATGGCTTAGTGGTTGAGCACTTGCCTGTGAAGCCTAAGGACCCTGGTTCAAGAGTCGATTCCCCAGGACCCACATTAGCCAGATGCACAAGGGGACACATGTGTCTGGAGTTCGTTTGCAGTGGCTAGAAGCCCTGGTGCGCCCACTCTCCTCTCTCTGCCTCTTTCTCTGTCTGTCACTCTCAAATAAATAAATAAAAATTAAAAAATAAAGAACCGCAGATGAGTGAGAACATGTATTTTCCTCCTGCAATTGTGTGTGTTCCCTGAGTATTATCTGTTCCAAGACTGTCCATTTTCCTACCAATTTCAATGTATCACTTGGAAGGTGGTATTCAGTATCAAATTAGGGAACACACATGTGCCCATCATTACTGAAGTAACAAAACCTTAAACCACTTTCCTTTAACAGTAATGCTTATGGCTTTTTGGTGTGTGTGGATGTGGTGTTGGTGTGCATGTATGTGTGTATGCATCTCACATGGGTGGATGCACGAGGAGGTGGAAGTCAGATGTTGACATTAGGTATCTTCTTTTATCACTCTCCATTTTATTTACTGAGGCAGGGTTTCTCACTTGAACCTAAAAGTCACAAATTCATCTGGTCTAGCTAGCTAGCTTGTATTGCCCATCTCCACCTCTTATACACAGAGATTGCAGGTGGGCCTCAGTGCTCACCCAATGTTTTTGTAGATGCTAGGTATCCAAACTCGGATCTTCATGCTTACATAACAAGCACTTTATTTTCAGAGACATCTTCTCAGCCCTGCCTGTGCTTTTTAAGGATAGCAAAACTTAGCAAAAGTCAACATATTAAAATATTTTTTTGAACTTTTATAAAACTACTTGTATCTTTCTCCTCAATAGCTTTTCTTTGTGGAAGTTGTAATTATTCCTAAATACTCAATCCTTGTTTCCATTGTAAGTGAATTTATTATACCATTATATGCTCTAACTGGCTATTGTTCATGTAGTTTAAGGGTATTGATCTCTGCCTATTAATTTTTTATCTGCTACCTATTCAACAACTTGTTTAGTTTTTTTTTGTTGTTTGTTGTTTTTTTTTTTTTTTTTTTTTGATTTTTCGAGGTAGTGTCTTACTCCAGTCCAGGCTGACCTGGAATTCACTATGGAGTCTCAGGGTGGCCTCGAACTCAAGGCAATCCTCCTACCTCTGCCTCCCAAGTGCTGGGATTAAAGGCGTGCGCCACCACGCCCGGCTAACAATTTGTTTAGTTTTAACACCTAAGAATTTTCTATGTATATCTACTACAAACAGAGGTTGTTTTATTTCTTTTTCCTCAATTCCTATAGCACTGATTAACTACATTGACTGTTATTTCTAGACAATGACAAACAGTGGGGAAAGCTGTGAACATCCTTTATTTCTGGTGTTAGTGGAAAGATGTCTTTCTATTGAGGAAGATGCTGGATCTCAGTACTTGTAAACAGTAATTTTTACTTTTTTGAAATATTTTATTTTTCCTCTTTTTTGATTTATTTTTTTATTGACAACGTCCATAATTATAGACAATAACCCATGGTAATTCCACCCCTCCCCCCACTTTCCCCTTTGCAACTCCATTCTCCACCATACATTTTCCCCTTTCAATAAGTCTCTCTTTTATTTTGATAACATTATCTTTTCATCCTGTTATGATGGTCTTGTGTAGATATTATCAGACACTGTGAAGTCATGGATATCCAGGTCATTTTGTGTCTAGAGGAGCACGTTGTAAGGAGTCCTATCCTTCCTTTGGCTCTTACATTTCTTTCTGCCACCTTTTCCGCAATGGACCCTGAGCCTTGAAAGGTGTGATAGAGATGTTTCAGTGCTAAACATTCCTCTGTCACTTCTCAGCACTATGGTGACTTCTGAGTCATCCCAAGGTTACTGCCAACTTAAAAAAAGAAGCTCCTCTAACCAAAGGTAAAAGTAGCATTAATATGTGGGTATGAACATTAACAGAAGCACTTACTGGGCAGTTTGGTGGTCATAGCATATACATTTAGATAGATACCAGCAGAAGTTACCCCCTAGGGCTCATGAATAACCCTGTTGTAGGTTTTTAGTATCAGTCATGTATTCCCTCTGATAGAGCAGGCCTCCAGTCCAATTGGAGAGCAGTTGGTTTCCCCCATAACAATGCCACTATTTCACCCATTGACTCATTTGGCCTAGATAGCCAAATTTAAGGCTTGCAGTATCCACTGTTGAGTATCTCCATTGGTGATTTTTCTCTCTACCATAAAATTGCATATAGCATAACTTTTTCCAGTTTTCTGTCAGCTGGTCTACACAGAGGATGTTTTCAGCTTAGCTCCAGCAGGATTTCTCCATTACCTTTACAGCCCAAGTATGTGGAGTCTTCAGCAATAGGGTCTTACCATCTATTCCTGGTGGGAAACCAAGAGCCTTACCAATAGCCTGTAATGTTTTGGGGGCATCAGGGACCTTCCTGGCTAAGAACTCACTGGAAGGTATCCCATCCCTAGCACTGAAAATTTTCTAATAACAATCTATGGCTTCTGGATATTCCACTGTCCAAATAATTAGGTTGCCATATGATTTATTCATACCTTCTTAGATTTCAATTAGCCCTTCCCCCACCTTTCCTTTACTCAGTCTCTTCTGGCCTCACTTAGGCCTTTCCACTCCCATTAATCTCTTCTTCTACTTACATATATATACAATACCATCCCACTAATTCCCCCCTCCCTCCCTTTCTATTCCCTTTATATCTCCTTTCTAGCTTACTGGCCTCTGCTACTGAATTCATTTTCATAGAAGTACAATAATTTGCAGGTAGGATCCACATATGAGAGAAAACATGTGACATTTGGCTTTCTGGGCCTGGGTTACCTCAGGAGAAGGAGAAGAGAGTGGGAGGGGGGCAAATGCCTCTTGGAAACTTGATACTTTTCATATGAGATTCCAAGCATTTTGTTTGTTTGTTTGTTTTTTGAGGTGGAGTCTCACTTTGGTCCAGGCTGACCTGGAATTAACTATGTAGTCTCAGGGTGGCCGGGAACTCAGAGAGATCCTTGTACCTCTGCCTCCCAAGTGCTGTGATTAAAGGCGTGTACCAACATACCTGGCTGATTCTAAACATTTTTGCATAGTAATTTTCACTTAACGTTCACAGAGACTAAGTTGTAGATGCTATCACATTTACTTTTTTATTACTTTGGGGGGGACTCTTTTGAGACAAAGTTTCACTCTATACACAGGGTTCCCTGAACTGTGTAGACCAGTCTTGCCTTGAACACATGGTAATCCACCAGCCTCTGCCTCCCAAGTGCTGGGATTATAGGTGTGAGCCACCATGCCCAGCACTGTTACCAAGTTTTATAGATGTAAAACACTAAGGCTCAGAGCTAAAAGTCTCTCAGAGCATGGGAGCAATGTAAACAATGTGATTCCAGAGACAGTTCTTTTTTTTATTATTTTTTTTAATTTTTTTTAAAATTTATTTGAGAGTGACAGACACAGAAAGACAGATAGAGGGAGAGAGAGAGAATGGGTGTGCCAGGGCTTCCAGCCTCTGCAAACGAACTCCAGATGCGTGCGCCCCCTTGTGCATCTGGCTAACGTGGGACCTAGGGAACCAAGCCTCGAACCGGGGTCCTTAGGCTTCACAGGCAAGCGCTTAACCACTAAGCCATCTCTCCAGCCCGTCCAGAGACAGTTCTCATAGCACATGCACTTTGTTATTTCTAATAAAGCTTGCGAGTTAAATGATTTAGGGATTTATAAGCAAGTGATAAAAGCATGATGAAGAGTTGGAAGGTTATTATTAAGGAACTCTGAGAAGTGTTTGCTTTGAGAAAGAGGGTATGATTAGGAAAATACCTTGAAGTATTGACAGTTTGCCATCTCACATCTAATAGGTTGCTTCTTTATGCTAAATACTCTCTTGAGTGTGTGCTGACTTTCATAATGTTAATTTAACCTTTGTATTTGAAAAATAAATTAAGTTTGCCTAATTAATTTTAGCTAGAATCATCAGCATTAGCCCTCTTGCCATTCCTGCATCTGCCTTTTGGGTCTATCCAAATGAATTGTGCCATCTCTCACACTTGATATTAAATTAATGGATGGTTTTTAGCCAGTCTCACACATTGTATCATTTCCCATTATTTCAGCATTATTTTCAGAATTATTCATGATAAATTTACTTATAATAGCCCACAAACTTTTTAACTAGCTAAAAATCAGATTCAAATAAGGTATTCAAGTTGTCTTTAATACTTGAAGTAATTCAAAAATGGTTCTATGAGTTATACTCTTCTGAAAGATCCGTAAAAACAAATTCCTTTATTTGAAAGCCATATCACACTCATAATTCCTGATACATTTAAGCTCAGCTAACATTATCAAGCCCTTTTGCTCATTCTACTAAATGATAAAGCTCTCCATTTGGTACATTTATAATATTTTCTTTAAACCCTGTTATTTTCTCTCTGTTAAATTTTATCTTGGTCCTGCCCTTGGAGCCAGCCCTTTCATTTGATTATCTTCTAACATTATGGAATGCTTTCAGACACTTACTTGAAAAACTGAATTCTATACCACCATTTCCAAATTTGTCTCACCAATAAGTCTAATAACTTACTTTTAATATTTTTATCTAAAATGTTGTATAAAAAATTTAAGCAGAAAAAAATACTGATTTTCTAGAAGTAAAGAGTAAAACATCAGGAGCAATGGCTCAGCAGTTAAAGGTACTTTATTGAAAAGCCTAAGAGCCTGGGTTTGATTCCTCAGTACTTACATAAAGCCAGATGCACCAGTGACACATGCATCTGGAGTTGGATTGTGGTGGCAAGAGGCCCATTCTCATTCATTGTCTCCCAGGCCCACTTCATAGTTACCAAGTCAGAATCTTGGAAAGTGGGATCTGGCATTTGATGTTTCTTAAGCAAGGGCTCCCAATAAGTCACTCAATGTGGACACAACACGTTCATACTTTATAAATGAAAGTTATACGTAATGAGAAAAAGAGCACAAATTCTAATTATATCCCTTTCTCCTTACTTTTATTGGAGTCACATTTAGCACTGCATATAGGATGAGACATAATTTCATACCTTAAACTGAGCAAATGATGAAAACTAAGTGGGATTCACTTTACTGAATCTCCTTTCACACTGCCAAGTTAATCGAGTAGCAATTATGAGCTTCTCTGAACAAATGATACTATCTCCTCTGAGTCAATTCCCACATTGGTGAGATGAGTCACTGTATTTTCATTATTTAAGATCCAGGAGTACATACAGAAATGATTGAGCCTCAAACTTGTTATGTCATCCAAATTCCAATGCTAGTAATTATTCTATTTACTTCATTTTCTTTTATCATTATAAGACTGCTGTTCTTTCTAAATTGTACAGAAGCTTCCTGTTCTCAGCTCTGTATACTAGTAGACAATATTGGTTGCATTTGAAATACAGATAGAAGTAATTCTTGGGAATAATCTGTTTGGCAGCCTTTAGAAGAGTCATTTATATAAGCAAGCAAATATCAGAAGCAGATAAAATCCACACAATTGCAATGACTCCATAAAGCAACTGTCTTCTTCAATGAGAATTGTTAAAAGTTAAGTTCCTGGGATGGAGAGGTAGCTTAGCAGTTAAGGCACTTGCCTGCAAAGCCAAAGGCCCCCTGTTCAGTTTCCCAGGACCCACATAAGCCAGATGCACAAGGGGCCACATGCGTCTGGAATTCATTTGCAGTGGCTGGAAGCCCTGGCACACCCATTCTCTCTCTTTCTCTCTCTCTGTCTCTGTCTCTGTCTCCTGCTCTTTCTCTCTGTTAAATAAATAACTAAATAAAAATAAATTTTAAAAAGTTAAGTTCCTTTCCTTTAAAACTCTTTTAAAAAGCCTTGATCAGAACAATGTCTTTTTTACCTTTCCCTAATAATTAATTTAGATGTTATTTGTGTGGCACTTAACAGTGCATGTAAACATTTTCAGATGTACTACCTAATCTTATCCTTTCTTTTACTAATCAAAGATTATTCCTTCTGACTTAGTAGATAAAGATCATTATCTCAAAGCAGTGACAATTGAGTCTGAGGATAAAAAGTATTTGTCCTTACACAATTTATGCATATAATAAATTTTTGTTATTACACCATTTACAAATATTAACATGGACACCATTCTTTGTCACCACTTAATTATCATAAGCACTTTAATTTTTATAATATGCACAGGCAACCTACAACTGCAAGTGACAATTTGAACTATAGTTAACCTTTCATAAACTGATGAGTAAGACATACATGAAATCCACTTTGTAGTGACATGATTTCATTATTTTGAGTCACATAATAACTTTTAAATACTCAATTTTCTATGCTGGTCATAATGTATGGGATACATACAGAACATTCTTTGACTGATATGTACTAAGAAATTCGGCCATTGCTTTCTAAAGTCTAGAGAATCAAATTTCTTGGCACACTGTTAGTTTCACAATAACAACAGAACATCACCACATTGAGAGTTGGAAGATGTGTGTTAGTACATTGTAGAATTTTTCTAACATACAGATAAGGATAGTATAAATCTTTTTTTTTTTTACAATATCTCTTAGTTAATATGTAGAAACACAACTGCTTTTAGTAGGCTATCTGTATTCTATAATAATACAAAAAATAATTTATTAATGCTGAGGGGTGTTCATTTTTTTATTTTATTTTTTGTTATTTTTATTTACTTATTTGAGAGTGACAGACAGAGAGAGAAAGAGGCAGATAAAGAGAGGGAGAGAGAATGGGCGTGCCAGGGTCTCCAGCCACTGCAAATGAATTCCAGATGCGTGCGCCCCCTTGTGCATCTTGCTAACGTGGGTCCTGGGGGAGTCAAGCCTTGAGCTGGGGTCCTTAAACCCCATAGGCCAGCGCTTAACTGCTAAGCCATCTCTCCAGCCCAAAGATTTTTCAACATGTAATATAATGTTATCTGCAAATGGAAGCAATCTTATTTCTTTTTTTCTCAATTTTTACTAACATTTTCCATGATTATAAAAAATATCCCATGGTAATACCCTCCCCCCCTTTCCCCTTTGAAATTCCATTCTCCATCATATCCCCTCCCCATCTTAATCAGTCTCTCTTTTATTTTTATGTCATGATCTTTTCCTCCTCTTATGATGGTCTTGTGTAGGTAGTGTCAGGCACTATGAGGTCATGGATATCCAAGCCATTTTATGTCTGGAGGGAGCATGTTATAAGGAGTCCTACCCTTCTTTTGGCTCTTACATTCTTTCTGCCACCTCTTCCACATTAGACCCTGAGCCTTGGAAGGTGTGATCGAGATGTTACTCAGTACTCTAGTCACTTCTTTCCAGCACTATGATACATTCTGAGTTGTCCCAAAGTCACTGCCATCTGAAAAGAGAAGATTCTCTACCCAAAGTGAGAGTAGCATTAATATAAGGGTATATATATATATATTAAGAGAAGTGCATACTGGGTAGTTTGATAAGCATAGTATATACATTTATCCAGACATCAGCAGATGTTACACCCCTACGGCTCATGACTACCCCTGTTTTAAGTTTTCAGTATCAGGGATATATTCCTTCCCATTGAGTGAGCCTCCAGTCCAATTGGAGGGCAGTTGGTTTCCACCATGACAGATGTGCCACTATTGCACCTGTTGGCTCATTTGGGCTGGCTGGCCAATTATAAGGCTTGTAGTGTCCACTGTTGAGTATCTTCACTGGTGGTATCTCTTTCTCCTATTGAACAGCATGCAGAATGGCTTCTTCCAGCTTTCTGTCAGCTGGTCTATATGGTAGAGGTTATCAGCTCAGTTTCAGCAGGATTTCTCAGTGGCCTTGCAGCCCAAGTATGTGGAGTCTTCAGCAATAGGGTCTTACCATCTATTCCTGGTGGGAAACCAAAGGCCTCAGCAATGAAGGTACTTAATAGGTTGGTATTGTATATATGTAAGTAGAACAATATATTAACGGGGTTGAAAAGGCCAAAAGTTAGGTCAGGGGAAGAGATTGAGTAAAGGAAAGGTGGAGGGAGGGCTAATCAAAATCTAAGAGGATACAAATAAATCATATGTAATCCTCTGATTTTGGACAATGGAACTCAGGAGCCATAGATCGTTGTTAGAAAATTTTCAGTGCCAAGGATGGGATACCTCCAGTGAATTGTTGGCTAGGGAGGTCTGTGATGCCTCCAAAACAATCTTACTTCTTGCTTTTTACATGGATTCCTTTTTTTCCCCCTATTTTTTGCCTAGTCATACAGCCAGAGATTTATAGCACTTTCTTAAGTAGAAGTGAGAGTGGGCATCTTTACATTATTCCTGACCTTAGATGAAGAGCTTTTTAAGTTTTTCTCTGCTGAGTATATAATATGGCCTCTATCATATTGAGGTAATCTCCCTTTCCTACTTTGTTGAGTTCTTTTAATATGAAAAGGCATTGAATTTTAGCAATGCCTTTTTCTGCATCAGTTGAAATGATTGTGTGATTTTTTTTTTATTCTATTAATATATAACATGCTACCTCAATTAATTTTTGGATGTTGAACTGTGCTGGCTTCCCATAACTAACTACAACTCAGTTATAGTGTAGTAGACTATTTAATTTGGTTTGGTTGTATTGTTTGTCTGTTTGATTGCTTATATTGCTTGTTTGTAACAAGATCTCAATTTTAGACTGTAGTGATCTGGAGCTCACTATGTAGTCCAGGCTAGCCATGAATTCATGGCAATTCTCCTGCCCCAGGTCTCAGTATATTTGGTAGAATCTTGTCAGCCTGATAATATTATAATTCTTGGGCTGTCAGAACTGACATGTAAGCTGTTTGCCATTATATAAATTATAACTGTGGGTATTTGTCATTAGACTTAGGTCACCAAAGTTGTCACTTTCTCTCTGGGTGTGGTGGCACACACCTTTAGTCCCAGCACCCAGAAGACAGAGGTAAGAGGATTGCCATGAGTTTGAGTCTATTCTGACACTACATAGTGAACTCCAGATCAGCATGAGCTATACTGAGATCCTATCTCAAAAACAAAAATAAATGATAAAATAAACAATTAGTCAAAGCTGTAATTTTATACTTCTGGTCCAGACATATTGCTTTGCCTCAATTTGATACTTAGTTCTACAAATAGGAAAAAATAACAAAAATACTCACCTCCTCAGTCACTGAGATTAATAAACTAAAATTATGAAATATATTTCAACTTGTAGATATATGTTGTTCATTACTTATATATTTATTCATGGTCAATTAAATTTCTAAAGGCCATTAGTCACTCCACACTGGAAGAGTCAAAGACCTATAGGAATTTGTCCAAGATATTGTATTAGACATGCCCTGGAAACCTTTGAGTTTATGTCTGCCCCTTAATCACCTTCTAAGAGTAGACTCCATGTGTCAAGTTGATGGTTAGAAAATAAAACATAAAAGAGTCTATACTAAAACCACACAGCTAATGAATAATGTAATAAAGATTATACTCAGGGCTGGAAAGATGTCTTAGTGGTTAAGGCACTTGCCTGTGAAGCCTAAGGACCCATGTTCAACTCTCCAGATCCCACATGAGCCAGATGCACACAGCAATGTAAGTGTGGAGGATCACACATGCACACAAGGTTGCACGTGCATCTGGAGTTCAATTACAGTGGCTGTAGGCCCTAGTTTACCAATTCTCCCTTTGTGTCTGCCTCTCTCTCTCTCTCTCTTGCTATACCTCATTAAAAAAAATAAAAGGCCAGTCTGTTGGGCTTTCCTCAAAATAAATAAATAAAAGATTATATTCAGTGTCCAACTCCAAGATTTATTTACTTTCTATAATAAAAATCATTCTACAAAAGTAGTTGTAAGAAGACTATGCAGTAATTCACAAAGAGGATTATGATTGGTTTAATGAAAACACAAAAAGACTTTTTGCCTAAGAGTATTGTATGTATAGTTAGAGCTCCTCTTCTGAGTTTTTAGCTCACTAGTGCTTACAACCAGTAAAAAAAAAAGTATGAAAATCCCACTGAATTTTCCATATCCATATAAGGACTTCAGGATTTGAAATGATAGCCTAATCAAATAAGCTTCAGATTCATTGTTCTTGGCTCTTCCATAGAGCAGAAATATTATGTTTCATCTCAATAAATCATATCTCTAGCTAACAATAACTAATTACCCAGTCTCTAGACATAGACTGACCCAAATGCAACTTATAAAATTAAATGTACACTAAACATTTGTGCCATATAAGACATTCATTTCCTTAATAATGTAACTTCCCTAAATATATTCACATATGAAATGAGGTCTTCAAGGCCACAGTCTATTTGCATATCCTTTTGCCTAAAGAGAAGGCAAAATGGAAACATCAATGATTCATTCGTGTCCTCTTCTCTTCAGACACACTGATATCTATTCTACAATCATATAGTAGCCAAAATTAGTGGCCATTTCAATGATGGAAATCTGAACACAGACATAAAATCAGCTTTATCCTGGCATAAAATTAGTATACCTGAGGACACCCAAGCCCTAGAACCTTGAATGGTTTTCCTGCTGCTGGGCATAAGTTGGACTCTAATTCTGCCTTAGGTTCTAGTTAAATATGCAATAATGTGGTAAACTCTTGGGTTTAATTTTCTCATGTTAAAGAAAAGGAGGTGTTTGAGAAGACTGGAGCTAGATAACCTCAGATCTTTCCAAGCCTAAAATGCTTTGTTCTGTAATTTTTTTCACACATTGCATTGTTCCCCAGATTCCACTCAAAAAAGCTTCTCTCTCTAGAACATTAGTTACATAAGCTCAATTTTACATTTTATACCAACTGTATAATTTCTTCAGTTGGAATGTCTTATTGAAATTGTTAATTTCTAGCCTTTTCATATTCACAGTTTTCTAAACACTGAAATTTCAGTGCTCTAGAAGCTCTTAAAGACCATTTTTCACATATCATATCTGGGTATGTAACTTACTTTCTTCCTATCTGAGATGGCTTGGTCAGCAGTAACAGAATACAGCAAAGTCACTCCTCACAGTTGTAGAGTCTGAGAACACCAATATCAACACATCAGCAAATTCAGTGTCCGATGACAACTTGTTTTTGTTTGTTTATTTTGTTGTTGACATGTAAATGGCTTCTTTCTGTACTCACATGTGGTAGAAGGAACAAACCAGTTTATTTGGACCTACTTAATAATGACACTAATCTTATAAGAAAGGGAAGGTCTCTCCCCCAAACCTTGCACTTTCTAATACCCTTACCTACTGGGTTAGGATTCCAACATAGGAGTGGGGTGAAGGGCATGACAAACCTTGAAAATACAGTATCTCCTCAGAGATCAAAAGATTAATGTAGTATTTGTTTCCTAAGGATATGCTTTTGGTATGTATGATTCTCCCAGAAACATACTTGCAGACTCACCCATAAGTGTTTTAGTAGATACCTATTCATTCTGCAGTCTAGCCAAGTTTATACATATAATTATATTTTTCTCAACTAGTGATATAAACATATACCCATTTTTAACACAATTAATCTATTACAAATTTTTATGCCTGATTATTTATCAATAAGAACATGAATTTATGATAAAAATATGGGCTATACCATGATAACTTTCAGTATAAGAATTCATTTAGGATCTTAAAATCTAAAACTCTGATACATATAATCTTTTGATGAAAATAATGTTCCCATTTCAACTCTTCAAATTAGCCTGCAAGCATTTTAGGCTGGAATTTATACAGATTTAATAATGACAAAAATGTCCTGTGGTGAACTGTGATAATGGTATTGAGTAAAATTTAATGAGATAAAAAAAGATTCATAAGAAAGATGAAAATCATTTGAAAAAAAATACGTGTATAAGAACATTTTGGCATGGGACTATTGGGGACAAAATATATGTCATTGCTAAAACTATACAACTTAAAGCTAGCCAGAGAAACAAACTTTGATTCTGCCTTAATTGCAGATGTGTTAGAACAGATGGGGTGATTGTTGGGGATGCCAGTAAGTTTACTGAGTCTAATACAAGTGTTTCTCCTAGGACAAAAGTTGTCTTTGTATACTGATGAGGCAGATTGGTATCCAACTACTTTTTTAGTCTTCTCTTGTTTCAACTTTTCTAGCAATATTTGCTTCACCTAAATGCTGTCTTTGAGCCTGCATATATTAATGCAAACAATGTGGTATGCCAGTGTTTCTTTATTTCATCATTAAAATATTCACACATATTGTCCAAATATGGTTTCAAAGTCCATGGCATTCTTCTATTCCTGAATATTATAAAGGACTGAAGCCCTCACACACAACTATCTGACAGTTTATGGGACTTTTATGGACAGTCAAGTATGAGTCACTTTAAGGACCTCTTGGTTTTCTCACTGAGCTTGTAATTTATTTTATTTTTGTAAAATTTTTAAATTGGTAAAGGAAAGAATTCTAAGTATCCAAAAGAGGTTTTCTGTATTCATTTTATCTGGTTTTATCTCCACTCATTTTATGAAAGATTACAATTTCTTTCATTCGTTTATAAGATAAATACTTTTTAAGGACATACTGAAAATATGCACTGAGAATAAGGAAGGAATTATTATGGGCTCTCTCTCTGGTATATTATATTTACATAATATCATTTAGAGGCATTAGATGCCTCAGTACTGGCCTCCTAAGAGAGCTAGAGGTGAAAACAGAATTGAATCTAGTGCACCTGAAAGCAGAAGGCAGGATAAGCCATTTTCTATTACACCTATTCCTAAAATGTGCTACAACCATACTTCCTTGAACAACAATAAAAAAAATTCCAATGATCAATTATGACACATATTGCAAGTGATGATTTTCTAAAATTGGCACTGTAAATTAAAGCTCAGATTAATTAAACATTAATTTAAATAAAATTTAAAGATTAAAAAATAAAAATTAAAAAAAAATTAAAGCTCAAGATATGTCATCAAAGCCTCTAGGAGCCAGTGGTGATGCCTTATTGTTACTTTTGGAATATCCCAAGGGCTTTTCATTGTGAGCTTCTTCAGCTATCCCAGAGAAGAAGGAGCGTATGTGTTTATCCTTGCATTGATTTTTCTGATATCCTGAATCCTCATCTTGTTTATTCCCAGGTCTCTGAGATCAGGAAGCTTTGTAACACTCATGGGCCCTGATATATTAGTGGTAGTTCACTCTATTCTGCTTTTCCCTTGGCTTCTATAACATCACATATCCCTGATATCTATCCTTCCTATGCCTCTCCTTCTCTGGCTCGTTCCTTAAATGCCTGTGTTTGCATTCTTCACTATGATCCCATACTCTCCTGATTCAATTTTACTGCAAATGTATTTTCAAATATATTTTCCATATTATATTCATATATAATTGCTTCTGAGCCCCAGCTACAATGTCCAAATCACCACTGAACTCTTGACTGCCTCCTCCTGTTTTCACTCCCCAAACTTGCTTCTACTCTGTACTGCTTCTCTTTTGAAATAGTAACATCACCCATTCAGTTTCTCAATTCAGATATTCACTAAACACTTACCCTTTTTTATATCACAATTCACATCAAATCAGTCACCCAATGTTATTCTCTAGGTATGGCTTAATAGACCAATGTTTCACCAAGCCACTGTTTGTATCCTGTTCTAATTTCCATCCTCACAGTGACCTCACAGCTCCCTACAGCCTTCTCTGCTCATCACAGCCCATTTAAAAAAAATGTAAAATGTCATTTTCATCTTGTCCTTACTGAAAACACTTTAGTGGTTCCTTTCTGCTTTAGGACAGAATTGCAATGACTTAATGTGGTTTTTTTTTTTTTAATTTATTTATTTTTATCTGAGAGCTACAGACAGAGAGAAAGACAGATAGAGGGAGAGAGAGAGAATGGGCGCGCCAGGGCTTCCAGCCTCTGCAAACGAACTCCAGACGCATGCGCCCCCTTGTGCATCTGGCTAACGTGGGACCTGGGGAACCGAGCCTCGAACCCGGGTCCTTAGGCTTCACAGGCAAGCGCTTAACCGCTAAGCCATCTCTCCAGCCCACTTAATGTGGTTTAAGTGGTTGGTCTTGATAACTTCATCTTCCTTCAACTTCCTCTGGAACTCCTGTTCCAATTCTTGTAGTAATTTCATTTCCTTGAAATAATGCCAGGCTTTTTGTTGTTGTTCTACAAGACCTTTATATATTCTGTTCCAACCCTTTTTAGAGTAGTCTTTGTAGATTATCAAATAATTTTTATCATTGAATTATCCCATGTAATACTTCTCCAATAGAGAGTCTCAAAACAGGACTAATAGCCCAGCTATTTTTGAATACTGACTTTAAATAAGGTAGATTCAAGATTTATAGGGCTTGAATATTATATCTTTTCAGGACCAAAAAGCATACAAATTGTAAATGTAAAATTAGGTGTAAAATAAATATTTATCTGGAACAAGAAACAGAAAAAAAATCACAACAACAAATGCATTGCTTGGAAGATACAGGCACCTTTATTCTGAAAATTTGGCCATATATCCTAGAAACATATAGAATACTTTCTGATTGTAACCTGGCATGCTCTTTCCACTGAAGACACTACCACTTCCATCAACACTCAGCACTCAGAATGGACTATTTGTGTCAGGGGCTCTTATAATTAAGGTTCATTAGCCTTGTCACAAACTCATCTCCTTCCAGAAGTTGTGATAATTTTAAGCTTTTCAGATGTTCCAGTTCACATATATGTCTATTGGATTCTTTAGGTTCAACTGTCACTAACTGGGAACTGTGAAAAATGGCTATCTAGGATGATAGTTCTCCATATCCTCCATGGAATAATATAAGAAATAACTAAGAATCATGTATGTCATAGCATCATAACTCTCTCCTAATAGTTTTATGACCCAACTTGGGCTACACATTAGAGTCATGTGGAGCATACTTTATAAATTCTTGGATCAATGATGTGGGAACTGTAACCTGTATTTTCATTCAACTCGAGTAGTGACTACTTATGTAGCCAATTTAACCATCTATGACTGGAATTTGGAAACAACTGATGTATAGAATGGAAGACCAGTTGTAAGCCTGGATTGTTGAAGAGCAAAGAGTTCTTTTCAGTGCGTTTAATTTTCTGTAAACACTTTTATGATATAGAAAACAAAAATAGGGCTGGAGAGATGGCTTAGTGGTTAAGCGCTTGCCTGAAAAGCCAAAGGACCTCAGTTCAATTCCCCAGGACCTACGTTAGCCAGATGCACAAGGAGGCACATGTGTCTGGAGTTCATTTGCAGTGTCTGGAGGCCCTGGCGTGACCATTCTCTCTTCTTCTCTCTCTGCCTTTCTCTTTCTCTCTCTCTCTCTCTCTCTGCTGCTCTCAAATAAATAAATAAAGATGAATAAAAAATTTTTTAATAAAAAAAGAAAACAAAAATATTTACTACAGAGACACAGAAAGAGACAATAAAAATATATAGATGTGCCAGGGCCTTCTGCCATTACAAATGAACTCCAGACATATGAGACATATGTGCCACTTTGTGCATCTAGCTTTATGTGGGTACTGGAGAATTGAACCTAAGGTGTCAAAAAAGTGCCTTTAACCACTGAGGAATCTCAACAGCTCCAGATACAGAAGTCTTCATTGAATCTATGTGTTCTATGTCAGATTCTGAAGACTGCTCATGAAGATAATTTACGGAGAAGCCCTAACAATTTTTGATTGAGAAAATACTAGTACAGGTTGACTCACATTTAAAAGAAGAGCAGACTTTGAAATATCACTAGTTTTCATCCTAGAAAATTAATGAATATATTTGCATATATGGTTGCCTTGTACATTAAGTAAATAACTGATGTGAATTAAAACAACACACAGAAAATTTATTGTATAAAAATTATCAGACTCATTATTTAAAAAATTATTAAAAACATTCTCATGCATCTTAACAACAGATATTTGGGGGTGGCTGGAGAAATGGCTTAGCAGTTAAGGCATTTGCCTGCAAAGCCAAAGGATCCTGGTTTGACTCTCCAGGACCCATGTAAGCCAGATGCACAAGGGGGCACATGCATCTGAAGTTCGTTTGCAGTGGCCAGAGTCACTGGAGCCCCTATTTTCTCCCCCTTTCTCTGAAATAAATAAAATATACTTAAATATATATATATATATATATATATATATATATATATATATATATATATATATATTTGTATATATATATGGTTTTATTTGGTCAAGGATTTTTATCTATTCCTGATTTGTATATATTTTCCCCAGAAATAAGAATCCCATAAATTAAATCACTCTTTTAAAAAAAATTGTTATTTTTATTTATTTATTTGAGAGTGACATGCAGAGAGAGAAAGGCAGATAGAGAGAGGGAGAGAGAATGGGCATGCCAGGGCTTCCAGCCACTGCAAAAAATCTCCAGATGCATGCGCCCTCTTGTGCATCTGGCTAACGTGGGTCCTGAGGAATCAAGCCTTGAACCTGGGTCCTTAGGCTTCACAGGCTAGTGCTTAACCGCTAAGCCACCTCTCCAGCCCCCATAGATGACTCTTATCCACATATCTACTTTGCAGACTTTCCACAGTTTTGGTTACCACATTCAATTACAGTTCAAAAACATTAAATGGAAGTTTCAAAAAAGAATTAAAAATAACAAAATTTGGGTATTGATTAAGTTTTGTGCAATCATCCTCTGTCCCTCCCCTTGCCTGTTATATCCATGCTCACTCATCACTTCATAGTCTTCTCAATCATCAGATAGTGCTTGTGTTCAAGTAATCCTTGCTTTATATAATAAACATTCAATGCATAAGGGTACTGAGGCTGGCTATCTGGATATGGCAAAGAGAAGCCACAAAAATGTTTTCTCTAAGTGAAAACAGAAAGTCCTTAATTTAATTTAAAAAGGGATAAAGAGGGCTGGAGAGATGGCTTAGCGGTTAAGCACTTGCCTGTGAAGCCTAAGGACCCTGGTTTGAGGCTCGGTTCCCCAGGTCCCACGTTAGCCAGATGCACAAGGAGGCGCACGCGTTTGGAGTTCGTTTGCAGTGGCTGGAAGCCCTGGCGCGCCCATTCTTTGTCTCTCCCTTCATCTGTCTTTCTCTCTATGTCTGTTGCTCTCAAATAAATAAATAAAAATGAACAACAACAAAAAAAAAATTAAAAAGGGATAAAGAGTTGTAATGATGGCTTAGCAGTTAAGGTGCTTGCCTACAAAATCTAAGGACCCAGGTTCAACTCACCAGTACCCATGTAAACCAGATGCACAAGGTGATGCATGTGTCTAGAGTTCATTTACAGTGGCTGGAGACCCTACTGTGCCCATTTATTTTTCTTTCTCTCTCCCTCTTCCTCTCTTGCTCTGCCCCCTGCCCTCTCTCTCAAATAAATAAATGAAATATAAATAAATAAAAAATAAAAATATAGCTAAGGTACTAATATGGCAGTGCAAATGGATTTTCTCTCTATGCGATCATAAGAAGAAAGAAGGCATTCACTCAAGTTTTACACTTACACCTCAAGCTAAAGCCATTACAGCAAAGAGTGATGCATCCATTTAATGTGGCAAAAGCATTAAATTTTCACATCTATGTATAGATACAAGCATGGAAAATATTTCAGATTCATTACTATCCAGAGTTTCAGGCATACAATGAGGATCTGAAATGTATATCTGTGAATAATGAGCAACTCCTGTAATTGCATAAGCCCTGATAATTTTCACAGGTCTCACTTCCTCTGAAAGCAGTGGTTAATTTATGAATCTGCATTTGTGTGATGTTTTATGTATAACTTCATCATCAAAATACTCCTTTTTGGAATTCTAATAATGACAGTTAGCATTCTCTAAAGAACCTTTGTGATAATGTATTCTTAAAAAATTTCTCTAATGTGTGCCAAGTAGGAAGGGAAGATATTTTTTAGCCATTATCTTCAAATTAGTTTGAAAAAACAATTTTCCATGTACCACATTCTGTTGCTGTGTAAGTAGTGAGAGGAAAGAAAATTAGAGTGGAAAGAAAGAAAAGAACAAGCTTTGCATACTCTTTGAATTTAAGACCTGAGTTTAATTTTGCATTTTCTTCAAAAGCAAAATGAGTTACAGTCAGTTTTGTCAGAATAATAATGGCTTCTCTCTCTCTCTCTTCCTTTATTTTAAAACCAAAATAGAACATGCTCATTATTTTTTAACATTCAAGAAATACAGAAAAGTACGAAGAGGAGAGAGGCAGGTGTGCTAGATGCAACCCAGAAGACAATCATAGACTTCTCTCCAAGTACAGAGAGGACAGTAGATGGACAGATGGATATTTATTTTATGTTGCCAGTACTTGGAATAGTTCCTCAACTAAAATAAATGAATGAATGAATTATATTGGGTTGTGTTTCCTGGAGTCATCAAGCCTAGATTCAAATCCCACTGCTTCTCCTTACTGTCTGTATTTTACTTCATCAAAGACATTGTTTTTTTTTTTTTTTTTTTTTGGTTTTTTGAGGTAGGGTCTCACTCTGGTCCAGGCTGACCTTGAATTAACTCTGTAGTCTCAGGGTGGCCTTGAACTCACAGCGATTCTCCTACCTCTGCCTCCCGAGTGCTGGGATTAAAGGCGTGCGCCCAGCTAAAGACATTCTTAAGTGAGATTCATGTTTTCTTTATGTGCATTCATTGGTGAAACATACAGTGAACACTAGGTTTATTTTGAGTCAATTTCTTTATTCATGTTAAACTGTCAATAATTTTACCCATGACTGCTTTTGCACATCAGTGAAAATGGCAATGCAGTGAAAATGGCAAAGAAGGGCTTAGAGGACATACAGACCCCTAGACCTCTTTGCCAAATGGGGTCTGCAGACTTCATTTTGAGACTAATACCCCTCGCTGCCTCTTGCAAAAACTGAGTGCATAGGCAGAATTCTCTGAGTTGCTTTGAAGGTTTTTTCCTGCATCTGGCTTATGGAAGTGACTGCACCTCATTTCTTTGTATGGCCACCACTTTTAGTAATACAACCTCTTTCCTTATTTACATAGCTTCTCTTTTTTCTAAGAAGACAGAGATTCTATGTGATCACACTGTGTCCCACCACCTTCGTCTGCAAGGTAGAGCCTAAAATTCACTAAAAATTATCATTTTGCAAGGAATGTTTGAAAGTGAAGAGCTTGGATAGAGTTGAAGGATAAGAAATGTGGTTACTGTTATTCACGTGAGTTTGAACCTCCCCAAACTCCACATACAAAGCCATAACCCATGGAGGGCTTCTGTAATTCCAGCATGCTGATAGAGAGATGAAAGGCTGGAGCAGGTAAAATTTCTTGAAGCTCCTTGCAAGCTCAGCAGAAAACAACAGTAGAGTTAGATCCAAAGAGAAAGCCACAGCCTTAACTGATAAAAAATGTATTTTACTTCTTAGGATTCACTTCTTCTACATGAAATGACGAAATGTTACTTGCTCTAAATATAGTCAGTGTATACTTCTAATTCATTTATTATTTTGTAGTACTAGACCCTACATATACTAGACAAGAACCCTACTACTACAACCATGACCTTTTTCATATTTTTATTTTGAGATAGAATTTCATTAAGATGTTTAATTTGAGCTTGAACTTACTCAACTGAGCAGACTTCAGACTGGAGATTCTCCGTCCTCAGCCTCCCACACAGTTGGGATTGCAGGCCTGTTCCCTGAGCCCCAGTTCATGCTTCGTTTCAAATTAGTTTGGTTATTCGTTTATTTATTATTTAATGAGAGAGAAAGAAGCAGGGAGAGAGAGAGAAAGGGAGAGAATGGGCACTCCAGGGCCTTCAGCCGCTGCAAACAAACTCCAAGCATGTGAACTCCCTTGTGTGCATGTGCAACATTGCACACATGTGTCACTGATTCTGGCTTATGAGGGACCTGGAATTTGATCATGAATGCTTAGGCTTCACAGGAAAGCACCTTAATAGCTAACCTATCTCTCTAGCCCTCAAGTTAGTTTATTCTGTTTTTATTTTGTTTTTAAAGAGGAGAAAAAAATGACAACATGCAGAAATAAACTTAGATACACATCATGTCTAAGTTAAAATATCAGATTTAATGTCTGTTAGATAAATTCAGAATTTGCATTGGATATATTGTAGTGTGTGGTGATTGAGCTTATGAGCTAAGATTGAGTCAAAGTATGAATTTAAAATATAAAAATAAAGCAAAGTATGGTTATCACATGTCTTTAATCCCAGCATGTACGAGGCTGAAGTAGGAAGATCACTGTAAATTCAAAGCCAGCTGGGCTAGAGTGAAACCCTGTTTCAAATAATCAAAGAAGAAAGAAAGAAAGAAAGAAAGAAAGAAAGAAAGAAAGAAAGAGAGAGAGAGAGAGAGAAGGGAAGGAGGGAGGAAGAGAGGAAGGAAGGAAGCAAGGAAGGAAGGAAGGGAGGAAAATCAAAAAGAGAAAATATAGAAATAGCAATTTTAAAAAGTAAATATTTTAATATAGCTGGGCGTGGTGGCGTACGCCTTTAATCCCAGCACTTGGGAGGCACAGGTAGGAGGATCACCGTGAGTTCAAGGCCACCCTGAGATTACATAGTAAATTCCAGGTCAGCCTGAGCTAGAGTGAAACCCTACCTCGAAAAAACAAACAAACAAACAAACAAAAAAGTAAATTAAAAAAAAACAATTTAACTGAAATGATAGGCTCATTTTAGAAGGTTCTGTTTTACTGTAAGATCAGTGAAGTGAGGTTTTCTGCTCCAAATTGATTTTTTTTTTTTTACCAGAATGACATTATTTGCAATTTAAGTGGCAACTGAATTAAGCTTTAAAATATATTGAACACATTTGCAAACAATTTTGCTATTCACTTTCTTTACCTAAAAACTGGCTTTTGTGGCTTTCTAATAATCCTTCAATAGAAATAATATTATCTCCTTTACTTTTCTAGATTGCTAACACTGCAAAATGGCAAAATCTATTTATCCATGAAATCATGTGATCTTAGAAATGTACAGAAATAAGCTGAGTTATATGGTTTGTGTAGTCAGGATGGTCTATGGGCCTTTAATGTCATCTAAGCATTTGCTAAGTATAGAATCTCAGGTTCCACCATATGTCTGTTAAGTGAGATTCTCTATTTGCATAAAATAAAAAGTTTTAATTTTTACGAAGTTCAATTTAACAAATTTTCTTTTATGAATCATGCTTTTGGTGCCAAGTCACATAATACATTGACTACCTTTACAGACTTTCCTGTACCTTTTAAAGTAAATATCTTATATCTTAATTAGTCTATAATCCATTTAAATTCTTGAATCAAGTATAAGACAATTCTAGGCTAATATTTTTCATACACATGTCTAATTGATGCTGCATTATTTGTAGAAAGGTTATCTTCTCTCTCGAATTATTTTGCACCTTTAAAATACTCTGTAGGGAGTACTTATGACTATCTTTGTTTTCCCTATATGTTCCATTGATTTCTATGTCTATCTTTCTATCAATAACATGGTATTTATTATTATAGCTATACTAAAATTATATACTGATCCTTCTCACCATATTAATTTTACTCAAAATAATTTAACTATTTTAGTCAATTTGCCCTTCCATAAAAATTTTAAAATAATTTTGTCTATCTTCAAAAAAAAGAAAGACAGACAGACAGACAGCCTTGGAGTGGAGAAATGAATTAATGGTTAAGCCATTTGTCTGAGAAGCATCAGGACCCAGGTTTGATTCTCCAGATCCCAAGTAAGCCAGATGCACAAAGTGGCACATGTGTCTGGAGTTCATTTGCAGTGGCTAGAGGCCCTTGTGTGCCCATCCTTCCTCCCTCCCTCCCTCTCTCTCTCTCTCTCTCTCTCTCTCTCACACACACACACACACACACACAAACAAATAAAATTTTTTAGGGCCTTGCTGCTGAGATAATTTAGGTTACTGGTGAGTTAGTGATATGCTTCTAGCTTCTAAGGCAGAAAATCCATGATGGACTCAGTGGTCTTTCATAAAGATGATGGTCTTACACAAACAAAACTGTGACTATGGTTATACACTGTGCAATGTCTTTCTCAAGTTGAGTGATTCAAGTCATCAACAGAAACATTCACCTTGGGAGGAGAATACTTGAGAGAAACTCTTTTTATAATTTCATCCTGAATTTACATAACTACTTACAGTACAGAAATAAAACACATTCATTATATCCAAGGTCATTAAGTTTGAATCAGTTAGCACAGCATATTAACTGTGCTAATGTGTTTAAATGACACGATCTCCTCTCCTGAAGTATTTGTGAAGTTTAGAGATGCTTTTCATTTCCAAACAAAAAAGCTCCCAGCCACCCACATTCAGGAATATAGCAATAATGAGTAGTCATTCCTGAAGCAAATACTAGTTTGTTGACTTTAAGATGGAAAGAAAACAGACAGTGACATAGGTAGTTTTTTGGTCTCTGACTACATTACTCTGAATATGCAATAAATTTTAGGCCCAACTGAGTCCCATATAGGTTGCTTTTATAAAAGAATATGCTCTTTTTTATTTTTACAATTGATTTATTTGTGTTTCTAATATTTTTATCATCTGTGAGGAATAACATACTCAACAAAAAACAACATTGTATTCATTTAAGTGGAGAGCTCAGCTCATACTGCATTTCTATTTTTTAATTTCTTCCTGAATCACAGCATATAATGTGTAAGGTATAAAATGTAGCTATGCAACTTAAAATAGGTAGCATGTACAACATAGCTATACTATGTAAAATGAGCCCATGTAACATTAGTAGATTGTTGTGATTTTTTAATATTTTATTTCTTTTATTAGTTTTGTATTCAGCAAATACAGGCAGTTTGGTACCGTTATTAGGTTCATCCATGTCCTACCCTCTCCCTATTGGCTCCTCCTTGTTGAGGTTATGGGTTGTGCATTGTGGAGTTAGCCCACAGTTATTGGTACGATAAATGTCTCTGCATATCAGGATGCAACATGTGGCTCTGACATTCTTTCTGCCCCCTCTTCTGCAAAATTTCCCTGAGCCATGTTGGGTTCCACATTCAGGAATATAGCAATAATGAATAGTCATTATTCCTGAAGCAAATGCTAGTTCATTGACTTTAAGATGGAAAGAAAACAGACAGTGACATAGGTAGTTTTTTGTTCTCTGACTACATTACTCTGAATATGCAATAAATTTTGGGCCCAATTGAGTCCCATATAGGTTGCTTTTATAAAATAATATACTCTTGAAAGATCTCCTAATGCATTTAAAACTATCCTCACTTGTATACAGCTGTTAAAGTACAAAAATAAATACTATATTTTTAAATATTGTATTTATTTATTTGTTTATTGAAATAGAGAGAGAGAGAATGAGCATACCACTATGAACAAATTCCAAATACATGCACCATTTTGTGCATCTCGCTTTATGTGGGCACTGGGGAATTGAGCCTGTGCTGTTTGGTTTTACAAGCAAGTGCCTTTAGCCACTGAACCAATTCCTCAGCCCAAAGGGGGGGTGTGTGCGTGTAAAAATGGGTGAACCACATTCTGCCCTAGAAAATGAATGTCCATACAACTTCAAGTGAGTGGCTAGGGAACTATACCCTGGCCAGCAAGCTTTGCATACAAATGCCTTTAACCATTTAGCCATCTCCCTAATCTCTATAGGAACAAATTCTAAAATGATAATAATTTTATATTTGGGGGAATTGTTTTTAAAGTTTAATTACCCTACTTCTTGTTATTATAGTTGTTTTGAGACAGGATCCAACTATGGAGCTGAGACTGACCTCAAACTCTTAATCTTCCTTCTTCTACCTAACGGATGCTGAAGATCTCAGGCATATGCTACCATACACAACTACCCAGCTTAGTTTCAAATGCCATCTTCATGATACACTATGTCTGGTTTCTTGGCTTTTATTCTTTTTTACAGATTGATCTGGTCTTTCCATTAACACCCTGCATTAATTACTGTAGCTTCACATCATGTTTTGACATCTACCTCATTAGTATGTTTTCATCTTCTCTTGGTTATTCGCAAGCATCTACTCTTGCAATAAACAATCAAATAAAGTTCTCAAGTTTCAAAGTAAAATTACAGTGACATTTCATTAAAAATATATTAAATTAATAAACATAATAAAAGCAGCATATTTATAATATAGTTTACCAATGTAAAAATATATGTCTTTTGTCTCATCTTTATTCAGGCTTTGTTATTACAGTGTTTTCCTTATAAGGCATCCTGTAGTTTCATACATTTATTTTGAATGGGAACACTTTAAATAATTTTTTTATTGGGTACAACTATTGATCTCTTAATATTTACTTAGAACTCAAGTACATTACTAACTTCTACAATAAAATATATCTAAATTTTCTCCTATAGAATTTTCTAGGTAGACAACATTTTCATCTCTGAATTATGCATTTTTTTCCTACTCAATATTTGTGTTTCTTATTTCTTTTATTATTTATTTTTATTTTTTCCCTGCTAGGACCTCCAGAGCAGGGGTAGATACTAGCATTGATACTGGGAAATTCCCCTCATTTGTGAAGACTGAGCCCTGCTTCAGGATGATTTCTGATTCTTCCTTTCCCTGGCTTTAAGTTGCCTAAGTACCTGTGTTCCACAAGAACACAGTTTGGATGCTTGCTGCATCAATCAAATGAAAATGTAGTTGTTTAAGAACTTGAACATTTTTCTTTGTTTTTGCATGTGTATGTACTGTGGGGTGTGAGGGGGGGTGGGGGTGGTCTGTGTGGTGTATGCATGTCTATGTGCTGATGTAGTATCCCATGCACCTGCCTGCTCCAATGTGACCCCTCCATAACTCATCTGCCACCTTGATACAGAGTGTATTACGATCTGAGAGCTGACCATTCATGAGTCCCAGTAATTCTTTGGTCTTCATTCCCCATAGGACTAGGGTTATAGACATGCATGGCCACACCCAACTGTTTATATCGGTTCTGGAGATTCTATTTCAGTTGACCTCCAGCCCCTTAAGGTCCTCATGCTTAAAGTGCACTTAACCACTGAGCCATCTCTCCAGCCCCAAACTTGAACTTCATTTCTGCCATCTATGGTCTCTTATGATAGGACAGCATCTTCATTTTGCTTCTAAAGACCTATCTGCCAGCACACTGTTTATGACAATGATGACAGTATGTTTGGTCTATGAGCTTCATCCTAGTCTTCCCTCCATTTTCTCAAGAAAAGTTGAAAAATCTGAAATTCTGTGAAATTTCCTTTATCTGTTTGTCTATTATAGTTTCCTTAGTTCAAGCTCTAATTTTCATTTGCCTACAGAAACTTTCTCTACATTAAATAGTACATAAGTCCCATTTACAGGGAAGAATAATTCTATTATTCTCATTATTACACTAGACTTATAGGATTACGATCAAAGTTGTATAAATAAAATATGGCAAACTGGAGGTGATGGCACATACCTGTGATCCCAGTCCTAGAGAGATGGAGGCAAGAATGTCATAATTCAAGGTCAGCCTGCGCTACACAGTGAATTCCAGGCCAGTATGAGATACAAAGCAAGACCTTGTCTTAAATAAGCAAGCAAACAATGGATTAATTTCTTAGCCTTACTTTTTTTTGTATACTCACATTTCTATGTAACCTATCTCTTTGGGGGTTTTATCCTTTTTTTTTTTTTTTTTTTCTTAATGTAGGGTCTTGACTCTAGGCCAGGTTGACCTGGAATTCACTATGTAGTCTAAGGAATTCATTATGTGGTCTCAAACTCACTGCAATTCTCCTACCACATCTGGCAATCCTTAAATTTTTATTTTGGGGGGTCGGAGTTGAGGCAGGGTCTCACTCTAGCCCAGGCTGATCTGAAATGCACTATGTAGTCTCAGAGTGACCTTTAACTCATGATAATACTCCTACCTCTGCCTCCAGAGTGCTGGGATTAAAGGCATGTGCCACCACACCTGGCTGCAATCCTTAATTTTTAATTGTGGTTAATAAAGTATACTGCCTTCACCATCTTTTTTTGTTTTTTTTGTTTTTGGTTTTTCAAAGTAGGGTCTCATTCTAGCCCAGGCTGACCTGGAATTCACTATGGAGTCTCAGGGTGGCCTCGAACTCAAGGTGATCCTCCTACCTCTGCCTCCCAAGTGATTAAAGGCATGTAGGGATTAAAGGCATGTGCCACCATGCTCGGCTTGCCTTCACCATCTTTAAATGGACCATTCAGCATATTCCTAAGCAATAATCACCACCTCCCTAGTCTTCTCTTTCCCAAGTTTTAGAACTCATCATTTCTCTCTCTATATATATATTTTGACTACTCTAAATACTTCATATAACTGGAATCATGAAGTACTTATATCTTTTTACAACAGGTTACCAGGAGATGTTGGTTTTGAGAACCACTGCATATGTGTTTATAACCATCTCCTCATATTAACATGTAAGAAGAAAGGGGGTTTGTTTAAGGTGTGAAAATACCAGTTAGCAATAAAACTAGATTTTTATAAGAATCAATTTTATTTCCCTCTTCACTTGCTAAGCACTTCTTGGTGGTCAGACCAGCTTTAAAAAATATCTTAATATATAAAGTATCATAGAAAAAGCTTAAACTTTCAGGAAGGTTTTTGTTGAGATATGGAAGAGTTCCCTGTTCCTCAGTTTACCTTAATGATTGGTTTCTCAGTACAAAGCAAGCATGCTGCAGCACAGTTTTGATAACTTCTAGCTCCTCATAGGGACCACTGAAATATCCTTCAAGCTTGAGTCATACTTTTATAATTATCATTTTCAATGGCATACTAATGAGAAAAAATGTGCATGACAATAACAGTTTCTATTTCTCCCAACCTATGCATACTCTTAAAATAAATGAATGGGCAGCCAAATTATAAAAGCAATTTTATATTGTAAATAAGAGTCCAATTTTATGCCCAAATTCTGCCCTTGGAATTTTCCATCAGTCCTCTAATTTTGCTTTCAACTGTGGAAATAAGTCCCGTGTTATGAAGAAATTTTCTAGCCACCCTCATTTAAATGTATTTGATTTAGACCAAACTCAAATATGATGATAGTATTTAACTATCATATCTATAAATAGTTTCTAAGAAAATGGCTCTGAAATAGAAAGTTTACCATTCTGACACATAAATTTTTAACTGTCCCAATCTCAGAGACTAGATTTTAGCAATAACTGTTGTGTTTTTGTCCCCAGCGTCCTGGTGGTGGGCTTGCAATTCCCTTGTGTGCATTCCAGGGCACTGTATCTCTCCAAGCACCTACTGGGAAGACCCTATCTCTTTCTACTTATGAAGTCAGCACAGAAGGGCAGAAGATAACCCCAGCCTCTAAGAAAATAGAAGTCTATCGTTCTAAAAGCGTTGGCCATGAACCAAACTCAGAGGATTCTCCCTCCACATTTGCAGATACCAATGTGAAAATACACTTGGAAGTTCTTGAGATTTGTGATAATGATGAGGCCTTGGACACAGTGTCTATCATCAGCAACATCAGCCAGTCCTCTACCCAAGTCAGATCCCCATCCTTGCGCTACTCACGCAAAGAAAACAGGTTTGTTTCCTGTGATTTAGGAGAAACAGCCTCATATTCCCTCTTTTTACCCACAAGTAATCCTGATGGTGAAATCAACATCTCCATTCCAGACACTGTGGAAGCGCACCGACAGAACAGTAAGAGGCAGCATCAGGAGAGAGACAGCTACCAGGAGGAAATCCAGTTGTTAAATACAGCCTACAGGAAAAGAGAGGAAGAAAGCAAGGAGACATAGGGATTGTGGCAAGGCTGACTGTGTAATATTGAACTGCAAGACTAACACATCTGTTCTGAGACTGACTTCCTTTTATTTGTAGGTTTGCATAAGCTTTACCAGGTTACTAGTCAACTTTTTTAGAATGAACTTCTGGAACTAGTGTATTCTATGTGTTACCTAAAGATCATACACTGTGGTAACTGACGGCTTTTGTGTCTGTTTTGATTTCTAATATCAAAGCTTGGCCTTATTTTGCTAATATTTTTGCCTATGTTTGTCAAATGCATATACAGTCTCCATGCATATACTTATAGACATCATCTTGACTAAAGAGACATTTTGAATATGGAAGAAATGTACCAAGACTGTCACTGCTTTTACTTTATGGTGATGTTAAGGAAATAGGTTTTTGTATAAAATGGAAAATTATCTTCTAACTTGGAACTATGTATACTCCTAGACTGTAGTTGTTTCTTCTATTTCTATAAAATACAAACAGCTTAGTTTAATGGATGGTCCTGTTTTTCTTTCTCTTAAATATACCAGTTGTGTTTTATGTACCTTGTTTTGTTAAGATGGCTCTGAAAGAAATATGTAGTTTTAACAAACATTACTAGAAAATGTTTGTTGTCAAATTTTGCTCAAGATAGGAAATGCTTGTGGTGATCAACATATAAAACATTTAAGAACACTTTCATGTGGGTCACAGTTTCAGAGGGTTTCACTCATGGTTATCAGCCTCAGCCTTATTGGCGGGGGGGGGGGGGTTGGCTGTGCAAGGCAGCACATCATAGGATCATTTGCCTCGGGGAAATGAAAGAGAACATACACGTCCATGATGTCTCACAGTGCCCTTCTCAAGCATGCCCTAATGACCTGAACACCTTCCACCAGTCCCAACTTAAGAATTACTCTACCCTCATCCCAAAATGCCCCATCCTAGGGAACAAGACTCCATCACATTAGCCAATAGTACCCACACTATAGCCGGTCATAGTTAAATGCATCATTCTAGAATTGTCTTGTTCATTTGAGTGGAAAATTGCAGGGGGTGGGGGGAATACATCAGATTAGGTCCCAAGAGGTTCACCTAACTTAAATAACAAGTGTCTGGAAAAAGCAGAGGGAAATTCTCAATCGGTTGCAGTCAGGTTCGCATTGCTGGTAGAAATCATCCAACCAAGAGCAGCTTGTAGGAAAAGAGGTTTTATTTAGGCTTGCAGGCTCCAGAGGAAGCTCCACAATAGCACAGGGAAATGATGGCATGAGCAGAGCATGGAAATCACTCCTTAGCCCACATAAGGTGGACAACAGGAACAGGAAAGTGTGCCGAACACTGGCAAGGAGAAACTGGCTATAATACCCATAAGCCCTCCAGGAGGTGTTAATTCTCAAATCTCCATCAGATGGGAACTTAGCATTCAGAACACCTAAGTTTATGGGGAACAGCTGAATCAAACCACCACATTCTGCCCCTGGACCCCATAAACTGATAACCATACATGATTTGAAATGCAATGTATTTATCCAACTTCAAAATTCCCTATAGTTTTATCAATTCCAATAATATTAATACATTCCCATAGTCCAAGATCTTTTAACTGAGTCATAATACCAAAAAAATAACCTCAAAAAACCCATAATGGCACAGAATAAACATTCACACTGCAAAAGATGACATTGGGCATAGCAAAGAAATATTCAACCAACATGAGACTTAAACAGGACAAACACCAAACTCTGTAGCTCCAAGTCCAACAACTCTACCTAGTGACAAGTCTCCAAGTCTGATACCAGCAACAAGTCTCTGGAGGTCAAATTCTGGCCCTCCAGCTTGGCCACCCACAGTCCTAGAAAATTTCATCCAGTGCCAGCAGTTTTCCTTGGCAGCCATTTCATGGCCCTGGCATCTCCACTAGGTCTCCGCTGCAACCCATGTGCAGTGGTTTGATTCAGGTGTCCCCCATAAACTTAGGTGTTGTGAATGCTAGGTTCCCAGCTGATGGATATTTGGGAATTAATGCCTCCTGGAGGGAGTGTATTGTTGGGGGCGGGCTTATGGGCTTTATAGCCAGTTTCCCCATGCCAGTGTTTGGCACACCCTCCTGTTGCTATTGTCCACCTTATGTTGGCCAGGGGGTGATGTCCACCCTCTGCTCATGCCATAGTTTTCCCCTGCCATCATGGGGCTTCCCCTCGAGCCTGTAAACCAAAATAAAACTTTTCCCAGAAGCTGCTCTTGGTTAGGTGATTTCTACCAGCAATGCGAACCGGACTGCGACACCATGGTTCATCCTGATGGTCCCATGGGGTCTCCATGCAGGCATCCAGCAAACCTGCTTCACATTGCCCATGGTCATTTCCAAACCACAAGACTGTGTTGCAAACTCAATGACCCTCTCTTCCCTGCATTTATTATATTCCACAATACCAGGTAGAGTGCCAGTTTGTTGATCCAGTGGGGATTAAAGCAGACTTTGAAGAACAGGACACTTCTTGAGCACTCAGTCCCCTTCAAAAGAGCCTACATTCTTCCTGTCACCCCAGTGCAGGTCAAATGGCCCAATATCACAGGTTGTCATATCTCAATTGCAGCTGAACAGGCAGAAGTTACCCAAAGATTTCATTTTTTTCTGTGCCATATCCCTCTGCTCACACCAGTTCATTTCTATGCAAAGCAACCCTGCACAACTTCTCAGGACATGGGCATAACATCAAGCTTCTCACACAAACTGCTAAGACAGTCCAAGCAAAGTTCTTTCTCACCCTCACAAGCCAAACCTCACATTCCATAGTTCTTACTGCACTCAGGTCTTTCAACTCTGACCATAGTAGTCTATCAAGCTGTACTTACAGCACTACAAGGCATCTCCTAGGCCAAAGTTTCAAATTCTTCCACATTCCTCTTGAAAATCAGCTACTAAAGGCCAAAGCCACACAGTTAAGTGTCTAGCAGCAATCCCACTCTTCAGTACTACTTTACCCAATTTACTGTTCATCAGGTTTACACTTCTGGTGGTAGAAATCACCCAATCAAGAGCAGCTTGTGAGAAAAGGAGGTTTATCTTGGCTTACAGACTCAAGGGGAAGCTCCACAATGGCAGGGGAAAACGATGGCACAAGCAGAGAGCGGACATTACCCCCTGACCAACATAAAGTGGACAATAGTAACAAGAAAGTGTGACAAACACTGCCATGGGAAAATCATCTATAAAACCCATAAGCCTGACAAGATTAATTTTAAAATGAATTATAGTACGAAAATAAGGAATCAGGGCTGTAGAAATTGCTCAGTGGTTGTTGCAGTCAGGTCTGTATTGCTGGTAGACATCATCCAACCAAGAGCAGCTTGTGGGGGAAAAGAGGTTTATTCTGGCTTACAGTCTTGAGGGGGAAGCTCCACGAAGGCAGGGGAAAATGATGGTATGAGCAGAGGGTGGACAACAACACCTGGCTAACATAAGGTGGACAATAGCAACAGGGGACTGTGACAAACCCTAGCAAGGGGAAACTGGCTATAAAGCCTGCCCCCAATAGCACACTGCCTCCAGGAGGCTTTAATTTCCAACTGCCATCAGCTGTGGAGACTAGCATTCAGAATATCTATGTTTATGGGAGACAACTGAATCAAACCACCGCAGTGGTTAAGGTGCTTGCCTGCAAAGCCTAACAACACAGGTTTTCTTTCCCAGTATCCACGTAAAGCCAGGTGCACAAAGTGGCACATGCAGCAGGAATTCATTTGCAGTGGCTGGAGGCCCCAATGCACCAGTTCTCTGACCTTCTATCTCTCGCTGCGTATAAATTCATAAAAATAAAAATAATTTTTAAAAACATAAGAAACCACATAAGAATATCACTGACATGTATTTCAGAACTTCTGATTTTCAAATTACTGTAATCTTTTTATAAACATGCTAAATATATTATTTGTGTTTATTTTCTAACATTGATGTTGCACATGGCCTTCAACTTAACAGACACCCACTTCACTCACATAACTTATGTAGTTTCAGATTAAGTGAATTATATTTTAGCATAGTTCATTTTTGTTTCTGTTTTGTTATCCCAAGTCAAGTTACTTCACATGGGCTCTTAGATTGTTTCAGCTTAAAAGATTGTGCTTTGACAGTAGGAGAAGTCAGTTTCAAAATATGTACCTTATAAAAAGTACACAGGGAGAGAGAGAACACACTACATTTGGTGCTCACTCTTATAATCCCAGCTCTTGGATGGCTGAGGAAGGAGGAAATATTTAATGCCATTTGGGGCTCAATAGTGAGTTGCAGGCCATTGTGTGCTACAGAGTATGACTTTGCCACAAAAAGATAAAAATAAAAATAAAATAAAAACATACAAAACAAGTGTGTATCTCAATGAAATTTCTCCACCTGTCATAAATACTCAATATTTCATTATCTAAAATTTATATTATTTGTTGTTGTTTTGTTAGATTTCTATTTTAAAAAAACTTTAAATAAAATATAATAAATACATTCATACTTAAGGGTATCCTTGTCATAAATATATTTAAATTTTTTAACGACTGTTTGTTCCAAGAATGGAAAGATGGCTTAGCAGTTAAGTCACTTGCCTACAAAGCCAAAGGGCCCAAGTTTTATTTCCCAGGACCCACATAAGCCAGAGGCACTAGGTGGTGCATGCATCTGGAGTTCATCATTTGCAGTGGTTGTCGGGCCTGGTGTGCCCATTCTCTCTTTCTGTACCTCTTTCTGTCTCTCTCAAAAAAATATAAACAAATAAAAAAAAATTAAGCCTGTTCCAAAATACCAGATATTTAAACACAATGAAAAATGGAAAAAATCTGTCCAATAATTATTAACAGTAAATGATTATATAAAAGAAAAATTGAGATGAATATTTTAATAATGCTGTCTAAAAGACACCCCTTGGCAAACCTAGATGTGTAATTTCCTGAAGGGGACTATATATGTACACACACACACACACACACACAAATATTTAATTGCCCTTGGTTCTTGACTATACAGTAGACATGCTTTAAAAGCCTGCTACAGAGCTAGAGAGATGGTTTAGTGGTTAAGGCATTTGCCTGCAAAGGCTATGGACCCAGGTTCATTTCCGCAGTACTCATATAAGCTAGATGCATAGGATGGCACATGTATCTGGAGATGGTTTACAGTGGCTAGAGACTCTGGTGTGCCCCTTCTCTCTCTCTCTCTCTGTGATTATATATATATATATATATATATATATATATATATATATATATATATATCAGTGTAACACTTAGCCCTCCAAGCCATCTGTACTGAATCTATAAGAAAAACCTACTAGGGCTCTGTATAGGTGTAAATAGCTTCTCCAGATACTCTTAAAGTGAGGGAAAGGTTAACACTACAAGTCTGCTTAAGTTTACTTACTCTTTAGTGTGATTCTGATCATAAAATATCCTTTCTGACATTAGAAAGATCCTTACGTTTTGTGCTATACCTAAATATCTTATTCTTCTAAGATAAAGCTATTTAGTTTTAATTGCTAATAAATACAATATTTTACATAGTTTATTTTTTATATAATTTAATTTATTAGTTTTCTTTTCAGTAAATACAGGCAGTTTGGTAAAAATATGGAACACTTCACGAATTTGCATGTCATCCTTGCACAGGGGCCATGCTAATCTTCTCTGTATCATTCCAATTTTAGTATATGTGCTGCCAAAGCAAGCACCATAGTTTATTTTTTTGTTAATATACATATAATCTACCTGAAAATAAAAACCGATTAAATTTAAAAATGTCACCATCTGGTGGCAATTCCTCTAAACTGCACACACATAATCTGTATAACTCCCTAGTAATATAAATGTATAACATATAATCCCTAATACTTCCAATAGTTGAGATTAACAGAAGTAATTCATTCCAAGACAAAAAAACAACACAGAACTACTTGGAATACAATGAAAATAAAACTTTGTTATTCATTGTTTGGAAGCATTTCTTGACACGATTGTGTAATATTAGATTTCATAAATTTTCTCTTGATATCTAAGAATTTCCAACTATCTTCATTCATATCTTCATTATAATGCATTCCTATTACATGACTGAAATGATTAGAAGTACTTTAGTAAACAAAAACAAAACTGCATAAATTTACCTACTCTGTCAGGTTGAGCCAATTACAAGATTAGTGAATATAGCCTGCACAACATTGCCTCACTCCTGACACCAATCCAAAGTTCAAAAGCTTCTCCAAAACTTGCTGTCTATTTGCATAATTCATTACACAGATGACATAACTCATAGAAAGCTGTGTAGTTATATTCAAAGTTCTAGAAAAAGATAAAGATTAGAATCATCCAAGTGAAGAAGTGAATAGAGCAAAGGCATATCACATGCTTTTTTAATTATCATATTTTCAATTCAATGTATTTATTGGGATATAACCACATCAAAAGTAGAGAAATGGGGGGTAGCTATTTCCTTCAAATTGAAACATTCCTCCTAGAGTGAGAAGTTCCTAAGCCCTAGAAAGCTAACAAAACTTACAAGGCATAGAAAACTCTTGAAATTTATGAGGCTCAGGAGCACAGAAAGTTATAAGATTTCCCAGGATCCTAGCTAACACTGTACAATCAGTAACTGCTGAAGAGGGAAGACTCTCCATGGTAGAGCTGCCTGCAAGTGGGAAAGGGAGCTCCAGAGATTAAGATTTCATAAATCATCACATTACACATGCTCTGTCAGTAAGCATACAGTCATTGGTTCCCCCAAGATAGACTTGATTGGCATTGTCTCTTTGCTTTGTTGCCAGTGCCCTTTCTGGGGTGAACAGATGGCTGCTTATGTTTCCCTATGAAAAATCACAAACCACAATTGTCACCATAACAAGGACTGACAGAACCAGAGTTTTGTAGGTGTGTTAAGCCCTTGCAAAAGGGTGTTAAGACATGCACCTGAGGGTGTTCCCTCTGAGAGTGGAACATCTGCAAAACCAAAAAAAACTTGAGATGACTGCGCCTCTCCGTGTGGTAAGGGATTGTGGGCCTAAGGGAGTAAAGGCAGTTACACTACAACAGAGCATCTTTAACTTCTATTTACAACTCTGTTTCTCTAAGAACACCTTTCATGACTCTGGGTGAATATGTATTCACATCAAACATTATTGATAATCAATAATAAGAAAATTAATTTTGAAATAATTCTTTAGTATGCATATCACTTTACTGCTTATTAAAGACAAAAGTAAAATTTGAATGATTATGAGATGTTTGTGCTTATTATCTCTTATATAAAGGATTAAATACATAGACTATATGATACTCCAGGATGTAGCTCTACATCTTAAGCACTTTTCAGAATTGGATTTTATAATCATCAAATATGTAGAAAAGTGGCAGAGGCATGTTTAGAGCCATTTCATAAATTATTGGGAATTCTGTCCAAATCTAAGTGAAAATTCATTTAATAGCATTATGAAACTCAAGGCAGCAACTCAAAAAGCAACTTTTTATAGTATAACAATCTAATACAATACAATACAAAGACAATTCTAATTTGATATTTATATGCTGAGGAATGGAATTATTGAAAGCCTTTTTGCCATAACTAAACCATGTCACTAAAAGATTTGAAAATGTAATTTTTGCTAAAAAGTGATAAACATAATCATCTTTAATCTGAGTGCAGGAGCTTCCAGCAGTGTTTCTTGGCATTGTGCAGTGTGGCAGCATGCAGAGCATGATGTGAGCATGTTGAGTGTTCAGAACCAAGGCTGCAGTGAAGTCTAGTGATGTAACATGGACAAACACTGCCTCAAAGACTGAGTTCATTACTCATTTTATAATGAATTGATTTTTGGCCACTGCATGTTCAGAAACCTTTTACAGTTGACAAATTTATTGCAACTCCCTATTTAGTTATATGACTGTATATGGGGGTCACAACTCACAGTTTGAGAATCTGGGCATACTGAGTGTGAATGCACTGTGCATAGGGATATTTCCCAGCTCAGACAGCACACTGTGAACTGGCAAGTAGTTTCATCACACTACTCAATATAGCACATAATTTAAAGCATAAATTGTTTATTTCTGGAACTTCCCACGAATAGTTTTGGACTATGGTTGATGATGGATTGCTCAAACTATGGAAGTCAAAAAGTCAAAATGGGGCTAGAGCGATGGCTTAGCAGTTAAGGTGCTTGCATGCGAAACCTAAGGAGCCATATTCAATTCTCCAGATCCCATATTAGCCAGAAGCAAAAGGTAAGGCAAGCGCAAGTTCGTATATTGCCACTAGGTGTTGCAAGCCTTTGGAGTTTAATTGCAGTGGCTGTGAGGTCCTAGCCAATTTTGTCTCTTTCTCTGTCTGTCTGTCTGTCTGTCTCTCTCTCTCTGAGATAAAATAAAATTTAAAAAGTCAAAACACAGATCAGTGGATTATATACTATTTTCATAAAGGAAAGGTACAAGAAGGACATAGGTTAAAAAAAACAGGAAAGATAAATGGATTCTTAAAACAGGTACAAAAATTTAGTGACAATGTTTAGGTATGGTGTTGAGTTCTAGAACACAGTGATAAGGCAATCTTTCCTGGTGCTCTTTCTAGGAAGGGGATTTACAACAAATTGTTTAAGAAGGATCAGTTTTTCGGTAGATATGAGATTCTGGAACTCAAATTCAGTCTATCAAAAACAATTTTAGACTACAGTATTCCGAATCCCTTCCAAGGATATAACATTTCCCTATTTTTAACTCAGCACACAATGAGTTCTGGCCATTTTCTCCACCTCAAAAAGTACAACCAAATGGGCTGGAGAGATGGCTTAGCGGTTAAATGCTTGCCTGTGAAGCCTAAGGACCCCGGTTCAAGGCTTGGTTCCCCAGGTCCCACGTTAGCCAGATGCACAAGGGGGCGCACGTGTCTGGAGTTCGTTTGCAGAGGCTGGAAGCCCTGGCGCGCCCATTCTCTCTCTCCCCCTCTATCTGTCCTTCTCTCTGTGTCTGTCACTCAAATAAATAAATAAAAAAAAATTAAAAAAAAAAAGTACAACCAAATGAAAGCTTGTATCATGCCTGCCATTTTGTTTCCTGAGTGTGTGTGTGTGTATCCATCAATTTTTTAAAAGTCATATTAAATTGACAACTTCATACATTATTAGTTAAATCCACTTGGAAAACCATTGAGGAATATTATGTGGCTAACTCATTTGGTTCTTTTATACCAGTTTGTACAAAACACTGAGTGGCCTGTTGTATAAACAACATATGGTTTCAAATGAGTCTGTGACTCTTCAACTGTTAATGACACTTCCTGAGGGCTGCCCTCAATTCAGCTAGAAATGCTCATCTAAGGCTATTGGATAATGGCACATAATGGTGGGTCTTCTCTTTTTACGTTTTTTGAGACAAAGTCTCATGTAGCCCAGGCTCTGGCTTCAAACTATGCAGCCAAGGATGACCCTCAAATCTTCAACCTCCTGCTTCTGAAATGCTGAGATTACAGGCGTGCGCTACCATATCCAGTTTATGCAGTACCAAGGATGAAACACAAGCTTCATGTGTGCTAGGAGTGCACTGACCTATAAGTCCATTCCCAGTGATTGTTTTTCACATTCTTATACATATACATATTTTCCTTATATTCACCCTTACTTTCTCTTCTCTTCCTGCTAGCCCTACTTCCATTTACATGTTGTCTTTCTTTTTCCTTTCTATTCCTCCCTCCTTCCTTATAAAATTTTATATTTTAGTATAGATTATTTTTATTTTTGTGACCCACTGTGAACGCTTTACTTAGTGTTGCTTTCATGTGTGGGTAGAATTGTTACTGGAACATGGGCATCTTACCAGTGGCTACCCCACTGAAGAAAACCTCCCCACTGGCAATAACTCCTCGGGGAGCGGCAGGGGAACATCCCGGAAGTCCTAAGAACGACCACGCTTCGGGTCAAGACCGCCAGCGGGAGCTCAGGCTGCAGCCCACCGGCCGCCCGGCGCTCCCGCCTGGGCCGTGACGTCACCGGAAATGCCTGCTTGTGACCGCGAGCGGCCCGCCCCCTCGCGCTGGGCGCCGGAAGCGCGGCGGAAGTGGACGTGCACCCGCTTCCGGGCCGACTCCATTTTCGGCGCTCGGTCTTCTCGCGGGTTGCGGGCGGCGGGGAGCATGAGCTATGATTGTCAGCAGGGCTGGGGCGGCGATGGGGGACCCCGCAGCGCCGGCGGCCGCGGGGGAAGCCGGGGCCCCGGCGGCGCGGCGGGGCGGGGCGGGCGAGGCCGGCACCCCGCTCACCTGAAGGGGCGCGAGATTGGCCTGTGGTACGCGAAGAAGCAGACGCAGAGGAGCAAGGAGGCCGAGAGGCAGGAGGTGAGGTGGAGGGAGCGAGCGGCCCAGGTCGAGGCCGGCCCCTGCGCGGCTTTGTGATGCGCCGGCCGCGGAGGAGGAGGGCGAGGTCTGGGGCCGCGCCGAACCCTGCGAGCCGTCCTCCGAGAGACTGCCCCCGCGGCTTCCCCCTGCGAGCTGCAGAAGCGCTGCAAGCACTGCCCTCAACGCACATGGTTTAGGGAGAAAAGCAGTTCGTTTACTTATCAACGCTGACAGGGTCACATATTCGGCTCTTTCGTTGTTATGGTTGGGTGAGGAGCTTCCTGTTGATCAGCATCCTCTTTGGAAAGGATGCTTAAAAATCCTAGACGAGATAGAAACTATGACATAATTTATCTCTTCAGTTGATGGTCAGTCTAATTTGTATCTTGGATATATTTAGGAAAGGAAGCATCAAATTTCCCTAGTGGCCTACTATAGTGAAAAATAAATCATCACACAGTCCCTTTTAGAATAGGTTTTTAGTGCTTTAATAAAATGAACCTTTTATGTTAGATGCAAAGTCTAATTAAAACATCTTTTAGGCCACTGTTTTTGAACTATCTAATTGAGTACTCCATTAGCCTAATTTTCATTATGTTGGGCTTTGTAAATTTATCTTCACAAGTTGCCACATTTTCTATGAAAGAACTTTTTTGTTGCTGTTGACAACTCTATGTTAATTTGTTCACAAACTGCATTTTAAGGATCTGGAGAAACATATAAGTCATATTGATATTTCAAGAGTAATTAAAACAGAAACATGAAAGGATGTTGATAACTTTAGCAACTGTTATTTGCCCTGTTTCTTACAAGGTTTTATTTTATGAATGTTGTTGTGGAAATCGGAAGTGTTTAATTCAAGGAGTTCGAGAGTTAATGGGGCAGCGAGGACCTCAATTTAAGTCAGCCAGGAAAAGTTGTTCATTATTTCCACATGAAGTCTGTAGTTAACTTTTACAGCGGTGCTTATTAATAGTGTTTCTCTTATTCTTGGTCCTCTTTCCTTCACTTCACAAGTGCTGGTTATTACAGGCATGTGTTACCATGCCTTGCCTGTTAATTGAATTTTTTAATCTCAGCCCCAAACCTCCATTTTACCAAATGTAACTCCCATTTATTCACTTGACCAAATGAGACATAACTGACTTTCCTCTTTCATTTTAGCAAATTTATCTGCTCTGTCTTCTTGATATACCCCAAATCCAGCCATCTCTCTTTGCAGCAATTAGCATAGGTTAAGCCAGTTTTCTTGTTTGCTATTCATTGACTCCTACGTAGTCTTCTGACTGATCTTGTAAAAGGAGAAATTAGCCCCCCCCCCTTATTTCTCAATCTGCTTTATAGGAATGCAACTTCTGTCTCACTGTAATGTATTTTGGTGCTTGCTGGAAATCTTGGTAGTCTGACTTCAACACATTCCCCTCTTTGAATTTATGGCCCTAACTTGATGCAGTTGTAGCCTTTATAAACACGCTTTTTGTGTTTTTTTTTTTTTAATTTAGTTTCACCATTCTAACAAAGTCCATCTTTTAAAGTATATTTTTCAATTGGTATATCTTAACTCTTCCCTTTTCACCTTGCTGTGTTTGTATCACAAAATTTAGATAGCTTTTACATTAAAAATAAGCCTTGTGTTTATAGAATGAAAGCATCCTAATAGTAGATTCTTGCTGTTCTTTTAACAGGTCTGTATGGGGAGTCTTAATTTGAGATGATATGTTATGCACTGTGTTAGTGAGGTATAGTTTCTACTTTACAGAGATACTGTTGAGGGCTGTTGGCAGACGACACTGTTAAAGCATTATGGCAAAGAGAATATAGGCTGCCACTCAAATATTTTGGAGAGGCACTAACCTTTAAGCTGAGAAACAGCAAAGTGTATCTGTGTATTTGGGGTTCTGTAGTTGGAGAGGACTTTAATACTTGAAGGCATATACAACGACACAGTATTTGGGAAGAATGTTGTCAGAGAACTGCAAGATGAGAGCCTGGATGTGGAATGTGGTGAGGTGTGTATAGAGTAGTAGATTTCAGACGAGTATATGATTTTTTCCAAAGGAATGCATCTTAATTTATAACCTGGAGTATAATTAAACCAGAAATTCATAAAGTCTAATTATCTGAATATTGTTTGGGGTTTTGTTTTATTGTACTTAACTCCTTTTTTTTTTGTATGAAGACAGACCATAATCCTTTTTGGAAAGGTTCTGAACAGAAAAATAAAGACTTGAAATTGGTTGACTTCTTGAGAACCTTAGTAAACTCTTAAAGCATCAAAGAGTGAAATGGTTGGATTTATTTACTTATGACTTTAGTTTTTAAGTTAATTAATTTTGCGATAGGGTCTGGTTTTATAGCCCATGTTAGCCTGGAACTTACTTTGTAGCATACCTTGGCCTCAAACTTGTCTCAGTTTCCCAGTACTACTGGTATTATAGGTGTGAGCTTCCTTTAATAATTTGACATTTAAAAAATAATAATGGGCTGGAGAGATGGCTTAGTGGTTAAGCGCTTGCCTATGAAGCCTAAGGACCGCGGTTCAAGGCTCAATTTCCCAGGACCCACGTTAGCCAGATGCACAAGGGGGCGCACACGTCTGAGAGTTCCTTTGCAGTGGCTGGAAGCCCTGGCACACCCATTTTCTCTTCCTCTGCCTCTTTCTCTCTCTGTCTGTCACTCTCAAATAAATGAAGAAAAAATACTTTAAAAATAATAATTAAATTCATTAGTGTACATTGTTAGGTATGGTTTAAAAAGAGGCAGTCTTAGCCGGGCGTGGTGGCGCACGCCTTTAATCCCAGCACTCGGGAGGCAGAGGTAGGAGGATTGCCATGAGTTCAAGGCCACCCTGAGATGACAGAGTTAATTCCAGGTCAGGCTGGACCAGAGTGAGACCCTACCTCGAAAAACCAAAAAAATAATAAATAAATAAATAAAAAGAGGCAGTCTTGAGGTAGGGAGACCAGGTAAGTAGTTTTGATAACAATTAAGATGAGAATGAAGACATGAGTTAGAATGTTGGTCATTGAAATGAAGAGAGGCACATTAAAGTCAGTAGGTTCAAAATGATTTTGTGGTAGAGGTCTGAGGTTAATAGACGGTACCTGTCTGGCCTTGTGTAAAGGCCAGGCTTGTTGGAGGAAGGTAATTGGTAGGAAGTTAACAATTTTATACTGTTGTTGAGCGTGCAAGTGAGGATTTCTAGGTGGTTCACTGATACTTGAGTGTCTCAGTCAGATTCACATTGCTGTTAGAAATCACCCAACCAAGGGCAGCTTGTGGGAAAAAAGTTTATTTTGTTTTACAGGCTCGGGGGTGTGGGAGCTCCATGATGGCAGGGAAAATGATGGCATGAGCAGAGGGTGGTCATTACCCTTGGCCAATATAAGGTGGACAATAGCAACAGGAGAGTGTGCCAAACACTGGCATGGGGAAACTGGCTATAACACCCATAAGCCCACCCCCAACAATACACACTGCCTCAGGAGGCGTTAATTTCCAAATCTCCATCAGCTGGGAACCTAGCATTCAGAACACCTAAGTATATGGGGTATACTTCAATCAAACCACCACATTCCACCCCTGGCCCCCATAAACTCATAGCCATCCATGAAGTAAAATGCAATGCATTCATCCAACTTTAAAAGTCCCCATAGTTTTTATCAATTCCAATGATGTTCATGCATCCCCATAATCCAAGGTCTTTTGACTGAGTCATAATTCCAAAAAGCAAAGGTAGCTCAAGTATGACTGCAAAAAAAAAAAAAAAAAAGCATAAGGAGAAAGAAGTAACATGCTTTTTAATTTTTTTGGCCATAGTTAGAGCTACCTTTTTAGATATAGGACAGGCAGTGGCCTAGAAGAGGTCCAAAAATGTACATGAATTTAGACTGAGAAGTGGAATTGTGCTAGAGAAAAAGTGTGGGTAACTAACTCTTATATGTTCGTCTAATATATGTTACTTTGCCGTTTTCATTTTACTTGTAAAATAATTGTACATATGGTTGAACTGATAAATATGGTTTCACTTTGCACAAAACAGAGAGCTGTGGTCCATATGGATGAACGAAGAGAGGAACAAATTGTGCAGCTGCTGAATTCTGTCCAAGCCAAGAGTGATAAAGACTCAGAAGCACAGATATCCTGGTTTGCTCCTGAGGATCATGGGTAAAGCATTAGTCTTTTAAAGGATAGGTAGTGCTTATAAAACAAAAATGATTGAAACCTTTAAGCTTTTCAATAACTGAAATTTAGTTGTTTTGTTTTGTTTTGTTTTGTTTTTTAGGTAGGGACTCCCTCTAGCCCAGGCTGACCTTGAACTCATGGCAATTCTACCTCTTCCTCCTGAGTGCTGGGATGAAAAACATATGCCACCACACTTAGCAAAATTTAGTCTTTTAATGTGGCTCGAGCAGATTGGAAGAAAGGAAAAGTAGCATGATGTCACCGGAAAGCTGAGTGTTAGGATTGTGATATTTTGTGACATGTATTTCCAGCCTATATTTTATTTTCAGAATCCTGTGGAGCACAAGTTTGCACAAAGATAAATTGCTGCTGTTTTAGTAGAGGCTATATTATTTATGGGAAAAGCTACAAGTAGCTCAGGGACTGTGTAATTCTGTATCTTGTTTGTAGTTCAAAAGGATGGCAGGGAGAAAATGAAGTTGTAAAGTGAACCAAATTCAGGAAAAAAACAAAACACTAAATAAAAAAAAAAATCAATGGACGAATAACTATTAGGTTAACTTTAAGAATAACGATATTTTATAATAGCTTGTAGAGTATAGGATACATGCTTTCAGATTTGGCAGTTTTACAATATTAAATAATCCAGTGTTTGAGTTGCTCTTCATCTGACCCTTTTTCACTTTTTGTTTTGTTAAAATAGATATGGTACTGAAGTTTCTTCTGAGAAAAAAATAAACTCAGAGAAGAAACTTGACAACCAGGAAAAGAAACTGAACCAAGAGAAAAGGACATTTAGAATGAGAGACAAATCATATATTGACCGAGATTCTGAGTATCTGTTGCAAGAAAATGAACCAGATGTAGCCTTAGACCAACGATTATTAGAAGATTTACAAAGGAAAAAAACTGACCCTCGATATATAGAAATGCAGGTAATGAAAAGCAAAATGTGGGGGAATAGATTTGCCATTCTCATATTTGAGAGAAATGTAGTAATGTCTAAAGGTTAACTGCATGGTAGCCAATGAATGAATTCCTCAACAAGATAGCTTCTGTGGAAGGTTTTTTTTTTTGTGAGTAATACAGAGAAACAGTGGGAATGGAAATTAGGTGCAACTAGCATTTGAAAGGAAATTTTTGATAGATGCTAATGTCAGGGAAAGGAAAATTCACAAAGCTTTCTAGGCCAGGAGGTATCATAAGTGCCTAGGCAGTTAAAACTGTAAGAAGAATAGTTTCCTCCAGATAATTTGATTTGTCCTCTCCTTTTTTAGATGAGAAAATTTTTTCAAAGGTTATCTGATAAACATGAGTTCACCAACATTCTAAGTATGCACCTCTATGAAGGACTGTACTTCTCCCAAATTATTCAGTATTGGCTTTCCATGGTAGGCAAGATATACTAAGGCCTTCTTGGTGAAAAAAAATTATATGATTTGGGGTTGTTCCAGATACAGATGTAATGAAATATTCAAATTTATTCATACCTATATTTTTAGAGAAAACACAGTGTTCTGGGTCCATTTCTTATAAATACGTTTTGTTCTTTTTGCGAAAGACAGATTGTCATATCTGTGAAAAATAATCAGTCCACTGAATAAAAAGGTAAATTCCCTTATTAGAATCGATAAGCTAAGGTTGTCCAGGGGCTGAATTGTTTTAAGCTTTCAATGTCCATAAAGAACAATTTGAAGATGGAACAGAATTTTAGATGAATTAATTTTGCCTCTTAGCCAGGGAAGACACTTCAATGTCCATAAAGAACAACGTGATTTGAAGATGGAAAAGAGTTTTAGATGAATTAATTTTGCATCTTAGCAAGAGAAGACTCTAGCTCAGGCCGACCTGGACTTCATTATGCCTTCTCAGGGTGGCCTTGAACTCATGGTGATTCTCCTACCTCAGCCTCCAAGTGCTAGGATTAAAGGCATGCGCCACCACACCCGGCTCAAGACCTTCTTTTACATTTAGGAAAAGGGAAGTTGGTTTACTGGCCTTGTATGAAGGGCAAAGTGCAAATATGACTGAAGCTGGGTAATCTAGTTAAAGGAGAAATGTACAATATAGTCCTCTTCCTCAGTCACTTATAAACGCTTCATGTCTACTAAAATTTTGATGTACTTAAAAGTCAACATCTTAGTCTTAGTAGTATGCAGCATTTCTTCTTATAATTGATGTGCATACTTAATGGTATAGGGAGGATCTAATCGGTATAAATCCTAATACTTAAGATTGTTAATAGCTTTCATTTTTCTATACGGTAGTTGTCATTCTGTTTTATGAGGAATAACATGACATTCATTGTCCTTAGTTTATAAACTTATTATCTTCTATCTGGGTTATAGCCAGAACTAGAGAGTAGAAGGCTTGGCTATCTTGGGAGAGAATATTGGGGAATGCTTTCTGTTCAGTAGCATTTGCGTGCATTTTAGGCAAGGGAAATGTAGATAATTTTTGTTTGAAGTGCAATGCAATAGGTTGTACTTACATAGTAAGAGGTTTACATTTCATGATGTTATATATGTGTTTTTAAATAACGTTATAAAAATTTTCAAATACATTATAAGGAATATATAGCAGCATTTACGTTTCTTACACTAAAATTAGTTTATCATATTGGTTGTTATGTATAGTACTGTGAGAATGTTACATAGTAAATGTGGCAATATTATTCTAGATTACCTTGGACAGTTCCAATTTTATTTTTTCTTGTTTTTATTTTTCATATTAAGTTACTTGGGCATACTTTAAATTTTTTTTTTTTACTTTTATTTATTTGAGAGTGACAGAGAGAGAAAGAGGCAGATACAAAATGGGTGTGCCAGGGCCTCTAGCCACTGCAAACGAACTCCAGATGCGTGTACTTACATGATCCTGGGGAATAGAACCTTGAACCGAGGTCCTTAGGCTTCACAGGCAAGCGCTTAACCGCTAAGCCATCTTTCCAGCCCATACTTGGGCATACTTTTAATCCCAGTATTCAGGAGGCTGAGGTAGGATCACTGAGTTCCAGGTCAGCCTGGGCTTGAGTGAGACCCTGCCTCAAAAAGAAAAAAGAAAAATATTAAAAGTTATTTGCTTTTTCAATAAAGAGGACTTGTTAAAACTGGCTAATTTTTATATCACTCAAGATTTTTTTCCATGGTTAGGATGTACCAAGTTGAATGCAAACCACAGTACTCAGTGTTTATATGCAGTGTAGGTTTAGGGGTTTGTAAAATTGACAAGAACTAAATATAAGGCAAAGAATTAGTCACTTTTTAGCATTTTATTCATAATCCAACAAATTGTAAATTTGTCCAGAAGTTTGCATGTGCCACAGGCTGTTACTTTTCTATATGAAGGTTATCTTTGGTGTCTCATAGCAGCTATATAAGATAAAACCCCTAATGCTTTGGTGCCAAGTTTGAGTTGACAAAGTCTTGAAATGACTTTGGATATTAAGCTTGCTCTTATACCCAAAGTCAGGTACCTAAAAGAATCTTAGAATATGTTCTAGTACCTGCTTACTGCCTTAGTCCAGGATGTCTTGATGAGTAGAGAAAATAATGTTACAGAAGTCAGATCTAAGATGAACATGTAAAACAGAAATATAAAAAAGAGCTAATTTCTTTAAGTTGGTTATACTATTAGGTGATATGTCAGCTAGCATTTTCTAACTGAAGATTACACTGTTCTATTAAGTGTAATAGAGTTCTGGGTTTTTTTGTTGTTGTTGTTGTTGTTGTTGTTTTGGTTTTTCAAGGTAGGGTCTCACTCTAGCCCAGGCTGACCTGGAATTCATTATATAGTCCCAGGGTGGTCTTGAACTCACAGCAGTCCACCTACCTCTGCCTCCCGAGTGCTGGGATTAAAGGCGTGTGCCACCACACCCAGCTAGAGTTCTGTTTTTAAGTAGTGATATATTTCACACAGACTGTAAAATAATTTGTATTCTAGCAGTCTAGCATGTTTAACTTTGATGTATTCTCACTCCCATGATTATAACTTGATGCCATTTGTTTTTGAATCTTCAACCTTTTTTTTTTTTCCAGCGCTTCAGGGAAAAGCTGCCTTCATATGGAATGCAAAAGGTAAAATACTTTAAACAGTTTAGTTTGATTTGTATAGTATTTAACTACATTCTTTTAAAAGATGCAGTATATTGTGAAGAAATAATGGGCAGTGAATCTGTTGTAGGGAAGTCAGCATTATTTGAGTTGTTAAAGAGGAAAAGGATGGGTCATGGAACAGTGTTTTTGAAAGTTTTCTTATATTTATGTCCATTATTGAAATCATCATTGAAGTTTAAAAAACAGAATTTATGGGCTGGAGAGATGGCTTAGCAGTTAAAGCACTTGCATACAAGCCTAAGAACTGAGGCTTGAATACTAAAGCCAGATGTACAAGGTAGCACATGTCGGGAGTTCATTTGCATTGGGTAGAGAACCTGGTGTACCGCTCATTCATATCTCTAAATAACTAATAAAAATTTAAAATAGAATTTAAATATACATATATGTATATACACCCTCCCCTCTTTAGAAGACACTATATTTAGTTAAGGACCAAGTAGTTTCATTAAAATTGAACACTGCCAAAAGTAGTGTTGTGATAAATTTGTTAACATGGCATCACACAAGTTCCCTGCATGGAATTCATAGTCTTCTGTCTTCTCCCAACTTTGTTTTTCCCTGCCTTTTTTTGGGGGGGGGAGGGGGTTGGTTTTTTGAGGTAGGGTCTTGATGTAGGCTAACCTGAAATTCACTATGTAGTCTCAGGCTGCCCTTGAACTCACAATGATCCTCTTACCTTGGCCTCCCTAGTGCTAGGATTATAGGTGTGCTATACCTGGCTCCCTGTTTCATCTTTCAGAGCACTTATATCACTTTGTGTCTTTCCCTCTTGGTTCAGTATAAGTTCTTGAGCTCAGGATCTGTTTTGTTTATTCTGTATTTCTTATCTCAGAACCGTGCCTGATGTTAATACAGACATCCAGTAACTGTTGAATGAGTAAATTACAGTCTACTTCTCGGTGTAGTTGTCCCTCAGTATCTCTGGAGAATCAGTTCTAGGACATGGATATCAAAATTCTCACATGTTCATGTCCTTTATATAATATGTAGTATTTACAGATAGCCTTTACACATTCCCCTGTATACTTTAAATCCCCTCTAGGTTGCATAGGGTTCACCTAGTACAATGGAAATGGTGTAATGACTTGACCTACTGTACTGTATTGTTTAGAGATTTATGAGATGGTCAATGTGGATACAGTTGCTTCTTAACTCTTATCTGTGGTTGGTTAAATCCATAGATGTGATTTCTTAACTCCATCTGTGTTATTTCATAACTCCACCTGTGGTTGGTTAAATCCATAGATGTGATAATGGAAGGCCAAATATTTAGCAGATATGTTAGTGTTCAATCCTGAAACTTATGTATACATTGTGTTAGAATAGACAGTAAACTTTCTGCCTATTTTTTTAGAGAATTGGTACAGCCAGGGCCTCGACCACTGTAATCATACTCCAGATGCTTTCACCACCTAGTGGGCATGTGCAACCTTGCACTTGCCTCACCTTTGTGCATCTGGCTAACAAGGAATCTGAAGAGTTGAACACACGTCCTTTGGCTTCATAGGCAAGCGCTTAACCACTAAGCCATCTCTCCAGTCCAGTACAGACTTTTTAAGCATGAAGTTATAAAATAATACCCTTTCAAAATATTAAGATGTTGGTTTTGTTACTATGGTGAATATTAGTATTTAAAATTTTACTACATTTCAGTACAGCCGTGGTGTTGCCTTTAATCCCAGCACTTGGTGGGGGGCAGAGGTAGCAGGGACATGACTAATTTGAGGCCACCCTGAGACTCATAGTGAATTCCAGGTCAGCCTGAGCTAGAATGAAACCCTACCTCGAAAAACCAAAAAATAAAAATAAAATATTAGTATATGTCTAGATTATTATAGAGTTATTTCACAAATATGCAGTTTTCTAGATACCTGAGTTTTCCCATTTAATTATTTAAAACTGGTATTTATTTTATAATCTCATTGGGTAGAATTTTGATTAATATCTTTTCAGACTTTCATATGTGCTGTCCTGTTTTTCTTTTCAAATAGGAGTTGGTAGATTTAATCGATGCCCACCAGGTAACAGTAATAAGTGGGGAAACAGGCTGTGGGAAAACCACTCAAGTCACACAGTTCATTCTGGATAACTACATTGAAAGAGGAAAAGGATCTGCCTGCAGGATAGTTTGTACTCAGCCAAGGAGAATCAGCGCCATTTCAGTATGTATTCTTAACATTTTTCTCATTTTTATTTCCTTTAAATAATGTTGCTAAAACTTACTGGTTTAAAGTAATTCTAAATTAGCTTGGGATTTGTGACTTATAAGGCAAATACTTGGTTGGCAAAGACTTCATAGCAAAGAGAAAAGACTGGGCCTAAGTATAGCCAGACACAAAGTAGTGCATGGTTTTGGCCTTCTGTTTCTAGCAGCAGAAGATACTGGCATTCCTGTACATATTCATGTGTGCACTCACACATATACACATCTAAATAAATTTAAAAAGAGGTAAGAAACTGATACCTCTTTCACAGACATGTTTGTGAAATCAAAATGAATTAATAAATCACAGTAGGAATTTGGAAATGATCATTATATTTATAGAATTGACGACAAACTCCACATTATCTTCATTATGTGCTGAAAGTTTGGCCACTTGGTTTATTCAGCATTGTTTCCAATGATCTGGTTTTTGATGAACAGTGGTGAAAATGAGAAACCATATTTTGTTTTGTATGCAACATTTCTGTGGTCGGTGATATTTGAATGCATCTGCTCAGTAAAAGAAAGTTTCTCATAACGGTAAAGAAGACACTTCCAGATGTAACTTTTTTTGCACAAGTGGTCTAGTGTGGTGATCTGTAGTGAGATAAAACTTCCAGATGACCAGCCTAAGTAGTATTTACAAGAATGTGTTCTACAAGTGACATTTTTTGTATAGTTCTTGTTTGTAGCTTTTACATGACTTAAATATTAGTTATGTATTCTTTGAAGATATTAAGAGTTTCTTACAGCATTCAGTGAGTATAGTGAATTTATTTCCATATTTTTAGTTTTGTCTGTAAATATAAATTATGCAGGTTAGTACTTATTTTGTTTATGATGGTGTTAACACATTTTCTAAGTAACTTAATGCAAAATCTGGTTAGGCATTCACTGACAATTATTATAGCTGTATTTTTAGGCCTATACATTCTACATTTTAAGCTATATTACTGTGTTTGAGTTGAACTACAGTTTTCCCTATTGTTGTCAGTGACATCTTCTTTAAAAAAAATGCGTGAGATCACAGAATTATGAAAAATGTCATAACAGTTAGCTGTACTATTAACAGTAGGAAGATTGCTGGTGACTTTATATTGTATCCTTTTCCTTGATCTGCCTAAACTTGAATGTATAGATTATTGTAGATTAATCACTTGTGTTCTCGATGTGCTGATTGGGAAATTCTAATTCACAGGTATTTTAACTACCATCATTTTATGTTTGTTACCACTGTCTTGTCACAGGGTGACTGCTGAGTACCTTGAGTTATATAAGTCAGTATATTATAACAACATTTTACTTTTCTACAGTTTATATTTGCTAGTTATAGCTTTCAAAACAAACTAAAAAGCTAGAAATCTTACTCATTTTCTACCACAAAATAGTAACAGCAAAAGTAAGAAAAATGATCACTATGTAACTAATTTCAGTTTATAACTTTTACAAGTTTGGACTTTAGTTTCCAACTGTTTTAGAAAAGTAAAAAAGGCAGGAAATTAATGAAAATAGTGATGAGAGAATTTGGCCTTCCTGGTCTTTATAAAGTCTGCAGCTCTTAAGAGCACATGCAATTTAGAAACTTCAGAATGTAATAAAGTATCCTGGTTTTAGACTTATTGGGGAATCAACTGCATTTCAACCGTTCCAGCTTTTTGTGAATGTTGCAGGTCATTGTCCTATTTTTTCTCATTGTGTCTCTCCATTAAAGGTTGCAGAGAGAGTGGCTGCAGAAAGGGCAGAGTCTTGTGGCAGCGGTAACAGTACCGGATATCAAATTCGTCTCCAGAGGTAATGTTGACTTCTTGTATACAGGCAGATTTTAGTGAAACTTTGAATCAGATTTTCTCTCTTCTCTGTTTATTCTTGCCATTAGAATTAATATTTAAAAGAACTTTAGTATGAGTTGGTTTGCTACCATAAGGTCTTCTAACCCCTAAATTGCCTTCTAAAATGTGCTTATTTAAGGAGCATTGTTGCATTGATTGCTCATTACTCCCCTCATATGAGTTGGTATGCTGTACCTGCCCACACCTGATGGACTTTGCCTACTGATGTTGGTGTCCTTACTCCTTCATGTACTTCTGCCTCTTAATCCTTTCCTGGAACTCAAGTTTCTTTGATCTGTTTATATGAGCAGATTTTTTATTATGTCATAAGACTGAATATAATGTAAAATGAACTTATGTGCCATATTTTCTGTTACTTCATTATTGTGAGTGTTGTTACAACTAAAACATAAGTAGGAATATTTTCTCAAACTTACGTAGTTATTAGTAAATTATTAGAAAATAAAACTAAGAATTAGTAACTTATGTTTCTCATTCACAGTCGGTTGCCAAGGAAACAGGGTTCAATCTTATACTGTACAACAGGAATCATTCTTCAGTGGCTGCAGTCAGACTCGTGAGTATATTTCAGTCAAAGAGCTAGGTATAGAAGCTCATGCCTGTGATCCCAGCTCTTGGGAGGTTGTGGCAAGAGAATCATGCAGTCAGGATTATTTCAAGGCAGTCTGGGCTGTATGAATAATAATTTTTATGTAATTAAACATGATTATTAAATGCTAGTGGTTCAAAATGGCTCGTTTTAAGGTTCATACTGCATTACATATTTTGTGCTTCCATTTTAGGCATCTGTCCAGTGTTAGTCATATTGTACTTGATGAAATTCATGAAAGAAATCTACAGTCAGATGTTTTAATGACTGTTATTAAAGATCTTCTCAATTATCGTTCTGACCTGAAAGTAATACTGATGAGTGCAACATTGAATGCGGAGAAATTTTCAGAATACTTTGGTGAGTACAGTTTGGTAGCTATTTTAGAAATCCCTGCATTTCTTTTTAAGAAAACCAATACAGTAGTAGATATAATTTAAATGATGGCTTGTTATTTTATTTGTTTTAATACTCTATATAGCTCTAGTTTCCTGGATTCAATAATTGGACTGGTTTTTTAAATGGTGGCATCATTTCTTTCCCACTTGAAGACAGGTAGTTTCTTGGTTGGTGCTGTGACTAGGCAATGAGGTGACATTGAAGCATACAATAGATTTGAAAAATGTTATGACCTCTCAGTGCATGTGTGCATCTTATCTGGTTTTTATGTGCTGTCACAGGTTAGATTGGCAGTTTGCTAATAAGTGGTGACCATGTACTGGAACACAAATGTGCCAGATAGTATTTGGCAAGTTGTCTTCATTCATTCTTGTAAAGTATTGTGAAGTAAACCTATTACTTCTGTTTTTAGAAATGACAAAGAATCTCAGAGCTGCTAAATAACTTAACCAAGATTGCATAAATTAATAGGAGGGGAATATAGCTTTGACTGTCTGGCAAAGTATATTCTTTTTAAATGTACTGCTGTCTTTCCTGCTTATAACTGCAAAGAAGGGAAAGGGGAAGAAATTAAAATGTTATATAAGTATATTTAATTTTAGTTTCAGCATTTCAAAACTCCTTTAAATGCATTCTAATTAATTCTTACAGCATTATGAATTTTTGGAGGGACAGGTATTATGTCCCTGTAGTTTGTTTTTCTTGTTTTGATTTTCAAGGTAGGCTTTCACTCTAGCCCAGCTGACATGGAATTTCACTGTGTAAGTCTCTGGGTGGCCATGAACTCCTGGTTCTGCATCCTGAATGCTGGGATCAAAGGTGTGCGCTACCATGCCTGGACCTTGTCCTTGTGTTTTTAAAGACACCTAAAGCTAGTAAGATGAGAAACTTGCTCAGGATATAGAAGAAATGCAGAGCAGTGAAAGTAGCTCAAGTATTTTATCCTCAGTGCTGTCTTGGCATTTGTTTTATGGATTATTTTGCCTTTAGGAAATGAAAACAACATTTCAAGAACAGCACTAGTGTGGTTTTTATGTTTTTCAGTAGTAGCATTTTAATACTTGATTAAGTTTGACTTTCCTAATCTCTCCCCCAGATTCTGGGTGCCTCAAGTGGTAATGCTTGTGGTCTAGCTTTTAGTGAATCTTGCACTAGAGATGGTGCCGTCTTTGGTAATAATGAAGAAAAATAGATTTCTAGTAGAACTATAGGAGGTGTGTATAGTTTGGTAGAAGTAAAACAACTCTTAAGGCTAGACTTGCTTTTCACTGGTTAGTTTGGGAAAGATGGAGGGTGCATACAGGACTGCTCTCAAGCTAAGTGAAGACTACGGTTCAGGACTGCTGTCTGCTGTTCACAGTATGCTGTACCTTATTTTGAACAGTGTGCACACTCTTATGCTTCTGTTTTGTCTGTCATGATAGGTAACTGCCCGATGATACATATACCTGGCTTTACTTTTCCAGTTGTGGAATATCTTTTGGAAGATATAATTGAAAAAATAAGGTAACCATTAATAAATAAAATAAATGTGAAAATAACGATTACCTTTTCCATGTCAAACTTCAGTCTCAGAAACTCATTGTTGACTTCCTTCAAAAGCATTTTTCCATGAGTCACAGATTGCTAAATGTGGCTGTACATTAAAATTACCTGCAGATTTAAAAATCGAGATAGCACATTCATACTCCATATTTTAATTATATTACAGTGTGTTTTTAGTATCTGGGAAACACTATCCTTAAGAGATCCCTGGGCAGCGAGGCTTGGGAATCTCTGTCTTCAGTACTTGGACCACTTGTTTCTCCTGCCTTGTATTTATTCTCCTTAAGATTTTCCCTGCTAAAGCTCTTATTCTTGCCCCAGCTTATTATGTGTTTCTTAAGTCTTCCTGTCTGTTTTCATGATCATAGAGCTATCTTTTCAGATCTCTTTAGCACTGGGGCTTTGAGATTGAAGCTCTTCACCTCTATACATGAGAATTTGATCCATTCTCTGTCCCACAAACAAAGTAAAACCAAACAGTATCTTGCCAGTGTCTTATGATAACTAATATTTACTTCCACCTAATTTATTAAATTAAAAATCATCTCATTTAAGCAGTGTGTATTGGAATATGCCAGCTGCTTCATGTGTTGAGTAGCCAAGTTATCCCGTCATTCTGTATTACTCCCTGGCACCTTCAGTCTTTAAGAGCTTTACCCTTTATGCCTTCTTCTTGTGCTAATGGTTCTGACTTGTTCTCTTTTACTGGTCCGATTGCCTTAGTTTTACAGTCTTCAGTTTTGCAACTGCTGCTGTATTTTTTTCCTAAAGAATCTGATGGTATGAGCTTTCTCCCCATTTGCACATAAAATGTCTTTGAGAAAGTGTTTAACAGCTTTTATTGATTTGGTATGTTCTGTGCCGCAGTTCCTCAGTGCTCTTTGTACCAGAGCTTCTCAATAGTATGTTCTACAAATAGAGCACCTCAGTGGTATTTTCTGTTGCTTTGGACCACAGTACCTCAATATTATGTTCTGTGCAGGAGTGCCTCTGGGGTATGTCCTGTACCGGAGTACCTCAGTGGTAGCAGCCTTCTTTGGTGAAATAAACAAAAATATATATATACAAAAGTCTGGGATAGCATAGGCCACAAAGTCCATTTCATGCCCTCAGTCATCCATTGTTATATATTCTATAGTTTGTCCTTGCTAAATGTAGCTTTCCATAATAGGCCGGCAGGGTCCTTCATGACTTTCTGCTTTTGCATGTACTTTTCTCAGATTTCATTTGCCACCTTCTCTGTCTTTGGATCTGTAAACTTTTAGTGAAGAAGTATCCCAATTTCCTTGGCTATGCTACTATTATAACACCTGGCTGCCTTTATATTTGCCTATTGTACTAGATTTCAGATTTCTTAAGGCAGAGAATTTTGTCTTACTTGTCATTGTGACTGGTACCTAGCACAGTGCCTATAGTAAACACCTAAGTAAATAAATATACATATAGAAACACTGCTTTCTATTTGAAGACTCAGCTCACTTGTTAGATAAAAAAATCAGAAACTAATAGTGGGAAAATGCCTTTTTTTTACTTAGAATTCACCAAAATTTTACCTAAGCCTTTATATAATATTTGTGTTGTTTTTATTTGTAGTTTGCAGTGCTAAATTGTGAGTGTAAAAGAAAGACAGTGTATACCCTTTGAATTTTTATCACACTAAAATGATTTATAGGCTATTATATATAAAGTCTGTGGGAAGTAGAATGTGAGATTTTTCACGATGGTAGGCTGCTGAGAAAATAGTGAAAATCAATGAGAAGAAGGGTAAAGTCTTAAAAAGGATGGACTGGGTTAAAAGTGAAAGAGACAGTATAGAATGGTCTTCGTGCTTTGGTTTTATAGTCAGTTACCATAAATGTTATATGCTCTCACTTTCATTGTTTTTCATATGTTCTTTTTTCTCATAACACTTTGAGCAGTTACTTTGCAAAAGGATAATGGGCTTGACAGTTTTAACACTAAAGTTTGGTGGACCACTAATCTTAATTTCACACTGAGGAATTGCCTTAGAATTCCTGGAAGGCAGGGAGGTGCAGGGAACTGCAGGAAAGTACTCTTTTGCAGTGAAAAGAAGGCATCTATGCAGCTGCCATCCAGTAACCAGCCTTACAGGGGAATTGAAGAAAATTTGGTCCTTTCATCATATGTTCCTAGCTGTCTTCTTCCTATATACTAGGGAACTAGGAGGAAAGCAAACCCTAATAGCTACATCAAAAGTTGGGCATAGGTTCTGCCTTAGCACTGGGGGGTACCTGAGGGGTTGTTGAAGGGTACTTGTATATTTTGAAATTTCTGGGAACCAACTGTGGGTCAATCCTTCTGACCAGGACCAATCTCTGTCTCAGGTTGCCCTACCTCAAGTTGGTGCCTCTATATGTATCGAAGACTTAGGGGAACTCTGGTCACAGGTACTGAATAGGGAAGGGTTTTTCACTTTTTGGTGTCTACTATCTATAAGGCACTGTGCTTTATTTGATTGTTTTTAAAGACAGCTTCATGCCAGTTCTGGAAACGATGTTAATTATTCAAGAAAATTAAAGGACGGAAGTTCAGTACCTTGTGCAAGATTAGACAGCTTGGTCAGTGGCAGAGCCAGGATAGCGGTTCCATTTAATTCCAGAAGTCCTGTTCCACTCATATAGATGCTGTCCTCTGAACTTGGATAGCCTTTGGGGTTGATGTGTAGGTTCATTTTTCCTTTGTCTTTCCTCACCCTCTGCTTCTCAAAACTCATAATTTAAGGGAATTTTTAGACATAAGTATTCTCTGTGTAACCAGCAGTCATACTGTGTAACCATAACATTCATCTTAAATGCTAATTCTGGATCTGTCATTTGCTGTAACTGACCTGAGAATGACATATGTAGAGTTCTCTAGCATTGCTGTGATCACTAATTAAAATTCTTATATTGAGAGAGACCTGGATCCAATGAAAAGTGACAGCATTTTGTAATCTGTATGTTATATAAACACTCCAGGGATTATGTGCAGTTATATCTTGAAAACTTTTGAGTCTTTTTACTAGGTAGCCATTAACTGGTACTTTGCACCTTCTGTTAATTTTTTCTTTAAGACTTAAGATTTGAGATAAAAGTTACACTAATGTTATGTACTGTGATTGTCAAAGGTGGTTTAGCCTCACTGGGGTGTACAAATCATGAGTTGCAAGAGCATATATAAGTTTATTTTGTGTGACAATGACACATCCTGTCATCTACAAAGTTCAAGCTTGAGAATCATGCAGTTTATTGATGTTGTGTTAGGCTGAATTCATAGCTATACAGGGCTTCATGTGGCCCTTGGTTGGATCCCTTGAGAGGATTATTTATGTACTTGAGTAGAGAAGAATATTTTTTTAAAAGTTTTTTATTTATTCGCAAGTGGAGAGGGAGAGAGATAAAATGAGACAGAGGGAATAGATCCACCAAGGCCTCTGGCCACTGCAAATGAGCTCCAGATGATTCACCACTTTGTCTGTCTAGCTTTACATGGATACTGGGAATTCAGACCTGTGGCATCAGACTTTTAAACAAGTACTTTTAACCCTTGAACCATCTCTCCAGCCTGGAGAAGAATTTTTATCTAAGATACCACGCTACATACTTACTAATGAACACTTAATAAGTTGGTATTTTGTCCAGCATTCAGTGGAAAGTGTAGAGAAAATATTGTTTAGATTCTGGTTTTAATAATATTTCACAGTGTTTCAAAAGAGTGAAGATATTTAAGAGTCTTTTTTATTTTAGATATGTTCCTGAACAAAAAGAGCATAGGTCCCAGTTTAAGAGGGGCTTCATGCAAGGACATGTAAACAGGCAAGAAAAAGAAGAAAAGGAAGCAATCTATAAAGAACGCTGGCCAGATTATGTAAAGGATCTGCGAAGAAGGTGCATGTCGTGAGAAAGTGAGAATGACTAGACAATGCAGGGTTGTCCTGTTGGCTGTCTGCATACTTGCAAGTGTATTTCATTCCAGCTAAACCTTATGACAATGTGGTTTTGATTTTTCTCTAACAGCACATTGAATTAGTTTTAATTTTATAGCCAGTTAAGCCACAGGACTATTAAGTAATTCATGACTGTATATATAATTTTGGTAGGTATTCTGCAAGTACTGTAGATGTTTTGGAAATGATGGACGATGATAAAGTTGACCTGAACTTGATTGCTGCCCTTATCCGATACATAGTTTTGGAAGAAGAGGTTAGTTATTCTTTCTTTCTTTTTCTTTAAGTATTTAAGAAACATGTTTGTAACATTATTGATGGTCCAAAGCCATGGAAAATAAAATTTTTGTAAATTCTTTGAGGATATGGATTGTGAAAGAAATGTTTTTATTTTTATTTAAGAGAGAGAGAAAGAGGCAAGTAGAGAGAGAAAATGGGTCCTGTAGCCACTGCAGACAAATTCCAGGCCCATGCACTACCTTGTATATCTGGCTTACATGGCTACTAAGGAATCAAACCTGGGTGCTTGGGCTTAACAGGCAAGCACCTTCACTGCTAAGCCATCTCTAGCCCCAGGAATTGTTTTTGACAGTAGAGATAGTCTCAGAATTGCAACATATTTAGGCACTAATGGACTTAAAAATAAGAATAGCCTAATAATGTTTCCAGATGGTAAGTCTCTGTTTTCAAAGTTGATTTGTATTCTTTTAGATACAAACCAAAATTACCCAGAGCTAGTGGGGTTTTAATGAAGAGTGTGCATGGAATTTTTCATACTTTTGCTGATATGATACTTTATAATAGTTATTTCTCTTACATATAGGATGGTGCAATACTGGTCTTTCTACCAGGCTGGGACAATATCAGCACATTACATGACCTCTTAACCTCACAAGTGATGTTTAAATCAGGTATGGTGTAAATGTATTTTATTGTAATTCCAAGAGTGATACTTAAGTCATGTGATTTGAAGATGTTATTTTCTTGGGATTATATCAGAGTAGGATTGTGGTGATCTAAGTCTAGGTTGGGCTTATATTTTTACGGGAAAAGTGGATCTTCTTTGAAAGTTCTGGGTAACTAATGAAAAGGGTAGGTATCAAGTGAAGCTTTTGTTTAGTTGTATAAAGATGATGTTTTGTCCCTTTTATTGAGTTTAATTAATGGTAAGGATGGAACTTAATGACTTTCTATGTATGTAATTTGGAAAGATTATGCCTAACTTTGAGGCTTAAGAATGTGGGACAGTGCTTCTCAGTAAAAGTGAAGTAAAATGTCAACAGGCACACTCAAAATATTTTTTTTCAAAAAGTTGTGTAGGTAGAGAAACTAAGAACTGTGTAACTCACCTGAATTCATTGTTCATGCCTATTTGATGGTTTTGTGTGTGTGTGTATCACTTTATCTGAAAGTTAATTTTTTAATTTTCAGATAAGTTTCTCATTATACCATTACATTCACTGATGCCTACAGTAAACCAGACACAGGTATGTTGTTAAATTTGACTTTGGTCTTTCAAATTGAGATAAGCTTTAAAGACTACTGATTATATCTTTACACTTTTAAAAAAATATTTAAGGAGCATTTACAAATAGTAATCCATTTAGAAAACACTTAGCTGAAACCTTTGCAAACGAGTTTTTGTATAGTTATATACAAACTTAACTCACAGAGAATAACCCAACAGTTAGATTAGTTTTGTCAACATTACGGAAAAGTTTAAAAGAATAGGTTTCACAATTAGCTTGTTTTGATGTCCTAAATTGAAAAAGGTATATGAATGCCACTGAAAATAACTCAGCCTAGAAATTAGTGATATAGGCATAATGTAACTTGACATTTGGTATTTTGATTATCACAGGCTTTGCAGGCAAGTGCCTTAACTGCTAAGCCATCTCTCCAGCCCTTTCTTCCTTTCTTGTTTGCTATTGGGATTTAGCATAAGACATAGCCAGTGCTGGGTGTGGTGATGTATCCCTTTAATTCTAGCACTTGATGGAAGGCTGAGGTAGAAGAGTCACCATGAGTTGGAGGCCAGTCGGAGCTAGAGTTAGTTCCAGGTCAGCCTGGGCTAGAGTGAGGCACTGCTTTTAAAGACTCAGGCAGTTAAGCTAGACAGGAGGGAAGATGGGCTTTCACTTCCAAAGACTTGGTGGAAGGGCATCTAGTGTAGAAGTAGTCTATCTTTGACCCCTGACCCAGTAGATGATGGAGACTATGTGATGACCAATTAGTTACTATCAGTCAAGGGATAAATATGTTCATTGAGGTATTATGTATGTACTGCCTTCACTGGTACTGGTACTTCTCATCTTCCTTACACCTTGGTGGCATTGCTGTGGATAGTTTTATTAGATTTGGCATTTGAATGGGATATAAAGATACCTCTGTGTGTGTGTGTGTGTGTGTGTGTGTGTGTGTCTCCTCCCTCCCCCCTCTCTCCCTTTCCCCCTCCCTCCCCGTCCTTCCCTCCTTCCTTTCCTCCTCCCCTCCCCCCTCTCTCTCTATATAAAATATATATGTATGTCTAATTTATTTGAGAGAATATGGGCATGCCAAGCCCTTCAGCCACTGCAAGTGAAATCCAGATGCATGTGCCACCTTGTGCATCTGGCTTTACCTGGGTACTGGGGAATCAAACCTGGACCAGGCTTTGCAACAAACACCTTTAATCACTAAGCCATCTCTCCAGCCTCTGAAGGGGATTATTTAATGCTAGTCAAATCTCAAGCTACTGTATGTGGTACAAAAATGTGATATCTGTGGAAGGTAATTTACCAAGAGACTTTGATAATACTGAAAGTATGCATACTTTACATGTATATCTGCAAATAAGGTGCATTTATCAGTAAGTAATACTTAATAATGCTTAAAATGTACAAAGTGTCCAAAGAAATATTTAATTGTACAAATAATATATCAGAAATTAATATATTTTTGGGTTCTTGATGTATTTCTTCTTCCAGGTATTTAAAAAAACTCCTCCTGGTGTTCGGAAAATAGTAATTGCTACCAACATTGCAGAGACAAGGTAAAAACAACTTTTAACTGTCACCTTTGATTAAAATGTTTTGAGCCCATACATTATTAGCTTTATCATTTATTTTTCTTATAAGATATTTGTAGTTTCTTTAGAATTTTTTCTGGTCGTGGTAGTAAATAATAAATATATAAATTTTTTTTCGAGGACTGGTCTATGGTTTGAGGTCTTTCATCAAAGTAACCTAAGTAATTTGTTGATTTGTTTTCAGATCATGAGAATGGCCATAAGATGATTATTCTGTAATTAGTTACATAAGCTTTAAAATTTCTTACGTTTACTTGGTGGTACTAGTATATGTATATGGTTCAGTCACTAAAACATTATTTCATGCAAGCTGCTGCTGAAGCATGGCTGTCTAGGGATCATAGAGCTAGCTATAAGAAGGCAATGGGAGCTGGGCATGGTGGCACATGCCTTTAGTCCCAGCAGTTGGGAGGCAGAAGTAGGAAGATTGCTACAAGTTCAAGGCCACCTTGAGACTACAAAGTGAATTCCAGGTCAGCCTGGGCTAGAGTGAGACCCTACCTTGAAAAACCAAAAAAGAAAGAAAAGACAAGCTAGTAGAAATGCTAAGAAGTTTGGCTCTGGACAAATAAGATAGCATGTGATCTACAGTATTGACATTTGTTGCCACTATAAGTCCATAGACTGCTTATCATTAAGTCTTGATCTCTGAAATACTGGGAAATGTGAGAAAAAATAGTGAAAATTTGGAGTTGCTAGTATCTTCTTCATAAAATCAACCAAAAACATCCATCTATAACCTTAAGTATAGGTTAAAAGTGGTTTTTACTGTGTGGTTAATGTTTTATATCTCTTTTCCAAATAGTATCACCATAGATGATGTCGTTTATGTGATAGACGGAGGAAAAATTAAAGAGACACATTTTGACACACAGAACAACATCAGTACAATGTCTGCTGAGTGGGTTAGTCAAGCCAATGCCAAACAGAGGAAAGGCAGAGCTGGAAGGTATGGCAGAAACTTTGTCCAAAGCTTTAAGAACATGGAAAAAAATGAGCAGCAAATTAGGTTGCTCTGATTTAAAAATAATATTGAGTGACCATAGATAGTGTTTTGAACATAGAGCATATTTTTTTAGGCTATCACTGTTTTTTCTCATTTCTTAGCATAGTGAATAATGGATTTCATTTTCACATTTGTGTATATATGTGAGTGTGTATACTTTGTTCCTTTTGTCCACACTGCCTCTTACCTCCCTCATTGTTCTTCTGTCTTCCCCCCAACTGGACCCTTCTTATTTCTTATAACACAATCCATTAGTCTCCCTTTATCTTCAGACTTCTTTCTGCCCTCTCGTCCCCTTTCTACTTTTTTTCATGCTATCTATCTATTCACCTGTCATCTCCTTAGTTGCGTAGGTATATATTTAGATCTAAATTCATCATATGAGAGAATATGTGATACTTGGCTTTCTGAGTCTGGCTTATTGAACATAATAATCCTTAGTTCCATCCATTCCCCTGCTGCTGGTTCCATCACTTCATTTTGCCCTTCCTGTATTTTCCTAGTTCTAAAAAATAATTGATAATGTGCTTGTCTTTTTTTCTTAGAGTCCAACCTGGCCATTGCTATCACCTGTATAATGGTCTCAGAGCAAGTCTTTTAGATGACTATCAACTACCAGAAATTTTGAGAACTCCTTTGGAAGAACTTTGTTTGCAAATAAAGGTACATTCGTTGGGTGAATTACAAAAACTACGTAGAAGTTGTTAATGTCATTTCACCATCTTTTCTGGAAGAAAGTACCATATTGATTTACATGAGAAATTGTTACACTAAGCCTGTTTTACTTTTGTGATGAAACTAAACTTCTTTCAGATGTGTATTCCAATATTTTTTTAAGTAAGACATTTACTTTATTTATTTGTTTGTTTGTTGGTTGGTTTATGAGTGACTGACAAAGACCCAGATACAGAATGGGCACTCCAGCCACTGCAAATGAGCTCCAGATGCATGCGCATTTCAACATTTTTAATGTATAATACCCTGGAACCAGGATACTGGTACTTGAGTAGCACCTCTACCTGGAAACTAGTTCTATTTCATTGGCAGATTATTTAAATTTCTAAAACACTTATCTGTCTCATAATACTCAATAAATATTTGCCACTCAATTTATAATATGCCCTTAGCCTACTGACTGGTTGGGATTTCAGGCCTATACCATCTGACCTGGCTAGTTCTTGTTACCATATCTTAGAATGTTATCCCCTGTTGTAGACGGCATGTCATTTCTTTGACATTGTATATTTTGACATTCGTAGATGTGTTTTGAAGTTAATCAGTTTTGTTGAGGTTTTAAACCCATTGCTTTTCTTAGTGATAGACTTGCTGTTAGAAAGTAAAATATTGTCTTTAAAACATGTTTTTATCATATTAATCATTTTTACAAAATAGTAATCTTGATAAGTTTTGTAAGTTTGATATGCTTTGCCAGAAACCAACACACACAGGACTAAATTTTTATGTCCATATGATATACGTTTCATTATATTTGTCTCTTCACAGATTTTAAAGCTCGGTGGGATTGCTTATTTTCTAAGTAGATTAATGGATCCACCATCAAATGAAGCAGTACTGCTCTCCATAAAACACCTGATGGAACTGGTAAAAGAAAAAAAAAATTTTTTTTTTTTTTTAATTCTTAAGTGTTGGTGCATGTAGACCAGCTAGTTAGAAGCTTCACTTACTGCAAAGTAGCCCCATCAGTGTACTGCAGTAGAGTTGATTGGCTGACGGGTTTCCAGCTTACTGTGTGATATATATGATAGTCACTAGAAAGTTACTAAATGATATTTTCTTGAGTTCTTTGTAAGATCAGGTCTTTGTACACGTTTTCATTTTTCATTGCAGGCCTGATTTAAAATTACATGAAACCTTCAAAAAAAAATTTTTTAGTAGTATGTATTCTTGAACAGGTAATCTTTCTAGTTACCATGTTTTTGGTCAGCCCCAAGTAATTTAATGATAGTTGTAACAGTTACTTTCTTGTTGCTAGGATACAATATTCACCCAGAAGCAGCTTAAGCAAGGAAAGGGGTTTTTGTTTTGTTTTGGTTTGGTTTTTGATTTTTCAAGGTAGGGTCTCACTCTAGCTCAGGCTGACCTGGAATTTACTATGTAGTGTCAAGGTCGCCTCGAACTCATGGTGATCCTCCTATTTCTGCATCCCCAGTTCTGGGATTAAAGGCTTGAACCACCACTCCTGGCTTGAAAGGGTTTACTTTTGAGTTTCAGAAACACGTCCACATTGTGGCAGGGAAAGCAGCACAGGATCAGGAGGCTGACATTACATCCTCACATTAACATAGAGGAAATAGAAAGCAATGAACACTACTTCCTCCTTTTCATTCAGTCCAGGATCCCAGCCCATGGAATGCTGTGGCCAACACTTAGGGTCCATCTGAATCTTACCTCGAAAATTCCTGACTGATTCCTAGAGATTTGTTTCCATGGGAATTTAAAATCTTGTCCACAGGACATTCAGAGATTTGCCATCACAATATTGTAGACATTTTATTAAGATAACTCTTAAGTCTTTTTTGTGAAGTAATGCAAACAGGTATCTTTGCTCCATGATGCTCTATAATAATCCTTGAGCTGTCATATTTTTATTGTACTTATGTTTTTTTTATTGTTCTTCTTATGTTTTGAAAAACTAATTTTGTTTTCAGTTACCACAGACTATGTCTTGACCCAGAATAAGAACAGAGGTTTAAGAAACTGTTGGGCACTATAGTGTACAGGTATATGTGGTGATTTAAATTGTGAATTAATTTACAAATTCAGTGTTATACTCACACATCTTAAAGTCAGTGGTGCACTTACGTACCATACTAGACAGTAAGAATGCTTCAAGTCCTATTGGTTAGTGCTGGATTAGAGGGTGCCAGAGACATGCTGTGTTCATTCTATAGGCTCCTAGGATCCATGGAGATAACTTTTGACCTTTTCTCAAATTGATAGGATTAGTGGGATTCTTTTTGTGGGCTGGAGAGATGGCTTAGTGGTTAAGTGCTTGCCTGTGAAGCCTAAGGACCCAGTTCGAGGCTCGATTCCCCAGGACCCCACATTAGCCAGATGCACAAGGGGGCGCATGCATCTGGAGTTTGTTTGCAGTGGCTGGAGGCCCTGGCACGCCCATTCTCTCCCTCCCTCCCCCACCCCTCCTTCTCTCTCTCTGTCTCTCTCTCTCTCTCTCTGCCTCTTTCTCTGTCTGTCACTCTTAAATAAATAAATAAAAATAAACAAAAAATGTAAAAAAAAAAATCTCACTGGGTATGGTGGTGTATACATTTAATCCCAGCACCCAGGAGGCAGAGATAGGAGGATCACCGTGAGTTCAAGGCCACACTGGGACTATGTTGTGAATTCCAGGTCAGCTTGGGCAAGAGGACCTTACCTAGGGGGGAAAAAAATGTTAGGGCCTTTTGGCTTAAAAGCATGAATAGTAGCCTGTTATTTTTTTATTTTTATTTTTTTATTTTTTTTTGTTCATTTTTTTAATTATTTATTTGAGAGCAACAGAGAGAAAGAGGCAGATAGAGAGAGAAAATGGGCACACCAGGGCTTCCAGCCACTGCAAACGAACTCCAGATGCATGCTCCCCCTTGTGCATCTGGCTAACGTGGGTCCTGGGGAATCGAGCCTCAAACCAGGGTCCTTTGGCTTCACAGGCAAGCGCTTAACAGCCCACCTGTTATTTTTTTAAAGCAAACTAAAAATGCTTTACGTGGAATGCCTTACCAGGCATATTTAAAAATCAAACTGTCTTTACAGAATGCTTTGGATAAGCAAGAAGAGTTGACACCTTTGGGAGTCCACTTGGCCCGGTTACCTGTGGAGCCACACATTGGAAAGATGATTCTGTTTGGAGCTTTGTTCTGTTGCTTAGACCCAGTGCTCACCATAGCCGCCAGCCTCAGCTTCAAAGACCCCTTCGTCATCCCACTGGTAAGGAAGACACAGATAAACATGAGGCAAAATTTGTAGGTGCCTGAAGTAGTTGTAGCTTAGGACATTTTCCTTAGCTTTTAACGGAATATTCATCTTCATTGTGCTATAGCTGTCTGTCTGTTTTAGGGAAAAGAAAAGATTGCAGATGCAAGGAGAAAGGAATTGGCAAAGGAAACTAGAAGTGATCATCTGACAGTTGTGAATGCATTTGAGGTAAAATATATATATTTGTTCTCTTGACTGGTTTGTAGTAGTTTATTCAGGTGAACAATTACTACTGGAACATTAACATATTTATTGTTTTGCATCTATATTATAGGTATCTGGACTAAATATCTGAGACTAGGTAAAATTAGGTGGATGTAAAAAAATTTTTTTCTGTTTTTGCAGTAACTCATTATCTTTATCCTTTTGAGGAAAAGGCTTGTGTTTCAGTAAGAATGAAATACAAATATCTAGGCTTTTTTTAAATTTTTGTCTTACCTTTATAGAAGTTTTTACATAGCAAGTTACTCTTATCTTCAGTGACAACATTTTGATGAACTATCATAATCATGTACATTTTTCAGGGTTTTTTGTTTTGTTTCTGAAAGTCAGGCTTATCTGAAGGTAAATGCCTATTGTAAACCTTTGGTGTGTAGTGCCTTTTTGTTGTAACTCTAGTTGCTGTTTTGAATGGCATTACTATGGAAAAGCTTATTTGTATTTACTTTGAGCCTTATTCATTCTGTCTCCTTTTTCTTTCTGTAGCTAAGAAAAACATGAAATTGAGAATATTTAGCAGCATTAAAATTTTTTTACTAGTGTTGTCTTTGTAAGTGATATTATATACAGTGATTGCATTTGTGTCTGTTAGTATAAAACTATAAAATGTCACTTTTTAAAAACCCAGATCATAAAGTGTTTATGGTTTCATAGTTTATAAGTTTCAGCATTCCTTGAAGTTTTACAAATTATGTAGAAGTAAAGATGGAAATAACTAGGTAATCTGTATTTCTCATAAAATAAAGTTGGAAAACTACTAAACAGCCTTTGCTATAGAGAACAGTAAAAATATACTTCTCCATTTCTTTGTGTGATAGGGCTGGGAAGAAGCTAAGCGACGTGGTTTCAGAAGTGAAAAGGACTATTGCTGGGAATATTTTCTCTCTTTAAACACATTGCAGGTAACACTGAATATTTGGTTGTAATTAGTGTATGTACAAGATGATGTATGTATCCCATTTTGTACAAAAATATGTCTGTAGTAAGATGTTAAGTATATACTACATTTATTTACATATCAGCCAAGAATTTAGTGTATCTAAGCAAAAAGTCCCAGTCATTAGCAGAGTTAAGTGCTTGCTGTATGCAGGTCTGAAGACCAGAGTTTGTATTCCCAGAATACACACAGAGTTGCACTTGTCTGTAAGCCCAGTGCACCCACAGCAATGGGAGATGGACAGGAGATTGCTAAAGCTTATGGGCCAAATTAGTCTGACTTTGCCCAGTGGCAAAATAACAAAAGACCCTGTTGCAAACAAGATGGAAGGAGGGACAAGCACCTTGAGATTGTCTTCGGACTTCCACATGCAGACCATGGTGTGTACAAGCCCCATAAATGCACACAAATAATAAATGCATAAGTAAAATTGATCTATAATTAAATTGTTTTCTAAAAACAACCTTTTTTTGAGACGTGGTCTTGTATAACCCAAGCTGGCTTAGAACTCTCAGTCCTTTTGTCTCAGCCTCTCAAGTGCTAGAATTACAATGATGCATGCCTGGCTAAAAAAAAATAGTTTTAAAAACTGCTGTCAGGTTGCAGAGATGGCTTAGCTGTTAAGGCATTTACCTGCGAAGCCTAAGGACTTAGGGTCAGTTCACCAATACCCATGTGAGATGCATAAGGTGGCACATGCATCTGGAGTTCGCTTTCCATGGCTAGAGGCCCTAGCATGCCCACTCTCTTAATCTGCCTGCCCCTCCTTCTCTCCCTCCCTCTTTCTCAAATAATTGAATAAACTTTAAATAAAAACTGATGTTGTGCTGGAGGGATGGCTTAATGGTTAAGGCTTTTGCCTGCAAAGCCAAAGGACCCTGGTTTGATTCCCCAAGACCCACATTAGCCAGATGCACGGGGCGGGGGCAGGGGGGAAGCGGAGCACACATGGAGTTCATTTGCAGTGGCTGGAGGCCCTGGTACACCCATTCATTCTCTCCCTCTTTCTCTGCCAAATAAATAAATAAAAATAAAATACTTTAAAAAAACTTATGTCATTGTTGAAGATTTGAGAGGGAAGTTTCATAATTAGCACTTTTCCTTGAATGCTTTATACCAAGTTACACATCATTTTGATTCAACAGTTTCTGTTTAAAAAAAAAAAAGTTTATGTGCCAATGTGTAAGCAATAGTTAATGCTGGTACAAGAAATGTAGATATTTGGGTAGGGGCTGGGTTTTGTTATGAATAGTAATTTATTTTAGACTTGCAGGCCATCTATATTTCAGACATATCTCTCTGCCATAACAGCATCAAACAACCACAGATAATATATAGACACATAAATATGGCTGTAATCCTGAAATGTTTTGTGTTCAAAGAATGTGACTTTGTTGTTTGCTGACCCTCTGTACAAATGTCCTCATAAAGCAGAAAAGCTTAAAGCTAGATAGGACCTACATGTATGCTTCCTGAGGCTGTGTGTGACACATGCTCTAGATCTGTTTGTTACTATTGCTCCCTAGATGCTACATAACATGAAGGGACAGTTTGCTGAGCATCTTCTTGGAGCTGGATTTGTAAGCAGTAGAAATCCTAAAGATCCAAAGTCTAATATAAATTCAGGTAAGGTAGAAAACACAGTGTAAGTAAATAACTTGCCATTGTTCATTATCTCAGTATTTTACGTTTTTTAAATCAAATCTTTGCACTCCCAATAGATAATGAGAAGATAATTAAAGCTGTCATCTGTGCTGGCTTATACCCAAAAGTTGCTAAAATTCGGCTAAATGTGGGTAAAAAAAGGAAAATGTAAGCATTGAAGATTATTATAGGTTACTTGCAATTCCATCCTTAAACTTTGAAAATCCTGTATCATAATAATTGTAAATTTGTTCTTAACTCTATTTGGCCATATTCCTCTTGAATTTTAATTATTTAGTTGCATGTTAACTCTTTAGCATAAGCATTTGTCTCTCAAAACACAGTTTTGTAGTCACCTGGCAGATCTCCTATTTATTATAATGTTATTAAAATATGATAACTAGTATAAATATTAAGAAAACCAGTAAAGGAGTAACTGAGGAATTAGTGACATGGCTTGGCTGGTAAGAGCACTTACCATGCAAGATTGAGGATCTGAGGCTGCCTGGTTTTCATAAACAGCAGTGTGTGGCCTTGCACATCTGTGGGGAGCAAAAGGCAGAGAATCACAATGGCTTGCCAAAATAGCAACTCTAGAATCAGAGAGTAGACTTCATCCTAAGGAAACATGCATAGAGTTGACCCAGTGTTCTCTAGACTTCAAATGCACAGGGCACACATTTGTGCACACACAGAGAAAGAGAGAAGTGACTGAGCAAACATTGATTTGAGTAGATTTTTGTTTCAAATTTTTATTTTATAAAATACTTTTTTGTTGTTCATTATTTATTTATTTATTTGAGAGCGACAGACATAGAGAGAAAGACAGATAGAGGGAGAGAGAGAGAATGGGCGTGCCAGGGCCTCCAGCCACTGCAAACGAACTCCAGACGCGTGCGCCCCCTTGTGCATCTGGCTAACGTGGGACCTGGGGAATCGATCCTCGAACTGGGGTCTTTAGGCTTCACAGGCAAGCGCTTAACCACTAAGCCATCTCTCCAGCCCATAAAATAGATACTTTTTAATTGGTATTCAAATATAATTGTAATTTAACTATTTTGAGAAGTATAACAAATATATATACAAATAGCCTCAGTACTAGTGGAGATAACATGGCATGTTTCTGTAAAGAAAATGTACATTCAGGTAGTTTACAGAGAAAGTAAGTCTTTGGTAAATAGAGTACTGTCACCCTTTTGGAAGATGTTCAGTTATATATCAGAATTCAGTGCATTGATGGATACACATCTTAATTTGAGAACCATATCTTTGGAAGTAATTCCAACTATTTTTCACATCTGTATTACAAACAGCATACATATGTGTCTACTCATAATGGTACAATGAATGAATTTTTTTTTTTTATTTATTTATTTATTTTTTTGGTTTTTCAAGGTAGGGTCTTACTCTGGTTCAGGCTGACCTGGAATTAACTCTGTAGTCTCAGGGTTGCCTCATGGTGATCCTCCTACCTCTGCCTCCCGAGTGCTGGGATTAAAGGCGTGCACCACCACGCCCAGCTCAATTAATGATTTTAATGAACATTGCATAGTAAAATATTAGACTTGAAGTTAATGAAAATGTTGGTTGCTCTGTCATTGTAAATGTTAATAATACACAAGCAGCCAGGCTATATCAATATTCACTGTTCTAGGGTATAGTGAGGTGATTTTTCACCCAGGGAATATTAAGCAATGCCTGGAGAGAAGCTAAATGCTGTTAAATGTTCTGTAATGTATGGGGCAGTTCCACACAGTTAAGAATTAACCCAGTTCTGTCAGAAATGTGCCAACTTCTCCTGTATTATTGCAGATTGGCACTGGTTAGATTGACTATAGGGTGAGGAAGAAAATATTTATGGTTTTATTCTGAATAATGAGTTATAACTGATTATGATTTTGTTGTATTATGAATTTTCAGATCTTTAAAAATACTCTGAAGAACAAGTGGGAAGGGCTGATGAATTACTATGTATTTGTGTATAATATGAAATTAACATTATTATTTAAAAATGAACCAACATTTTCCTAATGGGTATTATTAAAGGTTCTTATGAATTCAGATGAAGGTAATATGACTGTCAAAGAAAAAAAAAACTATAAAAATTAAAAGATAGAACTAAGCTTTGACAAAATGTATTTGTTCCAAATACGCCTATTTTGAGACTAGTAAATTTGAATAAATGTGAAGCCATTTGAAACATTTTAAAATAGGTTGTTTTAAAACAATTTAAACAAAAGTCCTTGTTCAACAAAACTTTCTTTTTAATATTATTTATTTACAGAGAGTAAAAGAGAGGGAGGGAAAGAGAATAGGTGTGTTAGGGTATCCTGACACTGCAAATGGAATTCCAGACACATGTGCCTCTGGCTTTACATGGGCACTGGGTAATTAAAACTGGGCCCTTGGGCTTTGCAAGCAAGTGCCTTTAACCACTGAGCTATCTCCCCAACCTAAAAAAAAGTCTTAAGTTTTAAATTTTCATTTGGTTTCACACATGATCTTTAACAGATTTTAATTGGTCATTTCAGTCATAAGTTTAGTGTATAAATTGAGGTCTGTTTTTCATTATTATGATATATAGAGGTTATTCTTTCAGAATTCCCTTAGTAATTGTTTCACATGTTCTGTTCTTTACGCATAACTGCTCTAATATATATTAAGAAGAATAGTCTGTTATTGTTTTCTAATTATACTTGTATGAGAATTAGTTGTTATGATTTAGAATATTGAGACATAAATGATTATTTTTCATGTGTTTTACTTTCTCCACATATGAATTAAATTAAATTTACTCTGAACACATGGAGTTTTGGGATTCCTGGGTTTGCTTTTTACTAAACCTTCAAAATAATAGGTTTTTGTTGTTTTTTCTTTATTTGTTTTTTTTTTGAGGTAGGGTCTCTCTCTAGCCCAGGCTGACCTGGAATTTACTATGTAGTCCCAGGCTTGCCTCAAACTCACAGCAATCCTCCTGCATTTTCCCTCCCAATTGCTGGGATTAAAGGCTTGCAACAATATGCCCAACCTTTTTTTTCTTAAATGAGATAGAGTAAGAGAGAGAATTGGCGCACCAGGGCCTCCAGCCCCTGCAGTTGAATTCCAGATATGTGCACTCCCTTGTGTGCATGTGCAGCCTTGCATTCTTGTGTCATTTTGTGTCTGGGTTATGTGGGACCTGGAGAGTCAAACATGTGTCCTTAGCTTCACAGGCAATTTGCCTTAACCACTACGCCATCACTCTAGTCCCTTTTTTTTGTTTTGTTTTGTTTTGTTTTGTTTTGTTTTGTTTTCTTTTCTTTTCTTTTCTTTTCTTTTCTTTTCTTTTCTTTTCTTTTCTTTTCTTTTCTTTTCTTTTCTTTTCTTTTCTTTTCTTTTCTTTTCTTTTCTTTTCTTCTTTTCTTTCTTTTTTTTCTCAAGTGCAGGGATTAAAGGCATATGCCATTCTGCCTGCCTGGCCAGATTTGTATTTGAAATAGGAGGGGTAATCAAGAAAGCTTCTTTCTAATGAATTGAATGTGAACTTTTCTAAAGGGTGAAAGTTCACACAAAGTCCGATGGCCTGGTTGCTCTTCATCCAAAGTCTGTGAATGTGGAGCAGACGGACTTCCACTACAACTGGCTCATGTACCACCTGAAGATGAGGACGAGTAGTGTAAGTCTGCATTGGAGTAACAAGTCTTGGCTTTAGTGTTTTAGTGTTAACACTTTTTAGCTTCCTTTTCCTGGCATAACTTAGAACTTTTTACAGTAAGCAGATAAGCGTACATTTTTAACTTACATATATTTTAGGATTGCTATGTAACTTTATGAAACTGGCCAGTTACTTAGTTTGCATGACTGTCTTTCAGGAACTGCTTTTTTGTAATCCTGGTGGAGTTTGCATTGTATAAAACTTATTGGCTTGGCAATACACTTTATTATCAGAATATTAAGTGGAATTCTATTTGTTTTTAATGTATTGGAAATATAGGTAAAATAATTTAGGTATATTAGCATTTTGATTTTGATACAGAAAACACTTGGTTCAATGAACAGAACAGACTTTAAAATATAAATATAAAATCTTTGTTCTCTGAGTATAATTTGAGCTGATATTAATAGTACTAGCCAGTTTATATACCTATGATGGAAGAAAACTAGGAAGATTAATACCTGTGGTATTGTTGAACTGACATGATAATATCTTTTCAGACTCCAAATGTGTTTGTTTACTTCTCCCTACAGATCTACTTGTATGACTGCACAGAAGTTTCCCCATACTGCCTGTTGTTCTTTGGGGGTGATATCTCCATCCAGAAGGATAACGATCAAGAGACTATTGCCGTAGATGAATGGATTGTGTTCCAGTCTCCAGCAAGAATTGCCCATCTTGTTAAGGTGACTGATACTACAATGATTGTGTATTGATACAAGTGAACATATGGCCTTGTGATTATCCATAAACAATTCTTCATCTGTTTCAACAGAGCAAATCATTGTAACAAATAGATTCATAGTTTTCCTAATTGTTTATGAGGTTGTAATAATAGACTAGTTGAAATGACTTAAATTGAATTTTTTAAACCACTGTTAGTTTGTTGCTCTGTAAATATTTCACTTTCCTGAACTATTGTGAAATCCTTGTCACAGCTAAAGTCATCTGTATCTTTTATATTATTGGGTGATTGATACGTTTGTGATGAACATGTACAACTTTTTCAACCTTAGGAGTTAAGAAAGGAACTGGATATCCTTCTGCAAGAGAAGATTGAAAGTCCTCACCCTGTCGACTGGAAAGACACTAAGTCCAGAGACTGTGCAGTGCTCTCAGCCATTATAGACTTGATCAAAACACAGGAAAAGGCAACTCCCAGGAACTTGCCTCCACAACTTCAGGACGGTTATTACAGCTGACGGCTTTGCCGTGGTGATCAAACAGGCCAATTTGACACCCATTTTATTCATTTTTAAGTTTTTGGCAAAATGCCAAACCCTGGGATGTGACTTACCTTTGTGTGTAAGATAGTTCAGTGGGTAGTAAAGAGTTCATGTGCATGGCGAAAACAGTATTATCCGTAGCTGTTGTAAATTCACCATTAAAGCAATATGTTGTCTGATCATGTACTCTATTGTAGATATGCCCGCACTTAGAGGATTCCTCTCTGTATTTAGTATAGTACCATTGAGCAGTTCTTTTGTTCCATTATGCAAAAATTAATTTTCTGACCATGATGACTAAGTTTAGAGCCAGTAAAGATGGAATGGTTAGCCAAAAAACTGTGAAGTTAAGAATTTGAATACACCCACAAAAGGAAATGTCTGTCATAAGTAAACATGTTGTAATGAAACATGGTATTTAATAAAATGTACACTGTATAAATCCCAGCTAATTTTTGGCTTGGTTTCTGTAGTTCTACTAGTTCAATTTTTTTAACTTTATTATTTTTTTTTCTTTTTATAATAAATGTATATCCCTTTTTCATTGCTCTGAGTAGAGTAATGTAGCACCTGAGTCTGGAGCCTGGTGACTTATATCCCATTCTCAGCTCTGTTACCTAATAAATGACTGTTTTTTTCTTGCCAGAAATACCAGTAACAGTTGTGAGTCTTAAACATGTTAATGTGACTTAAATATGTTAATATGTGACAGCAGACTAGTGCCTGGTACATACAGTCCTCACTGAGTCTTCATTACTGTTCCCCACCTCACCCTCCCCCCCCGAAATGTTTTTCAAGTATAAGAATTTATCACCAAGGATTCTGCTGAGGGCCTCATGCATGCTAGACACATGCTATACTTTGTCTGAGCTACTTCCCCAGCCCTGTGAGACATTTTTCAATGCTTTCTACTTCCTCAGTAGAACCTAATGTAATGAAATGTACTTTGTTGTCAGCTCAGATTGTGACAATCGCTATTGATTGCTTTCCACTAGCTGTTTTGTCTCTCCTTTCTTGGTTTTTTGATCTAGTGTCCCATGTCTGTGTAGTTTAGTGTTACCATGGTGCTGTTAAGCCAACTATGTCTTAAGTAATTAGTGAGGTATGGGTACACAATTCTGTTTTCTTTAATGGTGACTGAACCTTTGAGAGCGTATCTGAGAAAGATTTTTCTTACTAATAGACTTAAAGGTATAAACTCTGTTCTCTTTGGGCATTGTCTCATCTAAATCTGGTATCTGGAGCTGTGGCCAACTTAAACTCCAAAGGGAACAGAATCATACTGAGGTTGGTTCACTGGAAAAATGGAACTCACCAAAGTCTTTGATAATGTTGTGCTGCAGAATTAACGAACTCTTGAACTTATTTTAATGTAATATGTCTAGTCTTTAAGTTACTTTTAGTATGTTTTACTCTGGCAAAACTGACATCTACGGTACCCATGTTGAGTGTAAGGTCTTTTTCTGCGTTCTATGATGTGCTAAAATGGTTTCGACCTTTATGTGTGAAGGTGTAAGAGATAATACTGGGCATATTGCAAAAAGAATCTTTTTTTTTTTAATTTTTTATTTATTTGAGAACGACAGACACAGAGAGAAAGACAGATAGAGGGAGAGAGAGAGAGAATGGGCACGCCAGGGCTTCCAGCCTCTGCAAACAAACTCCAGACATGTGCGCCCCCTTGTGCATCTGGCTAACGTGGGACCTGGGGAACCGAGCCTTGAACCGGGGTCCTTAGGCTTCACAGGCAAGTGCTTAACCGCTAAGCCATCTCTCCAGCTCGCCAAAAGAATCTTAAGCCCTCTACTGTACTCTTAAAAATGAAAATTTACTGTCTTTTAATAAATTCAAGGAAACTAAAAGATTATGGGTATTATCAGTGACCTGGATATAAGGTCTATGTCAAGATGGATTTGCTAACACTAGTGGACCAGGGGCTGCTCCATTTCTTTAAGGATGTCTCCATTGTGTGTGAGGATTTAAATGTACTATGTTCTATAAATCTTTTAGCTGGTCTCAAAAATTAGTGTGTCTTAATTTTTGCAGTCAGGTCATAATGTTGCAGCATATCTGTGTTGCCCCTAAATTCAAGAGTATTTATAATTTTTGCTTTTTTTTTTTTTTTTTTAATTACATGGGTCCTGGGAAATCGAACCTAGGTGGCTCCTTTGGCTTTGCATTGCAAGTGCCTTAACTGCTAAGCCATCTCTCTAGCCCTAGTTGGTTTTTACTACTTAAAGTTCATAGTCATTTGGCCAAAATGGTCTGAAAAGATTCTGTTAAAAAATTAGCTTGTCCCATGTTTGTAAGCATACATTGTGAATGGGAGAAATGTTGAAGTATCTGCTTAGTAGATGAGACGTTTACAGAGATCCAAAGCAGTTAATGATTACCTCCATTTTACACCTACTATATAGCTACTCAGATGAAAATATCAAAGATGACAATGTGAGGGTTTTTGTTTACAAAATAAGGCACTGCTATATGGAAAATGAATTATCTCCCTAAAGAATTTGTTCGATGGTGGTTTTAATAAATAGGACATCAAGAAGGGAAATCCTGTTGTCAAAACACACCTTGTGGGAATCAAATAATGGCATAAACCACTGAATAATGTTTGAAATGCATTGTGTATTGGATTTGTTTCTTTGGGAAGCATCTATATGTTAATCAGTTAATTCCAAGTTATTCTCTTATTTCTGCTGTATGTAAAACAGTCCACTCTTAAGGTTATTACAGAAACCTTGCATTTGTATTAGTATTCATGCACCTATTCACTAAATTTTTTTCTTTCATTCTTTGTGCCGAGCTTTTATTTATTTTTAAGTAGATATAATCAGGTTGTCTATCCAAGTATTTTTAATAATGCTCAGTTTTTAATGGCATTTTTTTTTCTGATTTTAAAACAATACATCTTCATTGGAAAATATTTGCAAGCAAGTAACTTTAACCTCTAAACCATCTCTCCAGCCCAGAAACTATTTGGAAATTCAACATACGAATGTTACCATTGTTACATTTTGATATATTGACATATTTTTTCAAAGTTTTAAGGTATTTTACATAATTATGTAACCAATTCAAGAGTATAGTATATAGGGCCCAGGTAAAGCTAGAGGAACTGGCAAGATGAACAAGAGTGCTGCTTCCACAGGAAGCCTGACACCCTGGGCCACTGAGGATACTCAAAACACACCAAGCAGAAATCCTGAAGCTGCTGAAAGCTCACTTAAAGCACACCCAACAAGGCTCAGGGAAGAAGGGGTGCAAATGTGACTTGATTGCTCTATCATATTTTTCAGTGTGTCTTTTAAGAAACTGCCAACTTTTTTTTTTTTTTTTGGTTTATTTTTTGATGTGGGGTTTCACTCTAGTCCAGGCTGACCTGGAATTCACTAAGGAGTCTCAGGATGGCCTTGAACTCATGTGATCCTCCCACCTCTGCCTCCTGAGTGCTGGGATTAAAGATATGCACCACCACACCCAGCTTAAGAAACTGCCGAACTTTTAAGAAGTGGCTATACCATGTTTGCATTTCCAACATGTGAGGGGTCCAGGTGTTCAGTGTTCTGGTCAGTACTTCATACCTTTAGTTGGTTTTGGTCATTTTAACTTTTTGTGGATGTGGATTTCTAATTCCTTTCCATTTTGACTTTTACTTCTTTGATGAGTAACATGCCTCTTCTCACATGCCTTTTTGTTGTTTCCACCTCATGCTAAATGATGGACTTAAAATGTGTGACAAGGGAGAGGACTGTTCATTTTTGAAATGCAGACCTTAGTTACTTATGCTCCCTGACATTGAAAAGGATCAGATGTGTTTCTCTTCAGTTTGCTGGCACAGTGCAGAATTAAGCAACTGACTCCAGTGCCAGAAGAAAGCAGGAACAATTTTAGGTAGTCATGGCAAGAGCCTGCATGTTCATCAGAAGGTGAGGGGCACAAGAAAAACATTGGCATTGAGGAAGCCACAGGAGAAACCAGTATTCACTATGGGTGATAGAATTCAGCCAGTTCTGCTTGAAGGAGCACCTTTTAATTGTACCTTCCTTTTTTCTAGTTCTTTGATTTGACTTGTGTGGTAGGTATTTTCAAGGAACTGTTTCACTATAATGAGTACAGTATCTCTTGAGTGAACTATTATTACCTTTATTGATGACAGCTTGAGTAGGAATAAGGTCCATTGTAGCTAAGCTTAATGAATAATTCTTGGAAATTTTTTTTTTATAGGCATTCTTGCTGTATTGTGGATCCTTGACTGATGATAGGGGTATAATGAACTTTATAGATTCACCTATATGTGGGGTATTCTTGAGAGGAGGATTATAATGATTTGGAGAAAAAAAAAGTGCTAGCTGTAGATAACCTTCCAAGTACAATTAACTTCGACAAAAGAATCTCAAAAAATGTAAACTTAACACTAGGAGAAAATAAACTCATCAATACAGAAAGTATATACAAAAATCTTTATAAACTCACAAAGTTTGTTGAGAGTGTACAAGCAGACTCAGTTTACTGAAATAAAAATAACATTTTTGTTTTGTATAGGTGAAACTACAATTTAGGGAAGGAACCTAAAATAAACTTGTTTTAAAAAATACTGTGCCCCACTGAAGATAATTCACTGTTGAAATGAAGCACTGAAAGTTAAACATGTGTTGCTGTACAGCCATACCCTTAACAGTATTAATCTGCCTGCTAAATAAGGTTTTGATTCATAAGATGCACATATTTCCAAACTATTTAACACTTCCGCATAAGTTCACAGGATGCTGTAATACAGTTGCTTTTTAGCTTTATATGGGTGTTATCAAAAAATAATACAACATAATCTTCCTTGTAAGCACGGGATTTACCTTCCTAGATTAAATTAAAGGTAAACTCATTAACCTTTCCTCTGAAAAGTCTGACTTCATGGAAGAGGAGGCAGACTTCCTGTTTTGCAGGTCTGGGACGTCTCTTGCTATGGGCCATGGTGATTTCTTCATTCACATACTTGCCTATACCTCAAAGAAGTGAGCCTGGAATGTCTTTTGCAAGCAGAATAAATGCTCAGGTTAAAGAGCAGCCCAAAGTTGAGAAGCCCCCCAGGATCCTTACTCTGGCTTACTACTTCTGGGCACAGGGTGTGTGGGTCAAGTTCACTTATCTCACTGGGCTTCTATAATCATATATCCTGTTAAGCAGACAGGACTTAGGACCTGGCACACAGATAAAAGCCCTCCAGTAGTGGATAATGTAGATTTTCTCCCATGCCGAAAATAGAGGAATTACAGCTGCCACTAAAAATAACTTCTCCCCTGCCTGTATTCTGAGCCCTCACTAGCTTTTTATGAACTGACTGGTCTTTCCTTATACTAGTGGAAGAAATAATGTTCTATAGAAATCTGTATCCAAGCCCAGTGCACAGGGCTTTTAATATGACAATGGATTTCTATTAAGGTCAAAATATTGCAAGTAGGTACCATGGGCTTCTGAAGCCAAACTAATTTTGTCTTCCTTGAGATGGTTAGCATGTGTTGAGCCATTTCCTATTTGGAAACAAGTAGGAACAGTGAGCAACCATGAGTTATTGAAGGCAAAGCAGCCTCACGTCAGATTCTCATCAGGTCACTGGGGAATTTAAATATGTTCAGGCTGATCTCACATAATTGAGCCATCTAAATTTCATAGTATTTAAAGGGATATTAGGCTATATGGCCAAAATTGAGATGGATTAACAAAGACAAATGAAACATCCCACTTTCCTTTTTGAGGAAAATGGTGGCAAAATTAAAATGTCAACTTCCCATTCATGGAAAGAGGGTTAGACAGCCTTAGTGAGCCCTATCAGTGTCTTCAAATTAGACTATATATATATATATATATTTACAAAATTGAACATTCTTTAAAGAAAAACACTGATAATGCTGTGGGAACCATACAAAGGAGATGTTTTAGGGGGGAATACTAACATTCTGAATGGAAACCAGAAAGCCAGAATACAGCATCTTACATTTTTTTATGCCAGAATGCAATGAAACTAGAAGGAGCAGAGATTGCCCTATCCTTGAAGTAGACTGCTCAATAGGATCCAATGAGGTTTTCAAAGAGATTGCTATGCAAAAAACAAGCTTTGTAAACTAATTGTATCTAGTAGCAGCTCTCCCTAGATTACAAAACTACTTGGCAAGCTTACAGGCAAGTGTTTTCATTCTTTTACACTGTGATAAAATTAACAGTAAAGGCAGCCCATCATTCTACTGTGCAAATCTCACAGTAACAAAACACCATCATCTGAGAGGTTACACGTTGGTCTCCAGTCCCAGCAAACGTCCCATTCTCTCCACATTCTTATCAATTGTAGCTTGACATGTTATCTCCTTGGCACACTCCATTGGAAACCAGCCTCTTTCTCCATCTCGAAGTCGTTCACCCTCATACCAGCCTGTAAGGAAAAACAGTCTGTATCTAGCAAGAAATATCTGTAGGAATCTTTAATGCACCAGTTCCAAGGAGAAAATGCCAGCTCAGAGGCAAGCTCACTCTGGGCTAGGTACTGTGGATGTTAAAAGGTATAGACAAGGCTGGAGAGATAGCTTAGAGGTTAAGGTGCCTGCCTGCAAAGCCTAAGGACTCATGTTCAACTCTCCAGATCCTAAGTAAGCCAGATGCACAAAGTGTTTGCACATGTGCACAAGGAGGCACACACATCTGGAGCTCAATTGCAGGGGCTGGAGGCCCTGGTGTGTCAATTCTTTTTCTCATGCATGCACACATGCATGTTCAATCTTGTTCTTTCATATTTAAAAAAAAAAAAACTGGGCGTGGCACACCTTTAATCCCAGCACTCAGAGGCAGAGGTAGGAGGATTGCTGTGAGTTCGAGGCCACCCTAAGAGTACATAGTGAATTCCAGGTCAGCCTGAGCTAGTGTGAAACACAACCTCGAAAAACCAAAAAAGGGGGAGGGCTGGAGAGATGGCTTAGTGGTTAAGCGCTTGCCTGTGAAGCCTAAGGACCCCAATTTGAGGCTCCATTCCCCAGGCCCCATGTAAGCCAGATGCACAAGGTGGCACAGGCATCTGGAGTTTCTTTGCAGTGGCTGGAGGCCCTGGCGTACCCATTTTCAATCTCTCTTTGTCGTTCTGAAATAAATAAATAAATAAAATAAACAGAAAAAAAAGTATGGACAGAGGTGAGCCAGGCAAAGTGATTTCAAGAGGATGTAATATGCCAGGGACTGAACTTGGGCAAAAAGGGAGGAGAATGCGAGAGGATTTGAACTAACTGGTTGAGCTGAGGAAGGGAAGGCTTTGGAGAGGAGTGTCACAAAAAAATCTTTCGTTTGATAGTAAAGAACCTTTTGAGATAGAACTACTGGGAAGGAAAGGGAACGTTTCATAGTTAGTTCCCTTTGAATAACAAATTGGGACTACAATCAGGTCAAGAAGACTAAAGGATGATGCCTAAAAAAGAGGCAAGGAAAGGTTTTCAGATGATCAAATCTGTAAGCTGCTAGGGCTCCCAGAATTTCTGGTTCAGGAGATGATGGAATCTCAGGGGAGAGGAGAAGTGGTAAGAACAGGGATGAAGTAAAGCCAGCTTCAAGACAAGGGTGCAAATGATACCTTTGGTGTAGGGATGCAGATATGACAAAGTAACTCCTTGGGTCTATGGCTCCCCAAGTGTCAGACCAGGAGCATTAAGAACACACACACTTACCATCTCCAACCCGTTGATAAATTAGGACCACATCTGCCACCTGCAGGGAGAGTTCATCAGGCTGCTTGGCAGTAAATGACCTCATGATTTCTACCTGGGTCAGTGCTGAGGAGGAAAGGGAACATAATGAGCCTCCAGTGGTAGAGAGAAAACTTTTAAATACATTCATACACGATTCTGTGCAATTTTGGCTGGCACTATCCAAACACGGCAGGTTCCATTGGGAAGCAGATCCATCTACTCAAGGAAATCTCTTGCTTGGGTGAGCTTTGGGATTTTAGCACTCGGACTCAAGGGTACATGAACACCCTTACAAGCAGCCTTGATCAGGAGTCATTAGGACACACACACAAACACACACTGGGACAGCAAACAGCCCCTGCAGTGGGAAAATTGAAGCAATATTGCAAGATCATACAACTGATGAGAAGATATGCAATACTGTGATGTCTAGTTCTTGTCCAACATGCCCCCCATCCTTCCAGTAGCCATGTTTTTCAAGTACTTCACATTATCAGTTTTGCTTCCCTAGTTCTTTACCTTCCAATCAGAACCATCCTAAAACGTGACAACATCACAGCTAAAGTACTTGATAAGCACACTGGGACTGCACTGTTCCCCAGCCCTCAGGAAGAATACAGTACCTTTTCTTTTTAACACTGTTACCTTGAAAAGGTCAGAAAGTATGTAATTGTGTAATTCAGAGCAAAACATTTTAGACTAGTGGGGTGGTTCGTACCTATGATCCTAACACTCAGGAAGCTGAGGCAGGAAGATTGCCCTGCCATGAGTTTGAGGCCTCCCTGGTCTACAAGACTAAATTCCAGACCAGCCAGACCCTATCTCAAACAAACAATAGTAAACAACAAGAACTAGCTTGTGTGCTTAAATTCAAACTGTGGATATACAGAAGTCTTAATCTTGAAACTACTTCCAATTAATAACAGCTAAAACTTTTAAGAGCACTATGGTTCACAGAGGGTTTACCGTTGTAATTTATTTACCTCACTGACTATGATAGGTTCCTGACTTGAAGGCTGATAAGCATACTTAGGAGGGCTAAGCAATGAGTTAACATATGTATCTAGTATCTGCACTGTGTATTTGAACCCATGCCCCCTGGCTTCCAAAGCAGAGGGATCACACAAGTTCTGTTCCAAGACAAGGAGGGAAACCTTAGAGGAAAAGCTTATGAAGCAAGTACATAGATAGGTGGTGTCATCAATCAACAACCCCATGGCCAGCAGGGGGCAGAGCCCCTCCAAATTCCAGAATTGCTGCTCCAACAGGGGACTTACAGGTTCTGTCCTGAGGCTGTTTCCCGCTGCTGTGTCCCAGAGCAGTGATCCATCTGGCTCGCTCACTCCTAAACACAGCAGATGCAATTGAGAGATTAAAGATGCTTAGACACAGAATGGAGTACATTCCAGAAAGTCAATCCAAACCTGTTCCCAACACCAGAGAGATCCCAGAGGGGTACAGGACTGGCCTTCAAAACAAGGGCTAAGAATTATTTTAAAACAATGTGATAAACTTAAAAGGGCAGAAAATTAGTTATCATTGTCGATAGTTAATTGGTTAAATAAAATTTTTCATGACAGTTGGAATTTAATAATTGATTATACTGCTTATTATTATAGTTTTCATTTTTCAAGAAATAGTCTCACTCTAGCCCAGGATAATCTGGAACTCACACTATAGCCCAAACTTGCCTCAAACTCATGGGGATCCTCCTACTTCAGCCTCCTTAGTTCTGGGATTAAAGGCATGCTCTCCCATACTAACTAAACTACATATTAAATCACAACAGAAACTTAGCATATGTGTGATAATTAACATTTCTAAGAATAAATTTCATTTTTAAAAGAATTCTAATAAAGCAGGACGCCCTTCCTACACACAGAGACTATTTTGGAAAAGAAGATACAAAATTTAAGAACAGTTGTCGTTTTAAAAAATATTTTATTTTTATTTATTTATTTGACAGAGAAAGAGGGAGGGAGAGAGAAAATGGGCACGCCAGGGCTTCCAGCCACTGCAAGCGAACTCCAGATGATTGTGCCCCCTTGTGCAGCTGCTAACGTGGGTTTTGGGGAATCGAACCTGGGTCCTTTGGCTTTGCAGGCAAATGCCTTAACTGCTAAGCCATCCCTCCAGCCCAACAGTTTTGTCAAATATGAATGTGATGGTTTAATTTGGGTGTCCCCATAAATTTAAGTGTTCTGAGTGCTAGGTTCCCAGCTGATGGAGATTTGGGCATTAACACCTCTGGAGGCAGTGTATTGTTGGGGGCAGGCTTATGGGTGTTATAACCAGTTTCCCCTTGCAAGTGTTTGGCACACTCTCCTGTTCCTGATGTCCACCCTCTGCTCATGCCATCGTTTTCCCTTGACATCGTGGAGGTTCCCCTTGAGTCTGTAAGCCAAAATAAACCTTTTCTTTTCTCATAAACTGCTCTTGGTCAGGCAATTTTTACCAGTAATGCAAACCTAACTGCAACAGTAATGTTGGTACTGAGGAGTGGGATTGCTGCTAGACACTGTCTGACTGTGGCTTTGGCCTTTTGGAGCTGATTTTCAAGAGGAATGTGGGAGGATTTGAAACCTTGGCCTAAGAAGTGCTGTAAGTGCAGCTTGATAGACTATTCTGATCAGAGTTGAAAGACCCGAATGCAATAAGAACTATGGACTGTGCGGACTGACTTATGAGGGTGAGAAAGAGCGTTGCTTGGACCAGGCTAGAGGCGGTTTGTGTGAAAAGCTTGCAGTTATGCCCGTGTCCTGAGAAGTTGTGCAGGGGTGCTTTGTGTAGAAATGAACTGGTGTGAGCAGAGGGATGTGGCACAGAAAAAATGAAATCTTTGGGCTTAAATTGCTGCCAACTCACAAACTGTTTGAGAGATTACAGCCATTGAGATTGGGCCAGCTGACCTGTACTGGGGCAACAGGAAGAATGCACTCTTTTGGAGGAGCTGAGTGCTCAAGGAGTGTCCTGTTCTTCAAAGGCTGCTTCATTACCACCTGGATTAACAAATTGGCACCAACTTGGTATTGTGGAGTATAAGAAATGCAGGAAAGAGAGGGTCATTGAGTTTACAACACAGTCTTGTGTTTTGGAAATGTTCATGGGCAGTTGTGAAGCAGGTTTGCTGGATGCCTGCATGGAGACCCCATGGGGCCGTGAGGATGAACCGTGGGTTGCAGTGGAGACCTAGTGGAGATGCTAGGACCACGAGATGGCTGCCAAGAAGAACTGCCCCGGATGAAGTTTCCCAGGACTGTGAGTAGCCTAGCTGGAGGGGCAGAATTGGAATTCCAGAGACTTGTTGCTGGTTAGAATTATCAGACTTGGAGATTTGTCACTGGCTAGACTTGTTGGACTTGAAGCTACAGAGTTTGATGTTTTCCCTGGTTGTTTTAAATCTTGTATTGGCTGAATATTTCTTTGCTATGCCCAATTTATTTATTCTGTGCCATTATGGGTTTTTTGAGGTTATTTTTTGGTATTATGGTTGTTAAAAGATCTTGGACTATGGGGATGTATGAACATCATTGGAATTGATAAAAACTATGGGGAATTTTAAAGTTGGATGAATGCATTGCATTTTATATCATGTATGGTTATCAGTTTATGGGGACCAGGGGTGGAATGTGGTGGTTTGACTCAGGTGTCCCCCATAAACTTAGGTGTTCTGAATGCTAAGTTCCCAGTTGATAGAGATTTGGGAATTAACGCTTCTTGGAGAAAGTGTATTGTTGGGGGCGACTTATGGGTGTTATAGCCAGTTTCCATATGCCAGTGTTTGGCACATTCTCCTGTTGCTATTGTCCACCTGATTTTGGCCAGGGTGTGATGTCTAGCCTCTACTCATGCTGTCACTTCCTCTGCCATCATGTAGCTTCCCCCTTGAGCCTGTAAGCCAAAATAAACTTCTTCCTCACCCCCACACACAAAAAAACAAATAGGCTTTCACATGTTTTAAACTGGTTTAATAAGTTCTGCCAAAAAGTGGGGAAAATAAGGTTTTAAAATATAATACTAGGGCTGGAGAGATGGCTTAGCGGTTAAGCGCTTGCCTGTGAAGCCTAAGGACCCCGGTTCGAGGCTCGGTTCTCCAGGTCCCAAGTTAGCCAGATGCACAAGGGGGCGCACGCGTCTGGAGTTCGTTTGCAGAGGCTGGAAGCCCTGGCGCGCCCATTCTTTCTCTCCCTCTATCTGTCTTTCTCTCTATGTCTGTCACTCTCAAATAAATAAATAAATAAATATATATATAATACTAAGCTATAATTAGATGAAATAAGAAATTAACTATTGCATCATGTTTCAGTTTTAGATCTGTGGTTATGATCCTTCCTTTTTGTATTCTGAAAAGAAAACTTTAGAGTTGAAACTAATTAAATCAAACTACACAGATGCACTCTTTTAAACTGCTTAAGGAAATTCATTAACCTAAATTGTCAGGATTAAGCAGTCAGTGAACGCTGCTACTTCACGTAACCCTCCCCAAATCTCCTCTGAAGGGCAGAGTGGGTGGAATTCTGAGGAAAGTGGTTTAAGGCAAGGACAATTTACTATGCCAATTTACTTTCTTAAGGGATAGCATTATCTCAAAACACTTGCTTTTTCCCTCCTAAAGCATCTTGTCACCTCACCCCATTTACCCTCCCACATGCCAGGCAAAGTAGCCCACCCGCAACCCAGCAACACGCACAGTGCTCCCCACCTTCCCTATGTGCTCTTATGCTCAAATACTTCCCTTCTTTTTGACTAGCTAGCCCACTCATCGTCCTCTTTAAACTGCCCCCCACCAGGAAAGAAGTACGAAGTGTTGTTATTCTCAAATACTCACTTCCCTTCTTTTCTGCCAGCTAACCCACTCATCATCCTCTTTAAATTGCTATCAGTAACAACCTTCGCCCAAACCCAAACTGTACTCTTTTATGTGGCTGCATACTTACATATAATGACATATATGTGCTGCATAATCAATAACCACTGTCCAACAGGAATGCCACTGATTCCCACCACCACAGATGAGTTTTCCCTGTTTTATAATTTAGAATAATGGAATTGTACAGCACATTCTTCAGCTCTGGCTTTTTTTGCTCAATATTTCATTCAATATTGAAAATACTTTGAGGCAACCTGAGCCAGATGCCTACACGTCCATCCCCCCATGCCAGTCTTAGGGAACCTTCTGACCAGTGGATCCTTAGACACTTCCTGGAAGGTTCTGAAATCTCCTGGCTAAAAGCATTGTCTCTAGAGCACCACCTGTCACTTAACAAACACTTTAAACTCTGTTGTTTGCTGGGATAAGATCTTTATTACATTTTGGCTCAACTACAATTTCCAAAGTATAATCCCAACTGAAAATAAATCTGTCATTCCAACAGGGGAAGATTATCCTATGGCCCCAGCACCTTCAATGATCACACTTCCTGGAGCACCATGGAGCAATTCAGAGCTGGATCTTGCACATTACAGTCTCCCAGTATCTGTGCGAAGTGGCCAGCAGTCTTGATGACCTCTCACTCCTGTGGCATGCTGCCTAGATGCTAATGGCATCCTGTAGACAGGGCAGCCCCTCTTACAGGGACTCCAGATGACAGAACAAGACACTTCTTGTTGCCCTGGCTGAAAGGAGCCCCCTTGGTGAAAGTGCTTCAATTGAGTCAGTCCCACCCCCTCTTAGAAGCTGTCAAAACCACACCACTTCCCCTGGGGCTTCCAAGAGCCTTGCCAAGTAGCTCCCTCCCACTGAGAAGCTGAAAGCATTGCATCTCAAAGATGTGAGCAGAGTCATTATGAGAGGGAATGGAAAACTAGAACCTAGATGATTCCAGGATCAAATTTAGATATCAAGCCCACAGGCTCACAGACATCTATTTCCTCCAGAGATACTATGAAACAAAATGAATTTGCAAGCTACTGGGTATACAATTCAGACTTTTTTCTTTGCCCAAAGTGACAGAATAGGAAATGCTAGCTGATGCAAACTGGTAACTGTAAGGTATCAACTTCCACCACAAAGCTGACCTTTCCTTCGACTAGAACTCACAAGTGCACAAGCCTTATGCATTTGAGGATGGGTGTAAAGTGAAAGAATGGGGTCTTGGCTGATCAGAGCCCTCAGTGTGAAGGAGCACACAAAGCAGAAAAACTTACCCAAGCCTGATACTGATGTGGAGGGAAGCTCTGTGGGAGTAAAATTCCTAGGCCAGCAGTTCTCAAGTCTCAGGCTCTTGTCCATGTTAGCAAAGAATTGAGTATGCAGACTCAAGAGAAGGGTAAAGTGTATTTTAGGAAGAGTTAAAATAAGAGAGAGGGCTAGAGAGATGTCCCAGTGGTTAAAGGCACTTGCTTCAAAGCTTCCCAAGTTCAATGACACGTATTTCTATATCTGGAGGTCCTGACACTGATATTTATTCTCTTTCTTTCTCTCTCCCCCACTTGGCCCTGGTCTGTTTTTGTCTCTTTCAAATAAACAAATTTAATTCTTTTTAAAGGTAAGAGAGAAAGCAAAGCAGGAAAGCACACAGGCCAAAAGAACCCCACCCCCACCCCAGGGGAAGGGAGGGGAGACTGAGACACTGACTCTCCCTCTCCTCTCTGCGAGGGAAAGAGCCGGACAACCAATCAGAATGAGCCTCATCACCAGGCTCAGGTGTGTAAGTGAGGAACTTGATTGGCTGAGGGGCCCAAGAGAAACAATGACTCAGAAAGAACCCACCCACAGGAGCTAAGCCTGCTAAACTAAGGAAGAAACAGGAAACTTGGGAGGTTTAGGAGCTAGTTGTTTGTAGCCATCTTGGTTGAGACTGTATCAGACAGTTCTGGTCCAGCCAGAGCTGGTAGGGTGGGATCCTTGTTTCTGTGGGCCAATTCCGATCCAAACCCTATCAATACACTGTGAATGTGCAGAGAAGACATGCTACCTAAAACATGTGTGCTCCAAGAAGAAGTCTAAGAAGAGATTTTTCAAACTTCTATTCCTTCCACAACCACTCTGTACATGGCACTACCTCCTGAACAGGAAGCTGCCATAGCACCAAGTCAAACACTGACTGGTTAATAAGCACAGAAGTTTTAAACGAACAAGGCCAAAAGTGCAAAGTCCAACTTCTCACTGCATAATAGGTGTCTGCTTGAAAGCACAAGTATGTACTGAAAAGGTGAAAGGTAGGTTTTGAAACAACACAAAACACTGGATGTGCTGGCGTACGCCTCTATCTTTAGCATGCCCTGCAATCCTAGCACTTTCAGTGGGGTTTCCAACTCCAGCACTCATGTTTGTGAGACAAGCATTTTAGGCTAAACATTTCCCCAGCCCAGTTCTTACTATTTTTGCCAATGTTTCAATGAATGAAAGTGGTTATTCAGAATGAGCAGACGTGCTCATTCAGATTTATAAATGCAAACAAAGGCTTATAGTGGCTTCCTATGTTAGTAGTCCATCCATGAAGGGATGAGAGGAGTTGGAAAGTTATATGCTATTAATGATTTTCTGCCCATATTCTGCCTAAAATACTTTGTTGATGAAAACAGCTTTATCTTTAGTAAAGCTAGATACAATTTAGCTTAAACAAAAATAGGAGCAAGTACTTTGAGAAGTACCAGAGAAATGTAAAAGATCAGCTTTGGTCTTGAATGCAGATTCAAGAAAGAAAAGGACTGTGATCTGAGATGCGTTTTTCCATATGAATTATCTACTTAGGCTAGCGATTGTCCTACAGACTGGAAAACATGATTGCATCTGAAATACTATTTACAATTTTATTCCATCCCTTTACTTCCTGTTGTAATTAAATCATTAACAGAAGCAGGAAGAGTGCAAAGAATCCCTGCAAACAATGCCCCTTTATGAGGAAGCCCAGCACCAGAGAGTCTGGAAGGCAGAAGGCACCAGCCAATCTCTTGGCTTCCAGCTCTCTCTGTGAAGCAGTCATTTTGAGGACTTGTGATTATGGCTTCAGATGATTTTGTCCTACACTTACTTAACATGGGTGAAGAAAGTTTGTGTCCATTACTGAAAAATGCCCTTGCTGTATCATCATATACAGTGGACCCAAAAGACATCCAATTTCTACTATAAATGCAGTAAGTCAAGGACAACACTTGCCATAGCCTGTCACTTGTGCAAGCTGTAGGTGTCTGTGCTTTGTTCTAATGAAGGCAGACAAAGGGGATGCTCCAGCTCCCACATTCCTCTTGAAAGGCCCAGAGAGAAAAGATATGACAGTGATAAAACAATTTTTTTCTATCTTTTCTTAAAGTGAAAGCTTTTGTATTTTTCACAAACTGCTACCTGATCAGCAGTACAAAGACTTAAGGTTTGCAACAAGCAAACACATACAGCAATGCACACATGGCTAGATGTATACATACAAATTATTTAGTGGCATTCTTAATGCAAAGGCAGAAAATCTGGTGGAATTCTAAAATGTGTGGCAAATAAAGAATATTTCCCTAGGGCTGGAGAGATGGCGTAGCGGTTAAGTGCTTGCCTGTGAAGCCTAAGGACCCCGGTTCGAGGCTCAGTTCCCCAGGTCCCACGTTAGCCAGATGCACAAGGGGGCGCACGTGTCTGGAGTTCATTTGCAGAGGCTGGAAGCCCTGGCGTGCCCATTCTCTCTCTCTCTCTCCCTCTATCTGTCTTTCTCTTTGTGTCTGTTGCTCTCAAATAAATTAAAAAAAAAAGAATATTTCCCTAAATATGGCTACTATTCAGTTTTGCCTTGGATACAGAAAAACCAGTTAAACTAATTTTGGATGAAATATTAAACTAAGTTCTTAGGAACCTGCTATATACAAAGCAGAAAAGACAGTAATGCTGCTCTCTCATTGCAAATAAATAAAGATAATTTTTAAAAAGATAGTAATGCCTCTGCAACTCAGTCTTAGTAATCAGAAAGTGCAGAGTTGATGAGAGAAAGAACGTTTAGGATTCAGTTAGGATTGCTCAAAAGGAAAGAAAGCCTGGAAGGAGATGGCAGAAAGAAAAAAAATATATGGAAAAATGTAACCCTCAGGCCTATAGGAAGACCTGGCAGGTGATGGATCTGTTCAGACAAGAAGCATCAAGAATGACACCTAGGCCAGGTGTGGTGGCGCACACCTTTAATCTCGGCACTCGGGAGGCAGAAGTAGGAGGATCGTTATGAGTTCGAGGCCACCCTGAGAATACAGAATGAATTCCAGGTCAGCCTGGGCTAGAGCAAGACCCTACCTCGAAAAGCCCCCCACCAAAAAGAATGACACTTAGAGAAGAGTTGGTGTAGTGGTTAAGGTGCTTGCCTGCAAAGCCTAAAAATTCAGGTTCTGCTCCCCAGAGCACACATAAGCCAGATACACAAATTGATGGCACACATATCTGGAGTTCTATTATAGCAGCTAAAGGCCCTGGTGCACCAATTACCAATTCTCACTCTTTCTCATTAAAAAAAAAAAAAAAAAGACACGTAGCCAGGGCTAGAGAGATGGCTCAGTGGATAAAGTCCTTACTAGCAAGGGTGAGGACTTGAGTTCAGACCTCCAGCATCCACACAGATGCAAGGTAGGACTGAAAGCCCACCAATAATCCCAGCACTTGAAAGGTGGAGACAGAGGGTGCTGGGAAAGTGGGTCAAGCAGGCTAACTACTATAGCCAAACTGGCAAGCTCTGGGTTCAAGTGAGGGACCCTACGTCAGCAAGTAAGGTAGAGAATGATCAAGGAAGACAGCTAGCACCAACTTCTGTACTACAAACACACCCATGCACGTGTACCCATATTCAGATGAGCACACACTCAACAACAACAAAAAGAATGACATCAAGCCCCCTGACTGGAGAAACTGAGGTGGTATGAATGGCACATTTACAGATGCCTGTGTGCTAGGGAAAGAAAGGTTTCAGGTAGGCTGCATTACTGCAAGGACATAAGGCTAAGGAGCACACAGGTAAGAAGCTGAGACAGGAACCTGTATGAGGTGAGAGAACTTGCTGACAGCTTCCTGTATCCCTTCATATCTTTGTGAATCTCATTAAATCAGAGAAAAAGCATGGAAACTGGGCAACACACACACATACAAACCTATAATTATAAACATGTGCAATAATATGTAATACTTTATTTTATAATGTTATGTGTGTTTTTATGGAATTAGTTTGCCATATACAGCTTATTGTCTAAACAAAATACTTTAAAATATTTTTATTATTTTTATTTATTTATTTATTTGAGAGCTACAGACAGACAAAGAAGCAGACAGAGAGAGAATGAGCACGCCAGGGCCTACAGCCACTGCAAACGAACTCCAGATGCATGCACCCCCTTGTGCATCTGGCTTACATGGGACCTGGGGAATCAAGCCTTGAACTGGGGTCCTTAGGCGTCACAGGCAAGCACTTAACCACTAAGCCATCTCTCCAGCCCAAACAAGATGCTCTTAAAGTATTATTTATTTATTTGAGAGAGAGAGAAAAGAAGAGAAAATGGGCACAACAGGGCCTCTAGCTACTGCAAAACAAACTCAAGATGCATGTGCCACCTTGTACATTTGGCTTACATGGGTCCTGGGGAATCGAACCTAGGTCCTTTGGCTTTGCAAGCAAGCACCTTAACCACTAAGTCATCTCTAAACAAGATACTTTTGAGGGTCAAAAAGATTGCTACTCATCATTTTCCTAGGACACCAGATGTAAACTTGATCTACTCGTTCTAGGGAAATTCAGATGTGTGTTATTTACCTGTGTGCTTCCTTCCAGCTACAGGTTTAACTTTCTCTGAAGGTTCTTGTGAATCCCTTCCTCATATTCTATAGCAGGGACATTTCTGGTGCTTTTTAAGTGTTTGTACCATTTCCATTTGAGGAGTTTTCCTGATGTTTTATGTAATCAAAAACCTGTCTTCCACATCACTTCTGCCAAAGAGCTGCCCCTTTCTTCCTACTGATTTAAAATTCTGTGTTATTTTCAGATGGCCTCTACTGACAGCATTTCAAACAAGATTAAACATCTAGGTGTGAATATCATTATTTTTCAAATCACATTATCAGTAGCCAAGAATATACATGACTCACCTGGAGTTCTGCTACTACCAATTACCAATTATCAGTTACAATATGCCAGAGTGATAGTGAAAATTTCATATTCTTAATTCAATTGTTAGTGGACATTCTCCAAATAACATATAAATAAGGAAAACCTAAAATACACACATTCATATAGACATTTCACAAATCTTAGAAGCAACGAACTCATTCTACATGGACCAAAATTGATCACTCAAGATCAGATAGCCCACCCTGAACAATTTATAAGTAACTGCTTGAATAGATAAAAAATTTGATTTAAACATTATAAAATGTATATATTATATGGTACTCCAACTTTTATGTTTTCAGCTATAATTTTTAAATAAAAACAAAATCTAAAACAGCTCAGAAGTGATAGGCAGATGTCAAATATGCCATGTAACAATTTATTAGGTTGTTAACTAACTGTGTTTCCTCTTTTAGAGGAAAATACATCTTGGTATAATATATTTCTTTTCCACACCGATTCTACTTTGTGTCTTGAAAGCAGTTGTTCATTTACTTTTTCCTTAAGAGTAATTGAGGGCAAGGAGAGTGGGGAAGAATGGCAGTTATTCCTTCTGTTCCCCAAAAGACCTTTGCCTTCTGAAATGCTGTCTTGCTATTAATTAAAGAACTACAAATATGAGTCATATGTATGTGTTTATGGGTGACATAACTAAATATTCTTAGAACATGTTAAATTAAGTGAATGAACATCTACACAGTCCACGGCAAGATCAGAAAGCAAGAAGGTAGGACAAATTCTACACAATGTCCCAGAAACAGAATTGAGCTGTGGTGAACTGGATGTGTCAGCTCACTTTCTTGGAATGATCTAAGAAGCAAGTGATGGAAATTCCACACATTATGGATGAGACAGTCAGAAAATGCTCTCCTGGTATGTTGACAAGTCTTGAATAAAGGACAAACCATCTTGTGAACAGAAAAGAGGAGAGCGCTAGGCAAAACAAAACACTTTCACTATCTCTAAAAACTAGCCCAGAATTCTCTAGAACATCTACATACACACTAATCACCAAAGGGTTTAAGTTTGTCTCCTCTTTAAAGTCACAAAATTCCAATGTTCAAAGGGATTATTTCCACTTTGTAAACAGGTTCCCTCAAACAAAGGAGGCCTAGTTCTGTCTCTGCTATCTGAGGACTTTTAGAACTGAAGTAATATCTATTATTGGTCTGCTACTGATTATGCCCATGCTGGTCACCTCCCAGCACAATGCACTCTCCTCTTGCACACACTCCTTTCCTGAGTGGCATGGACACAGTAGTTAGGGCCAGAAAGGCTGTCAGGGCTTTTCTACAGCATTAGGGAAGAACTATGGGACCCTATAAAAAGGCATGCTTTATCTTCTTAACTAAAGAAAATGCTTTAAAATAGCACTCAATTTTTTTTAAATTTTTTATTTATTTATTTGAGAGCGACAGACACTGAGAGAAAGACAGATAGAGGGAGAGAGAGAGAATGGGTTCGCCAGGGCTTCCAGCCTCTGCAAACGAACTCCAGATGCGTGTGCCCCCTTGTGCATCTGGCTAACGTGGGACCTGGGGAACCGAGCCTCAAATCGGGGTCCTTAGGCTTCACAGGCAAGCGCTTAACTGCTAAGCCATCTCTCCAGCCCAACACTCCATTTTTTTTTAACTCATCCCTTCCTTAGGTTCATCTGGAACATTCTATGGCTTTATTAACTTTCCATTCTTGCTTTTCTCCATCCCTTAAGAGATTATTTTTAATGTCAAATAGAAACTGAGCCTATTAACAGGTGGAGCTATCTCTTTAGGTCACTTTCTTTAAGATTAAGACTATGCTAAAAAATGTGGATAGAGAGCTGGGCATGGTGGCATGTGCCTTTAATCCCAGTACTCGGGAAGCAGAGGTAGGAGGATTGCTGTGAGTTCGAGGCTACCCTGAGACTACATAGTGAAATTTAGGTCAGCCTGAGCTAGAGTGAGACCTTACCTGGGAAAAAAAAAAAGAAAGAAAAACTTAAAATTGTGGATAGAAAACATTATATAGAACCCAAGGGACAAAAAAATAGATAATTCTCCTTTTCCCCCACTGCTCCACTCCCTGACCCGACATCATACCTGCCAAGAGGCAATTTCCCATTTCCAAACAAAATAAATTGGTCACTAGCTCACAAAGAACCAAACCCCAAACCCCTGAAAGTAAGGCCCCATGCCCTCCACCTGGTTAAGAGCAGACTGCAGAGTAACTGCTGGTGGAGTTATAGGTCCCATTCTGCCTTTGCATAAGCTCTGGCTGCAAAGAAGCCTATTGGTATGTTTTCCTAAATGGAGTTTCTCTTTGATCACTGTGTTTTCCATCAGACTGAAGGTAAACAAGTCAGAAATGATTTCAAATCCAATGTCTAAGAAAATTTAAGATTCTTTGGACTCAAACTACCATTTGAATTGTTTTCTGTAAGGCTGTTGGGCTATTTTTCAAGGCTGAAAATGTGGCAACTACAGAGCATTCACACACAATGTTAAGTGGTCATTTCCTATCTTTTGGCACTAGATGGAACTTTTCAAGTGCAGGAGAAAACCAAGGACAAGTTAGTGTGAAGCTACAGAACATTCCAAGTCAACTTAAGGAGGGCATGAATGAGAAAAGGAACTTCAATCTTAGTGTTTGTTCAAAAAATGTCAATGTTTACAAATAAAATATTAATGCTTGCCAATGAAAATAAACCTTATTTTAAACCAAAATGCATCAAACAGGGTGAATTTCCCTTAGGAAGGGAGACCAGCCTCCAGCTCTGGGGATACTGAGAGGAAGACAGCTGTGTAAAGCACCTGGATGCTGTGACTGGAAAACAGTAGGTACTCAGCAACAACAACAAAAAATATAGTGGGTAGCCCAATGGGCAGCTGGGTGTAGGAGACACATGTCAGACCCTGAATCCTTCCCCCAGCATGTACTTACTGTGTCTCAGCCCCCAGAAGCATTTCCACTTTCTCACTTGCATGGTTACTGAGGATTGTCAGGGTAAAGAGGTGACTGGCAGAGTTCTGTCGTGAATAAAGCATTGTGGAAGTGTTCTTTCCTGGAGAAGAATTAATCTCTTCATTGTCACAAGACTCCACCAGTAGCTGATCCCTTAAGGAATAGTCATTGACATTGTAACTTTCTTCACTAAAAGTAAAAAGAAAGTAATACATCAGTTATTGAACTCACAGTGATCCTCCTACCTAAGCCTCCCCAGCACAGGGACTAAAGATTTGTACCACCACACCTGATTGGGAGAAAGGGGCAAGACATACAGACATAGAAAGGAATGACCTATTTTAAAATATGAATTAGAATTAAAATATATATGTACTGATTGTTAATCAGGATAAAGCCCAATTAAACCTGCAAATTTTACTGCTACTTCTACTAATTTACATAATACTGTATTTACATATTTAAATATATCATAATAATTCCCACTTATACAATTATCATACTATATATTATACTATATTTTATAATAATTACTATTTTATTATATTATGTTTGTATTTGATATATTTTATAGTAATTACTAATTCTTAGTAATTACTAATGTGTTTATACAATATTTTACAGTAATTAACGTTTTATACTATACTATATGTATATTTGAATATTTTACAGTAATTATTAAAATTACTAATGTGTATGTAACATACTAAAGTGCATCTTAGATATAAGAACAATATGTAAAAAATGCTAAGACTTGTAGGTTCCGTTTGACATCACTCTGAAACTGTTCTGACAGATGTGATCTGCATTGTTATAATTCTCACAGATGGGCTGAAGAGATAGCTTAGTGGTTAAGACGTTTGCCTGTGAAGCCTAAAGATCCAGGTTTAATTCCCCAAAATCCACATAAGCCAGATGTGCATGGTGATTCTTGCATCTGGAGTTTGTTTGCAATGGCTGGAGTACTCTCTCCCCTTCTTCTCTCTCATAAATAAATACATAAATAACCCTCACAGATAATACACGTTCCCAGCTTCCACATCTCCACAGAATGAGTAAGCTACAAACCTACCCATGCTCTGGATAGCCAGATTTCACCCTACCCCCAAATGACCATGTCAAAGAGGGAAGAATTTCTTACACTCATCCCATTCTTCTCCCATTCTTTACCATGCTTCAGAAACCACCAGGCTTCATCATGCTATGATCCCATCTCTCTTGCCCCAAGACCCCAATATTCTTCAGCTGACTCTTGAACACCTCCCACTATGGCCACTGGGAAGGCTCTTCCTTTAGGCAATCCAAGAAAATCTAAATCCTCAGGCTCTTCTCTGAACTCTGTTTACCTTCTAATCAAGTGAGTTTGCCAGCGGAACCTTGGCTCTCTCCAGAGAACACCGCATCAGGATGACTCTACTTACTTGCTTTGTTTTCTTGCTTCTACACATTTGTCACTTTCTCCTCCCAAGAAGGTTTCAGCTTTGAAGCTCAGGCCAGCCTATCTTCTTATTACAGACATCTATAGCTCCTGGGTCACCCCCCAATACTAGATAACTCCCAATTCTTGCTTACAAATCCCAGGATCACAGTCTCTCTCTAGCCCTATTTCTTTCTTGAATCATCAGTGTTGTCAGCCCTACTTCAGACACCCATCCATGCTTGTCATTACCATCACAGAAAATCCCTCATTAATCCCAATGTCAGGTAAGGCAAACCATGTCATACCCATCCTTCTAGATCGCCTCTAATCTTCAAGCCCAACAAGTTAACCTGCCACTTTTTACTACTCAGTGACTCCACCACCTTTTCCATTGCCAAATTCCTCTTGCCTCCTCATTTATGCACACCTGCTTACCTAGCTTGGATTTCTTGAGTCTAGTTAGAATCATTTCTTGCACATATGTGCATCTCCTTGGTAGTATTTTTCTGGATCTCAAACCTGGTTATATATAGCTCTCCATGTCTTCTCTATCTTTGCAGGTAAACATGGGAAAGCTTAATAAATAACTGTCAAATAGATGGATGGCTATATGTAACAGTTTATTTCTATTGTTAATCTGATCAGATTTGGAAACAGGTAAGAGAGACACACCTATTGGTCAGGTCTGTGAGGGTGTTTCCAGGGAGAAAGATGGACAGAGGAAGACTTTCTTCCAGAGTAGATAGCCCTTCTGGTACCTCCAAGAAAAAGCAGTGCCTTTTGCCTGGCTGCCCTTGCTACTTGCTGGTGAATCCACCTACTTTGTTGCTGCCATGTTTTGCAGATGTTGGAACCCAGATACTTCAGCATTCCAATGAGAACTGAGTATCAGTGGCCTTCCAGGGATCCTCCAGAAATCCTCTAGGCATTCAGAACAAGATAGTGACTACTAATACATTCAACCTTGTGGACTGAGCAGCTACTGGGTTCTCAACTCTCCAGCTTGCAGACCACCACTATTAGACTGACCAGCCCATTATAATAATTCCTCTTTATAATATATAGTCATTGCATTGGCTCTGAGCTCCTAGAAAATCCTAACTAATACATATGTACAGTTACAATATATTATAATATACTCAGGAACAAAGAAAAATTATTTGAAAGCAAATGTAAATGTATAAACTTAGAGGAACTAAGGGAAGTGTGTGTCCAAATATACTGGGAATTTTAAACAAGTTACTTTGTTCAAGACTTTCTAGAATTTGTTTTATTACATAGTAAACAGCATACTGCCTATCAACCAATGTAGTGTAACTCTCTATGGAAATCATTATAGCCTTTTCTGCAGTTCAGATTAATAAATTATCCCTAAATAAAATAGCAAGTGCAGTTACTCTAAAAGCAAAGTATGCCTTCTGTGCAAGTGTGTTTGTTACTAGGGTGATTGTTTGCTTATAATGAGGGTTCACACTGCAGAACATCTCAAAAACTACCCATCCTCAAACACATAAGGCTGTTCTCATATCTACAATGAGACACAACAAGGAAGTACAAAAGTCAAAATGAAGAAATAAGACAACACTGACACCTGACAAGCATGGCTACATTATTAAAATGTATGTTGACTAGAAACAAAGCAGCAGTTATGTTCTCATTGCTGGTACAAAATACCAGATCAGAAGCAGTTCATGGAAGGAAAGGGATTGTTTCAGCTTACAGTTCTGAGTGGGTTTCATCATGATGGGGAAAGCACAGCAAACAGCATGTGTCACATCAGCAGGTCGCTGGTTCACATGGTCACATAGCAGCAGCACGGAGCAAGCAATAAGAGTAAGCTATCTCTGAATAGCTAGTGGGCTAGAGTATTAAACTTTAAGGTCTTCCCCCAATAACACAACTCTTCCAGCAAGATTCTACCTCCCAAAGGCTCCAACATCAACATAGCAGCAAAAAAGTTTTAATGTCAGTATATCTCAAGTGAAAACTGAACAGTCTGGGTGTTGAGATGAACATCAAAAAAAAAAAAAAAAAAAAAAAGGCATGGTGGTGCACGCCTTTAATCCCAGCACTCAGAAGGTAGAGGTAGGAGGATTGCCATGAGTTCGAGGCCACCCTGAAACTCCATAGTGAATTCCAGGTCAGCCTGGGCTAGAGTGAGACACTACCTCAAAAAACCAAAAAAAGAAAGAAAGAAAAGAAAGAGGGCTGGAGGGATGGCTTAGCAGTTAAGGCACTTGCCTGCAAAACCTAAGGACCCAGGTTCAATTAATATAAGTAATTAATATAAGTCACATGCACAAGGGGGTGCATGCATCTGGAGTTCATTTGCAGTGGCTGGAGGCCCTGGCATGGCCATTCTCTCTAATAAATAAATAAAAAGGAAAACCCACTAAAACAAACAAAACAAAATATTAAAGCAAAATCTAATAACACTAGCAAAAATACAATCTGACAAGAAAAGAACCTGGGCCCTTTGGGACTGTCCTCCCTCCCTCTCTCTCTCTTTACTTCCTTATTATTCCTTTCATCCAAGTCACAAGTGACCCATTACAAAATGGTGCAACACTTATTTTATATTAGAAATAGTTCTCTAGACAGAGAAGTTGAAGCACCTAATATGATGAGTGGGGTGTTTAGCTAGGCCCCAAACACTGCTATATTGACACCATAAGTTGTTTCCAAAGAAAGAAAAGTCAGAAGAATGTATGTGCTACAACCTCAATTCAGCAGTTTAACTTGTTAGACTGTCTGTGGTCTGCCTTATGATTCAGTGTACACAGGGAGTAAATAAATGAAAATGAGTTAATAAGTCTTTTTATTCTGCTCTATTTTGAGAATTCATTTTCATTCAAGCAACTCCAACTAGATTTCATCAATGTATTGAAGCTTTGTGTTTTAGGAATTTATGAACTTGGAAATGCATACATTTTTTTGAAACATATTTTTTAAGTGATGATGAGTACAATATCAGATTAAGAGTAAGGGTGGTTACTTGATCCAGTTTATATCAGTCATCACCTCAAACGTCCAGTTTAATATTTTATTTACTTATTTATTTATTTGAGAGAGTGTGAGAGAGACAGAGAGAGAGAGAGAGAGAGAGAATGGGCACACCAGGACCTCTAGCCACTGCAAATGAACTCCAGATGCATGCACCACCTTGTACATCTGGTTTATTTGGGTACTGGGGAGTTGAACTTGGATCCTTAGGCTTCAAAGCAAGCACCTTAATGGCTAAGTCATCTCTCCAGCCTTCAAATGTCCATTTTAGATTGCAAACTGTGGTCACCCTAGTCATGGCTGTGTAAGCTTACTTTCAGTATCTGTCTCCATACATCTACAGAGCTGTGTTACTGAACATATCAGAGTACCATGCCCAGTTTGGGCCTCTAGATCCAAAACAGGATGCAAGAAACATGCTTATTGTGTGTGATTTTTAAGAGATTTACATCCTTCAATATGTAAATGTGCAGTTGAAATTAAATGCAAATATATTTGAGGTTGAAGGAGGATGACAGTCATCTCAAATCATTATGCTCTAAAACAGCACACTTCTGTATTATAATAAATAATAGAGGGTTTGCAACATCTTCACCATAGTCTTTGGTGAATTTACTGTGAGAAATAAACTTGACTTCACTCAACAGTAGTAAAGTTAAACTGGTAAGCTATCTCCAAGCACAACAGTGCAAAAACTGAAAAGTGGCTCCCACACGCCCTCACACTCTTGAAGGCTCAAATCATGAGTATTTCCCCAAGCTTGAATCTGCTGATTGCTACATGAAGCTCTTTTTCCTGTCAGTGGCACCTGCAGTCTCTCAGCCAAACACAGAAGCACCATTGAGCCACTCTGTGTGACCAAGCAGCAGGAGAGTCTACAGCCAGATGCTCTATCGGTAGTCATTTCCCTATGCTCACTCGCATCCAGGCTGAACTGAACTGAGTGGGAAAGGAACCCTGCTCTTCGGGGAAGCGGATATTAATCTAACTTCCTCATGTTTGTCTCCATCATTTCACAAACATGGTTGACATTGTATCTGAAACAATTTGGATCATGTCAAATTAAATTGCTCAGAAAAAGGCAAATGGGAAAACCACCTTTCATTGCATGAAGATGTAAACATGGAGACTTCCTTCCATTGTCTCACATGTGCTTCAGCCTGCAGCTGCCCATCCAAGCTCTGCTCTTGTGCAGCGGCTCCCATCAGGTGGAACAATCAGATCAGGTCCATGGTTGCTGTGTTGTAAACAAAGATGTGTCTCCCTGTTGAAAGCCGCTTGAAGTCTTAGGAGCCTTTGTTCAGATTTGTTCCTTCCTTCCTCTTTCTTTCCTTCTTTCTTTCTTTCTTTCTTTCTTTCTTTCTTTCTTTCTTTCTTTCTTTCTTTCTCTTTTAACAAAATAAAGACTATCAGCAGAGAACAGGATATTATGCTAAATACATGCCTCAATTATTTTTCCTTCTGGAAGGAATTATTTGTTGAGACACTCAGACAATGTTTGCCTCTACTGTATATAACACATCATTGATAGCAGAGAACACCTTGGGGGTGTTTTTGTTATGTTTTTGTGGTGCTGGGAATGGAATACAGGGCTTTACTCTACAATTGACTGTGCTGCCATCTGCTTTATCAAACGAGTTATTGTGAACCACTTGACTTTTATTGTCCCATAATTTTATGCTTTGGAATTTCTCATATTGGGCATATCTTTGCAAAATTATATATTAATTTTATAATGGAAAAACATTTAATTACTGCTTACAACAAATACACTTCCAAACACCCAAACTATGCAGACATCTAAAAATGTGCAGCAGTGAACATAGCAACAGACAATCACTTCAGGGAAGAAGGAATGAAAATGGAGAGATGCTTGCTAATCAACTTAGACCTTAGCTGTCGGACATAGGCCTGGCCCTGGGCTAAAGCAAACCTAAGCTGTCTGACACTTAGGTTTCCTTTTTTGGTTAAAAAGAGACTTCTAGTATTACTATGGCAACTTTGAATGATAGGCACATTAGTGTTTGATAATTTCATTTTAAAAATCATAAATACACAGACATGAAAGCTGTCACTACTCTGAGTCTGTAGATGTCTGAGGATACAGCTCAATCTCCTGCTGGGTAATGGGAGGTCTTGTCTATACTATGAACTGCTGACTATATCAGCAGATTACATTACTAACAAAAATGTACTACAAACTCAATATGAATTCAGTAAAATGTTCTAGTGAAAAAAACAGATGTGGCTTTCCTTTATATTAATGACACTCTGCCAGAAAATATAATGAGTAAACCCATCTTATTAAAAATATCACAAATCCACACAAGATTGAGAATTAAATTTATAAACTTCCTTTTACATGGTAATATTGAAATTATAATGGTGTCTATTTTCCTAATTGAACTTATAATGTTAACACAGTCTAAATGTATATGTAAGTAGGGAGAGAGAGAAAGAATAGCTAAGCTTATTTTAAAACAGATGGAAAAATAAGAAACATCATCCAGAAACATTAAGGAGGGGAATGAAAAATAACTGGTCCTGAGACATATTAAAACATACTATAAATCTGCACTAATTCAAAGACTAAAGTCAGGGCAAGAGTTGACAGATGGGTTAGAGAAATAGAATACTAAGTTCATAAGCATGTCTAAAAACTTAAGATACAACAGAGGTGGCTTTTCAGAGAATTGATTGCCAATAAGTAATTTGGGGAGAATTGAAGAAATACCTGAAAATGTTTTAACATCTGCATCACAATCTCATTCCTTAAGACTCCTTCAACTGAGCTCCAGAATGTAAGAGCTGTGAAGCGGAGAATGGTGGAACAGGTCAGGCCCACCTTTTAAGTATGCATGTACCTGAGGAAGGGTGCCCACTTTAATTATGTTGGCAAGCTCCCAAGGTACTTACAAAGATTGGCAGGAAGGGGAAGAAGGCTGGTTGGTCAAGATGGACATAAGAGGATGAAGCAAAGACAGTGTTGTGAAGGCAAGGAGAAGGAGTATTTATTTGGTAAGGGGCAGCTTTCCCACTGCTCTTAGCCCTGGGTCAGAACTTACATATCACACTTGTACAGTTTTAGAACTTTTCTTTAGCCCAAACCTATAAGGTGGAGCCTAAGCAACATTTCCTATTCTTCCTTTTGTAAGAGCTGAATTTAAAAGAAAAATGCCATTGAGATTTATCACAAACAATGCACAATGATTTCTAGCATATATTCTCAGGATAGGAACAAGGAATATTTTCACCTATTCCCTTCCTGTAAACTCTATTTAAAAATTTACATAACCACTGTCAAGGGGGCAGGGGTGAGAAAAACAGACTACTGATGCCAAGGCAAAAGTCTTCTGAGTTAGCAGCTGCCTATGCATTTACTCAGTCCCTTGTGCATGCAGGCCAGTGAAATGGCTCCCAAGGTCACTATGGCCCACCAGTCCACCAGATCAGTGCCCTGTTGTCACCATCAATTTCTTCTGGAAGTCTGCATGGAATGCAATGATGGTGAGCACCTGCAGTATCCTGAAACTCGACCTCCTCCTAATGCCATCTGTGACATTCCCCAGACTTCCTTCCTCAGAGCCATTCTCCACCCACTGGCTTTTCTCTCATGGATTTCATGGCTCTGTGACTCTCCCAGGAGTGCATGGGAGTTTGTGATACCAAAAGAAATTCTTCCTGCTTTCCTCGGGGACACACATGAGAACTATTCCTCTGCCCTTCCAAAAACATGTCCTCAAAGTCCCCAAACTTATGTTGTGCTTAACTGGGATGAAAACACTCTGGTCAAACATTGCTGAGATAGAAGATATTGGACCCTGCTGAAATTTATTTCAAGTAAAGGATTAAAATACTTATCCACCTGATTGAGAGTCATTTTATGTTTAAAGCTTGTTTTAGGGCTATATTACCCAGTAAATTTTATGGACTTTTTAAAAATTCATGAAGTTCAGCATACCAAGTAAGGCCACAGACTTGATTCAAGGTGATATGAATTAATCCTGTCACTCCTTTGCTTTGTGAACTCAAGCAAGTGACTGATCCTATCTGTGTTTCAGTTCTCTCATCTATAAAATGGGGACAACACCAATGCCATTGGATTGTTATGGAGACTAAATTAGATAATATTTTATTATCTTGCTTTGTAGAAAACTCATGTGTGGCTTACAGCAATACTCACAAAATGTTAGTTATGATTTTTTATTTCCCTACTATAAAACATTTATTTAAATTGCCTGTTTTTTTGTTAAAACCTTGATAATATTTTTTGCAAAAGGGCAAGTGGTCTAAGCAGAATTCTAACTAAATACCCATGCCAAGAAATGTTCAACTTGCCAAGGGTTCCAACTAGTAAAACAAAGCACATATTTACACAAAAACAGATTTCAAACAACGTTACTGCCCCATTCCTCAAAATAGTTCTCAAGACTAACAAACATGCCACATGTTTCCTGTTTCATTGTCAGGATAACAAAAAGAATAGATGAGGATCATGTCTGTTGGTAAGAAAAGCTTCTGATGTTATTATCTGCCACCCAAAAGGACGGTCAGTGACCCACAATGTGTAGAGCACTGAAGATCAATAAAGGGAAGAGAGGGAAAAGAAAACGATTCTTTCATTTCTTTCCCAGGCCATCTCACCATCTTAAATATAAGACCAAATGCTCAAAGAGTGAACCATAACCAAGGAACAAAAGAGCTATGAATCAGTTTTACTTCCTCTTTTATCTAAGACATTCTTAAGCTTGTTTTCCCGAGGAAGGAGTTTATTTTGCAAAGGAGGAAAGACAATGACAGGTGTCTTCAGTTTTCTATAATAGGAAGGGCATTCCCACGTAAAAATTAAAAATGAGATGAATCCTGGCCAGGGCCCTTTCAGGGACCCCACACAACCTTCAACCACAAGGTATTCAGACAATAAAATCCAAGTTCTGACACAAGACCCTGATCTTATGATGATGGCCCAGTCATATTCTACCACAGAAAGCTCTTCCTGTACTAGACAGAGCTCCATTCATGTCCATATAACATGGTATCTACGCAACAGATATCAAGAAGTAAGAAATCTGTCCTAGATGTCTTCGAGAAGGAAATGCTGTGAAAGAGAGAAACTCTTCCTTAGATTCTCATGTTAAATTAGCTAAAGGTAGGAATGAACTTGATAGTACATTGTGGGACTAACTCTAGTTTCCTCCTGTATGTAATAAAACTATAAAACACTTAATAAAAAATTTTAGTGAAGTTTGAAACAAAGGCTTTTCAAAACAAACAAAAATCGGTGTACATTCCTAAGATATCTTTTCCCCAATATCAACAGGGAAAGGAGAAAATATTCTAGGTGAATTAAAACAAGTAGTAATGTACAGAGAGCTAGAAATATGACTCAGTAGGGAAAAGTAAGTACTTGCTGCATAATTGAGTTTGGATCCCCAGAATCTACATAATACCAGGCATGGCAGGCATATCTGTAATTCCAGTGATCCTATGGCAGGATGGGAGGTAGAAGGAGAATCGCCAGAAACTCGCAGGCCAGCTAGCCTGGTATACACAGCAGAGAACGAGAGACCCAGCCTTAAACAAGGTGGACAATGACCTCAACATGCAAAGCATGGTTCCCACATGCTCCCCCAAAAATGGACATAGAAAGACAGAGAGACAGAGAGAGGAGAAATTTACAAGGAAAGAAAGAAAGAAGCAATGAACACACAGAAATAAGTGTTTGGGATTTCAAATTTTTTCAGATTCTGCAGTATCTATATCTACATAACAACATATTTTGGGGGATGGGGCCAAAGTCTAAACATGAAGCTTGTTGTTTCATATATACATAGCTCACTCAGTCTGAAGGTAACTTTATAGCAATAATTTTTTGGTGTGTGGGTGTGTGCACATGTTCAGGTTCATATGTCTGAGTGCAACCATAGGTGTGTCAGCAATGTGCATGTGGAGGTCAGAGGACAACTCTGAGGGTCAGTTTTTGAGGCAGAATCTCTTAGTATTTTGCTGCTGTGTGTGCCAGGCTAGCTGGCCCATGAGCATTCAGGGGATGCTCCTATGTCTGCCTCCTATCCTGCCATATGTACACTGGGATGACAGTTACTCCTAAGTCCAGCTTCAAATGGTTTCTGGGGATCCAAACTCTCTATTCACACTAACACAGCAAGTGCTTTATCCATTGAGCCCTCTCTCCATTTTTTGTTTGTTTGTTTGTTTGTTTTTGCTTTCAAGGTAGGGTCTCTCTCTAGCCTAGTCTGATCTGGAATTTACTATGTATTCTCAGGGTGGCCTCAAACTCATAGCAATCCTCCTATCTCTGCTTCCTGACTGCTAGGACTAAAGGCATATGCCACCATGCCTGAATTCTCTCTCCATTTTTAATAACACTGTGAATTAAATTAAATCAATAAATAATGTTTCACAATGTAGAACTTTTTAATTGGCAGCCCTCATAAAATTTTAGATTTGGAAGAATTTCAGATTTTTGGATTAAGCATACCCAGTTTTACCTCTTTCCTCATTAAGCGTTCATATGTAACATGGAAAAGATAACTCAACAACATATTGCACACGTACCCCAAGTGCTATGATTGGAAACTGTGCTCACAATGTAGATACGCTCTCAGCATAGTTAAGCTAACCACTGATCTAACGAGAAAGAATGCTCAAAAGCATACTGGCTACATCATGTAGGTGTAACAAATTGAGAAAATAAATGGAAACCAATCAGGAGATGATTTCATGCACTGTTACAGATACAGAGTAGACTTTTGGTATTGTGCCTAATGCCCTGAGTGGCCCGATCTACCTGCCTGCTCTTGTGTGCAGATGCAGTTGAAATTCATTCCAGTAGTGAATTTCCTAAAGAAAAAAAAAGGTACAAAGAATTTTCTAAACTCACTCGATTTCTCTGATTTTGTGTTTTGGTTGTGTGTATGAAAGAGGGAGATAAGTCAATATTTTTACTGCTTAAATACTTCTCTAAAAGGCCCTAGTATTTTCAATGCTACTTTAAAAACAAACTCCTTGTAGATTAGTACTGCTTGACAACCCATTATTTTTATGACATAATATTACTATTCTTGCTGTTTCAGGTCAGATAGTGGCCCATACTCTTGCTATTTTAAAGACAAAGTTATCTTAGCCTGTCACTCACCTGAGAGCAATTTCATACCCCAGAGGCCTGAGGCAGTATCTGGAGATGGTTTGACACAGGGGGAGGAGCTGCTATTAGGAAAACAGTGAGTAGAGACCAGGCAGACAGCTTAAACAAGCTATAGTACACATGGCACCCCTACACACACAACAAAGAATCATTAGGCCCCAAATGTCTGTGCTGCTAAGGTGATGATGTCCGTTATAGAAGTACTTAAGTCAATTCTAATCACAACTTCAAGTGCCAAAATCTTGACTCTATCATCAAAACTAGTCAAACTAAATGTATTCTTTTGGAGATTTGGTAGATCGCACTATTTTTTTTTTTTATTAGTTTTGTACTCAGTGAATACAGTCAAGTTGGTACCATTGTTAACCTCCTCCCTGTCCTCCCCACTCCACAGAAACCCTTCTTGTTGGGGTATATGGGTCATGCATTGTAGAGTTAGCCATCAGTTATGGATAAGAGGCAATGTCCCTGTGTATCATGACCCAACATGTGGCTCTGACATTCTTTCCACCCCTTCTTCTGCAAATTTCCCTGAGCCATGTTGGGTTCATTTTAGGTCTGCTTCAGTGATGAGGTCTTGGGAGCCTCTGTGTCTGGATATCTGGTTTGGTAGGAACTGATTTTTCTCTGTGTGTATCTCCTTCACCCTTGTGCTGGGTAGACCAGACTACTAATAAAATTAGCTAGCAAAGTCTACGTTTTCTTCTAATCTAAGAAAACATTAAAAATCCTGTCTTTGAAGACAGTTTGAGACTAATTGCCAAGCTCACTCTATAAGCACAAGAGTAGTCCACACACTCAGAAGCTAGGAAATGTGCTTGATGCTACACATGTGCCAGCATGGAGTAGAGGAGGGAAACGGCATCCTCCCAGGAGCCACTCCTGGTAGCCAGGAAGCCTCCCTATGCTTAAACCCATGGGAGATCCAGAAGCTAACCTCCCTGCCTGGACCCTGGAACTGCAAACAGGCAGTGGGTGGTTGGATCAGTCCAGAGAAGCTGGCACAAGTACTGGTCCCTTATCTCTCCTTGTAGCCAAGCGTTAATTATTGCCTGACTCAATGCTGTGTTATCTCCTTCACTGTGGACTCTGGCATGCAAAACATTTGAAGCTGCCATGTAAATAAGGCTGAGCATATTGTACATTTTCAACCCAGCTTGTTTACCAAGCTTTTTGCCACAGATTCACATCATAAATACATTAAGCCTCTGATATTGTTTCCTTAGCTAAGAGGACATTATAAATAGGATCAGCTTATTGATAGGCAAGAATACCTCAATTTTTATAAAGATTAAATGAAGTGCTCAGGTTGCCCTCTTCATCGGAACTGTACATCTTGTTCCTTCTATCCTTAAGGTCACAAGTTCAAATACATCTGAGCACATGAATATGGCCAACATTAAACTAATGCCAACCCTATGGAGGATAAAGTTGGCCATTTAGTAAGGCAGTGTATACCTTAACTCTACCTTTCAGAAGTCTACTTTATTGGCTAGTTCTGTGTAAGTTAAAGAATAAAATTACCACCATCCTAGATTAAGTAGTACTCTTAATGTTTTCATTGTTACCAGAGTCAACATAAAATAGAAATGACTTTAATATTTAAAATTAGCTTATACTGTTAACATAACCTCATTCAAATCAAAAGATAAAGTTTATGTTCTACTGAGACAAAAGAAATATTTAAACAGTTGGAAGATGTTAAAAATCAAGATTTCTGGCATTTGAAGTGCCATACATATTAACTCTCACTTAACTTCCCCTTTTATAAATGCCACCTTTAAAAATGTCATGCTACCTAATAGGCAGCCATAAAACATGAAATACAAATATAATTTATGTCCAATTCTTATTTATAAAAATTCAGCTAGTAGAATAATTAGACTAACTACTTCAGTTAAGAAAAATAACTTCAGGGCTGGAAATGTGACTGAGCAGTTGGAGGTACCTGCTTGCAAGTCCTGATGGCCTGGGTTCAGTTCCCCAGTACCCACATAGAGCCAGATGCAAAAGTAGTACATATATCTGGAGTTTCTTAACAGTGGTGGGAGGCCTGGTGGGCACATCCTCCTCCCCCATTCCCTTGTTTGCAAATACATAAAAATATTTTTAAAAAAGAAAAATTTTCATCCTTGGTGATATGGAAAGTCTATCCCCCATGTATGAAAACAATTACTAGCATCTTTTTTCATCCATAGATCATAAACATAATGTGATTCCAAAGAAAGCTCAGTTTTTGTTTCATTTCAGTTTAAATTATCAAGCCACAATCAGCAACTCAAAATTAGTATTGAAATATGCCTTTCATGATAAATTTGGACATTCATTTTTCATTTTCATAATACTTTTATTGTCAAAATTGTACCCTAGGTTAACCTTGTCCTTTATCGTATGACAACTCAGCTCATGTTCTTCATACATGGAAATACACACCAGACTTGTTCCAAGTCTATGTTCTGGTAAAGATGCCGCATTTATGGGACCCAGCAGGAAATGCTTTACAGCCCTACACACAGGTTCATAGCATCACATAACAGAGAATGTTCCTTGGGAATGGCAGAGCTGAGGAGTGTGTGTGCATCTTGACAGAATAAATGCTAGAGAGCAGGTTATGGCATTCCTCCTGGACACCCTGTAGAGTTGGGCATGAATACAACAGAAATCTGAAGAACACAACTCTGCCAATCACCTGATGTACTTTATTCCCTTCAAAGGGGAGTATAGTTAACATTTGTCTAGCCATGGGCAAACTTCTTAGAAAAATAAACATTAAAATAGTGGTTTTAAGTCACAAGTAATACTGGAACAGCACCCTAGCTTGATTTTCAGTGTTTGGTCTATTTTATACATAATCTCTATGACAGAAGATGTCTGAGAATCACTGTGGGCACAGTAAGGGTGCTGCCTCTCTGGGGATGGCAAGAAAACTGAATTACAAGACTGGGTCAAGTGCTCATAATAGAGATTTGCATGTTATAAAAGCTCAGTGGAGGTTGGCTAGTATTATGAGGTTGGTCATGATCCAAGTCTCAACTATACTGGCAATTTAAGAACATGAAAAACAGATTTAATTTGTAAGCAGTATATATCTAATGCTCACACTTTTGAGGGATGACTACCCTGACAGAAAGGGAAATTACAGGACTCTAAATTGGGTCAAGGAGCCAGCATCAGCAGGCAAAGGCTCACCTCTTCTTCTTAGTGACAATGAGCACGTCGTTGAAGAGGAAAAAGTATACTTGCTGTCTGGATGTCCTCTTTGAGAACAGCACAGTATCTTCCACATAGGCTGTCAGCTCACCTCTTTTCACCAACCACCGGGAAGAGGAGACGAGAGGAAAAGGCTACAAGGAGAGAAAAGCTCAGTGTCCACAGCTAAGCAAGTAAAGTAAAAAAATTACAGCCACACAGATGATTCATTTTATAGGATACATCAGAATGTTACCAGTTTAAAAGAAAAATGTAATTAAAGACATACAATGCATTTGTCAAGCAAAAGTAGAAATTCATTTTTCAAAATAAATACCTATTTATTCACCAATATGAAACTAAAACTCAACAAGAAAATTGGGTCAAAGTTATGATTCTTCTATTAACTCTCAACTGTAAAAGAAAATAAGTAGTCACTTAAAACTGAAAAGACTAGTAACAAAACTTATTAGATATTTTAAATATCTCAAAGTAGACTATCAGCATTAAGAGAAATGTAGATAACTGTAGTTACCAAGAGACAAATATAAACATCTATGTTCATTTTATGAATTATAAAATGAGGTTTTAGGAGGAAAAACCCACAAATTATGTTTTGCTAGAGATTATATACATAGTCATATTTTGAGAAGACCTCTTTTTAAGTTTATGATGATTTCCTTTGTGTAAGTTGTGTCTGAAAACATCATGCCACTTTCTGACCAGAAGAATGAACTTTCTTCCAAAGGAATCCAACATAATCACATAGAAAAGACTGCATGCAGGGAATTACATACTGTTTTTCCTTTGCTTAGTTTTGTACAAGCCAACTGGAAAACTGTCAAAACCACAGAATAATTTGTACCCTTCAAAGATTTTTTTAAAAAGTTACCAGAACTGCTCATTGCCTAAATTTGACTTAAAAAAATCTATATCCATAAAATAAACAAAAGTTCCTGGATACACAAAATACAAGCATATTAATGTGGTGCAACCAAATATCATTCTTTTTAGAAACAGTGATTAAAAATAGTTAAAGATACTGAGGATATAAGTGAGGAAATGAAAAGGCTTAGGAGAGATCTCAGTTTCTCAGACTTGATCAAGGGCTTTTTAAAGAAAGCTACTCATCATACAAATTCAAAAGGGAAGATGAAATATTGTCGCCAAACCCAAACTTCTCAAAACTAGCTATTAAGGGAATTCGTGGATTTTCCAGACCCCAACTCTTGAATCAGACAATTATTTAATAGGAACAGCTGAGACCTGAAAGGTCAGCAGAGAGAGGGATGGCTTAGACAGCATGCATAGAAGTCAGTACCAAGACACACGTCAGGTTAAGTCCTCCCAGGGCTGCATCTACTAGAGACAAGTCTGTGGGCCATTGCATGCAACCCTTCTGGATGAAGCAAGGAGATTTATGGATAAGTTCCAGCATGCACTCAACCCTAGGACAGTACTTTAGGAGGTAGGGAGTTTTTGGTTTCATTGTTTACAAAGCAGATTGAATGTTATGGCCTTCACATGTTCCACAAAGAAAACACTAAGTTTCAGAGCAGGGGAGGTAGCTCAGTGAGAAAGAGTACTTGCTACCCAAGGATGAGGACCTGAGTTCAATTCCTAGTGTCCACGTTAAAACCAGGAGTGGCCACCCTTTCTTAAGAGAAGCAGAGACAGAAGCATCCCTGGTGAGCCAGTCTAAACTAAAAGCAGAACTACAGGTTTGGTGAGTCTTTGTATCAAGAAAATAAAATGGAAGAGTGATTGAAGACAGCCAATGTCTTCCTCTGGCCTGAACATATGTGAGCTTGGGGCAGGTGTACCTGCACACACATGTACATACACCATACATATAAGGAAAGCAGGAAATACTAAATTTTCACCTATCCAGATAAAACTACAGTGATTTTGAATATGGCTGCACTTCTTTTGAAAACAAAAATCTAGTGTTACAAATACAGAGTGAAAAGCCTCCTCAAGGTCTCTCATATCACACTTGTTGCTACTGACTATTACCCTTATAGGGAACGACAGATACTAAGTCCTTCTGTGCTTTATCATAGAGTTCTTATGCAGAGAAATTTTTGTTTTACATCTAAATCTTATTTTCTTAACTTAATAATATATGTTAGCTTCTCTAGGTACCTAAAATTTTCAAACATCCTTTCTCCCCAAAGTTGAGTCGTGTATATTACTTTCTGTGCTATTCAGTTCTTCTGTTTTGTTATTAAATATTTAATTTACTTATAAGACAGAAAGAGTGTGTGTATAGGTGTACCCAGGCCTTTTGCCACTGCAAATGAACTCCAGACACATGCACCACTTTGCGCTCTGGCTTTATGTGGGTACTGGGGAATAGAACCTAGGCCAGAAGGGTTGCACATGAGCACCTTGAGCCACTTAAGTGTCTTCAGCCACTGAGCCATCTCTCTAGACCCTGTTCAGTCCTCTGATCAATATTTACATTGCTGAATCTTCTGTTAAACACTGTATAAATACCTGTGTGTAAAAGTGTATATTAACTGTCTACATGTGAGTTGTGACATTTTTCCCAGTTTACTATTTGCCTTTTGATGTTTTATGTTCTTTATTTGTTCCTGGATAAAGAGTATTTAAATTTTTCACACAAACAAAATTAGTGTATTTTCCTGCAGTGATTTCTAGATTTGTAGTAAGCTAGAAAGGCCTTTCTTACATTGCTGGAATTATCTTTTCCAAATATACATTTGATTGTGTACCTTCCCTTAGAACTTTATAGTGGTGCTCAAATGAGTTTTGTTCATCAGGTCGTCATCTTGGCACTATGAACATCCACATGAGCTGCTTAAGGTGCCTCTCTCCTCAAGAGACCTCACACCACATGCTTACAATTCCTGGGCCACAGAAGTGAAGCCATACCCTACACAACTGAACCTGTTTGTCATTCCTAGAAGATCATTCTAACTCACTTTTCATGACTCAGCTTGAACATACCTCTCCTATAAAGTCCTGTTTGGTTTCTCTGAGCTCTCCAACTCAGAGCAGTCATTGCTAATAACCCCAACACTCCATGTGGCCTTCACTGGCTCCTGGGATTATCAGCAGTGTTCTACTAAACTGTTACCTCCCTGAAGCAGGGGGCATGTTTCTGCTTTTCCTACCTCATTCCACAAAAATGCTCAATTGTAAGAATGCATGTGCCTAGACAAAGCATTAAGTTCTTTGAACTTCGGTTTTCTCAACTTGAAAATGAACTGAAAGGAAATGCTCAATATTATGTTAGGGTGATATTTAACAGCTTAAGCTGTACTAAATGATATTTTTAAGTGGTGTGAATTAACCCTTTAGGAATCAGGGATGCACACCTAAATCATTTCACTTCCTCTAGTTGAGTGGCAGTTGGTTATTACTTTCTGAGATTCATTTTCTTATTTAGGAAATAAAAGGATGTCACTATATGGGTCTACCTTCTGAAAAGTACCATCAAACAATGAAGAGTACCATCTAATGTTGATCACTGTGAACCCACTGTGTAAGACAAGAACACTTTTACTAGGACAGTATAGTGGATGTTAAGTAGCCTAATTAAATTTGTGCTATATAACAATCACAACCATAAGCATAGCCAATTAAGAACTCCAACACAGAACTGGTCATGACCTAGATGTGTCATTGGCTATCATTTTCTGTTTCTCCATTTGTTCTGTCATCAGTGAGTATGGGGTTAGAAGAACTTGAAAAAAAAAAAAAAAGAACTGTCCATTAACAACCTTTTCTATAAAAAACCAAAGGAGTGTCATCTGGTTCAGGAGAACACTCTGGCCTACCTCATGCTATGCCAGAAATCTGAAATCTGAAAAATCTCCATTTTCAACTCTAAAATTCTATTTTAACTTTTCTTCCAAGTTTGATGTCCTCCTGGAAAAACACATATTTATGTACCTCTTAAGTAACATGTGATGTCATGCCCTGGAGGAGGTCACTAAGTAAGTGAGGCACACGCTGTGCCTCTTGCCAGGGCCCCCTAGATGAATTTCTTCTTTGAAAATTCCCACGTACTTTGTTGCCCATAAGTTTCTCTACCCAGATATGATTTAAGAAAAAGCAGTAGCAAACACAGGCAGTATGGTACCTTAATTTTGAATTCCAGCTGAGAGTTAATTGTGTACATCATCTCCGTCCTTTCCATCTTCCGGGCACCTTCATTGCACAGACGAACCAACTGGGAACACAGAATAAGGGGCATTGTGAGGGCCTAGAGTGAAACTTCACTTTGAAAATCAGATCTCTCCCAGGAAACGGGTGTGTGTGTTCGTGTGTGTGTGTGTGTACACACATGTCTAATGTGTGCCTGCACATCTACAGGTACACACGTGAGTGTGGAGGCCAGATGTTGACTGCAGGCTCTTCTTCAGTCCCCTCCCTTATTCTTTGGGATAGGGATCTACATTGAACTTACAGTTTGCAATTTAGCTAGACTAGCTAGCCAGTGAACCCAGATATCCCAAGTCTTCCTGGTCTCTGCCTCCCCAAATCTGGGGTTATAGGCATGCATTACCACACTTGACATGTGTTCATGGGGGTTCTGAGGATATAAACTCAGGTCCTCATACTTACATGGAAAGCACTTTACCCACTGAGTAATCTCCCCAGTCCTAATGAGAGACTCACTTCTGATCATTAATAAATTCCCAGTTTAAACAGTAGAGTACTGCCCAGTTAGAATGTGTGTGATCAGATTATGAAGACAAGGAGGGGAAGGGAGGGCCTTAAAGACTTTCAGGGGCACCTTTCCACTGTGGCTATTATCCCAACACACCCTCCACATAGGGGTTCATCACACACTTTAGGTCTCTGGCCATTTCTGTTCCTTAGTTCTGTCCTCTTTGTTGTCACCTTTACCTACAGGACCCCACCCAATCCCAGGGCAAGCCTCAGCCCTCTACACATCCAGGCTGGAGCATCAGGGAGGAGACTTCCAAGTACAAAGGCAAAATCTTAGCCAAATGCTATGTGCAAAGCATGGGACCATAAAAAGGCTGCTGAGAGAGAGAAGCTTTCAGAGGGGTTAATGACTCTTCAAAGATGGCCAAGCTAAAGGAAGTGCAGTTATCTGCATGGAAATATATTCACAATCCATTCATATATGCCTAATTGACATTTAGTCCATTGGTCTGCATCAAAAAAACTTAATATCTTTATTTTTTTATTAACTAGAAACTTGGAAAATATGAAAAAAAAATGTTCACATGAAGTTCACTGTCCATAAGACAAATATGGTTACTAAAAATAAAGCTGAGGATGGAAAGATGGTTTAGCAGTACTGGCACTTGCTTGCAAAACCTAAGAACTCAGGTTCGATTTCCCGGACCCATATAAGCTAGATGCAGAAGGTGGCTCATGAGTCTAAAGTTCATTTGCAATAGCTGGAGGCCCTGGCATGCCCATTCTCTATCTGCCTCTCTCTCATAAATAAATTTTTAAAAATTTTTTAAAAATAAAGTCTAGAAATTTTATTTTTAATGTTACTGCTTTGTCAGACAAATAATACAGGTCCACTGTAAATAAGTAAATAAAGTATTATATGAAGAACTAAATAAAACAAGCTACACAAGTCCTGACCTAATCCCTCCTTAGAAGTAAATGGAGGGCTGCAGAGATGGCTTAGTGGTTAAACACTGTCTGTAAAGTGTAAGGATCCCAGTTCAAGGCTCGATTCCCCAAGGCCCATGTTAGCCAGATGCACAAGGGGGCACACACGTGTCTGGAGTTCGTTTGCAGTGGCTGGAGACCCTGGTGCATCCATTCTCTCTCTCTCAAATAAATAAATAAAATTTTTTAAAAAAAATTAAAAGAAGTAAATGGAAACATGTCAGATTATAGACTGACATTCTCTCTCTCTCTGTCTATTTTCCACCATACTTATATGAACACATGAATACATATGTGTCTTGGTAAAACATTTCTTTTTATTTTGGGGAATGGATCATTTTATGCTTCTCTGTGACCCTTTTTCACTTACCAGTTTCTATGTACTGAAATATTTGGTGTTCCTACTTTGAAATCATAGCCTTCAGTACAATGGATGGTGTACGGAGGTAGGAGCTTTTGTAGGTGGTTAGGTCCTAAGGGTAGGGCATTATGGATGGAATTAGTGGTCTTATAAGGGACAGGATAGCTCTCACTTAATTGGTCCTACCTCACACTATTCCACCTCAGGCCCAAGTGCTCCCTGATGGGTGGGCCTATTCTGCCTTTACACTTCTGTGTATTTCCAGCCACCCAAGCTGTCCGACTCCTTATCTAGATTTATTTTCCCTACTTAACTTTCAGGAATTAACTTACAAGAAGACAGGGGAGCAGAAACTGAAATTTCCATATTTGTTGGCCTAGGGCCAGGACAGCATCTAACATACCCTGCCCTGCATGGGTAAAGCTAGCTTATAACCTACTTAAAAAAAAAATAAGTAAGAATTTCTTTAGTTACCACTTTTTAAAATGAAATAAAAATGCCAATATAAAGTTCAGATTATTGTCTTATTTCTTAAATTTTAAAATGGCAACTTAATCAACAAAGATAGAGTCAGGCCACCACTGGGGAAATGCAGAAGAAACTAAAGGTGGCATAAAATGCATATAAAAAACACACAAGGGGGCTGGAGAGATTGTTTAGTGGTTAAGACACTTGCTGACAAAGCTAAAAGACCAAGGTTGAATTTTCCAGCACCCACATAAAGCCAGATGCACAAAATAGCACATGTGTTTGGAGTTTGTTTGCAGTAGCTATATGCCCTGGTGAACCCATGCTCTCTCTATCTGCCTCTTTCTCTCTCTCAAATAAATAAATAAAATATTTTTTAAAAAATAAGTCTGAAAAAATACAAAAATATTCCCAAGTGTCTTAAGAAATGTCATTATCAATAGAGCCCATTTTAATGCCTATGTTGAATGTTGAAAAGGGACAAGCACTAACTTGGATGTGTGTGCCCTGCTGTTTTATTAAAATATACCTCAGAATATTAAACCCAGACCTTCCTTCATCATCTGTCAAAACTTTATTAAATTTGGTTCACTGAATCTTTTGTTTTAGGCCTAACATATATGGAGGGGGAATTTCAGTGCCAAATATAAGTGAAGGGCTGGAGAGATGTCTTAGCAATTAAGGCACTTGCCTGCAAAGCCTAAGGACTCATGCTTTACTCTCCAAGTCCCATGTAAGCCAGTGACATGAGCATGCAAGGTCACACATGTGCACAAAGGGGTGCATGCATATGGAGTTTGATTGCAGTGGCTGGAGACCCAGGCACGTCCTCTCTGTCACTCTTGCATAAAAAAAAAAAAAAGGCAGTCTGTTAGCCTTGCTTCAAAAAAAAAAAAAAAAGGAAAAGAAATATAAGTGAAAATTTAAAAATCATTAATCAAATTCCCAGTTAAGAAAGTATTTGGAGCTTGACATGGTGGTACACGCCTTTAATCCCAACACTCTGGAGGCAGCTCAGCCTGGGCTAGAGTGAGACCCTACCTGGGGGTGGGGGGGTTTGGGTTCAGGAAGTTCACAGAACAAGGTTCAACAGCTTCAGACACTGGCGATTATGGGCGTGGAGCAGCCTTTCAGAAAGATACTTTGTAATCCTGTACAGGGCCTTTTAAATGTTCTTTTAGTTTTCTTCCCAAAACTCACATCCAGAAATTCACCTTTAGAAATAATCAGAGGGTCACACTCATAACTGTAAGATGCTGTTCAGTGACAGCCATGAGACAATTCTGTACATTCAATATCTGCTAGCTTTGGAATACAAACCAAAAGAAGGGTTCCCAAGAGAACAGCATATGTCTTTTTTGAATGTATGACACATTTATTGGTGTACTTTATTGTTGAAATTTTCTGCAATGTATATTCAGTACTTTATTCACTTTAAAAATATACTCACATCAATATTAAAAGTGAAAAATGAAGCCTTATTTTTTCTTTCACATTCCTTTCCCCTTAAACTATAATTGAACTTTCAAACATTATTGTTGTTGTTTTGTGTGTGTGTGTGTGTGTGTGTGTGTGTGTGTACATGCATGCACATGTCATAACTTATGTGTGAAGGTCAAAGGACAACCTCAAGGTCTTAGTCCTCTCCTTCCACTTGGTTAGAGCCATGGCCAAATGAACTGGTCCGTGAGTTCCAGGATTCTCCTGATTCTGACTCCCTTCACTGTAGGTGCACTGTGATTACACATGCATGTGTCACGCTGCATCTGGCTTTAAATGGGTGCTGGGGATCTGTACTCTAGTCAGCAAGCTTGCAAATTAAGAGCATTTAATCACTTAGCCAGCTCCTGTTGTTGAAAATTTGAAATATGATTCTGGGATTATTATATACTTTCACAGGTATATAAATATACTTTACTAATTATTTAGATCTTACAGTATATGTGTTCTGTAACTAAATTTTATTCAATGTACAACACAGTTTAGACATCTCTCAGTGTTAAGAGATACACATTTATTTATCCATTAGTGGATGAAGCAATATTACAAGGTTGAAGCCAGTCTGCCCGAATATTTGCTTCCAAGAGGAAAATTTCTAACATCATATTCCAAACATAGGCAGAATTTTGAACAGCGAAAATTAAAAAGATATTCTCATTCAATAAGAAAACCAGCAGGAGAACACAGCAGAAAGTTCACTTGTTATAAAACACCGCCCTTTCACCATAACTCCAAGCTCAGCAGGCGCCCTAGACAAGCATAACCTTCAGATTCCCTGGGATCTGTCATCCTCTAGCACCCAAAATTAACAGAAAATAAGGGAGGAACACACTTTCCGTTTACACTAGAAACATCATTCTTGCTGTCTGAGTTGTTTCAATTGGGGCAATGAGTCTTTGTAAAATCATTAAAGTTGTCAGTCAGTCTTTTCAGCAAAATGAATGAGTAATTTCACTATTAAGAATTATTTATATTATACAAATAAACTTCATGAGCATTTTAACTATCTAGAAGATATCAGTCAGTTTTTCCACATGAATGAGATTTACAAAGGGATTTTAAAAAACTCAAGTTCTAAAATCTTAGGCCTTGACACCTCAAATTTAATTCTCTAATATAAAATACTAATAAAGTCCTACTTCTTTGATTTCAGGTAAAGCAAACAAGTGAAATTCTACATTCAATTATGAACTACAAATGTTCTATATACACTCTCTCTGTTTGAAATATTGGTACCAGAGTCTACAAAAACCTATCAATAACTGACACAAATAAAAAGAGTAGTCCCCAAGAGGAATATAATAATTATTTCAGTTCCTTTATAATACTAGACAGCTCAAATAATCCTGACATTCACGAAATAGGAACAGCACATCTTATGGACCAGCATCAAATAACATGGACCCAAGATGCCTGAAGGAACAGAGCAGCCCACACATTTTGTGATGTAAACATGTAAAAAAAATTAAATGGCAGTCTCAGTTGAATTCAACAGCTAATTCCTACTACCTTCTTCATTTCTCTTTCATTTGGATTCTTATTTTGCAATTTCTCATTAAGAACACAAGAAACTCAGTCTCTTTCATGTCTGAGGCAAGAAGTCTTGTCACTTTACTGAAAGGCCCTCTGATCTCCTATTCCTCTAGACAGGATTTGCAGTTCTCAGAAGAGACCCATTAATGGAAGAACCTTAAGTAACTTCACACTTATGAGGCTATTTCTTCACACATGTTCCCCTGGGAGCATAAGTGGAACCACTTATGAGACAAGAGATGAATTTCAGTGGCCTGCTGATACACTGATTTTAATACAAAATGCACGTTGGAGAAACAAATTGGTCTGTGCCCATATATCCCTGAATGCTCCGTTTCATCTGATCTTGAATGTTAAGCAGGGTTGGGCCTGGTGAGGATGTGGAAGGGAAAAAATAGTAACCCAAAATATCTATGATGTTGTAATTGTTATTGTTGGTAATGAGGATAGGGAATCTACTTAAAGTTAATGAAAAAAATAAAGTGAAATAGCACATTCATATATAAGTAAGCAAAAGGAGATCTAGAAACCTTCAGGTCATGATGGATCTATGCCCCTTGTTCAGATGGTATCCTCAAGAATGTCTATACTTTTTATTGTTTCCTCAGGTACCTATTCCTAATAGTAACTAAACATTTCCACATTTTTCTATTCTTTTTTAATGTATATTTTATTTTTTATTATTAGTTATGGACATATTTTGTATGTAAACCTCACATGTTGGTACCATCCTTTCCTTCCTCCATTCCTCTTTTCTGAAGAGGCCTTCCTCATTGGAGATGCAGGTCAACCCCATGGGTATTATGGGTAATGCATTGTGGGCCAGCAGTCAGTATTGTGGGAGAGGCAATGTCTATGGAAAATGTCCCAACTTGTGACTCTAACAATCTTTCTGCTCCCTCTTCCGTAAGATTCCCTGAGCCATGCTGGGAGCATTTTAAGTCTACTTCAGTGATGGGCACTTAGGAGCATCTAGATGTCTGGTTTGACATGGTCCTCTTTATCTTTTCACTCACATCAAACATAGCCTATATGATGGCTATTACCAAATCCATGTCTCTAACTTGGGTCTCTCCTTAGAGCTCCTAGTTTGTCCAACATGCATGTGTGTCCAAAACACAACATCTGCCTTTGTTTCTGTGATAGTGAGAAATATGAGTATCTCCTCAGCTGTCCAAGCCAAGGATTAAATTTCTTTTCTGCCTATCCATAAATGTGCTCATCCAGACAATCTCCAAACTTACCATACACATACATACATACATACATAATATTTTTCTTCATCTTCCTACAGGTTACTCATTTTTTGCCTACCTTATAATCAAACTGTAACTGATTCTACCCACATTGTTGTATTTATAATACATGAATCTATAGCTTCTACATCATATTAAAATTAAGTTCTCAATTCCCCAATGTGTTGACAGGGCTCCTCAGAACCTTCTCCCTCAGACGGAATCCTTCAAATTCTCTAACTTGTATTTGGGTCACTACAAACACCTGAGACATTCTCCTCCATTCCTTAGTTTTACAGCTGCTCTTGCTATAGATCTCTGCTTAAACACCACTCTGTACTTCCTTGTCTTATCATTCACCACCCCTTATTGTAATCCTATTGAATGTCTGCCTTCCTCTTTACACTACACATATGATAAGTATCGTAACCACATCTGTCTTATTTACCACCAACTTTTCTCAAGCTGGCATCATGCCTGGTACAGCAGTTGATACTCAATAAATATTTGTTAGGCTGGAGAAATGGCTTAGCGGTTAAGCACTTGCCTGTGAAGCCTAAGGTCCCCAGTTTGAGGCTGGACTCCCCAGGACCCACATTAGCCAGATGCACAAGGGGGCACACGAATCTGGAGTTCGTTTGCAGTGGCTGGAGGCTCTGGCATGCCCATTCTCTAGCTATCTCTCTCTGCCTCTTTCTCTCTCTGGCACTGTCAAATAAATAAATAAAATAATTTTTAAAAAAATTAAAGCTTTCATAATAGTTTAAAAAATAAATAAATAAATATTTGTTAAAGGAGAAAATGAGCAAAGGGCTAGTCATGCATTCAAAAATGAGATCATCTCTATAAGCTCATAGCACAAAAACTGTCCAAAAATAGTAAAAATACTAATTTCACTTGAGTACAGCAAATGTTATTCTGTTTTCCAACTACCTAACAAGTGCTGTGTGGATGGCTGTAAGCATTTACCCATGTTGTGCATCAAATACAAACATATTCATTCAAGGGTTCTACTGGTTTACTGTTTCCTTGATAAGCTGTTACCTTGCTTACTTCCTTTAAGGCCCGTTTGCAAACTTCATACTTTGGAGAGTCCTTAGGTGTTTTTTGACAGATAGTCTATGAAGAAGAGAAAACAAAGAAAAATCAATAAAATTAAAATGACTGCTCAGCCATTTTGCTTTACACATACAAAATTAATAATTCTAAACACGATATTATGGATGAGGTTAATACAAGAATCTACTTGAAAAGAAAACCTAAGGTAAAGAAACTGGAGAGATGGCTCAGCAGTTAAAAGTACTAGTATACAAAGCCTTCCGGCCTGGGTTTAATTCTTCAGTATCCACATAAAGCCAAATGCAGACTATGGCATATGTGCTGCCATTCGTTTGCAGTGGCAAGAGGTCTTGGCACCCACAGAAACACACAGGTACACAAATGCATGTGTGCAAACAACTAAAAAAATAAAACTAGGGAATAATCTTTAACTACATAAGATCTAAGTAAATCCAAGGCAAAAGTCAAGAAACAAGGCAGACTTCAGAGGTCAGAAAGTTTGTTTTCAAATCCCAAGTTTACTCTTCTCCATGTAACCACAGGCAAATCATTGTTCCTGCAATAAGTCTCACTTTCCTTCTGTGTAAAAGTGCAGTGATGAAAATTTTATCACGAGGTTGTTACAAGAGTTACTGTTGTCAGGTTTTGTATTTTGGTTTCCTCACTGGGGACCCAACCCCTGTTGCAAAAGTTAAACAGTAATTCATCTAAATTTCTTATCCAAGTGTTTAATATACAGCAGGCTCCCAATAAATAAAATTTTCTTTGGTGGTAAATTCAAGACAAGTTGACATGTGAACTATCTGAAATATGAAAATTTAAAATCCATAGCCCTCCAAAATCTAAAACCTTTGAGTGTCAAAATAATACCACAAATGGAGAATCTCACTTCAAGAAATTATAAAATTATTAAAAATGTATAAATGCTTTCTGGCTATATGTATAAGGTATTTGTGAAACATAAGAATTTCATTATTAAACTTGGGTCCCATTCCCAAGGTGGCACATTACATATATGAAAATATTTCAAAGTTCAAATTAATTCAAAACATGAAACACATTTCACCTCAAGCATCTAGCATAAGGGATATATGTATGTATTTATGTATGTATATACACACACGCACACACACACACACACACATCTTTTAGAAGGTCAAGGAACTGTGTTAATTGTCAAATATGTTCATCTGAATTAACAAGTTTAAGTAAATTTTCAAATGGAGTAAAATTAAAGAGATAGTAGTTTAGATAAGTAGCCAGATTTTCAACATGGACAACAGATGAGAGCAAAAGTTATCAACAGAGGCAGAACATAGTTGGCAACTACATAACTAGCAAACCAGCAGTGCCAAAAACTGTGAATGGGTACTAGGTCTATAAGTCTGAAATCCAGGCACCAGCACCACTGCACATGAGAAGCACAGACTGCTGAAACTGTGGGTTTCATGATCTTAGTATTTTTTTATATTTTGACCAACTGTAAGAAATACACTTACACTGCCATTATTACTAATGTAAATATAAATTCAATAACATTTTTCATGAAGCAAAATCTAACTACAACATGAGCCATATAACTGTCATATACTTCATATTCTAGTCATTTTTAAACGCTGCTCATGATTCAAATATTAATTTCATCATCCAGTAATGGATATAAAAACAATATGAGAAACAGTGGGTTATGTCCCCTAGATCAGGCATCCTTGGTGTTTCTACAATAAACTTTTATACAAAATTGAATATATAGATCAGGTTTATTTGGAAGAAAGGTAACAGCTGTATTCAGAATCTCAAACAAAGACTGGCACAAAAGCATATACAGGCCCTGTACAACCAATGCATAAATACATAACACTGTACAGCAAGGTATGTTAGAAATCAAGAGTCCCAATTTGTTTAAGCAATTGTCTCAAAACTTGTTTTTGACAACTTAATTACATTCTATCATTAGACATGATAAATACTGGTCTAAAATAATCAACAATTTTTTTTTTTAACAGTTTTCAAGTTTCCCAACAGAGTCTTATTGGTGTATAATGACATTTTGGTCAATGATGGATCACATATGGAGATAGTGGTCCTAAAAGATTGTATCTCCTAGTAATGCTGTAGTTGTCTTAGATATATAACAATGAGATGGCATAGTTACGCATGTCTCAGAATGGGTCTCCTTCACAGAGCAACTGTGACTATGCTTGCGCAGGGATTATTTCCTCAAGTACAAGTGACAGATAACAAGGGATGAGGGACAAACACAAGAGAATGAAGTGGACAAAAAGATAAGCAATGAGGGGGCTGTGAGTTCTGAAATAACCAATAAAGCTTCCTAAAACCATGGCAATCAAAAAAGTGACCATGATCACACTCTCTGATGCATGTCAAAATGCCAGTGCTGAGATTATCTGTCAAAATTTATGGGGAGTATGGAAAATGAAATTTACTTTGAAACTTTACTCATCACATATTTCTTTCATGCTTATAAGGCTGTGTTTTGTTCTGTAAAAAGTGAAATACAAGGCTGAGAAGATTGCTCAGTAGTTAAAAGCGCTTGCTTGTATAGCCTGACAGCCCAGGTTCAATGCTCCAATAGCCACATAAAGCCAGATGCACCAAGTGGTGTGTGTAACTGGAGTTCATTTGTGGCAGCAAAGGCAAGAGTCCCTGGTACACTCATATTCGCTCATTCATTCATTCTCTCTCTCCTTGAAAATAAATAAATGTAATTGTTTTTGTGTTTTGTTTTGTTGTTGTTGTCGTTGGTTTTTTTTTAAATATTTTTTTTGTTGTTCATTTATTTATTTATTTATTTGAGAGTGACAGACAGAAAGAAAGACAGATAGAGGGAGAGAGAGAGAATGGGCGAGCCAGGGCTTCCAGCAACTGCAAATGAACTCCAGACGCATGCGCCCCCTTGTGCATCTGGCTAACATGGGACCTAGGGAACCGAGCCTCGAACTGGGGTCTTTAGGCTTCACAGGCAAGCGCTTAACCGCTAAGCCATCTCTCCAGCCCTTGTTGTTGTTGTTGTTTTTCCAGGCAAGGTGTCACTCTAGCTCAGACTGACCTGAAATTCACTATGTAGTCTCAGGGTGGCCTATAACTCTTGGCAATCCTCCTACCTCTGCTTTCCGAACTGAAACTATGTCAATGTGCTGACCTAACTTTAACGTACATCTGTGATACTCTATTCTAACTAGATCAAAAGACACTATCTATCCACTGGCTGGCTGAGACTTATGATTTACTCTGTTCCCTTCTTATTGCTGCCCTGCTCCATCAGCCCCTGTAGGACAAACAGCCAATTAAATTAATGATGACTCTGAGATATAAAGCCAATAACACTGTCCAACTACACAGCTTCTTCTTGGCAAGGGGGTTTGTAGAGGAGATACACAACCCTTAAGCAGAATGACAGTAGTCAGAGGTATCGCAGCAATCCATCCACAGAGGAAAAACATCAGATCATGTCTTACATCCATCAGGAGAGGAAGGCGGGTCACCCTCTGCATGGGGAGAATGAGGAAAGAGATCATGGGTAAGTTCCTGCAGTCTTCATGGGACTCAATCCGTGACAAAACTTCCTTAAAGGAGGGATTGGTGGCTCTGCCAAGTTAAATAAAGCAAAAAGAAACTTCAGAATGCTTCCTTTTCAAACTAAGAGCAAGTAAAAATGTATTACCAAAGACTGTGATAAATGCATACATTACCCATTATTTTTAAGTATATAAAAACAATATATACCATGGCTACATAAACAAACAGATGGATCTTCCTCTCTTTATATTCAAGACTGAATACAAGGTGGGATATTATCTAACAATATTAACACAAAAACATATGCATCAAATACTTGTAAAGTAGAGTGTAAACAAGTCAGAATGGGGAGCATGCCAGATATAAATTAATACACAGATCAGAGCTCATGTTTGATCACCTATAAGCACATTCCAACAACAGAATAATAATGTTTGATGCCACTCCTCTGGCCCTAGCTAATCTCAGAAAAAAATATTGCTTAGGATGGGCTAACACACACACACACACATTCTTTGTCTGAAAGGAATGTTTGCTTGTCTGGAAGAAGTGTTGGGGAGGGATCGCTAAGCCAGTCTCACTACGTAGCCTATGCTGGCCTCATGGTACATTCCTGTTATCTAAGCACTCAAAAGTTGGAGGCAAAAAGAATGGTTTTGGTTTGGTCAGCCTAGAACTTACAGTGTAGATCAGGCTGTCATCAAAGTTGCAATAACCCTCCTACCTCTGCCTCCTGAATGCTTGTGTTACAAGCACCAGCCACATAAATATGAATAGTTCTCTTCCTCTCCAACTGATGTGAGACCAGTGATAATTTTAACAAGATGTTACAGACCTTAGTAAGCTGTTATACATATACTGCCTCACAGGAACCTACCCTGGATGCTGAGTGGAGATGACAAAAGAATGGAGCTCACAAAGATCTCTAACTTGCCACATAATAAAAATTTAGTAACTGGTAAAGTCAGAAAGCTGTCAGACAGGTAGGTCTGTTAGTTCTCTCTCTCTCTCTCTTTCCCTCTCCCTCTCCTGCCCTCACCCTCTCTCCTTTTTCCTCTTCCTTTCCTTCTCAGCTCACCCCTGTGGAAGTCTTCAGCACACAAGGTCTCCATGTTCCATGGGGAGGGATAGCAGGGGCAACAGTGGCCTCTTCAGAGCCAAGAAGGACAGTAGCAAAAATAATAATTTTATAAAACATGTAATTTGAAGATTAGAAGATGTGGTTCAATGCTACTAAAAATAAATTGTGAAACACCCAGAATAGCAATTAAGAGAAATTATGCAGAAATGTTTTATTTTCATCATCTCAATTTGAGAAGTTTTTGGTGTCCTTTCCCTAGCAGCTTTAAAAAAAATTTTCTTAGGAAATTAAAATAAACTCTGTAGGTTAGATATTGAAATCATGAAAGTCCCAGGTCCTACCCCAAAGGGCTGATTAAATAGTCTGGCATTATTGGGTTTCAAAGACATCCAGGCATCTCTAACATGAGCTGAAGTAGAAGGTTGCTGCTCCAAACCTGAATATCCCTGAAGACACAAATACTATTTCCATGAAAAAGCTCCCATGATGGTATGATTAAAGTAATTAAGATGAAAGTCTTTACTTTTGAGTGTTATATAATACATAGCAGTCACTATTCACATTGCATAATCCTGCAAAGCAACATGAAAACTATAAAGTTAGCTCTAACTCCAGGCTTTGTCTTGTTCAGTTACAGAACACCTGTCTGTGAATCAGTGGTCCTAGTGACGTAGGAAGTGGAATGAGGGCTATGGTTTTGCCTCTTGGGGCCTTCTGCAAAGTATGGAGACATTTTTAATGTTAAATGGGAAGAGAACAAGGATGCTTTGGACATCCTACAATGCACAAGACAGCTACCACACAGACTATCCAACCTGAAATGACCAAAGTGCAGAGATCCCTTCTTAAGAAAAGCCTCCTCCAGAGCTGGTAGCTACGGTGTGAGCAAGTATTCAAACAATTAACCCTTCTCAGAGTGAGGTCTTTTTTTTCCCCAAGCAGCCAGAAAGCAATCACAGCCAAGCCCTGAGCCCCTTCAAATATCTCACACTTTGTATAAAGCTGACAATAAGCTCAATGCTGTGGTAATAAATGCCAACTCACAGGAAGGAGTGAGAATGACAATAACCAGGAAGCCCCTAAACTGAGTTTCCAGCAAAGGACCCTGTAAAACAGCTACTTGTGACAAACATAGTCCCTAAAACTAAAACAGTATTATCAACTTCTGACCACTTGCTAAGTCTCTCAAACATGGAGAATGGCATGCATCATACATCTACATACTCACTCCATAAACTAGAAAGGACAAGAAAAGAACGAGTGGAAATTTAGTGCTTGACTACTTTACGTGACATAATTAAAAACCTTCCAGAGCATCTTTTTCTATCACTTTCCTTCAAACCCTCCCACAGCTACTCAGCCCTATATACCAAGAGCAGGGAGGGTAGGATTCCACAATTCCTATGAACAGTTTATTAGGGAGGCCCCAAGACTAAGGAAATCCCTGAGCCCTAACTTCTAGCTCCACCCACTTTAATCCCACTCTTGCCCCAGACAAACCACTTAATACAACCAGTTGCTTGTTCAGAAAAGTGAGAGGTAGAGTGATAATCATCCTTGTCTTGGGACAAGTAAAGGGAAGAAAGAAGACTGAAGGAAAGAAACAAACTCAATTACAACAACAAACTTTAATTTCATAAATGTTTTAGAGTGAAAAATCTCCAGTGAACAGACTTTTCTATTCAACCTCACATAAAAAGAAATCCTCTTAAGACATTTTTAGAGTGGAAACAGTCAATTAGGGAGGTATGTCGTTATGTCGATGGCTTAAGAGGTAATTCATTTCATTCCAATCAATGATTTTTAATTAAAAGTAGGTTAGACTATTAATATGTAGCATTCAGCATGGCTTACAGCAATTTTTGTAGTGTTCTTTGTTGGTAGACTTCATTAGTGCAGTATTTCACATAGGGATCAAACGTGGAGGCTGTGTGCTTTTCTACAATGTCACTTATATCATCTATGAAGATATTATTCTGATGTCTTGCTTCTAACTCTGTAAAGAATCTGAAAAAAAAAGAAAAACATGTGTACTTCTTCCATATACTTTTAGCAGACAACAGGTTATTCTCATGTAAAGCTTTCATATAGGGTTAAAAGTAACACTACACAATACAAATTCAAAAACAGCTAAAGCAAAACATAAAAAAGTAAAATAAAAATCCTCCCTGTCAAAAATACCTGAAGATACTGTCTAAATTTAAATCTGTCATACTAATACCTTATGCCTTCAAGTGTTTAATTTGAAACATTAATAATGTCAGGTACCTCTCTGCCTCTGCATACATTTTATACTAAACAGATTTAGTATTTTTAAGCTCTCTAGATGTAAGGGAAGGCTCACATTCATTTATTTTACTGCACTGAAAATTACAAAAGAAGTCAGGTCTGGTGATGCATGCCTACAATCCTAATACTTGGGAGGTTGAGGCTAGTGGATTAAGAGTACAATTCCAACGTGGACTATATAGCAACTTCAAAACCAGCCTCTGAAATAGTGAGATACCCTGTCTCAGAAACAGAAAAAGAAACATGCATGAGAAAAGCACCCCAATGCATGCCAAAAAAATGCAAAGTAAACCCTCTCAAAATAAAAATTTTTAAATTACATCATTTTAAATATGTATGCTGTTTAAATGCTTTTACCAATTATATAGGCAGCAACTTAATCAGATTATGTGTACAGAGAGATAGATAAACAAAGAAATGTAGGGTTGCCAGATTTAGGATATGCATGTGTATACTCCCCATCACATACACTATATTACAGTTACATAGTCACTGGTTATCCAATTTCTTGTTGATGAACCTTTCACCACTGTTAAGGAATACTCTTACATAACTAACTCCTTGAGTCTCTGCTTTCAAATCTTTGAGGTAAAAACCTAGGATGGATTTTTAACTGTACTGTGAGTAAAAATATATACAACAAAACATGACAGTGACACCAAAACCTACCACAAAAGAATCAAATATATACATCAAGCATCTCTTTCCCTGTATCCATAATAAACCAGTGATAACAAGTAAAATGCCTTGATATATTTATATTCTATGACCTGTTCTAAAAAATCAGTGAGGATGGAAAGGGAGAGAGGATTTAGGGAGAACCCCTGACTTTGTAGATAAGTAGGGCAGGATTGGAAGTAATGCAGGTATCCAGTACTTGCACTGGCATCTAATGAAATCTCCAGAGGACAAAGTGATTTACTGCAAGGTAAACACAGGTAAAGAGACTGCGAGCTGGGCCACAAGCCATCTGTGAGTATTCTGTGGCACAGTACAAGTCAAGAAGCAAAGCTGGGTGGCAAAGGTGGGCCGTGTAACAGGCAGGCTCTCATTCAGTGACACTTATGAGTAAACCACAGAAGTGGGCTCTGCAAAGTCTGCAAAATAGCTGAGAGTTGAAATACAAAAGGTTTACTGTGTGACCCCCCAAAACTAATGGAAAAGTGGAAACCAACATATCATAAATCAGAGAAAACTGAGATTGGGAGAGGTGGCCAGACAGATCATCATATATATGGTACTTACATGTTTTTACCAATTATATAGGCAGCAACTGAAAATCCAGGCCAGCTTAATGGGGCATGTGACCACAAAGCCAGGCAGTAGGAAATCAAAGAGACTGGATATGCATGCGTATTAGGTAACAATTTGGAGGTAGTCTAGAGAAACTCTTTAAATAGAAGTCATGGAACAACCTGGAGTTGCTGGGCAAGAGCTCCACCTGTTCACCAGATGGACCATTAAACCATTAATGAAGACACAGATTTAGGAAGAGAGATTTGGCAGGAAGGAAGCAATTTAGTTTTGCCCAGGAGATGTCTAAGAGACAGCTGAAAACACACATCTGTGAAAATTCAGAGGCACTGGAATTCTAGGCACTATATACTTACAATGAGTTCATTTTTATCTGGATTTCATATAAATGTAAAATATCTGTAATTTACTTTATTATTTTAATATTTTTATTTATCTGCAAGCAGAGAGAGAAGAGAGGAAAAGGTGAGAGGAGAGGAAAAGGGAGGAGAAGACAGGGGAGGGGAGAAGAGGGGAAGAGAGGAGAGAGGAAGAGAAAAGTAGAGATACAGAATGTGAATGTCAGGGCCTCCAGTCAGTGAAAACAAACTCCAGATGCATGTGCTATTGCATCTGTCTTACATGGGTACTAATGACTTGAACTTGGGACATTAGGCTTTGCAAGCAAGCACCTTAGTGGCTAAGCCATCTCTCCAGCCCGGTAATTTATTTTAATGCAATTATTTTAATGCAAATTTTAAGAAAATATTTAAAGAAAATTGGAAAAAAAGAAGGCAGTATTCATAAGATCATTATCATGTGACTAGGAAATAAATATCTTGGGGACAAACATCTTTTACAGTTTCTTTCTTACTTTTCTTTTATTTATTTATTTATTTTTGGCTTTCCAAGGTAGGGTCTCACTCTAGCTCAGAACTGACCTGAAATTCACTAGGTAGTCTCAGGGTGGCTTTGAACTCATGGCAATCCTCCTACCTCTGCCTCCCGAGTGCTGGGATTAAAGGCGTGAGCCACCACTCCCAGCTCTCTTTCTTACTTTTCCTACTTAGATGTTAACAGTCTAAAGGAATGCAACTATATAACCAAAAATAACAGTATCTTGGCTTTTCCCAATTAAAAAGAAAGTTACATTTACTACTGCAAAAACTTTGCCAGAAGACAGGATTAAAAACAAAGTACTAATGAAGTATCTTGCTTTGCTACTTACTTTAATATAATATAAACTGAGTCACCTGTCCATTATTTTGACATTAACATAAGGACATAAGTTAAAGCTTTCAATGTTAAATAATATATTGGTTATTTTGATAAATTTGCATACTTTGCTAATCAAACTAAGCTCAAAAGACCGGGGAAGTATTTCTGAAGGAGATTTTATTTTAGTAGCCAGGAAGGCTGATGGTTCAAATCAAATATGAAGCCAAAGTAAGCACCTTGGTTCCCTGGATGAAACTTGAATGAGTTTATGAAACAGTCTGGCAGACAACTTTGTAATGGAAATCCCTATTTTAGCTCCATGGATATTTTTCTCTGGAACAATACCTTCGTTCTTTCTCCTTCCAAGCATCACCAACATGACTGTCTTGAAACAAGCCACACTACACATGCTTTACCTCATACAGCAAAATTCTAACTTCACTGATACAGTCTACACTTTGAAAGACATCAGTGAGCCAGGAAAGGCCTCCTAGCACCACCCTCCTCAGCAGAAGCCCTAACTGCCCTGTGTGACTATTAGCTCACCATTACCAGTGTGCACTTCCTTGTGCTTCCAATGACAGCAGACCTCTCCTGTGAGTTTCTTAGCTGGCTTCCTAATAGGTAAAGACTCTCAAATAATTCAACTAAAGTGCCCGATGAAAGGCCTGGTGCAGAACTAACTCCTATCCTATATCATGGCCCTTCCATCTTCTAGTACCTGAAGGACTATGTATTCTTTAGTTACTTATGGTTGCTGAACATTCCTGTGGAAGAAACAAACCCATTCAAGAGTGAGGCAGCAGGTTCTTACAGAAGTGCAGGCACTTTAGTTAGCTCCCTGTACAGTAGGTAGAACAGAACCATAAATGTAATGGATCAGTGGTCCCCATCTCATTACTGACTGACAGCCTTCTTAAATATAGCAGTAACACGCCTGTCATGTCACAGAACAGATCTTGAACAGACCATGCAGTAAGCCCAGCAATCTATATAGGAGACATTTAATACAGACAAATATTCTGTTTTACAGAATGTCTTGCACATGTGTAGCACAAAGTCAGCAGGCTTTGGCACATGTCAGAGAAGAAAGTCTGCTATAAGTATGACCACCATGTAGTCTATGTAGTTCCTTGAACACATTCTTATTTCATTCAGTCTTCAAACCTACTTCATGAGATGACTATTACACCCATTTTATTCTTTTTTTTAATATTTTTTCAGCTTTTTTGTTTATTTTCATTTATTTATTTGAGAGTGACAGACAGAGAGAAGGAGAGAGAGAGAGAGAGTGTGTGTGTGTGAATGGGTGTGTCAGGGCTTCCAGCCACTGCAAACAAACTCCAGACGCATGCACCCACTTGTGCATCTGGCTAAAATGGGTCCTGAGGAATCGAGCCTTGAACTGGGGTCCTTAGGCTTCACAGGTAAGTGCTTAACCACTAAGCTATCTCTCCAGCCCTATTGCACCCATTTTAGAGATAAGAAAACCAAGACTAAGGGAGCTCAAGTTGAAACTAAGCAACTGAATCCCAGTTTGATCCCAGAAACACAGCCTTTCTGAGACCCAGAGCTTCTGCTCTTCTGTGGAGATCATCTTGACTATCTGAGACTACTAGCTAGACATCCAGAAGAGTAATAGCTGCAACTGAAAAAAATATGTTAGTTTCCATGAAAGCCAACTGCTGAATCATCTTAGCAAGTGAGTTATACAACACTGACACCGTAAAGACCTTCCTGGACACTTAAGCCATTGCAGCATGTGAGGCTAAGGGTCAATTCTACCCTAGATTCAGCTTCCACGAATGGTCATGAGAGTATCACAGCAAATACCACACACTAGTCTGGGTCCAGAGAGTGTGAACATACTGGTCCACAGTGTCCTGTGAAGCCATTCCTTTTTCCTCTGTGATGGCTAATCTTTTTAAAAAGTATTTATTTATTTGCAATCAGAGAGAGAGAAAAAAAGGAATGGATGTGTCAGGTCCTCTTGCCACTATAAATGTACATGAACCACTTTGTGCACCTGGCCTACTACATGTGTATTGGGTAATGGAACCCAGGCTGTTAGGCTTCGCAAGCAAGTGTCTTTAACTGCTGAGCCATCTCTCCAGCCCTGTGGTGGCTAATCTTAGTTGTCAACTTGATTGGATCTGGAATCAATTAAGATTCTTAAGCACATCTGTGAGGCATTTTCAGGAAAGAAGGGAGAAGAGCCCACCCAGAGAAGCACCATTCCTATGGTGGTTCAGACATAAAAAGATTTGAGGAAATAATAGTGTTGCTTGTCTGCTTTCCTTTCTTGCTGGGGAGGTTCTTTTCTAGCCCACTGTTTCTGGTGCCATCCTTCCCTGCCTTCACAACCCAGCTTCCTTAGCCTTCCCAAGTGAACTAAAGACCAACAACTCTCCAGGAATCCTCCAAGCCTTCCACACCACACTGGGTCTCCTAAGGCACTTAGCCTCATAGATTGAGCAGCTACTGAATTCTCAGCCTCTCCAGCCTATATACAATCAATCACTGTTGAGCTGCCCAGCTGGTATTTTGGAAGTCAACCCAATAAATATCATTTTGTAATATACAGCCATTTTGTTTCTCTAGAGAACCTCCTGTCCCCTGCTGCCCTTCACTTTGCCCACTGAACAAACCCCACTCATCCTTCGAATCCTGGATTAAATTTCAGCTCTGGGAGGCTTTCCATGCCCTGCCTAGGATGGAATAAGCTCTCATTTTATGTGTTCATAAGACCTGCTCCTATTATTCACTGTTCTTACTGTGACCATAGCTAAATATTTTATTTTTATTTACTTTTGGACATTTAAGCCTAGAGGACAGTAACTCTTCCATGTGACTATGCTGTGAACCTGAGCATAGGTAGCCTTAAAGACAGTAAAGTGTTTGATAAGTAAATGCATAGATGAATAAATCCAATTTTGCATTTTAAATGCAAAGAAGAAAAGTGTTCATTTTGCCTTAATGTTATTTGCTAAGAATATGATAACCACAAGTATGTCAGCCTCTTCATTACTAGCATGTTAGTAAGTCTCTACCTTGCTCTTTTCAGTGATACAAGTAATCAACTATTTATTGACCATAACTACTTAGGTTCTCATAACTAACAGATGTTGCTATGACTATAGCAAACAATGAAGACACAAACTCCCAGGACAAGTTATTATTTTTTTTTTAACAATACTGCCAAGTAGGATCAGAATGAGACCCAGTTCAACCTGAGTTTCATTATCTGAAAAACCTGCCGGACCAGCCCTCCTTCTTACCCATCCAGGGAGGGTTCCAACAAGGCTGAGGAATTTGGCACTTCGGTTCTACAAGCACAGGAAGCCAGGCTCTGGTTATAATCAAGCTGTCCTGTGTCCTTTTCAGAATGGCATCCTTTCAAAGTCTGTTTCCTATATTATTATCCATCTTCCTCACCTGAATGAGCTGTCAATCTAAAGTGCCAGTCAATCTAATCTGTCTGCAGTATCCTACCAGAGAGAATTATACTCAGCCAAGCTGGAGACATGTAACAATCCAGGCATGTTTCCTATGTCTAAGTTACTATTATATAATAAAATATCTCCACTAAACAATGAAACATTTCAGATAACTGGCAGCAAGTTATATAATACTGCAAATAGTTTCTAACAGAGCACATTATATATACTTTATCAAAATGAATTTATGCTTTGCTGTGGATACATGAGACTTCATTTCTTTTTCTGTGGTCATGACAGTTTTAACGATAGGTATCAACTTTTTTTAACACAATGAATCAGAGATATCAAACACATGACAAGAATACCATCACAAATTCATAGCAAGCATCACTGACTGAAGTAGCCATTATCAATCAGCCCAAGTCAATGAATAGGTGAAGTTTATCTATGAATCCCTTACCAGACTAAGTCTGAGGAAGTGATTTGTTAATTTAAAAAACCACAGATCGCCGGGCTTGGTGGCACACAACTTTAATCCCAGCACTTGGGAGGCAAAGATAGGAGGATCACCATGAGTTCGAGACAAGCCTGGGACTACATAATGAATTCCAGGTCAGCCTGGGCTAGAGTGAAACCCTACCTCAAAAAAAAAAAAAAAAAAAAAAAAAAAAACGACAACAACAACAACAAAAAACAGATCTATGACAACCTCTCTATCTATCAACCTCTCTATTTGACACTCAGATCAGGAAAAGGTCTGAAGAGGTTTCTCCCTTATCTATCTATGTACTAGGCGGGGGGTGGGGGGGGGGAGAAAGTATGTGTGTGTGTGTCTCCTCAAGTTCTATTCCACCTTTTTCTTCCAAAATTTTATATCTGGATCAGTAAAAAAAAAAAAAAAAGAGAGAGAGAGAGAGAGAGAGAGACTAAAAGTTAAAATTGAGTTATTTTAGAATATTTCAAGAAAGAGTGGCAAATAGAGTTGTTCTAGTAACTTGCATTCTCATTCTGATAGCAACCATTTGTTCTTTAGATATCTCCAGGCCAACTTTTGTTAGAAGTTCTTAAGCTTTCTGTTAAATCCTTTAAAACCTGCCTAAGCATATGGCAGAAGAAACTAAGGTAAATCTAAGCCAAGAGTAATTCCAGGACTTTGAATCAAAGAGCTTTCTTACTCATAATGCCACACAACACACAGCTTAGTTTAAATTCAGTTCCACACAGCAAGTGTTTAGCTAAAGCCTCCCCACTCCCGCCCAGAAAATCTCAAAGGAAAATGGAAAGGAAGGACAGAGAAAGACCATAAAAACCAAGATCCCTTCAAGACTCTTCCATAGCAGCGAGGCTCCAAGTCTCTTAGTATTTCCACTGATAATGCATGTTCCAAACCAAACTATATACATGTAACAATATCAAAACATTCTTAAAATTTTAATACATTAAGCTGAGTTTTTTCTCAATACTCAGATTTTAAAGTATTTATAATGTCAACCTTTTTCATAGAAACAAAGTAGAAGGAAAAACGCTGGTTCCCATATCCAAAAATAAGCCCACTCTCCATTAAACTCTAAAAAATAATGGTTATCACATTCATTTGGTGCTAACTGTACCCTCCATTGGAGAATCTGCTTCTCTTTTTTAGATAGAGGTATATCCTAAGGAGAGCACCACCCCATCATACCTCAAAAGGTGAAACTAAGAATAATTGGGGAAACATGCAAGAATGCTGTTTTCTTGGTGAACAGGGAACCAGCACAATAGTGAAGGAGATAGACACAGAGAACAATCAACCCCTACCAAACCAGATATCCAGAGACACAGGGGCTCCCAAGATCTCAACACTGAAGCAGACCTAAAATGAACTCAACATGGCGCAAGGAAATTTGCAGAAGAGGGGGCAGAAAGAATGTCAGAACCACACATTGGGTCATGACACACAGAGACATTTCCTCCTACCCAAAAGTAAAGGCTAACACCACAATGCATGACACATATACCCCAACAAGGAGGGTTCCTACAGAGGGGGGAGAACAGGGAGGAAGCTAATAATGGTACCAACTTGACTATATTCACTGACTCAAAAATTTAAAAAAACTAAATTTAAAAACCATGAAAATTCCAAGATTTGCAAAAAAAAAAAAAAAAATGCTGGTTCCCATCTGTCTGCTTGATTCTAGTGTTTCTATGCTTCTCACAACCATCCATCATTCATATTCTAGTTTCTGTCAGAAACTATGAGAAAGGAAAAATATTCTTATCAAAATGTCCTTAGAAGACATGAAAGCTGGGAGGGGATATATGGAGAATAGAGTTTCAAAAGGGAAAGTGGGGGGAGGGAGGGTATTACCATGGGATATTTTTTATAATCAGGGAAGTTGTTAATAAAATTTGAAAAAAAAGAAGACATGAAAGCTTGCATGTATAGGTTATAGGATGTTCTGGGTTATCTAATTATGCTAATTAATTTCTAACTAATGAAAAAATCTTGACCCCTACAACATAGATAGATGAATGAATGAATGATTGATTGATTGATTGATAGATAGATAGATAGATAGATAGATAGATAGATACAGACAGACAGACAGACAGACAGACAGACAGACAGACAGACAGAGATAGACTTAGTCTAGGGATGCCTGCCTCAAGTCAAGTCCAAGCAGTAAGAGTATACATAACTCAGTAAATGTATTCAATGAATCAATTTCTACAACTGTTCCTCTTTGCCTCATTGCCAACTTACAAATAAGAATGTGACAGTTCAAAACAAGTAACCAGGCATGCTATAACTGTCACCACAAAATACTGGGGTCCTAGAAGAATGGGTGGTTTGGAGTGAGGCAGTGCTGAATGGCTCTGTGGAGAGGCTAGTCTGCTCAGCAATGGACTAGAAAATGCCAGTCTGCATGAGTCTGCAGTGAAGTGTGGGTATCCTCCTGAAGAGCTTAGCTAATTTAGCCCCTTGCTAGGCAAAAATTCCTTGAAAACTCCAAGCCTAGAAAAGGTTTATGACTTCTGAGGAACTGTTTCCTGATAGTGGATGATGGCTACCTAAGCAGTTCTGACCTTTTCACCTTGGAGCCTGGAAGGATAGGGCTGGTTTAGCCCACCCTCACAGCAGCACTTGCCCAGGGCACTGGATTAGATGTTGGCTCTCCAGGTCCCACTGTGTTTTCCATTTCCCACTCAGACTCTTTGTCTACATGTCTTGTATTTTAAGTTGCCTTGAGCCTTTCATGGGTGCAATTGGGGTATAAATTATAAATTAAAAACAAACTAGGCAAGTGAAGATTCTTGCTTGCTGCCTGGAAACAGTACTAAGAATGAATTCACAGAGCACTGGAAGAAAGTCAAGTTAAACAAAATCTCCTTTTCATGCCAAAGCCCCCTTTCTTATTAAGGATTGGTCACTCTGGGATAAAAATCAACATAGGAAAGAACACATTTCTCTTTGGGCACTATTTCCAGACCCTGTTGAGAGCATGCACATGGTATTTCAAGACAGGATTTCGTCAACAGGTAAAACGAATGTGTAAAATGAGCTCCACGTTGGCTCACTGAAATCATGCTTCATTGCCTAAGAGCTGTCTTCCAAAAAAAAAAAAAAAATGTTTTCAGTTGCTATCATCAGATACATTAACTAATGAATAAGTAAACAAATGTATGACTAGAACTAAGACTCAATAACCTGCAGATTTGTCTGCACAGAGGAAACAAAATTTCTAATCCTGACTTTTCAAACATGCCCCAACTTAAGGGGCAGCTTGTTCCAGTTGTCCCCTTCACACAGCCCTCTCCACCACAACAAGGACTTTAGAAGCCCTTCCCATACATGGCTATTATTATCATTTGCAAGCAAAGCATCAGGAATATCGAATCTATGGTAGAAGGAATTTCCTGCCCTTATTTGAGAAAGAAATGATAAATTTACATTTCTTAGTAAAGCAAGATAAACAAGTGAGTAGAAGAGACCAGGTCTACCTTCAGGCCTGCCACAATCATCTCAGAAAGTCAGCTGGCACCCAAGGGAGGAGGGATACACATTAGGAAAAGAGAAAAGTCACAGTAACCCAATGTGGGGAGGGTGTATGAGAAGGAATGAAGACTAATGGCTGAGCATCCAAGTATCACCTTAAGCTCAAGACCAGGCATTTTATTTTCTCTCCTCCCCAATCCTTCCAGGTTTCCTTTTATTTGAGTGCTAGTGAATGAGAATGCTTACTGCATATGTGCATTCTCTGGTGGCACCTGTATGTGAATGGGACCCGTAGGAGTGAACTCTTTACTGGCATCTGTATGTGAATATACTTTGGATGAAGGGCATGCCACAGTACACCCACTGTACATATAATAATAAGGATAATTCTGTACCTTTTGTGTCACGTCTTTGAAAAACATGTGTCCTAAAGACAAAGCCCCTGGGTTCAAGGTCCAGTCCCCTCTTCACTTCCAGTGAAATCACAAGCAATGTACTCCATGCATGTATTTCCTCATTTATAAAATAGGAATCATGGTGGCATGACGTCCTGAGCTTTCCATGATGATTAAATGCAATGAAACATGTTAAATGCTAAAACCATGGCCTGAAACATGGTGCATGCTTAGTAATATTAACTATGACATCAGGGTAATGAAATGCCTCCCTCCAATATGAATTTACTAGCTTTCCAAATGCCAGCTCGTTCTCCTCCTTTTCCAGGCTATTGAGTTGAATAACTACAAGCCTACTTCCTATATTGTGTATGGGTGCATGTAAATATGCATACTCAATTATGTTTGGATGCACATGTCTATGTGTGTCCGAAGGCCAAAGAACAGCCTCAGCTGTCGTTCCTCAAAAACACTGACTGATTCTTCTTGAGACAGGCCCTCTCACTGGCCTGCAGCTAACAAATTACTCAGGATTGGCTTGTCACAGAGCCCCAGGAATCCTCTTGTCTCTGTTTCTCCATGGCTGGGATTACAGGTGTGTACCACCATGTCTGGATTTTTTACATGGGTAACAGGAATCACACACAAATCCTCCCACTTATAAGGCAAGCACTTTGCCAAGTGAGCCATCTCCTCAGACCAAACAATGAAAAATAAAGTACTAACACAGGTTACAGCAAAGATAAGCCTTGAAAACATTATGTTGGTGAAGGAAGCCAGTCAGAGAATATCACAATGTGCCATTTCATCAATAAGTAGTTTCCAAAGGAGAAATACAGATACAGACAATAAACTGGAAGTTGCCTGGAGGTGGATAATTTAGCAAAAGATGAGGTATTCTGAGAAATGCAACAATGTGAAGGTGGTTTTGATGATGTTTTGTACACTGTGAAGTGTGCCAACAAACGAGTAAATTACGTTAGTTATTTTCTCAATAGAGTGCTTTTAATAAAAAGAGCAGGGAAATACACAGAAGGGCATAGGTGATGTCAGCTAATTCTGTTCATGTAAGATCCTCTCTCTCTTTCTGCTTCTCCAGAGAGCATAGTGTGTGTTTCATCTTTCAACTGACTCTTATGAAGTCCCACGACAAGCAATAGAGCTTGTGGCAGGGTTGGGAAGCCTAAGACCAGTTGTCACACATCCTCGACACACAAACTGGCAGACACAGAAGTGCCATCAGGCCCATGGGATGAATCTGAAACCATCCACAACCCTGATATATGTGGGAATAAGCACGTTTTGAGGTCAGTGAGAGGGAAGTCAGCCAAAACACTCCTTACCACACGAGAGAATTAGAGACAAATGTTCTTTCCAATAACCCCTTTCCACTGAGTACAGCCCTTCAACCCAAGTTTCAACTGCTATTCTGTTCAATCACCATTCAAGATACCAAGTATCAGGAAATAATACATGCCTTTACAGAAAGCTAAGAAGTTTTTTTCTACATCTTTCTGTAGACCAAGAGGTTCAATGGATGCCACTTAGTCTATAAAGGTTAAAATTTTTATAACAATCTTTCATATTCCAAAATCTTCATTTGAGTATAATTAAGGACCTGGCAGCCTTGAGCTTTCCTTAATAATGGTGTTCTTCTAGTAAAAAGGCATTTATAGTGTGTGTACACTTCAATCTATATTTCTTGATGCTTGCCAGCACTTTATAAACCACTCAATCACATTTTACCGATGTCTGAATACTATTTTATAAATAACACTTTCCTTCTCTTATTTCCCTACTAATACCCTACCCCAAAGCAGTTTTCACAATGGGCTCCTTATGGTGTCCCTGCAACTCCTTTCTTACTCCAATCCTCTTTTTAAGAACTTATCAAAACCTTTACAGAAACTTACTTGGGGCCATCACCTTCTTTCTCTGAAACATGAAGATAACTTAGGTTTCCAAAGCAAATTCCTAGCTATTGGCTTCTTAGCCACAAAACACCTAAGTGAAGTTCATGGATGCATACCATGTCTTGCTTACCTCCCACTCAGTCTTCCCAAGCACCTTATATAGGCCAGCCTAAATGCCTGGCTCCACCTAGGGCATTTGAAAACTTTACTTACTAATGTAAGGATGATGGTACAGGATCGCATGACTCTGGCATGCACTGGTACACAAAGTACCTGGCATGTGGTGTTCACTTACAGTTTGCAAAGCAGTTTGCCAGTCCCTAATTTCCCTGGTTTCTTTTTAACATCTTAAGACATCTTAATATAGTAAAAATAACTGAACAGGGCTGGAAGGATTGCTTAGTGGTTAAGGCCTTTGCCCTCAAAGCCAAAGTACCCAGGTTCAATTCCCTAGGACCCAAACCAGATGCACAAGGAGGTGCTTGCGTCTAGAGGTCATTTGCAGTGGCTGAAGGCCCTGGCATGCCCATTCTCTCCCTCCCCCTCCCCTTTCTCTGTCAAATAAATAAAAATAAAAATAAATTTTAAATGACTGAATAAAGCTTATATGGACTTTATAAATTGTGTGTGTGTGTGTGTATGTTTGTTTTCTTTTTCACCAAAGTGTAACTCCCTCCCAACACACTTTCCATTTGCATTCTGTCATAAGCGCTAGTTCCCAGTTGGTTGAGGGAATTGGAGAAAGATGAAAGAAGCTTCCTACTCATCAGTTACTCAGGGAAGGGCTACCCTGTGGTTCCTTCAGGTGGATGGTGCCCAGTGTTAAAGGAACACCTGTGGGAGGAACTCTGTGGATAGTTGGCTGGTGGGAAGCAGGTCCTACCAGCCTGCATGATGACTCAAGTTGTTGGCAGCTATTCTTTCTCTTAAACGTGAGATTCTGAAATGCCCTGGCACCTGTACTAACAAAGCCATAATGAAATTCAACTACAGTATGCCTATCTAGCAACTTAACTCTACCTTGTATACTGCTTTATTTTATATATCACACCATTAACCACCAGTTCCATTTCCAGATGCTTTCCTTAAATTCTCTAGGGTGATGCAAAATAAATACCTATTATTTCTTTCTAAAGAAAAACAAAATAAAGTATAGGGGACTGGGGGAATTGCTTAGCAGTTATGGCATTTGCCTGGGAAGCCTAAGGACCTGGGTTTGATTCCCCAGGACCCACGTAAGCCAGATGCACAGTGTGTCTGGAGTTCATATGCAGTGGCTAGAGGCCCAGGCACACCCATTCTCTCTCTCTCATAAATAAATAAATATAATATTTTTAAAAAACTAAAGTATACTTTCTCTGTGGAAAGGCCAGGGATAAGAAACTAAAAACTCTAATTCAACTCTACAGAAATGTCCCATCATGTGTAGATTATATTCTAGCAACCAGTGGCAGTCACTTTAATTAAAAGGTAAGTAAATTTATCTCTAGTAAACTATAAACTACAGGAATTTAAAGAGAATTGCAATTTTTAAAAACCATAACTTCATAGAGGTGTGCTTTTCTTTTATAAGAGAAAGCAAGACACAGTTTGCAACCTGGGGCTGTTGCGTTGCATTTATTTTTTCTTTTCTTTTTTTTTTTTTTTTTTTTTTTTTTTGGTTTTTTGAGGTAGGGTATCACTCTAGTCCAGGCTGACCTTGAATTTACTCTGTAGTCTCAGGGTGGCTTCAAATTCATGGTGATCTTCCTGCCTCTGCCTCCTGAGTGCTGGGATTAAAGGTGTGTGCCACCACACCCGGCTAGAGCTGCTTTTTGAAAGCCAACTAAAAAATCTCTTTTCCATGGAAAGTCAATGAAACTATGAAGGTCTAGGAAAAGGGAGGTAGCATGAAGCCTGCCTGCCCTCCAGAACCATAACCTACTTTTCACAAGTATAAACTGCCCATGCTCTGCAGAATCTGCACTGACAGTTACATGTGTTTTTCAACACTGATTAGAAACAGATACAGTTAAAGGGACAGAGGTCAGCCATGTAACATCTAAGGTTTACAGAAACCTTTTAAAAAGATGAAAGGGATGCCACCACTTCTCCCTAGACTCATAAAACCTGAACTGTGCCGCTATTCAATGATGTGCCCCAAATGCAGGTGACCTCCACTTAAAATTACAGCTATGTGCTAGGGCACACTCATTGTTTCTAGGAACAGGGAATTCAACATAAAATACAGTTCCTTCTACATCTTCGTTTTCAGTGCTTACAGAAGATATAATTTTTTTATCCATATCTTTTTTGTTGTTGAGGTAGGGTCTTGCTGTAGTCCAGACTGACCTGGAATTCACTATGTAGTCTAAGGTTGGTCTTGAACTCATGTCAATCCTCCTACCTCTGCCTCCCGAGTGCTGGGATTAAAGACAAGCACCACTACACCCAGTTTTATCCATATCATTTTTGACCAGGGTTTTCCTTTGTAGGCCAGGCTAGCCTTGAACTTGAAATCCTCCTATTTCAGCCTTGCAGTAATAGGATAACATGCATGAACCTCCATGCTCCACTTTTTTGCCTATGTATTTTCAATTCAAGCATTTCTCATTGGTTTTTAATTGCCTTGTATTCTTGTTAGGCAAACTAAAATTTCTTAATTTGATTTTTATGTGTGCCCTTTTTTTGTGCTTCCGGTTCTACCTTTGCTTTCTTGTGTTAACTAATATTTGAGTATTGCTTGTTTTTTCCAGGTTCCTTATATGTGTGCTTTTCCTTTTCTTCAGCATGGAGGATCCTATCAAGTATTTTCTGTAGAGCTGGTTTTGTCTTCAAATACTCCTTTAACCTGCTTTTGTCATGGAATGTCCTTATTTCTCCATCTATTTGAATGGATAGCTTTGCAGGATAAAGTATCCTTGGTTGACAGTTGTTGTCTTTCAGAACTTGGAGTACATCACTCCAAGCCCTTCTGGCTTTTAAAATTTGTGTTGAATAATCTGCTGTAAACCTGATGGGCTTGCCTTTGTAGGTAACTTGGTTTTTCTCTCTAACTGCTTTCAGTATTTTTTCCTTGGTTTGTGTGTTTGGTAGTTTGATTTTAATATGACGAGGAGAGGTTCTTTCCAGGTTTTGTCTAGCTGGGGTTCTAAAGGTTTCCTGTATCTGCATTGGCACCTCTTTCCCAATTTGGGGGAAGTTTTCTTCTATGATTTGGTTGCAGAGGCCTACTATGCCTTTGGAGTGGAATTCTTCTCCTTCTACTATGCCCTGAATTCTTATATTTGATCTTTTCATAGTGTCCCGAATATCTTGAAATTCCCATTCATACTTTTCTATAAGTTTATCTTTCTCTTTGTTGGACTGTATTAGATCTGCCACCTGGTCTTCTAGCTTAGATATTCTGTCCTCTCTTTCATCCATTCTACTGGTGAGATTTTCTACAGAGTTTTTTATTTCATTAACTGTATTCTTCATTGCTAGTAATTCTGACTGGTTTTTCTTTATTATTTCTATTTCCTTATTTATGTCTTGTATTGCCTTCTTTATTTCCTTAAATTGGTGTCCTGCATCTTCTTTGATTTCCTCTTTGATTCCTTTGATTTCCTCTTTGATTTCTTTTTTGATTCCTTTGATTTGTTCTTTGACTTCTTTGAACATGTTTACAATCATTCTTTTGAAATCTTTCTCAGGCATTTTCTCTAACTCATTCTCACTGGAGGTCATTTCTGATGCATTAATACTTTTAGGTGGATTTATATTGTCTTGCTTTTTAGTGTTTCTTGTGTTATAATGTATATATTTTTGCATCTTGGACTAAGTTAATGCTTGGATTTTCTAGCTAGCTGGGTATTCTTAGCTGTATCAATTTGATGTTATATATCTTCAGGGTAGGAGCTTAAGGTGTTAGGTGTGGCTCTTAAGACTCTCAGAGTATCTACCAAGGTGTTCCTAGGGGTTGAGTTTCCCTGCTATGAGAGTATTCAAGTAGGCTGAGAGAAATAAAATACAGGTAGATTCTAAAATTTAACTAAACACTGTACACATTCAATCAAAAACAGCACCAAATATTTATGCAAGAGTAGTTATTATAACAACCAGATCCTCTATCAACAAAGAGGTTAAGATTTCTGGTCTGCTAAAGGGATCCAAGTCAGCTTGTGACCAAGTAAGAACCTTCCCTGGTGCAATCCCAGTTACCTTTTTGGATGATTTTGGTCTCAGTTGAGTTGCTGGCTGGGTCATCAGGTTGCTGTTCTGATTTCTGGAGCTGAGCACTAGCTTTTCCTACGGGGCAAACCGAGCCTGGCAACTGTGGCCCTGAAGATCAGCACCCCGGCTGCTGGAACCACCACTGCTGCTCCTGAAGCTGCCGCTGCTGGGTCTTTCGCCTCTGCTGGGTCCACCGCAGCTGCTGCCATTGCTGCTGCTGCTTTAGCTGCCCCTGCTGGATCCCCCGCTGCTGCTGCTGGATCTGCAACTGCTGCCTCTGAAGCTGCCGCTGCTGGATCTGCCGCTGCTGCTGCTACTGGATCTGCTGCTGCTGGGGCCACTGCTGCTGGTACCGGAGCCGCTGATGCTGCTGCCAGACTCTGCTCCTGCTTGGGTCCCACTGTCGGCTCAATCTGGCGTGGCCAGGTCCAGGACCACTGCTCTGTTCGCTGGAGCCTGGCACAGGTGGTGGGGAAGAGGGGAGGGAGCTGCAGCTGCTCTAGTTCTCTCGCTGTTCCACGTGTCCTTCTACCTTGTGATCTGCTTCTCCGTTGCTCACTGCTGCTCTCCCTTCACATTTCTAGAGTTTGCAGAGAGCTCCAGTGTGAATGGAAGCTCCCCTCACCTGGCTTTTACTGTGGCTGGAGCCAAGTCTGGCGGCTTTCTGGTGTGCTGCCACCGCCACAGTCAGTGGACCTGCCAGGGCTGCTTTTGCCGGCCTGTGCAGGCTCTGGATCTCTTCTACTTCTCCACTGCTGTTTCGATTTCCTATATACCTCACTTTTTAGTAAAAATGTCTATTTTGCTGAGTTTTTTCGGTCTCCCCCCCCACCCCCGCCCCGCCCAGGCTGCTTTGCTGTGGTACCTAAGCCGCCATGTTAACCGGAAGTCCCTTAATTTGATTTTTATTTGGATCAAAGGAATGTTCAATATATATCCTTTAGCTGATACTTTAGCTAACCTAGCATAAAAAAAATCTGAATGCTAACTATTGTTTAACATTGTCTAGCTAACTTTAGAGAGGAAAGGAAGGTAAGCATGCTTTATATCACTAAAACTTACACAACTGTATTTTGTTAATGTCTCAAATCACAAATTAGAGACAAGTACATTTGAAAATATTGCTAAATTTTCTGAAATCCTGGTGAAAGCATTCACCCTAATACATTAAGGCATATTTTTCTGTCCCCCATTCATCTATGACTACCAAGGGTCTCTGAGGATCTTTGAGAGTACAGTCCTGTACACAGGTAGAGGCAGCATCCATTCACCAGGCAACTTGGACCAAACAGTCAAATCAACAGTGTACAAGTCTCACAGACCCGTAACTGGGTAGTTGAAACTGTTAACAAGAGAAAATATATGTGTAGTTTAAGAATCTCAATTAGTTCTCAACAACTAAAATTGAAGAGAATATCCACAAATCAAGATTTCCCAAATGTCCTGAAATGCCAAGAAAATCTAGTAATACTGAGCTCACATTTTTGCCACCAGAGCAAGAGTGGAAGAGACTTGACTCACCCCCACCACTCAGAACTCAAACCCAGGAACAGGGCAAACCCCACCACTCAGAACCATCCTGCACCCATAGTTCCTTCCTCAGCTACATGACCTGCCGACTCAGTCTCTGCATAAAAGATGCTAAACTCAAGTCTGAATGCTGCTTCATTTTGTAGGAAAGTACTTGCTACTTAAGTATTATTTATGTCATGGTTTTCATTTTTTAAAGATGATAACATGATCTCCTGTATGAATTATGTCAAGGATTGAATAACATAAAGCAAAGATGACTTTACACAGCACACTGACTTAAATAAGTGGGGGCACATAAGGGATACAAGGGAAAACTCCCATCATAGTTTAAAAGGTTACTGAAATCTGTTTCAACATTCCAAATTTATGTTGACACAAACTGAGCCATTAGGGAATCATTAATGTTTAGATTCTGCTTGTCAGGAAACTGCAAGCTGAAACTATAGATATGTGGACCATGAACATCTGTAAACTCTGATTTCCATTCAGTTATGAAGAAAAGCAACACCTCTTCAGAAATAGTTGTATACATATATCAATTTGTTTTATACCCATAAGGAATTTCTCACATTAATATAAAATGAGAGAAAAGACGATAAGCTTTCATTAATGTGCAAAATGTTACTTAGACTGTGAGCAAGAACTACTAATTACTACAATTACTATCAAATTTTGACAAATGCAGGCCTATAAAATATTTGCCTTTCATTATTAAGGCTTTGGAGTTTGCAATTTGCAGTAATTGATTTCTCTGTAAGAATGTAATTAATTGGGAACTTTATGGTGCAATTATAGAAGAAGCATTATGTATTGCCACTTCTTCATAGTCTTCTGTGGTCTTGATGAGTTGTAATCAGAAGGGTCTTATCACTTAATACTCATAATTCAAGCTGGAATAAATGCATTAGAAGCAAAGTATAATAATTTATATCATTCTGGCTAAAGTTCAAGGCAATAACAATGAATTTTTAAGGGAATATGGAGAAGAATCCATGGAGACCTTGAGGGTGTGTTTTCTTGCAACATGAAAACATATGAATAGCACCTGACTGAACATACCACATCCTGATAATAAGTAAACTATGCTATGAAGCCTCAGTAATTTCTCAAATGCTAGTTTGGGCTTCAGAAATATATGTGAAAATAGAGACAAGGGCTCTGGCTAATTAAGTTAACTACTTGGTATGTAAAATTTAACTTTCCAAAACACTTAAAACAGTAGGCACACATTCATCTTCCCTTTGCACACATGGATACTGAGGCACAAACATACACACAGGACGGAGTAGGAGATGGAGGAAACCTGGCAGACTGACTGCAAGCGTAATCACCACATTAAACTGTCAGAAACACTAGTGTCAGCAGTTTTCTAAAAGTATCAACCTTTATGACGTTTAAAATAGGCAAGTGATTTACGTTTTTAACAGTTCTGAGCTATCACATGAATGCAATGTTGCTTTCTTTTTTATCACATCTAAAGTAAATTACTGTTGCTGTATCTAGCATAGGACATAATAAGAGAAATAAACTCAACTAGAACTAGCAAGGAGCTGGACATTCTTATTTTGCATTTGTTTTTGATTCTTATTATTCACAGCACTTATATTTTATAAGTTACTATGAACACTGATAAGTGAATGCTGAACAGGGCTTTTTCTTAAGCCAGATAAACTGACAGCATCCAAATCTTCCACTTTCATAAACCCTTCAGAGGCGAGGACATAACTGAAGAATTATGCATTCCAAGAAGAAGTATGTCCACTATTTTGAATTGTTACTTAACCCAGGTTTGACTTCTTTTAAAAAGCATCATGGGCTGGAGATTGCTTAGTGGTTAAGGTGCTTGCCTGCAAAGCCAAAGGACCCAGGTTCAATTCTCCAGGACCCACATAAGCCAGATGCACAACAGGGTGCACACATCTGGAGTTTGTTTGCAATGGCTGGAGGCCCTGAAACACCCAGTCTCTCTCTCTCTCCCTCCCTCTCTCATTTCCTTCCTCCTTCCCTCTTTTCCTCTCTCCCTCCCTCCCTCCCTCCCTATTTCTGTATCTCTCTCTCAAATAATTAAATTTTTTTCATAAAGCATCATCACATTGTAGCTAAATAATCAACTTTCTTTCAGAGCAGAAATGTTTGCTTACCATAAATGCTAGTGCTAGACTATTTGGGGAGTAGAAGAAGTAGAAAAAAGGATACTCAGTGTTATTCTTCCTTTAAGATTCTAGCTATTTGAAGTACCAACAGAAAAGCAAAAGTAAATAGGCATTTGTGCACAGCAGTGTATAGAAGAGGCTATCATGTCTAAAGTTCTATCCATATAAATCTGGGAGTTGTATCTCAAAGTACCCATATCAGGGTCTTACTTTTCCCTGCATACCTCTTGTTTGGATTTTTCTTTCTTCCTTATTTTTCAAGGTACAGTTTTACTCTATCCCAAGCTGACCTGAAAATCACTCTGTAGCTTCAGATTGGCATTGCAATCACACTGATTCTCCTACCTCTGCCTCCTGAGTGCTGGGATTAAAGGCATGTGCCATCATGCCTGGCTAAATTTGAATTTTCCATGTGTATATTTATTATATTGAGTGGTGGTGGGCCATGTTTTTTAAATACATTAACTTATCAAACTAAGATGTCATATGCACCACAAGAAAAAATGCAAAGCTGTCTGCTTTAGCTCCATTTGGTTTTTAGAGCTTGAATGTTCACTCTCAGAAAACCATTTCCATTCCTTATCCTCTTACTAGCAGATTATTCCCATCTGTACTTGGCCAAGCCCATCATTTCCACACTAAAAAAAAATACTATTGCAAAATGTATACCTGTATTTTTTTCATACCATTCCCAAAAAGCTTTCACCACATCGAGACCCTAATATAAGTCAGATCTCTAAGCCTCAGGTAATGTTTGCAAGGCCCACCCTCTGTGAAATGAAATTGTCCAAACCACACACCATGAAGAGAATTTATAGCCTAGGAAAGCACTGGTAGTAAGGAATTCTTGGGTGGGAGCTGGTGATACACAGCTTCAGCAAACAAGGACTTAAGAGCCCTGGCTTTAGATCCCTTAGCTATTCTGATAAGCAGTAGCTCCTCACTATTGAAAAACTCACTTAGCAGCTGACATGTAAAGGAAGTGACCAAATTAAGGTTGAGATTGAGATTCCTTTCTGGATCTTGAGAAAGAAATATGATCAATAAAAACCAGTCTTCATAGCTGGAAGTCAGTCCATGCTAAGAATCTGGGGGCGGGGGGGTAGAGAACAGAAGCACACAAATGCTCCTAGAACTGCAAAGGACTTAACAGTGAGCACCATTAAGAGCCCAAAACATATGATTTTCTTTCCATGTTTTCTTCCCTCGCATGTAAACAGAATTTTGAGTCTGAATATAGTTTTAACCTGCTCTAAGTTGGAAAGGCTATTTCAGGAGATATAGGAAGTCACTTCATATAGACCACTTAGCAATATTAATAAAATATCTCAACTAAATTCATCAACAAACTAGTGAAATTACATTCTGAATAGTGCAAATTAACCAAATTTTATTCTGATCACAGAACTCTTTTTGTAGAAGCTGGATTCTGACCAGGAAGTCTGGAAAAAACAAACAAAAAAAAAACAACAAAAAACGGATACAGGGAAAGCAAAAGTTCAAAACAGGACCAGCATAAGCACCATGCCATCAACCAGTTCTTCTCATCTTGAGCATTTCTTAAAACCCACCAAACTGGACTTTCACATGACCAGACCAGATGTTCAGAGTTCAAAGATAAGGAAGCATGTCACCTGGGAGCTCTGGGGCTGGAGAGATAGCTCAATAGTTCAAGATGCTGGCTTGAAAATCTGCCAGCCGGAGTTCAATTCTCCAACCACCCATATAAAACCAGATGCAAAAAGTGGTGCACACACACATGCATGCACACACACACGTGCAAATAAATAACTGAATATTTATAAAATAAAACCAGTTCTTCTGAAAAGATCTCTAGCTAAATGCTACTTAATGAAATCATTTCTTCTCTTTTTCAATCAAATGCATTCAGGTTAAAATTTCAGCTGAGGATAGATATCCTGGAAACATCTTATAGCACATTTTTAAAGGACGCTTACATACATAAATACATATTTATATGTGTATGACTAAATGGTGGGCATGAAGTATGTACAGACTCAAGAGTAAGAAGTCAGAAAGCTTCACAGACCAGCACAAGCACTTTCTTTGTGCTTGTTCTGGTTCTTCATCTCACTCCTCTTTGCTAGAAAAGAAATCCCAATGAAGTCCCAATACAAAGACAGTGTTTCTGGTTACAAAGGGACCTTTGTTTGAATTCCCCACAAGTGACAAGGTCAATCTTAGCCAATCTTGACATTTCTATGGAAACGTTCCATAAATTTTTTTCAAAGTCTAAATCATTTCCCGAAACCATTTTGAACTCCAAAGAAAACACTGAATAGATAAAGTTTCTCTTAAGTTTTTAACAAATACCACTCACCATCTATACACATACCTCACAATTTCTTATAAATATGTTTTTAAATTAAAAGCGTAGGCTATATATTTAATCAGCATCCTCAAAGATTATAAAGGAAGATAATACACAAGATTAGTATTTAAAATAGTACTCATATGCCTTCTTAGAACACAGAAAATGACTTCAGAATTTTAAATTATATATACATATATTTTCACAGCTTTTTACACAAAGCTGACATTCTTAAAAATTCAAACAATTTTTGATGTGAGATTGCTCACCATTTATATTACCACCTAGGGGTTAAAGAATCCTTTCATTGATTTTTGAGGAAAGACTCGCAAACTTTCTTACAAAAGTTTTATTTTGGAAACACTGGATTTTTCACACCAAGCAGCAGAAAATTATAATCTGAATTAAGTCTTCATTTTTTCTTTATTCTCCTTAAGTCACTGTAGAAGTACTTTAAGGAACTCAATATAATTTATTGGACTTATGAACCACAGGTTTTTTATAATCAATTACCTTATTTCTAGATAATATTACAACAGGGAAGTATGGGTGCACATTCAGAGACAGCTCATGATTAACAGACAGTACCGCTTACTAAATGGTATTGAGGAAATAATAAGGCAATGGTGTCTACAGTGTGTCACAGAATACAAAATGCCCTTGGCTTTTAAGGACTCTACATCTTAAGAAATCAAGACGGTCAAATAGGAGTAACTATATCTCTAACTCCAATGGATGATGTTCACCAAAAGTACCAAATCCTAGTAGTTTGTTTCAGGTGCGTGATCTTTAACAAATGTTTAAATTGAAGTTTAGTCACATAAGCTCTTAACTTCAGTTACAATACTTTGCATATGTACTTCCAACCAGTGGTCTAGGATGAATACGTTCCTAAGAATCAGAAACTTCACTTGTTTCATTCTCATTTAAGCCAAAACGGGAAATGAGTACACTTCATAATGTCCTGTCAAGGATGAAATCATATAAAATGACAACTGCTGGAAAAACACAAAAAGGACACTGGAGCACTAGTCATAAAGGCACAGCAATAGGAAGTGGCATGTCACAATAAACAACTACAATGTCACAAGAACTGGCTTCTGAAATAATCCATCAACCATCCTTGCACTTAAATCAAGTGATAAATTTGACTTGGCTAGATCACCAAGTTTACATTAAGACCTTTTCCATCACTGCAAGAGCCGGGTGGTCCTACTCATTCTACTTACAACTGGCAGTCAGAATCCCACATAATGGTTCAAAGTCCACAACTGTAAATGCAAGACAGATGAGATACTACAATGAAACCCAACCACTGTGCCTTTTCCCACAGATTTCGAGTCTAGTTTAAGACTGATAATAGTGACTATTTGTATGAGTTTTGTCTGCCTCAACTAGGATCATCATACCAGCCTAAATCTCTGTATAACAACCCAGAATCCATAGGATCTGGAAGCTTGAGAAGGCAGTAATACATAAAGGCATAAAAAGATGTAGCAGGTCCACATGTTTGCAAAAATGTAACCAGAACAGCCCTGTTGGCAGCTGGAGCATGCCAGGGCCTGTTCTAAAACACTGGGCCAGGGACCAAACTACTTAAATGGAAAACACCAGCCTGGTAAGGAAGCAGACAGTTCATGCTTTAGTTGCCAACTAAATCAGAACTAATATATTCTGTATGACTATGGTAGGACCATTTATTGTGACTTCACTCAATGTCAAAATAAGACTGCTAGGATATCATAAACATAACCATGTCAAACCCATGAAAACTGAACTAGAGTCTATAAAAACAAGACCTGCTCTTTAAGCTTATGCTACACCAAATCAGGCAGAGGCAAACAGACAGAGGCCATACACACAAAAGCCAGAAACACAAAACTCAGAGACATTTCAGAATGTCAGGCACAGACAATCAAAATGAGAGGGATACAAGGGGGCGCAGGCATCTGGAGTTCGTTTGCAGAGGCTGGAAGCCCTGGCGCGCCCATTCTCTCTCTCTCCCTCTATCTGTCTTTCTCTCTGTGTCTGTCGCTCTCAAATAAATAAATAAAATTTTTAAAAAATGAGAGTGATAACATCTACAAAATAATTGCTATTGTGTTGCTCACCTAGGGTTCTACACAAAAGCACTTTGTATGCACCATTCAATTCTCAAAACAACTCATATAAGGTTAGGTATACAACCATCTCCTGAAGGGAAAAAACTAAGATTGAGTCAATAAACCCTTGACTAATATGTTACTAAAATGGATATACCTTTGAAATTTGAGGGCTACTTAAAGGTGCTATAATCTTAATTTTTTTTCCTTCCTGAAAATCTTGTTAGTAGTAACAATGTATTTAGGCAAAAATACCATTGATGAAATTTATTAAACACCTTTAAATCTATACCATGCCCATTACTGTGTGACTTGGCTTGCAGTGTTCCTAATGAAGACTGGGAATAGAAGGCTCTAACTGTCCATTATCACCTGGGTCTGGTTCTCCCCGCCCACTGTCCTCTATTTTGTCCTGGCACTAGGTAAAGACAGATATGTAGCCAAGAAGAGGTCCGAAGTCTGGATATTTCCCAGGCTTTCACAAAATCCCTCTTTAGTGATTCCTTTAACTTGATGCCATCAATTTCTGCATTTTCAGATTCTGAAATTTAATTCCAGTTGTTTCTTAGCTTTCTTCACTACCAACTTCAATATAAACTTTCTAGGATTGCCTGAAATAGTTACTGGGCAACCAGCTCAGGTTCTCCAGGTTCCAAACTACTGTTGCTGGTGTCTCTACTTGAGACCTTGAAGATGAAATGCCCCATCCCTTTCACTGGAATTTCAGAAGACAGCGATGAGTGTGTGTCTCTCCAGTCATCTCCAGCCAGAGGCGACCACTCACTGTTGTTTTGCATCTTTGAGGTTACCTTATGCATGAGTAATTTCTAAATTATTTTTTGCTATTGCTTCAGACACTAGCTACTAATAAGGTCTAACCTGAATGTCTCTGTGTTTCAACTATGAGCTGAAGAAATTGGTTTTAGAAAGAATGTTTGGGCTAGGGAGATGGATCAGTGATAAAGAACTCGACACACAAGTGTGAATCCCTGAGTTCAAATTCCCAGAGCCCACATAAGGCCGGATGCAGTGTGCCTATGGCAAGAAGAGTGGTGGAGATGGGACAGCTGCACAGAAGTTCATGGGCCAGCCAGCTTGGTGTGAACACAACAAACAACGTACATCCCCCCCCCACTCCTTTCTAAAAGGAAAAAATAAAATTTTTCTGCTTAATCAAGGGAAACAAGGCAATGGCAAGTTTTATGTGCTTACTACAACAATGCACTGTATAACAATGAACCACACACATATATGATGGTGACCAAAAGAATGTAAGGAAGTGGAAATAGTCCCAATGTGTAATTATGTCGTAGTGGCTATGTAGTTGTACTACAAGGCATTACTCTTGTGTGTGGTGAGGATAGAGAAAGCACAACCTACTGTGCTGTCAGCTGAGTGCAAATATAGCAGTACAAGAGTATGGAGTACATAGTAATTAACAATGATAAACACTACGCTAATAGCTCATGTATTTACTTTGCTATATTTGTTATTCAACACTTTATGTTCCTTACTGTCAAGACTTTAAGACCTTATTAAGTTCCTTATTCAGCAATTCATTTATTGCTCTCTCTATATAAATATATTTATACATCTATATCTGTATATATATAAGCTCTTTTGTATTTTAGTAATTTAAAAAATTATTTATTTATAAGCAGACAGAGAGAGTAGAGAGAAAGAGACAAGAATGAGAATAGGTGTGTCAGGGTCTTTAGCTGCTGCAAATAAACTCCAGATGCATGCACCACTTTGTGCATCTGGCTTTGCATGGGTACTGGGAACTTGAACCTGGGTTGTTAGGCTTTGCAGGCAAGCACCTTAACCGCTGAGCCATCTCTCCAGCCCTATATTTTAGTTATACTATCTTGGGGTAGATTCCTAGAAGAACTGCAATACAAAGAGTAAATGTATACACACTTTTATAAGACGTTGCAAAATACCATGTTTAGTATGAATGTTTAAGTACTCCATACAAAATAATTACAAGAGTGACTAACTAAATGAATGCATACTTCTTTCAAGCTTAAGGGAGTGCCTTGCATTTTAAATATTTTAGTTTTTAGTGAATTTTAATTATGTACACCATTTCTATTCTATGATTTTTGTCCACTTTTTACATTGGATGTCTGTGATAGCCTTTATGTTTCTAGGCAGAAGAAGAGTTAACAGTTTTTCCTCTCCTTGTGAAATGGTAATCACCAATAACTAGTTATGCTGAACTGTCACATAAAGCAAATATTCCTGGGTTTCAGCAACCATAAAAACTCCTGTCTCCCCTCATTTTTGTTTATGTAATATCATAACTTACCTCAAAATGCAATTCATTTGAATATTACAAAAACATTTGAAAATTAAAAAGATGAATTACATCATGAAATTAATATTACTATAATATTTTACAAATACTCTTGTTTATAGGAAAAAAAAGCTTTTAAGAGAAATGTTAACTACAACTATATTCAGACCACTCTTGGTGCCTATCAGATTGACAATAATCTAAAGGTTTGCTGACAGTGGCTAGAAAGGCTGTGGGTAACACAGGCATTCTTTTGTTCTTACTGAAATGCAAAATGGTGCAACTGCTTTGAGGGGAATTTGACAGTATTTTACAAAAGTGCAGATAGGTTTACCCTTTGGTCTTGCAATTTTCCTAGGAATGTACCCCAAGATAAAATAACTAAAATACAACAGAGCAAAAGCACAATGCAAGATTTGCAACAGTAAGATCACAATATCTCTACTGCCCATAAGTAAAAGGCTGCATGGATAAATGACACAACCTTTCAATGGAGAATGGCACAGCAGGAAACAAAAAAGCCTGTCTTTATAACCACTGTAGAGTCATCCTAATCTCTATACTGGGAGATGAATTTTTAAAAAGTGTGAGGAATTTATTTTCATTTATCTAAAGGGGGAAGCAGATATACATATGTGTGTGTGGGGGGGTGTATGTTAAAAACAAAAATAAACAGCTATCTTTTTATAATAGCAAGGTGAAAACAATGATGGAGCTTGAATAGTCATATAAAAATTGTACATGTTTAATTAATATATTTCAATGAGCCTAGAGTACCAATGGACTTCACTGAATATATCTTGTCCACAGTTTTGAATTCAGACTTCTTTATGGTTATGTACTGAAACAGCTAAAAACTACCTAGCAATAGCATCCCTGCACTCAGAGTGAGGTCTTAAAATAACCCATTGCACAGGGCTGCATGTAGTTAAGTGGTACAGCACTTGCCCAGCATGTGCTAGACCCTAGGTTCAATCGCCAGTACCATAAAAAACAAATTAAAATAACAAAGAAATTAAGATACTCCTTAGCATCAAAAGTCATCAGGGCTCCTTGGGAAAATGGCTAACATCAGGCCTGGTGCAAGAACTATAAAACATGGTCATTTAATATCTTGAAACTTGTGTAATAAGAAATGGACAAAGATTAAAAATGGGAAAACTTGAGCACTGACAAAAAAACTACTATTGGATTCATGAGTAGATATTTACAGAAAAATCTCAGCTAAGAATTAATGAAGCCTGATAAATTAGAGTAACATTGTTTTGCAATCCTTGATGAATTAATGGGTTTGATAATGACTGCCTCCCATATATTATGTAACTCCTGGGAATTGCTATAGAATAAATGACCCAGTGTCTCCAATAGTCTTCAACTAAAAGGTATAAAAACTAATGAGAAATTTATATTGCAAAACTGGTGAAAAAAGTAAGAAGAAAGATAGTTTTCATAGTATGCTATCCTTTAAATAAAAACAAGGAAAATATATTAAAGATACAGAAGAAAGACAATATTTGCTCTAGCTGTCTCTAGGCAGCAAAGAGCAGTACATAAAGGGTATTTTAGCATATACCCTCTTGTATCTTTGGAATTTTCAAACACGTGAGCCTATCACACACATATACAAATAAAGTCTAATAAAACCATAAAAGAAACAATGCGCTGTAGCATATAAAGGAATATATTCCCTTGTTAAACACAGAAGTATTTACATATTATTAAAATATAATATATGAACACCTGGAAATATGTAAGCAAGAAAAAGCTAAGCATGTGGAAAAAATTAATGATTATTACATACAAGTTTTGAACGTATGAAAATTATCATATGCTTTTACCAGCTTCTCAGGACAAGTAAAGCAAAGTAATTAAACATAATAAAAATAAAATTTGGTTAGTTTTAGCCAGATCTGGACTATAAAAGATCTAAGCCTGAGGCCAACTTTTCTTTACTGAAACAGGCAAGTTTCACAGTCTAGCACCAAACCCAGACTCTTGATCATGTAAACGAAAGGGGGAAAAATGAGCAGATGTGGGCAAAGAGAAGGAATCAAGGGACCTTAGGTACCCGTGTGCTAGGACAATTAGCTAAGCAGCCTCTACGCATTCAACAACAACTTGAAACATCTCTTGAAATTTGCTTCAAGGAAAGGAAACACAGCAGTGAGTGGCTAAGTGGTTCCATCACCCAGCTCCTCCATTCCAAGAGCCTTCTGGAAGCACTGTCTTGGCACTGCCATGGTGAACTAAACACTTACTTTTTGCTTGCCTCACAGACGTCTGTAATATTGGAGAAAAGGTGGTGCCGCTCGGTTTTAGTCATTGTATCACTCAGCTCTTTAGAATCTTTAAACATTCGTATCAAGATCTCCAAGCTAAGTAAATAGGAATGCTCAGAGGATATGACTTCAAAGATTGCCTGGCAAGAAAAAAAAGAATCATTTTAATTATTTTGATTAATGAGCTAAGTACAGCTCTCACAACTCTGCTGTAAGAATGACATCGTATCTCAAAAAGCATTAAGAAAAATGCATCACCAAACTAGTGGCTTTAAAGAAGGGCCAAATTAAATACCCAAATCTTGAGAAAGGGCACTGTCTGTGGTGTACACTGAAAAAAATAAAAGAATTGGATACCTCAACAACACATCCCCTAGGTCGTGGCTTTGCCACAGGGTAGGAACCATGGTAGGAAGTAGGACATGTCATAAATTCTCAGTGTGACATTAATTAATGTTTGAGGTCACCTCCTCCAGCCCTGCTTTCAAAGCATGGTGTTGCAAAAGCACAGTAAGAATTTATGTTCTTCATCTCACAACTACATTCCTCTGTTCCCCTGTTTTGTTGGCTCTTCTCTCCCTGTTGTAATCTGACTAATTTTCTGTGGTATGAATGTACCTATCTTCCAAAGGTTCTTATCAGCCACAGGAATTCTTTTTTTAAACTTACACGATTGAAAGTAATTGCTTCTGTGCCACAAGCAGCCTCTCTACTCTCATCTGTCTCAAGAAGGAGCCAAGGACCCTTTACAGAAGCCCTGGTGCCAGACACACAGCGCTTTCCCTGAGAAGTGTAAATGATGAAAGGCCAGGGCACGTCTGTGGATAGACACCAACGCCTGTATAAGGAATTCATCAACTCCTCAACAAAATTCAACTTAGGGCCTCTAAGAATGGAAACTGGGAAGACAGGGACAATTCCTCCAAGGGGTAAGGGGTGAGAGTGAACAACATCCTTGTAGGCCTGACTCACAGCCTTCCTAGAGAACTCTCTAGTAACCATGTATGTTTTCATCTCCTTTAATCCTCTTCCCTAAAGAGCACAGGGGATAGAGTCTGGGTGGGAGTAAGGCAGACACAAGCAAGTAGACGCTTAGCCTCTGATGGGTGGTCGTATATTGTGCATCAAGTTAGCAGTGCTAATCTCAGTGTATGGTTTTACTGTCATACATGAGGTGGTCTAGCCTCAGCTAAGCCTCCATGAAATTAACATAACTCCCTAATGAATGAACAGCTAATATATTCAATGTCACATAACCTGTTTCTTATGTGATTCCATGTAATCCACACAATTATCCTCAAGAAATATAAGGTAAATGAAATAAAATTCTCTTGTTTTGACTAAAAATAAAGTAGTTGGTGTATTTTGTGCTTGGAATGACTTCAAATATTTTCAACAGTAAAGGTTGTCATAATCAAATCCAAAGAGAATGAGACAAAAAGAAACAATGAGTTTTTTTTTAATTTTATTTATTTATTTATTTATTTATTTGAGAGCGACAGACACAGAGAGAAAGACAGATAGAGGGAGAGAGAGAGAGAATGGGCACGCCAGGGCTTCCAGCCTCTGCAAACGAACTCCAGACGCGTGTGCCCCCTTGTGCATCTGGCTAAGGTGGGACCTGGGGAACCGAGCCTCGAACTGGGGTCCTTAGGCTTCACAGGCAAGCGCTTAACCGCTAAGCCATCTCTCCAGCCCAGAAACAATGAGTTTTAATGACCAGATCACATGCAAAGGTGACTAAGTGGTAGCTACAAGGAAAAAATTTAATGTAATTCCTGTTGAAGTATACCACCACAGAGAAGCAAACTCCTGCAGAGAAAATACAGTTAAGCTTGCTTTAAAACATACATAAGAATAGAAAGGAGTTACACAGTTAGATTTCAGACATTTTATATCACAAGCCAAAATAAATATTTTGAGAATATATTAGGAATTAGGTAAAATTCAAATATATAAGATTTTTTAAATGATGGAACATCTGAATGGACTTAGGACCTTAGAGAAGTTCATGAATTTGCAAAAAAGGAGAGAGAAACCTTGCTAATGTCAAATCTTAACAAAGAAAAATGTACTCTCCCCTGCACATTTTGGGAACATCAATATAAGACTTAAACAGTGGCATTTAGAAGATATAATACTACAAACAAGTTGGAATTAATGATTAGAATAAATATGCTTTGCCATATACAAATCTATAAAACAGTACTGAGTGTAAGAAGTAAGGTTAATAAATGTAGAAAAATGCTATCAGTTATTAACACTTAATGTATGTGTGTATATGTAATACAAATTAGAAGGCTATGCACCAATTCATAACGAAAGTTTTCTCTGGAGAAGACAGGAAGGGAATGGGACTGAGGACAGTGCTGGACATCTACTTAACTAACAGCTTTACTTTTTAAAATATAGTTGCTTGAATGGAATAGATTTGTTAATTCTCAGTTGTGGGCACATGTAAGTTTTGTACTATGATATTCTATTCTTTAAACTTAAAAATGACATATTTTGCTTTAGCCCATGTCAACTATGCAAAAAAGTATATCTTAGTATCCACTGTGGAATTAATTTACCTGTACGTATATGCAAATGCATGCATACACACAAAGATCATTAGAAGGAAAGTGTTTTGAGAATTTCACAATATTACAATATGTAATTTCCTTAAATTACATTGATTTTCAACTTCAAATTGTCAACCCTATTCACTGTCATTTTTACTAAGTAAATGTTACATTTTGGTGTACTTTTAAATTTTCAGAAAACTTGCAATGATTGTTCATGTTTCCATATACCTTGCACCCAACTGTCCCTCCGCAGGGTACATTAGATAACCAGGGTACATTGTGTACAGAACAACCTACACACATTATTCAGATTTCACCTGTTTTCCCAGCACTATCATTTTTCAGTTCCAGATATAATGTCTGTGTCATTTTTTTCAACATATTACTTCCAGTTTAAATAAGTAGTCTAGGAGATTTGTTGCTTAAGTGCAACTGATGTTACGGTATGGTATTTATGTTGCTTTCTTCTCTGGAGTTTAAGATGTATGCAGTTTAAGGTGAATCGTCTTCTGTGTTTTTTTTTTGTTTTTTGTTTTTTTTGTGTGTGTGTTTTTTTTTTGTTTTTTTTTTTTTTTAACAAAGAAAACAAGTACACTTCCAAAGGGCAACACTGAGCACATGCACACAGTGAGTAAAGCAAAAGAAGTGGAGCCCACCTCAATCCAGGGCTCAGAAGCACCTGCTGGGAGAACCTACCTCCTGTCTCTTTCTTTCCTCCTGACTCACAGTCTGAAACAACCCATTTTTTTTCACCTAGAAGAAAAAGCAAAACAGAGTTGACCTCATGGACATTGACAATTTACTTATTCTTTAATTTTTTTATTGAGAGCATCCATACATACAGATATTATTCCACAGTCCCCTACCACCCTCCCTTTTCCCTATCTTTTATGTCCCCTCAACTCTGTTCCTTTTATTCAGATGCTCGCTCTTCTATTTAACATAAGGTATAACTCTATGCCTTTCAAAACTAAATTAAAGCCAGGTGTGGTGGTGCACGCCTTAAATCCCAGCACTCAGGGAGCAGAGGTAGGAGGATTGCCATGAGTTCGAGGCCACCCTGAGATTACATAGTGAATTCCAGGTCAGCCTGAGCCAGAGTGAGCTCCTACCTCGAAAAACAAACAAACAAAAAAAAAAAAACACACTAAATTAAAAGAAATTATGCAAAATGTGGAATTCATCAACATCGATTTTTGGTTCTCTAGATCCTCAAATAATATTTAATTCTTGTAATAAATTAGCATAGTGAAATATCAGATTGGGTTCTTTTGTCTTGGTCTTAGACATAGCTATTTCCAGGATATATTATCATATTCATTTCCATGTCATAAATGAAGACATCATTTTAAAAAAATCAATCGGTGGGCTGGAGGGATGGCTTAGAGGTTAAGGTCTTTGCCTGCAAAGCCAAAACACCCAGGTTCAATTCCCCAGGATCCAAGTTAGCCAGATGCACAAGGGGGTGCAGACATCTGGAGTTTGTTTGCAGTGGCTGGAGGCCCTGGCACACCCATTCTCTCTCTCTCTCTCTGTTCCTCCCTCTCTGTCAAATAAATAAATAAAAATATTTTTTAAAAAACCTCAACTGGAGGCCAGGCATGGTAGCACACACCTTTAATCCCAGCTCTTGGAAGGTAGAGGTAGGAGGACCAATGTGAGTTAAAGGCCACCCTGAGACTACACAGTGAATTCCAGGTCAACCTGGGCTAGAGTGAGACCCTACCTCAAAAAAACAAAACAAAACAAAAAATCTATTGGGGCTGAAAAGATGGTGAGTGGTAAAAATGTGCTGAATTGCAAAGCTTGCCAGTTTAATTCCCCAGCAACTATGTAAAACCAGATGCACAGTGGCACATGCATCTGTGATCCTAAAGTGTTTGTGACAATGGAAGGCAGGGCCAGGAGTACTCAAAGCTTGTGGACCAGTTAGACTGATACACATTTGCTGGCAGTCTGAAAGCTTCTTAGCAATGGTAAGAGACCCTATCTCAAAGAAAGTGGACATATGCACCCCAACACATACACAAATACATTTTGTAAGAAAGTGAAACAGCGAACCAATGGCTTTGAGCATTCATTGCCCAGAATTACACACAGGAGGCATTTTAACACATAACAGTGGAATACCACTGTTCCTCTGAAAAGTCTAATCAAAGCAGAAATGAAACTCCTCCCCTACCACCTTTCCAAACATCAGAAGTATTTTAATGGACTTAAACTTGACAATTAATGATATCAATATGATATACTTTTGAGAATCAAAGTTGTCTCCAAGACTCATCAACTACACTACTATACTTTCAGCAAAGCAGCAGTGTGGTCAATTGAGTCAGTGAGTAGTTATCTGTCACCACACTTATATTTGACTGCTATAGCTTACATCATTATCTAGTTTCTAAACCCAAAATGGAGCCTGACCTTTGAACTTCAAAAAGGAAGAGGCTGGTGTCTCTTCTGGTAACCCAATCCCAAGGCTGACTTAAATTAGCAGAAGGTAGACTTGAAAAATAACATAAGTTAAATCCTGAGCAGAAGAGATAGACTGAACAAAGGAGGGTGTCCTCTTTCAAGGTAGAAATCTACAGCAAGGAATCCTAACAAAGGTCTTTTAAACTTTTTGCTACCATACTTCCAAAGTGAAATTTTAAAACATCTCTCTCTAGACTCATTATTAAATTGACATCTTAACTTTTTCATCGTAAGTTTAAAAAATTAAGGAGCTATTTTTTGTAATTGTTAAATCTTCAAATTTGAAAAAGTATTACTGTACTTTTAAAAATGCATTTAATGTAGAGAGAAGCCATAATGATTTGATACCCAATATCATCTGAATATAACTAAGTTTCTTAGCAGTTTGAGAGTTTATATTATTCTATTTTTCCATGCAATTACATTCCTATGTCAATTTTCCCTTTATTTTATAGGGTAATACAATCCTATGTGTTAGGGTCTCTTATTAAGCACCAGGGCATACTCTGAAGGAAAATATATTTTTTCAAATTTAACTTTCTACAAGTCCCTATATTCATTAGCCTATGAGTACAAGGAGATTCTTCTAGACTGTATAACCACCATAAATACCCATGATCAAAGCAACATAATTACCTACAATTTTAATTCATTAAACATTAAAAGCAAAATTTTACAAAGAATACATCTGTTATTGAGATGCAAGAAGTTTACAGTGCCTTAAACTATGAAGGTTTCACTGAAACCAGTATTCCAAGCTGACTCCCTTTATCAGGGGCCCCAGTTTTACTAAAGGAAGAGTTGAGACAGGGTAGAGAATTGTGGCTCTGAAGCAAATGGTAGCCCCAGACAGAAAGGTGGGAAGATACTCATCAGCATGGTTTAAAAGAATATCCAGAAGCTGAGGATCAGAAATTTTATAGTTATTCCTGCTCATCCTTAAGAGAGTTTCAAGAACCTCAGGGATGTGATGTAGAATCACTGAAGTATCTGTCTCCATCTTAGTATGAAAAGCAGAGGTGCTCAATTTTCTCTACATGCTGTTGTGGACACTGAGGAAAATCACGTCATAGTTTCCAATTTTTTGAAACAATTTTAGAAAACAGTACAGAAAAACGTCTCAATCAAAAAGTAAAATCTGCAATCATTTTCAAATACTGTGTACCAGGAAATGTATTAAGCATTTTGGGTCTCTTCCCACTGAATCCTCATAAAAATTCTCCAAAGTTAACATTGTTAGCAGATGGGGACAACTGAGGCTTAGGATCCAAAGGACAGCTTGTAGGAGGAAGGCCAGGATGTGAGGTGAGGGGTCTTTGTCTTTGCTCTCTGCTACAGAGACCACTTCTCACAACATGGCTGTACCAAAGCCCCCATGTGGTTTTCTTTACTCACCATGCTGACCTTCAGTCAACCTTATCAGGGTAAAAGGCTCCTACACACATTTTAATAAGGCAGGAGATGGGCCAGAAGAATGAAACCCTGTCAGAGTGTCCTGTGGTAAACCTGAGCAGGAATTTCACAGGATTTCCTGCCTGACAAAGCCCTGGCACATAGATGTGCAGGCAGTATGCCCACAGTCCCTGCAGGTGAGGTCACCAGTAAGACTTTCCACACTATTGACTTCTCTATCCAAGTGGAGCTGAGACCAGACCTACAAGGGAAGAAGATGAAATATCTGGGGCTGAGAGATACACAGATATCAGTGTTGGATATACAGTAGCTAGAATTTCTGAGGGATTCTGAATGCTTCATGCTATCAAAAAGGGGGGATGGGAAGTTACAGCGAAAGAAGTTACTCTTCAGAGGAAGAGAGAAAGTAGTTCTGAAAAAGCTAAGCATTTGTGTACACTAATTACAACTTTCACTAATCTAACAGAACAAATTACAAAATAGTCCATTAAACAATGTCATGCATTTAAAGAAAAAAAAAACAGCCTACTCAAAACTACAGTGATAGAAAAAAAGACTCCAGGAAGTGTTCTTAAATTATGATTAAGGAAACTCAACTGGAGCCCATTCAGAGAGCCTGAAACTTTTCTCGGGTGAGTTATGACAAAGCAGTCTCTGTGACTGGCCACCAGGCCACTGGCTCCAGGCCAGGCTCTTCCACTGCTTGTCCTCCTGTACAGCCATGACGTACCCTGCATAGGAAAAGCACCAGGTTCTCCCAGAGCAAGAAGAATCATTTTGTCCCACTGATGTCACCTCCACAGTTGATTCTAATTTAAACAGCATCTGAGAGCAGGAGTCTGGAAGGACAAGGTCATGGTCAGGTCAGATAACTTCAGAGACACAGAAGTGTGAAGAGATGACCAAGGAGGAAAAGAATGATCTGCAAAGAGATGTCAAGATCAGTGATCAGTGTCAGTGATCAGTAGAGAACCAGGGGGAACAGCATACTGTGACAGCAAATGGAGACAAAAAGGAGGGAAGGAGGGGAGGGAGGAAGGAAGAAAAGAGAGGAACCAAAAGGGGAAAATGTGGACAAGCTTTTTTTAATAATAAATACCTTTTATAGACACTAAAGAGACTCAAAACAAAATCAATATTAAACGAGACCTATAACATGCCCACCAAGGCTCAGGGAACATTGTAGAGCGGGCAGAAAGATTGTAAAAGCCACAAGGTTGGGAAATGTAGGCTGAGGCCCTGTCCCTCCCAAATGAGAATGACTGGTACATTCATAATCACATAGTGAATACCATCAATCCCACTGAGGAAGGCCCTCAGTGGAATAGGGGCAGAAGAGAGGGAATATAAGAGTATAACTCATAACTTTCCAGGTGTGGTAGTGCACATTTTTAATCCCAGCACTTGGGATTAAAATCCAGCACTTGGGAGGCAGAGGTAGGAAGATCACTGTGAATTCGAGGCCAGCCTGAGACTACATAGTGAATTCCAGGTTAGCCTTGGCTGAAAGTGAGACTCTACCTTGAAAACACAAAGGGAAAAAAAAGAGTATAATCCAAGAGGAATATGATCAATATGCAATATGTTCATACTGTAAATCACATAATAATAAAAATAATTATTAAAAAAATTAAAAACACAAAAAATAACTTCTAAAATAAAAATAATGCAATGTTATAATTGAAATCAATCACATTAGAAAACTTTAGTCAAAATCATCTGGTGATACAGGACTTTATTCTTTATGCTAAAAACTTATATTAACATGTTTATCACTTACAGTTTTAATACTGCTATGTGTTCTGCAGTTTGCAAACTTTTGGAAGAGAATCAAAGAATTGTCACATTTATCCTCACATCCTCTCTTTATTTCTCTTTGTGGAAAGGGAAAAATAATATTCCAGTTGCTAAGAACTATGAGTCTTAATTTGCTGTCTAAAGTAAAAAACTAGTAAAGTAGTTCCAGCTCCTTCTTCTTGTGGTAGGTTTGTTTCTTCCAGGTGGAAACACAGGGCCAGCTTCCATGTCGGTACACTTTCTTGGAGAGTAGGGTTTAGACCTGAGGAAGGGTCTGGATTCCTTCTTTCCCTAAGCTGAACTTTTCCACCCACTGGATGCTGAAGAACTGGTTTCCCAGTCCAGTTCAGGGCCTGCTGAGCAAGTTTCCCATGTGGGGTCCTCCTTGTCATGTGAGTACAAATGGGAACCTCTCTTGAATTGGCACGCTTGACTAAATGTATTCAAATATGTCACCAATAAACAGAGTTGCTAAAATAGTTTAATGAAGCAGTTTGGAGTTCTTGATTTTCTGTAACTATCCAGTTCTCAAAACTGTTCAGATCTGGTCACAGCCGACTCTAGACACAGCTAAACATCTGTCAATATTGTTAACATTTTAAGTGAATAAAAATTAACTCAAATAAAACAACCGAATATACAAGACCACAGTTCAGACAAGTTAGAAACTATGAAGTTTCTATCTGTGGTTTGTTAAGACAGCCAAGGCAGAGAACTCACTGGTATTAGATGTTAGAACAGGTTGAATTTCATAAATATAAATTATATATTCGCTGTTATAGTCATGACTAGATTATTTACCCTTGATCTAAGCAACCTATATATTTTGCATGTCCAAATAAGACAACTAAACAATTTGCTAATCTTAATAAAGAACTCTGTATGACACTACTGCTGACTGTCTAGCTTTTCCTAAAACAGTGTACAAAATTTACAGATGGAAAATAGAGCCAAAAAGTTAATTCAAGCCAATTTCCTTGGTACCTTGTCCAAATGTTGGTGCTTTCCCTACCCCCACCTGACCCTGCCCAAATTATATGCCAAAAACCTAACCTGCAAGGGAGGTGACTAGATCACAAAGCCTGAGCTCTCAGAAGTGGGATTACTGCCTTTATGAAACACCTGCAGGAAGGAACTATTCATGAGCCAGAAACCAAATATCAAATCTTCCTTGAACTGGACTTCTCCATTTTCAGAATTCTGAGGAACAAATTTCTGTTCATGTGCCATCCAATTTATGGTATTTTGTTATATCAGCCTGAACTAGGACACCCTGCTAGTCTACACGCTTCTCAGATGACTAGCAGAGGAAGGAGGACAGGCTTTCCCGTGATTTTATTTCTATACTCACTACAGCTGCATGTCGTCATAAAACCCACAGATTTTGTTCAGTATTATTCGCCCCTTGACAGGAATAAGTTCTCTAAGCTCTGTAGACAGTCCTGATATTGATGTTAATGCTGAACATATCTGTGGCCCCAACTCTGTAGACAGCTGTCAACAGCACCCGCCTTGGCTAAACAGATCAACATTTTCTGTGGAGCAAACAAGGATATATTCTTCGTTCTCCATGACATAATGCTTCTAGATAACATGGGTGTGTGCATTCCTTCTATTTTTACCACCAATTAGAAAAATGTTAGGCGGACCCATAAAAAGCTCAGATATGTAGCCAGTTAAAAATTATACTGGAAACCAAAAAAAGAAAAAAGCTGGGCATGGTGGCACATGCTTTTAAATCCCACCACTCAGGAGGCAGAGATAGGAATATCACCATGAGTTCGAGGCCACCCTGAGACTACATAGTGAATTCCAGGTCAGTCTGAACTACAGTGAATCCTTACCTCGAAAAACCAATGTGTATGTGTGTGTGTGTGTGTGTGTGTGTATACATATACATATATACATATAGATATGTATATATATATTGGATATTTATAACCCAAAATCACATCACATTGGTTCTGTAATGCACTCATTTGAGCTGGATCTGTAAACTCGCCAGGGTTTTCTCACTTGCTGGGGAAAAATATCTAGTTATTCATGCTTAATAGTAACTTCTCACAAGCTTCTTTACTAAAGAAACTCAAGTCAGAAGAGGCTGCAAGTAAAATTATACCTCAGGACCCAATTCACTTCATGGTCCTTTCTATCACAGCTACAGTGACCTTTGAATTAAAAATGAGCTACAGTTCTTAAGAAACATGGAAGCAACAATGTTAATGCTTGTACTTCTGAAAATGAAACATCTTGCAGGGTACAGAAACAGTGTCCTGGAAAACCAGACCCAATAGGCTATCTCTATACTACTCCATCTATACAGAAAGATCTGGAGACACCACCTTACCTAAGCATGAGCCACCCCAAAATATCTCTCAGAAATTAGAGAACTGCATAATCCAAAAACAGACAAAAAAGGCAAGATAGGAACAGTATTGGTCTCCTAAGGAGCAGTTAATAAATAAAATGCTCTTAAGGAAAAAAGACAGGAAGGGAATAAGGAAGGCCTGGAAAATGTCTCCGTGCTTACTACGGAGGTACAAGGACAAGAGTTTGGGTCCCCAGAACCCACATAAATGCTGGGAGGGTGTAATGGTCCTCCTTGAACCCCAAAGGAAGGATGTGGAGACAGGATCCTAAGACAAGCTGGCTGCTTAGACTAGCTGAACCGGTGAGGCCTGGGCTCAAGTGAGAAACTCTGCTTCAGCAAATAAAGCAGAGAGCAATAGGAGCAGACTCCCAACTCCAATATCTGGTCTGAACACGTGAGCACACACGTGAGCACACACTCGCACATACGTACATTGTATGTATATGAACATGCATGCAGACCACACACCAAAGATGGGAGAGAGAAAAAGAGAAAGGCACATTAAACAAAATCTTATATATGTTTAAATTAATACATCAATATGCCCATGACTTATTATTCATTCATTGCTGAAAAAAAATAGTCTTCTCTCTGATCTTCTGCCATTCAGCTGAATTCTATAGTCCTTGGTGAGGCTCTTGGATTGCAATAGCAGGCACTCACCATCAAGCAGCTTGTATCAGATGTGCTAGAATGATGGTCAGCCAGATGAAGCAGGGCAGGGCTTGAGGCTCTTGCTGTCCTATACCTGTATACAAAGCCAAGATTCCCAAATAAACTGAAATCACTCCAGTACAGATCTGAGGTTGAGAGCACAGGTCACAGACTGGTAATTAAATGTATGAGAATAAACTGCAGGGTTTCCTAGGACTTAGGAAACAGAAATGCTCTCTTACTTTTGCAGCTGGCCTTCACTAATTGTTTCTCACATCCACCCAATTCCTAACTCTGATTCTTTTTCTCAATCTATCTCACAAACTACCATTGTATCAAATGTGTACCATGTACCAGGAACTGTTCTTTCCATGCCTGCAAATCCTACAACCCATAAAGGTAAATTTACCATTAAAACCCAAGACACAGGGCTGGAAAGGTGGTTTAGTGGTTAAGACACTTGCCTTTGAAGCTTAAGAATCCAGGTTCAACTACCCAGTACCCATGTAAGTCAGATGCGCATGGTGGCACATGCACCTGGAGTTTGAGATCGTTTGCAGTGACTAGAGGCTCTGTGTGCCCATTCTTTCTCTCTCTCTCTCTCTCTCTCTCTCTCTCTCTCTCTCTCTCTCTCTAGTAAATAAATAACATTTTTTTTAAGACAAAAAAGTTTGCCTTTTGAACACAGGCTTGCCTGTCAGACCATCTCAAAGCCACTGCAGCACACTGGCCTACTCTTGTCCCAAATCAAGGTGGCCCCCTCCCCATCATGCCACAGAAACTGCAAGTCACTGGGTCCCTAGAGTCTACTGCAGAAAGAGCTAAGCTGTCAACTGGGCCTCCTGGTAATTTAACTCATGGATTACTCCTCACATTTCTCCCACTAAACAAAGTCCTCCTTCTAACTTGATACACTCTCTAACCTGCACCCCCTGTAGACCACTGAGACTGTGCCCAATGTTTTAGTTCTCCTTCCTTGCATAAGCATGAGATGTTTTATACCTACCTATCAGCAATCAGAAGGGAAAAGGAGGTTAACCAACACATGAAGCCTAATGACAACAGAAAGGATAAACTTCAGTATAAGATGGAAATTCTATAAAGTTCTATAAAATATTAACAGATTCAAAACATAAATTAATAAAATAGAAAAATCAGCCAGCAAGTAGCAGCTAGCAGCTAAGAGGTCAGGAATGGTAGTTAGGACCAAGCAGCCATCAGGATGGACTGTTGGGTCTGATTGGTCAGTAAAGAGAATGTCTTTGTATCACTTCTACAATATGTTTAAAGAACATAACACGCCATGTTGAATCTTCAGTGGAAAATAAGAAAGAGACCAGTGACTAGTAAAAGTTGAAAAGAACCAGTGATCCAATTACTTGATGAATTAAGTGTGTGGGCATTAAAAAGATGTAGAATAAAGTTTAATGACATGAGTAGCAATTTGTCATACTGGCAAGTAAAAAAAAAAAATGGATTACACAAGTGTAGATTTGCTGACATAGATGAGTATGACATTGTTAAAGGAAAAATACAAAATTACTAATATATTTCTGAGTGTTTGCTTAAAATAAATCTATAGAGATACTTTTAAAGATCTGAGTAGTAATAAGTCAATGGCTAACAGTTATTGGATGGAGAAATATATTGAACTAACTTCAATTTTCTTCTTTTGGACTACTGGGGCCTCATGACTTTCCTATAATAGGCATGGTTTTGAAATTAAAAGGTCATTTTCAACAACAAAACCCAAAATATGTTTCAACATGTTCTGTCAAAAAAAAGACATACAAATGGAATTGAAGGATACCAGTAACACCTGTATTTCCTTGTCTCTGTCTGAAAGGAAGCTAGAGAAATGAGAGCCACCAGTAAATTGAAGAAATGAAGACACTAAGATAAAGGGAGGCAACAAGAAAGATGTTGAATCAAGTTCAAACCAAGTGAAGGCTTATGAGGTAGTGCTGAAAGTGAGTGATGACAGATAGACCTGCAAGTATGAGAGGCAGAGGAGGAGGAGACCCAGCAGGATAGAGTTCTCATGCCCAAGAATGATGCCCTAACATAGTGAAGACAAGTGTCAGGAAGGAGGCACAGGTCTGAGGTACCTCTTCTGGAGCACAAAGACCACCTGTTTGTAAAGGCAGTGCTAACACCTTAGGTGCCCTTTTATGTTTGTTAATTTTGTAAAATGGCAGGTGGATGGAACGGCAAGATGAAAAATAGTAAGTCATTTAGAACAACACAGAATGAAGTTACTTTCTTGGGGTTATAATAAATTTAACCTGAGGGAAACCTATATCAGGAAAAAAAATTGGTAATAAAAGAAGCTATGTTTTATTTTAGGTGTGCAAAGCATGTAATGATATTATCAGATTAGAACTATTTTATTGTGCAGAGACCTCATAAACAAGCACAGAAATGCTCTCTTTCTTCTCCTATTTCTATATCACAAACTTTATGGACAGCTGCTATACCTGTATTTGTACTCTGCCTGTCTAGCATGTCTGGTTTGAGACGTTCTATAAAGAGAACTTCCCTGATCCTCACACTCAGTGGTGCCTGTCATTCGTGCTGGCATGTTTACCTCATTCTGAAAAAATCACTTAGGCATTCCCATTGTCTTCTAGTACATGGTCTAAGTTCCCAGAGACCAGGCTTGGATTTAGGATTGTTTCATTTACCCCACCTACTACAATACAGCAGCATAAAATGAATCACAGAGTCAGATACTAGTATCTTTCAGTGAAGGCACAATGCCTATGGATTCTTGAATATCATCTATAAAAATATAACAATACAGAAACAGTAGAACAGAAACCAAGGTCAATGTGTGTGTCATTATACAGCACTGATATAGATGGCACTGTGGTGTCCATTCCATGACATGAGACATGTCAGTTATATCACTTAACACTTTCCCACAGACCCCTAAGAGACAAGCTCTTCTACTCAGAGCTTCTACAGAGGAATCTTAACAAGAAAAAAAAAAAAAAAAGTTATCCAAAGTGGCCAGTGGTCACACGTCATACCACAGCACATCAAGGAAGCCAAAGCTGATTGGAAAAGAGCGAGTCAGGCACCTGCCAAAGGCAGCACATGCTGAGTCACCTGCTAGGTGGGAAAACGTAACTGTGAAATTAGATTTGGAAGCTGAAAGGGACATGATAGGAGGTCCGTACTGTGGCTGAGTCAGGTCTAAGTTCCAGTATCCCAGATACTGAGGATGGAGGACCCCTGAGGGTAAGGGCAGGCATACTGAAAATGGCAAATGAGGCAAGGCCTGGGGAAGGAATAAGGGGCAAAGGGGAAAAGGAGGAAAGAGTAAGGAGGAAAGGGAAAGGGAAGGGAACAGGCATCCCCCAGGCACTGTATTGGCAGAGCACCTCAGGGAAACATGGTGCCTGCCTTTCGGTGCTCTGGGCACATGTACCCATTTTCTGAGGAAATATCAGAGGCTCTGCCCCAGGCCATCTCAAGGACCTAAGACAGCAGGAAATCAGCCCAAAAGGTCACAGCTACATTGATACACAGAAAGGAGCTAGACCATGCTCATATGGTAGTCTCCCAAAGATCACTGAGCAACAACCACATACAATCCCTAGCACACAGGAGCCTTCTGGTCATAGTGTAGAAACTGTAATATTGTATGGTCTATGGAAGGTCCCATAGCTACAGGTGTCTTGCAAGCTGCAGTACACTGTCGCTCCCAGTGAGATTTAAGACACATGTGGATAGAAGACCTCCCTGTAGCTCTGTTGGACAGACAACAGTCATACCCCTTTGCATGCCATAACTAGAAGAGCAGGGTTTCTTGCCAAAGTGGAAACTGCTCTGTTTTGATTTTATCATAGTTGGCTGGGTGGCACAGTTCATTTCCTATCAAAGGGAGAATCATTCTGCAATGTTCTTTTACTAGTAATAACTTTCCTCTGTGGCAGCGTCCACTGAATTTAGACTTCTTATCTCCTCAAAGGATAGAAATGCAGAAAAGGAATGACCTAATAATCTAGAATCAGGGTATAGAAAATCATCTGGAAAAATCAACAGATTGTAAGCCTTCTGGATAAATGCACAAAGTCTGAGTAAGAAACTGTAGAGACAAACTACATGTTTAAAGATGCAACAATATGAATGGCCACTGTTACTCTCCAGTCACTAATGGAGATCAGCTGTCATGCACATCTGCTCTAAAAACATTCTTTCATTGCACTAAAGTCCTCATAAGAGGACACTTCAAGGTCAAAGGGCAAATTAAAAAAAAAAACTCTCACAAACAAAACACAATCCAAAGCTCCATATTGCATAGCCTTTCTACTTAGTGATGCAGAATTTCTCAAAATAATAGAAGTATTTCTTTTTTGACCTAAGCCTACTGCTTTTCCTGCAGAATCACTATGCATCTTGTATATCTCCCCACCTAGTCAAGAATGAGTCTGCAATTTAAGTTGATTTCATAGTAGGGCCTTGAAAATCATTAGTAAATGTGATGTACTTGAGACTAAAAATTTAAACAAATATATAACAAGCAATGAGGTTAAAGCAATAATTAAAAAGTCTCTCAATTAATGAAAGTCCAGGGTCAGTGGGTTCACCGCTGAATTCTACTAGACCTTTAAATAAGAGATGCCATCAATGCTTCTCAAACTATTCCATAAAATACAAAGGGAAAGAACACTTTCAAACTCATTTTAGGAAGCCAGTATTAATTACCCTCGATCCAAAATCAGATAACAGCACACCAAAGAGTGCACTCTCCCTGATAAATAAGAATGTAAAAACTATCAATAAAATACTTGCAAGCCAAATTCATCTGCAATCACAAAGATCATTCATCAGGACCAAGTAGGCCTCATTTCAGGGATGCAATTAAAGTTCAACATATGCAAATTAGTAAGCGTAAGACATCACATTAAGAGACTCAGGGACAGAAATCACATGATCACCTAAATAGATGTAGAAAAGGACTTTGACAAAGTCCAACATTGCTTCATAATAAATGCTCTGAAGAAATGAGAGATAGAAGGAACATGACTCCACATAACAAAGGCTATATACAACCATTCTATACCCAAGATTATAATAAATGAGGAATAACTCCATGCTTTTCCACTAAACTCAGTAATGAGACTAGGGCACTCACTTTCTCCACCCATAATATAGTCTTTGAAGACTGAGTTAGTGAAACAAGAGAAGGAAATAAAGGGTTACACATAGAAAGCAGAAGATAAATTATCCTTATTTGGCAATTAACATGATCCTGTACATAAGAAACCCTAATGACTCCACCATTAAATCCTGAGAACTGATGGACACTTTGAACAAAGTATTATAATGCATAATCAAAAAATAGCTTTTCTATATACTAAACTAATAACAAGCATGTTGAGAAAGAGCTCTGATTCATAATACTTTCAAAAAATAAAATACCTAGGAGTAAACTAAAGTGAAAGACTTCTGTAACTAAAATTTTAAGACATTTCAAAAAAGGTACTAGAGATGGAAAGACCTCACTTGCTCATGGATCAGCTGAAATAATACACTGAAATAGCTGTATCACCAAAAGTGATCTAAGAATTTAATGTAATACCTATCAAAATACCAACAGAATTCACAGCCAGAGAAAAGAAAATTCATATGGAAGCCTTAAATGCCTATGAATAGCTAAAAGAATTCTGAGAAAATAAACATTGCTAGAGGTATCACAATACTTTAGGTCATACCACAGATCCATCATAACAAAAACAGTACAGCACTGGCACAAAAAGAGACCTGTCTGCAAAGCCTAAGGACCCAGATTCAATTCCCCAGGACCCACATAAGCCAGATGCACAAGATGGCACTTGCATCTGGAGTTCATTTGCCGTGGCAAAAGGCCCTGGCACACCCATTCTCTCTGCCTCCCTTCTTTCTATTTTTTTTAATTATTTTATTTATTTATTTGAAAGTGACAGATAGAGAGAGAAAGAGGCAGATAGAGAGAGAGAGAGAGAGAATGGGCATGCCAGGGCCTCCAGCCACTGCAAAGGAACTCCAGATGTGTGCACCCCCTTGTGCATCTGGCTAACATGGCTCCTGGAGAATCGAGCCTCAAACCGGGGTCCTTAGGCTTCACAGGCAAGCACTTAACTGCTAAGCCATCTCTCCAGCCCTGCCTCCCTTCTTTCGATCCCCCCAACAAATAAGTAAATAAATAAAATAAATATTCTTTAAAAACACAAAAGAAACAGTAAATTGTATTTGTCACCATCTAAGGTAAAAAATAATAATAATTTTATGAGCTTGTTGTGTTGCAAAACCTAAATGAACAATTATAGGACCACAGAAATGACTATTTTAAGCACTATTGTTAACAACGGAATAGACAAGTCTGAAAATTTTAGGAACAGAGGAAAGCTTTCTTTGGACTTTTCAATGCATTAAGCATTTCTTCAAAAAGAATGATATTCACATAAATCATATTTGTTAAGCTCTGATTTTTAGAAGACAAACAAAATCATCACAATAAGCAGTCTAGAACCCAAAAGGAGAAGCCCTATCAGATTCAAAAATATTATTTTATATTTAATCTAACCAAATTGTATTTAGTTTCTTATTTTTTCAAATATTCCTTTCTCATTCTGCAATTCCAGAAAATCTGCCAAAGGCAAACAATGCGTGTCTTAAAAGATGAGTTTAGACCCCAAGAGTCTGATGTTCTAGTTCTGGATTTTGTGTTACTCTATGAGTGGCTTAAGTAGAGCCACAGTACTTTGGTGAAGATGTAAAGACTAGCCCTGACCAGAATGGTTAAAATTGTAAGCACACTGAAGAAGCACTGGAACTGATGTAAGATGTCTGATAAAGCCTCACGCTGGCGAGGGCAGAAGAGTACACGCCGAGGATGACTATATTAGGTGTGGAAAGTATGCCTGCATGTTTTAAGCTTCTGCCTCTGGAGCCCAAACACCCTTCTCAAAGGTACCTGGCATTTCCAAGTAATAGAAATTACACAAACACGCCCCATGGTAAATAAACCCAGTGAGGGCATGGCTGGCAAGTATGCTGTCACTGAATATAACAAAGTAAACACTGATTTCATAATAGTCATTTCTCAGGATGTGCACAGCATGCTCAGGGGTGGGGTGGGTGGTATGAAGAAAAGAGAAGGTCTTTGGCAATAGTATATGTAGAAGAGACAGAAATGATTCTGGGATCATATTAGATGACAAAACTTTAGGGGAAAGCTAATGTCCACTTTCCAGCAGGACCCATGCTGGCTGTGCACCTGGCACTGAGGGTAACAAGCACCCAGTGTTCTATCTCTGACTAACACAATCAATATTTTTCTTTAAACCCACAGGCTTTTCCCACAGACCCAGAAACTGCTGGCTCAGTCCTCATGCTGCTGGCTGAGGTAAGTAAAAATACATTTCACCTGTGTGCAGTGGTTCCTTCATTCTGAGCATGGACCTCGATAATCCTCTTTAGAGGTCAGAATGACTTCACAAGTTCAAAACCTCAAATCCCTTCGACAAAACCTCAACTAAATAAAACCTGGGAGCCATGACAACTTTCATTATTTTACATACACCTGAAGCTCTGCACTGAAGTCCTGCATTTCCAAGTAAGAATGGAGGCACTGGCAGTCAAGTAAAAGAGGACTAAGCCTGTCCCATACCACGGAATGAAGGAGTACAGGTGGCATCTTAGACTCTAAGAAAACACCCTACTTCTATGTGGACACCTCTTTAAATATACCATTTGTTCACTTCACATGCCCTAGAGAAATCTGTGAAGCCTAAATGCCCATTATTGTACTGAGACCCAGTTAAATACTTCTTAGACTGTTTTCTTCCTTGATTCCTGGATGACCAACACCACCATGAGATCTGTCTCAACAGTATGAACGCAATCCACCCCCACAGGTGAGGATGCGTGCTGCCCTGCCTGGTACATTCCAAGTTCATCAAAGGACACATAAAAATAAATACACTCAAATGAGTTACACCGCAGAACAAGGGTTTACAGACCTTATATAACCAACATAAAGTAGTGCAATCTGCTGCACACCAATCGTCTTTGGCACATGAAAGGTATCATATAATCAGCAGATAAGGAAGTTTCATCATCCCAGGAGGCAGGCAGGTGTTTGCAACAAAGACAAGAGACTTTTAGAAAACACAACAAAAGACTGTGGCTAAAGCACATGGCACTCACACACTTTCCTGTTGTGTAGAAAGTGAAATGTGTGTCCAGTTGAAACCTAACCCACTGCTAGAAACCTCTCATTTCTGGAATGAAGGCCTTACTCAAAGAAGAATCTTGCATCATATACCACTAAAGATCAGGGGTGCTCTAGTAACTTGATAATTAAAAGTTGAGCGTGGCAAGATGATACCAAAAAAAAAAAAATATATATATATATATATCAATAGCACATGTCCTCTGTAACCTATCCTCAACAGTGTTCCTCTCCTAGGAGGGATAAGGTCACAAGGTCAGACAGAAATGGAGGTGATGACAGTTATGAAAAATAACCTGACAGTACTAATCATTCATGAAGCCTTCACTTTAGGGTTTTACCTACAGTATTATGCTTAATCATATATAGATTTCTAAAAGAGTATCAGTACATTTTGGCATTAAAATATTAACTTTCATAAAATCCAGAGTTATTTCCATTTTTGGTAGACAAATACCTATGGGGCCTAGGCACGGTGATAGACTCCTACAATGCTAGGACTTGGGAGACTGGGGTGGGAGAATTGCAAGTTTGAGAACAGCCTGGACTAAACAGAAAGTCTCTGAGAAAGAAGACAAAGGAAGAGAGGGAGGGAAGGAGGGAAGGAGGGAAGGAGGGAAGGAGGGAAGGAAGGAAGGAAGGAAGGAAGGAAGGAAGGAAGGAAGGAAGGAAGGAAGGAAGGAAGGAAGGAAGGGGGGAAGGGGAGGGAAAAGGAAAGGGAGGAAGGGAGGGAAGGAGGGGAGGAGGGAAGGAGGGAGAAAGAAGGGAGGGAGGAAAGAAGGAAAAGAAAAAAGGAAGGAAGGAGAAGGGAAGGGAAGGAAAGAAGGGCGGGAGGGAGGGAAGAAGGAAAAGAAAAAAAGAAGGAAGGAGAAGGGAAGGGAAAGTAAGGGAAGGGAAAAAGGGAAGGAGGCAGATGAAGGGAAGGAGGGAGGGAGGGAAGAAAGAACAAGGAAAAAAAGAAGGAGAAAAGGAAGGAAGGAGGGAGGGTGGAAAGGTAAAGGGAAGAAAAGGGACAGAAGGAGGGAGGATGGGAAGGTAAAGGAAGGAAGAAAGGAATGAAGGAAGGAATGGAAGAAGGGAGGGAGGGAAAAAAGGAAGAAAGGAAGGGTAGTCAGAAATGAACATCAAGATAGTAATTCTTCTTGACAGTAAAGGAGAAAAGCACAAGAAAATGAAATGTATTCTAAAAAAACAGAAACAGGCTGACAAAAATAGTTAAAATGTTAACCATTTGCTGAAGTTGCATAATGGGTACCTATAGATCTATTAGCTTTACTAATGTCTTTTTTTTTTTTTTAGCTTTTCTGCATGTTAAAAGTACTTTACAAAGTAAAATGTAAGTGAAAAGGAGATATAAAATACTCAAAGTAAATGCAGTTTCATAGCTAGGCAACACCAGGTGTAAAGTCCAGTCCACTGCCTTGGATAAGTATGATAATAGACATGGGCCTCCCAGGAACAGTGACCAAGATAACACTGAAGTTTCACGTTTTACTATTATATAGTTTTTCAATATCGATCTTGTTAACACAGGACACATCACCACCTCCATCCTTGGCCAAACGGAAACACGAGCTCATATATGAAACTGACTGAAGGACATGCACATATGTTCATCTAAATGAAAAACAAATGCCAGAAGGCCATAAATATGGCAGCCTCATTTTTATCATGGAATCAAAGTGTAAGTGACACACAAGTCTGTAATTCTGCTAAGTGTTCAAAAAACAACCGCAGGACTTAGGCTTGCTCTGACAAGCACAATAGCTGTCTCAAAGAGAAAGCAATAGCATAGGTCTCCTCCCTGCTCAGCTACCAAGCATCAGTACCAACTCCTGAGTGCACTGAACAACAGCCATGTAGATTCAATGGACCTTGTCACCAACTTCCCCAAGTATTTGTTTTGCTGTGTACATATTATTAGATTAGGGTACAATACTATTAATATACCAATTATTTGTTAGTGTGTGCACATATATGGCATGCATATGTGTGTATACATTTGTATGAGTGTGAATGTACATGGGTGTAGATATATGTGTGTGCATGTATGGAGGCCAAAGGTTGACAATGGGTTTCTTCCTCAGTCAAGCTCTACCTTACTTTCTGGGACAGGATCTATCACAGAACTTAGAGCTCACCAATTTGGCTGGGCAGCAAACCCAGAGATCCTTCTGTCTCTGCCACCCCAGTACAGGAATAACAGGTACAAACCACCATACCTAGCTTTTATGTAGTAGGGATACAAATTCAGGTACTTGCCTGGCAAGAACTTTACTAACTGAATCATTTCACTTGTCCAATAATATACCAATTCTATGAAGACATCTTAGCATCTGATCACATATCAAAAAAAAAAAAATCATTAAGAGCTGGAGAAGGCTTAGCAGTTAAGTGCTTGCCTGTGAAGCCTAAGGACCCCAGTTCAAGGCTCGATTCCCCAGGACCCACGTTAGCCAGATGCACAAGGGGGCACATGTGTCTGGAGTTCATTTGCAGTGGCTGGAAGCCCTGGTGCGCCCATTCTCTCTCTCTCCCTCTCTCTCTCTATTTGCCTCTTTCTCTCTCTGTCACTCTCAAAATAAATAAAAATGAACAAAAAAATGTTTTAAAAATCATTAAGATGTCACAGAAGTTGTAAACTGTTAGTCCAGCAGCCAAGACTGACACACAAATACTCTCTGGATTCACATAATTTTTCTTTAAAATTGGAATTCAGATAATACTCATTGGATCTAGATTTCTGTAACAGAAGGCCTGGCAGCACTGAGGCCTTTGTACTTTAGGGGTTGAGCTAAGTTGTAGTTGCTCAATTTATACAAGGCCTTGTCACAATAACTTCAACTACTCCCTGTCACCCAAACATACCAGCATCACTTATTCACACTACCTGCCCTCTTGCTATACGCACCACAATTTTTGGAATAATTTTACAGGCACCCACTACTACATGGAGATACTGGAAATAGCAAGATTTATCACAGAATGAAATTAGGAGAAAGGAGGGAGACGGGAAGTTCTGAAATTTTGAATTCCAATACTGGTTGGAAGAAGAAAGGTTGAGTCTGAACCAAAAGTCAAACCCTACCTTTAGCATCCACACAGTTCCAAATCTTGATTGTATACCTCCAACATATGTAACTCCTCTTCCTATGCTGGTAGGTTCCCAAAACCCATGAGAGTCCTGACTCTCAGGGTTCAGCATGACTTAGGAGTGAACTGCCTCAGCTCCAAAACTGCTCAAGAACTCTTGGAGGTGCAACAAATTGTTTTTGATACACTGTTCCCACCACCCAAACCAACCGTGAAAATTCCTTTCAACTTGCTAATGCATCAGATATTTACAAATGCTATACCCCAACACTATCAAGTAAACCCAGAATCACACTGTAACACTTTATAAGCCAGGATGAAAGTTAACAATGACTACTAAACAAAATATGTTTGATACAGAAAGGAGAAATCACTTGACATAAGGTGTGAGATACACAAAACATAGAAGATGCCATTCATGAATTTCAAGAACAGATAGATGCTTTGCTGTCAAACAAAATGTCTAAGGAAGAACTGTTTTTAACTCCCTAGTGTGCATAAACACATATACATGATACACTTTACACACATCCATACACCAATAATATACATATGTATTATGTATATTATGAATATTATGCATATTATGTATACTGCATATATGTATGTATGAAAATGCTTAGGATATATTACACATTATAGTATATATTTTATAATATTACATACACATATCATATGATATTAATATTATATATTAAACAGAAAAAGAAGGACTTGAAAATGACAAGTCTGACTCCCTAGGACCCACCACACCACACACATACATTTCACAACCACACACACAAAAAAAAATGGAACAAGCAAGTCAGGCATGGTGGCACACGCCTTTGATCCCAGCACTCGGGAGGCAGAGATAGGAGGATCACTGTGAGTTTGAGGCCAGCCTGAGACTACATAGTGAATTCCAGGTCAGCCTGGGCTAGAGGGAGACCCTACCTTGAAACAAAAAAGGAAGATGGAAGAACACATATCAACTCCAAAAGATTTCCCAACTCCACAGTACATCAGTATGAAAGTAATTCATTTGGTATAAACCCACACACTGAGATTAGAGGTTCTAAATCCATGTTCTTAACAGTCCAGAGTTTCAAGAAACATTTTACAGTCTAAAGAGTTCTTCTCCTTAGGCTTACAAGATCACTAGCAAGCAAACTAAAGGCCACATGCATGCATGGTTTCCACAAATTGGTCTTTTCCTCCCACAGATAGGAAAGAGGAATGTAAACACTCACCGCAGAGAGCTGGCTCCACGTGGAGCGCAGCGGCTTATGGTAGATCACAATCTTTTCCTCTGGCTTCTGCTCTCTGCGTTCTGATTCTTCATCAGAGTCAATGTCAAGGGCCTTTTCTTTGTAGTTCTGATATAGGACTGCGTTTTCTGCAAGAAAACAAGTTGGTCATGTCACTAACTGCCCCGAAATAACTGTGCTACTTATTCTAAACAAACCACCACGTTTCTACAATACTTGGTTTCTGGTTTTTTATCAACAGGAAAAGAAGCAAACATCTTTTGTCACTGAAGAATAATTTGTAACATTCCAACTGAACTCAAGTAGTTGCTGTCTGTCTACCACTCATGAAGGATGGGGAAGATCTCTTACACTATTGCTACTTGGATTAAATTGACTCCATGGGCTATATTTCTTCAAAATCCATCTTCATTTATTTATCTATTTAGCAAACCCTTACTGAACATCTACAAAGTGTCAACATCTGACAATAAAATGGAAAAGAAGGGTAGGGTTATGGCTTAATGGTAGAACACTTGCCAAGAATGTACAAGCCTCTAGGTTTGATACCCAGTACCACAATAAATAAGTAAATTAGTTAATTAATTAAAAAATGGAAAAGACACCTCTCATTCTTTCATGAGCAAACAAATTAGTTGCAATAAAAAGCCAAATTCGGGCCAGGCATGGTGGTGCACACCTTTAATCCCAGCACTTGGGAGGCAGAGGTAGGAGGATCACCATGCATTCGAGGCCACCCTGAGACTACATAGTGAATTCCAGGTCAGCCTGGGCTAGAATGAGACCCTACCTTGAAAAAACAAAACAAAACAAAAGCCAAATTTATTCATGCACTTATTCACCCTACTGACATTGTGAAATGCCTACTAGGTTGAGAAAACAACAATGAACAAAACAGATTTAAAACTCTCAGTCTTGCAGAAACAACATTAAGGTAAAACACAGCCATTTCAACATGGCTATGTGTCATGGAATAAAAGCATGGAAAAGGGGTGGGAAAAGTTGGGATAAAAGTATGTACATTTTAAGTCGGGTGGCCCTGGGGCAGGAGTGTGCTTGATAAGTCTATATGTTTAAGGAGCAGCTAGGAGGCAATGTGGCTAGAGTACCACGAGGAAGGGGAAATGTGGAAGATAGGAGGTAAGTGCAGGACAGATTGTGTTGGGCTTCCCTCAACATCATTGAAAGGACCTTCCTTGACTTTTGACTTTAAGTAGGATGACCAGTTACTGAAGGGTTGAGGGCACAATCATCTCATATAAATAGATATTGAGGAAAGGGCAAGATTGACATATAAGTGCCCTGAGAACAGACTCACCAGGGTAAGATATAGTCTGGAGGTCAGGGGGATGTCAGTGAGAGAAATCTATGCTCTGAAAGTTGAGGAAGAGCAGAGCTAAAGGAGAAAACACAAAACCTCTGGACAAACTCTGAAGCAGAAGGAAATGTAGTATCTTAGAGCACTTGAAGGTCAGGGATGATAGCCTAGGTGCATGTAGGGGTCAAACAACACAAGGTGGCCCTATTAGAGATGACCCTTACAGTCTAAAGCAGGGCTATTATAAGTCATATTAAAGAACTGGATTTTATCCTGAGTACAAAAGATTGAGTGTCTTTCACACTAGTAGTGATTGGATCTTAATTGGAATATAATGGGAATCCACCAGCAGCTAAGATTTGCTTAGGTTAGAGAGCCAAACACTGACTACCCCAGAGAACTAATCAGCACGCTATTGGGTGGTCAATGTGAGCTAGTTGAAAGTTTAGCTGTGCCACTGAGAATGGATGGGTGATGGACTGGATATGAGGGCAAAGAGAGGGAGCGGGTCAGCATACTTCTCCTAGGTCTTACGGTCACAAAGAAAGGAAGCAGGAGATGGGAGCACCAGAAGAAATGCAGGTTGAATGGGGAAGGTTATGCATTTGGTTTGGGTCTTAGGGAGTGTAACATGCTTTTCTCACATCTGCTTCTTCTCTCCCAACCACAGACAATTGTCTAAGTTGTATGACTAAGTAACACTGAAGTCTGTGCAAGCTTTGCTATTCTCTATTTTCTCTGTACAGGAAAAACAGGTAGGTGCAACTTAGCAGCCCCCACTTTTTAAGTGCTTACTAGTTGACATAAAGCCTGTGCCTTCCATTGTAGATAGGATTTCTCACTCATTCTCACAAGAACTGCTCTTCTAGCACTCTCATTTTACACATTATAAGACAGGAGCTCACTGAGGTTCAGTACTTGCTCAATGTCATTCAAGTGAGTCAAGTGATGAGTACTCACCACTGAATCACTAAGGTACAGGAATTCTTGTGACCCATTGTTAAGATTTCTGCATTCTAACACACACACACACACACACACACACACACACACACACACACGACCTGACTCCTAGGACTGGCTGTGTCACCAGCTGTGAGACTGGGGACAGATTGGTAAAATTTTCAAAGTTTCCACTTTCCTTAACTATTAAATGAAGAAAATGAATTAATCCCAACTAGCTAAAATGTTTTATCTAGCTTGCTTTTACATGCAACAATAATTTCCTAAGACTAGATCATGAATGAATTTATATAAATCACTTATTTGTAAATATCCCAACAACAAATGCATCTTTACAGAAATGTCTTACGGCTACTCAAGTCTATATAGTTTAAAACTCTGCATGGTCTTATACTAGCTTTACTTATAAAAGGTCATCATACCCTCCTCCTGCATTGTTCTTTAAAGATGGGAACATCTTAGTATTTCCAAGCATGACAGAAAGTCAGTACCCTCACTGTCTCCAGGAGCCTCATGTCTATGAGGGCTGCAGCTGGGAATGCTGCCTTCATGCCACTCCAGTTTGCTGACACTTGACCATCTATTTACAGAAAGTCTGCTAATCTGATTAGTGTGTGAGCACCTGGTTGAAGCTACATTTGTTTTCAAATCCTTAACAACTAATATATATATATATATATATATATATATATACATATATATATGTATATATATGTATATATATGTATATATATATGTGTGTGTGTATGTATATATACATATATATATACACACACACATATACGTATATACACACATATATATATATATATATATATATGTATATATATAGGTTACAAGTACTTAAGAATAGGTAGGATTCTTTTTTCAGCCAGAAAATGTATACTTCCCCAAAGGTGAAACTTAATAAGGAAACAGGAAGTCAGAAATGACAATCAACTATGAAAATATAGGGGAAAGAACATTACGGAGAAGGAAATATGTATGACTCAAGGAGATAGATAGGGCTTAAGCTCTAAACACCACTCTAAGAGCACTGAACTAAAAACCTAGAACTTGCTCTTCTAGTTTTTGGAACAGATGAGGATGGAGTCAGAATCAAGAGTTCAAAACTCCAGGCAATGAACTGAAAAAGTTACTAGCTTACAAAAACACCACAATTCTGCTCACTGTTTGGTCTCACTAGATAAAAACTCAGCTGAATGTGCAGAGTTTTTTTTTTTTTTTTTTGCACTGCACAATCTGAGACCAAGTTGGACATTTTTTTTCACCTCAAGTGTTCTCATTAGTGTAGTTTGTTTCAGCTTGTAATTGACATTCCATATTGAAGTCATAACAAAGATCTGGAAAAGTAAATGCTTACCTTCCCCATCAAAAGTTCCTTGTCCTTTCAGCATTTTTTCCTAAGAGACAAGAAAATCAGAAAGAAAAAAAAAAGGAAAAGAGTAGAGCAAATGATGTGTGAATGAGCCACGTAGAAAATACAGCTAGTACAAAAGTACTAGTTTTGTTTTGTTACATTCATTACATTCTCAAAAGCAAAAAGCATTGATCTCTTCAGGGGTTCACTCCCCACTACCAGTCACTGAAATAGTGAAAGAAAATATGTGATGTCCCCACAGTGTAGATTAAGAAGCCTAAAAGGGCCAACAGTCCAGCTCATTTCTCTACATGATTCACTTTTACTGTTCACTGAACTGTGCTGCACTTGTAGAGTTGGGAGAAACATGCATAAAATGTTGTATAATGTTTTTTATTTAAGACCATATGCTCTAAAATAAAACAGACTTGCTTGTGTACGACATATGTGACATTTATATAGACTGGTTGTAGTTCTCTGATTAATCAAGAAAAAATGTGACTGCCTAAGGGAATCTTTGCCCCATTGCTTAGATCAGTCATGTTTCTGGAGAAGGCAGCATACTCTTCAAAACTGCCCTCTCTAGTTGTTCCTATTTTTTATCATGTCATATTTGACACATATTTATTAAGTGCAAATGCTAGGCCTGTATCAGGGTGCAACACTTCACCACCCTAACCTAAAGTTTGGGCCTACCAATTTGTCAAATACACTCAATGCCTAATAAAAATAAAATATAACGAAAGGCCATGGTGACCAAAACGAGTTAACACACTATCTTTCATGGTTTGGGGATATTTCTGGTCTAGAATATGACTGTACGTGGGGTGTGTGATTTTAAAATTCATTTTATTTGAATAAAATCATGTGTAGTCACCATCCAAAAACTCCTTAACAAGTAAAAGCAGAAAATCATCACTCCAGCACATACACTAGGCTCAATGAATGACAGGCGACAGGCGTGTGACACTCCCGCCAACTCTTACCTTTATCCTTCCCAGGCTGGAGAACTTCTTGTCTTCTACTACAGCCTTCAGCACGGGCTGGGACATCCTGTTCTTCTTCTTTGAGCTGGTGGGACTGTCAAAATCGAATCCACTGACTACTGCCCTGCGGTAGGACGTGGACCGCAAGCCTCGCCTAAGAGACCCTGGGCTATCCAAGTCGTTCTCCACGTCGCCCTCCTCCCCTGCGAGGGCCAGGGGCGCCCCGAGGCCTTCCACCATGCTGCGCACCTTGAGGAGCCTCCTGTGTGGCTCCACGTTCTGACTGTTGGATTTGCTTAGCTTAATTTCCGAGGCAAGGCTCTTCGGGATGATCTGCTGCTTCCCCATCTTGAGGGCGGCGGGGCTGTTGGTACTCAAAACCACTGAAGGGTGGTCTGCGAGCTCGTCCTCCGGCGACGGCAGCCTCTGGACGGGTAGTTTTTGTCCGGAAGACCTCGGCTGGGGCTCCGGACACGGTCTCGAGAGGTCCCCAGCCGCCCGGCCCGAAGGCGAACCTGAGCCAGGAGAGTCGTTTTGGGGAGCCAGGCCATTCGCAGGGGGCGTGGGCAGCGGGCCGGCCGGCGGTCCCAGGCGGTCCTCCCCCGGGCTGCCCGGGGCGCGCGGGGGCCGCAGCGGCGGTGACAGCGCCGCCGAGGCCGGGGCGCCATTCGCCGGGGGCTGCGGGAGCAGCTGGGGGGACTTGGGCCGCCGGGGTCGAGGAGAGGCAGCTCCGTAGTCCGCGGACGCCGTCCGGCCATTGAGCAGCGCCTTCCGATGCGGGCGCAAAAGCAGGGGGCTGCTCGGGACCGTCCTGCCGTCCGACGCGGCGGGCCCCGCAGCGGGGGTCTGCCCCACGGGCAGCGGGCCGAGCTCCTCCACCGGGAAGTCGGTGATCAGCAAGCCACGGGGGCTCTGGTACGACTGGGGCCTCGGCTTGCTGCGGCCGGGCAGCTGCGGAGGGGCCGAGCGTCGCCGCCACAGAGGGGTCACGCTGTGGCTGGAAAAGTCCACTTCGCTCTCTCGGTCCATCCTGCGATCCGCGGGGCGGCCCCAGAGGACGAGAGCAGCAAGTGCCGCTGCCCGAGAGCCGCGCGCTGGGCCTCCGCACACTCCTCGCTTGCCCGCGGGGCGGCCACCCTGCACTGGCGCCGGACTCAGTTTACCCGCGCTCTCCAAGGCGAGCCCCACGCCCCCCCCGCCGCGCGGGCCCGACCGAAACCGACGTGTCCGCAGCCCCGGCCGGTCACCGCAGCCCCGGGCGCGCCGTTCCCGCGCTCCGTCAGCGCCCGCCGCCGGGGCTCGGGGAAGGCGGACAACCTCGGCAATCAGGGGAAGGCCGCGGACGCCCCGCCATGCAGCGCCGAGCCGCCGGCCGCCCCGCGCCCCTCCCCGCCCGCGCTGGCAGAGCACGGGGCCCACGAGCGCCGCCCGCCGCCCGCCGCCCCGTGGGTGGCCCGCAAGCGGACCGAAGTGCCCCGGCGCTGGCCGGCAGAGCAAAGTTTCGCTCGCAGAGCAGGCTCCGCCCCCGCGACGGCACCGCCCACAGAGGCTTCCCCTCCTGACGGTTCCGCCCGCGCGCCGGCCCGACAGGCCCGACCCGGCAAGCCCCGCCCCAGCGCCTCGGGGCCCCGCCCGCGCACGTAGAGCCCAGAGCCTGTGCTGCGGCCCGGCGGGCACTGGACGTTCAGTTTGCGGACTCCGGAGGTGCGTCCCCCGAGACTGCAGGCGGGCGGGCCGCCGCCGCGATTTGCGGGAAGGCGGAGTGGGGTCGAGAGCACCGCGTGGGAAAGGGCCTGGGAGCATTGCCTTGGAACATTTTCCACCCCTGGAGCAGTGCCTCTGTGCGTCCTGGTGGTCTCACCGCTTGCTGTTTCCACTTAGATAAGGGATGGTAGGAAGACTTCTTTTAATAAGCATTGGAACTTGATTGCTTTTAACCTTGAAAATTCGTGGTAAAAACAACCCAAAATGAAGAAGGTTAGGGAGTAATAGGAGAGGGGAATGAGAATCAACTAAAATACCAGAATGAATGATTGCTGAATCCCTGTGTTTTAATTAAAAATAATTAAAATTTCCAACTTTCCATATAAAATGCATAGGGAGAATAAATTAATCGCACATGAAATAAGATTTAAAATTTAGCACAGATTAGGAGGCTACTATGGAAGAGCCTACCTCCCCAGCCTAGGCTTTCCTCCCTTGCTGGTCTCCGCAAGCCACATTCAAGGATGACACCTTTAAAATGCCCTGGCATTCCTTCCTTCCTGGACTTCTGCATCACAAAGGCATCTTACTCTGCACATTTGTATATTTGATCTGTCCTGCTGTTACTTCTCACCTTCATGAGGACAGCGGCCATGTTTGTGTGTCCTGCATAATTCAGGCATGAATGAATGAGAGGCATGAATTGAAGAGGGTGATCTTTCATCCCTTCCTGTTATGTTGCCGAGCAGGACAAAGTCAGCTGTGTCTTGGACAAATTCCTGAGCATACAGGGCTAATAAAGTAAACTTAAGAAGACGGTTGGTTTTAATTGATGTAAAGAAATTTACTGCATATGCTGTTTGATTACATATGTGGACACTTCTCTATCTAAGGGATTTTTCCATAGCAACAATATTACTTTCATGTTGGAAACATACTTATTTTCCAAAGTGCTGAATCAATAAGTGGAGAGTTTATCTAATACAGAATGCAGCCTGTGATAAGTTAAAACGCTGTAGGTGATGGTGTGAGGAATGGCTTCACTTCAAGTTATGTGGGTTCCACAAGCAATTTTAACTGAGGTTGATGAAGGCACCACAGGTCCTGCCTACCTAATCCCTGAGCAACAACCTAAACCAATAAAACAACAACAAAATTCCAAACTCTTTTATTCCTCTAAGGGAAGTTTGAAAATTCACAAGCTAAGTGCTCATTTTATCTTCAAATTAATACACATTTTCTGTTCAAATCTAAGACATCTTGAATTATGTGTACCATCAAGAAACTGAAATAACTACCCCTTACACTATGGCACCATGAGATATCACACAGAGTTTTTATCCCTTGGAGACTGGGCAATGGCTCAGCAGTTAAGGGCACTTACGAGCAAAGCCTGATGGCTTGGTATTTGGACAAAGTGGTCCATGCATCTGGAGTTGGGTTGTAGTGGCTGAAGGCACCTGCATGCCCATTTCCTCTCTCCTTCATTCTCATTCTTTCTCACACTTTACTTAAAAACAAATAAGTAAAAATATCGTTAAAGTACTTTGGATTTACTTAGGGTTATTTAAGTAGTATATTTAAGTAGCATAAAATATAATGTAAAATATAAATTATGTGCATTTATTTGTGTATGTGTCAGCATATATTTGTGTGTATGGGTGCCTGTATGTGCCACAGCTAGTGTGTAGAGCTCAGAGGACAACATAAAGATGTCCATCCTCTCCTGCCATCTTCTTTTGAGACAAGGTTTCTTATTTCACCACAGTGTGTACCAGACCAGCTGCTCTGCAGGCTTCCGAGTCTCCTGGCTCTGCTTCCCATTTCCATAGACACATTAGGATCACAGACCTGTGTATCACTTTGCACCCAACTTTATGTGGGTCCTGGGGAGGATGGGACTCAGGTCAGTGGCCTTGTAAGCAGGTGCCTTTAAGCACTGACATATCTCCTGGCCCCAAAAAGGTACAATACTAGCAGAATAAATTGATTAAATCTCTGTACACCAAGCTAAACTCTGGAATTCTTTTTCATGCAGACCATTAATATGTGTACTTTTTCACAAAGTAGCATTGCTATATTTTTAAGCATTTTGCAGTCTTGTGTGTGGGATTTTCTGCCATCATTAGTAACCATAACATAAATTTGATGCCTTCACTACCCCATTTGACTAAAATAATTTTTTAAATTCAACTGAATAAAGTTTTGTTTTAACTGAGGTATACACTGCTGTAAGTCATGTCTGTTGATAACCAAAAGGAAGTGCTGAGAAAATGTAATTACATGTCTTAACTTTAAGTCCATGAAGTGGTTCCATCATCCACGTGTTGCTTTGAATTCCTTTAACCTAATTTGACACATGTGACAACTTCTGATTGCAGTTGCATTTATGGTATGTCTTTGACATGTATATTCGATGACTATTTTAATAGAAATATATTTATTATAAATCATGGCAATTCAAAGTTGTCACCATGTTCAAAAATACAGAGATCCAATTATATCATGCTGTACTTGAACTATGGCTATTTATTTGATAAAAGGTGAAGTATATCTAAATACTTCTTAAAATAGTAAACAAAAAGATTTTATGGAACAATTAGGGAGATGCATTACATTGACATAGTCCAATGACATGTTGATATACAAATAGTCAATGGAATGATGCTGGTTGTATTGCTGTATTACTTTCAATATTAGTATACTCCAAAGGTATACTGATTTATGAGGGTAGTCAGTGGAGTAATGTTATGTATTGCTTTAACTATTGATATATTCCAATGACATATTGATATGAGGGTCATCAGTGGAACAATGCTGGATATATTGCTGTATCATTTTCAATACTGCTATGTTTTCAGCACAATAGCAGCTGACTTTAATGGCATTTGGTATCTGCTGTTGTGCTACTTATATATTATATATTATCATATAATATATAATATATAATAATTATACAACAGTATATATATTATATATTCAGTTATTTATATTTTTGCAAATATTTGGTTATAAAATGTGAAGCAATGGGCTAATCCTGCCTAAAATCTATAATTTGACTCATTCAATATGCCTGAAACATTAAAATATAACATTCAAACTTAGTAAGATGCATGGATAAGCTCCCTGCTCTTTGGAAAGCTTTATTAAGCAGAGAGAGAGAGAGAGAGAGAGAGAGAGCTGAATCAACTATTTCGAGGTGTAAAAGAGGGGACGAGAACCCCAAAGAGATGTCCCAGCATGAGCAAATACATGAGGAGATGACTGGTATGTCTTGAGTGCCAACTGTCAAGCTCTGGTATTCATTATGCATACAGTATTATCATTTTAGTCCTGACATCAAGTAAATATGAAGAATTTGAGGACCATCAATCTCTTATGGTAGCAAAGCTCACTGTTACACTGATATTGGTGATACAACTCAAAGCTAGGAATACCAGACATGTCAAAGCCAAAGTCAGGTTACCCAGTAGTTGCTGTTGCTGCTGCTTCCACAGTATGACGATGAGGTCCTGAGTGGTCTCTATACCTAAGTCTGTTCCACTGGGCCCTGTATGAGTGAAACAAGTACTCTGTCCACAATTATTTACAACTTAAAATGCAGGAAATTCCACTGGCTAAGTTGGACTTGAACATGTTTGAGGCCATTGTTCAGCAGGTGTCTATAGACATCCCTATCTATAGTTAGAGGATTCTTGTCTGAGATTCTACCTGGAGATGTACAGGGCAGTTGAGTGTGGCTGCCTTACAGAGATGAAGAGGGAAGAATTTTGGCGTTCAATGCCATGGGCATGCTGCCATCTCCTTGCTCCCTTCATGGACAACCTGGACATGAACCCAACTGCCACATGAGAAGATCTGAGAGAAGGCAATAAAATATACTGGACTTGGGTTTGGAAGAGTAAGTAGTTAAAAAAAAAAATCAAAAATCAAACAAAAAAAAAATCAAACAGAAATCTCTTCCTCTTAAAGATCTTAGCATTTAGAAACCCAAAATGTGAAGCATTCCAGTCTTTTGCTAAGTGGACCTGGAACTAGCTCCAAAGCCAGGTTAGGGAAGGAGAAGGGACATAGCCTGGCCATCATGTATTGTATTAGTCTCTAAACAGACCTAGACGTCCACATGATCCCTGTTCCGAACTGGGTACACAGGTGTGCCCTTGTGTGCTCAGCATGTAAAGATCTTCCATCTGCTTGATGTCTGGAGAGGGCTTCCTGGGCAAAGTAAATATGCTGCTGATGGTCAGGCCTTAATGGGTGGGCATCAGCAGAACTCCTCTGATTTCTAAGCCTCTGATTTGGACTTCACTAATACAAATAAAAGTCACATATGAGACCCAGATACTCACAATATTGCCTTGGTCCAACCAAGAACAAGAATCCCCAGGTGAATTTGGTAGTGATGGGGATGGGGCTCAAAAGATCTGTTTTCCAACAATGTGGAATAAGACCAGGTCTAGCCTTTGGCTGAGCAGAGAGCTTTATGTTTTTCCCACCAAGTAGTATAGGCTTGGCAAAGCACACCTTGATTAGCCAGACAGGGTGAGGATTCAGCTGTGATCCTGTGAATAGGCGATAGAGAACTGAAACTATGCAACATCTTTCAAGTGGGAGGTTGACACCTGGATGTACTTTGCTTATGGGCATGAGTTTGGCAGGACAGTACTTTCCCACCTTGAGTCTATGAGTCTAACTCATGCCTGAATGTACTGTCCTGTGGACATGAGTTTGGTGGGTCAGTTCACACCTGAGTGTACTATGCTGTGAACATGAGTTTGGTGCTGTAGTACTTTACTGCCTTGAATCTATGAGTCTGACTCACCTGAATGTACTGCTGTGGACATGAGTATGTTGGGGGGGGGGTTCAGTTCATACCTGAATGTACTATGCTATGAACATGAGTTTGGCAGAACACTTCACACTTGGATGTACTATGTTGTGGTCCTGAGTTTGGTAGAACAGTTCACACCTGAATGTACAATGCTGTGGACATGAGTTTTATGGGACTGTACTTTCATGCCATGAGTCCATGAGTCTAAGTTATTATGTCAGGTCACCACCTGCCTCTTACTCCAGGAACACAGTGAAACTATAGCAAGAGCATCATGGCTAAGGAGAAGGTCATTGAGAAACTGAGCCAGCAGCGTTGCTCTTCCCACAGTCCTCAGTCTGAGAGCAGTACTGTTAACCGTCAGGGAGCAGGCCTGGTCAGCTTTCACCATCATGTGTGCAGAAGCTATTGATTGTCCCTTTACCTGGGCAGGCAGAGCTCTGCTGTGATGGTCATTGAGATGGTCACCATCTCCCTTGCCTCTCACAAGATGTAGATGTTTTCACTCAGGCTCCTCTGGGCCTTCTTAACAGCAAGAGCTCTCCATTGCTGGAGGTCAGGAAAGGACCTCTAACTTTCCTAGCCATAGCAAATGGCATAAGGGAGAAAGGGACATGACAGCCACATATAAATCATGCCTCTGCTGCACTCCCTGAGTGAGGTTTCATAAAGGGTAGGCAGATGAGGAAGGGGGCATCCCAACTTGTGCCCCAGTAGAGGGTAATCTCATCTGTGGGACATAGTCCCATGTTCCACACTGCCTGTCACACCTGCTTGTCAGAACTTCACATGTTTTCACATGGACCAATTTTAGTTTGTCTCTTGTGTTCCTGATTCTGAAACCTGACCAGTTTCCTTGTCCTTGACCTTCCTTACGTTTTTTATGTTGTTTTTGTGGAAGACAGAATCTTTCTCATGGATCCATTTATTTGGACTGGAAAGTGATTTTCTTTTTTTAAAATTTACAAGGCAGTATCATGCCTAAACATTTTTCCTGTACAAGACTGCCTCACTCCTAGATACTCTAGCCTTCCACTTCTTCTCAGACACCTACTGCTTCTTAGGAACACAGCAGAACAACAATATGGGATTGGTCCCATTCACTTTCTCCAACACTCTCTGTGTACTTATTCCAAAAGGAGCTATTTATGCTGTGTGGATGGATTAGTTACATACGCTAGAGCTAAGGAAACTATAGTGCTTGAGTCTTGACACTATTAATGACCTCCCTGCAGAGTCTTCCTGCTCAAGCCTGAAGTCAGTTAAAGGTTGGTTTTTAATCTAAGAATTGTAGCAACTCTTAAAAAACATAAACCTTGGCAGAAGCTAATGTAGCTTGGAATTATCTTTGCCCTTGACTCCTTGTAAACAACTTTTTTTTTTTTTTTTTTTTTTTGGTTTTTCAAGGTAGGATCTCACTCTAACTCAGGCTGACCTGGAATTAACTATGTAGTCTCAGAGTGGCCTGGAACTCACAGCAATCCTCCTACTTCTGCCTCCCAAATGCTTGGATCAAAGGCATGCGTCATCAGGCCTGGCTTCTTGTAAACAGCTTTTAAGAGAATGCTAGTCAACGAAGAGGCTACTTGAGACTCTGACCTATTTTTTTCTTTTTTAAAAATATTTTTTATATTTTACTTTGTGAGAGGCAAGGGAGATGGCAAGGGCACTCCAGGTCCTCTAGCCACTGCAAACAAACTCCAGTTCCAGATGCATGTGCCCCCTTGTGCATCTGGCTTATGTAGGTCCTGGAGAATCGAACTGGGATTCTTTGACTTTACATGCAACCGCCTTAATCGCTAAGCCATCTCTCCAGCCCTCTGGCCTATTTTCTAACTATGTTTTGGAGACAATGCAAGTGATGAAGAAAGGTAGTGATTGTCCACTCATTCTTTCTTTACTGTTTCCTTTCCGGCCTTTGCTTCTGGCTATAGGAGGAAGATGTGAGAAGTAGGTTTTTGTAATAGGTTGTTCCTGTTACTACCCTCTTCGATTTTTTTTGGTTTAGTACTTGTTGTTATTTTTTCTACCACACCATTAGGGCAACATCCCCTGCACTATATGGCTATAAGGTGGGCTTCGTCTAACAGGTGACTGAGGGAGAGGAGGGCTATAGTTGACAGTGGTTAGGCCCCTCCCAATCCTTATCTACCTTCCCAGTAGTCCTTCTCTTGTCTCTATAATTAATTAGCTCTCTCAACCTTGTAATCTTATTATGAGCAGAGTGTGTGTTTGGGGGGAGGTTGGGGAGGAGATGGCTAAACTTCCTGGGATTTGTGGATCTTTCTCCTATACATTCATTCCTTCCCACCACCCCACTAGCACCTTTCTAGGGTTACTGCTTGGCTTTATTGCAGGCTGTGATAATGGGGGGAGGGTAGTGGGAAACACATCACTATTCTTTGTTTTGAAGATTTTTACTTTTGCATAAGAAATCCATTCTACATAGATAGCTGATTAACTCCATTGGTTCCCTTTGCCCTGAAGGCTGCCAGTGTGAATAACTGCATCTCTCCTTCTGCTATATAGTATTAATAACATTTTTAAACCTTTCCTCCTACTCTTTGTAAATAGTCCATTCAAATTCTTAGCTCTTTACCAACATCCAGAGCCCTGCACTGAAACATACAAAAAATAAACTCTGCAGAGAGTTTGCACTTACAAATTGTGAGAGTTTATATGGTTAACTGTAGTAAGAACAGAAAGTAGTGTGTGGTGCAAGAGTCGAGATTTTTATCTAGAAAACAACTGACACCCCCTAAAGGGACTGAAACTTTGTCACCTTCTATGAATCTAAAGACACCAATATCAGAAAACCAAAAAGCAAAGGACTGATTGACTTGGCAGTTTAGCAATGATAGCCTCTGTGTATTCTTTAAAGCACATAAATCCATGAAATCAAGGAATATTTCTTAAAGGCAAATTAGAAAAAAAAAATGTAAATGCATGTTAAAGTAACATACAACACACTGTAAGGGTCCGAAAATCTCAGAAGAAAGACCCTGGATTCAAACATGTACAAGCAAAGAGAGTTTATTCTGTAGAATCAGTTTATTCTGTAGAGCCAACCATTCATACAAAATGGCCACCCCTAGAGAAGCACACAGGCCCCTTTTAAGCACAACTAGGGGAATTTCAGGCGGGGTAGGTAATCTTTTAAAATGATTGGCTAGGCAAGCAGCAGGTACAGTTGTACGTCTTTGATTGGTTGGGGTGAAAGGGGAATGTCCGTGCATGTTTGGACTTGTCTCCAAGAACTGACTCAGCCCCTGGGTGGCCATCTTCTCCTGCTACATGTCAGAGTCACTGTTGATTAACAGCCTGCCCTTTCCCAGAAGTCTTGCCTGCCTCTCCAGGAAACTGAAACTTAGGCCTAGTTAGGGTGGCACTTTACTGAATGAAGCCTATCATGGCGTCAGTTTGTTCCCTTCCACACAAATGTTTATTGCAAATAATGTTACAAATCAGTAAATAATATTTACAAGTCAGAAAAGATGACTAGCAATGTACAAATGAGCAGACTGGGGAAAAGCATTGTATTTACATTTATTTATTTATTTATTTTGGTTTTTAGAGGTACAGTTTCACTGTGCTCCAGGCAGACCTGGAATTAACTATGTAGTCTCAGAGCAGCCTCAAACTCACTGCGATCCTCCTTCCTCTGCCTCCTGAGTGCTGGGATTAAAGGTGTGTGCCACCATGCCTGGCTTTTAGTTATTTATTTTTATTTATTTATTTATTTATATTGAGTGCATGTGTGCTTTCCAAGCAAGCACCTTTAACTGCTTAGCCAACTTCCAATGCCTGCCCTGAAAAAAAAATAGAAAAGTTAAAAGGGCTCCCTCTTTGAAATTCACTGTACACCAAAATATACTCAATATTTCAACTTGAGCAATGAAAACAAAAGCAATGAGTAGTTTTTCATAACCTGGGTGAGCAAAAATTGAAAAAGAAAGAAAAGAAGCAAGGTAAAGACAGGTGTGGCTTTCACCTGTAATCCCAGCACATGGGAGGCCGAAGCAGGGAGGGGAGATAGCTTTGAGTCCACACTCAGGCTGTGCTACATACTGAGGTTCAGGCCAATAAGGGCTTAAGAGTGAGATCCTATCTCAAAAATAAATAATCCTTAGTGGATGCAAGTAATATGTTCAAGAAGATTCAACAAATCATTTCTTGTGGTAGCAGATGCTTAGAAACACAGTCTATGGTAGGGAATTACTTAGGAAACCACAGTCACCAAAATGGTGAACTAGAATAACTATTTACTTCCAAGTTCAAACTAGGCCTGGAGAGATAACTCAACAGTTAACAGTATTTCCTGAGCAAGCATGAGGGCCTGAGGTGGCCTAACAGACCACTCAGGACCCACATAAACAGCAGGGAGTGAAAAAACAGCAAGCTCCAGGATCATTAAGAGACTCCAGTTCAAATAAGAAAGGGTGGAAAAGTAACGGAACGGGACATATGATATTCCACTCAGCACACCACAGTGAGTGCACAGAGCACCTCGTGGGCACATACACATGCGTATATCACACAAATACACACATACACATACACATGTGCGTGAGCAAACAAAGTTCATGCATGTGTTTCAGAATGCCCTGAGTTTCACAAAATGCAAATAACTTTGTGTCTATACTTAATGTTCAACTTGTCAACATTTATCAGAATGATAGCATTTCTGCCTCTGCACAGTGAGATAGAAAGTGATTTTTATTTTTATTTTTTGGTTATGTTTCTCTGTGAAACAAATGACCTCAATACTTAAATACCAACTTTTGCTACTTCGTTCCTAGTCATTCTGTGAGCTGGTTTGGCAGGTTCTGAAATCTCTAGAGTTGTCTCTCATGTGGCCGCAGCCTGCTGAGGGTCTGTTTGTGATAAAGAGATGCTGGGTATTTTTTGGTTTCTGCAATCCTTTCCAGAACTTAAATGTTCCAGGCATGTCAATATTCCCTTGATTCCTGAGCCAGAGGAGTGGTAAGTCAAAATGACAAATAAAATACAAAGATACTTGAAAAAAAGTAGTTATGAGGGAAAAAAGTTCAGCAAAGTAGATTTTCTATAGTGCTTATGATAATGATATCTATTGCATTTTACAAAGTTTTAAATTGATCTCTGTTATTTATTTACATGTGTGTGGGGGGGGGTTGTGCAACAGTGTTTCTTGCTACTTCAGACTAACAGCAGATATGCACCACTCATTGTGTTTGGCTTTATGTGGGTGCTTGGGACTCAAACCTGGACCTTCAGGCTCTGCAAGCAAATACCTTTAACCACTGAGCAATTTCCCAACTCTTTAGAAACAATTTTAGCACTTGACAAATCCTCTAACATTGTCCACATGTATCCAATAATTTAATCCTAACAACTTTGAGAGAACAACTATCTTCATTTCTTAGATGGAGAAACTCAGTGGGGCTGGGAACCCATGTGGATGGCTCCAGTCTGTCACAGAACTATGACACTATATTTTTATATTGTTTGTGATTCTAATTTCTATTCTTTCTTACAGTGTTTGAAATAAAAGTAAGCACCCCAAAATCAGAATTAGAGTCTGCAATGCTTCTATAGAGGGCAGGCTCATCTGTTAGTGATAATTCTCAGAAGTTCCATTAGGAAGAGAAGGTGGGGTTGAGAGGTCATCCAAAGAGGAAGAGAACCCAGTAGCCCAAGAAAGTTTCCAAAAAGGATTCAGTCAGCAGTTCTGTTACCAGAATCTGTTCAGCTCCTTATAGGTGCCATGATCCTTGCCATAATGGTTTTACAGTGTTTTCCTCCTTCTCTTCTGGAGGCAGGCCCTTCAAGGTTCAGCAAGTAAATTACACATACAAGATGCAGGAGGGAGACAAAACTCACAAGTCTCAGGAAACTCCTGAAATTTACAAGCCTTACAGCATAGTAATTATAGCATAGTAACAACTGCTCTAGAGACATGTCTTTCCAGACTTCCAACCTGCCTACAAGTCCTGTAAGGAGCTCCAAAAAGCAGACTGAATGAGTCTGACCTGTGCTCCTGTGCTTGGGCAGGCTTTTAGATGATGATGCAGCTGCCTTGGAGTCATCCATGCTTCTCCGACGTCCTCTTGTTGGTAAGCCCAATACTCACTTGGGTTTAAACTTTTTGTTGGTCTGTCATCCACACACTATTTGGTTTGAATAGACATTTGTTCATGTCTCCCCTGGAAAAGCCATACAGAAATTGTGTACCCAGAAAGACCAACATTGGGTGGTGTTGAGCCTGACATCCAGCTTTGGGGCACAGAGAAAAAGCAGTCCAAAGAGACCAGGCATTAAATTGCTAGAAGAGAGTTTGGTAAAGGAAAGATAAGGTTAGGGCAATAATGGAGAAAAGGGGAGTAATAAATATTCTTAATTTCAAGATATGGACATTTGACTGGAAGTTGGGAGGCTGGGCCTCACTGTGTGTTTGGTACTTTACAACTGTGGAAATAAGGACAAGTCATTTAACCTCTAAGATGATGATGATGATGATGATGATGATGATGATGATTTTTGAGGTAAGGTCTCACTGTCGCCCAGGCTGACTTGGGATTCACTAGGTAGTCTCAGGGTGGCCTTGAACTCATGGCAATTTTCCTACCTCTGCCTCCCAAGTGCTGGGATTAAAGGTTTAAGATTATTGTTACTTCAACCACAGAATGAAGTTGTTCTTCCTCCAAGAACAGTTTGAAGAGTGCTAGTATAGACTACAGTAAATTGTATATAGCTGGTTCAATGATGGGAGGAACCTAGAACTCAGAAGGAGAGGAGTGGGATGAATGGATGAATATAGAAGAGAATAGCCAGGGGTATTCATTACTTTTCTCTTAAGATCAAATGCCTTGATGGCTTGGTTTTGGTAAGATTAATATGTAATTAGCTTTAAATATAAAGGGATGCAGTTATATGTGAATGCTTTCTAAGTATCCCTGGTCCTTTTGGGGGAAATTAATGCATGGATGCTATAATCGATGTCTTTGTTGGTGATTTCCCAAGGTCTGCTACCCTTATTTTCTGTCCTTTCCTGATTCTCTGCTTTTTCTCTGGACTAACAAAACAGCATGTAGAATCACAACTCTTGTTTCATGAAGTCGGATAAGTAATTTGAACAAAGAGGTATCTGAATAGACCACATTGTTCCTTTTGTATAAAGAGTTTGGTATTTGCAAAAGAACTCAAGATAAAAGAAATTCTGTTGTGTGCATTCCATTTTCCAGGTAAAATTATATCAAAAATCATGTGGTGATACTTAAGACTGACCAGTCCTTTCAAGTTTTCTCCTGTTTAGTGAGATTTGTTGGAAGAAATCCAGTCTTATCTTTCTCAAAAATCCACAAAGAAAAAGAAATAGCCAAAATAAATTAAGCCCCATGATTATCTGGTTCTGTATTTACCTAGGCATCCAATCATTTGGCTCAAAAGACAGCTTTTTAGACAAGTTATTTAAACTCAGTTTTGCCACAGATTTTAAGTTGGAAAAAAATGCAACAGAGTAAAGCTGTCTAAACCATATACATTCAGACATACTACCAAGCAACTCTAACCCAGTAGTACTAAGAATTTGAAAAATGCTTTCCCACATGGAGTTCTGCCACCCAGCAACCACTTTCAAATGCTTCCTGCACTGGCTCAAGTTTACTGAAAATGCCCAGATTTGAAAATGATGTGATGTCCTACTGCACATGGGCCAAAGCTATCAATGTACTGGAACTTTGTTTTCAGGGCAAAGCAATGTAGATTAGGAGCTTAAGTGCTCGGCTGGTTTTAAAGTAAGAATGGCAGATAAGATACAAATGAAAGTTTGCATCAGATATATTACATTAAAAATTACTCTCATTGTTTGCCTGAAATTCAAATTTGGCTGGACATGTTACATTCTCATTTATTAACTCAGCAAGCCTATTTTGGAGAGACTTTTGTGGTGCAGAGTTGAGGAGTGTTTGTCAAATAGGCATCACATATATTAATTCAGTCCCTAGCCATGGGACCTTGGGAATCTAGGCTACCTGTCTTTGAACACTGGCCATGGGCCTGTGAAGAAGCTTGAAGCCTGAGAACCTGAGTATGGATAGGGCAGGAGACAACAGCAGAGATAAGAGTCACTCCAGGGTTGGTACCCAGGAAAGCAAAACTGAGGAGGGGAACAGAAAAAGAAAGGTGTTGATGCACAGACAGCAATACCTTTGGGGAGGGGAATAGAGAAGAGAGAATTATTCAAGAGCCCAGGAAGGGCTGGCAATGGCAAGAAATAAGCAGCAGTTCCTTTATTTCTGAAAAGGGAGGATGGGGAGAAGTAGAGCCTTTTGCATAAGTGTTTGCTCTGAAGCCTGGGGTGAGGGAGGAGAGACACAGCTTTGGATCTGCTAGAGGGCTCTGTTAGCAAGCACCCAAGCAGTCCTCAGCCTGCTTAAATCAGCCTGCGGAGCCAGCCTGAGGTCACAGAGGCCTGTGGTCCTTTGTTTCCAGCTTCCCCTAGCTGGGCTCTGAGCCTGGGAGAGGCTATCATTTTGCCCTCAGTTAAATCAGTCTTCCATCCCTATGGTCTACAGCTCCTCTGAGTTAACAATCCAGCAATGTAAACTAGTTAAAACACAGAATGCACACATCATCCCTTAAGAGAGAGAGAGAGCGTGCACCCACGTGTGCAATCACACATCTCCTGAAAGACTACAGAAGTGGTTGTGGCTGCCTGGGGAGGTGGGTTAACAGGTAAGTCTGAGGAAAGGTGAGACATCCCAAGTGCTTGTTTATTCATTTTACTATGTGCATAAGCTATTGACTTAAAGAGAATTTAAATATAATGATAATATATGTACAAATTCAGCCTAAAATCTGGCCAAGATTAAGACATCTGTATCTTTGATTAAAAATGGTACATTGGGAACTGGAGAAATGGCTTAGCTGTTAAGGCACTTGCCTGTGAAGCCAAAGGACCTAGAGTCGCTTCTCCAGCATGTAAGATGCACAAGGAGTTGCATGTGACTGGAGTTTGGTTGAAGTGGCTAGAGGCCCTGGTGTGCCCCTCTTGCTGTCTGTCACCTCTCTTATCTCTTTCTCTCTCTGCTTGCAAATAAATAAATTAATTTTTAAAAATGGCACATTGCAATAAAAGGGGTCCTTTTAACTTTTTTTTTCTTTTTTAGGTAGGGTTTTGCTCTAGTTCAGGCTGACCTGGAATTCACTATGTAGTCTTCAGCTGGCCTCAAACTCACAATGATCCTCCTGTTGCCTCTGCCCCCTGAGTGTTGTGATTAAAGGCATGTGTTACCATGCCTGGTGGTTTTTAAAAATATTTTATTTGTTTATCTACTTATTTGAAAGAGAAAGATGCAGATACAGAGAGAGCAAGTGCACCAGGACTTGTAGCCATTGCAAATGAACTCCATATGCATGCTTCACCATGTGGCTTTACATAGTTTTTACTGAGGAGTTGAACTTAGATCCTTAGGCTTTGTAGGTAAATGCCTTAACCACTGAGAAATCTCTCCATCCCCCAATAAAATCTGTACCAGTTAGACCATCCTGGATTTGAAATTTCAATGCACTTTTTGGAAAATTTGTTGTTGATATTGGTGGCAAATCAATAGTGACTTTCGTAGTGAACTTCTGCTTATCTTTTTACATGTTTACTCTCAGATCTGTGCCACACTGGTGTCCCAAAGCCCAAAGTGAACATTTGATAGAAAATAAGAATCTTGTCTATGTCATTTAAAAATATTGAGTATTCTTTTGTAAATTCCATTAAGAAAAGTCCTTGCCTCTTTGGTTCATTCTGGATCTTTAGGAATGTGAGCAATTCTTAAACCATCTTTGTCAAATGAAAGAGAAAACAGTCATTGTAAATATTCAACTGTTATAAAACATATGCTACAGAATGTGTAATCTCCCATTGTTTTCATCTAAATAATCACTTACCTGGCCTCTTATAATGAAAGAACAAGTCATTTATTTCCCAAGGGGTAAAAGTTCCATTATAAATATATATATTTAAATAAATGATACCATAAAGGATAAGATAAGTCAACAGAACGAAATAAAATGTTTGAGACACATGTAACTGGCAAGCAGTCCTGGCAAAGGACAAGGATCTAAACTATAAAGAACTCATTCCAGGGATGGAGACATTGCAGAGCAGTTAAGACACTTGCCTACAAAGCCTAATAACCCAGGTTTGAGTTCCCAGTACCCACATAAAGCCAGATGCACAAAATGGTGCATCATCTGGAGTACATTTGCAGTGGCTGGAGGCCCTCGTGTGCTCATTCTTTGTTTCTTACTCTATCTTTTGCTGCTTGCAAATAAATAAATAAGAATTAATTCCAATCAAATAGAAGCGTGTCAAAACTTTTGAACCCAATGCATATGAAAGTAAATTCTAAAGGCTCCAAAGAATATAAATAATGTCCTATTTCACTGGCTATGAGAGAAGCAAAAATTAAAATCACAATGTAATGTTTGGCAAAAAGGTTAAAACTAGGCTGCAGAGATGTCTCAGTAATTAAAGGCACTTGCTTGCAAATCCTGATGGCCCAGGTTCAATTCCTCAAGACACACATAAAGCCATATGCACAAAATGGCACATGTGTCTGGATGTTGTTTGCAGTGGCAAGAGGTCCTGGTGTGTTTGTACTCTTTCTTTCTCTCTCTCTTTCTGTTTCTTTCTGTCTGTCAAATAAATAAAAATATTTTTTTATGGTAAAAATCTCACAATACCAAATGTTAGTGGGGAAAAGCAATAGCAACTCTTATATACTGCTAATTAAATAATATTTTATTATTTCTTCTAAAACAATACATAATAATACTCCCAAATAGCCAACAAAAAATTCTTAACTTAGCAGTAATATTTTTACTATGGCAACACTAGAAACTACTCACTTCTCTACTAACAGAAGAATGATTAATAATGGTATAGTTCTACTTTGGAATCTTCATAGCAATGCATGGGGTTTTGTCAGGGTTTCCCGAGGGGCATGCTGAGTGAGTAGACTCAGCAATTGAGAAAAGGCTCAGTGCTAGGATAGTTCCCATGTGGCTCACTCACTCCAGGCTGTGGGCCAAGAGAGCATCTCTGGTATGGCAGGTGTTCTCAAACAACTGGAGGAAAAGGGTCTGGAGAAACCGGTGGCCCCTCACTGCAAGGAGTCTGCAAAAGTGGAAGCTCACAGTAATGTGCTTGGCTCTTTATTTTTGGCCTGGGGGTCATGGTTGCAATTACTGCAGCAGCCTTTCCTTAGGCCCAAACCTCATCTGAACTTAAAGAAATTTAATTTAGAAGTTTCATATGAACATGGTAGAGACAGTGTTTTAACTATGAAATAATAATCAGTCTTGAACCCTAGCATTTTCAGGGTGATTCTTTGAATAAGTTCCTAAATCTCCCTAATTTTTGTGCCCTTAGCTTCAAAGTGGGGTTAACACCCAGACTCGGTGTGAGCACAGAATTAGAAAATGCATCACACCTTATAAATGCACAATTACCTAATGAATTCTGAAAAACAAAGGCAATCATTTCACTATTGATTCACAAGGACAGAGTCATCAGAGTCCAGTCTACATGCAGATTTTTCTTCAGACGCATTCTCAAAACATACAGGAAGCTGTTGCTTCCTGTTACTATCCAGTGGACTGGGCCTATGAATCTGCACTGACACACTTGGCCCTTAGACTTGACTTTGAGAAACTTTTTGGTTTGCTTTTGGTAATGTTAACTGCATCACATGCAAATGTTACTTCTTCAAAGAAGCCCTTAGCATTTTCACATGAATGTAGAGGATATTAATGTCAGAGGAGTTCTTTGTGAAGATTGGAAAGTTTCACATTTATTATATTTCTGAGAATATAATAAATAGAAATTGAATAAGCTTGTGGTTGAAGTGCTGATGTGTGTATATGTATGTTTCACGCAACCCAGTCAGGTCCAAATCACTGTATAGTCTGAGGCAGGCCTTGAACTTCTGATACTCTAAGTGCTGGGATTACGGGTATACATCACTACAACAGTTTATGCAGTGCTGCGTATATAAGCCTGGATGTTGTACATACTAGGCAAGCACTCTACCAACTAAGCTACATACTCATCCTGATTTTATTTTATTTCATATATGAATTTTTGATAATTTAATACATGTGTACAGTGTATTTTAATCTATCATCCCATTAACCTCTCATCTCCTCTGACCCAATCCGACTGAATTCCTTCCCCTTTAGAACTAGTGTCCCTGCTACTATGATGTCTTTTTATTTATTTATTCATTTATTTTTCAACATAATGTCTTGCTCTACCTAGTCCAGGATGACCTGGAATTCACTATGTAGTCTCAGGGTGGCTACGAACTCTAAGCGATCCTCCTACTCTGTGCTGGGATTAAAGGCATATGCCACCACACCTGGCTCATATCTTTTTTATTTTTATTTTTTGATTGAGTGAGTTTGATTATAGTTATTTACATATGCATGCATGAGGGGTTATTTACCAGAACATCGTCTATACCAGTGAAGAAAATGACTGACCTTACCCCAGCAACCACCAACTGTCATTAATTCCTCAGGGATGGGTGGTGGGACCTCATGACCCCTCCCACATCCCAATGGAATGTTGACAGGCCCTATTTTGTGCAAATTCTGTTCAGGCAGCCATAACTTCTATGAGTTCATAAGTGCAACAGCCATGTCATATCTGTATGATTGCATTATATAGAACTTCTCATCTTGAGCTCTCACGTTCTGTCTGGCCCTTCCTCTTCAGTATTTCCTGAGCCTTGGAGGGGGTGATAGAGACATCTCATTAGGGCTGAACACTCAACAGTAACTTATTCTCAGGACTTTGACTAGTTTTAAGTCACTGAAGTATCCTCTGCCCACTGCAGTAAGAAACTTCTTTGACCAGAGCTAAGAGTGCCAATAATCTATGGGCATAAATATAAATATTTAGAAGGCAGTTTGAGAATTATGACCCTTTAGCAAAACACTCGTAGAAGCCTCCCAACTAGAGTCCAGCCATAGGCCTTTGTCCAGGTTTACACTATTAGATATAAATACTGTTCTGACTGGATTTGAGCAGGCTTCTAATCCCGTCAGAAAGCAGTTGCTTACCCCCTAATACTCATGCCACTGTTGCACTCCTGGGCACATCTCACTTGGTGGGTCAGTAGTGTAGGACACAGGGTGATCAGCTGAGTAAGACTTGTTTGCACAGCACCTTTATACACTATGAAAGCTAGCCAGCAGGGAGGAAGCCTCTAGCTCAGTTCCAGCTTGATTTCTCTATGACCTGTAGCCAAGCATGTGGTGTCTTCAGCGATTAATAGCCTACATTGGTTTGGGAGCTTCAGAGTCCTCCAGGACCAACAATGCTTAGGTATGTATCCACCTCTGGTACTTAGATTTCCATTTAATAATTTATGGCTGAAGGGAGCAACTTTATCCATCCATGTCTATCCTCATTTAAAGTCATTAAGATTCCTTCTAAAACTTGTATGGCCAGAGGGTATGTGTAACTGCCGGGGCTGACTCAGGCAGCGGGCCCTCAACAGATACTGCTCTTTTCTCTCCTTTCATGTTACACTTGTTACACATTATGGACTGGACACTTTATGTTAATTCCTTTAATCTTTAATCTCCTTTACTCTTACTTCCTTATCAGGGATTATGTCTGCACTTTGCTATGAGACTAAGAACAGTCCTACGATCTTCTTTATCCTCTGAAATAGTATCAATGACATGAAACTCTTCTGTGTTTTTTTTTTTAAATTTTTTTTTGTTTTATTTTTATTTATTTGATAGTGACAGACAGAGAAAGAGGCAGATAGGGAGAGAAGAGAGAGAGAATGGGCGCGCCAGGGCTTCCAGCCACTGCAAACGAACTCCAGATGCGTGCGCCCCCTTGTGCATCTGGCTAACGTGGGAACTGGGGAACCGAGCCTCGAACCGGGGTCCTTAGGCTTCACAGGCAAGCGCTTAACCACTAAGCTATCTCTCCAGCCCTCTTCTGTGTTTTTGAGACTGGAAAACATCACAGTAAAACTGCTTGGATCAGACCCTATTAGTGGTAGTCCTTGGATTTCTTCAGTTGAATAGTTTGTGCCAGTCTAGACTTACCAGGAGAGAGAGCCCTCATAGCAGTTTGCATAGGAAAGGGCTAGAATAAAAGTCACACCTGCAGCAAAGGTGTTCAACTAATTGTGGATTGGCTAGTATGAATAAAGAGGATAAGTGCTAAAGAACCCAGAAAGCAATGAAGGAAACAGCTGTAATCCTTGAGGTTGAGAAGAAGCATTCAGCAAGAACACTTGCTCTGTCCCTGCTTTGAAGAAGCTATCTGGGCTCACTGTATGGGAAAAAGGTCCCTTGCCACTGGATTGGCTGTCTACTGTGTAGTGCAGGAGTCCTGTGCTTGAGGAAAAAGAGGAGTGTGAGCAGTGTGTTGAGATCAAGCACTGCCAGAGGCAGTTCTGACATCTTTATGCTGCTACCCATCTGGTCCTCAAGAAGCTGCAAACCCCTCAGGATCCTGCATGGAAGAAAACTCCCCACTCCCATCCCCACATCAGGAACCTGCCTATTGAACACAGCTGAACCAGGTAACAGAGCTTCTTTCCTATTGCACTGTTTCTTCAAAATTTTCTGCTGATAGTGCTTCTATACTGGCTAGATAGAAATATGTGTGTGTGTGTGTAATTTTATTAATATTTCATATTATTTACATGTATACATATATACTTTTTAAATGACATGGGCTTCTTTTAACAGAATAATCAAACAAAGGTGACTTTCATAATTAGAAATGCCTTTTAATTCATTACTGGGTGTGTGCACACAAATATACACACAATATAACACTTAATATATTCATATTACAATTTTATTTTGCCCTTTTGGATTTAAAAATAAATGCAGTACACAATCTACTAACTGGTGAGTCAACAGTTGCAAAGCATAACTGTAAAAAATGTTCCACATTTTGAATTGGGAAAGATGCACGTGAGTTCAATATGTTTTTCTTTTGACAATAGTGAATTAAATGCTTTTTCACCTATTTTTCTTTCCTGTTGAAATTTAATTTTCCCAGTAATTTGTTTGCCCTTTCAATTTGGCTGTTTTATAAAATGAAGTATTATGAGTTCAGGGATATTCAATTACAAACTAAAGTTTCTTATCTTTTTCTTCCTAGTTTTAGGTTTATATCCTGTAAGATCTGGATGAGATTATTAAGCAAACCAGTTAATTACTGATTATATTTTCTAATAAAGCATACATATAGACATGCATGCATACATAAATTAATTACAACCATGGTGTTTTTAAAATTTGATGATTGCTCTTGAATCTATACAAAACTGTTTCCACCCTTTATTCCTGTGGCAATTTGTATATAAAGTGTTTCCTATAGCCTCATGTGTTGTGATTATGATTTATACTCAATCCCCAGATGGTAGAGGCTTTGGAAAGTGGAGCCTTGCTGGAGGAGATATATCACTGGAGGTGGAACTTAAAGTTTACTAGCCCAGCTTCAAGCCCATTAGATTCTTTGCATCCAGATATGTGACAAGATGTGAGCCAGCTTCCTGCTCATGCCATGATTTCTCCACATGATGAACTCCCCTTGAAACTGTATGCTGAAATAAACCCTCTCCTCCCATAAGTTGCTTCTGACATGATGCCATGTACCAGCAGTGAGAAGGGAACTATCCAAAACATGTGAATCACTCAAGATAGATAATTTTTTAAATGGGTGTCTAATTTGAACAGTTGTTTGTTCAGAAAAATATATACAATTGGGAAATAAACACAAGAATAAAACGTTCACCAACATATATAGAGAGAAATACAAATTAAAATCACAATGATATACTAGCCTACACCAACTGGTATTGTTAAACTTATAAAATCTGATCATACCAAGTACTGGCAAGGTTGTGAGCAACTGAAACTCTCATAATGTTTTCATAGAAATAGTTTTGAAGTTTCTGATAAGTTCAGAACATGCTTTCTGATCTAACAGCATCACATCTGATAATTCAATTGAGAGAAATGGAAAACATGTTCCTAAAAAGACTTATGCATGAAACTTCATAAAGTTTTATTCATAGTGGCTCCAATGGGGCCACAATTCAAAAATCTCAATTAACTGGTGAATGTATAGTAATTTACATTCACAAAATGATACTGAAAAAACTATGTATATATGTAAAATATGGATGAATCTCATAAATGTTATATAAGAGGCCAAATACAGAAGGCTAATATCATAGTCAGTTCCACATTGCAGGGACAAACTTCCAAACTGACACATTTTAGAGGAGGAAGGGATTCTTTTCAGCTTACAGATCCAGGGGAAGTTCCATCAATGGTGGAAGGAGATGCTTCCTTCCATACATCCAAGCAGAGAGAAGATTCACAGAGAGCAAAACCACCATCAGCAAGCAGGAAAGGTCCACCAGAGCACAAACTGCTCTGTACACCTATGGGCTGGAATCCAGGTTGGTCCCCAGTGACATGTCCCCTTATAGGTCTGCTAGGGGCTGAAGCTGCACATTCAACTTTCATGAAATACCAGAGTCTGTGAGGCTGCACATTCAAACTACCACAACTATATACAGTGGTAAAGATAAAATTGTAATGGTAGAGAAAAGTCATGATTTTTAGGATTGATTATTAAAGGAATGGATGAAACAGTTGAGGGTAATGGAAATATTCTTGACCATTGTGGTGGTAGTAGAAACACATACATTTGTCGAAGCATATGGATGCTATATACTTGAGAAAGATGGTTTTTACTATGTGAATTACATCACACTATACCTGGCCTTAATTGGTATTCTTCCATTTGATTATTTTTTTCCTGATGGCAGAATATATTATTTAATTGCAATAATGCCCTTCCCACCCTCATATAGACCATGAAATAGATTTCTGTTTGTTTCTTAGAGTAAATTTTCTTCATGGGAAATTTGTTGTGATTATTTTTCAGAACAATCTTTTCTTTTGGATTTTTGTTCTCTATATTTGACTGTTGAAATTTTCATCTCCAGTGATTTCAGAATTAGAGTTGCCAATTTTTTAAAAAGTCTTATTAAATTATTTAATTTCTAATAGAAGAGAACTGGAATTTTCCATTTTCTGTAGTTTATGTGGCAGATTAAACATTCAGTTGACTATGCAGATGTAATTTCTGGGAAGTTACTCTTGACTAAGGCAGTTATGTCTTAGGCAGAATTTACAACATTTTTTTTTCCATGTGGAGTCCAGTTTAGTCCTGGGCAAGCTCAGTCATTACCACACTGAGTGTATGAGCATAGTGTGTGTGTGGGGGGGGGGGGGGACATCCAAAAACACCCTGAAGACAGTGGTTACAACAAGAACTCTACAGAGGTCTAAAGTCATCTATGTGCACAGGGGCACAGAGAGGTCTGAAGGAACCGAAAAGTGCAGCAATTCTTACTAGGCTCCTGTATTGTAGCCAGAGGTCAGTGTGAGTTCCACTGTCCCAGGGAGCTTTTGATTTGAGAGAAGCCAGAAACCCACATTTTAATGCAAAAGCTACCAATTAAAAAAAATGCATATATTGGCACATAATTTGTGGATCAACAATGTGTGATCCTAACAAAATCCATCTGTGTTCCACCAGTTTGCAACCTTTGCCCTGATTGCTGCTCCATACAGGGAGCATCCAGACATTCCAACGGGACGGCAGTAAGTTTCGGTTTATTTACCATTACCTAGCGGAAGCTGACGAAGTACCCAATCTCTCCCACATTCTTAAAAGCGGCTGTTTTGGGACAGGCACGGACACTTGCTAGCGCCGCCTGCGGTCACTGTGGTGGTGCTCTCCAGACCTCTTCTCGTCTCTGCAGGTGTCGGCCATACGACTTGTGTGGAAATGTTTGCACTTCCAACTCCACCATGATACCCTGAGCCAGCTTCAACAGAGAGCAGCCCCGGTCTGACCCAATCACCGATAATATTTCCCACAAAAATAAGTTAGGCTATAATGACTTTAGTGGATAGGTTTTTTAGAACTATAAGAAATGGTAGAACTAAACCATCTGGTATACTTATTTTCCAAGTGAGGAAATGAAACTCCAAAAGAGTAATGACATGTGGTCAGCTGTCTGGAGGCAGGATTGAGACAATAGTCATGTCCCTTCTTTCTTTTACTTAAGTTTGTATGTTACTTTAAAAACAATGTTCTTAAAGGTATTTTGCATTGCTCAGTAAGAACACAACATGACTCCTGCCATATAATCATATATTTCATCAATGTATGCCTGCCTCTCCTAAATTCAAAATATATTGTTGATAATGCTGATTTCTTTTTTTTCATTTGTAAGAAAGGGAGACAAACTATGGGTGTACCAAGGCCTCTTGTCAGTGCAAACAAACTTCAGATGCATGTACCTCATTGCTTATCTGGCTTTTCATGAGCATTGGAGACTTGAACCTGTGTCAACAGGCTTTACAAGCAAAATCTTTAATACTTAGCCAATTGCCTATCCAATACATATTTTTTTTTGGTTTGTTTTTAGAGGTAGCCCAAGGTGACCAAGAATTTACTATGTAGTTTCAGGGTGGCCTTGAACTCATGATGAACCTCCTACCTCTGCTGCCAAAGTGCTGGGATTAAAGATGTGCACCACCACACCAGGCTACATTATTTTTATAATTGTGTTGATACTTTTCATTACTAGGGAAAGACGACCCATCAAATTATCCTTAGCTCAGTTGTTTTATTCTCAGAAATTCATTTGTCTCACCAAATTCAAGTGCTGCTGGGTTAGGGCTTGAAGTTCTTAGGTGTTGTGGCTTTGCTCATCCTTGTTCTCATGCTGTCATAGTCTCCTTTTCATTTCTGTTTTTTTTTTTTTAATATTTATTTATTTGAGAGCAACAGACAGAGACAGAGAGAATGGGCGAGCCAGGGCCTCCAGCCACTGCAAACGAACTCCAGACGCGTGCGCCCCCTTGTGCATCTGGCTAATGTGGGTCTTGGGGAAGCAAGCCTGGAACCAGGGTCTTTAGGCTTCACAGGCAAGCGCTTAACAGCTAAGCCATCTCTCCAGCCCTGTTTTGTTTTTTTTTTGAAGTAGGGTGTCCTTCTAGCCCAGGCTGGCCTGGAATTCACTATGTAGTCTCAGAGTGGCCTGGAACTCATGGTGATCTTCCTACCTCTGGCTCTGGAGTGCTGGGATTAAAGGGGTGCTCCAGGGCACCAGGCTCCTTTTCTTTTAGAGTGGACATCCTCATCTGTGATGAGGGAAATACTGCCAGCTACTGTCATGTTTCATAGTAACCACATGGAGGGAATCATCTTCTCTCAAACTTTGTGTATTACAGTGGGAGGAAGAGAGAGGGAACGAGAAAGTAGGAGTAGGGAGAGGAAAGGAAGGAGAGGGAGAGAGAGACAGGGGCAGAAACAGTTATAGACAGAGAAAAACAAAAAGAGATAGAGACCTTTAGTGTCCTGCGTCTGCTTCTTGGACTAATTTCTGTGTCCAGAGGAATTTTGCACTATTATAAGTCAAAATTGTTTGTTGTCCCAAGCCACCAGTGGTAAGAAAGAGTTACTGGAATGGAGAAGCCTCATTGGGATCACATAGAGTAGTGGAAGTGATTTCTAAAAGAGTGGGAAGATGGGATGCTATTAAAGGAGCAGTAAGGATGAGAAAGAATATTGGTATTTACAAGTACTATCTGAGTATGCCAGAGTAAACAAGCAAGCATATCATTGCATACCTGTATAATTATGTTGAGGAAATAGGATAGGATCTTGTTCAATGCCTAGTCTTAGAGAAGATGAATTTGGTTGAGGTCCCAGAGAGCATACCCAGAGATGCTACAGTTAGTTATTTACCAGAAGAAACTGACGGTGCCCCAAGCACACATTAAAACTGAGTCAAGGGCTATCAGGAGAGGAAAAAGGGAGCCGGATATCAGACTGGGATGTTTTGAAGAGGTTTTCATAAAGCTGGCTTTGTTGTATGTTGGTCTCTCCATGGCAGCAGTCACTTGCCCTACAAATGAATTTTTAACTTATTACAAAACTACTGATAAATACCACCCATTTTATTTAATAGTGGCTGTACTTAAAGCAGTTGGTGGGGGAAATATAAACTGCTTTAAACTTTCCAAGGTTTTACAATACTTGTGTCCTTTTCATTAACTATTCTCAGAATTTTTACATGCAGAAATATTTATATTTAGATTTTACCATAAGCTATTAATGATTGATACAGATGGTAGAAATAAAAATTAAAACAATCTAACTGTCTCACAATGTTGGGTAGGCAAAGAAGTCATTATAACTGCAAACAGGAATATATTGCAGCCATTTAATTTGCTGTGGTAAGAATAAATCTGTTTATAATATATAAAAGCTTTCAAAATTATTTAATATAAACTTTTATTTTGCTCTTTTCTATACTGGAGCATTGCATATATAATCCAACCATTACAATTCCCTGTGGTACCATGTCATTTAACGTCCCTGAACTTCATATTCTTTTTTATTTCACATATATATATATTTTATATGTATGTATGTATGTATGTATATATGTATACGTATATATATGTATACATATATATATATATATATATATATATATATATATATATATATATATATATACATACATACATACATATAAAATTGACAACTTCTATACTTACAGACAACAAACTAAGGTATTTCCCTTCCCTAACCTCTCCTCCATTTTCTCTTTCATAGCTCTGGTCTCTGTCATATCCCCTCCCTCTGTCCATTAGTTTCTCTTTTAATTTGATGTCATCATCTTTTTTTCCTATTATGAAGGTCTTTTGTGGGTATTGCTAGGCACTGTGAGGTCTTGGATATTGAGGCCAAATTCTGTCCTGACAAGTGTATGTAGGGAGTGGTACCCTTCTTTTGGCTCTTATGTTCTTTCTGCAACCTCTTTTGCAATGGACCCTGAGCCTTGGAGGTGTGAGATGTTTCAGTGCTGGACACTCCTCTGTCCCTTCTTCTCAGCACTATGTTGCCTTTTGGGCCATCCCAGTGGTCATCACCATCTGAAAAGATAAGCTTCTCTAACCAGAAGTGAGAGTAACTTTAATATATGAGTATGAACATTAAGTGTAGTAATTTTAGGGCAATTTGGTGATAGTAATATATGCATTTATCCAAGCAAGAGCAGGCTTTATATCCCTAAGGCTCATGACCTCTCCTGCCATAGGCTTTTGATTAGATTTTCAGTACCAGGCACGTATTCCCTCCCATAGAGTGGGACTTCACTCCAATTAGAGAGCAGTTGGTTTCCCCCAGAGCAGACATGCCACTAATGCACTCATTCTGTCTGGCCAAATTTGAGGTTTCCAATGTCCACTGTTTTCATCACTGATGACTTCTGTGTCCCATAAGAATGCATGCAGTGCAGCTTTTTCCAGCTTTCAGTTTGCTGGGCTACAGGGAGAAGGTTTTCCGCTCAGCACTACCTTGATTTCTTAGTGACTTTGCTGCTCAGGCATGTGAAGTCTTCAGCAATAGGGTCTTACCATCTCTTTTTCGTGGGGAACCAAGGGCCTTGGCAATAGCCTGTAATGTTTTAGAGGCAACATAGACCTCCCTGACCAATGACTTACTAGGAGGTATCCCATCCCCGGCACTGAAAATTTTCTAGAAACTGAAGTTCATTTTCTTATCTGTAAGCAGCATATAGCTTTTTGACAGGCAGCTGGTAGTATTGCTCCTAGATTCAGGGTTAGCCCTGTTATTTACTGTTTTTACTCCAGGCAAGTTACTTAAAATATGCTTTATATTACAAAATCACTACTTAAATGCACATGTTGACATGCAATCTAAGTGGAAACAATCATTTTTAAACCAGTATTTATTCCATCTCCCCAAACATATGCTCACACTGTACTTTATCCTGGACCTAATAGTTTTAGCCCAGGGGGTATGTTTCCATGATTGTTACAACTCCCTAGAACCATATGTAGAAAGGAGAGTAACTTGAAGAAGTTTGGATGCTGCTGCCAGGAGGAAGGAGAAGTAGGAGGAGGGAGATGTGGGTTTTCATACCAAAAAAATTGTCCACAGTAGGAAATAACCACTCAGAGCCAGACGAAGGACTAGGAACATGCATGTAGGTAGACAGCAAGTCCCAGAGATACATTTAGAGTTAGGTACTATATGCAGACATGAACTACTGATGAACTTTTGAACAATAATACAAAATAATCTCTTGGAGCTGAGAAAATGGTTCAGTGGTTAAAGGCACTTTCTTATAAAGCCTGCCAGTCCAGGTTCAGTTTCCTAGTACCCACACAAAAACCAGACACACAAAGTGGCACATGTGTCTAGAGGCCCTGGCATGCCCATTCTCTCTTTCTCTATCACAAATAAAATGTTAAAAAAATACCCTCAAAACTCCAGTAACCTCTTATCTTAGTCACTCTTGTGTGTCAAAAGATACAAATCAGGAGCACCCTCTGGGACCAGGAGGCCTAGAGAAAAAAAAAAAAATCAAATGCTTTTCCTCAGGGTAGGTCTGTATTTACGCCCACACCCACACCCACACTGAGAGAGACAGAGAGAGAGAGAGAGAGAGAGAGAGAGAGAGAGAGAGAGAGAGAGAGAGAAGGCATCTTATTCAAAGCCAACATTTATGGTCCTTGACAGAAACAAAGTCCTCATAGTTTTCTGGCTTGTAAATTTGTACAAAGTTAAGACTGTATGTTAGGAATCTTCAGTCTTACATAACTAAATCCATATCACCACTGGAGAGTATTTTACCCCATACACTGATCAGTCACTGCATGTAGCCATGCACTTCCTAATGCCACTTTGACCAACAATAGACTGCATCAATGTGATGGTAGCTAAATCATATAACCTAGGTGTGTGTAGGCAAGTATACTCTGTGATCACCCAAGCAGAAATCCTTTAACATTTCTGAGAATATATCTTTGCCATTGATACCCACCTATATTTATTAATGGTCTTTAAACTTTCATCATGTACTCCTAGTGGTCAATTTTGGGGGCAGTCTCCTGCATATGTATTTCTATTTATTTCCATTTATATATTTAAACCATTGATATACTACAATATACTTATAAAATGTTAATATTCACATTAGACAGTAATATATAAGCAGTAGTTCTGTGACTCATCTTCATCTTATCTTAGCAGAGCATCAGATATTTAGTCACAGTGATTCTCTAATAAAAATGTTGAATTTATAATTTGAGAATCTATAACATAAGTTATTAAACACATAATTTTTGTTGTTAGTGAAGGATTAGCAACAGTCTTCCAGTCTGTCTTTCTAAGTAGATTTTATGTGTACATTTTTGTTGATTGGGTTTTACTCTTTCCATCTTTCTTTGCATTGCTCAGATACTCACATTTTTGGTTGGTTTATACTTGAGAAGGATGAGGGAAAGGTATGCAGGAGTCTGGGGTTGTAGAAAGGAGAGTGCTTGGTGGCGAGTGTGAGCAGGGAGTAAAGAACTTGCCTTCAGTGTGTTCTCCATATATCCCACCCCCAGACTGCTGAGAGTAGCAGCCACAGAGGGAACACTTGTTCATGATGTTTGATGAGTAGAACAGGAGGCAACTGAAAACAGAGAGATCTGTAGACTATCACAAGCTGGGATTTCATGAGTCCTCAACTCAGCAGTAAGAGAAGCATTGAAGTGCTCTTCTGTGTTAGTGAGGATGTTTTCAATTTCCCAAGCTTAATTAACAGTAAAAGGTTGAAGATTAAAAATAAATAGAAATATACCAGGAAGGAAATGGTGTCAACCGTGGAGGCTAGCAGTTATACAAAAGAAAGAAAATAATAAAAAAATTATTAAAAATGGGTAGATATATTTTACTATTTTAAATGCTACAGCATAATAGATATGACTTGAGAATAGAAAAAATGCAAATGGCATTGGAATTCAGAAATGCGATAATGTCTAATTTGCTTATGGCGTTTTTTAACCCACAACTTATTTATTTGTGTCAAATAAGGCATTTGAACTTCTTGGAAATGAACTCTTTTTTTTTGTTGGTTTTCAAAGATGAAATGGTAACATCAATTTCTTAAAAGTGATGAAATTATCTTCTGATGACACGTCTCAAAATAACCCAGTGGTGCCCTCTAGTGGTAATTTCATCCTGGCACTTTATCAGAAGTCTGGGAAAACATCTTAACAAAGTAACTTGGTGACTTCAATCTTGGAAATTCATGATCTCTGGGTTGATTACACTCCGGAAAATACACACTACTCTGCAACCAGGTAGAGTGGATGTGACGCAAAGAGTTCTTGTTTTTTTTTTCTAGACAGACCATTTTATTTCACTTCTATAAATTCTTTTGTAAATGTGCTACTTGAGCCATTGGTTCGGGTATCCCCAATTCCACTCTAATCAGTTATTTGGGGATTGGGTTTAAGCATAAAGAATTCTATTTAGATGAAGTATTTCAATTAAGTATGGTAAATTCGGGTATCTATATTTTAACAGGTATTAACCTTCTTTGGAGGACGTCGTATTAAAGGTATTGCAAATACTTCTGGGAACTTTGACTCAATTTTGACTCAGGCCAATTCGGTTTTACATAAAGCAGTGTTGTATTTGTATATGGCCTCGACATATACCCCTTTATGCTTTGCATTATCTCTGGTTATGTAGATGTGGCTTATATGTTTATACAGGCATACATGGATGCGTCTCCTCTTCTTTCTGGGTTATAAATTCTTGTCTAAAAGGCTTTGATCATCTTGAGGTTAGTACTGATGATTTCTATTATATGTCAAAGATGCCACAGAAGATTACAAATTTTTTAAAATAATGTATCTCTCTCTCTCTCTCTCTCTCTCTCTCTCTCTCTCTCTGTGTGTGTGTGTGTGTGTGTGTGTGTATGTGTGTTGGAGTGGGGAGGGGAAGAATGAGACAAGCCAGGGCTTCTTACTGCTGCAAACAAACAACAGACATTTGTGCCATTTTCTTTCTTATGTCAGTGACCTGGGAGTTAAACCATGTTGACAGGCTTAGCAAGCAAGCACCTTCAACCACTGAGCAATCTCTCTAGCCCCTAAGAGTAAACATTTTTAACAATCATAAACTTGTGGAAAAGTAATAAAAATACAAGAAAATGTTTTTTTTTTCTTCTGGACCATTTAAGTCTGTGGATATCCAACCCACAGCCCATGGCTTGCATCCCAGAAAAGCTATGAATGTAGCTCAACTCAAAACTCTAATACTTAAAACATGATGTGGTGCTTTCAGAGGGGATTGTTTTTCCTTTTGGTAACTTTATTGGATGGTTCCATAGCATCAACTTTATAGATTGCAACATCATATCCCTATATCAAATGGTTGGACATGCCTGATAGCAGATATGATACCCTGTCCCCTTTAAATATTTAAATGTGTATTTCCTGACATAATACTATCACTTAGACCTCATATTTCATTCATTTTTTTTCAGTTGTGCCAGTAATGGCTTTTGTTGGAAAAAATAAATTTCACAAACATTACTTCATTTTCCTACTATATCTCAGTATTCTTCAGATTTGGAGCAATTTTCTCATCTTATCTTTTTCATTTTCATGACCTTAATATTATTACTGGCATTATTAGGATAAGAACCTGGGCCTTGACAATCCAGGCTCAGCCATCTGTCCTCAATAAGCCAATTAACAACCCAATAGCTAAAAACAGACTATTTATTCAATGTGGCCACATTGGGAAGAAGGATGAAGAAATGTAATATCCTTTTCTCTCTTCAAGTTTGTCATTGACGTCCTGAAGAGAGGTTTGGGTTTAGGCAGATGGCCAGTCATAGTAACCAGCTAGACAGCCCCGGCTAAAGTACAGTCCTACCAATCTGGTTGATCATTGTCTTGACTCCAGTTTCTACTGCAAGGTGAGTTGATAAATTGTCAGAACTGTGGAAAAATCTCTTTCTCTGAGACAAATTTATCCCCTGGCTGGCATCAGACACTAGTGTTTTCCTTCTTACAGCATGGAATTCCTGGATATTGTATAAAGGTCCTTTTTAGGGGGGGCGTGGACAAGTGCTTGCTTCTCCTAGGCAGAGCACTATGAAAAACTCTTCCACCAACGTTCAACCTGGTAAACCAGTGAGTTTATTTGGCTTCCTTTTGTAGCATGGGACAGCATCACTGACAGGCACATCAATGAACTCACCAGAACTGTTCCTTCCCCCATCACAAGCAGCTAAAGCCAGAAATCCAGCAGTTCGACTTGGTAAACATTTGTCCAGCCCATCACCACAAATGTTTCCATTACTTTCTTCTGTCTTCATCTCAGTCACTGCTGTCCTTGTCAAAGCTATCACGTCGTGTTTAATTGGCTTCTGATTGCCTGTTGTGCTTAATATTTATAATCCCCAATCTATTCCTCACAATAGACCCAGAATGATTTCTTACATATAAAATAACTTTACTAATTTTTAACCCATATACAATAGTAGGAAAAATTATGACTTCCATATATGGATTAAGATTCAGTAACTACAGGCACCTGGCTATACTTGTTTATGTGCTTAATAGTTTCTTCTGTCATCCTTCTCTTCCCTTCCTTTTTCTCCCCCCTTCCTTTCCCTTCCTTCCTTTCTCTCTTGCCTTCTTTCTTTTTCCTTCATTCTGTCTTTGAATCCAAAGAGCAGAAAGAAAATAGTCTAAGAATTTTGTACCTAAGGAATGTCCTGGTGGTGAGTTCCCTGAATTTTCTTTTCTCTCACACATTCCAGACAGATCCTTGTCTCTAAACCAGAACTGCCAATAAGCACAGAATGGAAAACTCCAAAATGCCTGTTCCCATAGCAGAAGGATCAGGAGAAAGGATGGCATAACAAGGGAGAACTTTTTGACAACACTTTCTCTACTCCTGTCAAATACCAATGGAAATACCACTTCTCTTCTCACAGTTCGGTGGTGTCAAACCAGAAAGTGATTTTCCATCTCTTCTCTACCTGTGCCTACCCCCAATCACTTTGAAGTCAAGAGGCTTCTCTTGTATATGTCATGTCACTCCTCCATATGGGATTGTGGTGGGTTGATTCAGGTGTCCCCCATAAACTTAGGTGTTCTGAATGCTAGGTTCCCAGCTGATGGATATTTGGGAATTAATGCCTTCTGGAGGGAGTGTATTGTTGGGGGCGGGCTTATGGGTGTAATAGACAGTTTCCCCATGCCAGTGTTTGGCACACTTTCCTGTTGCTATTGTCTATCTAATGTTGGCCAGGGGGTGATGTCCACCCTCTGCTCATGTCATCATTTTCCCCTGCCATTGTGGAGCTTCCCCTTGAGCCTGTAAGCCAAAATAAATCTCTTTTCTCCAGAAGCTGCTCTTGTTTGGGTGATTTCTACCAGCATTGTGAACTGGACTGCAACAGGCATCATGTTTCTTTCAAATCAGAACTTTTCCAGAAGCATGGTCCATAAATTTCCTTTTTCTCTTGTAGGCCAACTAAAATGTAGCTGGGAGTGTAAGCAGTGTGGAAGGAGCATTCTTCATAAACTCATGGCTTTTGTATTTTGTTAATCCAAGTTGGGGTGTGATTTTTCATATAAGCAGGAGCAAAATAGATAGAAAACTAGCTTAGGAAAGCCCAATGGATCAGTTGCTGAGAAGAACTGGGTAAACAACAGTCTCTCTCTCTCTCTCTCTCTCTCTCTCTCTCTCATGTACTTGCTTAAATGAAGCAGATCACCATGTTATGAGCTACTCTGTGGAGATCCCCATGAAACAAATGGCTGCAGGAAGCATCAGGAGAAAGGAACTGAACCCTATACCAACTGTGCAAGCAGGAAGTGGATCACTTTGATCTTAAGCCTGGTGGTTCACCTTGACCATTACCTTGATCAGCCTGTGAGACATCCAGAAGCAAAAATACAACCCAAAATAAATTGAAATAGTAAATATATGCTGTCTTAGGCCACTAAGTTTATGGTAATTTGTCATGCAGTAACAGAATTACACTTATAATTTTATATATAACTTTAAATTGTCTTATTCAAGGTTTTGTGAGTCTGAAAGTTATTTTTTTTTCTATGTTTAGAAGTGAAATAATTTGGCTATGTGTAAAATTTTTAATATTTTATTTATTTATTAGAAAGAGAGAGAGGAGATAGGAAAGAGAGAATGGACACTTCAGGGTCTCTAGCCACAGAAAATGAACTCCAGATATATGTGCCACATGGTGCATCTGGTTTTTGTGGGTCCTGGGAAATCTAACCTGTGTCTTTAGGCTTGGCAGGTAAGTGTCTTAGCCACCAAGCCATCTGTAGTCCTATGTGTAAAATTTTTTTATTTTCCTTAAACATTGAGATAAAACTATATGGCTTTTTAGTTTCCATTGTTGGCAATAAGTCTTTCGTTTTTGCAAATAATCTGTCAAAAACTATATTTTTGTTAATTATTAAATTTTTGATGTACTTTAGGGAGAATGTTATGTGTATGTTTCTTTGCTCTTTTAATATACTTCAAGATTTGTTGCTCTGTCTTCCCCTCCTCTTTAATTCTTGAATTTTACTTAGGATACTATAAGTTTAATATTTCTTTTAACTACGCTTTGTGTTTAGAAAAACCAAATTCTTCTTCTCAGCAATATGTTCTGGCTGAATGCTGTAAGCATATTTTATGTAAAAGTATATAAAATATAAAGTATATTTTATTTCGTTAATTCATTCTCTTTATTTCTTTCATAACTAAGATAAACAGTAAATAATTATAAACATTTGAAATTTTACTTTTATTGGTTTATTTTTTTCTTGTCACCCTTTTTGTTTCCATCTTGTTCCACTTATGCTTGTTTTTATTTCAGTGTTTCCTGTGCATTTAAACTGGATATTATTGGGCTGGAGAGATGGCTTAGCAATTAAGGTGCTCACCTGTGAAGCTTAAAGACCTGTGTTCAACTCTCCACATCCCATGTAAGACAGACGCACAAAGGTGACTCAAGGGCAAGGTTGCACATGTGCACTAGGTGGCACATGTGTCAAGAGTTCGATTGCAGTAGGTGAGGCCCTGGTGTGCCAATTCTTTCTCTCTCACTTTCTTTCTCTAAAATAATAATAATAATAATAATAAAGGACTGGAGGAATGGCTTAGCGGTTAAGGTGTTTGCCTGTGAAGCCAAAGGACCCAGATTCAATTCCCCAGGACCCACGTTAGCCAGATGCACAAGGGGGCACATGCATCTGGAGTTTGTTTGCAGTGGCTAGAGGCCCTGGCACACCTATTCTCTTTCTCTCCCCCCCCTCTTTCTCTGCCAAATAAATAAATAAATGGCTGAATAAAAATAAATAAATATTCTTAAGAAAGGAGATTATTGATCTGTTTTTGCAAGCAAGCACCCTTAACTGATGAGCTATCTTTCTAGCCTCCTAGTGTTCTGTTTCTATGAAAATACTTTGGCACTGTGGGTGTCTCTTTATGCCTTCTGTGGTAGAGGATTCGATTTTACTTTAGTAATTTGGGACTCCCTTTTTTCAAGGAGGTCCTGTTAAACTGCAGCCTTCAGCAGCAGGCAAATTTGTACAACCACATCCATGGCAACATCTGAGAGGTAACCCTAGCTCTGTTTGCTTTGCCCTTAGTCCATTGCTCATGTGACACATTCTCAGTTATCATCTCCCAGTACAAACCCTACTTTAAAAGTCAGTGTCTGCTTCTCTCCCTAGAGCCTAAATGGTCTTGGATACCTTCACTACTTTCCATTTTGGCTCCATTTCTAGGCTATGGTCCTGTTATTTGATTATACAAAATTTTCACTTGTCCATATTCATTACATGTAATTACATACCTTGTTTACTAATATTAATTTTTCTTGTGAATGACTATTTCATGAATAAAAATGTGTATTGAACAATAGACTCCATTTCAAAAATATTTAGTGTGTAGGATAAGCGATAACAAAGATACATTGATAACTAGCATTTCAAAGTGTTTGCCTTTTATCTGCAGTAATTCATTCAATCCCCATTATTATTTTCTTCCATAATTTCTTTTTTGCCTTAGGGAGTGCTTTAGTAATGTGTCTCATCAACTAAGGTCACAGTTTGTTCATGAAGATATTTTTCTCATGAACAAATATCTGATCAAATATATGTAAAAGAAAAAGGGTTCATTTTGAATTATTGTGTAAGAAGGGATACAGAATTCTGGTCATCAGGCTTGTTATGCAGCAAGTGCTTTTAATGGCTGAACCAGCTCCTCAGTCCCTATCCATTTTGTTTATTTTTTTTTTAATCATATCAGATATATCATATCAGATAGTTTTTTTTAAAAATTATGCTTGTGTGTGCATGCTCATGCATGTGTGTATGTGTGTTTGTATGCATAAGGACAGAGGCCAGAGAGAAACTTTGGATGTTAGCTTCAGAAACAAAGTCCACTTCCTTTGACATAGGGTCTCTCATTGACTTGCACCTTACTGTTAAGGCTAGAGTAGTTAGCCAGCATGATTTATGGGTCATTCTGTCTCCACATCACAAGAAATGTATACCACCACACTTGACATCTTACATGCTTCCTGGGGATCAAACTCAGGTTTTCATGCTTTCACGGCAAACACTTTACCATCTGAGCATCACTTTCTGCTTCACTTCCACTTTCTTTTCTGATAAATTCTTGCTTAACTTGCCCTTCTGCTATGTCTGTACTTGTCATTCTTCATGACTCACAAGATCATAAGTTCAAGAGACACTGGCTTGGGAAGTTTTAGACTGTTGTGTGCTGGGCACTTTTTTATGATTATCTTTTATTTTTGTTAAGTAGAAACTTTGTATGGACACATAATGTGTTGGTACCACTATTGCCCTCCTCCCTGCCCCCACTCAACTGATGGCTCTCCTCAGTGGGATTGCTGGTATTTACCATGGGGTTGTGGGTTATGAGTTATGAGAGCAGCAGTCAGTTATTGTAGGGGAGTGGTAATGCATCTGGATATTCCTTCCCACTGTTGGGTACTTCAACCTCTAACTTAAGCCTGCTCAGAGCTGAGAAAGGCTCCATAAGTCTCAAAACTGGCAAAACCAAGATTCCTCAGTTCATACACCTTGTGTTGGCTCATATTGCACCCAAGTGCCTAGGGAATGGAGGAAGCAAGCATAGCAGAAAGATCTATACAGGCAAAAAGCAATATCTGTACTTCCCAAACCTGCTGAGCATTAAACCTATGGCTGGAGGAATGAAGCGGAAATGCTCAATAGCCTTAGTTGAACTTTAGAGTTCTTATTCTCTGTAGCAGTGGCTTCATGGAAGATAAGTGGCCTCAGACTGACCTCAGACTTGGGGTGTTCAGGTTTCATAGTTACCCTTAGGTGATTTAGTCAGATCCTTACTATTGTCCACCCTACTCTTCCCTGGCCATGTTGTGCTTCCTGCTGCTTTGGTGGATGCTTTCCATGACTGAATCTCACAGCTGCTTTTCTCATCCTGAGGCAAGTTGACTCCAGGCTCCTTCATTTGTGAGTGCTCCTAGTTTTCAGACCCTCAGGGAAGTTCATTCTGAAACGATTCATCCCCTCTCAAGAAGATGCCACCCACCGACGTGTAAGATGTGGGGAGTGACAACTGAACCACCTCTCTTCCCATCAGCTGGAGGAGTTACTGTCTCAACAAAAAAACCCAGCTGAATTCTCGACTTGACTTGTGGGTAAAACTGGTAACCTTTCTTCACCAGAGCTGCCTGGCGTACCTTTTGGATGGGGCTTACCATCTGTTCCCTGCTTGGAAGCCTCACAGGTAGAGTTCTGTGTTTGTTACTCATTTTTGACCTTCTCTTCACCTGCATTTTTCAGCTCTCATTGGTCCTTTTGTGATTTCTGATGCTTAATTCCTTCTCTCCTTGGAATATTGTTTGCCTGATTCTTCTCATTCATCCTAACACATGGAGGCAGCCACTAGCTCATTATTTTACCCCAGAATCTCAGCCAGCTGTTCTTCCAAGATTATCCTGTCTCTGGGCAATCAGCTTAGGAAGAGGACCTAACAACCTACCTCACAAAAAATAAATATAAAAGAAATTAAGATATATATGTCTTTAGGAACTTACATGAAAAATGTGTATATTTTCCTGAAATATAATTCTGAGAAGTTATACCACTATATAATAAATGACAAATGCCACTTATATATCAATAGGAAAAAAGAGTTTGTATCTATTGAGATGATATTCTTTCCTAATACATGATTTAGTAAGAGCTGATAAAAGACTAAGTTTGGAACATTATTTTATTTTTACATTTAGGAAATATGTATTAAGTAGGTATTTTATGCTGGCATGTAGATGGGAGGCAAAGGGAAAAATAGTATGAGTGAAATTAAGTATAAATTTCAAAAAATTTGTAATTTCCTTTAGTTTTCTGGCAGTTTGGTTTGTCTTGAGATGGACAACTATCTGCTCTATAGCGCAGATGGATCTGCTTCTCAGTTACCTCCTGGCTATGTGTCAGGGTGGAGTCAGGAATGAAACCAGGGCTCAGATCAGATCCTGGTCTGACACATTAAGTAATGCTTTGCACTCTTTCGTTCCATAGTAGGTGAAACTCATGTAATGCTGAAATTAAATTTCTGGTATCCCAATCCATTTTTAAAATGAAAAATGGTTGAGCAATCTCTGTATAAACTGGTCCTAGTTTCTTTTTGTACTAAAATTGTTATATACCATAGAGTGTTTTCAGTTATTAATCATGTGTAATGATGATGTCTTTTTACTTTAGCAAAAGTTAAGACACCTGTGCCCAGGATGACCAAGGCAGAGTTTTATAGGGAAATGAGAAAACATTTTATGCCAGCTCTTCAGATCAATCTTTTTCAGGTCTGAAGTCTAATTGTTGTGTTTAGACTAGTTGATGTGTTAAAGGTTTTGTTTTGCTTGATTTTTATCACTTTCCCCACAGCAACTCCAAGTGAATTTCCTGTCAGATGTATGTAAAAAATGGTGAGTTGGCAAGGCAAATGTATTTTTTACAAAAACTCCACAGAACATTCTTCCAATGGAATGACTCCTTTGGGAGGTCTTACATAAATTTCTGAAGCAGCCACCAAGTAAATTTTATTTTATGGCAGCTTTAAAACTTCACTACACCCACCCCTATCCCATCCTATCCCATCCTATCCTATCCTATCCTATCCTATCCTATCCTATCCTATCCTATCCTATCCTATCCTATCCTATCCTATCCTATCCTATCCTATCCTATCCTATCCTATCGTATCCTATCGTATCCTATCCTACCCTACCCTACCCTACCCTACCCTACCCTATCCTATCCTATCCTATCCTATCCTGGTGCTGTCATTAGAGTTATTTGATGAAACCAATGTTCAGTGGAAGATGGGGGGTGTCTGCACAGACTAGATGATGTAGACACTGATGATGGAAGACACACATGAATCTCTGTGCATTATCTAGGTTGAAACAAGCCTGCTGGAGTGTGGACCTGCACAAGATACTTGGGGTAGAGTTCTGAGACCAAGACAACAAGACATGTTTTCTTCATTCTGAATTTTGGGTGTGAGGTAATAGTAAATGAAATGTAGCTGGCTCTAAGATGTCACTGAATCCCCAGAATACGTGGTGTGGTTATACATGATGTACCTTTACTAATTTGCATGTGTTTGGGTGAGTCATTTAATGCATTTCACAATTCACTTTGACAAATGAAAGTAATGGGATTTTTGGTCTTCCAGCTATATAGACATGTGATTGTAGGTGGGTCCTTTGTGGTTGGGTTAGCTCCAAGGGACACCATGATTGTGTGAAGTGTCTATGCAGATAGTCTACCAATGACTGACCAAAGAAATGATTCCATCCAAGTCTAGCTTAGTGAACCAATGACCTCATTTGGGTTACTTACAGGTATGGGTGAGGGACAGGAGTCCTCAAAAAAAAAAAAAAAGTCCAAAGCTCATGAAAGCTCCCTGCACAACCTGATCAGCTGGACAGGCCAGAGTCCCTTCTCCCAGCAATTAGTTCTATTTAGATAGCCATGGAGAGGGGTATTGTGAATCTTGTAAGTTTCATTTACTTCCTAAGCCTTATGAGGTCTTTCCTCCAGGAGGAAATATTTCAATTCATAGGAAATGGCCAATGATGTCCTTAGAGGTCCAGAAGCAGATGTTTGGATTAATTTGATCAACCTGGGTGATAAAGGGCTGATCTGATGCAAGGGTGAAACAAAAAAGGTTAGTTCCCTGTTTTCAACTTTGGACAGGCTGCTTAGCATTGTGATTTAAGGTACATTTCATGGACAGTACTGGCGGTATTGTAATGAACTCATTATAAGAGTCAAGGAAAATATGGTTTAATGGGCTGACGGTGTAACTGAATGGGAGAGTGTTTGCTAAGGATGTGAAAATCCCTAGATTTTGTCTCTAGCACAACAAACAAACAATAAATTGTAACACATCTTAAGCCTTTAAGAGTGAAAAAAGCCATAATACAGTGACATGTGTTTTAGTTATAAAGTCTACCATTCTTTACTCAAAATATGAGTATCAATAATTTCAAGAAAAATTTGGGCTGGAGAGATGGCTTAGTGGTTAAGCGCTTGCCTGTGAAGCCTAAGGACCCAGGTTCGAGGCTCGGTTCCCCAGGTCCCACGTTAGCCAGATGCACAAGGGGGAGCACGCATCTGGAGTTCGTTTGCAGAGGCTGGAAGCCCTGGTGCGCCCATTCTCTCTCTCTCCCTCTATCTGTCTTTCTCTCTGTGTCTGTTGCTCTCAAATAAATAAATAAATAAATAAAAATTAATAATTTCAAGAAAAATTTAATACCAAAAATCCTGAAAATTAACGTGTCTAAAGCCTCATATCTGTACATTTTCATGTTTATGTGTTTATTATTTGACATCAACTTATATAATAACTAATACTGTGGGAAGATGGCAAGTGGGGTGGAGAAGGAAATAGTTTATAAATTTTTAAGCACAGTAATTACTAGAAAGAAATATACAGACAATTTTGGTGTAATTAAGTGCATATGAACAGTTTCTACTTACATCATGGGTATGGATCTGAAAGGAAGATGGAAGAGAGAAGGAGCCAACTTTTAAAGATGTTTATTATTTTGACATATGGTGAACATGTGGAATTAACTATATAGAACATGCATGTGAAAACTAAGTATTTACATCGACATGTTAATATTCAATTCTTTGAGAGTAGAGTTTTATTCGTTTTCTTCAGTTACTTACAGCAGTACTTATTCCAAAGACGTTTGCTACATTTTGAGAGTGGAAGATGTGTTTTTCCTCACAAATCAGTTAAGAAAAGGCTTATTTTTGCTTGAAGCTGAGAAAGAACTAACCATTTTCAAGAAAAAGTAATAATAGACAAATAAAAACCAGGTCACTTTGTTGAGTATATTTGAACTTAGTCTTTCAACAAATATTTGTTTTCCTCCTCCAATGTACTGGATGATGTACCAAGGATAGGTGAGCTGAGAACAGAAATAAGACTCTTTACCTTAGGGATTATTTGCTACAAAATGAGAGCTAAAAAATAAATGGCAAAAGGGCATAAAATGTTCCAAAGGTTTTATTTAATGTTATGCAAATGTTTAAAGAAGGTATAACTCTGGGCTGGTTGAATCTATATGATAGACTTTTAAGAAATAATTATCTCCCATGGTAGACTCTGTCATAGTTCTTTGTGGTAATGTAGGCTCAGAAGGTGTGGGTTAAAGGATTCAGAGCTGACAATGTATAATGTGTCCATGTACGCATTGATTTTCCCTCAGCTCTGCATAATCCTTTAGTTACCTCATGATGGCTTTCAGGGTCAGAGGAGGCAAGTGTAGGAAGCAATGGGATTTACCTTTCAGTGACTCTTTGGTGGCCTTCCTTCACTCCTCCCTGACTTGCACTAAACCAGGTCAGTTAGAGATTATTCTTGAGAATTCTCAAACTGAATTTTAGTTAAAGTGGTCACTGTTGACATGTCAGCTGTGACCTCTTTCCCATCATATTTCATACTGCATGGAAGAAGCCAGACCATCATAGAGAAAATGTCGTTGATATTACATTAAGAGCAGAGATGAATAAGAATCTAAGAATGGGGATGATAATATGAGAGCGAGAAAGATAGAACACTATTCCAGTTTTCCTCAGACTCAATTTTAGCCCTCAGCTTCCTCTGTCACAGGAAATTTCTCTATATCCTTCCAGTCTTTTTCACTCACTTGAGTTTGCTTTTTCATCATTTATAACCAAAAAATGGATACCATGATGAGGTAGATGATGAGGAGGCTTTGAAGGCAATATGAATAATGTAAATACAAAAGAGGAAGAGAAGTATGGGAGAACCTCTGTCTGCATTGTTTCCCAGCAAGCAGTGCTAAGGCAAGTGCACATGCCCAACACCTTATTTAGAGTGCAGTGTAGACAGAGAGCTGTGGGAAGAAGCCAGAGAGACAGAGATGGGAAGGGTGAAATGGACCTAACTTATTAGGAGAGGAATTTATCAACTGATTCCTAAAGCTGCATGATGGGTCATGCACTCTTGTGAGTGGCACTGAGCTGTCTGGGAGCTCCTGGTATAAGCCACAACAACATGGAAGCCCTGAGCGGGAGAGCAATGTTGAGTACTTGAAAAGTGAGTCAAGGTTGTTACTGAATTGTGTCTGCATAGAATTGGTCAGAATCATGCAGAACTGGTAAGACTAGTGCCTGTTTTAAATGGCTGACATAAAGTTTAAATATTAAAGTACATAATGCAGGATGGGGTAGCTGATCATTAGCAATCAAATATCAACTACCACGGCTGTTGTTCCTATTATTACTACTACCATCTTCAAAAAAATCATGACACCATAAGTATAGAAGGAGTGACTTTCAGTGGAGGAGGAAGTAGAACTTGGAGAGCAGTTAGATCATGGAGTATACCTTCAACTGTATTGTATGAGTTAACCAGACAGTTACTAAAATGGACCAGGTGAGCAAATAAATAATATTGGTATACTTTTTAAAACCAAATGGCCCTCTATCTCTGTCTTTGGTGTTCTCTTGTTGATTAAAAGTAAAATAAAAGACAAACCATGAAGGCTGGGGAGATGGCTCAGCTATTAAAGGCATTTGCTTGCACAGCCTACAGGCCTGGATTGAATTCCCCAGTACCCACATAAAGCCAGATGCATAAAGTAGAACATGTGACTAGAGTCCATTTGCAATGCAAGAAGCCCTGATGTCCCCATGTGTATTCGCTCTCTCACTCAAATAAATAAAATATATTTAAAAAAATGTGTATACAGAAATAAGGAAAATTATGCAATGAAATTTGAAAAGAAATGGTTGAACTTGGAACAGATAATTTTCAGCAAACTCACCAAATCACAGAAAGATAATCGTCAGATGGTCTCACTCATCTACAGCTCCTAGCCTGAATCTGCCCAAGATGCTAACATACCCAATAAGCATCTGGAGGACTGGACAATAAGAAGGGTGGAGAGGGAGGGTAAGTGTGGGGCTAGGGGGACACAAAACTAGACCCAAATGGCAATGGCACCATAAAATTCTATATCCTGGGCTGGAGAGATGGCTTAGCGGTTAAGCGCTTGCCTGTGAAGCCTAAGGACCCCGGTTCGAGGCTCGGTTCCCTAGGTCCCACGTTAGCCAGATGCACAAGGGGGCGCATGCGTCTGGAGTTCGTTTGCAGAGGCTGGAAGTCCTGGCGCGGCCATTCTCTCTCTCTCCCTCTATCTGTCTTTCTCTCTGTGTCTGTCGCTCTCAAATTAAAAAAAAAAAATCTATATCCTAAAAGACAGACTACATGGTTGAACCTTCAGCAGGCCCTTAGAGGGAACACCTGAATCACATGGCCCTGGAGAGGGTATGATGAAGACTAACCTAAATGTTCTACTTTCTCTCCCAATCTCTCTCTCTCTCCCCCTCCCTCCCTTCTCTCTTTCTCTTTTATATTATCTATCTTTTTATTCCTTCTTTTCCCTTGGTGCTGGCCTATAACTCCCATTACCAGCAAATGGTTAACGTCCACAATGAGCTGTTGATCAGAGAGAACTACCTACAAGGTTTCCCAAAAGAAGACCGATTTCCATCAGAGTGCTTGATGACCCACCAAAGGTTAATGGTAAGATCCTAAGGCCGAAGACACTATATGCTATTGGTACAGAACAGGGAGTGATCTGGCCGGTGATCTGGAAGAGTCAGACCCCAGACAGCTCATCTAGTGCCAGAAGGTGCTACATGAATGACTGGGGGAAAATGACCAACATTTTCCCAAGCAACTCGTCGTCTAAGATACTCAGCAGCAAACAACCCGATGTGATGCTCACATAAGTGCAATAGTGGCACTCAGCCATGATGGGTTACCAACTGCTCTTGGTTTGGCTAATGGATCTGTTCAGTGGAATGGAACCCATAGCTGGAGCTGGGAAATAAATCAGAACCATATCCAAAAAACAAGCCCACTCTCCATTATCAAGCTCCCACTAATAGTGGGCTACAAGAGGGCCTACACTTATTAAGTTGTCTCTAAAATAATAATGGTTATCCCATTTATCTGGTGCTTACTTCACTCTCTGTTGTAGAATTTGCTTCTTTTTTTCAGATGGACACAGAACCTGAGGAGAGAATCAGCCCATTGCACTTCGCTAGGGCCAAGCTGAAACCATCGAGTAATTGTAGAAATGAGCAAGAGTGCTGCTTTCTTGGTGAACTTGGTACCAGCACAAAGGTGAAGGAGATAGACAAAGAGAACACTCAACTCCTACCAATCCAGATATCCAGAGACACAGAGGCTCCCAAGACCTCATCACTGACGTACATCTATAACAAAACCAACATGGCTCAGGGAAATTCTCAGAAGAGGGGGTGGATTGTTAGAGCCACATGTTGGAACATTATGCACAGACACATTGCCTCCTCCCCATAAGTTATGGCTACACACACAATGCATGACCCACATTCCCCAACAAGGAGGGCACCTTTAGAGGGAGGAGGACAGGGAGGAGAACAGGGAGGAGGCTAACGATGGTACCAACATGGCTGTGTACACACTGTGTAGCAAACTAATAAAAACATGAAGAAAAAAAATTAAAACAAAACAACAATGACCAAAAAATAAAAAACAAAAAAAACATGTGTACAGCCAGGCATGGTGGCACCTGCCTTTAATCCCAGCACTTGGGAGGCAGAGGCAGGAGGATCACAGTGAGTTTAAGGTCACTGTGAGACTACATAGTGAATTCAAGGTTAGCCTGGGCAAGAGTAAGACCCTATCTCTAAAAATTAAAAAAAAATTTAAAAGCATTAGTATAAATATCTGTCACAATAGAAAAGCAGTGCAAATGTCAATGGTAACTAGTTCCTGGTCTAGGAGTCAGGGATACAGTAGGGAGCAATGGGGCCTGTGTTAAGCTGCACAGCCCAAACCCTGTGAAAAGAGGACTAAAGCCATGTGAGAAATCAACCCAGGTAAGTCAGATCTGACTTTGCATAGCAATTGAAATCCCAAGATTTGTATGAAGACATTGTAAATGCTGCTTCAAAATGCTCTGAAATAATAAAAGACAACGTGTGTGAGAGCTCATCCAACCACGTTCATGACTGCAGCCTCTGTGACTAGTTGAGCAACCACCACTGTACATTATTAATTATTAATGTTCTTATCATCATTATTATTATTCTTTGTTGATAGGGCTTGAATCTAGGGTCTTATGAATACTAAGCATGTAATATTTCATTGTGCTATAACTCCAGTCCATTAGTTTTTTTCTTTAGTTTTGTTCCTTAATAAAGATGTAAAGAGAGAAACATTTTAGAAGGGAGCACTTACCTTGATGGAGAGATTCAATCTGCAGGACAGGGAATCTGCCTCATATACCCCAGGCACTTACTTAATTCTGGTTCCAAAGACTAGTTCCTAGTACTATAAAAAGGTTAAAAATTCTGGCTTTGACTAATATATAATTTATAATAACCAGATGGGGATAAAGGGTAAAATTTGCTTTTGAACCATGTAAAAAGGGGTGACAGGATTTGCTTAATGTTATAAATGAGTCTGTAGATGAAATGTTTATGATAACAAAAAGCTGAACAAGCTGTTCTCAAACATTTAAGAAGTACAGATTTAAATAAACACATGAGCCATGGGTAAATTATTTACAACTACTGTAAATCTTCTCCTATTTAGAAGGCACCTAAAAGATTATTCTGTGATATTCTGGTTTTATCACCTTACATATCTTTATTTGAAAATACTTTGCTTGAAATGCCATGAGTAAGTAATGAAATTGCTCTTCTTAAATCACATGTATATTTTTACTCACGTTTTCATACAAGAGTTTAAATCAACATTAAAAAGTAATGTCTGTGGATTATTTTGAATAGCTTTACTTGTCTTTTTATTACACTTTCCTTTCCTACATATATTATTTTGAAGAAGACTTGTTTAGTGTATCTCTAGGCTGACCTAATAGCATATGACAAGATCTGGCATGCAGAATGAAGAAGAATGTGGAGCTGGAGACAGACCTAAAGGTTGGTCTGTGAGCAAACCTTGACCAGGGCCAGTGGGAAGGGTCTGACAAATAAGTTAGAGGAGCCAGAAACATATTGGAAAGAATGAAGCTTCATGTCTCCAGGAGGTAATTCTGGGAGGTTTATGAGACAAAGTAAGAGGAAACCAGGTGATATTTAATAGTCAGAAACCCAACAAGTTGACTTCAGAGAAATTAATTTGGTAGATCAAATGACCCACATTCCTAGCATAAAGTTGGAAACAGGGTAAGAGTTAGTGCTACATAGTATGGGTAAGACAGTGAATCACCAAGATAAAGACTTGGACTTGAGGGACAAAATACAGTTATATAACTGATGTAGGTGTGAACACTTGCCTATGTTGCCTAACATCCAGTCTTTTGCTCCTGTTGCAGATTCTTTTCAGAAGTGGCCACATAGAGACCATGTAATTGGTCTCACCCCGTTCCTAGGGTGAGCCTTGAATGAATGGATTAAGTCGACCAACCTTTCCCTATGACCTAAGATGGACCAAGCATGCAGAATGGCAGGACTTGTATTAGGATTGCAGAAATGCATATGCCCTCCTCCCTTGTTGCCACCATTGCAGATACGTTTGGTACAATGAGAGAAATCCTTGTGAGGAAAAGGCCCATACAAAAAGATGGGCTGAACTAGAAATTAGCCAAGAAAGGAAGACAAAGCCCCAAGGATAAATTTTGCATGTGCTAACCAGGAAATGAACCATGAGATGAGATAAGTAAGGACTGGGTCAGAATAATGGAGAGCTAACTGTGAATGGTAAGAGGGGTGCTGGGTTGCTTTTCTGGGGTGCCAGCAGAAAGAGCTGAGTGCTGGAAAAGCCATTCAGAACCAGGCATATCCACCTCTATATGCTATTTTTGTGAATATATGACAAATACCCAACAGCAATACCTTAAGTGTACAAAGATAGATTCAGGTTCATGATGAGTGCCGGAGTATCCAGTCCATCATGGCAGGGAAGGTGTGGATGGGGCAGCTCATGTCACATTATGGTGGTCCAGGAAGGTGAGAAAAGAGAGGGTGAGCACTCAGCTGGCTTTTTTATTTTTCTCTTTTTATTTCTTCCTCACAAGCAGGGGCTTGCCATTCCCTGTTCATTAATTTTGGAAAATTAATTTATTAAATTTGGAAAAGCCCTCACAAACACACTCAAGGTGTACCTTACTAATGTCTTAGGTGTTTCTTAAGCCAATCAGTTGACAGTGAAAAATATCTCAAACTGCACATTAAATAGTAAAAGCAAAAACAAAAATCTGCCAGTTTATTATAACATACCAAATAGTTTATGTTAATTTTTTCAAAAAATGGTTGCACTAAGTTATATTTCTACTTGCTTTATATGGGAATTTCATTTGTGCCATAGAAGGTGAGAGCCAAGAATTGCTATTATTATTCTTTTATGTTTTTGTATAACAGATATGATTTAAAAGTTCTATGTATTTTATAAGGAACACAATTGATAATAAATTTTCTATCATCTGAGAGGATCATATTAGAAAGATGAGAATGGAACTGACATTTGGAATAGTCCTATGGAAAAATTACTGAACCTTTGTGTTAACTAATCTTCATCTGGAAATTATAATACTTCATAAGGTTATTGTAAGGATTTAAGTATGTTAAGACATTCAAAGCATATTGAGTTTGCAGTGCTAACTACTGTTTTAATGACTTTGCCATGGAGTCAATGAAATGGTGAGCAAACATTCCTTGGGGCATTCTTCTACAGGTTATACTAAGGAGCAACAAACACTCTTATACTCTGCAGTTCAGCCAGACACAAGGCCATGAATGGCACTTATGTGGTCAGTATGTGCCAGTGATGGAACCCTTCAAATATTGATGAGAAAAAATGGAGAGAAAAAAGGAAGTTGAGTAAACCTTACAATTCCATTGATTCAGATACCATCACAAAACATGTATAGCTAAAGAAATAATTTGTTCCCTCAAATTCTTAAAGTTGAAAATATATGTCTTCATTATCAGAGGCTAGGAAATAAAATAGATGAAGTAAAATTTAAAGATTACTTATATTATGTATACATGTAAGATAATTTCTATCAAATCATATGAGTTCAGAGAGATGAAGATGAACTGACATATTCTTTCCTTGAGGTCTCAATAAATAAGATATTTTAGCTGTAATATTGTATAGCAGAGCCATGTAATTCTCAGCTGTGACAGTGTGGGAGTACATGCTGACTATATCCCCAGAATTAAGAGAATTTTCAAATAATTCTTGCTATTTTCCTGAGACTTTCTGGAATATGAATCAAGTATTGATACTAGGTACTATTTTAGTTACCACTTTATTATTAATCAAATATTTTATTATATATTGACAAATTATATCTGTACACATTTATGGGGTACACAGTGATGTTGGAATTTTCTTTCTTTTCATTATTATTATTATTATTATTATTATTATTTTTGGTTTTTAGAGGTAGAGTCTCACTCTAGCCCAGGCTGACCTGGAATTCACTCTGTATTCTCAGGGTGGCCTTGAACTCACAGTAATCCTCCTACCTCTGCCTCCCGAGTGCTGGGATTAAACGCATGCGCCACCACGCCCAGCGATGTTGGGATTTTTAACACAATGTGGAATGAACAAGTCAACCCCCCACCCACTGATCCATCACTTAAACATTTGACAACTATGTCATATGACATCTACTCTTCCAGAGACACTGAATGTACAGTACTCAACTATTTGCTCAATTCACATACTTCTCAACAGATCTCTCTCTCTCTGTCTCTTTCTCACACACACACACAAATCAAGCTTACTCCTTCTATCTAAAGGAGTCCCTCATATTTAATTACCATCTCATGGAAATATGTATGTTGAAGAAATATCTGCATGGTCATGTGCATTGTGGTACTATTACCACATCCAAGTTATGGGATCAGCCCAAATACTCATCAAAGGATGAATGCAGGAAGAAAATGTGTCATACATACATGATGTAGCATTACAAAAAAACCAAAAAAACAAAAAACCTGTCATTGACAACATGGATGGAATTATAGAGCACTATGAGTGAAATAAACCAAACAGAAAGAGGCAAATACCGCATATAGCTCATATGTGGAATATAATACAATTCCACTCACAGATAGAGTGGAACAGTCATTGTGTTTATCAGCTTTCTACAAGCATAACAAATACTGGTGAGAAACAGCATCAGAAGAGAAAGGCTTGATTTTGGCTCACTGCTTTGGAAGCTTCATTCAACAGTTAGACTCACTGCTTTTAGGTCTGTGGTCGGTTGGTTGTATTTTATGTACTTTATAGAGAGGTGATATTGTAAGTCTGAGCTTATGAAAAATGTGTTGAGTTCACATATATTCCTCTCAATGACACAATTTCTTTTCTCTTGGTTTTTAGAGGATAGCTTCATGACAATTAAATAAAAAGCAAGTGTGCAAAAAATATGTATTCAGTCTACTTGCTGTGAAGGATAGGGTGGGTATAAATGTCACAAACCACGGTAGAGGTGGTTTTCAGGGACCTTCCTGTTACAATTAATTCTACTATTGAGACTTATCTGCAAGTAATAAAAAGCAGAGAAATGGAATTGAAACCACTTAGAAGAAAACTGGGCTGTTTTCAAAGAGAGTTTGATTATTGTCTCAGTGAAACTGTAGACTCAGATGCTTCTTGCCTCTGCTTTGCTATTTAAGGCTCAACTCAAGTGGCATTTTCTTTTAAGAACTCTCCTCTTATCCTGTTAATTCAAAGGAATCTGACAATTAAGTATGCAAAATAGTTACATTATTGTTTCTCACTGAAGAATTCTGGTCATCAGTGGTAGGCTTACAGAGTTTGGACTTGTGTGATTCATTTCTCCTTCATCAGACCTAACTCAAAGCTTCAGCATTAAAGATCCTCATCAAAGTTTTGTTCAGTGCCTAGTTTTCTTTCCCTAACCCTGTAATGAGAGATACTAATACTTAATCCTTTTTTCATTCTAACTTTGCTTATAAGAAGCAACCACAAGTTCTTCTAAAGCCTCCCATCCAAGAGCAGTTCCAGTCTACAAACTCTGAAACCAAGTCAGGGTACAAGTCCATACAGGCATGCTTAACTTTCAAACACCTCTCCTCATTTCCCCCCTTTTCTTCAAGGGAACCTTCCTATTTTTTTTAGCTCTAAGAGAATGAAGTACATTCAATCCAATTCTGCAACCTACTGGAGAGAGAAATTTAAATGTGAAACATGCTTTTGGCTGGATTTCACAGTTGCTGTTGGAAACAGAGAAAAGTTTGAAAACTGCAAAGTCAAATCTGAGCCTTGGCATTTTTGTAGCTCTGATGGGAGGTGTTCCCTGAATCTGTTCTTTCTTTCCTTCCCTCTTTGTATGCATGCTGCATGTGTCCAGTGAATTTCAATAAAGAAGTAGGAATGAATACATCAAGGTGGAAATGCCATTGATATTAGTAATTGAAGAAATGCTCTAAAAGTTATACCAAACAACCAATCAATAAAATCCAACTAGCCAGTCTGAGGCAAGATATTGGCTGTGGGTAAAAAAGGCATATTAACCTGAAGCTAGAAAATATTAGTCGTCATTGAATTTCCTCTGGCTAATTCAGCCTTACCCATTATTGCTGCCAGTTTTGTTTTTCAACAAAGGCTCCATTCATATACTGAGGAGTATTAGCACTCTTTTAAAACAAATTTCTTCATTATTTTTAGTTATTTTTGAGGCAAGCCCAACAGACTGCATTTTTTTTTTTTTAATTATTGGAGAATGAGAGAGAGAGTGAGTGAGAGAGAATTGGTGAGCCAGGGCCTCCAGCCACTGCAATGGAACTCCAGATGTGTGCGCCCCCTTGTGACCTTGCATGCTTGCATCACTGTGCATCCGGCTTACAGGGAACCTGGAGAGTTGAACATGAGTCCTTAAAAGATGAAACTCTTTTCTTTCTAGAAATAACTTTGCTGATTATTTGGATTTTCTGGTTTGGTAGACTAATTTCATGTGACACCTACCAAACATTTCATAAGTAGAAAGCAGATCAGAGTGCTAGAGTCAGTGTGGGGAATGTCAAAACACATTTTCCTGAAATAGAAGGACTCAGCTCTGTCCATAGCCAGTGTACCCAGTTTCTTTTCCTTCTCTATGGGCTCCTATGTGCATAGTCTTGATTTAGTCTTTACAGGTGATGGACAGGATGGCAACCCTCTCCAACAGAGCTCTTTGTAACAGAAACTGAGCTAATCTATCTGTCAACTCTAAGTACCTAAGTGCTAGTCTCCCTCACAGCAGGCCCCAAATGAATGTGCTCTGTAGGATGGAGGCCAGAAAGAGTTCTTGCACTTTTCTTCTTGTGTGGAGTGCTGTGGCTCTGGCATTCTTTGAGGCTGGGTCTGCCCAAGGGATGGCTCAAATACACTGTATAATTTATACAAATCTTGAAATCATTAAGACTTTGGTTTATACATTCTATTTCACATCTTTTTGTCCTAAGAGCTTCTGCCAAGATCCCCCAGCTAGAATCATGGTGCTTCCAGCTGTAGGGTTAGCTGTGGCTAGTTTGCTGTCTTACCCAGGCATCTATCCCCACCCCATTTAGCATACAGCTGTTGATCACACATCACTCACTGGCACAGTTCTGGGAGTTCAGGTGAAAGCAAAAGTAGATATAGCATTGTTCAATTCTTCATATAGTACAATGAGGGTAGGGATCACCCTAATGAACTTAAAATGAGAAATGAGGTAATTTTATGAAGGAATGTTATATAGTTCTGTGAGAAAGGAGAGGGTGGGAAGGTTGTCTCCCATGAAAATTCCAACTTGTCTGAAATAAGATCTGGAGAAAAGAGTTGGAATTATGCTGCTAAAGGAGGATGGAGGTTAACATTTCTTAAGTAGCAGGTTCCTCTTTCAGGAGGAGGCTTGGTTTTCCCAAAGAAATAAGGACTGTGTGAGATGAGTATAGGAGAAGGAAGAGGGCAGGAGAGGATTTGGTAGGAAGTTCCTCTTGGAGGAGAGGCTCAGCCTTCCCCAAGAAGTAAGGGCTGTGTCAAGTGAACATAGAGGGAGAAGGAAGAAAGTGAGAGGGGATTTAGAGGAAGCTTTGTATAACAAAGTAAGGATTTTGATTAGAGGTTAAGAAATGACTGGAAGCAATCAAGCAAGTACTTGAACTTTTCTGATTTACAGTTATGTCTAAGGATCATTTTGGGTGCTAAAATGGGAGTCTAGGTAAGAGTGACATGGTCATTCATAATCCTGGTACAAAGGACTCTGTGTTGTGGCATAAATAGTTGTGTGTAGATAGGAGCTTTTTCCAAGGCAGATCCACAGGGTATAATAGTATGTTACATGGGGAATGTGAATGAGAAGATTCTGGAAGTGCAGAATTGTTTCTGACTTGTTAATCATTCCTGGGCATAGGGCAAAACACTGGAAGAAGGTGAAATGGTTGAGCCTCTTTCCTCATTTTTGACTTTCCACCTGTTTCATTTAGAGAAGTAAGAAGTAGTTGTAGGAAATTTGAACTCTATTCTAGTAGGCACTTGACTTTAGATCACAGGTTCAAGAGAGTGTTTGTCCCACAAAGACTCCTGTATTGAAACTGGAGTGTAGGAATGTTTAGAAGTGGGGCTGTTGGGAAGTGATGGGATTATCAGAACTCTCATCTCATCAATGGACCAATCCATCGATTAGTTCCTTGCTTAAATGGATTATTAGGAGGCCTAGCTGGAGGAAGTAGACGAATGGAGGTCATGCCTTTGGAGGGCATATTGTGTGCCTGCCCCTCTTCATGTGCTGGCTGTCGTAAAGTCAGCAGTCTAATATGCTGTATATTCCCACTGTCATGAAGTTCCACCTCATCTCAGGCCCAAAGCAAGGAGCCAGCCCACTGTGGGCTGAAACTTCCAAAACTCTGTGAATATAAATTTCTTCTCTTAAGTTGTTTTCCTCAGCAAAGGAAAGTAACACATGGTTTGGGCTGTAATTACAAGTTTGTTTGCAGATAGTAATCAGCCATACATAAGGATGAATCCTCCTCAGGACAGAGTGTAGAGTAAGATGTTGGGAGGGATTAACATGGAGGCTATAGACTTACAATTCCTAATGTTCAGACATACATAAACAAAATGGTCAATAACAAAGGTTGTCAGATAATTGGGAAGAAAATAGAGAAAAATGTCTCCTGTCCAAGCTGTTCTGTTCCTGGTAGCTAGTTTTCATGAACAGTCCCACGCAGGCTTCCTCGAGTTCCTTGTCCCCTCATACAGAATATCTGATGGAACCCGTGGACATGCTTAATGCTTATTGCACTCTGCCTCTCCCTTATGCTTTCTAATTTCCTGCAATCTGGCAGTTTGACAACTTTTCAGTCAATGAGAAGAGAGTCAGAGGAGCATAGTTGGAGGTAAGGATTGACAGTTAAAGACAAAAAGTTTCAAAATAACCAGTGTTGGAGATGGAGCTAGTTTAATTGTCACAGATCTAGTACTGGGAGGATAGTTTTCCAGCCTTCATGTACAGCTGGTCAGCATAGGTGGGCTGTACTCTTCCCTCCCTGTGTACCTGCATGTCCCAGAGTGCATGTGCATGTCCCTGCCTGTCTCTCTGATGTGCTATGAACATCAGACTCTTGTTAAAAATAGTTAAGTGAAAAAAAAAATAGTTAAGTGGGTTTATTAAGTTCTAATAGTAAGATGTACCAATAGCTGGAAGATTCTTAATGTGAATCACTGTAGCAGCAAAACTTGATGACAATGACTCAGCCTATATTTGTAAATGACAGCTATATATTCTGTGGAGTTAATAATGAGTAATGAATCAGTTCTAAAGCTAATATGAATATCTTTCATTTTAATTTACTGCTGAATCTTATAGCCAAGTGAATTAAAATTTTATTTCTGATAGTTTTCTTTTCTCTAGTTGTGTTCTGCATGTCTCTGCCTTGTGCCTGTCTGCAGGGAGAAATTGAATCCTTGAGTTTGAGCTTTAATTACCCGTTAGAGAAGTTTGTCCTCTCCTCTTCTTTCTTTTAACAATCTATGTTGCTGTGAGTTCACTGTGAGCATACAAACAGTATCAACTCTCTTTTAAAGAGTGGCTTTCTCCCAGTACTTTCTGTTAAATGCCTTCTGCTTCTCTTTTCATTTTCTGGACTGCAGCTTTTGGCTTCATTTTGAATACTCTCTATTGCTTCTGAATTCAAAATGCCTAGTGCAATGTGAGGAACTTTATTTCATTTACTTTGTGATGGGAAAGTAATTTACAGTTTGAATCTCATCTGAAAAAGATCTCCTGCTGCATGAAAACGATAATGACATGATCATCCCAAGTCTGTTACACATCCTTCCTGTGTGAAAACTCCAAAGTTTATTTAACTATTTCAGAAGCAATATAATATGGGCAATGTAGATTCCAAAACATAGATATTAAAAGGACTTTCTCTACTTAAGGGTGCAAAAGTAGAGCTATAAAAGTTGAGAATTTAAAACTGATAGATTCCAATCCCCTAAATTTCTATTTCCAAAGTAGTTTACATACCTATACTATTTTGCAATGTATTATACTGTATATTGATTTTTTGTTCATATTTCATTAATATTTGCCCTGGCTTTATTTTTAATTTCCATCTGCTGATTTTTTTGTTTGGTTTATTTTAAAGCACTAGTATGTATTATTAAGCTATTTATTTGTGCTCTATTTTTAACTTTTGTTTATTGACAACTTCCATAAGTATAGACAATAAACCATGATAATTCCCTCCCCTCCCCCACTTTCCCCTTCACAAATACATTCTCCATTATTTCCCCTCCTCCTCTCAATTAGCTTCTCTTTTATTTTGATGTCATCATCTTTTCCTCCTATTATGAGGGTCTTGGGTAGGTAGTATAAGGCATTACAAAGTCATGAATATCCAGGCCATTTTGTAGCTGGAAGAATGTACTGTAAGCAATCCTACTCTTCTTTGATTCTTACATTATTTCTGCCACCTCTTCTGCAATAGACCCTGGGCCTTGGAGGGTGTGATAGAGATGTTTCTATAGGATAGAACATTCCTCTGTCACTTGTTCTCAGCACTATGGTGCCTTTTGAGTTCTCCCACAGGTCACTACTATATGAAAAGAGAAGCTTCTCTAACCAAAAGTTAGAGTAGCATCAATATATGGGTATGAACATTAAGAGAAGTGCTTAGTGGGTGGCTTGGTGAGCATAATATATGCATTTAGCCAGACACCAGGAGGTGTTGCACACTTAGGGGTCATGACCTCCCTGGTCATAGGCTTTTGATTAACTTTTCAGTACCAGGTATATATTCCCTCCCATAGAGTGGACCTCTAGTCCAATTAGAGAGCACTTGGTTACCTCCATGACAGACATGTCACTATTGCACCCATTTGGTCACTTAGCTTGGCTGGCCAAACTTGAGGCTTGTAGTGCCTACTGTTTTCACCGCTGATGACTTCTGTCTCCATAGGGCTGCATACTCTGCAGCTTTGTCCAGCTTTCTGTCAGATGACCTACAGGGAGGAGGTTTTCAGCTCAGCCCTAGCTTGATTTCTCAGTGACCTTGCAGCCCAGGCATGTGGAGTCTTCAGCAATAGGGTGTCACGATCTATTTCTGGTGGGAAACAGCCTTGGCAATAGCCGGTAATGTTTTGGGGGCATCAGGGAACTTCCTGGCTGACAAGTCACTGGAAGGTATTCCATTCCTGGCATTGAAATTTTTCTAGTAACAATCTATGGCTTCTGGGTGTGCCATTATCCAAAAAAGTAGGTTTTCATATGGCTTTTTCACAACATTCCAAATTTTGCTTAACTTTCAGTCTCTTCCCTTGACTTCACTTAGGCCATTCCATCCCTAATAATCTGTTCATCTACTTACATATATATAATAGCATCCCCTTAAGACCTGTCCTCTCCTCCCTCCTTTATAGCCCCTTTCTAGCTTACTGGCCTCGACTACCAATTTTCACTCCAACTCACACACAAGTCTGATCATTTGCAGCTAGGAACCATAAATGAGAGAAAGAACATGAGATATTTGGCTTTCTGGGCCTGGGTTATCTCAGTATAATCCTTCCCAGATCCATCCATTTCCCTGCAAATTTCATAATTTCATTTTTCTTTATCACTGAATAGAACTCCATTGTATAAATGTACCATATCTTCATTACCCATTCATCAATTGAGGGGCACCTAGGCTTGTTCCATTTCCTAGCTACTGTGAATAGAGCGGCAATAAATGTGATTGTACAAGTATTGCTAAGGTAGTGAGTGAGAAGAGTCCTTAGGATATATGCCTAGGAGTGGTATAGCTGGGTCATATGATAAATCTATATTTAGCTGCCTCTGGAACCCCCACACTGGTTTCCACAATGGCTGTACCATATTACATTCCCACCAACAGTGTAGAAGAGTTCTACTTTTTCTGAATCCTTGCCAACATTTATTGTCATTTGTATTATTGATGATACTATTCTGACAGGAGTGAGATGGAATTGCGAAGTAGTTTTCATTCGCATTTCTCTGATGGTTAAGGATGTAGACCTCTTTTTTAGATGTTTATATGCCATCTGCATTTTTTTCTTTTGAATACTCTCTATTTAGTTCCATAGCCCATTTTTTAATTGGGTTGTTTGATTTATTACTTGGTTTTCTGAGTTCTTTGTATATCCTAGATATTAAACCTCTGTCAGATATGTAGCTGGCAAAGATTTTTCTCCCATTCTGTAGGCTGTCTCTCTTTTCTTTTATTCACAGCATCCTTTGCTGTACAAAAGCTTTTTAATTTCATGAGGTCCCAGTGGTTGATTAGTGGTTTAATTTCTTGAGCAACTGAGATTATATTTAGAAAGTCATTGCTTATGCCAATACCTCGAAGGGTTTTCCCTACATTTTCTGCTAGCAGTTTCAGAGTTTCAGGTCTGATATTAAGGTTTTTGATCCATTTGGACTTGATTCTTGTGCATGGAAAGAGATAAGGATCTATTTTCATCCATTTACATGGATATTCAGTTTTCCCAGCACCATTTGTTAAAGAGGTTGTCTTTTCCCCAATGCATATTTTTGGCATTCTTGTCATAATCAGCTGGCTGTAGCTGATGGACTTACATCTGGGTCCTCTTTTCTGTTCCATTGATCTACGTGTCTGTCTTTGTGGCAGTACCATGATGTTTTTGTTAGTATGCTTTGTAGTATAGCTTAGGATCAGGTATGGTGATACCACCAGCCATACTTTTGTTGTTCAAAATTGTTTATTTATTTATTTTTTGTTTGTTTGTTCTGTCTTTGCCTGGTTTTAGTGTCAGGGTGATGCTGGCTTCATAGTATTCAGTAGTATTCCTTCCTTTTCTATTTTATGGAAAAATTTGAGAAGTATTAGTGTTATTTCTTCCATGAAGGTTTGTTAGAATTCACCACTGAATCCATCTGGGCCTTGACTTTTTTTTTAGTTGGGAGATGTTTTATAACTGCATTGACCTCTGTATTTGTTATAGGTCTATTTAAATGGTTTATCTCATCTTGATTTAATTTTGTTGTCATATTAATCTAGCATATATGCTCTTTTATTTTTTTGTGGTAAGATTTCATTCTAGCTCAGGCTGACCTGGAATTCACTATGTAGTCTCAGGTGGCCTCAAACTCATGGTGATCCTTCTATCTCTCTCCCAACTGCTAGGATTAAAGGAGTGCACCACCATGCCCAGTTCAGGAGTATCCATTCTTAAAGTAACTTCTTATGATTTTTCTGAGTTTCTTTGGTATCTGTTGTGATGGTGCATTTTAAATCTCTGATTTTATTAATTTGTGTCTTGTCTCTCTTCTGGTTAGATTTGTTGAGGGCTTATTAATCTTTTTTATTCTTTCAAAGAACCAACTCTTCGTTTCATTGACTTATTGCATTGTTGTTTTGGTTTCTATTTCATGAATTTCTGCTCTAATTCTTTAATTTTTTTTTAAATATTTTATTTATTTATTTGAGAGTGACAGAGACAGAGAGAAAGCTAGATAGAGGGAGAGAGAGAGAGAATGGGCGCGCTAGGGCTTCCAGCCTCTGCAAACGAACTCCAGACGCGTGTGCCCCCTTGTGCATCTGGCTAACGTGGGACCTGGGGAACCGAGCCTCGAACCGGGGTCCTTAGGCTTCACAGGCGAGCGCTTAACCGCTAAGCCATCTCTCCAGCCCTGCTCTAATTCTTATTATTTATTCCCATCTACTGATTTTTGGTTTGCCTTGTTCTTATTTTTCCAAGGCCTTAAGGTGAAGCATTAAGTTCTTTACTTGTGACTTTACTAATTTATTTCTTTCTTTTTTTTTTTTTTTTTTTGTTTGTTTTCGAGGTAGGGTCTCACTCTGGTCCAGGCTAACCTGGAATTAACTCTGTCATCTCAGGGTGGCCTTGAACTCATGGCAATCCTCCTACCTATGCCTCCCGAGTGCTGGGATTAAAGGCGTGTGCCACCACGCCCGGCTGACTTTACTAATTTCTTAATATAGGCACTTAAAGCTATAACTTTTCCTGATAGGACTACCTTCATTGTGTCCCAAAAGTTTTGGTATGTTGTATTCTCATTATCATTTGATTCTATGAAAGTTATTCATTTCTTTTTTTTATTTTTTTTCAATGACCTATTAGTCATTCAGCAGTGCACTGTTTATATTCCATGATTTTGTGTATGGTTTGTAGTTTTTCTTGTTGCTGTTTTGCAGTTTAATTCCATTGTGATCAGATAGAGTACAAGGAAAGATTTCAATTTTTCTTTATTTGTTAAGATTTTCTTTGTGTCCCAATATATGGTCTCTTTTTGAGAATCTTCCATGTGCTGCTGAGGAAAATGTGTATGCTGCAGCATTTGGACGGGATGTTCTGTAGGTATCTGTTAGGTCCCTTTTTGTTCAATGACATCATTTGATCTAGATGTCTTTCTGTTTATTCTTTGCTGGGATGACCTGACATTTGATGAAAGTCGGGGATTGAAGTCACTCACTACAATTGTGCTTGGTGTTATCTGTGGCCTTAAGTCTAATAATATTTGTTTGATGAAATTGGTATACACCATGTTAGGTGTGTATATGTTTAGAATTATAATGTCTTCCTGCTGAATTGTTCCTTTAATAAATATAAAGTGGCCTTCTTTACCTTTCTCACTACTATTTGTTTGAAGTCTATCCTGTCAGATATTATGATAGCAACACCTGCTTGTTTCCTTGGCCTGTTTGGTTGAAATAGTGTTTTCTATACTTTCACCCTAAGATAGTGTCTGTCTTATGGACAGGCAAATTTCTTGGAGGCAAGAAACAGAAAAACTTTAGATCTAGTAGTGTTTGATGAAATTGGGTATACCCACATTTGGTACAAGTATGTTTAGAAATGTAATCTCCTCTTTTTGGACTGCTCCCTTAATTACTGTACTGTCTTCTGACTGATGTCGGTTTGAAGTATATTCTGTCAGATATTAGAATAGCAACACATGCTTGTTTTCTAGGCCCATTTGATTGACATACTACCTATCCTAAGGTAGTGACTATATTTCATGGAGGGGTAAATTTCTTGGATAGAAAGGATAGATAGAAGGATCCTGCACTTTAATAAATTCTGCTAGTCTGTATCTTTTTTATTTTTTTTTTTAATAGGGTCTTACTCTAGCCCAGGCTGACCTGGAATTCACTATGCAGTCTCAGACTGGCCCTAAACTCACAGTGATCCTTCTACTTTGGTCTCTCTAGTTCTGGGATTAAAAGCATGTATCACCATACCCAGCTTAGTCTGTGTCTTATTTTTTCAAATTTTTATTAACAACTTCCATGATTATAAAAAATATCCCATGGTAATACACTCCTTCCCCCCACTTTCCCCTTTGAAACTCTATTCTCCATCATATTCCCTTCCCATCTCAATCAGTCTCTCTTTTAATTTTGATGTCATGATCGTTTCCTCCTCTTATGATGGTCTTGTGTAGGTAGTGTCAGACACGGTAAGGTCATGGATATCCAGGCCATTTTGTGTCTGGAGGGAGCATGTTGTATGGAGTCCTACCCTTCCTTTGGCTCTTATATTCTTTCCACCACCTCTTCTGTGTTCTGAGCCTTGGAAGGTGAGATAGAGATCTTGCAGTACTGAGCACTGCAGTCACTTCTTTCCAGCATCATGATACCCTCTGAGTCGTCCCAAGGTCACTGCCATCTGAAAAGAGAAGATTCTCTACCCAAAGTGAGAGTAGCATTAATATAACAGTATGAACATTAAGAGAAGTGCTTACTGGGCAGTTTGATAAGCATAGTATGCATTTAGCCAGACAGCAGCAGATGTTACACCCCTAGGGCTCCTGACTACCCCTGTTGTAGGTTTTCAGTATCAGGGATGTATTCCCTCCCATGGAGTGGGACTCTAGTCCAATTAGATGGCAGTTGGTTTCCACTATGACAGACATGCCACTATTGCACCTGTTGACTCATTTGGCCTGGCTGGCCAAATATATGGCTTTCAGTGTCCACTGTTGAGTATCTTCACTGGTGATTTCTCATTCTCCCATTGAACTGCATGCAGAATGGCTTCTTCTAGATTTCTGTCAGCTGGTCTACATGGAGGAAGTTGCCAATTCAGTTCCAGCAGGATTTCTCAATGGCCTTGCAGCCCATGTATGTGGAGTCTTCAGAAATAGTCTGTGTCTTTTGACTGGGGAGTTGAGACCACTGATATTCAGAGTTCTTATTGTAAGGTATGTATTAATTCCTGTCATTCTTATTGATTTTGTAGCTCTTGGTGTTTTTCCATTCCTATCTTTCATTAACTATTACTTAAGAATGGTTTAAATCTTTTCTGTGGCCTCAAACTTGTGCCTTCCTTCAAGCACTTTTTTTATCATGTAAAATTCTTGTTTCTACTTCAGTTAGAAGAGATCATTGTGTTGTGCATAGTAGAATGGGTTGGAAGTTGTTGTCATTCAGAACTTGAGCTACACCATTCCAAGCTCTTCTGCCACTAACGTTTTGATTGAGACATCTATTGTTATCCTGATGGGCTTCCCTTACAACTGACTAGAAGTTTTTCTCTTGCTACTTTCAATACCTTTTCTTTGGTCTGTCTATTTAATAGTGTAATTAGAATATGAAGAGTAAAGATTAATGGTCTTATCTGTTTGGTGTTCTAAATGCCTTTTGTATCCGTATTAGCATGTCTTTCTCTAACTTTGGGTGATTTCTTCATGAAGTTCTTCTAAGAAGAGCATGCCCAGAATTCTTAGCTTTGATCTCTTTCTTTCGCTCTCTCTCTCTGTTTTTTTTTTTTTTTTTCGGGGTGGCCTTGAACTCACGGTGATCCTCCTACCTCTGCCTCCCAAGTGCTGGGATTAAAGGTGTGCGCCACCATGCTCAGCTTTCTCTCTCTCTTTTTAAAAGATTTATTTTTATTTATTTATTCGAGAAAGAGAGAGGGAGAGAAATAGAGAGAGTGAGAATAGGTACTCCAGGGTCTCTAGCTACTGCAAACAAACTCCAGATGCTTGCATCAACATGTGCTTCTGGCTAATGTGGGACCTGGAGAGCCAAAACTGGGTCCCAAGGCTTCCCAGGCATGTGCCTTAACTACTAAGCAATCTCTCTAGCCCTTGCTTTCTTCATCATAGTGTTCAAAATGTTTTGAAATCCCTAGTTTCTCATTATCCTTTTCCTGATTGGAGTGTTTAAAATCCTCTACCTTGTCTTCAAACTCACATATTCTGTCTACTCCTTGAGCCATTCAATTGGTGAGGCTTTCTATGCAGTTTTGTTTTTTTTTTTAAACTTAACTTACTATGTTTTTAAAGTCCAGTATTTCAGATTTTATTTTATTTAACATTTAATTTTCTTACTTATATTTGGTATTCACCTCATTTTGTTTAGCTGATTTCCTGTGTTGTATTGAGATTACTTCTAGAGTTTTTCTTCTTTGATTCTTTTGATTTCTTTGATTACACCTATAATCATTTTTTGATATCTCTGATATTTAATCTAATTTAGCTTACTGATCATTAGGATTTATAGTTTTTGAATAACTAATGTTTTAATTTTTTGTGCTTCTTATATTATTATGGTGTGATTTTTCATATCTTGGGCTAGTTTATTGCTTGAATTTTCTCTTTTTCTCAGCTAAATTCTTAGATGAGTAGGGTACTTTCTTCAGGAGCTGAAGGCATGGCCTATATATTACTCCCAGAGTAGAATATTAATAGCTAGACTGACCAAAGCTATCGGATATGCCTGTTGTGTGAATGTCCTGGTGAAATGACAACGATTATCCTTTTTGATTTTGATAATTGCTGTGGGTAAACAAGCAAGGCTGGTGTGAAGTATGTTAGGATTTTGGTTACTTAGAAATGAGAGGGTTGTAGGATGCATTTGGATGAGGACTAGTGTTAACTTTGAAAAGATGGAGGTGCCACAATGATCTTGGAGAGTGAAGGAGATTATCTTGGAGAGTTGAGGTACTATTAGATTCCAATTTTAGACGTTGTTGAAGCTATGGAAGTTTTTGTTATGGAGAATAATAAGGAGGGACTAAGGAGGAAAGAATGGAAAAGAGGTTGGAACAGAAGGAAAGTATATAAATTATCCTTGAGAAGAGTAATAAAGATATCTTGTCAACTCGGTGGAGAAAAATGACCAAACTGAGAATTCAACTAAGCAATATATAAACACAAACAAAATCAACATGGGATACCAATGCATAGGTGGAGATTTTTCTTTTAAAGTCAGTAAGCCAAGTATGATGGCTCCAAGCTATAATTCTATCACTTAGGAGGCTGAAGTAGGAGGATTGCTGCTACCTCAAGACTGGGCTGGGCTGCAGTGACTTCCATGTCAGCCTGGGCTAGAGTGAGATCCTGGCTCAGTTGAAAAAATGGCACTAAAAGATTAAAATATATAAAAACTGACAAAAGTTAACCCTAACATACAAATTATTTTACAAAGGCAAAGTGTATTAAACATATATCACATATAGCAAGTCAATATTTCTTCCTCAGTGGGATGGGTCTTGAATTCTTTCCCTCCATGGGATGTTTCTCTAGCAGCCTGCTCTGATGTGGGAGATGTGACTAGCACTTCCAGTTGAAACCTACATACTCAGATTTGGATATGTATTGCTCCAGTGCAAACCAGTCCAGCCACTTTTTGAGATAAATTTCCATCTCACCTACTTTGAGTTGTGAAACTGGTTCCCTCCCATGTGTACTACTGTCTTGTTTCAGCTGGATGCTGTTGGGGGAGGTGTTGCTAGTATCCCTGGTCATCCTTCTATCTCCAGTGGTGCTCCAGGTGCTGGCATACTGGGGTTGTGCAGCACAGTATGGAGATGCTCTGGAGCTGCTCAACTGGTCCCCATTGTTCTCTCTATGTGGTTGTTTTCATTTTGCAGGACTTCTGTGAGAGGGGAGAATCTTTTCCCAGGAGTTTTCAAGGCCCTTGCTGGCTCAGTCAGGGAAAAGGAAGGAGAAGCACTTCTTGGAAGGAGCTGTTTGGAGCCAGATCAATGCTGATGAGTAGCTCCCTCCTGATTCTACACAAGGGTCTCCAGAAGATTATTTTTCTGTTGCTCAAGAAATCACCAAGTGTCAGGTATTGGGTTTGGAGGATGAAAAAATGTCAAGCAAGTTAAAAATTGCTTACTTGTTTTATTTTTTGACAGGTCCTTTATATATATAAAGTTTGTCCCACTTATTTCTCTCTCTCTCTATCTGCCTCTTTCTCTCTCTGTCTGTCGCTCTCAAATAAATAAATAAATAAAAATGATAAACAATAAAGTTTGTCCCACTTATATTAAATATCAAGCCACACAGATCTGTGGTACATTATGCAAGTCTTAGTTTCCTAAATCTATTTAAACCCTATACTGGTTTCTCTATTCTGAAGAGATGAGAACCACAGTACTAATCATGATCACAGCTCTATTTTCCTCTATGATTTCACAGGAATCCAAAGTGTATGTATTGCTTGGGAAATGAAGCAAGGTCTCAAATTCTTAACCAATTGCAGTTACTGCTCATGGTACAATCAATCATGACTCTTTAAAATTCAGGTTTGTGTAGAACCAAACTCCTTGGTAGGCTTTGTCCTAGAGCATAATGGAAATTTTCTAAATCTCTGTCCTTTTTCAATTTGCGTAAGACAGGCATAGATTCACATGTATTCCCTCAAAGAAACTCCATCCATCAAAATCTCTGGTAAGTCTTGACTTTCAAACAGGGCATTTTGGTACTAGCTTCCAAATACTCCTGACCTTGGAGACCAGACAATGGAGGTTGGTCTGTGCTTGAGAATGAGTAAGAACTTAAGACTGTTTATGACTGAAGTCGCATCAAAGCTGAGCATAAATGCAAGAAAACATTAGTGCAAGTGTATAGGTGAAACTTCTCTCTGCCCTCCTGGTCTCGAGGAGGACCCTGAGTCTCAGCAGTCCTGGCAGCCTCTGAAAATATTTGCCAGGTGGAAGACAGGCTCAACATATTTTATATTTTCAGCTTCATGAGCACCCAGAATGACAAATGACCATAAAAGGTCATACTTCCTGTTTCCTAGGAAGACCCAAAATCTGCATTCCAGTATGTAAAACTGTTGCTGTTGTAGGTTGGGGAGAATTCCTTATCTGAGTTTCCCATTTAAGCTCACTTACTTTTTTTTTGTTGTTGTTTTATTTTGTGGGCAAGCCTAGCAGTGGTTATTACATTGAGGGACAGATATTAAAAAGAGCCCATCTACTATCTTGGAAAGAAGGAAGGAAAAAAATACAGGAAAAATATTAATACAGCATTAACTTCTGCCAAACATATGTAAATATCTTTTATTATGGAGAGGAAGAAAATTAAACTATGTATATGGAAATGTTTTGACAAATGGACCATAGTTCTTGGAAATATTTGATTTCTGCTTTTCAAATTATGGTTTCTGAATATCCTGAGTGAGGCTTATGACAAAGACATAAGTTCCAATTAGATGACTGGATTTGTAGAAGTTTCTTTTAATCCTCTATTTTCACAATTCATTTCTGTCACAATGAGTAAGATAACGTCATTTGGAGAGTAAGATTTGCTCACTAAATGAGAAATATTATAAAGAAAATATAATTCACTGCCAGTAATTAACTGGAATCATATGCTGAGATTTGGTTATAATAATTGTTTAATTACTATGATGTGTTTTCTTTGAAAGTAGCAACATTTGAAGGACGAGATTTCTGTGTCAATCTTACCCCATGTCATTTAAAGAAATGATAGAGCTTCATTTTCAAACTCAAATGTTTATTTATAGGTGAAGCAATGATTTCTATTTTCTTACAATTACAATAATTATTTCCATTTATAATATGGCAACACATTCCCTGATATGTAAATAGGGCTCAATATACTTACCATTCTTAGTGAAGTATGGGTGAAGATCCCTTCAGAGGTTATACAAATGGCTTTCTATTAGAAAATTTTGGTTTCCTACAGCTTTCCCGCAGTCAATGGCATATTGTCTGCGATGTGGCTGACTGTTACAGTGATACATTTTCGTCCACTCCCAACTCAAAGCAAGACCAGAACAATGCAATGCTATCTGTTGAATTAATCCGCCTCCAATTTCCCTAAAGGAAGAATAGGATGAATGGAAACTCAGTAATCTGGAAAGATAATGACCAATGATTTAAAAATATTTATTAAATATAAAAATATTAAGATCAATAACTATGAAGGATTTCAGTCATACTTGGATACATCATGGTGCTATAGCAGAAGTCAAAAAACCAAGAAAGCCAGGGTATGGTGGCGTATACCTTTAATCCCAGCACTCAGGATGCAGAGGTAGGAGGATTGCTGTGAGTTCAAGGCCACCCTAAGACTACAGAGTGAATTGCAGGCCAGCCTGAGCTAAGGTAAAATCCTACCTCAGAAAAAAATAAATAAAGGTTTTTTTTTTCTCTCAAATCTATCTATCTATCTATCTATCTATCTATCTATCTATCTATCCATCCATCCATCCACATATTTTTTTTAAAAAGGCTGGAGAAAATGGTTTAGCCGTTAAGGCATTTGCCTCCAAAGCCAAAGGACCCAGTTCAATTCCCCAGGACCTTCATAAGCCAGAAGCACAAGGAGGTGCATGCATATGGAATTTATTTGCAGTGCTATGGTGCACCCATTCTCTCTCCCTTTTTCTCACTCTTTCTCTATCTCTTTATCTCTCTCTCTCTCTCTCAAATAAATAAATAAATAAAATATATTTAAAAAAACAAGAAAGGGGGTTGGAGAGATGGCTTGGCAATTAAGGCACATGCCTGTGAAACCTAAGGACTCAGGTTCCATGCTCCAGGTCCCACATAAGCCAGATGCTCAAGGTGGTACATGCGTCTGGAGTTTATTTGCAGTGGCTAGAGGTCCTGCAGTGCCCATTCTCACTCTCTCTTTCCATCTCTCTCCCTTTCTTTGTCTCTAATAAATAAATAAAAATGTCTTTTAAAAAATAAAGAAAAAAACAAGGACATTAAAGGAGGGGGAAAAATAGAAGGCAGAAGTATCTATTTAAGTTTTGGTGTTTTGTGATTTTTCCTGAGGAGAATGAGTAAATTTTTATCAGGGTAGATAGTACCTCAGTAACAGACTAAAGTAATACGCAGATAAGCAATGAGAAGGACACTCAGTTTTATCCTCTGGCTTCCACATGCAAGCACATGAGACATGTGCACTTACATTTGCATATACCACACTCTGTATGTCTCATCTAAGATTAACTGAGATCACAAGTACCAGAGTGTGGAGGAGAGGCCAGAGCAAAATGCTATTGACATGTCATAGATCCTGCATCATGGAGTCCCACCTTCAGTTAACCTTACACTTCCTATATGCACTAGAACCTCTCCCAAGATGATAGGCTTCTGTAAGGCAAGAGGGAGTTGTAGCTGGAATTGCAGGTGAGGGTCCTTTTGCTTTCTACTGGGGAGTGTAAATAGTACCTTTGCCACCACTATCGCCTCACACCTAGATATCACTGTACTGTTCTGCTTATTTTATTTCCATGACTGGTGAACCAATCACTCTATAGGCCACCATAGCAGCATCCTCTGCTACCTAATGGCCAGTGATCATGTCATGTCCATATCCTGAGGAAATTGCTTTTGCCTAGTAGTTGGAAAGCAAGCAGAATGAACATTAAATACACTTTCAAGTAGAAAAAAATGAAAATAATGCAAACACTATGTTCTCACTAAAGGAGAATTCAAAAGCTATATTAATTGTGAAGACAGTTGAAAAACTGAGCATATTGAAAGCTCATGGTATGAACGCTTTATTGCATATGAATGGATGGGTTTTGTGATATGTATAGAGGTTTGTAAAGTCCACTTAGAAGTCTAGAACATGACCTTCCTTGGAAACAGGTTTTTGTGAATGTAATTAGGTAAAGAACTCATGATAAAATAATTCTGGATTGAGGGTGAAACTCAAACTCAATGATTGGTTTCTATAAAAGCATAACACACACACAGACACTTGGGAAAGATCGTGTGAGGGTAGGAACAGAAGTTGGAAAGATGGTGCTGCTGGAGGCGCAGGGAAATGCAGCCCAGCACAATTTCCAGGAGCCCAAGGAACTCTCTTCCCCTTTAGACTCATATGTAGGTAGATCTCAATCCTTGACTATGCCAAAGAATTCTACTACAAGTGGGAATGAAGCAAGTGAGCTTATTAAAATTTCAGGGAGAGGGATATGATTTAAAAGGGACAATATTTACCATTGGTGTTAGTGGGCTTCTCAAGACGGAGGGCACACTTGAGTCATTATAATGGCTACATGTATGATTGTGTTGCTAAATTATATTGTCAAAAGATTATAATTTATTACAGGATTTAAAAAGCAAACTAATTTAGAAGAAAGTATATGAGTTGGTTTACTCATTTTTACCTTAAAGAATTTTCTTGTGTAAATAAAATTGCAAGGTGGTTTTGTTAGGTACATTATTTCGATTTGGGGATGAGAGAGAGGAGTGCTCCCCTGTTAAACTCAAGACCAAAACATTCAGGCCACAAATAAGCATAGTTTGCTGTTTTTTTTTTTTTTAATTTTTTTTTTGTTCATTTTTATTTATTTATTTGAGAGTGACAGAGAGAGAGAGAGAGAGAGAGAGTAAGAGGCAGAGAAAGAGAGAGAATGGGCGCGCCAGGGCTTCTAGCCTCTGTAAACGAACTCCAGATGCGTGCGCCCCTTGTGCATCTGGCTAACGTGGGATCTGGGGAACCGAGCCTCGAACCGGGGGTCCTTAGGCTTCACAGGCAAGCGCTTAACCGCTAAGCCACCTCTCCAGCCCTGCTGTTTTTAAAATCCATGTTTGGGATGTCTTTAGGACATTGTCTAAGCAATTTTGGATTTATCAATTGTATTGAAGTTATTTGATTCTCAGCCAACAGGCAATGCAAACTATATCCTAGGCTGGGATCTAGGGATTCTTTCCCTTTCCTTGTCCCCTTACTTTTTCCTGTCTTTCTATCTTGCCTCAGTTTCTCCTCTGGGACTTTGATCACTTAATCTGAATGGTTAATGATTGTTGAAGGTCTATTTTCTGAGACTTCTGGCTGAATAGGGTCATAGATACTGCCTACCGGGAACCAATAATCTTAGTCTGTGTGATCTAAGGGGAACATGAGAGGGTCTGAGCTTGAAAACCTGAGGATCATCACTTGATCAGAATCTGGGAGAAAAGTTGTCATTATGTTGTATGTGACACTGTATAAACAGTAAAACAGACAGACTGCTATGCCTGAAGCTGAGTACCACTAAGAAAGAACAACTTCTTAAACTTTATTGACAGTTTCCATAATTATAGATAATAAACCAAGATAATTCCCTCCCTATCACCTCTTTCCCCCCCTCACAAATCCACTCCATATTGTATTCCCTCTCAATTAGTCTTTCTTTTATTTTGATGTCATCATCTTTTGCTATTATGAAGGTCTTGGGTAGGTAGTGCCAGGCACTGTAAGGTCTTGGATATACAGGCCCTATGTATCTAGAAGATTGCATTTTAAGCAGTCCTACCCTTCCTTTGGCTCTTACACTCTTTCCAACACCTCTTTCTCAATGGACCCTGAGCCTTGGAAGGTGTAATAGAGACATCTTAGTGCTGAACCCTCCTCTGTCACTTCTTAGCTTTGAGTCTGAAAAGAGAAGTTTCTGTAACCAAAAACGAGAGTAGCACTAATGTAAGGGGATAAACATTAATGAAAGTGCTTACAGGGCACTTTGGTGAGCATAATATATGCATCTAGCCAGACAACACAGCAGGCATTACTCCCCTAAGGCTCATGACCTCCCCTGCCATAGGCATTTTTTTTTTTTTCTTTGTAGCCATAGGCTTTTGAGTATATTTTCAGTATCAGGCATGTATTCTGTCCTGTGGAGCAGACCTCCAGTTCAATTAGAGAACTTGGTTTTCCCCACAACAGACATGCCACTAGCTCCTTTGGCTTGGCTGGCCAATATTAGGGCTTGCAGTGTCCACTGTTATCACCTGATGACTTCTGTCTCCCATAAGGCTGCATGCAGTAGAGTTTTTTTTAGCTTTCTGTTAGCTGGTCCACATGGAGAAAGTTTTCAGCTCATCTCCATCTTGAATTCTCAGTGACCTTGCAGCCCAAGCATATGGACTCTTCAGCAATAGGGTTTCACCATCTAGTTCTGGTGGGAAACTAAGTGCCTTGGCAATGGCCTGTAATATTTTTGGGAGTATCAGGTACCTCCTTGGACAACAATTCACTGGAAGGTATTCCATTCCTGGCACTGAATTTTTTCTAGTAATAATCTATGGCTTTTGGGTGTGCCATTATCTAAAGAAGTCACTTTCCAGATGGCTTATTCATAACATCTTGAATTTTGATCAACCCCTTTTCCATCATTCCTTTACTTAATCCCTTTCCCTGACCTCACTTAGGCAATTGCACCCACAGTAACCAGTTCACCTACTTACACATATAAAGAACAATCTTTTTTAATGAGGTATATGAAAGTCATGATGTAAAAAATATATTGAAGGTTTTATACTGAGACAGTGGCAAGTTGTAAAAGAACAATTTTTAAAAGGAAGTATTGTGGAACAGCTTAAAACAGTGTGTAGTTAATTCATTGAATATATTATGACTTTATTTATTGTATCTAAAAGAAAACAATAATGTAAAGTCAAAATTAATAAATTTATAAATGATACTTTTAAGAGGGCTTACATGTTTGAATTGTTCACAGGAATGAGAGGCTGTGGAGACTCAGAAGGAACACATTTTAATCTCTACCCACACCAAGAAGAGATCAGCAAATGTCAGAAGATCTGATATAATTGTCAATCTTTTCTTGAGAATGTCCTTTTCTTTGTGCTAGACTAAGTATATTTGGTAAAGTTTTCACCTTTGTTACTGGAGAGACAGAGAGTGGACAGGTCCTTCCCACTTTGTAAATTATGGACTTTAATTCTTTTTCCCCAAAGGTACAAGTGATCAGAAATTGTTAATGTTTCTCTTTCTCAGTGACATGAATCATGAAGTGTATTAAAAAAACTGTCATTGATTTCTTTGGGGCAAGAGAATTGTGTTTCCCTTGAGCCCACCAGCCATGTGTGGTTTATACGCTTAATGAGTGGCTCATTCCTTCCCTGCCTTTATGTACATGGGCTCACATTTAATTCAGAGCAAGAAGCGTCAGTCATCTGTTGTCTCTTAAAGTCTGTTTGGCACATGCATCTCTAATTTGTCACCCTGTGAAATAAAACAGTTGTATTTTTCATGTTCTTTGCAGTGTCTTACTGTTACCTGTGTGGGTAGCTAGACAGTGTTTAGAAGAGGTAGAATTCATAGGGACACATTTACTTGGAGAGTTCCCCTCCTTCCTGTTGAAAGTTCTCTTTCATAGAGCAGCACGAGCATGAGGGAGTAGAAACACATCTTTAGGCTAGGCATGCCTTTAATCCCAGGGCTTGGGAGGCAGAGGTAGGAGGAATTCTGTTAGCTTGAGGCCACCCTGACACTACATAGTGAATTTCAGGTCAGCCTGAGTTAAAGCAAAGCCCTACCTCAAAAAGCAAACAAACAGACAAAAAAAGAGAGGAAAATCATATTGAGAGTCAGTGTTAAGGTTGACTCCTTTATCTTTTCCAAGTTGTAATGTACTGCTTAAAGAGATAAGTTTATTCTCTTGGGCTGAGGTGTTTGGCAAAGAGGTGGTGCTTTAGTTACCTTTTCAAAGTTATCATTTTTCCTGTCTTTTGAGATTTTTTTTTTTTTTTTGCTTAGGTAGCTACTTTTACTTGTAAATTATTTTATTTGGTATTTGTTAAAGATTTTCTTTTAAAGTCATGTTTTTTACAAGAGATCCATTTTATAATTTTTCAAACAAGGATAGGACAATTTTGCAATTTAGTTTGGGAGACAGCAAAGTTTTGAAGATTAACATAGGACAGAACTTGAGGACAATCTCTGCTGATTTTGATGTGGATACTGGGGATTATACTCAGGATCTCATGTTTGGGAGGCAAGCACTATACAAAGTGAGCAATTTACATAATCCACTTTTTGATTTTTAAGTATATGTATGTGTATATATACATATGTATATACACATATATATTTATACTGTATATATATATATTACATATAGTATATATACACATGAAATTATATATATAATATAAAGTATATGTAATAAGTGTATGTCCAAATACATATTATTTAAATTTATTTGAGAGCAACAGACAAAGAAAGAGACAGAGAGAGAATGCGCGTGCCAGGGGCTCCAGCCACTGCAAACGAACTCCAGACGTGTGCGTCCCCTGTGCATCTGGCTAACGTGGGTCCTGGGGAATCGAGCCTTGAACCAGGGTCCTTACGCTTCACAGGCAAGTGCTTAACTGCTAAGCCATCTCTCCAGCCCCAAATATATATTATTTATAAAATATAAAGTATATATATATTTGGTAAGGAGACAGAGCCTCTAGAAAGTACTCAGATTAGTAGCCTCCCTTGCTAGCATTATCACCTTGTTACAACTTATCAATACCTTGATTCTCCACACACTTTGAACTTTATATATATGTAGAAATAGCTATGGCCTGGTAATGTCCCTAGCTTTTAGGTGAGGATACAAAATGTCATGCCCTTGGCTTTCTGACACATTCAGGGAAAATGTTTTATTATTATTCTTAACAACATATTTCATATGGATACATAATGTGTTGGTACCCTGTTTTCCCTCATCCCTGCCCCCATTCCATTGTGGAACCTCTTCAGAGGGGTTGCAGGTATTCCCTATAGGGTTATAGTTTATGTGTTGTGAGAGCAGCAGTCAGTTATTTTTGGGGATCCAAATGCTTGGGCTAGTAACCATAACTCCTTTAACTTTAGAAAAGCTATTGTTAAAAGTTCAGTAAATTGGGCTGGAGAGATGGCTTAGAGGTTAAGGCCTGTGAAGCCTAAGGACCCAGGTTCAATTCTCCAGTTCCCACCAAAGCCAGATGCACATGATGTTACATATGTCTGGAGTTCATTTGCAGTGGCTACAAACCATCCTTTCTCTCTCTCCCTCTTCCTGTCTTAAATAAATAAATATAAATCTTAACAAAAAGTTCAACGAATTTTTGGTTTTGGTATTTTCCTCAATAGTTATTATACCATTTTGCTTAGGAAGGGGTTCCGGGTTAGTGATTACAACAGATAACAAAGCATCTAATCTAGAAGATGAATATTTGGATCTGCCACATCATGAGCTCTTGAAGGTGTCTCACTGGTTATCTGATGGGGCTTCACTAGGAAACCCTGGGGAGTCTCAGTTTTTAAAGACAGTCATTATTGGAGCTGATAGCCCAGCCTTCCTCTGAGAATGGAATAGCCTCTCTTAACTTGATTTCCCTTTTTGATTTTTTAAAAAATCTTTAAAAAACATTTTATTTATTTATTTGAAAGATAGGAAGAGGAAGAGAGAGAGAGAGAGAGAGAGACAGGGATTGAGAGAGAGAATAGGGATGTCAGGGCCTCCAGCCACGGCAAACGAATTTCAGACACATGCACCCCCTTGTGGTTCTGGCTTATGTGGGTCCTGGGGAATCCAACCAGGGTCTTTAGTCTTTACAGGCAAACGCCTTAACCACTAAGCCATTTCCCCAGCTCGATTTCCCTCTTTGTAGAAGGACCAAAGCCCAGGTGTCTTAGGACCCCACTGAAGGCATGTCTTTTTAATGTCCAGGTTTCTCAAAATGATGATAAGCACTGGCCCCTTAAGAGTCCTCTTTCTTTGGCCTGGTGTTCCTTTGAGGGTGCAGGTTTAAGGTCTGGGAAAATGTACTATTTCAGGGCTAAAGTGAACAAACGGGAGTGTTCTTGTGTCTCCAATAGCTATCCTTGTCTCTAGTTTTCCTTTACTATTAGAAAACTCAGTTTAAATGCCACCTAGGGATACCAGAGGGTCTCATTGTTTGTTTTGTTGCTTCTGATGTTTAGAGTAGACTGAATTGTGAAACCAGTGCTGAGAAAATTTTCATCTTAGGATTTTCAAAAAGTACCATTTAGTACTTACATATATTATTTACATATATTACATATTTTACAATTTACATATATTATCGTTAATTTTTATCTTCCATAAACCCTATTGTAACCCTACTGTGACTTATTTGGACCTTTTGTGACATGATTAAGCCTTTTGTTTTTGTCTTCATCTTTTTCTACTTTCATTTAGAAAATCTCTTTTACTTTTAGGATAAAATTATTTCTAATACAAAATTTCTTTTAATTTAAAAGCATTTCATTTTTCCCCTTTAATCTTTTTTTCTTGTAAAAAATATGTTCCATACTTAGAACCTTTTATGTCTATTTCTCACAATGGTATCTTTCTTTACTATGATTTGTGTGTGTGTGTGTATGTGTGTGTGCTGATGCAGAGAATGTGCTGAGCACTCAATATCCTCTTTCAATCAGTTTCTACTATTGGTCATAATTTTCCCAATTCTGGGAAAGAGCCCTTCCTTCTCCATGCCTCAGGTTTTCCTGTTTAAACTGATAATTTGCTTATTCACCCTCATGCTTGCTTATGTAGCAAGCATTCCTGGAGTGGCATTAACCATATTAAAACATTTGAGAGTAACAAGAATTGCACTGGTGGGGACCCACCAGTGGTTTGTGCTTTGTGATCCAGGACTCATGATATTAAAATACCAGCAGTGTTCCATCAATATTCATTGCTTTCCATATTGAATGTGATCCCAACTTGAAGACAAAGGGCTAAAAATCTATTCTAAGATTCATTAGAGAACACTAACTTCCACATTTCATTCTTCCTTTTCCTTGGCCCATTTCTTTGGGCTCCATTTCTGTAATCCACGAATCCATGACTCCTTATTCCTGATACTTGGATATAAAGCATTAATGTGCTTATTGTATTTTTTAAAGGTCAAGGAAGGGTTAGCACATCTTGTCTTTGGGTTTTATTCTTTTTTAGACCTCCTGTGTAATTTAATTCCACCCTATGTGTACTCAGAGTCCGATTAAAGTACAGAAGAGAATTCAGTCTCTTCTTTCATTGGTATGGCAGCAATGTCCCAGTAGGGATGCAGCAGGAGCTTATGTGAGGAAAGGTCATTTCACCACATCTCAATGAATATGGGAAAATGTACTTAGGAGAATTAGATCTGTTTTTTTTTTTTACCCAGCATACCTTCAATTTAGAACAATAAAACATTCTATAAAATATGCTGTAACATTTCTCCTACTAATCTATGAAATTGAAAGGTCTGTGTTCTGAGAATCTGTGAGGATGGTGGCATAACTATGGGGTAGTTATTGTATTAAGTTTCCATAGGCCCCTCCAAGCACTGTATAGTAGGCAACTTGTTTACATACCCCAATATTACTGCATGGAAGTGAGCACCCATTTCCCTAAAAGTACTTCCCCTATGTTCCTTTGAACATAGATACAAAGGTGGGTTCATGACATCACCCCATAAATTAAACTTCTTGAGGTATTTCTGCTGTGATAAGGGAAGGAAATTGTCTTTTGTTTCTGTGGTCTCCTTGATGGACAGATTTGAATCCAAGATCATTGTCCTACACAGATCCAAGATCTGTCCTACACAGAATAGAATCTAACAGGGAGGGAAACTGAGGCCCATATTCAGAAGGACACATAGATGACAGCCAAGGGAAGGATTTTGATGGCCTAGTCATAGAAATAGTTGTGCTTGATACTAGTATCATTCTCTTCATTCCCTTTCTTTGTGTTTTCATAGCCAGTACCTTTACATATTAATATTTTCATTTAGCTATTTGAACTAGGTTTTTGTGATTTGCAACTGAAAATGTTCTGAGCTAAGCAAGGACCATCAACACCAAAGAGAAACAAAGAATTTATAAAAAACATGTGTAAGCCCCTTGGATTAAACATGAGTTTTCTGGGTCCTTCCCAGACCTAAGGGAAACCCTAATATAATGTGGTCTTGCATCAAGACACTTTCACTCTTTGTATAGTCTACATTAATTAATTGTTCTTTCTTGTCTAGGGAAATAGAGAATCCATGTTCAGCTTAGACAACTCCCAGAAAGATGACTTACAAAGTCTTTCTTAACCTGGTATACTATTTCATTAAGGAACAGCTAATGCTTATCGAGGCTTATTCTCTTTTCTTAATTTTTTTGTTTTACTTTTATTTATTTATCTATTTATTTAAGAGAGACAGATAGAGAAAGAAGGAGAGAGAGAGAGAGAGAGAATGGGCGCACCAGGGCCTCCAGCCACTGCAAAAGACCTTCCAAATGCATGTGCCACCTTGTGCATATAGCTCACATGGGTCTTGAGGAATCGAGCCTCAAACCGGGGTCCATAGGCTTCACAGGCAAGCGCTTAACAGCTAAGCTGTCTATCTAGCCCCGAAACATATATTTTTGAGTTACTATAGAATGAAGTGTCTCATTCCCTTTAAGAGCCATCTTTTTACAGGTACAATGCTAGCATTGAATTACCTTAAGCTGTTCAAGGCAATAAAACCCCATTCACCTGTGTGCTTTTCTTGTGGTGGCCATGTTCATGCAGCAGGTAGACCTGCCCTCCATGCCCTCTTCTATACCCCCAAGCCACTTCCTCCTCAAGCTCAGTCCTCCCTTTTCTTTCCACAGAGATTTGCTAATGCACAGAAATAAGAAGGATCACCTTTCAGTTTAATTTTTAACTCCAGAGTTGATTATGGGCATTTTCTTTGTTCAAAACCATTTTTAAGTTCCTGCTGGATCATCAGCGAAACCTTTAAGGTTATCACCTCAGATTATTGTCTTAAAGCTCTGCATTTCAGCTTGAAAGAACCCCAAATGTGATTCATGCTGCCAAATAGTGTTCTTCACCTGCTAAAGTGTAAACTCAAACTCAAAACCTTCTCATGGAATAAGTGGCTGCTGAATGCTCAGCACTAAATGAGGCACCTATATCACCCCCTCCAATGTTCAGGGAACACCAGGAAGGAAGGATGGGAAGGATGCAAGAATCAGAGGATGGAAAGAAGTGTGTGGAATTGTCTTCTTGACATGAAGTGGTTGTTACGTTCATGACCTCACAGGGGCTGTTGATACCTGCAAAGACCTGGGTAATGTTGGGCCCATGGCCATTCTGTCTTATGTGTTGTAAGAAGGGAAAAATAGTAAGAAAGGCATCAAAAAAGTCAAGGGACTAGTTGGAAATAAGGGAGTCAGTGGAAGGGGGAAGAGGGACAAAAGAAGATATTGAGAGGTTATTATCAAAATACCTTATCTACATATATAAAAATTGTCAAAATGTTAAAAAGAATTCAAATTTGATTGCAAAAGATCGAACCAAGAAATGATTTTGAGAAATGATATCTCCATATCTTCACAATCCTCTTCTAATTATAATCATGTATGTGGGCTAGAGGAGCATGTCAGGTGTCTTGTCTTATTTTATTATTTATTTTGTTTTATTACAAAGGTTATGGTCTTATATCTCCTCTTCCCCAGACCCACTCTACCTGAGGTTTATCTTCAGTGAGATTATTGGTATTCAGTGTGTAATAATTAAGACCTCAGTGAATCTATGGCTGGGAGTGTTTCAGGAAGTTTCTGTATACCCCACTCCATGTCTCTTACAATCTTCCTGCCCCTTCTTCGGCAATGTTACCTGAGCCTTGGAAGGACTGTTAGCAATCTGAGTTAGTATTAAGTTCTTTGTGTCCTTGCAGCTTCTGCTTTCATGTGTTTTGATTAGCCACTCTGTCTGTTGCTGTTTCTCTAGAGCTGGTTGTCAAGCTAGTGGTGGGAACAATACTTGTGTTTCTGCTTCCTCTGCAACTTTCTCCTGGTCCCTGATAGTCGTGACATAGGTGGCACATTCCTGAAAGGCAGTTGGTGATCTTTACTTGTCACATTGATAGGTCCGGGATCTTTCCATTATTCTTTGTTATCTGTGAGATAAAACAGAATCTTTGATTAAGAGTGAAAGCAGCTTTGATTTAGAGGGATATGCATAGTGATTTGTGTATGCTAACTCTACTTATCCAGAGATTGTAGGGGGCTTCTATGAGATTCTGGGGTCTATGAGATTCTCAGCATGCAGTTCTGACTTGATTTCTTAGTGCCAGGTATGCATTCTCTCCCACTGAGTGGGTCTTGTATTCAATTAGAGGACATTTGGTCACTCACATGGGTGTTGTGCTACCATTGCACAGGTGTGTACTTCTTACCCAGCTGGTTGGTTGCAGAGCTTGCAGGATCATCTGCTTATTCATGCTATTGTTGATTTTTACCCCCAGTAGCTCCCATAGCACTTTCCTGTAGCATGAGGATCTGCCAGTTCTTCTTAGTTCTTACATGACTCTGTGTCCTGTGACCATGGCCTGTGGTGCCATCAGCAATAAGTCTTACCTTTTAGCTCTGGCAGGTACCAAATTCTATGGCAGCGACCAAGATTATTTTGGGGACCACTTGAGCTTCCCTGATCAACAGCTTAGTGTTAGGGGATAATCTTGTTCTAGTCCTGAGATCCACTGGTCAGAGTCCTTCTGGTGGCGGATTGTATACAAGGTGTTCATGAGCACAGGTGTGTGTGCATCTTCCCTGTTGCTGTTAGTGTTAGAGGTAATCTTGTTCTAGTCCTGAGATCCACTGGTCAGAATCCTTCTGGTGGTGGATTGTATACAAGGTGCTCAGGAAGCACAGGTTTGTGTACATCTTCCCTGTTGCTGTTAGTGTTTGGGGTAAACTTGTTCTAGTCCTGAGATACACCACCAGTCAGAGTCCTTCTGGTGGTGGGTTGTATACAAGGTGTTCACGAGCACAGGTGTGTGTGCATCTTCCCTGTTGCTGTTAGTGTTAAGGATAATCTTGTTCTAGTCCTGAGATCCATTGGTCAGAATCCTTCTGGTGGTGGACTGTATACAAGGTGCTCAAGAAGCACAGGTGTGTGTGCATCTTACTTGTTGCTGTTAGTGTTAGGGGTAAACTTATTCTACTCCTGAGATCCACTGGTCAGAATCCTTCTGGTGGTGGATTGTATACAAGGTGCTCAGGAAGCACAGGTGTGTGTGCATCTTACTTGTTGCTATTAGTGTTAGAGGTAATCTTGTTCTAGTCCTGAGATCCACTGGTCAGAGTCCTTCTGGTGGTGGATTGTATACAAGGTGTTCACAAGCACAGGTGTGTATGTATCTTCACTGTTGCTGTTATCCTTCATGGACATGGGAACCCAGCATCTTTGGCCTCCCAGTGTGAACAGAGGATCATTAGTTCTCTAGGAACCCTCCAGGCCTTCCTTTCTAGCTTGGGACTCTTGAGACATTCAGCTTCATGGACTGAGCACTGCTTGTTTCTCTGATTTTCCAGCTTGCAAACAGATAATATTGGATGCCCTGGCCTGAATCCTGTAAGCTAATCCAACAAATATTTTTAAAATAAATACTCATTCTATTAGTTCTGTTCCTCTAGATAACTCTTACTAATGTAGGTTACTTACAGTAACATCCATATGTGAGGGATTACTTACAGAAGCATGGGTGACTCAGACAACTCCATCATTCACAATGATTTTTCAGGGCTAGAGAGATGGCTTAGCAGTTAAGGCACTTGCCTGCAAAGCCTAACAATCTGAATTTGATTCCCTAGTACACACACAAAGCCAGGTACACAGTGATGCATGTACCTGGAATCTGTTTGTCATGGCTAGAGGCCTGGTATGCCCATTCTTTCCTTCTCCCCTACTTTCTCTTCTCTTTGCAAATAAATAAATAAGGTATTAAAAATGATTTTACACCCACAAATTCTGAATCCCTGAATTCCCTATGCTACGTGCAGGTAGCTATGCCATGGAAGAGTTCCTGTTGCATAGTAACTGTTCACTGCTTATAAAACCCTGCAGAGATGGTGTCTCATGAGTTTTCCAACTTTGTGAAAGTCCTAAATTTTTTGTGAGTTTCCTTGCTCATTCTCAGAGGATGTTAATTTGCAGGAATCTTTGGTTGTTATTTATCTGTGAATATCACTTTACTATATTTAAAATAGAGTGCATTAAAGGATAAAACTCATAAATAAGGAACATAAAGCTCAGTGATAATTATTAAGATTCTGTGACATTTTAGTAATATTAAAATATTAATGATGGCATCAACATTCAGTTGAACACATTCAAATAAACAATAGCAATTTTTGATCTTTATGGCTCGTGTTAGTCATTTCCCACATTTCTAAGACAAATATCCAGGAGAAAACCACTTAAAGAGTTATATTGACTCACAGTTTCTGAGATTTCATGACATGTAATCTGGTATTTTGATGCCTAGGGTCCTTCCCAACTTAGCGTAGTGTTTGGCCTGATAGCTGTAGAGACCAAATGGGACCCAAATGAAAAGTTAAAATGCCAATCTCTAATAATCATATCCTGAGTGCTTGGAGCCTTACCAGTTATTTATGTGCCTTACACAAACAATTAGATTCTACCTCCTATGGAGCCTCACCCAAGATATCAAGTATCAGCAAGGGAGATATTGTTATAAAATCCATCCCCTATCATCCATGAGATAAATCAATACTCTCAACTATTATAAAAGGACTCCATTCCCTCTCAGGGGTGTGATTCTCTAAGAATTTTCCTGGTATGTTTCAGTCTTTATCACAATTTACTTATTATTTATTTTGTGGCAAGCCAGACAGACTGGCCTTTTTGAATATGACAGGGTGAGAAAGAGAGAAAGACACACAGAGAGAATTGGTGTGCCAGGGTCTCCAGCCACTGCAATCTAACTCCAGATGCATGTACCATCTTGTGTGTATGTGTGACCCTGCGTGCTTGTGTCACTGTGTGCATCTGCCTGCATGGGACCTGGAAAGACAAATATACGTCCTTAGCCTTCGCAGGGAAAAATCTTAATGACTAAGCCATATCTCAAGCCCAATTTATTTTTGTGTGTGTGATACGTACACATGTGTATGTGCTGGTACACATACACATGTACATGTGAATATGGAAGCCAGTGGTTGATGTTGTTCCCCTATCACTCTCTATATTATTATTATATTATTATTATTTATTATTATTAATTGAAGCAGAGTCTCAATTTGGACCTGAAGCTCATCAAGTGTGTCAGACCAGCTGGCCAGCAAGCCCCATGGTTCACCTTTCTCTGCCCACCCAGCACTGGGGTTAGAGCTGGTTTGTTTGGATGTTGAGAATTCAAATTCAGGTCTTCATGCTTTCTTAGCAATCACCTTACCAGGTGAACTATATCCCCAGCCCATCTTCTCATAGAATATTAATTATTTAAACTTTTATATCAATATATCTGGTATATACTTGTACCCCATGCCTTGGGTATGTATTTTCTGGCATGACACTAGGGCTTTCAGTATTATTTATTGGATTGATTGAATATGTCCTCAAGTATTTAATTCTCCAAACAGTGACATTACTACTTAGAAGTAAAGGACTCACTTTCATGAAAATAAATCTGTCTTTATAGAGCTAGATGAGAAGTCATCGAGTATGATGACCTACAGGTTTGTCAAAGGGCATGCTAATCATAAAAGTTTGGCACTGCTGTAAGCTCTTTCCTTTCATTTTGCTATTAATTATACCATTACTGTGGACTTCTCTACTAGAGTGTACAAGAAATCTTTGAAGTCTTTTGTTTTATTTTGGCATGTGTGGTAGTGGTGGTGGTATGTAGTGTAAATGTACACTGAATGCTTGTGTGTGTGTGTGTGTGTGCTTGTGCTCAGAAGTGTGTGCTATGAACCTGAGGAGAATACTGAGTGTACATTCTAGGATTCTTCTGTGTTGTTTCATAGAGATGGAGTCCCTTACTGAGCTCTCTGCAGGAGCTGCTGTGTTTTCAGTCAGACTGGCTGGCCAGGGAGCCCCAGCAATGTCCTGTGTGTGTATTCCCACAGGCCTAGGTTCCCATGCCTGGCTTTTTACAAGGGTCCTGGGGATTGAATTCAGATAATTATGCTAACCCATAAAATTTAATCTTAATTAACCTTTAAAAACACAATTTAAAAGTTCTTATGAGACTAAGAATGGTGGCATACTCCTTTAATCCCAGCAATCAGGAGGCTGAGGTAGGAGGATTGCTGTGAGTTCAAGGACAATCTGAGACTATATAGTGAATTCCAGGTCAGCCTGGCTATGGTGAGACCCTACCTCAAAAAAAAAAAAAAAAAAAAAGGAAAAAAAAGAAAGAAAGAAAGAAAGAAAGAAAGAAAAAGTTCTTATGTGAATCAATAAGTGTTCGTTATCTATCCTGCAGGCATCTTCTCTTAGCTTGCTTTGTTCTCTCCATAGGTGGGATCATTCCAATTGCAGAATTTCATGGCAATATTAAATGAACTGATAGTGTTCATTAAAGTTTGAGGCACCATTTGAATTTCTCTCATTCTTAAAATTCTGTATCTAAAACTGTAATTTTTTGAAGGGCTAATGTGAATAGGAAAAATTCCAATTTTTTTGTGTGTATATAAGAGCTTACTAGAGTGTTTGGTGTACTATATAAAACTGAATGGGACAAAATTTATCAACTTTTGGAAGCTGATGTCTCATCTCAAAAATTGAAATAACAATTAGATGGTACAATAAGTCAGGAGGATATAAAGCTTCACACACCTTAGCTCCCCAGTTAAAAGAAGCCCATTTTTAGGGTGGATGAAAATGTCAATAAGGTCATGTTTTTCCTGTTTGAAAATCACACAAAGCTTTATGCAGTCATACAATCTGGAGTTGCAGTGGAAGGACCTCAAAGCTCATATGTCTGAAAGGAACGGCTCTCCATGTGGCATTCGGATTGCCTTTCTGGTATGTAGCTTGAAAAGCTCTTCTCAGAGCCGAGCAGAACATGCAGGTAATGGTTATTCTGTCCCTCACATTAAAAGCAACACAACCACCTCATTGCTTCTGGGCTGCTTTCAAAGGTGTGCTTACATTATTTCTTTAGCATCTATTTTTATTCAGCAGGTACGTAGTAGTATTGTGTGGTTGTTTTGTTCTTATGCAGTCATATTTAACCATGTCACTCTAAGGTTTGTTAGTTAAAAAAAAGTAAGGGAATGATATCGTGTGTTTCATAAATTTTTGCCTAGGATAAAAAATTGAATAGAATATGAAAGTACCAGTTCCCATAAATCCTGTCCTCTAAACAACAGAATCCAATCAGCAAGACATGGACACCCATCAATTCAATTTTGTTAGTTTAAAAACCTTTATTTCACCCCAATCGGTGTGCTAAAACTGGTCTATGATGGCTTGTAAGAACTGATTGTGAAATTCTAGAAATGCATCTTGAAGTCAGTCATGGAAGGAATATTGACACTATGGAAACCAGCATACCTTATAAATAGCATTTTTAATTTTTGTACAGTAGCCAGTTAAACATTAACCAGCACACTAGTGCACCACCACCTCTGTGTCTGTCTCCCCTCTCACTCTTTCTCATTTTACCTCTCTCTCTCCCCTCTATCTTTCCTGGGTCCATGGTTTGGAGTAAAAATTTATATATATAAATTCTGTGTAACATTGGCATAAATCAAATAAAGTATCTTCTTGGGCAAAAAAGATGCAGGTTGGGCAAAAGAATGTTTTCTAAAATAATCACCAATTTATGAAACTGAAATGGATTTATGAGTTTTAGGTCATATAGTTCTGGAATTTCTCCCTGTTTGAGACCAGGTTCCACTGAATGAAGAGCTAGTTTATTATCTGCATTTGTAAGGGCTTCATTTAAATCTGGAAAGTTATTTTTATGGAAAATTTCTTATAAGATTTTCCCTCATGTTGCTAAAAGGAGCCCAGACATACTTAATTCCTATTTAATGTGAGATAATGATTTTTCCCAAAGCAAGAGAATTGCAGTTTTATTCTGCCAGTTTAGAATTAGCTCCAGGGTTCTCTTCTCCAAATACTGTTACCTTTGTTTCAAGGCCCTTAATCACGTTTAATGTACACACACAGGGAAAGTAGTCCATACTGAGAGCCGTCCTATGAGTTACACACACTGCTGCTTGGGGGTTTCATGCAACATGACTGAGTACTGTTTGAGGAAGCTGAAACTAGCATCTTTTATGCCAAATCACTTTCAAATGTAATACTCATATGCATTTCTTCTGCTTCAGAGTTCACACGTTAAAAGTTTTTGAATTTAGTGATTCCTAAGGTTGCTATGCATATCAACTGGGTCCAAGAGTCTCCCTCAAAAGATTACATTAAAAAAATTTATCAGACCTAGGGAATATATCCTTTCATTCACATATTTGTCCCAGACAGACAGTCCTAAACAACAGCCATAGAATTATTATGGTGTTAAATAATTCTACATGTTTAAAAATAATTTTGTAGGGATTTTTTGCTTATTTTTATTTATTTATTTGAGAGTCACAGACATACAGAGAGAGAAAGGGTGCACCAGGGCCTCCAGCCACTGCATACGAACTTCAGACACATGTGCCCCTTGTGCATCTGGTTTACATGGGTACTGGGGAATTGAGTCTTGAAGTGGGATCCTTAGGCTTCACAGGTACGTGCTAAACCGCTAAACCATCTCTCTAGCCTTTTTTTTTTCCCCTTCATTTTTCAGTTTTGAAAGAAAAGTTATAGTAATGAAGTATCTACTCATGATTTCTGTAGGCACTCACATGACAATTTTGTTAGCTTTAGAAAAGGTTTTGTAATTTTATTTTTACAAGATTTAAAATAAGATTATGTAGCATGTGATTGTATTTTGTAAATGTTCTATTTATATGTAAATAGAAAGCTTGTTTTGAGATAGTCCATATAAAACTTTCCTTGGGTGATTATAAATTTGTCACTTTTTTATTGATTTTTTTTTTTACCTTTTGAAGTTGTGTATAACTTTTTCATTCTTGATAAATTAATCTCTTAAGAAATGTGAACTACTCCCTTTTTTTTTTTAATTTGAGAGTGAGAGCGACAGACACAGAGAGAAAGACAGATAGAGGGAGAGAGAATGGGTGCGCCAGGGCTTCCAGCCTCTGCAAACGAACTCCAGACGTGTGCGCCCCCTTGTGCATCTGGCTAACGTGGGACCTGGGGAACCGAGTCGGTTCACAGGCAAGTGCTTAACCGCTAAGCCATCTCTCCAGCCCCCATTTGTTTTTTCAATACCTTAATTCATCAGATTTTTTTTTTTTTTTTTTTTTTTAGGTAGGGTCTTACTCTAGGTCAGGCTGACCTGGAATTCACTCTGTAGGCTCAGGGTGGCTTCGAACTCACGGTGATCCTCCTACCTATGCCTCCTGAGTGCTGGGATTAAAGGCGTGCGCCACCACAGCCGGCTCAGATTTCCTTTTATTAGTAAATGCATGTCAGTTTTAAAATACTGAGTCTTTTATAAATCATATACATAGTGTATAAAATTATATCTGAAAAAATCTGTCTTATAAGTAAATTTAAATCATTCAGGTTTTTTGATTACTGTTATGTTTGAATTGATTGAAAGTTGAGTTTATTTACTTATTTTAATTTCTAAAAGTATTTTATTCATTTATTTGAAAAATAAAGAGAGAAAAAGGCAAATAGAGACACAGAGAATTATCTCAGCAGGGCTTCTAACTGCAAACAAACTCTAGACACATGTGCCATTTTGTACATCTGGCTTATGTGGGTACTGGAGAATCAAACCTGGGTCCTTATGCTTCATAGGCAAGTGTCTTAAGAGCTAAGCCATCTCTCTAGTCCATTTTAAAATTTTTATAAAAATTAAATTTATTTTAAATGGACACATAAAATATTAAGAAGTACATATTAATGGTGTAACATATGATATTTTCAGATATGATTTTACTGTATAGTGTTTTAATCCTATGGTAGCACTAAAGATTCTGACTAACCAAAGCAGTTGTGAGAAAACAGAACAAAACAGGAGATACAGCACTACCCGACTACCAAAAATACTGCAAAGCTACAGTGATTGAGACAGCATGGTACTGGCACAAAAATATAAACAGAACAATGGAACAGAGAACATAGAAATATATCATAGGTGATCACATGGAAATATTTCAGCAATCATCATTTTGGTGTCTTATTTCACTCTGGGTTATTTTACATCAAAAGGCATGTAGGATAGTGCTGCTGTCTGCCTTATCTGTCCTGTGTAATATGGTTGGCTGCTCTTTTTACCCAAAATATCCTCCTCTCTCCACAGGACTTCAGCATGAATGTACATTCATTTGTGCTGAGAAATGAACTCAAATGATAGTCTCATGCTGTCCTCCTTGACAAATAACATTTATTGTAGGCTCATATACAAGGTTCAAGTGCTGTATAAGAAATTGCTACAAGTTTAACATCTTAAAACAATACTGTTTTAATCTCATCATTATGTATATCTAGGCTGGCTTGAATGGGTTATCTGTTTAGATCTCACAGTCTAGAACAAAGTGCCAGCCATGCTGGGCTTTACTTGGAAGTTAAGGCAGAGCCAATTGATTCAGGTCACTGGTAGAATCATGTTGTTTGGGAATGGACCTAGATCTGCAGTCCTGTCCTCCCAGAACTTGATATAGTCTGTCTTCTCTACAGTTTCATCCAGCAGTGCTGCACGGCATTTTTCTTGTTCTTTGTATCCCTCTGGCTTTCTTTTCTCCCAGCAGCCAGATAAAATTCCTCCAATAGTTTAAGTAATTAGATTAAGCCTGCCCACATGTCTTTAACTTAAAGTCACCTGACTTAGAAACTTTAACTTCTGCAAAATTCCTTCCCCACCTAAGATACCACATTGCTGATGTCATGAGTCATCATGTTCATGGGCCTCAAGATTAGGGTAAAATGTCTTCAGGGGTTACAATAATGACTACCATAGCCTGACAAATTTTAATGTCACTTTTTCCTTCTTTGGGATGAGTGAGCTCATAACTCATGGTGTGCCCCGGCCAGCAGGGAGTTGAACAAGGACCCGAGGGGAAGTTAACCTGAATGGGAGAAGGCAAATAGACACAAGAAGGAGACCATGCTAGGTGTTTGTCAAGGCCTTGAGAGTTTATTCTTACATGTAGGTTTATATAAGGTTGTAGGGGGAAGAGGACATAATCAGGCCAAAGACACAGAGTTACTGGTTAAGCCGCAATGCCTTTGTTTCTTCATCAGCTACTGGCAGCATGGGGTAGTATTCAGCCAAGCGTACGATCCCTTTGTTTCTGGTAGTTGAATATTAGGTGAGGAAGTAGAGACTTAACTTGATACATGGCGGTTTCTGTTAACATGGCCGAGGTGTGGTTCATAGCTCCCAACAATGGCGAACCTTCCCCTTTGGCTTGAAGGATCAGATGAATGAGATTTTCAAATTACATTGTAGCAGAGAGGCATAACTTCATGTTATAAACAAAGTTAAGTTAATGGACAGTTGTGTCCATCTAAAGGACAGGTTTTGAGTGATTCTCACACTTGGAGGAATATTTAAATGCTCCTGTATAAGGTCATCTAGCTCCTTGGTAGTACTGGATTTGAGGGAATGATTACCTTTGAAAGGAAGAAGTTCAAATGATTGCTGAGAGTCTTGCTGTATACTTAGGATAGTATCTTTTGAGAATGCCAATACTTTTTTAGAAATAAAAGGTCATACTAATTTTTTTGGCATTTAAATTACTACGTTTAACATGATTAATTGACTTAACATTTAATATATGATTGTACACGTATTCCAATATTATATTAAAGCAGTTATAAATTGATTCTAATGGTGCTAATCTCTGCTTTCAATTTCTCTCATCAGTTTAATGAAATTAAATAACTTCCCTTTTAAAATTCTAGCTTAATTTAAGAAGGTTTAAATTAAGAGTTAAATAAATGAAAGATATGTGACTATGGCCTTCTAAGCTCCCAGGAGGCATTTTGACATTAAATTAAATCTCCTTTGCACAGTAACTACTCTCCTGAATTTTATATTAATCATTTCTTTGCTTTTCTTCATAGTTTGCTAGTTTATACTATAGGTGAATACCACAGTATATCATTCATTTAGTTTTATGTATTTTTGACCTATATATAAATAATAGCTTTACATCTTAATGTGTTTCAAGTTATTGCTTGTTTTGCTCCATTGATATTTTACTTACTCAAAAATATTTTATTTTTATATATTTGTTTATTTATTTGACAGAAAGAGAGAGAGAAAGAGAAAGAATGAGAGAGAGAGAGAGAGAGAGAGAGAGAGAGAGAGAGAGAGAGAGAGAAAGAATGGGGTGCCGGGGCCTCCAGCCACTGCAAACAAACTCCAGATGTGTGCACTCCCTTGTGCATCTGACATGTGCGTCCTGGGGAATCAAACTTGGGTCCTTTGGCTTTGCTGGCAAATGCCTTAACCACTAAGCAATCCATCCAGCCCTGATATTTTACTTATATTGCATGTGTGTTTGTACTTGCATGGGCCCTTGTCTGTGCAGGTGTTTGTGCAGTGTGTACACTGTGTGTCCTTCTTCACATATATTACTCACCTCTGTTAGAGACAGGGTCTGTCATTACTAATTAGGTTAGACGAGCTGGCCAGCAAGAAATAACTTCACTTTATAAAATGTGCTCACTTCACAATTTAGCTTGTTCTTTTGAAAACCAAAGGTTCAGAAATGCTCTTAGGATAACAAAATGACAATGCTAACCATACCATCTTGGGTTCAGAGGAGGAAAGTTTTACCAAATATTTTTTACTCTCAAGGAAAACTCAATTATAAGAAGCTCACTTTTATCCCTTAATTCTCTAGAAATAGTTTGTGCTCATTTGCAAAGTGGAAGAATTATCATCTCTACTACCTACTGCCACTCCTAACTTTATAAATATAGATGGAAAATAAAACATTTACATAAGTGCATTGACACTAAGACACTTATTTCCTTCCTGTTCTTCCTATTTTCTTCTTATTGTCCTTCTCCCATTAGAAGCAGACCTCATAGTTAGTGAACAGTGGCAGGCACCTTTCCTTACATGAGTATGCTCTTGGCATTTTCCTGTGACTGCTGCTGTGAGATCTCATTGCCTGGCTGCCTTTCTTCACATCTGGATTTTTCACTTCCTGGTTTAGATATCCTGGTATAGAACCTGGCCCACTTGCCAAATGTCCTGCTTATTGTTTTTGCCTTGCTTCTAATGTCCCCTCTTCTCTCTGTTGACTGCCTGCTCTGAATCTAGGAATCTGTCCCTTCTAATCATTTCCAATATCCCTGTTTTATTTTGACCAATATTAAGTACAAAAATTGAGGGATAAAAGTGAAGCTGTTTCTGTGGATGTTAACCAGATGATCAAAACTACAATTTTGGTCGAAGTAAAGGCCCAGTCTTTAAATACACTTCCTGTACAAGCATGAGAACCCTAGAGAGCCTGAGACTACCTGAGTTCAATCTCCAGAATCCCAAGTAAACAGACAGGCATAGCCATGCACATCAGTAACCCCAGTCCTTGGGGACTCACTGGGGCATGCTATGGAATCTAGGAGACTCAATCATAAGGGAAAATGGGAAACTGATTAATGGAGCAGGACACCTGGCATTCTTTTTCTCCTCCCACAAGCTAGGGAACAAGGTTGCCACATTAACACATGCATGCACTACACATACTACACACATACCACATAATAATACACATGTACAAAAAACCTCACAAAAATAAAAACTGCAATTTCTTCAGACCAAATACAATAATAAAAAAAAATAGGACTAGATGAAAGAATTGGTGAATTAAAGTGAAAGATGAGTCAGTAACAACTGCTGAGATTCTAATGTGAGCAGGGCTTCTTGCATGCAATGTTATTGACTGAAATCTCCAGAGGAAGTGGAGAGGAATGTATGGTAGGAGTGTGCAGGCTGATGTGGTCCAGGAATAAGGCAAAAACTTTAAAACAAAACAAAATAGGGCTGATAGTGTAGCTCAGTGATCAGTCCCAGCTTGGAAGATATGAGGGCCCTGGGTTTGATCCTCAGCACAATAAAAAAAAAAAATAAAAAGGGACATGAAGTCTCAGCTGGATAGCAAGACTTAGTAAGTCATGTTTCAAAAGCAAGTTTTGAAGAAGCTGGAGAAAAGGTTAGTGAATTAGACTGATGATGTTTATATGTGTTGTTTCTTATAAAATGAAAGTTGTATCAGATCTTAAGTGATATCTTCTTTGATACTGGCTATTTTCCTTAGTTTAGAGTACATATTTCAGAGACAAATGTCATTAAACTAAGGCAGATTCTTGGCTTTCAAATAAAGTATTATAAAAATAAGCCTCAAAAGTAACTTATGAGATCAACTATCTTCTTTCTTTTGTAGTGTTAAAGTTTCTTGGGACTCTTGATGCATCAATTGAGAATTTTGAATGTATGTATCTTAATTAAAAGATAAAATAACAATAGCAACACCAAAAAACCAAACGAACAGTAATTGGGTGACATAGCTTTGATCCATGGTTCTCAAACTAATTTGACATGAATTCCTGTGTTACTTAACATCTGTAGGTTCATTGTACACAGATGATATCTGATTATAGAACATTTATTTCTTGTATTTTAAGAGAGTATATGGTTATAAATCATCATTCACCTAATATAAGTTTACAGTAATATCAAATAGTACAAATTTTTTTAAAGGCAAAAATACCTTTTTCTAACTCCTAATTCTTACCTTTTATTACCAAAAATAAGCTCGCACACCTTGTATCTTTTGGGCTTGCATGAGTTTTATCTGCATGTACAAGCATTCTATTTTTCAGGTCTAATAAAGACAAGCAGGGGGTTCTATTATGTAGCACCTAGCATACTACCTGTGCACAGTAGGCCTTCAGGAAAGCTGCATGAAAACTGGCAATGTCTGGCTGCTTTCACCTTGGAGTCCTACATCCAGTCTCATAGATTGGTTGTTGGTCAGTTTTTCTTTCTCTTGTGTCCCAGATATTTTTTCTGGCTTTGAACTCTGCTCTTGAACCTCAGTCTGTGGCTGGAGGTTTGCTGATTCTTGATTCCTTTTTTCTTTCTTTCTTTTTTTCCTAAACCAAGTACTGCTGTGCATGTGGAAACAGCTCAGAACTTATGAGTACACCCACTTTTCATCTCAATTCAAGCCAGTTTCCTCTGGGAATAGTGTGGTGACTGTGTTGTATGAAAACACATAATGGCATAGCTATTTTCAGGTTTTTTTTTTGTGAATTCTTACTTGTCTTTGTACACTTGAACCATAAGTTCAACCTAAGGCCCGTGTGGTCATCTAGAGACCATGACAAATATAGTGGGACTGCAGCCTATTGGCTCAGAGATTTCCTGGCATGACTTCAAACCATCACTTAGGTCTTTCTTTTTTTTTTTTTTATTTATTTATTTGAGAGTGACAGACACAGAGAGAAAGACAGATAGAGGGAGAGAGAGAGAATGGGCGCACCAGGGCTTCCAGCCTCTGCAAATGAACTCCAGTCGCATGCGCCCCCTTGTGCATCTGGCTAACGTGGGATCTGGGGAACCGAGCCTTGAACCGGGGTCCTTAGGCTTCACAGGCAAGCGCTTAACTGCTAAGCCATCTCTCCAGCCCATCACTTAGGTCTTTCTAAAAGCAAATCTTGGCTACTTGTATGTTCTAGCAGAGTTTCCTAAAGAGTCCATGAAGTATGTTGCATCTAATTGTCTAGAGAGATGACATGTAGAAGTTGGAACCATCAGAGGAATTTTCCCTAAAGGACTGTCCTGGGAAGAGAGATTTGTGTTGTCAGCTGATCTGCGTATCTGACAGGCTATTTTTTATTTTTATTTTATTTATTTGAGAGAGAGATAGAAAGAGGGAGATAGAGAGGTAGAGGGAGAGAAAGAGAGAGAAAAAGAGGGAGAGAGAATGGATGGGTGCACCAAATGAACTTCCGACATATGTCCCACCTTGTGCATCTGGCTTACATGGGTCATGGGGAATTAAACCTCAGTCCTTTGGCTTTGTAACCAAACACCTTAACTGCTAAGCCATCTCTCCAGACCCTGACAGGCTATTGTGAGAAACAAAAGAAAAGGCTTTTCTATATTAGTTTTAAATTTAAAATTCCATCAAATATTTTTTTTTAATTTTTATTTATTTATTTATTTGAGAGCAACAGACACAGAGAGAAAGACAGGTAGAGGGAGAGAGAGAGAATGGGCGCGCCAGGGCTTCCAGCCTCTGCAAACGAACTCCAGATGTGTGCGCCCCCTTGTGCATCTAGCTAACGTGGGACCTGGGGAACCGAGCCTCGAACCGGGGTCCTTAGGCTTCACAGGCAAGTGCTTAACCACTAAGCCATCTCTCCAGCCCCCATAAAATATTTTATAAAGACAAGTACTATAGGCTAAAGAACATGTAAGTACAGGTAATCAAAAAACAAATAGTATATAGAAAAAGGCCTTTAAAAATGATTGTCTTCGGGCTGGAGAGATGGCTTAGCAGTTAAGCGCTTGCCTGTGAAGCCTAAGGACCCCGGTTCGAGGCTCGGTTCCCCAGGTCCCACGTTAGCTAGATGCACAAGGGGGCGCACACATCTGGAGTTCGTTTGCAGAGGCTGGAAGCCCTGGCGCGCCCATTCTCTCTCTCTCCCTCTATCTGTCTTTTTCTCTGTGTCTGTCGCTCTCAAATAAATACATAAATAAATAATTTAAAAAAAAATGATTGTCTTCTACCTATACTATTGTAAATAGGTCATTCAGATTAATTTATCTGATTAAAAGCATTACCTAAGATTGGACTAAATCTACTTGATCACATCATGAACCAACCACAAACTTTTATTTTATTTTATTTATTTATTTGAGAGTGATAGACAAAGAAAGAGGCATATAGATAGAGAATGGGCATGCCAGGGCCTCTAGCCACTGCAAAGGAACTCCAGATGTGTGCGCCCCTTGTGCATGTGGCTTATGTGGGTTCTAGGGAATTGAGCCTTGAACCAGGGTCCTTAGGCTTGATAGGCAAGCACTTAACCGCCAAGCCATCTCTCCAGCCCAAACCAGCCACAAACTTTTGAAGAAGGCTAAAAACTCAAACAACGATGGACCCTAGTGTTTTATGTATGCATCTATCCAAGTCCTATAGACTACTTATGTAATTTTTGTAACAACAATGAAGTTTAAAACAACAAATATTTCTCAAGGGCCACAGATGTGTTGAATATTTGTCTAACATGTGTGAAGAGCTTCGTTCGAGTTACAGCAGGGACATAAATAAGCAAAACACTAAAAGACCACAATAAAATCCATCCACACTAAAAATTTAAAAAAAATCAGTAGCTCTGCTTATAGCTTTTCATATTTTTTTACAATTAGGAAATGTCTCAAATACAGAGAACATGATTTTCAAGTGGCATGTACATGCAACTAAAGCTCAACAAATTTTAAGATATTGTCAGAAATCTCAGAAATCTCCCCTTACAAACAAAAGGAAATTAAATTTTGTTGATTCTTTTTTTTAAAATTTTTTTTTTGTTCATTTTTATTTATTTATTTGAGAGTGACAGAGAGAGAAAGAGGCAGATAGAGAGAGAGATAGAGAGAATGGGCGCGCCAGGGCTTCCAGCCTCTGCAAACGAACTCCAGACGCGTGCGCCCCCTTGTGCATCTGGCTAACGTGGGACCTGGGGAACCGAGCCTCGAACCGGGGTCCTTGGGCTTCACAGGCAAGTGCTTAACCACTCAACCATCTCTCCAGCCCTTTGTTGATTCTTATTCGCCTACAATGACACCTTCTAGTTTTATTTTCCCTTTCTTCCTCTTCAAAGGTTACCATTGCCTTCTATCTGGTGCTTGCTTCTTCCATGCAAAACTTTATATTTTTACTATGTAACTATTTTGCCTTAAGCAACCTTGAGGATTGTGTTACATGATTTTATACTTCATATAAATGGAATTTTCTAAATGTTATTCTTCGTAACTTGCTTATTTCTTTGTGTGTCTTAGAGGTTTACTCATTTTGATTCATGCGGCTTAGCTTATTCATTGAGACGGCCCCTTAGCAGGCTATCATACACGCTGCAAACTTCACCCATTCTCTTCTTCAGCAGTGAGCATAATTATGGCTTTATACCACTGGCTCTTGGTTTCCTATGCAGCTTTTTTGTTCTGCAGTCAAAACTAAGTACTTCACAGCATGAATAAGGAATCAACTATATTACCTGTTGCTCCCCAGTGTTTTTGTATCAGTTTTATAGTCACGTGATTTACATCTCAATGTACAAACCTTTGTATCAACAGATTATTGTGCATTTGTTAGCTTGCTGGCTGAAGAGTAGTAGTCTTTTACTTCTTGAATTTCACATCTTAAATTCTTGGTTAATTTGATTATCTTTTAACATATTAGTGAGCCATTTAGATTTCTTCCTTTGTGACTATATTTTCCAGTGGGTTGCTTGTTTTTAAATTTATTTCCTAGTATTGTTCTTATCAATGTCTAAGATTTCTTATATTTATTTCTAGACACCAGTTCTTTTTTGATGATGTGTGTGGCACATATTCCTAATCTTTAGGCTTTTTTGGGCTGAAGAGTTCAGTAATGTGTCGGGAGCCATTGGGCTAGCCTTGAATCCATAGCTCTGGGCTGTTTGGCAGCAAGACTTTAGCACCTACAAGTAAGCAAGATTATGTACATTCAGTGTTACTGATAAGAGCGGGTTCCTTAAAGATTTATGTTTGCATTGTTGGGATCAGAGGGTTTGTTTGTTTCCCAACCTTGGAATAAACTTTGGTGCTGAGAAGTGGTTGAAGTGTAAAACTCTAACAGAAAGAAGTTGTTTTGATAGAAACTTGTGTGTAGGTCATGGAAATTTGCCCATGGGCAAACTGTTTGCAAGAAGATATAAAAAGGACTGTGGAGAAATAAACAGTGCTTCAGTCCTGGACAGGAGTCCTTGCTTTCATTCTTTCTCCTGTCTTTCTTTAATCCTCACTCCCCATCAGGCTCAGACCCTTTTAGCCGGCAGGCTCTGGCACTAATGTCAGATGTATTAGCAACTCTTTTGATTTATGCAGTTTGTTTTGCTTAAGGAATTCTGTTTTTCTTTCCAAGTTTTTAAAATTTGATTATAATATTTGGTTTTATTTTCTTAGACGTTATTTTATGCATGATGTAGGGTCATGTATGCTTTAATTTTTTAACCACTGGCCTGTCAGTTATCCCAGCCTCATTTGTTAAGCTATTTTTCATTCCACCTACATTTGACTTGTTTTCTAATACATCATCTAGGTGTTCAACTCAAAGAAAAATGTTTCTGAAGTCTCTGATTTTATAAAATTCCTTTGTCAGATGACCACAAGTATTTTGGTTTTATAATTATTTTAATTGACAGTTTTTCCATGTGGATTATTTTTGTCCTCTTTTTTGTTTATATTTATTTATTTATTTGAAAGTGACAGATGGAAAAAGAGGTTGATAGAGAATGGGCAAGCCAGGGCCTCCAGCCACTGCAAACGAATTCCAGATTCATGCACCACCTTGTGCATCTGGCTTACACGGGTCCTGGGGAATTGAACCTCGAACCAGGGTCCTTAGGCTTCACAGGCAAGTGCTTAACCGCTAAGCCATCTCTCCAGCCCCCATTTTAAATTTTTTTAAAATTTTTATTTATTTATTTGACAGCGACAGAGAGAGAGAGAGAGGAAGAGGGATACAGAGAGAGAGAGACAGGGAGAGAATGGGTGCACCAGGGCCTCCAGCCACTGCAAACGAACTCTAGACGTGTGTGCCTGCTTGTGCATCTGGCTAACGTGGGTCCTGGAGAATCGAGCCTCGAACCAGGGTCCTTAGGCTTCCCAGGCAAGCTCTTAACCGCTAAGCCATCTCTCCAGCCCAACCAGCCCCCATTTTTATCCTCTTTTAAAAATGATCATAACTTTCCACAAAACATGGGATGAGCTAATCAATCATTACATAGAGTCAAAACCTTCATCAGTCTGTTATGTCTAGGCATGTTGTCCACCATTGTGTCATTGATTAGAAAAATGTGAACAATATCTTCAAATGGTTTAAAGGAATTTAACGATGTGAAAAAAATCTTAGAAAGATCATTCTTAAATTTATACCTTTTTTAAAAAAGATTTTATTTATTTATTTATTTATTTGAGAGCGACAGACACAGAGAGAAAGACAGATAGAGGGAAAGAGAGAGAATGGGCGCGCCAGGGCTTCCAGCCTCTGCAAACGAACTCCAGACACGTGCGCCCCCTTGTGCATCTGGCTAACGTGGGACCTGGGGAACCAAGCCTCGAACCGGGGTCCTTAGGCTTCACAGGCAAGCGCTGAACTGCTAAGCCATCTCTCCAGCCCATTAAATTTATACCTTTTAAAAACAATGCTACTTCTTTTCTAAAACATTTGAGAAATTCAGAGCATTTATTTTCCAGCAGAGTTTCTATTACTTTCACTTACATGGAGTTGAGTTTCCCATTGTTGAATGGTGTTAAATTATTTGGCATTTTATTTTTATCATATTATCCTCATGTGCTCTGGAATTCTAGTTTGTGTGTTTGTCTTACAAAGAAGTTTCCCATGTGTCTCTCCATGTCCCCTTCTCCCCCGGTTGTCTCCTTGCCTCTTATGTGTGGTGTCTCAGCCTGATACCCACTCAGACAGTCTTATATTGGTGGAATAGGACTTTTATTTGAAGAGATATGAAAACTGATTAAAAAGTTTGGTCCTGGAACTATAGTTATGGCTCAGTTGGTAAAGTACTTGCCTTAAAAGCATGGAGATCTGAGTTCAGGCTCCTATCACCAACTGAAAAGCTGGGGATGGTGGCACATCCCTGTAATTCCAGTGTCCAGGAGGCAGAGACAGGTGGACTCCAAGGGCTTGTTAGGTAGTTAGTGTAGACAAAGACAGAGACTGTGTCTCAATAATATGCTGTACAGCCACAGAGGAAGATACCCAATATCATGCTGTGGCCTTCATGTGCATCTGCATAGACGTGTGTGTACCTATGAACATGCTACATGTATGCAAACTACACACACACATACACATCCAAATGAACAAATAAAAATAGAACTTTTGCCCCAATCTTTAGACATGTGTATTCCTGTGAACATGCTACATGTATGCAAACTTCACACATACACATGCAAAATGAACAAATAAAATTAGAACTTTTGTCCCAATCCTGTTGTTCTTTTTGGCACTGCAGGAGGGAATAGTTCTGTAGAGGCCTCCTTCTACAGTGGTAATTAGCTGACTTTGTTATATGGAGGGGAAAATTTCAGGACAGAGAAGTCAGGCTTGATATTACTGGCCTGTCTTCCTTATTCCCCCCAAATGACTGCAACTTCCATCTCTGCTACCAAAGTAGAGGTAAAAACTCTGTTTTCAGATACCACAGCTACTGGAGCTACTTCTTAAAGCTTTGTGTTTTTGATACATTTTTATTTCTAGCCTTTTGTTTATGATGATGAGTTTGGATTTAAGGGTTTTTTTTTTTTTATTGTAGCTTTGCTGTTTTGAGGTAGGCATGAAATGTGAAGGTGGTGGTCTCTGTGAAATTACACAGCATCCTGACCAGAAGTTCATATCATTAAGAATGGTTCGTGCCCACCCAGGGACGGAGGAGTATTTTGGAGCCGGGCGTGGTGGTGCACGCCTTTAATCCCAGCACTCGGGAGGCAGAGGTAGGAGGATTGCCATGAGTTCAAGGCCACCTGAGATGACAGAGTTAATTCCAGGTCAGCCTGGACCTGAGTGAGACCCTACCTCAAAAAAAAAAAAAAAAAAAAAAAAAAAGAATGGCAAGTCTGGAATATTGTGTAGTGGGTTCGAGTGCACTAAAGCCTGAAATGTAAACTCCATTATGAGAATTTCCAGAGAAAATAAACTTGAGTGGTCTGTAGTAGGAACAAAGGGAGATAGGTAGGAAAATTGCATCCAAGTTGGGCTATAGTGCCCCCTAGAGGTTTTTTTTTTGATGGCAATAGTTTAATTTTATCAGGAGAGATGATATTTCATAGATGGAAACTAGGCAGGAATGGTTAATTTCCTACAACATAACATACCATCTTTTACAACAATCTTAAATGTCTTGAATGACTTTCAAATGTCTTAGGCAAACATGTAGGTGAAACACCTACTTAAAATAGTCCATATAAAATCTGTTTTGCCAATTAATACTAAATATTTTTTCACGAAAATTTATTATAAACTGAGTTTTCCAGAAATGCAACTACTGAATGAATTTAGTGAAAATTATTTTCTTTATTGTTAGGAATTTTACCAAAAATTATTCATTGTTTCAAAAAACATTCAGTTCACTGGTGGCAACAGTGATTAAAGTATCTATGTATCTAATATCTATCTATAAACATCTATCACTAAAATCAAAGGTCTTGGATTTTTCCACCTGTGACCCTGAGAAGCAATAGAGAGAACCAAACATTGTTTTTCAACAGATTTAATAATTACAATTTAATGGAATCACATAAACCAGGAAACTCTCACTAAATTTTCTTAGCACGTTGATTTTCACAACATATTCTTATCTGTGACATATTATTCTCATTCTATATAACCATGTGCGTTCCCTAATTACATATGTATAGGCAAATTAAAATTTTCATAATAGCGTTACTTATGTTTTGAAGCTACTTTTCAATCAGTCTCCTCTGTCTACAGAGGAATAGTACACTGGTTCTCTTTAGTCTTTGTGTTTAACTTTTTTCTTTTTCTTAAGATTTTATTTTTATTTATTTATTAGAGACATTGGGGGGTGATAATGGGCATGCTAGGGCATCTAGTCACTGCAAATGAACTCCAGCTGCATGCACAACCATGTCATCTGGCTTATGTGGGACCAGGAGACTCGAACCTGTGTTCTTAGGCTTTACAGGCAAGCGCCTTAACTGCTAAGCCATCTCTCTAGCCCATGTTCAACTTCTTTGATAAAATATCTTCTAGGCTCCAACACCCAATTAAGACTTGTAGAATCTGTATAAAAGTTGACAGTAAAGGTAAGTTTCCACATGTTGAGAGATTTTATGATATTTCTACAACTTTATCTCATGACACAACAAATGGATGTTATAGCAACACAAGTAAATACTCTAGTTTCTTGTTAAGTATTATCTTCCACCTCCTGTTTCTACTCAGTGTGACCTTAATCTTGGCATTCATCCCTAACTTGGCTAATGTTACTTTCCTCTCTTCCTTTTATAAATAGTTCTGATCCACAATGTACCTTAATAGGTTTTCTCGTATGAGAACTCATAACACTGAACCTTTGTTCCACCTTTGTGTAGATGGCTTTTATTTTTTCTATTCTTTTTAAAAAGATTTAATTAATTAATTTATTTAAGAGAGTGAGACAGAGAGTGAGAGCGAGAGAGAGAGTAAGAGAGCAAGAGAGAATGGGCATCAGGGTATCCAGCTATTGCATACAAACTCCATATGCATGCACCACCTTGCGCATTTGGCTTATGTGAGTACTGGAGAATTGAACCTGTGTCCTTAGGCTTTTCAGGCAAGTGAGTGAACTGTTCAGCCATCACTCCAGCCCCATTTTTTTCTTTTCTTAATCCTAAATATTTTTATTTTAAATAGATATAAACATCTGACTTCAAATTTTCTTCTCTACTGTAGGTAAGACCTTTTGTAAAGTGCCTACCATTTTGTGCTACATACTTATAGAAAGCAAAGTTCTTAGCATTGATGATCATAAAATCAAAATATTAACCAACTCTGAAAAACACTGAAGATGCTGTATGTCCTGTAGTATCAAATATTCAGAAATATATGTACACTAAAGCATGGAAGTTGCAGGGTAATCCTGGGCATAAACATAGATAACCAGACATATTTTTCCATTTTTTAAAGTAAATGCTTCTTTGTATTTGGTGGCTTCTTATTAATTTTCACCCACTTGAGAATATTCTTGATTTAAAATTTTTTTGTTTATTTTTATTTATTTGAGAGCAACAGAGAGAGAAAAGGGGGGGGGGGGAGAGAGAGAGAGCGAGAGAGAGAGAGAGAGAGAGAGAGAGAGAGAATGAGCGTGCCAGGGCCTCCAGCCACTGCAAACAAACTCCAGATGCGTGTGCTCCCTTGTGCATCTGGCTAATGTGGGTCCTGGGGAATCAAGCCTGGAACCAGGGTAGTTAGGCTTCATAGGCAAGCGCTTAACAGCTAAGCCATCCCTCCAGCCCCTACTTTTGCTTTTGAAACATGTTCAGCTCAGGGATGACTGGGCCTTTAGCTCTGGAAACAACTGTGGCCTGAGTTTTGTTGTGAAGCTGATTGTGAATGCATGATGAGAAAGGGGAAAGGAAAGGGCAGATAAATCCAGAAGTTTGTTCTTCAGCAAACATCTTGTGAAATGCCACTTCCTATCTGAGGGAAAGGATATTATTTAAATTACCCAAATAGACTTGGAGGAATGTGTATTTTTTCCAAAACCAAGAATTAGTTTTATGCACTATGTATGGATCTCTCACACTTGTTTGCAGAACAGTTAAAGTCAGAATATTGTTTCCCTTGCTTTTAGAGTTAGTTACAGGTACCTCAGTACTCTGCAAGGGAATATGAAATATGGGATGAAAAGCTATACTTCTATTTGGCAGAGTTACATCGTTCAAATTGTTTTACAAAGCAAGCTTTTTATTTTTGAGCAAAATCACAATTGAGGAAAGACTTTGAACTAGTTTTCAGCTAGCCCAAGTTTAAATTTAGGCCCCTAAAGCATAGAATGACAATAGCTTGGCAAAGAATAAAACCTTCTGGCATAGATTGCTTGTGAGGGTCACAGTAGGGCCAGGTACATATGGCTCAATGTTTCACAGGCTCAGCAGGAGAAACATTTTAGAGGGGCCACATCTTTGTGGTGAGAGCTGTTTTATGCACTGTGGGTTATTTAGCAGCATCTCTTCCCTGTGCTCACTAGATGCCATTACTCTGCCACACTTCCCTGGTTATCACAATAACAAATCTCGCTAGACATTGTAAGATGTGCCCTAGGGGTCAAAACCATGCCTGATTGAAAACTTGCTAGTAATTAATTGTCTTCTCTTATCTATGCATTTCAGGCAGGAAGGTGGAGATGAAAGTGTGTAGAAGGTGAGATGATTTGGGCTTCTGAAATGTTAGGAGGGGAAGGAAAAAAATTTGTTGTGCACAGTAGGGGAACACTGTACTTCTCCATACATTTTGGCTAGAGTTACATTGACTAAGAGGTAGACATAACTGCATATTTTATTAGATGGAATATATTTAAAAATAATTTATTTATTTGCAAGCAGAAAGAGATACAGAGAAGAGACAAATAGAGAGAATGGATGTGTTAGGGCCTCCAGCTGCTGCAAAGGAATCCTAGATGCATGCACCACTTTATGCATCTGGCTTTACATAGGTACTGGGGAATCAAACCCGGGTCATTAACCTTTGCAGGCAAGTGCCTTAACTGCTGAACAATCTCTCTACCCGCCCCCATATGGTCATATTTTAAGACTTGTTTTTATTTGACTACATGCTCAAGGAGTAGTCTACAAAGTAAATATTAGTATTGATCTTAAAGTAAAAGATAGCAAATCATTTTTGCACATGTGTTGGGTTACTTAGGACCATCCCTGTCCACAATTTCCCATAGGCATAGTCACCTTATCCACAGCTGTCATTAAATTTTTGTCACATTAGCATGTGGTGGATTGTGTTTGACTATGAGACTATATCACACTCAGAATTGCTAGACTCCTTGGTTTGTTGCTTAGATGAAATTGTGATTATTTCATAACTAACAAATTTAGAGGAAATATTGTGATCCTAGGAAGTTTGAAAGTACATATCTCATTTTCAATTAGCCTTGTTATAATTGAAAAATTGATAGTGTTTGTATTGTTACATCTTTAGATCTCTAAAATGATTTTATGATCTTACATTGTGAGTTTTCTCCACAAATTCATACTTTTTATACATTTAAAAATTAGTTCCAGCCAGGCGTGGTGGCGCATGCCTTTAATCCCAGCACTTGGGAGGCAGAGGTAGGAGGATCACCGTGAGTTCGAGGCCACCCTGAGACTACATAGTGAATTCCAGGTCAGCCTCGGCTAGAGTGAGACCCTACCTCAAAAAACCAAAAAAACAAAAATAAAAACAAAAAATTAGTTCCTTTTATATTTTAAAGTTTCACACTTTCTTCAAGTCTTTTCAACAGTGGCATACAACATTCTTCCTGTTGGAATCAATGCTGTTAATTAGCAATGCACTACATAGATATTTCCAATTCAACATCAGAATGAAGAGTAGGTATTTGGAGGTAAGTGATTGTGGTGGCTTGATTCAGGTGTTGTCCTCCATAAACTTAGATGTTCTGAATGCTACATTCCCAGCAGATGGAGATTTGGGAATTAATGCCATCCTAGAGGGAGTGTATTTTTAGGGTGGGCTTATGTGTTCTATAGCCAGTTTCCCTTTGCAAGTGTTTGGCACACTCTCCTATTGTTAACTCCACCTGATGTTGGCCGGGGGTGATGTCCACCCTCTCTCTGCTCATGCCATCATGGAACTTCCCCTTGAGCCTGTAAGCCAAAATAAGCCTCTTTTTCCCACAAGCTGCTCTTGGTTGGGTGATTTCTACCAGGAGTGCAAACCTGACTGTGGCAGTGGTGAATACCTCTGCATTCACATTAGGATGGCAGCAGGATGCTACTGAGGATTGCATTGTAGGCAAGGAAGAGCAGAACACCATTGCAATTTCTTTTTAATTTATTTTTTCTTGACCATCTCACATATGTAGTTGTTTTTTGTTCACATATACTCCCACATTATCCTCTCTTATCTTCTTCTCACTCCCACAAGCCTTCCCCCTCCTACTTTCATGTCTATTTCTTTCTTTATCCCCTGAGTTCAGTTTGGGCTGTGTCTATTATCATGGGTAAGGGTTATCTACTGGAATGTAGGCAACTTACTACCAGTGGCTGTGCCTACAAAGAATATGACACCCCTCTTCTACCAACCATTGTCTGCCAATAACTACTCTGGGAGGTGTGGGATCTTATGATGAACTGCAATTTGTATTTCTCTAGCTATTATTATTTTTAAATATTATCAGGCACTTTAATATATGAGCATATTACAAATTGGTCATATTCCCTGGTTGTCTTCTATATGGCCCCCCTCCTTTATCCCCTTTCTCCTGAGTGTAGAACACCATCTTATTGTAGTTGATCAGGTTAATGGGATCGTGGAGACTGGCCATGGCCTTTGAGGGCCATATCCTTGTCTGCAGAGAATGGAGTTCCAGTAAACTTTCTCTCCACTGGAAGTTGCCACATCTTTTAGGTAGAAGCAGCTTGATTTCCTGGGGTCTCCAGACTTTCCTAGGATACTTATGGGTCAGCCTACTGCTAGTGTGAACTGGTTGATGGGTATCCAAAAGTAGAATCCTCACAGTCATCTTGAGTTTCTCAGTGAAGTTAGCCAGGCCAGAAATTCCAGGGGCCACTGTGTGGAATTTGACCAGCAACACACCCTCATGATGGTCAGCTGCTTCTGCTGGAGCTAGAGCTCTTGGCAATGAGACTGGCTTATCAACACTGTTTTGGGGCAAGATCTCTGGGGACATTATCATTTCAGAAGCTTCAGGTATATATAATTCTGGATGCATCCAGGGTCATCATGGGAGCATCCCCAGAGCCAGCAGCCCCTCCCCAGTGGGCAGAGCATATTTTACTTCTGACTTATAATGTCATATGAGGTTTCTTCTAGCCACTGGGTGACATAGTCCAGGGAATTTGGCTGTTTATTTAAAACTTGAAAGTTCTTCCTCTCATACTTAACTGTTGCCTCATGCCAGTGATACCAAAGCTTGTAATGTCTATTTTCATTAGGTCTAACACATAAAAAAAAAATCACTGGAAGGTGCACAATTTCCTTGATGCCTTTTAGTTTCTTAAGTTCCTCATGTTGAACAGGTGTGCAGTGTCTCCATCATGTCCATAATGAATTCTGCCAGCTTGGAAATATCTAGGGCCCCGTTCTTTGCTTCCTGCTTTATCAGGTTTTGATCTAAGCCTTCTGCTATCTGGTTTCTCAGTCTAGTGTGGTCAAGCAGCAAGAAAAGATAGCAATGTCTCTTCGATCTCTCCTACAAGATTGATGGTCTGGTTGTATGTTCACTTAGCTGGGTATTCAAGCAGTCCCCAACAGCTTTATGCACAACTCCTTTTCTCTCTGCTTTAAGCTGTCTTCTGGTAAGTCAGCTTATACTTTTTCATGTTTACAGCTATGTTGGTAATGCCTGTCTCTGTCTTTATGTTAATCTACTGTCATAAACGAAGAAGAATTAAGGTGAGGTCTTCCAATTCTTTAGGGGCTAGTAGGGCTCACTTTTTTTTTTTTTTTTTCCTGTAAAGCTTCATCAGAACATTCCAGAGAACCTTTCAGGTCTTGCTCAAAACCATATGACTGTGAGTTTTCTGCTTCATTTATATAGGGCTTGTCAAGGTTTTCAGATGTTCTTAATTAAGTTTATTCACTTTTTGTGCCTGAAAAGAAAACCAAAGTCCAGACACTCTCAGGGAAGACAAGCATTTATGGAGCTGCATGTGGGCCCAAGCTATCCACAAGTGGTGAAGCGCAAAGGGACTCTGTCCACTGGCACTGGGAATCACTTCCTCTGGCTTATAGCCGCTTACAACCTAGTCAAAAGTCCTCTGCTGTTTGAGCCAAGGAGAGAGTGACAGCAGCCAGGACAGGCAAGGGAGAAGATAAAGTGTGGGGAGGGGTTCTAATTTATTTTTAAATTGTGATTTTAAAAGGCTTATATTTTTCTTTCTGATTCTTCCTACATTCACCATGTCTTCACATAGAAAATTAGTACATACAAGAGGGTAAACACTCCCATCAGCTGCTTCATAGGAACAAAATCTCAAAGCATATACTCCAAATATTAGCCATTCTTGTTTGTGAAACAGAAATGATGGGTTTTGATTTTTCTAGTTTGCAAGCTTTAAAACACATGCAGTCACATTTATTTTCAGTAAGTAAATATCCTTTTACACTAGAAATTTCCTTGATTTTAATTTTTAAGACTTTATCATATTAGTTATCCCCATGACTATTTTTTCTAGCTAGCAAATGTGGTATTTAAAAAGTAGTCTCGTTTTGTTCTGGGACATGTCAGAGGCTTATTATCTTATAAATAGTATGTGTTACAAGCAGGCAAGCTGGCCCTTATCAGTGATAAAAGCTGCCCAATATATATGAGGGAGGCCCTGAGGATTTGTCTCTACCACTGGGGTAAAAATATAATTCTTATTTATCTACCCACAAGTTTTGAATTAATTTAGTAAACATCTTCCATATCTTATTTTTCCAGAAACACAAAAATGTCCTTGTGAAATGTCCACTTTAAGCTTCATGTGTTTGAACACTTGGTCCTCAGCTGGCAGTGCTGTTTGGGAAGGCTGTGGGACCTTTTGTAGGAGAAGCCATGTGGACGAAGTGGGTCACTAGGTACAGTCCTTGAGGTTTTACAGAGAGGTCCACCTTTCTGTTCATCTTTGCTTCCTGCCTGTGGCTGCAAGATGACCAGCGGGCCTCTTGCTTTTGCCACCATGCTTCCCCATCATAATGGAATATATCTCTTCAAAGCTATGAGGCAGAATAGACCCTTTCCTTCCTAGAGCTTCTTCCTGTCAGGAACTTGGTCACAGTAAAGTTACTAATACACCATGGTCTTAGCCCTCAGATGGAATTCTTGCCATTTTTTTTTAAACAAAAACTTACTTTTTTCATATGTTATAAAGTGTTTTATATTATTCTATGGAAGTGAATTTTCTCCAATGCATCAATATTTGCAAACATAAAGTTCATTGTTTGGGGAGTTCCTTCTGTGTAATCAGAGGAAATAGTTGCCATTCTTTGTTTTGGATACATGGGGTTGCAGTCACATGGGCTGCTTTGTGCCAGTAATTGTCAAAGGCAGGGAATCCCAGATGCCATTGAGTGTCTCATGTCTGCTCTGTGAAGAATAATGAAGTGTTCACAGATACTTAAGCTCCACATTTCTCTTAAAGTGCAGAAGTGAGAGAGGGGAAATAAAAAATGAAAGCAGGGAAGATCTTCAGTGGACTATGGATGGGGAGAGGGGATATAAAATCAACATGTAGTATGTTCATATAGTAAAGTACATAATTAATTAAAAATATTAGAAACAAAGACAAACTGAAGCTAAGAGCAGGCTAAGATTCATACCTTTGCTTCACAAAGACTCACAATTAAAAAGATTTCTTTTTAAATTCCATAGCTAGGCTGGATTTTACACCTGCCTGTATCAATTACCGAGAAACAACTCAGATGGAGATAACATGACTGAGAGCTTTCAGTGTTTATCCACTGTGTCCTGCGAGCAGGGATTAAAACAGCCACCTCCTGCAAGGTTTGGTCGCCAAGAGTTTTAAATAGATTTTTTTTTTTTTTAATAACGCATAGCCCACAACCCCACAGGGAATACCTGAAACTCCACTGAGAAGGGTTCCCAATGGAATTGGTGTAGGGATAAGGGGGTACCAACACAATATGTATCCATACAAAATATGTTGTTAATAATACTAATTTTAAAAAAAAGAATAAAGCTTCTGATTTGAGGACTAGTCTCGGTTTAAGATGCAATGACTAAACTGAGCACTAGATGGAGGTATTTGCCAAGGAAAGAGAAAACTATAAATGATGTCTTTCATGAGATGGACAACCTTAATGAGTGTGCCCTGTGTCTTGTCACTAATGCGGGCTCATAATTTTCAGATTTCTCTGACATTGTCAGTTGGGAGGCTGAGACTCAGTGCTCAACTTTTAACTCATTACCAGATTATTTCAGTAGCTAATAATGAATAATCAAGGTGAATTATACAATTTGCTCAAGTTACCTCAGAAGATAAAATCAGACTGACACCCTAGGTTCTAATATTTTTCTGGAAACATCTTGATAATATATCCTCTGCTAATTCTACAAAAGCAGTTTATTTTGTAGGAAGAGAAGAATCTTTTAATATGTATTATTGGCACAATAATTCTCTCTCTCTCTCTCTCTCTCTCTCTCTCTCTCTCTCTCTCCTCTCTCTCTGTGCTTGCACATATGTATACAGTTGTATTTGGAGATGAGAGAACAACCTTAGGTTGTTTCTCAGGCACTGTCTTCCACTTTTTGAGACAGGTCTTTCATAGGTCTGAGGGTCACCACTTAGGCTAGACTGGCTGGCCAATGAGCTTCAGGGATCCACCTGTCTCCACCACCTCACCACTATCACAGTTGACTTTATGACAAAACAATTTTCTATAAATCTATGAAATATGCTGAAAATATTTAAGTGCCTATCATGTAAACTAAGTTTTTAATTAGCCTTCTTTGCAAAACTAAATTCTGAAGGTTTGAGTACATGGGCCTACAAGTTCTTCTGATGAATGGTTTGACCAGAGAACCAACACATAGGTCCTTATCTTTACTCTTAAGAGTGTCTTATTCTGCTGGCGACATAGCTCCACAGAGCTCCAGAGAGTCGTCCTCTGTGGTTTGACAGCATTCTGAATCTACTGGGAATTTGTGAGAAAGGAAGTTGACTTGGTCTTCCCCACCCCCTTCTTGAAGAAATGAGGGTGGCAGTCAGTGATTTTGTCAACCTTCCAGATGATTCTGAAATAGAGTCATGAGTGAGACTCGCCTACAAAGCTTTGTAATGAAAGAGACTCAAAAGAGGAATAAGTCAATGTATATATGGAAACTACATGACAGAGCAGGGAATATCTTAAGAGCTACAACTGGTAATTACAAAAAATTTATGAAAGAGGTAACAGCTAGAAATTAAGCATATAGTAAATATCTAGTTAGAGTACTTTAATTAAAATTTTATATACATTCAATGAAAGTTAATTGATTAAAATAAAAATTCAATAGGTGGGTTAAGGACAAAGTTTGAGAAAGCACCAATAAGAGAATAAAATAGACAGAGGAGCTAGGAGGGCCAGGTAAGGCATTTAAAAGGATAAAACAAGACATATAAGAAATAATAGGATTTCAAAAGAGATAAAGGAGAATTGTCAAATAACAGTATGAGAAAATTTATCTGGGTACAAAGTGAGTCCCTGTGGCTCCTGGTCTATGAGAAAAGGCCTACAACTAGGCCCATTGCATGAATTAAAAGAAAAGATCCTAAAAGTTTAAAAGTCACGATGTCCCAGAAAAAGGAAAAAGAAAATCAAAATAGTACCTAATTTTTTCACAGGTAGAAAACCTTAGAACTTCCAAATTTATTTATTTATTTATTATTAATTAGTTTTAAGTTAGCAAATACAGTCAGTTTGGTACCATTACTAGGCTCATCCATGACCTACCCCCTCCCCTTGGCCCCCTTGGTATATGGGTCATGCATTGTGGAGTGAGTCCACAGTTATGGGTAAGATAAATGGCTTTGCATATCATGACCCAACATGTGGCTCTGACATTCTTTCCAACCCCTCTTCTGCAAAATTTCCCTGAGCCATGTTGGGTTCATTTGTGTTTTGCTTCAGTGATGAGGTGTTGGGGGCCTCTGGGGCTCTGGCTCTCTGATTTGGTAGGAGTTGATTTTTCTCTGTGTTGATCTCCTACCCCCTTGTGCTGGTATCTGGTTCACCAGGAAAACAGCACCCTTGCTTATTTCACCAATTTTTCTTAGTTTCAGCCAGGGCCCTTTTGAGGGATGGGGGTGGCTCTCTCCTTAGGATCTATATCTATCTGAAAAAGAGAAGTAGATTCTCCAACGGAGAGTAAGTTTGCACCAGGACAAGTGAGATAACCCTTCCTTTTTTTTTTAATAGAGAATTTAATAGGTGTAGGCCCTCTTGTAGCCCATGACTGATGGTAGCTTAATAATGGAGGGTGGACTTATGTTTGGATATGGTTCTGACTTGCTTCCCAGCTCCAGCTATGGGTCCTGTACCACTGAGGGGATCAGTTAGCCAAATCAAGAGCAGGTGGTTCCCCACCATAGCTGTGTGCCACTACTGTACTTGTGTGGGCATCACAACAGGTTATTTGCTGCTAAGTAGGTTAGACCATGAGTTGCTTGGACAGATACTGGTCATTTTCCCCCAGTCGCCCATGTAGCACCTTCTGGGACTAGACACACTGATTGTCTGGGGACGACTCTCTTCCAACTTCCAGCCAAGCCATTCCATTTTACGTGTCAACCACATAAGTTGTCTTCAGCAGTAGGGTCTTACCACTAACCTTTGGTGGGTCATCAAGTACTCAGACAGAAATCTGTCTTTCTTTTAGGAAACTGTGTAGGTCTTTCTGATCAAAAGCTCATTGTGGATGATAGCCACATGCTGGTACTGGGAGTTACAGATCAGTGCCTACTAAGAAAAGGAGGAAAAAGATCACTAACATATAAGAGTTGAGAGAGAGAGAGAGAGAGAGAGAGAGAGAGAGAGAGAGAGAGAGAGGGAAGGAGGGAGGGAGGGAAGCTGTAAAAGATTAAGGTTAGTCTTCATCATACCCTCTCCAGTGTCTTGTGGTTCAGGTGTTACCTCTAAGGGCCTGGTGAAGGTTCAGCCATTTGGTCTGCCTTTTAGGAAGTAGAATTTTATGGTACCATTGCTGCTTTGGTCTAAATTTGTGTTTCCCACCCCTCCGTTGCCCTCCCCACCAAACCTATTGTCTAGTCCACGAGATGTTTGCTGGGTATGTAAGGTATCTTGGGTAGATTCAGGTTAGGTGCTGTAGATGAGTGAGAATATGTGGAGATTTTTTTTCTGTGATTGGGTAAGTTCGCTGAGAATGATCTGTTCCAGGTTCAACCATTTTTCCTCAAATTTCATTGTGTCATTTTTTTCTTACTACTGTATAGGATTCCATTGTGTAGATATACCACATCTTAGTTATCCATTCGTCTAGTGATGGACATCTGGGTTGATTCCAGTTCTTAGCTATTACAAATTGAGCCATTACAAACATGGTAGAAGCTCCAAATGTGAAGTGAACACAAATTTAATGTAAAATTCTTCATGCAGCTCAAGACAGCAGAGTTTTTTATACCTGTGACATCTCACAATAGTTACCTCATCTTTTTTCTTTTTCTTCTTTTCTTTTGTGTGTGTAGTGTGGTTTGTGCATGGTTGTGTGTGCCTGTGGACACATGTGTGTGAGTGTATGTGCACACACATGGGTGACTGCGGTGGTCAGAGGCTGAGGGTGAGCATTTTCTGTGTCTGTTCTCCTCTTTACTGAGGTAGGTTATCTCACCTGGGTGCAGAGCTCACTGATTTGGCCAGTCTAGCTAGCTAGCCAGCTTACCCAGGGATTCTTTGTCAACATTCTTTTGTTCTGGAATCACAGGTGACCACTATGCCCACCTGGCATTTACAAGAGTACATGGGATTTGAACTTTGGTTCTCACACTTGTGCTACAAGTGCTTTATTGACTGAGCCATCTCTGTACCCCCCATTTCATTTGTTATGGCACAACTGACATGTGCGTTTCAACAAAGGAGGAGAGTGAACCAAGAAACAGGAAGATTACCTCACTAGGAAACAGGAGCTCCTATAATATAAGTAAACTGGCAGGAAGTTCTAGGATAACAACTTTGCAGTAAGCTCAGACATATGTCAGACTGTTGGGGCAGAAAGATGGACTTAGCTATGGGGAAAATGGAACTCTTCGAACCTCCTATGGGTATGGTCATTTGTAAAATCAGGAAACAGCTGAAAGACTATCATGTTAGTAATATGCCATAGAAAAGTAAGCAAGTTAAAAAGAGGAACTTACTACTTTGAGGAGAAAACAAAAAGTTATATGAAAAGAAACAGTGTTTCACTCAGCAATGAATACCATTTACTCTATCATTCTAAGAAAGCTATGATTTGTATGTTAACCAAAACTTACTTTTAAAAAATAAAATTATGGTCAAACTTAGAACAAGTCATTCTCGGTGAACTCACCCAAGCACAGACAGATAATTTTCTCATGGTCTCACTAATCTGTGGCTCTTAACCTGAATCTGCCTGAGCTGCTGACATGCCTAATAAACATCTTGGGGACCGCACAATAGGGAGCATGGGGTGGGAGGAGAGGGTATGGGTGAGGGGGAAGAAAACTGGACCTAAATGGAACTGGTACCATAAAATCCTATATCCTAAAAGACAGACTAAAAGGTTGAACCTTCATCAAGCCCTTAGGGGGAACACCTGAATCATAGGGCTCTGGAGAGGGTATAATGAAGACTAACCTTAATCTTCTCCTGTTTCTCTCTCTCTCTTCTCTCCTTTTGTATTACTTATTATTTTCTTCCTTCTTTTTCCTTGGCACTGGCATTTAACTCCCAGTACCAGCATGTGGTTAACATCTACAATGAGCTGTTGATCAGAGATACCTATAAGGTTTCCCAAAAGAAGACTTATTTCTGTAAGAGTATTTGATGACCCACCAAAGGTTATTGGTAAGACCCTATTGCGGAAGACACTATATGCTGTTAGTACAGAACATGGAGTGACCTGGCTGGGATTTGGAAGAGAGTCAGTCCCCAGACAGCTTGTCTAGTGCCAGAAGGTGCTACATGAGCAACTGGGGGAAAATGACCAACATCTGTCCAAGCAACTTGTGTTCTAAGCAATTTAGTAGCAAACAACCTGACATGATGCTCACACAAGTGCAATAGTGGCACACAGCCATGGTGGGTCACTGACTGCTCTTGATTTGGCTAACAGATTCACTCCATGCAATGGAACCCATAGCTGGAGCTGGGAAACAAGTCAGAACCATATGCAGAAAACAAGCCTGCTCTCCATTATCAAGCTCCCACCAATAGTGGGCTACAAGAGGGCCTATACCTATTAAGTTGTCTCTAAAATAATAATAATAATAATAATAATAATAATAATAATAATAATAAATCCCATTTATCTGGTGCTGACTTCACTCTCTGTTGCAGAATTTGCTTCTCTTCTTCAGTTGGACACAGATACTGAGGGATCAGCCCTTCGCACCTCACCAGGGCCACAGCTGAAACCAAGAGTAACTGGGGAAATGAGCAAGAGTGCTGCTTTCTTGCTGAATTTGGTACCAGCACAAGGTTGAAGGAGATAGACACAGAGAACACTCAACTCCTTCCCAACCAAATATCCAGAGACACAGAGGCTCCCGAGACCTCATCACTGAAGTAGAACTAAAATGAACCCAACATGGCTCAGGGAAATATGCGGAAGAAGGGGTGGAAAGATTGTTAAAGCCACAAGTTGGGACATTATGCATGGTGATATTACCTCCTCCCCATAACTGATGGCTACCCCCACAATGCCCAACTCACATTCCCTAACAAGGAGGGTCCCTTCAGAGAGGGGAGGGCAGGGAGGAGGCTAACAATGGTACCAACATGGCTGTATAAAAACTGTGTACATAACGAATAAAAAAATAATAAAAAAGAAAATAATAAAAATTAGGCACAAAAATGTCAGAATCAACTCACATTAAAAATACAAATAATTTGCTGGGCATGCCTTTAATTCCAGCACTCGGGAGGCAGAGGTAGGAGGATCACTGTGAGTTTGAGACCACCCTGAGACTACCTCGTGAGTGTCAGGTCAGCCTGGGCTAGAGTGAGACTCTACCTTAAGAAAAAAAAAAGCATAAAAATAATTACAATTAATTTTTCAGTAGTTGGTCCTTCTGTATTCAGATATTCAATATATTTGGGAGTCAGGAAGAGCCCATTTGAGATGATCAAAATGGCCTAAGAAAGTTATATTAATTAACAGTGGTTCTTAAGTGTGGAACCTGTGGATCACATGGAAACTTATTAGAAAATAGAAGTGCCTCCCCAGTACCTAATGTATCAGAAACTCTGAATTTGGTGCTTGGAAATGTGTTTCATTAACATGACTTCTTTCCACGTTACTGATGCATGCTAAAGTTTGAGAAGTGCAGACTTATGACAGCATGTTCACAGTTGAGGCTTCAAAACAAAAGCTAGTCAGAGTTCATTGGGATTTCAAAATGGTCCTAGAGATAAAAAATAATTAAATGATAACCAAGAACTGAAGAGCACCTTACTGTCATTTCATCTGCTATACAACCCGTTTTATTTTTCTGACCTTCACATGTGAAGTATGATTTACAGTTTTGGAAACATATGTTAGTCTTTGCTGGATAAAAATGTTGATTGAACTACCTCAAGGGTATCTGATGATGGTTTGCCTGTCCTTTGTCTCACATATAAGATGAGTGAGACATGAAGCAGACTCTGCAAATATGACATTCTGAATTCACATCTCTCTTGCTGAGAGCCATCCAAATAGCGCAGCATTGCTGGCACCTTCTGGGTGTACTGGTGCAGTAGTTTGATGCACTTGTGGGAAGTCAGTGAAGGTGCCTGCAGATGCGGAGCAGCTTATAACTTCTGAAAGTTGGTCTTTTAGAGAAAATGTTGCCTTAAACTTTAGGAAACTACGCAACTTGACCAAGACTTCACTGGCATAAACATATTCCGTTTATAACACTACAGTTTTGGTTTGGAATAAGGATATTTCCCAAATGAGTTCCAAAGTGAACTTTAATCTTCCTGAGATAATTTTTCCCCATCTCTCATATTTCCTATATTAGTGACTAGAATTCACATCTAACCAAATGGTCATGCTGTAGATATGCAATTTCACTGTTACTTTGCTCAATGATTGTTGAATATGTCATCTATCCTAGACACTGTTCTAAGCTTTGGATGTATACTGCTCAACAAAATAAGACAAAAATATCTGGCTTTATGGAGCATATATCCAAATTAATAGAAGATAAATAAGTAAGCAAATTACTATATATGTAATTCAGAAAGTGGTAGCTATCAGGGAAAAGTGTGGGTAAATTCTCATGAGGTTGAAAATTATAGTGGAATGACTGGGGTCAAGAGTGTGTTATACTTACCTGGCCAAGGTAAGTAGCAAGAGCTAGGGCTATCAGACAAGATTAATCATGGGTTGCTTGAGCAACACCAAAATTGCTGTGGGTGAGGGAGGTTGTGAAGGGTCTGAGGGTAACTTTTTAAGCCCTGTTATGAAGACTTTGACTCCCATTTTGAATTTGATAAGAGTCATGAGAGATCTGAGCTGAGAAATGGTTACCTGATTTATCTGAAGAGAATGATGAATTTCCATTTCTTCCAATGCTCAGCCTATCAGCATACATTTTCAGCTCTTTTTTCTTTCTAACCATTCAGATGTATCTTATCTTTTTCTCCCACCATAGCTACCACCACATTTGTTCAAAAGACTTTCCTTTCCTATTCATTTTGTCAATTTTTAGTAGTTATTCCTGCGTCCTGTTTGTTTCATTATCATTCATTCTGTGAAACCTCTCTAGAGTAGCTATTCATGGATTTATGGAGTTATTCCTCTTGTTGAAGGCATCAATACCAAATGATATTTGTCCCTCAGAATAAATCCCCAAATCTTCAACATATATTTATATGGTTTATTCATCAATGTTCATTTTCGTGTAGCCCCAAGCCTGCTGCTGAACTTACATTCATGCAATATACAGTGTATTCTTTTGGTTCTGAAACTTCGAGGATGACTTACTCAAGGAAGTATTTCTTGTTTTTAAAATGTGGACTGATCACCTTCTTTCTGCTCTTACATCTCCTACACCCCTGCAATGAACTTATTCAATAGTCACATGGTTTCATTATTTTCTGATGCCTCCTGTAAGTTGGGGTGGAGAATTTCTGACCTGTATATTTGATATGCACTATTGCACTGTCTGTGACACATGGAAAGTGCTCAGTGTATGTGGGGTGAATGAACACCAAAACTACTCTATAAATACCAAAAGTTTGAAGTTGAATGTTTTTAGAAACTTCTTTCTTTTATGGAAGAGAGACAGAATTTACATGCCAGGGCCTCCAGCTACTGCAAGCTCCAGATGCATGTACCACCTTGTGCACATGTGTGCTCTTGTGCACATGTACCACCTTGTGCACATGTGTGGTCTTGTACACATGCATCACCTTGTGTTTTATCACAGTCGAGAGATACTCAAATATGTGCTTAATACAGGGGAGAATCAGTAAAGAAATGCTTAGTTGATTCTGTGTATTGCCCTCATTGCCTCTTAAAGGCTCATCAATGGTGGTGACACATGATCTCCCACTAGTCTACTTGTATGTGGACAATAATAGTCTTCCTGTAGAACAGCCAACTGAAAGCTGGAAAAAGCTGCACTGTATGCAGTCTTATGGGAGACAGAAGTCATCAGCAGTGAAAACAGTAGACAATGGAAACTTCAAGCATGCCCAACAGGCCAAATGATTGAATGAGTGCAATAGTGGCATGTCTACTCTAGGGGAAGCCAACTGTTCTCTAATTGGACTGAAGACCCAAGATAATATTTTTACTTTGAAAGCAGCCCAAGGCTATCTTACCTTGATTGAAATCTTACGCCATCCCCATTTTTGTTGGCTTTATAATAATTTATAATTTTGCTTCATTTTGATTTGTTTTCTAATGATCCACTCTTCATGGTGCGTGAATTCATTCTTTATTTTTTTTTTAAATTTAAAATTTTTATTAACATTTTCCATGATTATAAAAAAATATCCCATGGTAATTCCCTCCCTCCCCCCAGACACTTTCCCCTTTGAAATTAAAGTCTGTAGATGTAGCCTAGATCTTCTTCACCATACAAGACAAGCAATGTGGAAGTCATATGTTTCCCATTGCATAGTTACTACTAATATTTGATTCCACAGAAGGTGGAAAAATCTCTAAAGTTCTAGTGAATATAATTTTCCAACTTTATACATGAAAAGTTTATACGTGAAACTTTATACATGAAAAGTTGCCTTCCTTGATTAAATAATGCATAATAAATTCTGTTTGGGTGTGTATAAATACTTCCCATGTCAGTGAGCAGCAAATACCAATACTTTGGTCTACAATCTGGTCCAATTCACACTTGACATTTTTTCTGATGGCAAATGGGGATGTCAAAAAGAAGTGACAATAGGAAAACAGAAATGTTAGCAAATTCCATCTTCTCCCATTCTCTCCTAAATATGTTTTTGTTTTCTAAACCAAGCTTTCTTTAAACTCATGAAGAGAAACTTTCATTTCTCTTAATATGTGATTTTTTCCCCCTTAGGACGGATAAGTACGTTTGTGTCTATGATATGGAATTACTTCTTCTTTTGATTTCACAGTAAACTATAAATGCCTACATTAGAATTTCTGACAAGCCATAGAACATCACGACACTTGGTTTGCATTTATTACTCATTGGCCAAATGAATTCTTAGGACATGAGGTAAACTGAATGGGAAGATTAAAGTCAGATGGTTTTGCATACACTACTCATAATGAGGGGTGGTACTGGCATTTGCCCATCTGCTTATTTGATTATTACACACACACACACACACACACACACACACACACACACACACACATATATTAGGGACAAACCAGAAGAATTGGAAAGTACTACTAATGTCCAAAAGGGAAAGCATTTCCTAGTTGTTTTTATAATGAATTTTGAATCTTTAAAATACCCATAACAAACTGCTGGGAACTGATCAAGTAGGGTTTTATTTCCTAATAGTTTTCAAAACTGTGCTTGTGGCAGAGATATGTATGGGAGATAACTGTGAATTTTATCTTTGTCTGGTTTTGCTACTATGAAATGTCTATTCTTATATCTTCAGAGAGACAATGCTTTTCAGCATGGTGGGGCCCAGACAGGATAAGCCTTCCAACCAGGAAATAATGTTTTGACCTCTGGCCTCAGCCCCCACCAGCTGCCCTGTGGAGCTTCACATGTTTAGGTTTCAAAATGAAACTGAAGTAATTCTTGTGTCGAGAAGTTGTCTTGAGCACTGGAAGTTATAGAGAATATAAAAGCCTCGAGTGCATACCAAAGCATTTAGTAATAGTAATTATTGTTGTTAATTTGATTGTGACATGATATGTAAACACACCAATATTACCTGTGTGACTCCAGGCCTATGCCTTTAATAAAATTTACAGCTGTCAGTTCAGGCTTGGATCTACCTATGATATAAAATAAGAGGAAAAATTCCCAGACACAGATGATCTGAGCTGTGCAAGAACAAAGGAAAGGGCTGAAGCAGAGCACCTCCAGTTCATATCAGCAAGCTGGGACTGGGGTGACAAGGGTGCAGTGTCAAGACTTCAGAAGCTCCTTGAAGTAGGGGTGTTAAAGCAGCACTATCCCATGGGATTCCCTGCAGCTCTGGAATTGTCCCTCATCTGATCTGTCCAGTTAAGGGACCCAGCAACTGCTCGAGGCTGCAAAGTTCCCAACTGTGCTAATGTAACAGTCACTTCACATTTTGTTTCATTTTAATTAACTTAAACTTAGGTGGCCCCATGTGGCCAAGGGAAACTTTATTTTTAATTATTTTTTTTTGGTTTTGTTTTTTTTTTTAAGGTAGGGCCTCTAGCTCAGGCTGACCTGGAATTCACTATGTAGTCTCAGGGTGGCCTCGAACTCACTGTGATCCTCCTACCACTGCCTCCCGAGTACTGGGATTAAAGGTGTGCACCACCATGCCTGGCCAGGGGGAATTTATTAAACACCAGGATTTTAGTGATTTTAGGAGATGGACAGAAGGCCTTAGTGAGTATTATAAAGGACTGGTACTATGATTCTCCATATTTCTAGAGGTATAGAAAACTGACAATCATTTCAAGTTAGTTTTGATAGCTGGACTGCAAAGTGTGCGTGGAGAGAGAGAGAGAAAGAGAGAGAGAGGGAGGGAGGGAGGTAGGGAGAGGGGGAGAGAGGGAGAGGGGGAGAGAGGGAGAGAGAAAACAGCTGAGGATAAGACAGATGGGATCCTGATTAATATTATACTTACATAAGTAATAGCAAAAATGTCCTTTCCTTAACATGATGATGACTGAGAATTTTATGGGAAAGAAACTCATAGAGAAATTAGGCTATTTATATAATTGCTTTCCATTTTAAGCATCATAGCCATATTTATCTACAGCTCAGCTTGGCATATAACTATTATGTGCATATTATATCCAGATATAATATAATTAAATTAGAACTAATTCAATGTAAGTTTTATACTGTGGACCAGATCTTTTTTTCTCAATAGCAGTTAATACCACCATCAGGATCTATTTATTCTCTCTAGGAATTCATAGATAAATGGGTTGGGGAGTCCAAGAACTTCATCCAGAAATGTAAGAAATTGTGTGTGTTTATTTTATGTGATGTTTCTGACACTCATTATACACTTTTTATTGGATAACCATTGTTTATTACCCAGTATCTGCTAACATCTCATCATACTTCCTTATGAATATTTTCCTACTCATTGTAGGAAATAACACCTGTAGGACCAGACACCTGTCACTCCTACCTGTCAGGATTTCCATCTGGGAAGTGAACATTTATCTTCTACTTTTACAATATCCCTAGATTGTGATTGGGAAAAACATGTGGGGCATGTGGGGAACCTCCTGATAGGGGTGACCATCATAACAAGAGTGAGCCCTGAGGCCACCAGCTACCGGATTTTTCTGGGGCCCTGTGATGCTCACTGAAGCGTTAAGGCCTCTATGGACACTCAGACACAGAGCAGGCTACTCAGTACTGCTCTTGTCTTGTTACACAGACACCAACACTGGGTGTACCACCAAACACCCAGTAGTAAGTCACTGTTCTGCTTATAGTAGATAACACTGACTTTCGTTGCTTTTACTTAGAACCCTGACTGGCATTACACTTGAAGGGATATATAACTCTAAGTATGGTTAAGGACTATCCCGTAAAACCTTATGGTTGAATGGCCATCACATGTGATATGATTGGGAGAAAAACACAATAATCCAGAGCTAAAGAAAAGCTGTGTGCATGAATTGACAATGTGTGCCCATAAACACAAACTACATCAGCACCTGGACAGAACTGGGACCTTACAAAGCATCCTTAGTTTGGGAAGAGTAGTAGAGTTTTGGTCATGAGTAGCTAGAGACCTAAAATATTCTTTGTCTGTTTTTTGGTGACTGAATAATTCATGACTAGTTTCCACTGAGCATTGTGAGATATACTTAAATGACTGAGTTACCACTTGGAAAGTAATTTTTTTAACACTCCTGAACTGATTTAAACATTGTTCAGAGGAGTTTAATACCTGGATTTTTATCTTGGCTCCACTATTTTTGTTGAATGGTCTTAGAGAAGTTATATAAGTTCTAGAAGAAGACTTGGTTTTCTTTTTTTAAAAATTTTATTTTATCATATTTTTTCTCAAAATTTTTAAACATTTTCCATGATTATAGAAAATAACCCATGGTAGTACCTTTCCTCCTCCCACTTTCCCCTTTGAAATTCCATTATCCATCATATCCTATCCCCATCTCAATAAGTCTCTCTTTTATTTTGAAGTCATGATTTTTCCCTCCTCTTATTATGGTCTTGTGTAGGTAGTGTCAGGAATTATGAGGTCATGGATATCGAGGCCATTTTATGTTTGGAGGGAGCCTGTTGTAAGGAGTCCTACCCTTCCTTTGGCTCTTACATTCTTTCCACCACCTCTTCTGCATTAGACCCTGAGCCTAGGAAGGTGTGATTGAGTTGTTACTTAGTACTCTAGTCACTTCTTTCCAGCACCATGATACCTTCTGAGTCGTCCCAAGGTCACTGCCATCTGAAAAGAGAAGATTCTCTACCCAAAGTGAGAGTAGCATTAATACAAGGGTACGAATATTAAGAGAAGTGCTTATTGGGCAGTTTGATAAGCATAGCATAACACTTATCCAAACATCAGCAGATGTTACACCCCTAGGGCTCATGACTACCCTTGTTTTAAGTTTTCAGTATCAAAGATGTATTCCCTCCCTTGGAGTGGGCCTCCAGTCCAATTGGAGGGCAGTTGGTTTCCACCATGACAGACATGCCACTATTGTACCTGTTGGCTCATTTGGCCTGGCTGGCCAATTATAAGGCTTGCAGTGTCCACTGTTGATGTATCTTTCTCCCATTGAACTGCATGTAGAATGGCTTCTTCCAGCTTTCTGTCAGCTGGTCTACATGGAGGAGGTTATCAGCTCAGTTCCAGCAGGATTTCTTAGAGGCCTAGCAGCCCAAGTATGTGGAGTCTTCAGCAATGGGGTCTTACCATCAATTCCTGGTGGGAAACCAAGGGCCTCGGCAATGGCCTATAATATTTTGGGAGCATCAGATACCACCCTGGCCAAAAACTCACTGGAAGGTATCCCATCCCTGGCACTGAAAATTTTCTAGCAATGATCTATGGATCCTGAGTGTTCCATTGTACAAAACTGAAAGATTCCATTTGATTTACTTATTTCCTCTTAGATTTTGATTAGCCCTCCCTCCACCTTTCCTTTACTAAATCTCCTCTCCTGACCTCACTTTGGGCCTTTTCACCCCCATTAATCTATTCTTCTACTTAAATGTATAAAATACTAACCTATTAAGTACCCTCCTCCCTTCCTTTCTCTTCCCTTTGTATCTCTTTTTTAGGTTACTGGCCTCTTCTACTGAGTTGTTTCCTTCTCACACAGAAGCCCAATCATCTGTAGCTAGGATCCATATATGAGAGAGAACAGGTGGCGCTTGGCTTTCTGGGCCTGGGTTACCTCACTTAGTATAATCCTTTCCAGATCCATCCATTTTTCTGCAAATTTCATAACTTCATTTTTCTTTACCGCTGAGTAGAACTTCATTGTATAAACGTGCCACATCTTCATTATCCACTCATCAGTTGAGGGACATCTAGGCTGGTTCCATTTCCCAGCTATTATAAATTGGCCAGCAATAAACATAGTTGATCACGTACTTCTAAGGAAATGAGATGAGTCCTTAGGATGTATGCCTAGGAGTGCTATAGCTGGGTTATATGGTAGATCAATCTTTAACTGTTTTAGGAATCTCCACACTGATTTCAACAATGGCTGGACCAGATTGCATTCCCACCAACAATGTAGAAGTGTGCCTCTTTTTCCACATCCCCGCCAGCATTTATGATCATTTGTTTTCTTGATGGTAGCCAATCTGACGGGAGTGAGGTGGAATCTCAATGTAGTTTTAATCTGCATTTCTCTGATGACTAAGGATGTAGAACTTTTTTTAGATGCTTATATGCCATCTGTATTTCTTCCTTTGAGAACTCTCTATTTAGCTCCATAGCCAATTTTTTAATTGGCTTGTTTGATTTCTTATTATTTAACTTTTTGAGTTCTTTGTATATCCTAGATATTAATCCTCTATCAGATATATAGCCGGTGAAGATTGTTTTCCCATTCTGTAGGTTGCCTCTTTGCTTTATTCACAGTGTCTTTTGCAGTACAAAAGCTTTGTAATTTCTTGAGGTCCCAGTGGTTAATCTGTGGTTTTATTGCCTGAGCAATTGGGGTTGTATTCAGAAAGTCTTTGCCAAGACCAATAGTTGAAGGGTTTCCCCTACTTTTTCCTCTAGCAGTTTCAGAGTTTCATGTCTGAGGTTAAGGTCTTTAATCCATTTGGACTTAATTCCTGTGCATGGAGAGAGAGAAGAATCTATTTTCATCCTTCTACAGATACATATCCAGTTTTCCCAACACCATTTGCTGAAGAGGCTGTCTTTTCTCCAATAAGTATTTTTGCCATTTTTATCAAATATCAGGTGGCTATAGCTACCTGGACTTACATCTGGGTCCTCTGTTCTGTTCCATTGATCTACATATCTGCTTTTGTGCCAGTACCATGCTGTTTTTGTTACTATGGCTCTGTAGTATAGGTTAAAATAAGGTATGGTGATACCTCCAGCCTTATTTTTGTTGCTCAGTTTTATTTTAGATATTTGAGGATTTTTGTGATTCCAAATGAATTTTTGGATTGTTTTTTTCTATTTCCATGAAGAATGCCTTTGGAATTTTGATGGGGATTGCATTAAATGTGTTTGTTGCTTTTGGTAAAATTGCCATTTTCACAATATTGATTCTTCCAATCCAGGAACAAGGGATGTTTTTCTACTCCCTAGTGTCTTCTGCAATTCCTCGCTTGAGTGTTTTAGCTTTCATTGTAGAGATCCTTTACTTCCTTGGTTAGGTTTATTCCAAGGTACTTTATTTTCTTTGATGCAATTGTGATTGGGAGTGATTCTCTGATTTCATCCTCTGTGTGTTTGTTGTTAGCATATATGAAGGCTACTGATTTCTGTATATTTATTTTGTATCCCACTACATGGCTGTAGGTTTGTTATCAGCTCTCACAGTTTGCTAGTAGAGTCTTTAGGGTCCTTTATATACAAAATCATGTCATCTGCAAATAATGATAACTTGATCTCTTCCTTTACAATTTGTATCCCTTTTATGTGTGTCTCTTGCCTTATTGCTATAGCTAAGACTTCCAGTACTATATTAAATAAAAGTGGGGACAGTGGACACCCTTGTCTTGTTCCTGTTTTTAGTGGAAAAGCTTCCAGTTTTTTCCCATTTAGTAATATGTTGGCTGTAGGCTTGTCAAAAATAGCCTTTATTATATTGAGATATGTTCCTTCTATTCCCAGTCTCTGTAGGACTTTTATCATGAAAGGATGTTGGATTTTGTCCAATGCTTTCTCTGAGTCTAATGAGATGATCATGTGATTTTTGTCCTTCAATCCATTTATGTAATGTATTACATTTATTGATTTGCATATATTGAACCATCCATGCATCTCTGGGATAAAGCCTACTTGGTCAGGGTGAATGATCTTTCTGATATATTCTTGTATTATGTTTGCCAATATTTTGTTGAGAATTTTTGCATTTATGTTCATGAGGGAGATTGGTCTATAATTTTCTTTTCTTGTTCTATCTTTGCCTTGTTTTGGTATCAGGGTGATGCTAGCTTCATAGAAGGAATTTGGTAGAATTCCTTCTTTTTCTATTTTATGGAAAAGCTTAAGAAGCAATGGCATTAGTTCTTCCCTGAAGGTCTGGTAAAATTCAGCAGTGACTCCATCTGAGCCTGGGCTTTTTTTAGTTGGGGGATTTTTGATAATTTTCGGGTCTCCATGCTTGTTATAGGTCTATTTAAGTAATTAACCCCATACCTAGGACTTCATGTACTAAGTAGATATTGAACTCTATTCTGGCCCTTAAATTTTTTGATCTAGCACATGCGTGATTTTGTGGTATGTGTTGTATTAAGTGTTACAATGAACAAAAAAAATGTCATTGTGTCTCAGAAACAGAATGGGAAGAAAATAATTTTACTATATTTTATGTACCAAGTATGAAAGTTTAAGATGGAATGATTTAGTGTCTAAAGTAAAATGCTAGGATTGTTGCCTTTTTTTCCTCCCAGAGGTATACCCATCATAGGACCTTCCTTCAATTTAGTTATTCATTGGTACATTTATTCATTTCTTAGTCAATCTGCTCAATACCTTCCACCAAGCAGGGTGCTGAGCTGAGCACACAATGAGAATCAACCATAAGACCCAGGCCCACACAAGTATGAAATGTGATGTATGCCGCTAAAAGAGCCCATTACAGGGAGACTCCTCCATTAGTCTATGTCAGGAGAGTTCTCTCTGAGTCCTGAGCTACCCAGAAATCCATCTACAAGGCTGGGCCACTAGCAAGGGTGTCCGAGGAGTCTCTCTCAGCCTGAGCCCACATTAGACACTACACTTCTTCTTGGGAAAAGTATGGTGCCTACTACTCAATGTTCATGAGACCTCTGAGCCCTCACATTCTGCCTTTTGCCATCAGCTCTCTTGTTCATCACTTCTCTACAAGCTCCATGTTTGTTTCTTTCCGTTCTATCTGATACTGTAAGGCTTTCTTGAAAATATAATACACACTTGTGTGATGCCACTTTGTTTCCTTTCTTTTATCTCAAGTCAGAAATCACTTGTATTTGTTTTAAATATTTGTTATAGGGCTGGAGACATGCATCAGCAGTTAAAGGCACATGCTGATAAGACCTGACAACCTGGGTTGTATTCCCTAGTACCCATGTAAAGCCAGATGCACAAAGTGGTGCATGAGTCTGGAGTTCATTTGCAGTGGCAGGAAACCCTGGTACACCCATTTTTATCTCTCTCAAATAAATAAACATTATAAATAAAAAGAAATAAATACTTATTAAATGAATAAAATGCAACATCTATATTCGTGTGAGCTATATAATATCGAGTTATTTTGCCAAGACAGCATATTGTTTAAAGTGGTTCATATCACAGAACCTGAAATTAAATTCTCTTCAGTCTCTGGTCCACCTGTACACGAACTGCACATATTTTGCCTGGCACCACCAGTGGGGTATCAAAAACTTGAGCACTAAAGTTGTGTTCTCTGAAAAACAAAGCAAAACAAAACTTATTTCCCACTTTGAACAAGGAGTTTCTAAATGCAATAACCTAGAATTTCTTCCACTGCTGTTCTGATTGCTTATTTACTTTGTTCATTTTGATAATTTCTAGCCTTGAACAACCACTGTACACACTTGTAAAAGCCTGTTCAGAGCTCATGAGATATGGTGTAAAAAGCGTGTGACTCACAGCTACTCTTTCCTACCTACTGGGGCTCTTTCCCCTTTCCTACCTTCAGTTCAAAACACCAAATAAAATAAAATAAATAGTATCAAATAAAGCAATGTTTTATCTCCCAAAATGAGAGGTATGCATGTTCTCAGCCAGGATGCTTTGATAAAAGCCTAAGAAAAATGGCATGAAAATGTGCAACCCTGCCTTATGTTTGGTTCAGGTTCTGTCAAGATGGTATTCTTTTTTATTTTCAAAAGGCTGGGGAGGCAAACATGTTGGAGCTGGAAAACTAAGGACCCCTGCTGGAACCACATGGAAAATCCGGCCAGGTAATGATACTATTTCCCTTTTATTTCTGTTTGAACCATGATAAACTGGCTCTTTGAAAACGCAGAAGTGAGGAGATTCCTGCTGCAATTTCCCAAAGTGCTTTTCCAAATACCCATGCAGCAGCTGACACAGAAAACATATTCATGAATGCCTGGATGGCTTTCCAGCCTTGTTGGAAGTATGGACCTCAGTTTTCAGGTAGGTTCATGTGTAATGCCCTGAGTGTTTCTGAAAAGTAATGAGTCCAGTGTAGCTTGATGTTACATTTTAACCTAGCATGTGAAAAATGCTGACAGGTCTTTAGGACTATGCAGTCGGGGATAGCTTTCTTGTCCAGGAATTAATCTGAGATGGAGGGCAGAACCCTCTAAATTCTGCACTCAAGATTCTATTCTGCCTCTGCTCCTAAGCTGATGATTAATGTTGAACTTTTACTAGTCACTTTCACAGCTGTCAATGAGCATATGCAATGGGATGACAAGTGTGTGAGTATAATGTGATTGAGGTATGGCCAGCAAGAAGCCTGTCTGATTGACCAGACCCACCTGGTCACTGAGGTTTTATTCAGGCCAAGTGTCCATCAATTTCAATAAGCCGAAGGGGTCTTTCACTTGAAACCCTAGAATACATCATATGGACTCGCTGAGAATGAATGACAACTTCGCATGTATTGCAGTCCTGCTAATTAATGTACACACACAGTTTTGTTTTTGTATGACATCTTGATAGCTTGAATAACCATGGTCAATTTCTCATTTACAAAGCCTTGGTATGAAGGGAGTGAGCTTTTACTTTCCCTAATCTTTCTCAAAGTTTTCTGGCCAATATGGCAACTGTCTAGCTGTGCTACAGATCCCAGGGAAAGAAAGGCAAGACATTAAGGGTTCACTGGGTCTTTTAGAGGAGAGAAATCTCCAATAGATTGATAGTGGGAGGGCACAGAGGGGGAAAAATTGGGAATCGCTGATTCCCCCATGGGCAGGTAGCCCACCCTTTCCCCCAAGCAGCTGCCATACCCACAGTGCTAATTGATTTCTGCATGTGGAAGCTTAGACTGCTCCGCTCACTCACTCACTTACTGCACCAGCCACTGCCACACGTTCAGTGAGCCCAGGCCCACAGCTACTGCCACGCAAATTCAGACTATGTCTGTCACCTGTGCCAGCTCAGGTGCCATCCCCTACCTGTCTGCCACACTGGTTGTCTGCCATTGTCCTGTTGCAGGGGAGCACAGACTGCTTCCAGGTCCCAGTGTTCCCCCATCAGAGTTTGGGCTGCTTCAGTGCTTGGTGCCTCAGTGTCCCTCCTAGCACAAGCTCAGGCAGCTTTGGTGCATTACCACAGGAGAGCTCAAGGCACCTTTGGCACCCTGGCCAGGCAGTAGATCAGGCGCTTTGGCAAGTGAGAGCCAAAGCCCAGGCTTCTTGGCAACTGCCTCAGATTGCCATTGTGCTTGAGCCCAGGCTGATCCACCAACCTACGTGTCCATACACTGTGATGGGGAGACCACAGCCCAAAGGGAATAACATTAGAAATCAAATGCAAGAAAATCCAGTTAGATCACACAGTCCTACAATGAACATCTCATATCAAAACATAGAAGAGTCACTAGGATCAGAACACCAAAATGAAGCTAGGGGCAATGCAACCCTGACCAAGCTACTGGTAGAACTTACAGAAAAGTAACAAAGGACCAATAATTGTGTGGATGCTGCCATCACTAGACTAGACCTAATAGATAAGAAAATGGAAGGAGTTCAAAGACAGTTAAGAGATTTGAGGGAGAGTGAAAAAAAAGAAAACCTCAAAACTCAGCTGGCCATGTTAAATGAAGACATAAAGAAATGCAAGGATGAATTTCAGGAAGCATCAAGAAAATCAGAAAATGATGTGAAAAGGGAGCTTGACAGAGGGATGGAAATTATGCATAGAAAAGTAGAAGAAAATGCAAACCTAATTGAACAAGTCCAAAACTATCTAGAAGCTCTCAAGAATAGAGTTAGCCATGTGGAGGATAGAAACTCTGATCTTGAAGGCAAGATGGAAGAAAGAGCTTGAGAGTTCAAAAGTTTTAGTAATTTCAAAAGTTTCTGTGAACAGAACATGAGGGAATTGTGGGATACACTTAAACATCCTAATATCAGGGTCATTGGAATACTAGAAGGAGAAGAAATTCAGACCAAAGGCATGGAGAACTTATTTAACAAAATAATTAAAGAAAACTTCCCCAGTCTCTTAAAAGAAAGGCCCATCAAGATACAAGAAGCCAGCCGAAATCCAAATAGACTGGACCAAAGGAGAAACTCTCCAAGACATATTGTCATTAAGACTCTAAACATTAACACCAGAGAGTAAATCCTAAAAGCAGCTAGGGAAAAACAGCACACCACTATTAAAGGTAACCCCATCAGAATTACAACAGACTTCTCAATGGAAACCCTGAAAGCTAGAAGGGCCTGGAATTAAACACTGCAAAGTCTAAGAACCTATGGCTTTCAACCCAAACTATTCTACCCAGCAAAAGTATCCCTCATAATAGATGGTGAAAGGAAAACTTTCCATGACAAAACTCAGCTTTACAATTATATGAACACAAAACCAAACCTACAGAGAGTATTTTAGGAAATTCTCCACAGAGAAGAAACAAATAATCAAACTCAAATGCTTACAAGAAGCAGACCACAATAACCAAACTCAGAGTAGGAACAAAAAACTTCAAAGTCCATGAAAACACCAACCCATATGCACCATCACAATATGCCAGGGATCAAATAAAATCTCACAGTCATTATCCTAAATATTAATGGCCTTAATTCACCCATCAAGAGATACAAGCCAACATGATGGGTCAAAAAAATTTAGACCCCTCAATCTGTTGTCTTCAAGAAAACCACCTCACCTCTAAAGACAGACACCTCCTTAGGTTGGAAGGGTGGAAAACAATATTCCAAGAAAATGGGAATAAGAAACAAGCAGGCGTAGCTGTATTAATATCAGATAAAATAGACTTCAAACCAAAAATAATCAAAAAAGACAAAGAAGGCCACTTTCTACTTATCAAGGGAATGATCCATCAAGAGGATATTACAATCATAAATCTGTATGCACCAAACACAGGGGCACCACAGTTCATAAAACAAAACCTACTTGACAATAAAACAGAAATAACCACCAACACCATCATAGCTGGGGACTTCAATACACCATTATCAGTAATAGACAGATCATCCAAACAGAAACTCAACAGGGAAGTAAGAGAGCTCAACAAAACCATAGATCACTTAGACCTAACAGACATCTACAGAACTTTCCATCCTAAATCCACAGACTACACATTCTTCTCAGAAGCCAATGGAACATTCTCTAAAATAGACCATATGCTGGGTCATAAAGACTGCCTCTACATATTTAGGAAGATTGACATAAGTCCCTGCATGATATCAGATCACAAAGCTATATTGCTAGAAATCAACAACAAAAGACTCACTGAGAATCCCAATGGTACCTGGAAACTGAACAGCACACTCTTAAACAATAAGTGGGTAGTGGATGAAATTGCAAAATTTCTAGAATTGAATGACAATGAGAACACATCATCCCAAAACTTACGGGATACAATGAAGGCAGTCCTCAGGGGAAAATTCATAGCACTCAATGCCTTCATAAAAAAAAGACAGAAAGATCCCAAATCAATAACCTAACCATCCACCTAAAGGCACTGGAAAAACAAGAAAAATCCAACCCAAAGAGCTTAAGAAGGAAAGAAATAATTAAAATCAGAGCAGAAATTAATGAATTGGAAACCAAAGAACAATTAAGACAAACAATTGACAAAACAAAGAGCTGGTTCTTTGAAAAAATAAACAAGATTGACAAGCCCCTGGCCAATTTGATCAAGCAAAAAAAGAAGCTTCAAATTAACAAAATTCAAAATGAAAAAGGAGAGATCACAACAGACATAAGTGAAATTGGGAGAATCATCAGGACTTATTTGAAACACCTCTACTCCACAAAACTGGATAATGTGGAGGAGATGGATAAATTCCTGGATGCATACCATCTATCAAAGCTAAACTCAGAGCAGATTAATCTCCTCAATGAACCCATCACACTCATGGAGATTGAAAAAGTAATAAAAAAAAATCTCCCCCAAAAGAAGAGTCCAGGACCAGATGGCTTCTCAGCTGAATTCTATCAAACCTTCATGGAGGAACTCAAACCAATCTTCCTCAAACTGTGCCACACAATTGGAGAACAGGGAAAAATACACAACTCCTTTTATGAAGCTAGTATCACCCTAATTCCAAAACCAGGTAGAGATGCCACAGGGAAAGAAAACTACCAGCCTATTTCCCTGATGAACTTAGATGCAAAGACCCTGAAAAAAATCCTTGCAAACAAAATCCAACAACACATCAAAAGCATTATCCATCTTGACCAACTGGGGTTCATCCCAGGAACACAGGGGTGGTTCAACATACGGATCTGTCAATGTAATATACCACATAAACAAGGTTAAACATAAAAACCACATGATCATTTAGATAGATGCAGAAAAGGCCTTTGACAAGATAGAACATGACTTCATGATCAAAACATTGGAGAGAATTGGCATGGTTGGTTTATATTTTAACATCATAAAGGCAATATACAAAGTACTGAAGGCCCAAATAATACTTAATGGAGAGAGACTGGAGGAATTCCCATTAAGATCAGGAACAAGACAGGGTTGTCCACTCTCACCTCTGCTTTTCAATATAGTCCTGGAAGTCTTAGCTGAAGCCACAAGACAGGAGAAAGAAATAAAAGGGATACAATTTGGAAAGGAAGAAGTTAAGTTAGCTATATTTGCTGATGGCATTATTGTATATGTAAGAGACCTGAGAGACTCCATCCCAAAACTCCTGAAGGTGATTAACTCCTGTAGCAAAGTAGCAGGATACAAAATCAATGCACAAAAATCAGTAGCCTTTCTATATGCAAATGACAAAGATACAGAGAAAGAAACAAGGGACATGGTCCCATTTTCAATAGCAGCAACAACAAAATACCTTGGAATAACATTAACCAAGGAAGTGAAAGATCGATACAATGAAAACACAAAAACACACTCAAAAAAGCAATTGAGGAGGACTTGAGAAACAGGAAAGACCTCCCATGCTCCTGGACAGGCAGAATTAACATTGCGAAGATGGCATTCCTACCAAAGGCAGTATATAGATTTAATGCAATTGCAATTAAAATCCCTACAGTGTTCTTCACAGAGATAGAAAAAATGATCTCAAATTTCATATGGAAAGGAAGAAGGCCTTGAATATGCAAACATATCTTCTGGAGCCATCACCATACCTGATCTAAAGTTATCTTACAAAGCCATAGTAATAAAAACAGCATGGTACTGGCATAAAAACAGGAGTATAGACCAGTGGAATAGACTCGAGGACCTAGACTTTGGGTCAAGCAACTATAGCTATTTGATATTTGACAAAGGCCCTAACTATATAGGCTGGAAAAAAGACACTATCTTAGGGCTGGAGAGATGGCTTAGTGGTTAAGTGCTTGCCTGTGAAGCCTAAAGACCCTGGTTCAGGGCTCGATTCCCCAGGACCCACGTTAGCCAGATGCATAAGGGAGAGCATGTGTCTGGAGTTCGTTTGCAGTGGCTGGAGGCCCTGGCATGCCCATTCTCTCTCTGTCTCTCTCTCTGCCTCTTTCTCTGTCTGTCACTTTCAAATAACTAAATAAACATAAAAAAAAATTTTAAAAAAGACAGCATCTTCAACAAATGGTGCTGGACAAACTGGATAACCATATTCAGGAAACTGAAACTTGATCCACACTTTTCGCCATGCACTGCACTCAAGTCCAAATGGATCAAAGACCTCAGTGTAAGACCAAAAACTTGACTACTACTGGAGGAAAATATAGGAAGTACTTTCCATGATATAGGAATGGAAAAATACCCCTACAGTAGCTTACGATCTTAAACAGTCATTCAACCAATAGGATCACATGAAACTGAAGAGTTTCTTTACAGACAAGCATACAATAAGCAAAGCTAATGATTATCCACAGAATGGGAGAAAATATTTGCGAGTTATCCAACTGACAGAGGCCTAATCTCTAGAATCTACAAAGAACTCAAAAATCTAAACAGTAACAAGTCAAACACCCCACTCACAAAATGGGTCAAAAAGTGGAACAGGCAGTTCACAGAGGAAGAAATACAAATGGCAAACACATACTTAGGAAAATGTTCATTATTCCTAACCATCAGAGAAATGCAAATTAAAACAACTATGAGATTCCACCTTACCCCAATAAGGATAGCAAACATCAAAAAATCAAATGAAAATAAATGCTAGCAAGGATGTGGAGAAGTAGGAACACTCATCCACTGTTGGGGGAATGTAAGATGTTGATCAACAAAGCACATGCACATGTCACATATGTGTGGTTGCTATGAGATGTCCATTCAGAGGCCATGCATGTCTGTTTCCATGAGTTAGATGGTCTGAGAGGAGGATTCTAAAGAGAACAGGGGCAAGATGGATGAGGATCTTGGCATCCTCTTCTCCCTTGCTGCTCTTATTTAATTAGCAACTCATCTTTGTGTCCTACGTTACACAGGGGCAGGAGTAAAACACTGATCCAGAAGTTCTTTTCCATCAGCACATAGTTACTGGCACAATCTAGGGGACTTCTGAAAATCTGGCAATTCCATTCCATCTAGATAGCATGTAAATGGCTCCATCCCTGTGGAGCAGAAGAAATAAGAGTTCAGTGTGGTGCAGGCAGAGTGAACTGTGCATTTCATGTTGACTAGAGCACTACCTTGGTATATATAGAAAAGTTACTTTTGCAGTGACAATTCAGACACAAGAGGGGGACAGAAATCTAGAGTGTCGTCACAGTGCACACATAGTAGTGGCTTGTGTCTTGATTGTCCATCACAGCTAAAGTATCTGGAAAGGAAGGTGCAATGGTATTTTGCCTATTTACTTCAATGCTGAGATCTCTTTCAGTTGAGTGTTCTAAACCAAATGTTTTATTTAAAATATGTCTACCACTGGATTCTGTGCTAGGAATTGAGGAGAGAGACACCTTACAAGTTTTTGTTTCACCCTCTGTTCCCTTTCCACTGAGCACCAGAACACTGTCCACCCTTCTGCTAGAGGACCTGTTCTATGGAGGTGGGAGAGCCTGACATACTAACTTATGCACTAAAACTCTGAGGAAGAAAATGAGGAGTTTATGATATTCGAAAAAATATTTTGTTTCAAATTTGCTCCTAAGCAGCCTTAAAATTTAATTGCTAATATTCATAGAGAAAGTCAATTTTGAGAACTTTAGCTAGTTTGGAACTTGACAATATTTAGGTATAAGTTAAAATCCTAAGTCAAACTTCTTGAAAAATTAACTGAAAAGATTACTAATTTAAATCTTGAGGAAGGGAAGTAAAAATAGCTCATAATTTAAACAAAACAAAGAAATGTTCACTAGTTCTTTATTTGCCTGACTTAAAAAACATACTTATTTATTTTTAAAAATGAGAAAGAGAAATAGAAAAAGAGAGAATGGACACTTGCTAGGACTTGACATTGCAAATGAATGCCAGGCACTTGTACCATGTCGTCCATCTGCTTTTACATGGGTATGGGGGAATTGAACCTGGGCGGATGGCTTCACAACTGCAAACAAGAGCTTTTAACTGTTAGACATTTCCCTAGATCTCTTGTCTGACTTTTTGATCCTAAAATATTTTATTTAGGTTTTAACTTTCACTGTCAAACTCCAGTGAGCTTTAATAATATTTTGAAATGAAAATAATTTTATTCTTATTTAGGAAATAAATTTCTTCTTGAAAATCCTGATGTCATTGAGATTAATTGTTCCATGCAAATGTGGAGGCTTTTCTTTTCTAAAACAGGAAGGAATAATAGCAAGATTACTTCTGCAAAAAATACTTAAATGGTTCATGTCTTGGAGGAATATTTTATGTAACTTAATTCCAGTTGCTTTTGGGTAAGAAAAAAAAAGTTGGGCAGTTAAAAATTTCCCACAGGACAGTTTTGTAAAATCTTTCCTAATGTAATTTTTGAAACCTAACAAGTGTGTAAATGGGTAATAAAAAATTCAAGTGTACTGGTGACCTGTTTAAAAATGATTCCAATCTTTAGTAAGGGGAATGTAAGGTCTGCTGGGATTTGGAGCCTTGGCTGGTTAAGCTTGTTGAATAATGACATAGTTTTATTGCTTCATTCCCTCTTGGCTCTGTATTTTCTTCTGCCTTCCACCCCATCACCTCTTCAATGCACAGAATCTGATACTCATTAGAGGGGTACGCATATGAAAAAGAAGAAAAGCTAACAGGACATTACTTATAGGATTATAGGCAAGGACAGTGCGTTGAGCTATAGGAGCAAAAATGATTTTCCTGTCAATGAGATGGTAAGACCTTAGAAAGACACTTGAAATCTCTGGACTTGCACTATAAAGAGAACAGATTCATGGCTTAACTTTCTGTACGATAATAAGCTGATACTACACATAGGCTTACCTTGAAAGAAACAAGTTACAGAACCAGACTAAAAGTTACTTGAAGTTGACATGTTTACATGATCAAATAGAGGCAATCATCCTCTAGTTTCTCACTATGTTTCTTCATTGACCTTCAGAAGCTCCTCCTACAAGCCTGAATGAGTACAGCCCAACCAAGAAAGAGAGGTCTTAGGCAGTAAAGGGGCACATGCCCAGCTAGACCTAGTTAGAATTAGGACAACACAGCAGCAGTCTTGCTACTGTCACCCTTAGGAACTACCAGCACTCTCCCAGGTTCTATTTTCATAGATTCTGGGAATAAGACAAAGCTTAGAATAATCTTGGGTCAAAGGAATAATGCCATCTGCTCAGTTATCCATTCAACCAATGATGGGCACCTGGGTTGATTCCACTTCTTAGCTATAATTAACTGAGTAGCTATAAACATGGTTGAGCAAATATCTCTGTAGTGAAGCATGGCACATTTAGTATAAACGCCCAGAAAGAGAATAACTGGGTCTGTTGATAGCTCTCTATTCATCCTTTATAGAAATCTGTTCATTGATTTCCATAGTGGTTGTACAATTTACATTCCCACCAACAGTGAATGAGGATTCCTCTTTTCCCACATCCTCACAAACATTTGCAGTTTGATTTTTTTAATAATGGTCATACTTAGTGAAGTTAGGTGGAATCTTATAGTTTTTTTAATTTGCATTTTTATGATGGCTAGGTATGTTGAATATTTTCTTAAGTGTGTGCTAGCCATTTGTATTTCTTCTCCATAGAATTCCCTATTCAGATCTCTGCCCTGTTCTTGGAGTGGGTTGTTTGACTTTTAATTTAATTTAATTTTTTTCTTTTTTGAGTACTTCATAGATTCTAGATATTAGGATGTCAATGGTATAGCTGATGAAAATTTTCTCCTATTCTGTGGGTAATATGTTGTCTCTGGGTATGATATATTTATCTGTGCAAAAACTTTTTAGCTTCATGAGATCCCATTGGTTAAGTGATTAATTTCCTGGGCTCCTGGGGTGTTGTTCAGGAAGTCTTTCCCTACCCCTATATTTTGGAAAGTTCCTCCTATTCCAGGTCTTATATTAAGGCCACTTATATTAATCTTCTTGGACCTGATTTTTTATGCATAGTAAGATGAGTGGAGACTGTAGTTTTGTTTTCTTGTTGAATCTGTCTGGTTTTGGTAATAGGGTGATGCTAGCTTTATAAAGCGAGTTGGGGAGCATTTCATGTTCTCTGATTATGTGAAACAATTTGAGAAAAATTGGTTTGAGTTCTTTAATGAAGGTTTGGTAGGATTTGGATAAGAAGTCATCTGGTCCTGGACTATTTTTAGGGAGGTTTCAGTTATCTTTTCAATCTCAATTGATATAGTAAGTTTGTTTAGAAGATTAATCTGTTCTGAGTTTAGTTTTGGTAGATGGTATGTGGCTAGGAATTAATCCATTTCTTTCCAATTATCCAACTTTATAGAGCGGAGTTTCTAGAAGTAAGTCCTGATAATTATTCTAATTTTATTGATGTCTGTTGTGACCTCTCTTTTTTCATTTCTGATTTTGTTAATCTAAGACTTTCATCTCTCTCTTCCTTTCTCTGGTTTTTTTCTTTTTTGCTTGATAAGATTGGCCAGTGGTTTATCAATCTTGTTCATTTTTTCAAGGAACCTGCTGTGTATTTCATCAATTTTCTTAATTATTTTCTCAGTTTCCAATTCATTAATTTCTGCTCTGATTTTGATTATTTCTTTTTTTAATTTAAAATTTTTAAAAATTTATTTATTTATTTTTCTGATGTAGGGTCACACTCTAGCTCAGGCTGACCTGGAATTCACTATGTAGTCTCAGGGTGACCTCAAACTTATGGTGATCCTCCTACCTCTGCATCCTGAATGCTGGGGTTAAAGGCATGAGCCACCATGCCCAGCTATTCATTTATTTGAGACAGAGAAAGAGAGAGAGAAAGAGAGCAGATAGAGAGAATGGGAGTGCCAGGGCCTTTAGCCACTGCAAACAAACTCCAGATGCATGAGCCCCCTTGTGCATCTGGCTTACATGGGTCCTAGGGAATCAAACAGGGATCCTTAGGCTTCACAGGCAAGCACCTTAACTTTTAAGACATTTCTCCAGCCCTGATCGTGATTATTTCTTTAGGTGCACAGTAAGGTTATTAATTTGGGATCTTTTTGTCTTTGTTATGAAGGCATTTAGCACTGTGAATTTTCCCCTTTGGACTACCTTCATTGTGTCCCATATGTTTTGGTAAATTGTGTTTTCCTTCTCATTCAATTCTGTAAATTTTATAATTTATATTTTGATTTCTTCCACAAACCTTTCATTGTTTAACAGTGTGTTGTTCAGTCTCCAAGAGCTGGAGTATCTCCTGATGTATCTCTTGTTGTTAATTTCTAGTTTTAAAGCCTTGTGATCTGATATGATTCAGGAAGCTACTTCAATTTTTTGAATTTATGGATGCATGCTTTACCGCTTAATATATAGTTTATTTTGGAGAAGGTTCCATGGTCTGCTGAGAAGAATGTGCATTCTGTGGAACTGGGGTAGAATGTTCTGTAGATGTCTATTAGGTCGAATTGATCTATGGTGGTGTTGAGCTCTATTATTTCCCTGTTGATTTTCTGCTTGGATGATCTGTCTATTGATGATAGTGGAATACTGAAGTCTCTGATTATGATAGTGTTGGTGTTTATTTTTGTTTTGTTGTCAAGTAGGTTTTGTTTTATAAACTGTCACACTTGTGTTTGGTTAATATAGATTTATGATTGTGATTTCCTCATGTTGGATCATTCCCTTGATGAGTAAGATGTGTCCTTCTTTGTCCTTTTTGATTAATTTTGTTTTGAACTCTATTTTACCAGATATTAATGTAGCAAAACTTGCTTGTTTCTTAGTTCCATTTACTTGGAATATCAATTTCCATCCTTTCACCCTGAGGAGGTACCTGTCTTTAATGGTGAGGTGGGTTTCTTGAAGACAGCAGGTAGAAGGGTCCACTTTCCTGATCCATGCTGTTAACTTGTGTCTTTTTATGGGTAAGTTAAGACCATTAATAATTAAGGTTATAACTTTGAGGTTCGATTTAATCCCTGATGTGATGGCATGCTTTATGGGCTTTGGTGATTTCTTGTGCTTTGTACTTTTTTGAGCCTGTTCTATATTTGGGTATTGTGATTTTTTGTAGACTCTTGAGTTTGGTTGTTTGACTCTTCTGTGTGGAATATTCCCTGAAATATCCTCTGTAGGCCTGGCTTTCTGTTCATATAATGATAGAGTTGACTTTTTTTCTTGGAAAATTTTCATTTTACCAAGTTGTCAATAAAAAAAAATTACTCTGGCTGGAAATACATGGAACCGCTCAAAGTAGGGAAGAGCCACATTTGGCTCAGTTTGGAAGTTATTGTTTGTGTATAAATGTGAGTATGCATATTGTACTGTGCAAACATAAACACAAATAGGCATGAATGGTAATTTTAGATATATTGCTTCAGTCATGAGCAGCTTTACAACTGCAGACTGTTGAACTGTTATAATTACCTTTTATTTTTCTCTCTGCTTATTACTTTGATTTTGCTTCCAAATAATACTTACTAACTTTCTATAAATAAATGAACCTTGTATCTGCTTTTATCCTTTTATCTTTTTCTTTTACTTTTTATTTTCCCAAGGTAGGGTCTTGCTCTAGTCCAGGCTGACCTGGAATCCATTATGTAGTTTCAGAGTGGCCTTGAACTCTTCAAAATTCTCCTGTTTCTGATTCCCAAGTGCTGGGATTAAAGATGTAAGCCACCACGCCTGGTTTTATATATTTTTCTTTTTTTTATATATTTTTCTTTTTAAGAATCCTCCCCTGTCTGTCTACCCCAGTTTGTATGTTTAGCTACATTGAATTTTTGCTTATAATCATGATGTAAGCACCAACACATGCCCTGCTCTTTGTTAGAAGCACCATTTCTGTATTTCCATCTCCCCAGAAGATTTCCCTTACTTACTGGTTAGGCTAATATGTATACTCCATGTCTGTAATGAACTTTCTTTGGTACTATAAATAGATTTATCTTTTTGAATTTATTTGAATACCCCATTCTCTGAAATTCCAAGTGATTATAGTTTTCTCTTTCTTACCTTCCTGTGTTTATCTATTATCAGGTGCTATGGATTTTACTTTTCAAAAACATTTTTTTTTTTTGTGGTACTGGTGATAGAACCCAGGGCCTTGTGTATGGTAGGCAAGTATTACACCACTGAGCAACATTCCTAGGCCTGGATTATACTTTTATAATGTCATGGCAGTCATTTCTTTTGTTATCTCATGCACACCTTGTGGTCAATTTCAATGGCTTTACTTTGGGACAAAAGGTAAGATTTCTTAATGGATCTTCTTGCTTCCCCTAAAAGTTGAATTCTAAATACTTTAGCCAACTTAGATACATTGACAGCACAGGTATAAATGTGACTTTAGCTTACTGATAACTTCTGTGTTTCAGCTTTCATACATACACTGTGCACAAGAGAAGCTATGAACAACAATGTGATGTAATGATATTTACCTCAGAAATCAAGAGATAAAATAGTCTGAGGATTATGATTTTAATCATTTCTGTTATTTAAGCATTTTCTTTTCAAGTATAAACTACAGACTTCTTTTTGTGCATGTTTTAGAGGAAGCCAAGAATCCCCATGTGTGAGTGATCCTGAACAGAAACCATAGGTAACAAGAATGAAATTAACAGTTTCAGCAGGGGCTAAATGTTGATGCCAAGACTTGAGTCTGGAAGTTCAATCCAGAATTGCCTGGAGAAAATACAATCTTGGGAACATGCTGGCCTTCCTATTCACTGTGAGATAATGAGCTCTGGAAAATTTTTATTTTTCAAATGGTAAAGGGCCTCAGATGACAATTTGGGTTATATAAACACCTAGTAAATTGTAAAAAAAAAAATGGGGGCTGGAGAGATGGCTTAGTGGTTAAGCACTTGCCTGTGAAGCCTAAGGACTCCAGTTCAAGTCTTGATTCCCCAGAATCCACATTAGCCAGATGCACAAGGGGCGCATGCATCTGGAGTTTGTTTGCAGTGGCTGGAGGCCCTGGCATGCTCATTTTTCCTCTCTCTATTTGCCTCTTTCTCTGTCTGCCACTCTCAAATAAATAAAATAAACAAAAAAAATTTTAAAAAATGGACCTATTAGGGGCTACACAAAGAAAAACATTTTATAAACATTATTTTACTCCTCTTTTCCTCTATTAACTGAAGGAAATGTGCCAGCATTGAAAACAAACTGAAACGGCATTGCTTCTTGGGCTCAAATGTGTCCAAGTTTTTGTAACTATGATGTGATGTTGTCATCTTATAAGTGTATTGGTCCACATTCCTATCTATTCTGGGAAGCATGTGGTCTGCAGGATATAGATTGGGCATGCCTGGATACTTTGTGCTCAAGTCTTATTACTGTCTCAGAGTTAATACATGGCCTTGGCATCTTTACCACCACTCAGGGTTTTCTTTCCCTCATGAACAACACAATCATCAGAATAGCTGCTTGGCAAGGTTATGCAAAGCACAGCATCTGGAAGCAAGTAAGGGCTTAATTAATTGTAACTGTTGTCAGCATTATTTCTATTAATAAGCAACGTTGGTTGTTCTCCTTGCACTTTATTGGACTTATCTCCTTTAATACTTAAAATGACATCAAAAGGTAAGCAGCACCACCTGTTACAAAGATGGGCAAATGATTAAGTTCACTTGGAATCCAACTTAAGATGGCAAAGCAGGCAGAGACTCACCCACATAGTTTTGAAAAAAGGTAAAAGGCTAGGGATAATTTGATTGGACTTTTCTGATGGAGGGACTCAGAGTAGAAGGATCTGTAATGTTTGCTGAGTCTCACTTATAAATACATGTGTGGAAGCAGGTATATCTGTGATCATCAGAATGGGGAAGCAAACATTAACAATGGATGCGTATGTGGAAGCCTGCGCAAAGAAGTAGTAAGAATAAAGGGCAAAGGTAGGTGAGACTACAGGCTAGACTTGTAGGTACCTTGGAGGTGACCTTATAAGAGAACTTATTGTTTTGAATTTAGAGATTAATCAGGCTATTTATTGGGTGAGTCTATTGATGGCTTAAAGGTAGCTAAAAACTGTGCGACTTGGATCACATGAGACCAGATAGTATTGGCTGGATGACTTGGACCTTTCTATGTAAACTGAGCACCTTTTCCTGAAGTCATGCAACAGAAGGTCATTCCAGCAGTTAGATGAAAGCTACAGAGAATAAAGACAGGTATAATTCATTCTTCCCACCCTTTAACAGGATCAGGTGGGACTTCCTGGTAGGAAGAAGAGAATGCAGAGGAAAAATAAATTGGAGGAGGAAACCTGTACAAGAAATGGATTCATCCCATGTAAAAGCCATGCATGTCTCAGTGTCTCTTGCTTTCCCACATACCTCTGACCAGTGTTCTTTCTGCTCATGGATACTTATTTCTCTGGACTGCATCAGTGAATCTGGTCAAATAAATTTACCATTTTCATACCCTTTTGGCTACATTACTGGTCATATTAAACATTAAGCCTTACATTTCCTACTACTATTATGGGCAAAGAGTCAGAGCCTATGTGTTTTATTTGGCCCGAAGTAGGCAAATATGCACATGTATTTGTAGATGAAATCATGGAATACATTTAGGGCACTTCTTTGTGTCACTATCTTTTATCTGCTCCAAAATGGGTTATAGAGAAAAAGAGCACTATGTTCCCACATTGACCTTTAATTATCTCTTCCTCTCTTTCTCCCCATTTGTGGGTTGCCCAGAGCTCAGCACATTTTTAAGAGGCCATGGAAATCTTTCTAGTATGAGTGAACGTGATGAATTGGTGAACAGTTGACAGGAAGTGAATGTCTGCTGTAACAAGAAGGGAGATTCAGAAACATTACAGACCTGATCTATCAGTCTTCTGGATTAATATATGTATTAACTTTTACCACTATTTTCCTTTGGTTCTCCCTTATCCCTTGATTTCATTGCATGCTTGACATTTATTTCACAAAACCTGTGCTTTTAAAAAATGTAATTCTTTTGGCTGCATTTTTTTTAACACAGATACTTGTAAACTTGTTATTGTGAGCAGTATAAATGAAATACCACCCCACAATGTGGTGGAAGCTGATTTTCCACAATGTGTCCTATTCACAAATCAGTTTAAACATTTGACAATCCACAAAAATCCACAAAACGGCCATTATAATTATGAATGCATGCTTTTTCCTTTCCTAATAGAACTGGTTTCCTAAGAAGGATCTTTAAGCCCTTGGATGTGCCCTATGTTTTCAGGTAAAAGGAACTTTAGAACTAATTTATTTCTGTGATGCTAGTACTTACTTTTATTCCTGAATGTTAAGTTCTTCTCTGAATGGTAATAGTTACAATAATGGTCTTATTTATTGAAGAAAATAAGATCTTAAAAGGTTATAAAATGCTTGTGATTTTAACTATCACAGGATTAAAAACTACATGAAATTTTCCTTTCCTAAGAATTGCTCTATCCCTTTCAAATGACTAGGAATGGTATTCCTAAGTAGAAATTAATTTTCACCCAAAATGTGAATAGCATAATTTTTAAATACTGAATTCCTTTCAAAGTCTTTATAGATGACATAACAGATTAACAAGTTTTCCTTTTCTCTTTGACAATGAATATATATCAGATTGTTATTTCAGAACCCATAAATCCCCAACAGATAGTCACATACATCACTGTGTGTTAAAGCTGCTGGCCTGGAACAGGTGTGCGTGCAGGTGACTTGTCTTTCTAGCCCCAGAAAGCTCTACTCTGCACCTGCTGAGCCCTGGCTGACAACTCCATTGTGATAAGTAAATTTTAGGACTAATATTTAGTTTTCTTTCTAGTTGCAGAGGGCAGAGGATCCTTTATGTCCCTCCATACTTTATGTGTTTAACACTGTCACACCCATGGGCAAATTTACTTGAAAGCCTTACTATTTTTCACTGTTGCATAATGCTATGAATGACTCCATCTATTTCATTCTGCACCTAGAAACATGGAAGCTCTTCTGGATAAATCCTGCATGCATTATACTTGTTTTGTCAACTTGCAAGTCCTTTCAGTTTTGTCTTTCAAATATGCATTAAATCTCACCGCATTTGGCATGTCTACCATTACAAAAACTGGGGTACAAGCACCATAGTATCTACCCAGAGAACTGTATTAACTCTTCAGTTTCTTGCACCCTCTTTTGTTTCATCCAGTAACCTCACAGCAGTCTGAATGTTTTCCTGAAATATCAGTTCTGTTTGTCTCTCTCCTACATGACACTCTTCTGTGGCTTCTCAAAGTTCTTTGGATGCCAGCCAAAAGATTTACCTGACCAAGGCCCTGTTGTTTCTCTTGCCATACAGACCCATACTTTTGTGGTAACTACTGATTCAGTTTCTTGAGATTCCCATTATCCTTTATACTATTAAGCCTTTGCACATGCTGTGGCCTTTCCCTGGAATATTTGCAAGTCAGCTGAGCTCAGCACTATACCACCAATGCAGATTCCCTGGAACATTTGTGTATACACACACACACATACACATACGCACATAAAAAAAAAACTTACTTATTTCATAGTCCTATTTTTTCCATTACTACTTCATAGAAATATTCTCATTGAGCAGATTAATAGAAGATGCTTGGGAGGGCTTTAAGCATGAAGAATCTCTTCCTGAAATGGATCACCTACGTGTGAGTGTCACTCCTCACTAATGTTTCTGTTACACCATGAGCTTCTCCAGGCAGGTCTAGAAAGGTTATTAATAATCCTTATTTATATCATGTGGAATACGAATACACTCTTCCATTCAAGCCAAATACTGACTCTTACTAATATTTATATCATATGTTAAAAATCCCTGATTCTTATTACCTTATTAACTCTTTTAAACCAAGGGAATTCAGGGTGTAATGGACGCTTGTTTCATCAGCTCTTCCCTTCAATCATGCTGAGCTCTGCTCAAACATTTTACGGAAGATTTCTATACCTGAAAAAACTCAAGATGGTTCCTCTGCCTGGAAAATTCTCATTTCTCAGTCTATCTGGGCACCATATATACTCCTAAAAGACTCCTGGATCTCCATGTTCTATCTACTCATATTGTCAATGATAATGTTTTCTTACTACTTGCTCCAAGCCTCTCCTCATTCCAGGGATGTCTCTTCTTATCTCAGAACTCACTCTTTTTATACTTCATGGCAAGGTCACATGTCCTTTGTAATTTAGTGTCAAGGGCACATACTTTACCATTAGCCTATTGTAGGAGCCTGGCAGATATCAATGCAATTTTTTTTTTTGTTGTTGTTGTTTGAAGTAGGGTTTTAGTTTAGCCTAGGCTGACTGAAATTTCACTCTATAGCCCAGGCTGGCCTCAAACACACTGTGATTCCCCTACCATACCTTCCTGAGTGCTGAGATTTAAAGGTATGAGCCACCATGCCCATTCTGACTTTTAATAGTTCTTCACTGTATCTAACATTGCTTTGCTCAAAAAACAAAAAGCAAAAAAAAAAAAAAATAGAATAAAATAAAACCCAAAAAACAAAACAAGTGCTAGTAAGTATTGATTGTACAATTCATTGAGTGACTGAAAGGGTTTTTTTTTTTTTTTATGTTTTGGTTTTCAAGGTAGGGTCTCACTTCTGCTCATGCTGACCTGGAATTAACTATGAAGTCTCAGGGTGGCCTTAAACTCATGGTGATTCTCCTACCTCTGCCTCCTGAGCGCTGGGATTAAAGGTGTGTGCCACTTTGCCCATCTGACTGAAAGTTTTGATAACCATTGAGGAACTAACAACCTCATAGGAGGCAGGGGTTAAAGAAGAAAAGAAAACAGTAATTAAATAAAGCAGTGGATTAAAGACCAAATGAGAGTCTCATGAAACAGCATGCTAGCTACCCCCCAAAAAAGAGAAGCAGAGAATCAAGCTTATAATTCAGTAAAAATTGTGAAGTTGTAGGGATTTCAAAATGTAATGAGGTAACTCATATGATAAGTCATGCAAACCTCTGTGTTGGTTTTAGGTGGCTGACTTTTCTTAACATAAGTGTCTCTTGAGGGAGAAGAGAACTGGAAAGATAGGAAGGAGATGTTTCAGTTCAGGTTAGGGGGTGTAGAATGATGATTAAAAGACAAAACAAAGGCAGAGTCAGAATCCTATCCTACCACACTGGACGAGGGCGAGTATAATTTCTCACTCAGAATCTTTGCTATCCCAAAGAGATCAAGCCCACAGAGTAAACAACCCTCAGAATAATTCCTGAGCTGGAGACCTTAGGAGCTGGAAAGGCTGAGAGAACAAAAACAAGTCGAAATCTTCTCTGAAACCCTGGAATATTTTTTTTAAATTTGTATTCAACCATAGTTTTGAATAATGTCAAAACTTTGTGTTAGATGGATGCAGCGGTACACACCTTTAATTCTCGTATTTGGGAGGAAGAGGTAGGAGGATCGCCATGAGTTCAAGACCATCATAAGGCTACATAGTAAATTCTGGGCCAGCCAGCCTAGGCTATAGAGCCAGCAAAAAAAAAAAAAAAAAAAAAAAAAAAAAAAAAATCAACAACAACAACAGCAAAAACCTTTGTGATGACTAAGTTCATTTTTTTCCTAATGTTTTAATAGCAGGTAGATAGCCTAAAATCTACTGCAAATAACGCAATACAACTCTTTAGAAAGCACTGACTGAGTCTCTGAGCCTTGTATGTTTTCTTTTTATTATAGTAGTCACTTTGAACAAAGAGTATCCAAAAGTCACAAAACAGACATCACATGACTGTAGCCATATCATTCAATCTTCTAGTCCTTCAACTCAAAGAGTGAAAAGAGATAAAGATCTTTATTTGACATGAAGGCATACCGATTTTCAATACCTCAGTTCACACTAATACATTTTATGCATGAGCTCATCTCTTTTTTTTTATATTATGTGCATTCCATGGTGCCTGTAAAAGTTTCTTAACACAAGACTCTTTGTATTCTATCACTCTTACATTCTGGGATGCCAGCCCCCAAATAGTAATGATCTCATAGCTGATGAATCAAGCCTTAGATGTACTATGAAAGGGACAGATTATTGCTAGGGGAATCAGGGACATGAAATGCAATGGTATTTAAAATTTTGAATTATGTATACATAAACACAAAAAGTTCAATTTTGTGTCAGATTCATCATATCTACAACATTGCACAGGAAAGTCTTTCTTTGTTTGAAGATAGCCTGAATAACATGCATATTATTTGATTATCAGAGTCAAAATTAAAAGCATTAAATATAAGCCAAGTAAGCTGTAGTGATTATTAAAAAACACTGTTCTATACTACAAGATATTTTTCAGAAAAAAGAAAGCTTTGATTATATCTTGACATTCACAACAATTGGGTAGCATACTGTATGGATCTGCTAAATGTCAGGATAGAATGAGAATAATTACAAAAAATGCTTTATTTGGTTTATAATGCTTTTTGCTCATTATAAGGGTTTAAAGTTTTTTGTCACATACTATCAAAGAGCTCTTATTTATCCATCATGTTTTTCTGCTTTTCATTTTAGAGGTAGAGTAACTGAAACAACATCACTATACTGTCAAGTAAACTTCTGATATTCCTTAGAGAAATATTTTATAGAATATTTATTTATTTGAAATGACAAGGGTGTAGTGAGGTTTAACTGTTATTGCATAATACATGTTTCTTTTTAATTTTTTTTATTAAGTAGGAACTTTGTATGGACAAATCATGTTTTGGTACCATTTCCCTTCTCCTTGTCCCTCTCCCACTGAGGGTCCTCCTCAATGGGCTTCTTGGTATTCACCATGGGCCTATAGGTTATGAGTTGTGAGAGCAGTGGTCAGTCATTGTGGTGGGGGGGCAATGCCTCTGGATATTCCTTCCCGTCCTGCTACTCTTACAATATTTTGTCCCTGTTATCTGCAATGTTCCATGAGATGTGGCAGGTGTGTTATAAGTTGATCTTAGTGTTGAGCTCTCAGCCACTTCTGGGTTTCTGCTTTGATACATTTTGAGTGTGTAATGCCATCTCCCTGGCACAGGGTGTCAGGCTCGCCTTGAGAGCAGCACTCTTGCTGAAGTAGTCACTTCCTCTGTGGTTTCACCTGGACCCTGGCTGATGTGCAAGAGGTGATCATCTCATGAGAGGGGGACCCAGCTATCTTTCCTTGTTTTTCTTGTCATGTTGATAGATTTTTGTTGTCACTGGTTTTTGCTTCCTTCTGTAAAAGAAACAGATTCTTCAAGAGAGTGAGAGCAGCATAGATGGAAGGGGATAGACATAGTTAATTAAGAAAGATCTTGATGGGTATTGCTTCTCTTTTGGTCAAAGACTAGTTGGAGCTTCTCACTGGAGTTCATGATCCTTGTCCCCATAGAATTCGGGTTGGGTTCCCTGTACCAGCTATGAGTTCCTTCCCTCTGAGCAGGTCTCAGCCAATCAAAGAGCCTCTGGTAGGTTGGGTGCTACTATTGCATAGGTATGTACATCTTGTCCAACTGGCTGATTTTGTATAGCAGGATCCCCTTCTTGTTTATGTTGGAGCCCATTACCCCACTGGCTTCCTTTCAGATTCCAACATGATCTCTTCATGCTCTGTGTCAGCAGCTTGTGGTGTTTTCCACAATATGGTCTTACCTTTTACATCAGACAAGTAATCAAGTGCTTTTCAGAAGCTTGTCTTGGTTTGGGGACTCTTTGACCAACAGTTCAATGTGGAGTGTAACCAATTTCTGGCACTGGAAGTGCCAGAGCCAATTGTTTCTGATTACAACACAAAGATCATGTGAATTAGTCATGTTGGATCATTTTTCTAACCATGGTTTAGTGCAAAAATTAAATACACATGGGCAACTCAGTCTAAGGCTAAAGTGACTGTTGGGACTTTTTTTTCATTTTAATCATTGTAATAACCACGTCAAAAATATTATCTTTTAAATTAAAAAACCTTAGTGGCTGAGGTAGATGGTGATGTTACCAGATAATGAATTAGGTTTAAGATATCACAGTGGTGCACCTGGTAGAATGAGAAAGCACTGTTTCCAAATGATCTTCCTTAAAGTTCAGATAATTAGGAATCCTTCCAATTCCAAGGTCTAAGCATGATTTCCAGGGGCTCACTTTTGTATTTTTGGCTGAACTCAGCAGCTGATGAAAAGAGCCACATGAATGAGAGAGCAACGTGAAATAGCTGTCCTGTGACAAAGTGGTCACTGTCTACTTGCTATGTCCATTGGGGTTCATTCCTCTGTTCAAGATGTGACTTCCTGACAACTTCCTAGCATTTAACTAATTCTTTTCTGGCTGAAGAGGCTGCAACTGTTTCTCCACACATAAATTGATCCTTGTCATAAATCACTTTAATAATGAGAGAGCAGCTAGGACACGTTGCCACGTCTTCCCCATTCTCCAAATCTTCCTTGGTGATGGAGAAGTTGTCACCACAGGGGCAGGGGTAGTAATACGTCTCTGAGTCCTCTTCATACTGGAAGTCCTCGATCTCCACCTCGTCGTGGAACACCGCCATGGTCACGGGGATGAAGGGGATCCTACAGGCGCCCGTCTCAAGATCTAACTAGTGCGTGTCCGTTCGGAGCCGCCATCGTAACCCACCTGGAAGCAAGAACGTTGACTGTTGGGAATTTTATGAAGGATTTTTATGATATGGCAGACTTAAGTGATTATTTAGTTGTGTTACTTTTTTTTCAAAATTACATATGCAAGTAATTTGAGTCTAGGATTTGTATAAACTTGATGTCCATACAGCAGGGTTAACTCATTTTCTTTCTTAGTGGCTTCTCTACCACCTCCAGAAGCAAATATTATGACTACTTCAGATGACAGTGGTGTCTAAATATGCTTTTAATTGTTGCTCCTCAATTTTTTCATTTTTTTGCCATTATCTATTGAGTTTCCATTATATATGATTCAGATTAAGCTCTTCTTTCACTCTGAATGCTCACCATCCTCCATAAACATGTAACTTTGCTTAGATGAATTCAACATTTACATCATTCTTTTTTAAATTTAAAAATTTTTTTTTTTTTTTTGAGGTAGGGTTTTACTCTAGCCCAGGCTGACCTGGAACTTTTCTTATTTTTTCTTTTTCCCAGAGATAGGGTCTTGCATTAGTCCAGTCTGACCTGGAATTCACTATGTAGTCTCAGGGTAGCCTCCAACTCATAGCAATCCTACCTCTGCTTCCAGAGCACTGGGATTAAAGGTGTGAGCCACCATGCCTAGTTTGTATCATTCTTATTTTATTTTATTTTATTTTTTTTTTTTTTTGGTTTTTCAGGTAGGGACTCACTCTAGCCCAGGCTGACCTGGAATTAACTCTGTATTCTCAGGGTGGCCTCGAACTCATGACAATTCTCCTACCTCTGCCTCCCGAGTGCTGGGATTAAAGGTGTGTATCACTACGCCTGGATTTGTATCATTCTTTATACCTGTAAGATCCAATCCCAGTTAAGTCATGTGGTAGGTTACATTTTTTTCCTTTTCTACACAAAGGTCATTTTCATTGAAATCGTTTTTTTAGCATTTATCTTCTCTTTGCAAATTATTTCCAACTTGAACCATTTTTGTCAAACATTTTATAGAAGGGGCTGTAAACCTCTCAAGCTTTTAATTTTGACTTTAGACCTTCTGGTCTCGGCTCTGCTGCTGTGAATGAGGCTCCCAGGCCATAATCTGCAGACCCTTGACATAAATCACTCCTCAAAGACATCCACTTATTGAGGCCAAGAGTCACATAATGTATATCCATAAAAAGTTTCATATTATAGAAAGATGAGCTTACACTCAAGTGAGGAAATAAAGGCTATTCACATAAATAAATAGCAGAGGGTATTTACTTAGAGCTTTGTATAGCAAGTGTTTTAACCACACTGAGTTGTGTTTGACAGAAATGCAAAATCAGAATGGTGGGAAGGCTTTCAGGTATGGAGAACAGGTTGTAGTATAGTCTGACTGGAGGCTTTTGGAAGGGGACTTAAGTTCAGTGCCCTGTGAGATAGGTAAGTGTGTTTTGCTTTCTCTATGACTGTCCTTTGGAAGTTGTGTCAGCTTTCTGCTACTGTACCTGAGAGAGTAAACTTAGCATGAAAGGGTTATTTCTCTCCTAGTTTTGTAATTTTTAGTCAGTGATCATTTAGCTCTGCTGCTTTGGAACTGTGGCAAGGTAGAGAACATGGTTAAAGTGTGTGGCAGAGTGAATGACTCACTTTGTAGTCAAGAAGCAAAAGGTAGAAAGAGGAAAGGCTTAGATTCCCCAATCACTTTCAAGGCCCAGTGGCCTAAAGACTTCCCACTGGCTACTACTTCTCAAAGTTTCACCACCACCCCAAAATGCCACAGTAGAGTACAAGTCTTTAACAGCAGGACTTTTATTAGAACTCTGTAGCAGGGGTTCAGGCAGGAGGGAAGCTGTCATTTACAGAGCAATCCTAGCCACTTTGGGGCCAGTTGCTAAAAAGATTGGCGTTTGACTTCTTGGACTATGTATTGCAGAATGTGGGCTTGGGTTCTTCTTTAACATGCGGTTGACCTGTGGCATGTCTGTATTCAGTCTTTCCAAGGAATCAGAAATGTCAGTGGTCATGAAAAAAAAAAAATCACAACTTCTAAAAATTAACTTAAGATGTCAGAGCAACAATCATCATATTGTTGTAGATATTTTTATTCTTATAAAGTATAATTGATTTGCTTCTTCTTATAGTTCAGGGGAGTTCTTGACCATAAGCTCAAGTAAAATTAAATTTTCAGTTAGTAAAGTTACTAATTAGCAAACTATTAATAACAAAAGAGCTTTCCTTCTTCTGAGTATGAAGATAACACTTAACTCAAAGATTTTCAAACACAGCTTGCTCATATGGAAATTCTTTATATGAAAAATTCTGTTGAATAGGACCAACAGAAGGCTATTATATTATATATTTATAATTTTACTTTATCTTGCTGGGAGAAAAATTCATTTTATTTAAAAATTATAAATATACTTAATGTACAATACAATGTAAAATATCCTATAAATGCCTCATTTTCATTGCTTGATCTGAACATGTGTGTATTTAGAGTAAATAAAGAAATAATACAAAAGCCAACAAAATAATATATATGTAAGATACACTTTGTTGAAGTAAAATATTCTGACATGGTAGTTAACAGTAATTAACAAGTGAGAAACAAAGCAATAAAATGCCAGTGTGCAAGGTAACCTTGTCAGAATCCTAGAGGTGCTCCATCAATCAGTCATGCCAATTAGGAGGATATGGCACCATTAATATTGAGACATGTGTCAGCATATGAATATTCTAGAGTTCAAGGGGCCAACTGTGGTGTGAATATCCCAAGGGCAGAAAGTAACAGCAAAAGAGAAAATGCTTCTCCAGTTGTTTCCTCATAGACTGCTGTTTTCTCCTCTTTCTAATAATGTGTGATCTAGATTTCATCTTATTACTAGTTCAAGGGAAGCATTGTGTATAAAGACTATAGTTAGTCAATTGTCTATTTTAAAGTGAAAGAATATGCTTAATATGGATTCTCAGTATGTTTTCACAAATATTTATCTAGGTAGCTTATAATTACATAAACATCTTCCTTATCTCTATAGCCTCTCAGTTGAACAAGAGTATGTTAAGGCTACTTACTTGCCTTTGTATCTAAATCATTAGCAACAAGAAATAATGCATTTATCCTGTATACTAAATTGTATATGATTAATAATTTTAATGATTGCAGTATAAAGGTTTCCAGTGTCATTATGAGAAATTATTGGGATCATGTCTCAGATGAAATCATTTCTACTTTCAAAGTGACAAATTCACATTGAAGACAGGACATAGGTACTCGGCATCAGCCTCTACTTGTTACTTTTGTAGTAAATAGAGAAAATGTGTTCACAAAGTACACAAAGGAGTGCTAGAAATAGCATGGACATAGTCTTGACCTTCTATAACAAAGAGGTGCTCAGAGGTGTAGTCTCAGTTTTGGAGCTATTACTATAAGGTGGTAAGAATATGTGAGGAAAACAGGACCCCCAGATTTCCACAAACTCATTCGGCAATTCACTCCTAATTAGTTTTTAAATGCTATCAGGTAACTTTTTTTCTTTTGGCTTTTCAAGATAGGGTCTCACTCTGGCTCAGGCTGACCTGGAATTCACTAAGGCGTCTCAGGGTGGCCTCGAACTCACAGCGATCCTCCTACCTCTGCCTCCCGAGTGCTGGGATTAAAGGCGTGTGCCACCATGCCCAGCTTGAGAAACTCATTCTTTACTATGGAATCCAACCCCTTAGTAATGACATTAATCCTCCCATGTCTCAAACACTTCTACAAGTCCTCAGTCCAAACAACTTTACAGTAGGGATCAAATTTCCACCATTTGAGTTTTGGAGGAAAGATTTAGCTCATATGGTAGCCAGTGTAGATTCAAAGGACAGTGTTCATTCCTCAGGGAACACAGTTTAACCATCTTTAACAAGAGCCCTATTCTGAGGATGTAAGATACCCTTAACCAGTGACCAGAACTTAGCAAGTTTATAGTCTATTTTCCTTTCTTCTGTGTCAATATGTCTAAGTACCTAATTGTCCCTTTTCTCCAAGGCTGTGCTATGAACCTGGAAACCCACTTTCCTCCTACAGTTATTTTTAACTATTTAAACCATGTTAATATCTATTATTAGGTTAACATATAACACGATACAAAGTTAAATATGTTTAGTATACAGCTGTGCAACAATGTCACCCAGCCTATGTGGGTAATCTGTGGCTCTCTGATTGGCTAAGATATCCATTCAGTGGAAAGGAATCCATAGCTGGAGTGGGAACCCTGTCAGAATCCTAACCCTATGAAGACTGAGATTATGGACTCCAGGGAGAAGCTCCCACTAGTCTTTGGCCAAAAGAGAGGCTACACCCATCAAAATCTATCTTAATTAACAATGCTCCTTGAACCTATGCTGACCTCAATCTGCGCTGGAGAATGCTTTTCTTTTTCAGAAGGCAACTAGAACCAAGGACATAAGCCATCCCTTGCAAAAAGTTAGGACCCAGGTGAAACTACAGAAGAATTAGGGAGATGAGCATGGTGAGCCTACAACCAGTACCAGGATGATGGAAACAGACATAGGACACTCAAAACGTATCAAAGCAGAAATCCAGAAGCTGCTAAAGGTACAACACTGAAATACGCTTAAAATATATCTACCACAGCTCAGGGAGTGTTGGGGAGGAGGGGGTGGAAAAATTGTAAGAGCCACAAAGTGTCTCCCTACAATAACTGACTGCTTCTCTCACAGCTATAACTCACAATCCCATGGTAAATACCAGTATCCCACTGAGGTGGGCCCTCAGTAGAATGGGGGCAGTGAGAAGGGAAATGATAGTGCCAACACATGATGTATCCATTCAAAGTTTCTCCTTAATAAAAATATGTTTAATATAATTTAACCTTTAGAGCATTTCAGACAAATTAAAATTTAAATGGGCATCATATATCTTTCCTGAGTTTAGCAAGAGCAATTCTACAGCTAATTCATTAGAGGTGGGGAGAGGGATGAGCATGTTAGTGGCTCTATTCTCCCTTCACTATAGCATCTAAACAGCACTGGAAGCTAAAATCCTATTGTTGTCAGCATCCATTGATGGTGCAATTTTCTCTAACTCATTTATTTAAAACTGTACAGTCTAAACCCATCTTACTCAGGGTTTAAATTTAAGTATATTTAGCATTATCCTTATAATTCCTTTTCTGAGGTAAGATAATCATTACAGTTTTTAGGGACTTTCTTTTATTAGTTTGGATAAAGCTATCCTATAATAATGAATTTCCTTGAGTAGCAAAACCTTTAAATTTATTTTCCATAGAAATATTTCTGAAGTGTATGTTATACTGCAATATATGCTCAAAAGTTTATATATATATATATATACACATATGTATACACACACACACATATTCAATATGTCTTCCTCTAGAGAAATCAGCATTTCATTACTATGAATTCTTTTGGTTTTTAATATATGATATACCTCCACTAGTGCATGAAAGACATTTGTTTTCCTTTCTGTAAATAGACTCACTTTGTTATACTCTTGTGATTGTCTGTATGCTGCCTTTGTTGTCCTCTCTGACCCTCAGACACCTGCTTGTGCTTGAAGTTTATGCTTTGCTTTTTATTGGTGAATTTTAGGTGTGTGTAGTACAGCTTTATAGCTTTCAGAATGTCTTCCTAATATGTGTTCTATGTAGCACACAAGTTCTATAAAATGTTAATAGCTGCCTTAAGAAAAACTTTCATGATTGAAAAGTTTCCAAGACAGCAGACTAAAAGCAGTAAAACCTACAGAAAGTGAAATTGCCTTTACAGAGATTTTCATATGCTCACGTAGACGGTAAAGCCCCAGGCATGGAACATGGTATTTGGCAATTTTTGATCTTATCTACTTATGAAACACTTTGGTAGAAGATCTCACTGGACACATTGTGAAATTCTGGGATAATTTACAATTGTCACATTAATGTTGGAGTTGTATGCTGAAATAAATACTGTAAGTTTTATTTATATTCCATTCCAACACCTTAGGGGAAGAAGAAATGATATATGGGACAATGGTTTGCAGTAGGGATAAATTAATATCCTTTATGCATTGAAGTCATTACGTTTTACTGATAGTCTCTTGAGAATAAAAGATAAAAGTGTGTAACTTTTAAGGACATTTACTGGAAGAAACTTTTCTCTTTTAGATCTTTAGCTTGGTTGGTATAGTGCTGGCCTACCATGCATGAAGCCCTGGGTTTGTTCCTCACCTCTGTGCAGACGGGCTGTGGTGGCACATGCCTATTATCCTAGCACTTGGGAGGTGGAAGCCGAAGGAAGAGAAGTTCAAGAGGATCTTTGGCTACATGGGGAGTTGGAGGCAATCCTATGTGTTTCAGTGACTTTTTGTTGCATCAGGTTTGTCAGATTCATCTCAACAACAGTCACACTCCTTTGTACCAATTTTGTATTGCAGTTACCTTTTGTTGCTGTGACAAACACATGGCCAGAAGCAGTTTATGGGAGGAAGGGATTATTGCAGGATTAAAGAATCCAGTAGAAGCTCCATCATTGCAGAAGCAGCTGGCTTACTTCTATTGATCAGGACAGAGAGACATCATCAACAGCCAGAAACACTAATGACCAGGGATGGAGAGATGGCTTAGTGATTAAGGTGCTTGCCTGTGAAGCCTAAGGACCCAAGTTCGATTTTCCAAGTCCCACATAAGCCAGATGAACATGGTGGCACATGTGTATGGAGTTTGTTTGCAGTGGCTAGAGGCCCTGGCATGCCCATTCTTACACACTCTCTCTGTCTCTTATAAATAAATATAAATAAATAAATTTTACCTGGGCATGGTGGCGCATGCCTTTAATCCTGAGCACTTGTGAGGCAGAGGTAGGAAGATTGCTGAGAGTTTAAGGCCACCCTGATGAATTCAATGACATAATTTATCTAAAGGTAAAATGGAATTCAGTACCTCAAGTAGAAACTTCGAGATGAAAGTCACAAGAATAGAAAGCCTACTGCCTAGCTGAAGATGAGTCATCTCTATCACAGCTTCCAGGGTTCAGGAATTAGTGGATTAATATAAGCTCTGGTCTCACTGCTACCCTGAGAACCTCCTCCAGGGGGATTGTGGTATATGCTGAGGACTCATCAATGCAGAAAATCAGAAGCTGCCCAGAGCTTAACATAACAGACTTATAACACCCCTTCTAGCTCAGCTCAGGAAACATGGTGGGAGGGGGGCTGGAAAGAATATAAGAGCCATGGGGAGGGAAGGGTTCTATGAGAGACTGCACCCCCACAGAGACTGACTTGTGAATTCATGACCCCACAGTGAATACTGATAACTCCACTGAGGAGGACCCTCTGTGGAATGGGAAGGGAACATAAGAGTACAACTCAATGGGAATGTGACTATTAGGCAATATGTTCATACAAAGACGTTCTCAATAAAAAGACAAAAGTCAAAAGCTATCTAGGGCTGGAGAGATGGCTCAGTGGTTCAGATGCTTGTCTGAAAAGCCCAAGGACTGCAGTTTGATTCCCCAGTACCCACATAAAGCCAAATGCACAAGGTGGTACATGCATCTGAAGGTCCTTTGCAATGCTTACAAAGCCTAAAGGCTTGGGTTCAGTTGCTAAATCAGCTATGTAAGACATATGCAAGAAATGGTGGTAGTGTCTGGTATTTGTTTGCATAGCTTGAGCCCATGTATGCGTTCTCTCTCTCTCTCTCTCTCTCTCTCTCTCTCTCTCCCTCCCTCCCTCCCTCCCTCCCTCCCTCCCTCCCTCCCTCCCTCTTTCCCTCCCTCCCTCCCTCCCTGTGTGTCTCTATGCTTGCAAATAAATAAAATAATAAAAAAAACCTAAAAAGAGAAAATATTTGAAACCAGGTTGCTGCTGTAGTAATAACACCCAGGACAAATGTCTGTTAACTCTCCTTTTCCATCCTTAGGGCTTGCACAGCATTAATGTACTGATGCACTGATGCTTAGTGTATGTGGATTTACCTTCTCTCAGGTTGAGAATAGCAGAAGCATAATAGCTTAGCTTTGCAGGTCTGGTCTGCCTCTCGCCAGTACAAGCCCAGTCCTCTGCTTTTCTCTCTCATGGATAGTATGGTTTTCCTTGCCTGATTCAATTGAGTTGTCATTAAAGTCTTCCCTGATTAACTTCTGGCCAGATTTAGCTCATCTACCTGAACCTGCTCTACTCATTTGGTCTTCATTATTTGCCTAATATTAGTGCTTGTTTCATTAGTTTATTTTTGTCTCTGAAGCTATGAGGACAACACCAGATGTAATATTTCCTTTGTTTTCCTAAGGTCTGTATTCTGATATTTTTGAATACCATCTGTTCAGATAATAATTGCATAATTCCTAGGCAGTGGAGAGGGAATCACATGATTTCTAGGCAGTGAACAGGGAATCACGTGAGTTAGTGCATAGAGAATGCTGCATTTTTAAGTACTTCCTATGAGTTAAGTTCTATGATAGATGAGTTACAAGTTATAAGTTAATTCTCCTCACAATCCTAGAAAGTATAATATTTTCTTAACCTTTTGGTGAAATTAAAATTCAGACATTTTTCCTAAAATCACACAGCTGGTAAATTATCAACATGAAATTTGAACACAGATCTTATTCTTTCATACTATAAAAAAATTCATTATGGTGGGTGTGGTGGTGCACACCTTTAATCCCAGCACTTGGGAGGCAGAGGTGGGAGGATCACTGAGAGTTTGAGACAACCCTAGACTACATAGTTAATTCCAGGTCAGCCTGGACCAAAGTGAGACCCTACCTCGAAAAACCAAAAAAACAAACAACAACAACAACAACAACAAAAAAACCAAACAAACAAAAATTCATTACAACCTAAAAGTCTGAAGCTACTACTGCTAAAAACACAGTAAATTGTTATGCTCTGAAGTTCCATAAACATGGGAGTCTTAGAAATAGGAACAAGTTTACAGCTTTTGAGGTTCTTTGTAATCTTTAGAATGTGATTTTGGCAAGTGATGATAAAGTTTCTCTATTTATTAACCAAAGGCTATTTTTAAAAATATTGGATTTGAAGCCAAGTGTGGTGGTGCACTCCTTTAATCCCAACACTTGGGAAGCAGAGGTAAGAGAATTGCCTTGAGTTTGAGGCCAGCTTGCAACTACAGAGGGAATGCCAGGTCATCCTGGGCTAGAATGAGACCTTACTTCTAGAACAAACCCATATATATATATATATGGAATATTGGTATAATTAAAGTTTTGAAGTACTTTTAATGTCCTGTAAACACATCAACAAGTTTGGTTAATACTTATGGTAATCTACCCATTACAATGTACCATCTTAGTGCACTACATACATTATAGGATACTAAACCACCTATCTACTGCAGGATAAATGCAGCTTTTACAGTGATCAAACATAACTTTTCTTCATTGTTAAAAGTATAGTGAGCTGAGGGTGATGATGTATGCCTGTTATCCCAACACTTGTGGAGGCTACGGTGGGAGGAGGAGGATCGTGAGTTCAATGTCAGCCTGGGTTATATGGTGAAACCCTGTGTAGTGGTTTGAATGGAATATCTCCCACTAGCTTGTGTTTTCAGTATTTGGTCCTTAGCTGGCAAGAATTTGGGAAGGTTGTGGGGCCTTTGGGAGGGAAGCCTTGGTTGAGGAGGTTTGTCTCTAATAGTAGGTTTTGGGGTAATAAAGCCCAGCTTCAAGCCCAGTAGTTAGATCACTTACTCCAGCTGAGGCATACATCTACTTTTTCCACCAAGAGGAAACATCATGGGATGTAAACTGAAATAAAACCTTTCTGCTCATAAGCTGTTTCTGGTCAGGTGTTTTATCCCAGCAACAGGAAGTTAATTACTAACTCTGTCTCAAAAACAAAATGAACAAATGAACAAGGGTAGGTTGATACTGCCTTACACATCACCTTTGGCTGGTCTTCCATAGCTCATGAAAGTGTTGACGTGTAAATACAGCATGTGAACCGGATGTACATGTTCATAGTTGAAACAACAAATAAAGTGCTGTGAAAACCTAAACATAACTTGAAGGAGGAAGACCTGGACTTTAGCCTCACATTGCCACAAGGTAGATGTAATCCCTTCAGTCTCTGGAGACTCTTCTCTTTGGTTATAAAACTGCAGGGTTGGACCAGTGACCTACAGGGTCCTTTCAAAATTAAGGTTGATAGTTACAATAGAGGGAACCCAGGCAGCCAATGCCATCCTAAAGAAGCTTTAAATGAGCTGAGCAGCTTGTGAGGAAATGGACATTAGCCTTTGAATCAATAATAAATGAGAGGGCAGAATTGCAATGTGTGAATTAAAATACTTTTTGAGCTTAATTTTGGGCACATATCTAACACTTCAGGGTGGTTTAAATGGCTCTGGGTTCCCTAAGGCTACACAAAGCTCATATCCCTCTAATCATTATGAAACCTTCACAGATGTGCACTGCAATGCTTTTCCATGGAAGCTGGAAAAATGGAACTGTAAATGCCTTCCAGCTGGCATGCATCAATGCTTTGCATCTCATTGGAGACATGTTCAGGTTAATTTCAGTTGATGACTGATAGCTCATCCAAATGTTACTCAAGTTAATATGAAGCAATTTTTCTCTCTTAGTGATGAACTCAGATAAGAGGGTGATTATTGAAAAACAATGCTCAATTGAAAAAATGATATCATTGCAAAAAATTCAAAACCAAATCATATCATCTTTTCAAAAACTGACTCAAGGTCAGGATGTGCAAAACATAAGGCTAATTACATGTATGCATATGGTATACATTCTAGTTAAGTACTAAGCAAGTTAACACCTTCATGCCCAGTTCGTATAGGTCATGCTATTTGCCTCCTGCTGTTCACAGAAAGAAAAAGCAATGGGCTGCCCTTTCATGAATGCCAGACAGAGACCATATGGTAATGTGGCAACATCAAATTAAAAAAGAAACCGTTATCTCAAAATATAACATCCTTGGTAGTTTAAGACATGCAGTCTATTGCTTATTTTCTTCATTTCTTTAGATCCCTGCTCGAGTCCTGGCATTGCCACTGGCTCTATCTCAGCTATGCATGACAGTGTGAGCATAAACAGAGGGTAATGCAACAAGATCACATATTCCACCATCAATATTCTTTAGTGGGTATGATTTCCTTTCTAAGTGGTGGCCACTATTACATATGACAGAATTTCAGAAAAAAATGCATAACAAGAAATGATGAGCTATTCCTGCAAATACACATAGACAGGTATATAAAAACTGAAGGGAGTTAATAAGAGTAGATAGAAAACTAACAGAATCACAGCACATTAAGGCTGGATGGGATCTCAGAACTGTCTTAAGAACAGGAATCCAAACTTGTGTTGAGTAACTTACCTAAGAAGACATGAAAGAATTGTCAGAAATGATTCTCAAACCCAGGTCTCTGGCGCTAGCTCCAATGCTTTCAAAAATATCTAGATCATATATTGATAGGGCTAAATATAATATCTCCAAAGTTTTGATGATTGGCTGAGAAATTGTACTAGTATGCAGCAGATAAGCAAAGTTGAATACATTAAAAATATTATTGCTGCTAATGATTTCATAGATATTCCAAAAATATTTCTCAATGTACAAGCTGAAAATAGTAAAGCACTGTCTGATAAATCATTTTCTTTTCTATAAAATGAGATTATGTGATTCTAGGGTCTTTTCTACTATAGAAGATTATGGACCCAAAATACCTCATTCATAATGAAACAAAGGATTCAAAAGTATTCATCCTATTTTCTGATTAAAAAAAAAAATACTGGGATTTTGTTGCATTTACAAGAGACTCAAACATAGTGTTGGTTAGAATGAATTACCTTTTTTATTCCTGATATTTTTATATCATTCTTAGTAGAAATGCTTAGAAATTTCTATCTTTTGTTGATTGATTAGTATTTTACTGCAAATTATATTTAAATGTATGAATAGGATGACCTTGAAACTATTTTTATTTTTGAAGATATCTTTTTTTGGTATGTGGTGGCATGTATTTTTAAAAGCACTTAAAGCTAAACGTTGCTTATTAAGCTTGCATTAGGCTTTAAAATCTCCTTATACTTTTCAAATTTGAATGCCATGTTTAAGGCAAACCTCAGATATCCGAGATTTAAGAATACAAGTGGTAGATGGTGGAGACATCACTCCAGGTGAAAGAACTTTGAGTTTCAATGCAAAGTGCAAAACTTAGCTTAGCAGCTTATACTGAAAAAAGTTAGCTTATCTGGTTAATTGAAGTCTTTTCATTATTTAATTTATATTTGATTGTAAAGTACTCAAGGACTAGAAAACGTAAAGTTAAATGATTAGTAAGATACATTGCAGGAACTATGATAAAAATTAAACATTGGAGATCAGAAGTCATTACTCAGGTCAATTTTTGTCAACAACTACAGGCCAAGGTAAGTCAGCTGTTCCATTTACTCCAGTATAGATTTTAAAATCGCACAGAGAATCTGAAAAGTAAGTTTGGAGCATAAAACCTAAGGATTTTTTTTCCTAATAAAGAACCAGAGCTCTTTAGAGAAATGGGAGATTGTAGGGTTGGAACAATGAGCATATGAAAATAGTTTATAGCATATGATGATTCTAGAAAAAAGTGCTCTCCATGCCCCCCCAACAAACAAAAAGCCCAAAGGACATGTCAAAGGTCCACAGGAAGACAAAACTGAGCTTATGGAAGCCCAAAGTAAACAATTCGAGTAACAAAATAAATCACACAGTATTGGCAATATTTAAGACAAGTACCCATGAGTGATACTTCTATGCTTCTATACTTCTATGACTAAATGGTTGAAAAATTGAATGCATGAGGCAAAAATAAATCTGCATAAAATTTAGTTTTAGGGAAGTTATCTAGGTTTAAATTTATAATGATATAAACATGTAGACATTTAATATATTGTCCTTTTTTGGGATGATGCATTTCATTACAAATGTAACTTTTCCAAAGTCTATGTCCTGTATTCTCTTTACATAACTAAGTCTGAGAGTAATGAAAACATTTTATAAAAAATATGTAAACAGGATTATGTGCTTTAAACAGAATGTGCCTCTTTAAAAATAAATTGCTAAATACTAGTATTAATAAAAAAAATTACCTTTAGAGGGCTGGAGAAATGGCTTAGCAGTTAAGTACTTCCCTGTGAAGCCTAAGGACCCCAGTTCGAGGCTTGATTCCCAGGACCCACTTTAGCCAGATGCACAAGGGGGCACATGCATCTGGAGTTCGTTTGCAGTGGCTAGAGGCCCTGGTGGGCCCATTCTCTCTCTCTCTTTCTATCTGCCTCTTTCTCTCTTTGTCGTTCTCAAATAACTAAATAAAAATGAACATAAAAAATAATTATCTTTAGAACTCTGCCCCTGCAATATGTTCTACTATGTTGCCTACCAAATACAAGCTTAATAAAGGAGCTGGGACTGTGAAAAAAAAAAATCTGTACTAGAGAAATTCCAAATAATTTATGACCTGCTCCCCATTCGAGGGAGTGTCTCCTAAGTTTCCACTTTGCAGTTGCATACCATGGTTAGCAACCTGCTTCTAGAGGATGGGGCATTGGGAAGGGTTAACAAAAGAGTAACTTTATCATGAAGATACCTGGCCAAAACAACTCAGCCTGGGGACCAATGGCAACACCAGTGATAAATCATGTTGATGACATACTCCTTTTTCTATGCTGTGATAAAAATGATACTTCTTTTCTGGGATCTTCTTTCCTCAAATCTATAATATCACTTAAGAAGGAAAACATGAAAGAAACACCAAAACAGAAAGTCCAAGAAATTTTCACAAAACAGAAAAAATGAGCCATGATGACTGAACCTAATATATACCCTCAGTTTTGATTCTGTAACATTACAAAAAGGATAATATGGAGAAAAAATTAATAAAAAAATGAAACGAGCTTAGTTAGTCATAATTTATTAATACTGGTCTATTGTTTGTGACAAAAATATGTAAATAATGTAAGACACCAACATGAGAGGAAATTGATTGTGAAGTATAAGGAACTTCTATTTTTGTAACTTTTCTACAAATCTAAAATTGTTATTCAATATTTAAAAAAGAATTTGATGATTTTCCAATTTATTTTGCTTGTTATTACCTAGTTCACTATGTCTTGTTTATGAAGGTTCAGGATAACTAGAAGACTTTTATGACGGTTAACAACCTATGTGAGTATCATATAGAGACATAAATTGCTTCAAGTTCAACTGACCTCTGCCAGGAAGCTCAAAGCACTTCATATAGTCGCAATTCATTCTTCAATGTGATAAAAATCTATGAAAATATGTTGTAAATTGTAAGCAACTATAAGACACATTCTATCATTAGTTTTACTTACTGTTAGTATATCATAATTATTGAATGGTCACCAACTAATCTATTGGTTGCTAGAGGGAGTTTCTGCAGGTTGAAGAGTCAGTATCCTAGTGGATGTAAGAGATGGCCTCATTACTATAAAAACACTAAATGCAATTTTAATTATATAGGCATGACCTTTATAGGAGAAAACTACATAATAATTACCCACATTGATTGGTTTCTCATGTCTTGGTCAAACTGAGTTTTATAAGCTGAATGGTGTGAATTACATTAGATGACCAATTTTAATAGAGAAATTCAACAGGATGGAAAGTCCCATTCATATTCCTATGAATGACCTGGGGCCTATGTACATAAGTTGGTCATTCTCAGTAGGGCAAAGATGAAGGAAGCAAACTTGCTGAACATTTATTTTCCTATGTATGTAACCTCAGTGTGTATGTAGGTGATAAAAACTTTTATATATTTGGACTTAAGCCATATTTTTAGATATATCTATAATAGAAGGGAGAAGAAAACCAAAACTAGAACACAAATATACTGCCCAGACAGACAATGTTTTACACTACTGTGAGCTTTCCTATGGGTTAAAGTAAAGCTCATTGGGATATAAATGGTATATACCTTATTGCCTGTATTTAAAAGGTACAGTTGAATAATTTATTTAAGGTGTGATTTTTTTATTATATGTAAGTTTAATTTTACATATGACACATATCTTAATTTGAGTAACATCTTGGAACTTGGAGAGGTTATTTATAATATTATTTGTTCTATAATATTTTCATGTTTTTATTTGAATAATTTTTAACATACACACAGACCACAAAGCAACCAGCATCCCCACAATCACACATATTCCCATGTGATGGTTGAAATCTCTTTCATTTTCCCTTCCCACATTACTTTCCTTTTGATCCCTCAGTTTATTGAGGTATGATTGACAAAATTGTATACATCAAGATATACAGCACATTTCTGATTGGATATACATAGTTTGTGAAATGATTATTAAAATCCAGTATATAGATTAATTTCCATCTGACCAGGTTATAATCTCTTCTTAACTTTATTTTCTATTTTTTTCCTCAAACAATGACAGCCATTTTGCTTTTTTAGATTGGCTTTATGCTAGATTTTGCTGATATGTAATTACTGAGTCTGTGTACTTTTTATATATTTACATATGGTATATATACATGTTTGTATGTGTGGGGGCATATGTTTGTATATACTCATATGAAAGTAAGAGATCAAAATTGGGTGATTTTAATCTAAATAAAAATTTAAATTAGCCCTGATTCTGTTAAAAGTCTAAAAAACAGGAAATATAAAACATTAATTTTTTTTTAAGTTAACACTTCTGTAAACATTACAAAACATTGACCAACATTCTGAGAAAGTCTAATTATTTTGAATATAAGGGATTTTTAAAAAGCCATTATGGAATCATTATTAGCTCTTTCCTCACTGTGGACTAAATATAGCCAAATGCCTCACATGTCACTGTGCTTTCTCTACCACAAAGGATTGCAGCCTTGAACTATTAGTGGAAATAAACCTTTCCATCCTTAAAAAGTGAATAAAACTGAGTATCTTTCTAGAGCTGTTGTAATGGTATATATTGACTGTTAGTTTGACAGAACTTAGAATGACCTAGGGAATTAGCTGCTTATGAGGGATGATCTAGATTAGGGTAACTGAGGTGGGAAGACCCATCTTAACTCTGGGCATTACTATTCTATGGGCTGGAGTCATGGACTGGAGAAAATAAAAAGGAGAAAGTTACATGTGGTAGTTTGAAAGTTTGGCCCAATTTACTTATTTATTTATTGTGTGTGTGTGTGTGTGTGTGTGTGTGTGTGTGTGTGTGTGTGTGTGAGAGAGAGAGAGAGAGAGAGAGAGAGAGAGAGAATGAGAGAGAGACTGTTACTCCAGGACTTTCAGCTACTGCAATTGAACTTCAGACATGTGCATCCCCTTGTGCACATGTGCACCATTGCACTCTTGCATCACCTTGTGTGTCTTGTTTATGTGGGATGTGGTGAGTCAAACATGAGACCTTAGGCCTCACTGCTAAGCCATCTCTTCAGCCCAGATATTTTTAATTTTCTTTATTGCAAGGAGAGGGAGGGAGAGAGAGAGAGAGAAAGAGAGAGAGAGAGAGAGAGAGAGAGAGAGAGAGAGAGAGAGAGGGAATGAGAAAGTATGGGCACACCAGGGCCACTGTAAACAAATTCCAGATGTATATGCCACTTCATGCATCTGGCTTTTCTTGAGCACTGAGGAACTGAATTGGGTTGTTAGACTTTTCAGGCCAGCACCTAAACTGCTGAGCTGTATCTCCAGCCATAAATTCAGTTTTGTAATCAACATTCATTCTATTGGTTCTGTTTCTCTAGAGAGCCCAGACTAACACACACCTCCTGTTGGTTGAGGCTGCTTCTAGTGGAGTAAACAGTTCAGAGTGCATTCCTATAGCAAAAGATGTGTGGTTCAGACAGCAGAAGATATCCTGAGGAACTGGCCACTGTTGCTTATAGAGGAATGCATAAATGTATGAGCAGGAGCAGGAAGCCTTAACTGGGAGAATGTTCCCTCCCTGAGCCATGTTTTTTTTCAATGGGTGTCAAGATATTATATCTACTTCCACAAATCTCTGGAAACTCTCTTGCCAACCCGTTTCCTATTTCTCTCCCCAGACATATTCCCTGAGCCTGGCAATCCTTTCCCTGGTTTCTTAGGACACACTTTGCTTTTTCTTAACTCTTCTGTGCCTTGATAATTAACTCAGATGAGCTCTATCCAGGCTCCTATAGTAGTTTAACTGATAAAACTCACATGTTTCCATCAAATTTCAGCCTCAAGTTATATGTTCCTATTGACATCAGGCTTGAGGCTAAATGCAGATATGTACATATGCCTAAAAGCAGAATCCTTGGCTATTTTTGAATAATAATAATAATGTTTTAAAATATAGTAATTAAAATTTCCAATACAGTAGTATATTATGATATTGTTTCTTCATATAAAAATAATTTTTTAAAATTATTTATTTATTTATTTATTTGAGAGCGACAGACACAGAGAGAAAGACAAATAGAGGGAGAGAGAGAGAATGGATGCGCCAGGGCTTCCAGCCTCTGCAAACGAACTCCAGACGCGTGCGCCCACTTGTGCATCTGGCCAACGTGGGACCTGGGGAACCGAGCCTTGAACCGGGGTCCTTAGGCTTCACAGGCAAGCGCTTAACCACTCAGCCATCTCTCCAGCCCTAAAAATAATTTTTGAAAAAGAATTTGAAATTAAATTCTATGGCTATGGTGGTTTGATTCACATGTCCCCCATAAACTTAGGTGTTCTAAAGGCTAGGTTCCCAGCTGATAGAGATTTGGAAATTAACACCTCCATGAGGCAGTGTATTGTTGGGGGTGGGCTTATGAGTGTTATAGCCAGCTCCCTTTTGCTAGTGTTTGGCACACTCTCCTATTGCTATTTTCTACCTTATGTTGGCCAGGGAGTGATGTTCACCTTCTGCTCATGCCATTATTTTCCCCACCATCATAGAGCTTCCCCTCAAGCTTGCACACCAAAATAAACCTCTTTTCCCTACAAGCTGCTCTTAGTTGGGTGATTTCTACCAGCAATGTAAACCTGACTGTAACAGTAAAGTGATACCAAGGAGTGGTGAGCTACAGCTCAATATGAGTGTTAGAGCTGGAATGGGAGAATCCTTTTAGTTCATACAAATAGTTCCTGGACGCATACATTCAGAAATAAATCCACTGTGGAGTAAACAAACATTCTGAATGAAAGGACTTCTGTAACAGTGTGAGCAGAGCCTGGTGTGGTGGCACACACATGCCGTCATAGCACTCACATGGGCGAAGCTTGAAGCCAGCCTGGGAGACATAGTGAGACCTTCTCCTACTCCTCCGTCCCCCACATAAAAAAGCAAGAGCCATTTCTAATCCCAGGATCACAAATATCACTTCTCTTTGTGCCTCAGGGTCCTGATAGCAAAGTGAGAGAATTCAAGCAGAAAACCTTTTAGTCCCCAGCTATCAGATATGGAATAAATCCATACTTTTAGAATTGATGCATTTTTTTTTATAGTTTATAGTTTCTGCACTTATAATGCCTATTTGTCATTTTGCTATAAGTGAGATGCATATCATAGGATTAGGTATATGAACATACTTTCAATTTGATATTAAGATTGCTCAGTGCTCAGGAGGCTGAGGTAGAAGGATCACAGTGAGTTTGAGGCCAGCCTGGCCTACAGAGTGAGTTCTAGGTCAGCCTAGGCTAGAGTGAAATCCTACACTGAAAAAAGAAAAGATTTTTCAGTGTAAAATGCCTCATACACCCATACCTTATGTACTCAGATAATCAATGATGAGTTTCTGGATTATAGCCAGTACACTATCTGTGATGTAATATATCTTTTTAAAAATAATTTATTTATTTGTTTGTTTATTTGTGAGTGTATGGGTGTGCATGCTGTGGCATGCATGGTGGAGGTCAGAGGACAACTTTGAGGTATGTGTGTTCCATCTTCTTTGGTACAGGGTTTCTTGCCACCAAAAATGAATGGCAGACTGCAAAGGACTGTCAAACTATTTGTCTCATGAGCTTTAGATTCTCCTGGCTCTGGCTCTTGTTGTCGTAAGTACTTTGTAATCACGCATGAATATGCCATTTTCCATCTGTCTTTACATGGATATTGGTAAACTGAATCTGGGTTGGCAGGCTTTGCAAGAAAACATCTTTAACTACTGAGTTATCTCCCCAGCTCTAATATATCTTATGATTGTAGCTTCTCCAACTTTAATTACCAAGCCATGAACATAAAAGAGGTGATCTATTGTCTTATTCTCATAGTCAGTTGCTTCTGTTTTTTTTTAGCATAGTATTTTAGTATTAATTACCACATCTTAAATTTTATGCTTATATTATTTGCTTCAATTTTAGGCCTTACCATTAAACAAAAGGAAAAGTAACAAGTTCCTTCTCCACACATGTCCTTCTCATTTGGTAACTTTTCTAATTCTTATATTATCATTTTATTTTATTTAAAAATATATATGTATATTTATTGACAACTTCTATACTTACAGACAACAAACCATGGTATTTCCCTCCCCTCCTGTCCCCCACTTTCTCCTTCATAACTCTGCTCTCCGTCATATCTCTGCCTTCTCTCCATTAGTCTCTTTTAATTTGATGTCATCATCTTTTTCTCCTATTATGAAGTCTTATGTGGGTATTGCTAGGCACTGTGAGGTCTTGGGTATCAAGGCCAAATTCTGTCCTGACAATTGTATGTAAGGAGTCATACCCTTTCTTTGGCTCTTACATTCTTTCTGCCACTTCTTCCACAATGGACCCTGAGGCTTGGAGGGTGTGAGATGTTTCAGTGCTGAACATTCCTCAGTCCCTTTTTCTCAGTGCTATGTTGCCTTTTGGGTCATACCAGTGGTCATCACCATCTGAAAAGAGAAGCTTCTCTAAACAGTAGTGAGAGTAGCATTAATATATGAGTATGAATATTAAGTGCAGTGCTTTCAGGGCAATTTGGTGAAAGTAATATAGGCATTTACCCAGACAAGAGCAGGCTTTTTACCCATAAGGCTCATGCCCTCCCCTGTCATAGGCTTTTGATTAGGTTTTTAGTACCAGGTACATATTCCCTCACATAGATTGGGCCTTTAGTCCAATTAGAGAGCAGTTGATTTCCCCCACAGCAAACATGCCACTATTTCACCTGTTCAGTTATTTGGCCTGTCTAGCCAAACTTGAGGTTTCCAGTGTCCACTGATTTCACTGCTGATGACTTCTGTCTCCCATAAGGCTGCATACAGTGCAGCTTTTTCCAGTGTTCAGTGAGAGGGCCACAGGGAGAAGGTCTTCTGCTCAGTACCAGCTTGATTTCTCAGTGACTTTGCCACTCAGGTATGTGAAGTCTTCAGCAATAGGGTCTTACCATCTCTTCCTCAAGGGAAGCCAAGGGCCTTGGCAATAGCCTGTAATGTTTGAGAGGCAACAGAGAACTTCCTGGCAAACAACTCACTGGAAGGTATCCCATTCCTGGCACTGAAAATTTTCTCATAACAATCTATAGCTTCTGGATGTGCCATTATTTAAGAAAGTGGATTTTCATATGTCTTATTCAGAATATCTTGAATTTTTATTGACCCTCCTCCCATCCTTTAATACAATCACTTCCCCTGACCTTGCTTAGGCCTTTCTCCTCCCTGTAATCTGTTCTTCTACTTACATGTATACAATACCATCCCCTTAAGACCTTCCCTTCCAGCCTTTTTCTAGCTTATGGGCCTCTGTTACTGATTTTTGGTTCCAGATCATACACAAGTCTATACATTTGTAGCTAGGATCCACATATAAGAAAGAACATGTGAAGTTTGGCTTTCTGGGCCTGGGTTACCTTACTTAGTATAATCCTTTCCAGATCCATCCATTTCCCTGCAAATTTCATTTTTATTTACCGCTGAATAGAACTCCATTGTGTGGATGTACCACATCTTTATTATCCATTCATTTGTGGATGGACATCTAGGCTTTTTTTCATTTTCTAGCTATTGTGAATAGAGCAGCAAAAAACCTGGTTCTGCAAGTATCTCTAAGGTAGTGAGAAGAATCATTAGGATATATGCCTAGGAGTGCTATAGCTGGATCATATGGCAAATCTATTTTCAGCTGTCTCAAGAATCTCCACACTGTCATATTATCATTTTATTATTGTGTATGGTATTTACATTGTTGCCACTAGTAATAGTTAAACTGTCTTATAAAACATGATTATTGTATTATCATAGGGAACTTTAACAATTTCCTATCAAGGTCTTTCCACATTCTTTTTCCTCAGCAGCAATAACCTAATTTTATACTTTCTATGGTTTTATAAACATATATTAGTATTTTCACTTTCTTGAAACAAAAAGGTTGCATATTGTTTTAAATATGATAATTCCTTGTATTATAATCTATCTATGGATAAATGCTTATTGATATAGCAAGTGTAATTGTCTACTACAAGATAGTAAATCTTAGAATAACAACAATGCCAGCTATGAATAAAATAAAGTCCCTGTTTGGTGTTCCAGTAGACTCAAATACTACAAGGCTCCAAAGTCACAAAATAATCTTTTCTAAATGAAACACTTACTCTTGTATTTTTATTTTAAAGTCAGACTGATTTATTACCAATTATGGAAATAAATGTTCATCTATCCTGAGCTTTTCAAATGTAGGTAAAATGCTTTTCCAGCTGTGATTTTCCATCCCCTTTAACTCAACAGGTTTTTGTCTAATGAGTCACGTTCTTAAAAATCATTTAACAGAACTCAGGGGACCTCAATTAGTGCATGTCAAAGCCAAGCTCAAGACAATTGGAGCTGATGAAACATTCAAACACTGAAATAACCAATTTCAATTCCAAAACCTCGTAGTGAATTCACTTTCACAAGAGCTCTGCTTTAAAATGTATCTTTGAAAATAACCACAAAATGGCATAACTATGACTGTCAAACTTCATCTTCCACCCATTCAAACTCCTTAAACCCCTTTCCTTTCCTTTGGTCATTGACTTTATTATACTCTAGAAATGTGCTGAAAATCTCAGCTACTTGTCTTTTACCTCAGTCTATAGAGTTTTCTGTCATTTAAGGAACTTCTCTGCTTGCCTTTGGGTGACCAGGAACATAGCTAGCTAGATTATTAGGAAGATCTGGCTGACTGATGTAAGGCATGTGATGGGCAGAGTGACAGCTGTGTTTCGTTTCCACGCCCAAGAGAGAGCAGATCCTCATAACCACTACTGATTCTGTACACGTCACTGATGGTAAATACCAAGAGAAAGCAGATCCTCATAACCACTACTGATTCTGTACACATGTCACTGACCGCAAATACCTTTCTGACAACATCTTCCTATTGAGACTTGGAAAGAAATGACAAGCCTGTCATTAACCTCTGGGACCAAGAAATAGCATAACCAAGAATTACCATTTGTGAAACTCTGTACCATGCCTCATGGTAATTTATATCAGAAATTACTCTTTATGAAGTAGGTTTGAACCTTGAAAAGTTCTGCCTTTTGAAAGGAAGTTGTTAAATCAATTAAGTGAATGAATCTCTAATTTTTGTACTGGAAAGAGGCCTCAATTTTTGCCATTCAAAATGATCATAATTATGAGCATGGAAACAATAAAATTTAATTAATTTAAATTTTTTTTTTATTATTTGAGGTATGGCCTCACTCTAGCTTAGGCTGACCTAGAATTAGTCTCAGGATGGCCTCGAACTCACAGGAATCCTCCTACCTCTGCCTTCTGAGTGCTGGGTTTAAAGGTATGTGCCACCATGCCCAGTTTTGTTAATTTAATATTTTAATGATGAGTTTATCTTAAAATTTTATGCTTTTGCCAAGAATTACTTATGAGGTTTATTTATTTATTTTCTTGTTCTACTAAAATAAGAAAAACAGAAGATGTTATAAATTCTGGTTATTTAGAATTTTGTTTCATTATGCTTTAACATTTAGCATGAATTATACGAAGTAGTGGGTTTGTTCATTGTAACATTTTCATGTATGTGCACTAAATAGTTTGAACATATTCATACCTCTGTTACCTTTTCTTACCCTTGCTTCTTCCTCTCTCCTTCCACATCTCTAACAGTCCTTCTACATTCATGTCCCCTTACCACATTGCTCTCACAACTGAATCATGCATGCCGCAACATCTACTGCAGGGTTCCTGAGAGCTTTCAATGCATGCTGTAGGGTCTCACAGTTGGTTTGAGAACTTTGCCATCTCATCACTTAATAACACCTTCCATTAGTGAGTCTTGATTTTTCTGAGATCTTCAAACCTTTGGAGTTGGTTTAATGTAGAGCCAAAGCTGAGACTAATGTTTGAAAGCATCTCTGAGAGATGCTTATCACAGAACAACCTGAAAACATTAAAAATACAGCTCCCTGGCTTTCTTGGACTTGTTGAAATCAGAATATTTGGGCTTCGGCCTTGGAAGACATGTTTTTAAGATATATCTATTCTCTTCAAGCTTATTTTATATAAGTTGAAAAATGAAATGAATCTTGATACCTTTTTTGTTTAACAAAGTCTTCTGAAACACAATTATCCCAGAGACTGTGGTCTGTCACGATAAGCTTGTTATCAAGATTTGCTTATTTGCTAATATATTTATTTATTTTGAACTGTTTTTACTTAGGTCTTTGAGATCCTAAGCAAGATAATTTCTTATTTCATCTGCAAAAGGTATCATTCTAACTTTAATGTTGATATAATCTTGGTAAGAATTCTAAAAAAAATATTAGCAAAAGTGCCTGATTTTTAAAAGAATTTACAAGTTGAACAAAATAGTCATTCTCATGAATTACTAGCAACTCAATAGAATATTCTGTAGATGGCTGTTTCTTCCTTGGAAACTCAAGGGAGGCACGTTGGGCAATGTCAGGTGTGTCTTTTCTCCTTCTTCTTCTCCTCCTCCTTCTTCTTCTTTTCTGAGGTAGGGTCTCACTCTAGCCCAGGCTGATCTAGAATTCACTCTGTATTCTCAGGATGGCCTTGAGCTCATGGCGATCCTCTACCTCTGCTTTGGAGTGCTGGGAATAAAGGCATGAGCCACCACACACAGCAGGTGTGCCTTCTTGGTGTGATTCAACCTTGCTCTCATTGTCCATCTCTGTAGACTCTAGAAACCAGCAATCATGAGTATTGCTTCCATCATGTGCCTGAAACAACATGAACCAGAGAGGTCACACAGCACCTTCTCTTGGTACATCACCTTAGTTGAATGTGTTTTCAAAAGATAACTGGTGAGTGCATCTTTGTATACTAACTTACCATTTTACCACCAACTTGTACAGAGTATACTTAGAAAGGGGGCAAATACTTTTCATATTGAATATTTCATGCAGAGTTGTAATGTAAGGAAAAGTATTTCATGAATTGAAAATACCATATATGACTTAGTAATGACTACTCAAGAAGGTGCTATTTTGGGCATTCAAAATATTTATCTCTAAAATGTTCACAAAATTAAATGTAGGTAATAGTCTCTCCACATTAAGAAAACAGAGACTGAGTTAAGTCCAATATTATGCAACAAGTAATATGTAGAATCTAAATTTTTTTTGTTTGTTTTCTTGAGGTAGAGTCTTACTCTAGTCTAGGAGTCCATTAGTCCTTCAATTGCTGGAACAAGTGATGAAAAACTCAGATGCTTAATATAACACAAATTTATTCTCTTATCATTCTATGGGTTAGAAATCTGTAAAAGGTTCTATGGGACTAAAACAATATATGTCAGGGCTGATGTTCAGAGACATGCACATTTTTATGTTCTTTGTAGATTCTATAGTCCACTCCCATTGCATGGTCTGGACCTGCGTCTTCCATCTTTCAAGCCAAGGCAATGAGTAGAACCCATCTCATGTCACATCAGTCTGGCTTTTCCTGCCCCCATTTCCATTTTTAAGGATACCCGTTCTTATCCTGGATGCAACCAGAAAGTCCACAATAGTTTCTCCATTTGTAATTCACCAGGTTGGAAACCATCTACTTGCCTTCATTTCTCTTAGCCTTGTGAGGTAATATAGTCACAGGTTCTATCAATTGTCACAAGGATATCTTCAGAGTTTATTTCACCTACACAAATAACTAAAATGAACTCAAAACATGCTTTAAGCACTTTGAACTCAGCACTAACTACAATTAAAACTATTTTACCTTTTAATTTAATTTAATTTAATTTAATTTAATTTTTATGCAAGGTCTCACTCTAGCTCAAGCTGACCTAGAACTCACTCTATATCCCAGGATGGCCTCAAACTCACAACCGCCCCCCCCCCCCCGCCACCTCAGCTTTATGAGTGCTGGAATTAAAGGCATTCACTACCACACCCAGCTTTATTTTACCTTTTACTTTATTCTATTTTTTTTTTAGCAGTGCTGGGAATTGAACTCAAGGACTTGAGGGTGCTTTGAAAATGCTCTACCACTTAGCTACGACACCACCTCCTGAAGAGCTGGTATTTTAAAATTGGGGTTCATTTGTGAAATTGCACTTATACAAAGGAGATTTTTTTTTTTTTTTTTTTAGCAGTGCTGGGAATTGAACTCAAGGACTTGAGGGTGCTTTGAAAATGCTCTACCACTTAGCTACGACACCACCTCCTGAAGAGCTGGTATTTTAAAATTGGGGTTCATTTGTGAAATTGCACTTATACAAAGGAGATTTTTTTTTTTTTTTTTTTTTTTTTTAGTGGTGCTAAGGATGTATTCTTAGCTCTCAGATCTGGTTTCCACAGCGACCAGCACAGCATTATCTGCTGCCTGGCAGACTTTGTGGTAGGGTACTCACCCTGATTTAAGCTCATACAAACAAGTGACAGAGCTCAGAGCAAAGCTCCCTGGAAGTGCATATTTTACTGTTTTTTGTTTTTTGTTTTTTTTTTTGCTTTTTTGAGGTAGGGTCTCACTCTGGTCCAGGCTGACCTGGAATTAACTCTGTCATCTCAGGGTGTCCTTGAACTCACAGCAATCCTCCTACCTCTGCCTCCCGAGTGCTGGGATTAAAGGCGTGCACCACCATGCCCAGATTACTCAGTTTTTTAAAGACCTACTATTAAAAATATTTGTTTAGTTAGGAAAGAGACAACAAGAGAGAGAAAGAATGAATACCATAGGTCTCCTGCCACTGCAAATGAACTCCACATGTATGTAGCACTTTGTGCATTTGGTTTTATGTGGGTAATGGAAAATGGAACCCAGACCTTCGAGCTTTATAAGCAGGTGCTTTTAACAGCTAATCCATCTCCTCTGCTCTAGGCCTCAGTTTCAGCATCTTTAAAAGGAGGATAATATTGTTTCCTCACAATTTGTTTTCAGGAAAACGTGAATCAATGTGTTGAAATTTTAGTTTAGACCTTCATGTTTGGCAAGTCCAAACATGGAGGGCGCTACTTTTACTTGTTTTCATTTAATTTCATGGGCTTTATTGTCTTACATTCCATCTTAAATATCAGGGTAATCAAGTTCTTTGACCTCTGTCAACATGCTGCTCATATACTATTAAAACATTTCATTTGATAACAGCTTTATCAAAAAAGATTATGTTAATTATGTAAAAGGAAAAAAATCATTGAAGTGTATTCCTAGGAATATACACATGGACATTCTGCAGGTTCAAGCTTTTTGCAAGTGTAGACTATTCCTCTGTATTTCCTTGTCTCTACCATTTTGGGTATGCTTTTACTTGGATTTCAATTATCTTATTCTAGTGTTGACTTCCTGTTTGTCTCTTGACATCACAGATTCAGAATATAGAAAACTCAGTTCTGATTCTGTCTTTATTATCATGGTCATACTAAAGAGACATTCCAGAAGAAGTATTTTATAGCAGTCTACACAGAGTGTGGTGAAATTTATTCTCAAGAAGTGAATAAGACTTTATCCTGAAATTGTTCTCAGTTACCCTGGACAAGTGGCTATTATTATTTCTGTTATACTCTGAGCTCCTGATGATGACAACTGACTTATTCTACTTTGCAGGCACATACTACTACAGACATTATATGTACCTATTTAAAGTCACAAAATGGAGAGAGAAAAGAAAGAGAGGAAGAGAATAAAAAATGCACAAAACTGAAAGACAAAATAGAGGAAACACACATTGAATACTGAAACAATTATTTTTTTATTGATGACTTTATAGTTATGGTTACCTAGTAGTTTTTATAGTGACTGGCCTTATGACAAAGTTACAGAAGTGGTCATATCCTGAACTAAGCTTGCACAGATTGGGACAAGTACTAAAGAGAATAATTAGTTACCTCTACTGAATATATTCTCAAAAGTGATGCCTTTGGAAAAGTGTTTAAGACACTATTACAACCATAGTTGTTAAGATTATGATAAAAAGTCTGACCCAAAGTGTATTAGAGCATTTCCATGGTTATTTGAAGAGAAAAATACTATGTAGGCAACAATGTGTCATCACTAAACCACATTAGGGCAGTGGCATGTTCAGTTGTCTCATTATTGGTAACAAATATTTTGGTAAATTGGTTATGGTGGTCCCACTAAATCTCTCCATCACAGAGTTTATTCTCTTACTCTGACACTATATGTGGGATTATCCTTTAAGACTAAACATCCTATTCCCCATCTACTTCCACCTGTTGTTTTAGCATCCAGTTTGAACTGTGTCTTCATCAGTTACCACATTGACAATTACAATACTTCTAATTTTGGCCCCTTAACCATTATTTTCTACTGTTCTTTAGAGAGATTAATCTTTCCTGATGTATTTTTGGAATGGTAGAATTCCAACCTCCTTTGATTTGCAACCCCTGTTTTCAGTAATATAGTCTAAGTTTAGAGCATAATTTTTTTCTTGATCAGTTCACAGTTTGCTAATTTAAGTTTAAATTGTAGCTCCATCTCATTTCATGGACATTAAATCATGAATGGTATAACAGATCAAGTCTAATAATTAATTATAAATGTCCACATAATTCATAGGGGATCTCAGTAGTTATTTAACATATTGACTCAAATATTAAATTTTCAAATACCTCATTTGGCTTCATGTATCTATCTTTCTGGTCTCCCCCTTTCTGGAAGAAGTTAATGTATCTTTTCTGTCACTGAACGACAGATGTTTGACTAACAAAAATAATTAAATAAATAACAGTAACTTTGTGTAAATCATTGTAATACTACCTATTCACAGCATTATGTGTAAGTGAATTTTATGTCAGTTCTGCATGTTAACCTGTTACTGTATAAATGCCTTAGTGTCTGATAAAATTAAAGGAGAATTATAAACCCTACGACCGATAGACATCAGTTGACACTACATGAAACTTCATTGTACAAAACCCTTGAGAAAGTATGCATATTTAAGCATATTAATTAAGCAGAAAATAGATTAAATAATTTGAAATTAGCATCATCTCCCTTACTGACAAATGCAACATAGACTGGAGTAGCTATCATTTATTTAAGGATATGCTAATTGATTTCTCTTTCTTTTTTTGGTTGGTTTGGTTTAGTCCATAAAATCATGTGAATTCCTGGGCTGATGTTTCTCATATGGGCATAATCATTCCTCAAACAAGCTTACAGATGAAGCAGATGTGAGTTTTCTTCCCATAAAGACTCTCAGACTACAGTAGTTAAACATCCTTCTCAGCTGCATTTCCATAGCTGCATTTTGGCATTGCTTTTTAATTTACCAAATTGAAAAAAAACACAAGGCAAAAATTATGAGTCAATTCTCTCATTAGTGTGGTGATTACACAGATTCAGCCTGAACAAGACAAATGCTAATTTGTGCATAAAGCATATTTCTTTTGACAGGAAAATATGTATCAGTTGTGGTTGAAAAAAGATAAGGCTGGTGCTTCAAGCCATGTTTGGATTTCTATGGGACATTTCCTGTGAAAGACATCAGCTTTGTTTACCACATTAATCAAACTTCCCACAAAGTTCCAGTAAAGACACCCAAACAAAACTCTTTCCATTGAGCCAGGATGCCCAGCATTTGGGAGTTCTCTAACCAGTGGACAATCCAAATAAAACAAGGAAGGTTGGTATGTTGGGAGGGAAAGAGCTTGCTAACTATGGTCCCAATTGTCATTGCTGCTGCCATAATTCCAGTGTGACCTTCAACAATTGTGCTGGCTATTTTACATTTCTGTTTTCTCAATTCTAAATATAGGATATTGGTCTCTATCATGGCTTATGTACTTTTTAGTTCTAACATTTGACAGGTGGACTGCATTTGCCAAGATATGTAGACTGAGTTGTTGATCTTAAGCATCTATTAATGGGAATACATTTGGAGTCAAATAACCTCATGACAGGCAGATATCCCCCACTGCCATTATAAGCCATACAGGTTCACTTTGAAGCAGCTTGTTTCCTGATAACCATGTAAGAACCCAAGACCATAAGTTCAAGAACCAGTCAGTAGAACAAGGATGTGCCAAGAGTGATGGAAGACTGAGCTGTAGAAGAATGGATGACTAAAGTTCAAAGCTAGGTGATAAATTTAACCAGTAATAAAACCAACCTTTGTTTTCTCATCACCTACTCAAAACGTTGCTTATCATATGCATCTGGTCTGTAACTTACAGCCGGCTGACTTTATGATTATGTAAAAAATGGTGCTTGTAACCATTCTGGTTTTCACTTTAGCATAGTGCTCAGTAAAATATTCAACATTTTTACAATGAAAAAGGCTTTATGTTAGGTGACTTTGCCCAACTGTAGGCTAAGGTGAACATTTTGAGGTAGGCTGAGGTACTACTCTAAGGTTGCCAGGCATGTTGGGCATGCCTTCAGTTCCAGCACCAGGGTGCTAAGGTCAGAGGATCACTGAGTTTGAGCCAATTTAGGATACACAGTGAGTGTCAGGTCAGCCTTGGCTAGAATGAGACCCTGCCTAAAAACAAAACAAAACAACAACACCAACAACAAACAAAACAGAAACAAAAGCAAGATAAACTAGGGTAAGCTAGTAGATTAGGCATAATTATCACATTTTCAGATAATGAAGCTATAGTAGTTACTTTGTTGTTACTGGGACAAAACATCTAATCAGAAGTAGTTTTGGGAGGAAAGTGACTTTGAAGGCAGGAAAAGTCATTCAGCATTCATGTTTTCTATTTTCAAAAGAGTTAGAAGTCTTTTTGCGGTCTCAGTGCAGAATAGCTGGCCTAATCTTAATGATGGTAATCTCTCAACAATTGCAACTAACAAAAAATGCTGTAGTCTTTAGCTGTAACTGTCATTATTTCTGTGCCATATCCTTCTGTTCACACCAGTCAATTTCTTTTAAACTCAACCCTGCTCAAGTTCTCACTACACCAGCAGAATGCAACGAGCCTCTCTTAGAGGGGGATTTTTATCAAGGTCCGGAAAGCATGGCCTGAACAGTATCTTATTAATACCTGAGTGGAAATAGTCCCATCTTGTTTCTATTCTGCTTTGGCATCACTGTGCTCCTTGTATTTTGTATTCTGTTACAAACATGTCTGGACATGTTATTTCCTTCCATGTTTGTAAATTCCATGGGTTCTCAGATACTGTTCTTTCATTTTTATGTTATTCCTTGATCTTCACTCACTATTACCCACCATGAATCTCAGAACACATTGGTGTCTATATAGTAAAATCCCAAATCACTTGGTCTTAATATAATCTACATCAATTTTAATTTGATGAATTGATCATAATTCAATTGACAATCACGTGTGTGCATTAAAGAGCACCAAAATCATTGAAGTTCCTTGGTGCAAGTGATAAAGTTTGCCAGGCATCTTAGATGAACTTTTGAGTATCATCACATTCATTAAAAATAGATGTCCTTCATGTATTTGAGAATCATTTTTTTTCCCTTCTGTAATGCTGTTAATTAGTGATTATTTCATACAGTTTTCATTCTGTATTCATCATGTTCGTAAATAGTGAAGCACCCATCAACCTACAGCACACATAGGGTGAGACTGACTTCAGCGGAACTTCCTGAAGTCAAGGACAATGTCTTCTCCGGAGTTGTTTCTTCAGCATCTCTGGTACTATGTATGTGCTTTGTCAAAGCTCATTGATGGGGCAATCCTCATCTAGGAGCTGAGTTAGTTAGAATTTTGTGGGAAACTGTGTATAAAAACAGCTGGGTATGGTGGTGCACGCCTTTAAACCCAGCACTCAGGAGGCAGAGGTGGGAGGATTGCCATGAGTTTGAGTCCACCCTGAGACTACATAGTTAATTCCAGGTCAGCCTTGACTAGAATGAGGCCCTACCTTGAAAAAATAAATAAAAAAAAGAGAAGAGACTTCTAAGAACATCAACAATAGGTTACAGATTTCTGTGAACCATAGTATTTGTAAAGTCCTCATAGTAACTCATTTCTATTTAGTCAAATTAATAATATATGACTTACTAATCAATTTATATCAAACAAGTGTGTGGCTCAGTGGGATACAAAGACAGTCAAGCTAACACTCTAGAGTAAACTATCTGCTCAACTATTTGAGAGTTTTACCCACTTTCAGATTTGTCTGGGATGTTGAAACATAAGTTTATGATTAATTTTTCTCCCTTTCAACCATGTGAGCTTATTTCCTACACTTAATGGTGAATAATAGCTCTTCAGGCAGTTTCCCTTGGCATATACTTTCTAGCTTAGAGCATCCATTTGTAATAGTTCCCACTAGATACTAATAAAGCAAAGAAGGAAACAGATTGGCTTCACTTCTCACTGCAGGAGGGCTGTTAGAGAACCCCAGCATCCTCAATAAAATTTGGGCAGTTACTTATTTCCAGAGTTAAGACTTCAAATGGAGTCAGCAGTAATAAATGTTGATTCATTTTCTTTTTTCTACCATTCTCTAGGTCCATGGGCATGTGTGGAAGGCTCATCTGCACATCAGTTTCTCCATAGAGGCTCCTGCTTCTCCATAAAGTGGTATTCACCATAGAAATAATATCAAAATCACAGTTGGCTCTTGGGAAGAGATATGGTAAACTATTGCTTACTAGACATCTGTAAAATAAAGTATAGAACTATGATATTTTTGGTGACTTTCAAGGCAATTGGTATATTAATTGGTCCTGTTTTCCTAGAATGTGACCTCTGTGGAGACCAATATTCATGACATCCTTCCTTTTATTTTCCATTTGATAAGAACATAGAAGAATGTTACTTATAACTGCTGCTAGTATAAAGGTTTCAGAACACCATGATGAGCTTAGATTAGTCAGAATTTAACCTTAATCTATATTGTAATCTGAATAAAGGAGGGTATTGTTAATAAGGGAAAACAGATCTTAAGCAAGAACTAACAACATCTACTAGAAACACTTACAGGGTTTCATTTTCATTCTCAGACCAAAAGCTTAATGTTATTGCTTGAATATGAAAGATTTGAATATGAAAGATTCCCTACAGGTTCATATTATTAATGTTTGGTCTCCAGCTGGTTGTACCTTATGGGAAACTTCTGAAAATTTTATGTGGTGAGAGTTGTAGAAGAAGGTCTCTGGGGGCAAGCCTTTGAAGATTATACTTGGTTATAAAATCCTTTGTCTTTCCATCATGAGGTGAGTAGTCTATGACACATGTTTATGCCACCATGATGTTTGCTCTGCCTCACAATGGACTGGAATGAACGGAACCAAGAATCACATGCTGAGACCTCTGAAACCACCAGCCAAAAGAAACCCTTCTCCTCTTTAGCTGTTGATACCAGTTATGTTGTCATTCTGACAACAATCTAATTAGCACACTAATTTAAGTTTAATTTAAATTAATACCTCATGTGTTTATCTTTATGAATCTTCTGCATTTTTCTCTTGGTGTTTGTGTAAGTTTAGTTGTTCCTGCTAGTAATTTTTATATACCATTCTGGTTTGTGTTTCTAATATACTTAGACCACATATTTTTTTCAAAATGATGCATAACATAGAAATATCAGCTAATCTAATAGTCACTCAACTGGGGAATAGAAGGCAACTAGGTAATATGTCTTGGTTTATTCATTCAGGATTCACTGGTATCCCAGAAGAATAACTGGAACTTATCATTCAAAGTGACATTGGCCCAAACCTTCAAAAACATGGCTAATCTAATTCCCAAGCATGATATATAATTATATATGATTGTATATGTAAAATTATATTATCATATAATTAATCATATACTTAATATTTGTAATTTATAGACAAGCAGTGGTGGCACTTACTGTCACAGGTAGTATTTAACTAACCAAGACAAATAAATTAGTTTTCACACTTCCATTACAATAGTGGAATTGCAGAGATTGGTCTAGGAATTGCAAATCATTGAAAATATTTGACTTATAAGGGCAATTAACTTTTCCAGCTACCTTTCTGAAAATTTATAATTAAATGAAGTCCTATTAGTACTGATTTATATTTTTGTTTTTAATTATTATTATTTATTTATTTATTTATTTTGATTTTTCAAGGTAGGGTCTCACAGTAGCCCAGGCTGACCTGGAATTCACTCTGCATTCTCAGGGTGGCTTCAAACTCATGGCAAGCCTCTTACCTCTGCCTCCTTAGTGCTGGAATTAAAGGCATGCACCATCATGCCTGGCTTCTGATTTATTTTTTAAAGTGTGAGCCATGTAGGTTTATTTTCTTAGGATTCTGGTAGAGCCATTAAATATTTTTTTTTTCTTAAGGTACAGTAGTCAGACAAATGAGATTGAAGGCCTCTGACTACATATTCACTGGGCTACAAAGAGAGTATATAGGGACTAATTATACAAACCCCAAAGACTTACTTTGTTCTTGTATGAAAAACCCAATGTAACTGTATGTGCTTTTGTCCAAGACTTATAAGACATAGACTGCATGGTTGAGATTACCATTACAAATATTGTTGGTGAATACTTGGAGGATCCAAGACATCAAAATAACAAGACAAGAAGTCCAAGTGCCTAGTACCTAGATGAATATCTCTATATCACCTGCCAAGGGCCCAAGAAGGCTATAGAGGAAGTGGCAGATTAAATATGAGTGCTGTTCTCACTGCTATTTTGAGAACTTTCTCCAGAGTGATGGTGGTAGACCCTAAGGAGACTTAAAATTCATCAAAACATGAAAATCAGAGGCTGCAGAGAGATCAACACTAAAGGAAGCTTATGACATACTCTCCATGACTCCAAGAACATTGCAGAAGAGGGTCTGAAAGAAGGTAAGAACTATAGGATGAGAAGGTGTATTGTGAGGCATCATATCCCTCACAAATACTGATTTGGGCATTCATGATCCCACAATGATTACCAATAAATCCACTCATGCGGGCCCTCAGTGGAAAGGGCATGGAGGACAGGGGACATAAGAGTATAGCACAATGGGAATGTGACCAATTTGCAATATTGTCTTCCATTATAGTTCTCAAATAAATAACAATTAAGCTTGTATGGTCATTATTTCCAAGTTTCTACTGAAGAGTAGGAACAATTTTTGTGAAGGAAATTATGGAAATTAAAACATAGAATAAATAAATAAGGAAAAGCTTATAGAATAGTGTGAGCGAGAGCAGTGGTTTCAGGGAATCTGGTTAAGTTAAATAATATGAAAGAGAATGTGCCATTTAAAAATATTGTGGGTAAAGAGAGATAAATAACTATGGGGCTATACAAACCCAGAAGTATTTTCTGTGCTTAGTGACATGAAAATCTATATTTATTCAGCACAATTACTTAAATAGAAAGAAAGGAAGGAATGAAGGAAGAGAAAAAAGAAACACATGCTAGAATCAGATAGAACCCCAGCATCAAAGATGTAACAAACAGGAAGAGAAAAAATTGATATTTTCACATCTAGGAAAAATAAAGGAAGTGAAAAGGGAATTTTTGGGTAGAATGTATAAGTTTTATTAGGTTGGTATATCTGCCATATTATCATCCTTTACCTGTATTACTGTCTTTGGATATCCCTGCTCCTTGGCGGACTCTTAAAAAACGCATGACTCCATCTGTGTTGTAGTGTTCTCTGTTCATGGTGTGTATGTGTGTGTGTGTGGTGTGTAAATGAGTGATTTAAAAACATCATTATGATTTATTTTCAAGCACAGAGAATGAGAGAGAGAGGGAGGGAGAGAGAAAGTGAGAAAAATGGGCACATACTGGGGCTTCTCATTGCAAACTCCAGATGCATTCACTACTCTGTGCATCTGGCTTTATGTAGGTACTGGGGACTGAACCAGGAATTGAATGTTAACTACTGACCCATCCTTCATGTCTAAGTGAGTGATTTTTGAAGCAATGACCCCTATATGTCTTCCTAATTTCTTCAAAAAATACACAAAATATTTGCCTGTGAGAATAGTCTCAGCTGTTTTCTGAATCATATCTATGTTTATTTCAAATGGATTTTGAAAGAGAAAGGAAACCTATACATTTAGTTAAACCAGCCTTCTTTGAGCATAGTGAATACCCCTTGGTGCATAAAATTGTTGGTGCTAAAACACTGGCTGACCTTGAGTCTCACCCCTTCTTGACAGTCACATGAATACCTTTGTGCTGGTGACCCTAGAGGTCAACACTAATGCAGGACATCCCACAGCCTCCATCAAAAACCAGGGTGTAAGACTCTATTGACCAAAGACCCCAAGCCAAGACACTCCTATCTGTCAGAAAAATTCCCAGAACCTTTGATATCAAATCCCAGGGGTCAAAGGCAAAGAATAGAGTTCTTTGTAGGATGCATTAATTCTTCACCATATAACCCCCAAATATTATTTGTCTTAGACAGTCCTAAGCATTTCCAACATGATTCTAAGTTCTCATGGAAGGTCATTAGTATGCCACCAATAGGACTATTTTTCCTTTAAGCTCATCAGCCACATATGGTCTTGACCTTGAATAATCTAGGCAATTCTCAAGTGACCTCTGATTTTGGTATTTGTCTTCTCAGAACACATTATATTTGAGGCAAGTCTCAAGCTTACTAGATTAATACTTGAAGAGTCATGTACACTACAGGTAAAAGGTTGTCAATGGGTAAATATGCTCTGCTTCTGCCAGATGGATGATTATCTTTCTGCTAGCCAGCTTATAGAGAGAAGCAGTATGCTTTCATTTTCTTTCACTAGTTGCATGAATTCATTCTATGCTTACCTCACAGTTGGAATATGGGTATAGAAATATTAATACTACTTTGCAGCAATTTTTCAGCATAATAGTAAACCATCATTTTTGGGATGCTCTGGTTTTTAATCTGCTTAGAAATTGTTACTAAAATATCATGCAGACAACACACAGCTGTTACTATGTGCTCAAAATGAAGAGACATCACTCAATTCATGCAGACTTCGGAGTCAACCACTATGTGCATGGTTGGGCAAGTACTGCCAGATGGCTGCATGGCACAACCCATGGAATCTGTTGTGAATGATCTAAGGATGCCTCTGATGGGTAGCAAGGTCAGTTAACAAATGTTACATGTAGGAGAACATTGATTTTTGTGTTCCGGTCTTAGATTATGTACTTAGCCTCTTATACTTAGGAAGCTAATTCATTATTGCACAGATTTCCATACACCTCTTCTTTTGTTGAGACGAACTCTTCCCAATAGTAAATGTAAGGCCTTAAAGAAGTGATATATTTTTGTTTCACTCCTATTTTCAATCCCTTCTTTTTTTTTTTCCAGTATATACTCACATAGGTTATAGTCTTGTTTCACTCTAGCCACGGTCTGCATTTCCCTGAGGTCCCTCCTCAGTAAGGTTCTTAGTGTTCTTTGTGGTGTAATTAGGGCCTCTGTTGGTCTCAGCCTCTGAGGGTAGGGACTGTGCTTCAGGATGTTTCTACCTACTGTGTGGCTCTTCATAGTATTCATGCCCCTTCTCTCACAATAGTCTCTGAGACTTGGCGGGAGTGTTATTGTTTGTTTTTAGTGTTGAATTTGATGTAGACTCTATTTCTGTTACGATCTGTTTTAGTTAACCTCCATGTTTGTTTCTATCTACATGGAGGTGGTTGTCAGGCTAGCGCTGGGAATAATACTTATGTTTATGTTTCCTCTGCAGTTTCTCCTGGGTCCTGGTAAATGTGGTAGAGGTGGCATATCTCATGATGAGCAGTCAGCTGTCTTGCTGTCAAATAGATGGATCTCCCTAATATTCTCTGCCATCTGTAAAATAAAGCAGATTCTCCAACCAAGGGTGAAAGCACCTTTGATTAAGGGGATATGTATAGAAGTTTGAGAGATGTTTGATGTGGATAACTGCTCAATTTGGCTCAGAGAAGAATGGGAGCTTCTCTCCGGTGGTTGTGAGATTCCTGCTTGAAGGGTGTTGACTTGGTTCTCAGTATATCTTTGAGTTATCTGGCACTGAATGGGCCTTTTGTCCAATCAGAGGGCAGTTGGTTACCCACAAAGTCTGTGTGCCAATTTACATAGGTTCATATTTCTTGTACTGGTGGTGGGTACTGTAGCTTTCAGGGTATCTTACTTATTCATGCTCTTGGGAACCACTGTCACATAGCAGCTCCCATAGTACTTCCAGTGCTGTGAGGGTTTGTTGGGATAGGATTGGCTTTCCTCTCTGTTTTCAGGATGGTCTCTGGTGCTCTGAGAGGGCAGCCTGTTCTGTCTTTAGCAATGGTGTCTACCACAAGTGTGTCAATGTCCTAGAATGTTTTGAGGACCTCATGGATCATCCTAGGCCAAGTACTCACTGTTGTGGGGAACCCAGTTGTAATTCTTGGTTAATCTATATTGATTTTTTTATTTTTTATTTTTCTAGGTAGGGTCTAACTCTAGCCCAACCTGACCTGGAATTCACTATGTAGTCTCAGGCTGACCTCAAACTCACAGTGATCCACTTACCTCAGCCTCCTAAATGCTGGGATTGAAGGTGTGCACCACACTGACTATTTTTATTTTTTGAGACAGATTCTTGCTACGTAGCTCAGGCTGGTCTAGTACTCCTCACTCACTATGTAACCCAGCCTGTTCTTAAGCTTACAGCTATCCTACTGCCTGTGTCTCCTGAGTGCTAGGATTATAGGGTAATGTCACCATGCCAAGCTAATCCCAACTACTAATATTAAAGAGAAACTTGAACACCATGACTACATGGGGATGCTGTCCTCCTCCTATCACCAAGAATACCAAATCCATATGGAAGAAAACCCAAGTATACCTGAAGGTATAAGCTTTCAGTGAGGAAATAGCTAAGTAAATGCAATAGTTTATATCTGTAAGTTAAAAGTACATAGGTTTGTAATGGAAGCCAATTTTATGGGAATTCACAAGCAAGGAAAGGCCCAACTGTATCTATCATATACATAATTTTTATGAAAGCAGCAATGAAATTTAAGTGGGTTTTGTAACTCTCAGTAGGAAAGATGATTGCAAAATATTTGTTAACAATTGTAATGTGACAAGGGCACAAGTGCTATGTGTTATAAAGAGGGACACACATGAATTCTCTAACTATGGAAACCAAGAAGCAACACCTTCTCCCATCAAGTCCAATGGTCCCACCAATATAAATATCTTTGACTAAAAATTCATTCCAGGCTTAGATGATAACCAAGATCATATCTCTCTCTCTCTCTCTGTCTGTCTCTTCTCTCTCTCCCTCCCTTTCTCTTTCTCTTTGTATGTGTGTGTATAACATACATGTATGTGACAGATAAGATTGCAGAAATTTATACTAAGGGCTGGAGAGATGGATTAGTGGTTAAGGCACTTGCTGCAAAGCCAAAGCATCCAGGTTTAATTCCCTAGTACCAAGGTAAAACCAGATGCACAAGGTGATGCATGTGTATGGAGGTTTTTTTTTTTATTTGTTTTTTATTTTTTTTTGCGGTGGCTAGAGGCCCTAGTGTGTCCATTCTCTCTCTCTCTCTCTCTGTCTCTCTCAAGTAAATGAACAAATAAAAAATATTTTTTTTTGCAAAAGAAATTCAAATGGATTTTTAGTGTCTTACAGTTTGAAATCTTTTACACTTTTTCATCTTTTTTACTCAGTCCATTTCTTCCCAACAGTTAAGTATAAAGAAAAGGAAGAAACCCAGGGCCCATGAAGAAACTGAGAAATTTTTGCCACGTTGGCAAAGTCTTTGTAGTAGAGTCTACCAAAGTGGACAAGATGGTGACAGCTCCAAAGAGGTAAGCCTGTTTGTTATTTAAAGATAGCAAATCCAGAAGAATTCCAAGACTTCATAACAAAAGAGGATGGGTAAAAGATGAATGGGAATATTTAAGGGAGCTGATAACAACTTAGAATTAAATGATGATTCTCAAATTCTCGAAATCATCACACATGAGTTTTATGTATTATTAAAACAAAATACGTGTTTTTGAATGTGTTTGTGTGATTATGTATGTTTATACATCAATATTTGATATCATGAAAATCTATATTGTTGGTATTGTTACTTGAAGTCAGAAATAAATAAAACTGAAGCAAGAGATAGCTGATGCTTGCCCAAGGTCATGTATTTTTATAGGCAGCAGAGCCAACCTTAGAATCCAAAGCTTATTTTCCTGTGTAGACATGCAATGGGCCTAAGGCTGATCAAACCTGGTTTTTGCCAAAGTTCTTATGTAAATCTTCCAAAATTCCCTAATATATATATTTTCACCAAGCTAAATAGTTATGGGCATGCCAGCCTCATATACCCTGCACTCTAAACCAACTACCTGATGCTGAAACTTTCCTGAAGTTATTAAATACATGAGTTTCCCCGTCGTGTAACACTTCACATGCTTCTGAACCCTGGTTCTTTCCGAAACAGTGAGGAGACTAGTTACCTATAGATGTCTCAAGAATGCCTACTCAGCTCTAGGGAAAGCTGCCTGCCTGAGCCAGCAGTGCATGAAGAGGTTTATTAGGGAAAGGAATTGGATTTGATTGTTTTTTTTCTAAACACTGATTTACCAAGACAGTCCATTTTACTAACATTTATATTGCAGTACAACTTAATTATAGATTATTTTGCCACAAGGCAAACTAAACTGACGTAAAATAGAGTGGCCATTTACAATGAAGTATACATATCCATTCCCCATCTTCTCTTAATTGTTTTCCTATTTTATGTTTTTTAAAATTTTTTTTAAAAAATTTATTCATTTATTTAAGAGTGACAGACAGAGAGAGAAAGAGGCAGATAGAGAGAGAGAGAGAGAATGGGCACTCCAGGGCTTCCAGCAACTGCAAACCAACTCCAGATTTCGTGCACCCCCTTGTGCATCTGGCTAATGTGGGTCCTGGGGAACTGAGTCTCAAACCAGGGTCCTTAGGCTTCACAGGCAAGCGCTTAACTGCTAAGCTGTCTCTCCAGTCTATTGTTTTCCTATTTTATTTATGGTTTTAGGCACATATTCTTACAAGTACACAGAATTGTGTTCCTGGATTAAAAAATTTCAGAAAAATTAATTCATAAAATGAATTCATAGAAATAGATTACAATATAGAAACCATATGCAGTGCAAAATTTGTATACACACCCGTTAGTTTTACTCTGTTTATTTGGCTTTAGTAGTCAATTCAACCAAAGAATACCCAAGAGGCTGAAAAAAATAGCTTAGTGGTTTAAGGTGCTTGCTTTCAAAGCCAGTGGGCCCAGGTTCAATTTCCAAGCCCCCCACATAAGCAGCATAAGCATCTAGTGTCTGTTTGTAATGGCAAAAAGAGTTGGTGTGACTGTGCACACACATACACACATGTAAATTAATTAATTAATTGATTACAATTAATAATAAAATTTAAAAAGAATACAAAAATCCATAATCATGTGTGGTTGGTTTAGTCTGTGATTTATTTTCTTATACATCTTTGGAGTGAATTTCAGGAATTTTTCAAATGAAGGACATTAAACACATTCTTTCACCAAAACTTTAATTTTTTCTCTCTCTTAAACAAAAATGCCTGTCTTGATTTGCCCCTTACAATTAATAGCATTATAGTAAGTGTTATTGACAAAAATAAAATTTTGCCTTGAAATATAAAAAGGTATATAAATATAAAAAGTTATTGTATAGGTAAAAGAAATCTTGGGGCATATATTATACTTAAAGGCAGATGTTGAGTTTTTTTTTTTTTTCCCATGGAAGGGTCTCAATGTAGCTCAGGCTGACCTGGAATTCACTATGTAGTGTCAGAGTAGCTTTGAAGTCATGGTGAATCTCTTACCTATGCCTCCTAAGTGCTCGGTTTCTTAAAGTCATGTGCTACCATGTCCAGCTAAAAGTTGAGTTTTTAATTGTGTATCTAATACTTCTTTTGTTCATACTTGAAAATTTCTATTTAGATTGGTTTCTCAAAAGTGCATATCTGGGTGTGCCAATCATAAGAGAAAATAAGCACAGGATGGGAAATGAGTGTATTAATTTTATTTAAAAACCATCTTTTCTTTATTGACCAACCTTGCTTATTAGATAATGCTTACTGCAAAATAAGTAAAAGTATTCAATTGTGAATATGAAGTTATCAACTTTAACTCAAACCTGTCTCATTTGAACACCCTGCTTCACCATAATATAATTTCTTGGATTCCATTAAAGCACTGAAACGTTTGATGATAAGTTCAACTCATCATTAAAATTAGCATTTGGTTTATAGCATCAACAATACAAATTATGGGTTATAGACAGAATAAGATACAATCTACTCAATCTTGAGCCAAGGGTGAATACCTACCTGCGTCATGTAGAAACTCTTGGGAAAATTTATTATGATATCAGTCCATCAAGTCCTTAGCTGTGTGTTTAGCTGCATAAAATGCTTTTCATAAGAGAGCAAAACTAATAACAAGGAGCAACTGAATCCCTATATGGAAATTAACTACACTGGGTAATTCACAAGATAAACAGATAAATAATTCATGAAGATACCTACTAGGAAATTGCTATTTTAAAATTATTATCTATTTCTTTAAGAATCAGCAAAACAAACAAACAAACAAACAACCAAACAACCAACCAAACAAACAAGCAAAAAACTCATGAGGCCACTAAATGATGCCTATTCTTATTCTTATAGTGCATTCTACAATGACATTGCATTGTGTCTTCATCAAAGCACTGGCTTCCACATGCTTGGGTTTAATATCAAGTGAAGCACTTGCAGTCTCTTTGTGTGCAATTGCTCTCAGATAAAACAATGTAGAATTTGCACAAAATTTTCTATAGTGCCAGCTATTATTTTGTTGTTGTTGTTGGCACACATGCACACACATGTGCAGAAATTAAAAATAGACAATTTAATGATACAATTTCTTTGGACAAAGAAGAGCAAGTTGAACCCCAAATCAGTAGTCTGGAAGAAGTAACAAACTTTAGCACAGAAATTAATGAAATGGTAACCAAAACAGAAAAAAGAAAGGCAAAGAATCCATGAAGTAAATATTTGGTTCTTTGAAAAGGAAGAGAAAATTGACAAACCACCAGCCAAAGTAACAAAAACAAGAAAAATAAGACCCAAATTAGTAAAATTAGAATTGAAAATAGAAAATTATAGCAGCTAAAAATAAAATTAAGAAAGGGATTAGGATGTTACCTTAAACACTTATCTTCTAAAAAATTAGAAAATCAAAAAGAAATGGATGAATTTCAAGAAGTAGCATATGATCCACCAAAATTAGGTCAAAAAATTACACATAAAAAATAGATTTGTAACAAGCAGTGAGATTTAAGCAGGAAAAAAGCTTGTCCACTGAAAAATATTCTTGCCAGATAAATTCTTTGGAAAATTATAACAGAATTTAAAGGAAGAACTAAAATAACTTTTATTAAGAAATTCATAAAATAGAAAAAAAGAAGGAAGACTCCCAACCTTTTAATTTAACAAAGTTAGCATTAGCCTGATACCACGCCAAGATAGACACAACAGCAACTAAAGAAAATTGTAGGCCAATCTCCCTGATGAACATAGATTCAAAAATTCTCAGTTAAATACTTGCTCTCTAGGTTCAAGAGCACATTAAAACGACCCTTTCATCATGATGAATTTGACTTCATTTCAGACCTGCAAGGATAGTTAAACATACTCAAAACAGTGAGCATTATGATTTCATAAACAAAAATGTTCTCCTACTTTTTATAACCCTGTCCAGTTGAAGAGAGTATCCATGTATTTTGACTCATGAGGGAAACAGATTAAAGGGCTTGTGAAGTAGCTTTCTTATATTGATACTACCATAGTGTCACAATATGTTTAGTACATTTGAATTTTGAAATCTACTCAGTAATTAGAATTAAATATTTTGCTTATATAAAGTCCAACTTAAGGATTTCTCTTTGAATCTTTAATGCTAAACACATTCTTCTTTTGGGGCAGGTGATGTTTTTGTATAGCATGTGTGGTGTCTATATGTGTGTGTGGTATGCAGGAATATATGCCTCACACTGACACATAGGGAGGCCAGAAGAGGACATCAGATGTTCTCCTCTATCACTCTTCTACCTTATTTCCTTGAGAAACAGGCTTACTGACCATGGAACTCATTATTGTTGTGTCTAGACTGGCTGACGATGGAGCCCCAGTGATGCTTTTCCATTCTCTCCCCTTCAGTGCTGTGTTACAGGTATGTGTGGCCGTGCACAGCTTTTTATGTGGATGCTAGGAATTGAACTAAGGTTTTCATGCATGCATAACAAGTGCTCTTACCACTTGAGCCATCTCCTCAGTTTTAATGTTATTTCTTCTAAGGAAAATATCATGAAAATTTCATTAAAAATATTTCAAGTGGTAGCATAAACGTATTTATAATTTTCTTTGGTTGTATGCAGGCATATGTGCACATTTGCAGCATACATGTTGGTTAAAATGAGATCAGTTTTTTATGTTATTGGGAAAACCTACTCAAATACATATACTACAATAATATTATTCATATGTAACAAATGGTTTTGATTATACCTGAATTCAAGCTTATGAGTGGTAATAAGACAGCAGCTATAATAATTCAAAACCACATAGGCAGTATTCAGAGGTTTCTCTTATTTTCCAGTATTGTGTCATCTTAAAGCTTCCCAATAATACTATTGAAAAATCTATGAAAAATACAAATACATAAGAGATTGTTAGGCAGTAGTTATGTGAATGGCAAGAATAATAATGTTAGCCATTCTGTAATCAGGCAGTATACAAAAGCTGAGAGAACAAATAATTTCCTTCACTAGGCAACTAAACATTATTGTTTTATGCTTTAAGCAACACAGGTAAAAATGTACCGTTCTCTGAGCTTGTCTTTTAATCATTTTCAGTTTCATCACTATTTTCAGTGTTTCACAAACATAGCTGTTTAAAATAGAATTAGTTATTCTATAATCAGCTATGTTGACTCAGTTATGAGGATGCCATTTCTGACAAGGAGCAAATAGTGGGTATTGACTGCAGAAAATGGCCTTTGATTCAGTCATTCTGCTGTTGGCACCTTCCAAAAAGCTCCATCTACAAAGTCTTGATTGCTTGGTGATTTAGATGAAAGGCTTGTAGGGTATGCACACCTGCATTATTATTATTTTTTGATTTCTTGGGCTGATAATGAAACAAATTTCATCCATGCATGATAGAGGGCAAGAAAGTTCACTGGGAGCCAGTCAACTGAAGACTACCTCCTAACACAAACCACATAAAACAAAACAGAAAGAACGGGTGTAGTAGTTAATAGTGATTATCATCTTGACAGGTTATAGAGTCACATAATAAATCCTAAGCATGTATGTGAAGGAGTTTCTATATTAGGTTAATTGATGTGTCAAGGCCTACCTTAAACGTAGGTGCACCAATCCTTGGGCTTGTGTCCAAAATGAAGGAGGGTGAGGACGGTATAAGGACAGTGGAAGGAAGGCAATTGTGAGTGATAGTTAAGGTGTCAACTTGATCTGTTTAGTAATCCACAGAAATCCCTTTCGGGTGGGTCCCTGAGGTTGTGTCCAGGAAGGATTAACTGAAGGAGGAAGTCCTTCCCTCAGAGTTAGCCCTTCCCTCAGAGCAGGTGGCCCCTCTCAGAGGGGGACTTCATATAAGGAAGCTCTGGGTGAAGAGAGCCCTTCCTTCTTCCCATTTGGCTTCCAGAGCTGCTTGCTGCCTTCCAGCGTGGATTGAAAACCAGCGTGGACTAAAAACCCACGTGGATGGAAATGCAGTGGCTCCTCAGGAAGCCTCCAGGCCTTCTAGCACCATCTGCAGTGCCTGGCCAGGACTGCTGGGGCAGCTGGCCACGTGGACTGAGCAGCTACCAGGTTCCTTGATTCTTGGGCCTGCAATTGTTGTTGGACTACCATAAACTAATCAAATAAATTCCCCTTTTAAAATAATTTCTTCTAGCAGTTCTGTTCCTCTAGAGAACCCTGACTAATATACCAGGTTAAGACCTTCATCTTGATTTTAAATGGAAGTTAAAGCTATTAGAGAGTTTATGTGTGATATACTTAAAGGAGCTTAAAGAAGAAGATCTGCATATAAGTTGGTCACAGGAAATGATGTGTTCCATTTCTGTACTCTATAAGGACACATAGATTATACTTCAATGTGGAAGATGCTTGATGAATAAGTGAATAAAAAAATAAAAAATGATCAAATTTTCACTACTGCTCATCTTAGGTAAAAATCTGAAAGTAATTCCTTTAGTTATAAGGTAAAGACTAGAAGGAGGCAAGATGATTCAGGAATGATGAGAACAAACTTCAGGGGAACATAATACTATCTTGGTCTGACCTGGAGGGGATGGAAATGAGCCGATAAGGACAAGTATGTGGTTACTAAGAGGCTGGAATGCATGGGAATGAATATATCAGTGGTAAATAAAATGCAAGATGACAAGTACAAAGTTTCAGTCTTGGGCTGAAAAGATGACTCAGTGGTTAAAATCACTAGTTTTTAAAGCATTACAGCTGGGATTATTTCCCCGAGTACCTGTGTCAAGCTAATGGCTCATGCATCTGCAGTTCATTTGCTGTGGCAGGAGGCGCTGGTATGCCCATACTCTCTCTCTGTTTACCTCTTTTTCTCTCTTTCTGTCTTAAATAAATAGTCCTTTAAATACAAGGGCATTCCTGTCCTTTGCATGTATAATACAAATAAAAGTATATTGAACAAAATTAAGGCCCTTGTATTTCATAGCTCACTAAAGCTAAAGAAAGACTAGACTAGTTAAATTCTTCCCCAAAATTTCATTTTCTTCTCACCACTTCCAACCACTAAAATGATACAATCAAATATCATCTAAACGAGCATTATAAAATGTCTTTAAAAATGGCTTCTCTAAATATTATTTACTGGTACAGGTGATCTTCATGGCATGGAATTGGTTGATGCTAAACCTTACAAAGCATTGGTAGCAGCTCCAGTCTGCCCATCATTTTCAAATTTAACAAAAGCAATGCCATGCCTCCCAGGTACCAGTTGTACTTCCTGAAACCAGGGAACTGATTAAACTAAATGGACAGCGTGATTGTATTAGTATCTTCTGGTAAATTATTAAGGAATAAAACATAGTTTGGTGGTTAATTGGGGATCTAAGGGCTTTGTGTTGAATTTCCTTGGGCATTAGGTGAATTTGTTGCTTCCTGTATGGGCTTTTTATTGGCAGCTGCTTTGGTCTGTTCTATAGCTCTACCTTTCTTCCTTTCCTTGTCAGTAAAAAGGCTACAGACATTATATCAAAATCTGATTTTGCATATGGGATTCTAATTGGTTTACCATCAAATGGAAATCCCCATAACTGACTCAAAACGTTGTGAATGAACCCAGTTTCTTGACTATTACCAAGGCCAGCCCTCTCATCCTCATTCATGCTCTCTAAAGCTACAATTTCTACCATATAGCCAAATTGAGAAAACAGCATTCAAAGATCTCTTCAATTATTAAAAAATTGTCATTCCTATAATTAATGTAAATTATGATTTGGCCTAATATCTATGTTCAGATAAAATTCTTCCAATAGTTTGAGGACTGTGCCTACTCTTATTTCTGTCTTCTTAAAAGAATCTCTACAATGAATACCTCTGTGAAGCAGGCACTCAGTGGAATGAGGACCAGAGATGGAAAATAAGAATGTATAATCCAACGGTAATATGATCAATATGCAGTAGGTTCATACAGTGTGTGTGTGTGTGTGTGTATTCTACGTAAGAAGATGTATTGCAATTACCTTTGCATTGCTAGCACAAAGTACCCAACCAAAAGCAGCTAGTGGGAGGAAAAAGGTTTACTTGGGCTTATAGACTCAAGGGGGAAGCTCCATGTTTGCAGGGAAAACATGGCATGAACAGAAGCTGGACCTTACCTCCTGGCCAATATCAGGTGGACCAGGCAGCAGGAGAATAAGTGGTATACTGGCAAGTGTAAGCCTTCTCCCAACAACACACCTCCCCCAGCAAGGCTCCAATTCCCAAATTTCCATCATCTGGGGACCTCACATTCAGAACACAAGAGTTTTTGGGAGACACTTAATTCAAACCACCACGGGGCAGGGTGTCAGTTTATGTAAAACAATAATACAAGGAGGATTCAGTGAAGAGAGTTATTTAGGAGATGTATTCATTTAGACTTAATGAATAGGAAGAGTTGATAGCATGCAGTCAATTGTCTAGGCAATTTGAAGGACTGGGAGTCATACTGGGTAGATTGGGTGTCAGGAAATCAAGAGTATTTCATAGATTGCAATTCTTTTGAGAAATAAAGCTTGAAGTAATTAGCTCTGGGTGAGAAGAGGAGCAGAAAATTTGAAGAAGCTGACATAGCTTGCATGGCGTCTGGGAGGAGGCTGGGGAAACAAGTGCTGAAGTAGGCTGGCTCATAGTTCTTTGCCATTTTGCTTTCTGGAAGCACTTTCAATGTCTGGGTTGGGACACTTGGTGCATAGAAAAGTGTTTGAACATTTGCTGAAAAAATTTATATGTATTTGTGGTTGCAAATTGACCACACTACTATCTTAAGGCCAAAGAACAGGGACAAAATTACCTACTGGTTTGTATTTAAATGTTTTATTTATTTATTTATGTGTGCCTGGCAGAGAGAGAAAGAAGTGGATAGAGAGAGGGAGAATGGGTGCACCAGGGCCTCCACCCACTGTAAATGAACTCCAGACGTGTGCGCCCCCTTGTGCATCTAGCTAACAGGGGTCCCAGGGAATCCAGCCGTAAACTGGGATCCTTAGGCTTCATAGGCAAGTGCTTAACTGCTAACCCGTTTTTCCTGCTCCCCTACTGGTTTATATTTAAATCTGAGTTCCTTTATGCAAGCTGAAAACTGTTCTTGGCAGCTCTAAAAGAGATGGCTGACTCCAAGTGTTTGACTGTAAAGGACATAGACTTTCCTCCCCTCATTACAATTTAGATCCATAATGAAAAATAATGCACAAGTTTGCTATAGTTCCCATAGAAAGTCAGTATCTTTTGCAATCCTTGCCATCTTTAAGGCATTGCTGCCAAGAAACTCCCACATGTAAGAAGCTTTATCAGAGATTATCATTTCCTTGAAGAAAATGGCCACTCTGAAAGCGGTTTGTCTGGGATGGGTGGCAAAGATCCCATGGGCAGGAGTAGAAGCCTTTGGAAGAAGTAGATGTGTGAACCCTACATGCTTCCCAGGACCTGGACACAGATCACAGGCTTGAATCAGTTCCAAAACTGCCACCACTACTACAACTTGTCACCTGATTTGACAAAATTCACTTTTATTCACAACATCCATTAATTTTAACATGTCAACTTTTATTTCTCTACAAAATATAAGCACATTCATATATTCTGTTGGTATAGTAATGAGCTTCTCTCTTAAGTGCTGATCTTTTGCTTATTTTAGTAATACTCTTGGTAGTGATTTAATGACTGGCAAAAAAAATCTATTCAAATTCCTTCAGGAGCATAAATGTGGTTACATCTGATATATTAGTTCATTTCTACATTCTTCCCATTTTCCTGTTTAATTTATTTGTGTCCTTTCTTGCTTAGAGTATTTGAAAAACATTCTTCGAGCATTTTTTTTTTACAAATAACATCAATTTACATTCCAGATTGCATTATTACAAAAGTTCAAAACATTCCATATATTAAAAAGAAATATTGGGAACTGGAGGAATGGCTTAGCAGTTAATGTGCTTGCCTGCAAAGCCAAATGACCCAGGTTTGACTCCCCACGACCTGTGTAAGCTAGATGTACAAGGTGGTGCATGCATCTGGAGTTTTGTTTGTAGTGGATGGATGCCTTGGCATGCCTGTTCTTTCTTTCTTCCTCTCTATGCTTCTTTCTCTATCTCTCTCTGAAATAAATAAAAAAAAGTTAAGAAAGTAATATTTGGTTTATTTATTTGAGTGCTAGAGAGGGAGAGAGAATGGGCGTACCAGGGCCTCTTGCCACCGCAAAAGAACTCCAGATGTATGTGGCACCTTGTGCATCTGGCTTTACATAGGTATGGGGGATTCAAACCTGGGTCCTTAGGCTTTGGAGGCAAGTGCCTTAACTGCTAAGCCATCTCTCCAGCCCAAGAAAGTAATTGGTTCATTACTTAGAACTCTGAAATTTTCAATATGTTGTAACATACTATCAATGACAAAATACACTGAGTGTGCTTGTAAATTATAAGCAATTATGACAGCCATGTTTCTTAACATAATGATGAATTTTATTTGAAAGTTTAAAAAGAAGATATTCATCATCTGAAATTATCAGCCTTTGTAAATTTCAGCACAGTTGTTTTCTCCAAGGAACCCTGTGTACATGAAACACCTTCCAGAATAGAGCTTAATATGCCAGGCACGGCTTGAGTATAAGTGACTCATTACTGACAAAGTGACAATTAATTCATTTCCAGCACTCATTGGTTCCTTTCAACTTTGGTTAGGTAAATTAACCACCTGAGATGCACCTGTGTGAATGTACTGGTTAGGTCTGCATGCAAGCTAAGTTCAGAAAAATAACATGTTTCTAAGTCCTAAAGGGAAAGCAGAGTATGCAGCAACATGGTAGATGACTGGAAGATTTATGGAAATGAAAAAAAATTATTCAGATTTTCACTATTACTCATTTTAGATAAAATGCAAATCTCATCTATAATTTATCTCTTCAGGTAAAATTTCATATCAAGTATCTTCTGTCATTATGACAACTTTGACTAAAATAATTTTTTCAACAAGTACCTATTTTGTGTTTAGTATAGCTATTACCTTGAAATATTTCACTGAACTATAAGAATCTTGGGTCCTTAACCTATAGAGAAAATTTGAAGTCCCCATGGCCTTAGCACATAGGGATGCCTATGGTCTGAGCTCAGGCTGCATCTTTAATGCCAGAATAGAGAAGAGGACCTGGATTGAGAGTATTATGTGCTTAAAAAGTATTTAAATAGGATGAGTCTCTACCTCAAATTTTGTTCATATATTATGAGGGTTAATTTTGAATATCAACTTGGATCCATTTGAGAAACACCTAGTTTAGTAAAGCACAGCTCTGAGTATGGCTGTTAACGGAGTTGCCACAGACAATGAAATCATGGCTGCTCTGACCTCATGGATGGAGCAATCTCTTGAAGGAGTCACAATACGATGACACTACTGGAAGGTGATGAAAGGTAGGAGAGAAGGTCTATTTGGGGGAAATAGGTTATTGGGGACATGTCCTTGAGGACTATGTCTTACTCTCGCTCTTCCTTGTATTCTCTTTCACTGCTTTCTGGCATTCTGGATGTGAACCACTGTACTTCACCTCATCAGAGTCAGCCCTCTGAAACTATGAGCAAAATAAATCCTCTCTTCAGTTGCTTGTATCTGGTATTTTTGGTCACAGCAATGAGAAAAGTACCTACCATAGATATCAAGAGAGATAATGATGGCACACATGCACCAAAGAAAGATGAAAATATTTATTAATAACCTCATGTGTACAAAAATGACTTGAAAGAACATCAAGGGAGAATTTCTGAGAGTTTCTATGGTGCCAAGAGATGGTTCCAGGGTGAAATTCATCCATGAGCCTTTGTCCTGCTGTCAAAGGAAAAGCAAAATGTGCTTTCTTTATGGTTGAAGGGAATGTGAAAGGGGAAGTGGGAAGGCTGACTTCCAAATACAGAGATTTTGCCCCACTGCTTAAGGTATTATCCTCCAAGTGAGTACAAATCAAACAATCTGCAAAGATCTGCACTATACATATAAACTCCATAAATAGATAAGCTAGGTTTTCAATAATGGTTGTTTTTCTTTTTTCTTTTCAAGCCTCTTGAATTGTCTACTTCTTTGTGCCTTTTCAAGGACATCTCCATTCTTAGGTTACAGGTACCACAATAAAGGTAACCATGGAAAAGAGAATGATCCTTGGTTGTCAGAGCGAAGGGCGTGTGAAACTAGGAGATCCTGTGCATTGATTGTTGACGAGCCTGGAGTAGATATTTCCCGCTTCTAGAGTCAAAGCTGGCCTTGTGGTTTGACCTGACATGTGAGTATTTAATAACAGGCCTCAACAGAGCTTGGAACATCTTTGTTCTCTTGGATGCTACCTAAAAGGTCATGTAAGAAGCCAGTCTAGTGAACAGGGATGTGGGGAACCCATAGCGAAGAGAAAAGCTGAGACACTGCAGCCAACAGCCAGCACCACCCATCAGACAGGGGAGAGAGGCAGGCCTGGCCTGCTGTGTAGTTCACCACACTGGATGAGGACCTTGAGTAAAGAAGCAAAGGAACTGCCCAGATAATTTATGACCTTGTGAGAAATAGTCATGTTTTATATTATGACTTGTGACAAGCTGAAGGATTGCTGACACATAGCTTGATTGTGAGTTTTATGTCATTTAGCTTATTTGGCAAGTTTTCATTCAACTTGTCAAATTTTTCTAGACAGTACAGTTTCAGAGCCTGTAGTTCGTCTCTAGAATATCATTAAGGTCTTTACTCACTCGCTCAGCAAGTGATGCCTGAGTGTCATGCAGGTGCATTGCAGGGGACTTTTTCCCTGGAGAGACATGAGCACACATCTACTTCTTCCAAATGGGCACAGACAGTAGACTAAAGTATGATTGCACCAATACCAGTTTGGTGAGCTGATGAGTTTGTTGCAGGAATTCTTTGGAATTTTAAATTGTTTTAGACTAAACTGTCCTTTCTTCTTATCACCCCTCTGGGCTCTTTGTAGACAGTTCACTCTCTAATATTTTTCCATCTGCTGAAAAATATAAGTTTAGGTCCTCAGCAATTAAATCTTACAGGAACACAGTGAATAGCTTTAACTTTTAGCTTCTTTTCTACCACATTCCTTCATATTTATCATCATAACACCTTATGAGCTTGTATGTAATGACTTGTACTCCTGGAATATCTCCTGTATTTTAATTGTTTTCATCCTAGATTGGATGAACCTGGACAGAACATTTAGAACATAGTGTTTTAACATAAGTCATGGCATAATTATTATGAGAGGTCCCATTAAAAGAGCTAGCCAGTGTACCATGTAGCCCACATAGGGGAAGGTCCAAGGTCTGGGCTACATCAACTATAAGTCCTCTGGAATTTTGGGAAAGCATGACCTTTAGGACCAAACATGTGTCAATCAATCGTCACTGGGGACACTGACAATGTTAACATTAAATCTTATATTTAAATTATCAGGAGCAAAAACTGGCTTATGATTATTATCCTTCAAAATATAGATGGGAATACAAAATAATTATTATAATAACATAAAGCCAAAAAAGAGAGCTAGGAAGGCCTTCTCTGTCCAAGATTCATCAGCAGAGGTGGCTGTGACCAATCCTATTGTGAGGAGGAGAACACAGGTTATTCCTGCAGTTAGAGGGAGGGAGTTGTACTATATTAATCAGAAAGTGACAGAAATTCTTGTGGAAGGAAAAAGATACAATACAAGGCAATAGTAAAGAACTGTATCTGTTCAGGAGTAAAAGAAATAGAAGCCCCATGGAGCCGAAGTTTTCCTATGGGTCCCACAAGGTCACCAAATGGGCTGTCTAGTCCAGCAAAAGGAAGGAGTTAGAATCCTTATAATGCATCTCATTATCTCTGACTTATGGAGTTTAATAGGGCTTATGCTGTCATAAGAAGTGGATAACTTTCTTAACCAGGCATAGAAAACACCAGTAGGACTGGTGAACATTGTGTCTATTTCCTTTCTTTCTTTCTTTCTTTCTTTCTTTCTTTCTTTCTTTCTTTCTTTCTTTCTTTCTTTCTTTCTTTCTTTCTTTCTTTTTGCATCACATGCTGAATTCATCATGCTCCTGTCATGAATGGACCAATCAGCTTTCAGGATTGTGACTAGAGTAGGGCCACAGTGTCCTTGGCAGGGGTAGGTGTACCCTAGAACTTGACTTTGAGGGGACTATCTGGGTCCTTGGTGACATATTAGCTGTTACAATTGGCTGAAGACACTGTCTTCTTGACTCTGGTGTGCTCAGTTTATATCTCTTGGATGATGGGTGTGGACCCAATTTCCCAAGGTTTTGTGGGTCCTGCCTGTTGTGTTAAAATTTTTAAGAGAGTACCATCAATGTCAGGGGAATCTGATTTGCCTCTATAAATGTAAGCAGAAGCACCATCAAACAACCAGCACCACCAACATTAGCAAATACAAAGAGAATTAATTGAAAATAGTTTCTGTATTTTATGGCTAGGCTCAGATTTGCCCCAAATGTATTTTTAGGGCTAGGCTCTGAGATCTGACCAGAGTGATATAACTTCTTTATATTTTATTTTCTTAATTAATTAATTTATTTAACATAGAGAAAGGGGGTGGGGGAGAGAGAAAGATAAAGTGAAAAAGAGAGAGGGAGGGAGGGAGAGAGTGAGAGAGAGAGAGACATAGGGAGGGAGGGAAGGAGAGAAAAGCCTCCAGCCACTGCAAATAAACTCCAGGTGCATGAGCATCTGGCTTACATGGGTCCTGAGGAATCAAAGCTCAGTCCTTTGGCTTTATCCCTCCAGCCCACTATATCTCCTTTTAATAAGACATATCAAGGAAAGATTGGACTAATATAAATCAATAACCACCTAGAAAAACCCTCATGAACAAGGCAGGAACCATCTTAAAATTACAGGGTTTTAGATATAATAACCTTATACGAGAATTAAATATTAAAGGATTGACAAATAGAGGAACATAGCTAACTTGGCTGGGTACTTTAAAGCCAGTATTTTATTACCTTACAACTATTATTATGACATCAGTGAGTTAAAGTTTTAAGTATACAACCTGTATATCGTAACATTCTACAACCAGCCAGTGCCATCCTTTGTTAGTCTGAATAAGTCCTAGGCTAGTTGTCATTTTATATATCTCAAAGAGGCTGTGATATGATCAAGCACTTTAGGACTTAGTTAATCAACTTTGTCTTTAAGCCTTCTGTCTAAATTTACACATACTTTTATCAATATACTTTTAGTTTATAATCTATGTACCCATTCTATAACAATCTTTTTATTAAAAATTTTATTTATTTAATTATGTATGTATTTTTGTTTTTTTTTGAGGTAAGGTCTCACTCTAGCTCAGGCGGACCTGGGATTCACTCTGTAGTCTCAGGGTAGCCTTGAACTCACAGAGATCCTCCTACCTCTGCCTCCTGAGTGCTGGGATTAAAGAGGTGTGCCACCATGCCTGGCTCTTATTGAACATTTAAAGTTTCCTCTCCAGTTTACCCTTTTATCTAGTTTATCTCATTATAACTACCAGCAAAACTTTCATTGTCCTTATTATAAAACCTTTTAATGTGACTATTTAAGTTCTTTCTTCTATTGTCCTTAAAAGGCTCTTTGAAATGACTTTTTACAAAAGAGTAGACCAGACTTGACTTAGTTACCCAGAATATTAATATCAATTCTATCATTTTGCTGATTTTGGAATCTATTTTTTTATAAATTTTCTGACAAACTCAATATTGAATATTTCTGAGTCTAAATATAAATCTTGAGGCTGTTGTCTGTTAGCAGTTCCACAGAAGCACAGAGAGATATGCAAACTTAAACACAGTTGCAAATTTCTTATATGAAGTCCTCATCTGTCCGCAGCAACTTGGGACTCTCCCATTATCATGATGAGTCAGGACCTTGAGAGTGCCTGTTTTCCCCCACTATGCAAATCAGGGAATCCAGGGAAGAAGTGCCATCAGGGATTTCCCTGGGGGCAGCACAAACCACAGAGAGGTCTGTGCTTTGGCTTCCCTATCCAACAATGAGAATTGTGTGTCTGGCTCTCCCTCTTATTCCTAGGGCTGCCTGGCCATTGTATAAACCAGACCGTTTAGGAGAAAGCACCAAGTGACACATTGTAGGTGTCTGATAATCTGTAGTCCCCATTCTCAGCCTTGTCATGGAGTGTTACCCCAGCTGCAGCATGTGAGAGCAAGACAGATGAGTTCCCCAAGTTCCTAGCACTTGTCTGGGATGGGCCCCAGAACTTAGCTATTCTTGTTTGAGTGCTTGTCCCTGGAGAGCCCAGCAGGACAGCATAACCCTTCCTTGCAAGTGTAGAGGGGCTCTCCCTCCCCTTCAGGTATGTGGCTGGGTTTAGGACTTCAGTACCTCCACTCACATTCATCTAGCTCAGAGGCCTTGGTAAAGTGCTGCAAAGAGACTTATCTTGGTTTGTCATCTTCCCTTGTTTAACCCCCCTTTCTTATTGTCAGGCTCTGGATTGGTGGAATTCCTCCACCGTCCAAACAGCATTGTCTTCCTCTATCTGTGGCCTTGGGCTCAGCCATTTTCATGTTCTTCCAGCCAGCACCTCATTACTGGGCAGTGTGTTTGTAAGCATCTGTGTGTGTGGAGGAGGATGGGCAATCTCTGGCCTTGAAATTTTTGGTCTGACTCTAGTTGAGTTATTTTTTTTTTAATGTTTGTTATTGTTACTGTTATTATGTTGGCACCCTCTTTTCCCTTGTCCCTGCTCCCATTCCATTGGGGTCACTCCTCAGTGGGATTGCAGGTATTCTCCATGGGGCTGTAGTTTATGCATTGTGGTAGCAGGAGTCAGTTATTTTTGGGTGGAGTGAGTGCCTGTGAGCATGATGATCAACAATCTTTCTGCACCCTCTTCCATAAAATTCCCTGAGGTGTGGTGGGTAAATTTTAAGTCTATTTCAGTGATGAAGTCTTAGGAGCCTCTGGATCTTTACTTTGGCAGGTGTTGAGTATCCTTAGGGTCTGTCTCCTACCCCCTGGCACTGATTATCAGGAACAGCATTGAAGCAGCCCTCTTGCTCATCTCTCCGATTCCTCTGTGGATTCAGCTGTGGCTTGACTGAAGCACGAGGGGTAGTTCATCTCCTCTGGTCTCCCTACCTTCACTGGGATGAACTTCTAAATCAGACACAGTTATGGAAGAAGGGAGGTTTATTGAAGGATACAGATCCAGGGGAAGTTCTATAATGGCAGAAGCTGGTCACTTTCACAGGTCCATGCTGAGAGAGAAAACCAACCACTAACACCATATGCAACCATATGCAAACATTCCTCCTGAACTGAAGGCAAAGTTCAAGCACTTTGCATATTTTTAGGCTGGAATTTCAAAAAACCCCCCACACCTTAGGGTTGGTCCCTAGTGTATACCCTCAGGGTCTAAATTATAAACTTTAATAAAATCCTGGATATATTGAGGACCACCTATTCAACACCAGTATGAGTGAAAGTAGGGGAGGGGAAGCTCCCAAAAGAAGCTCTGGCCCCAAGCTGAGATTTTATTTTCATTTTCTAGTTTTCATAGCTGAAAGACAAGGTAAGGGATCAAGCAAGATGTGGCAGTTTGCATATCAATCATTCCTGAAGTCAGGCTATCCTAACCATGAACTCCATATTACTTTGTTTTAGCCTAATCTGTCTTCTTATCACCCTTCTAGGCACTTTGTGGATGGTTCTCTCTGGGATTTTTCCATATGTTGACAAAGATAAGTTTAGCTCCTCAGCAATTAACTCTTACAGTAACTCAGTGAATCAGTTCAGCTTTCACCTTTTTTTTCTACCACAAGTGTATTTTTGGGGGTTACTTACAGAGCAGGGTCAGGGGTTGTTCACAAGAGCAGTGAATGACTCAAAGGCAGCTGCATCACTGAATAACCCACCACAGAAGAGATGACAACTCATGGAAGCTGTGTCTCTTTCATTGCACAACCAACAGGCTAGTCAAAGTGTCTTCCCAAGGAGTTGTTTCCCTTTTATATAGCCTTGAGGGGTAGTCTTGCAACTACTTGTTGAATTCTTCAGTCTTCTCAGCCCCCTAGGAGGGAATGTTTTAATTGCTATACAACAGTGGTCAAAGTCTGCTACTCTTCAGTTGTTTACCACTTCTATAATCTTGGAGAGTAGTCCTGTGACCTTGTCAATTTCATCTCTCCCAGACTTGACCTCTTGAGTCACTAGAGCCTCCCTCCTATTTCCTTAGGAGGAAATATTCCAATTCAGAAGGATTTGCTACACAACAATGTGTTATTTAAGTGGTGATATGAAAATTTAAAGACAATCTGACATCAGAGTGGAGCAACCTAAATCAAAGTGGGCTAAGACAGAACAGAACTTAGCAACACACATAGGCAAGGTAAGACCATGTAATTATTCAAATATTGAAGGTATTGTTTAGTCCTTTTTTTAAAAAATTTATTTATTTATTTGAGAGTGACAGACAGGAGAGAAAGACAGATAGAGGGAGAGAGAGGGAATGGGCGCGCCAGGGCTTCCAGCCTCTGCAAACGAACTCCAGACGCGTGCGCCCCCTTGTGCATCTGGCTAACGTGGGACCTGGGGAACTGAGCCTAGAACCAGGGTCCTTAGGCTTCACAGGCAAGCGCTTAACAGCTAAGCCATCTCTCCAGCCCGTTTAGTCCTTTTTGTAAAACAGTATAAAAAGTCAATGAACTGGAGGAGATAATGGAGACCTTCCTGCACTCTCCTGAGTACTTGACTTTTCCTTAGAGTTCAAAGTGTCACTGAAGAGTTTAAAGTATTGTCAGATATGTGTTTTAAATAGATTGTGCTGGTGGCTGAATGGTGATGTATCTCTTTGAAGGAGGAATGACAGAAATGGGAAGAGGAGTGAGGGGGAATCAGGAAAAAGAACATGCACTTTCTTTTAATGAGACTTTAATTATTGTAGAAATGCAGGAGTAAACTTGAGAAGCATTTAGGAATCCAATTCATATAAACTCTGAGATCCACTGGAGGAATGAGAAAAGTTCTTGATAGTAGGAGGCTGTGGTATACTTTTCCATGGAGTAAGGAAAGTGGTACAGCTATCTTCTCTTTGCTGGGGTGAAACCTCTAGCCAGAAGTAGCTTATGGTATAAAAGGGTTTATCTCTGGCTTAAAGTGTTGACAAGGGAGTTTCATCTCAAGCCACCACAGAAGATGGGGGAGTTGTTTTGTTTCAAACTATCACAGAAGACTTAAGGATGACTGTCAGATTTCTATATCACATGGATAACATGCTCATCTCCAAATATAAATAAGGTAGAATAAAAGTAGTCTTTCTTTTTATTTTTCAAGGTAGGGTCTTACTCTAGCTCAGGATGACCTGGATTTCACTATGTAGTCTTAGGGTAGCATTGAACTCATCATGGTCCTAATACCTCTGTCCCCTGAGTGCTGGTTTTAAAGGTGTGCACCACCATGCCGGCTCTGTTGGGGATCCTTCTCACCTAGTTTTTATGTTAGGGTGTGCTGTCCATATGGCATTCAGCCATCAGGCAGCTGGAAATGGGTCTGAGGCTAACACAGATGGGCACTGAAACCAAGATGATACATACAGAGAACAGCAGGTTCAGTGAAAGTGCATTCACATTTCAGAATCCCAAAGAAAATGAACCCATGTGATAGCTGAGGATGAAGGCACCCTTTAGTTTATCAGACATCAATGGGAAGGAAATTTCCAGGAATATTAGGTTGAATATCACCCAGTGCAGCAGGAGAACAAAGACTAAATGATGTTCTTAGAAATCAGGAGGTCATTTGTAAACATACCCATGAAGTAATGGAGCTAAGAGCTAAATGACAGTGGTATGAAGATTAGGAAGAATACATCCTATTCATTTAGAAAATTATCTGTGGGCTTGAGGAAAGTCTGGGGTTTTTGCTGGCTTGTTTTAATTATTTATTTTATTTTATTTTATTTTTTTATAAATTTTTTTATTTATTTTTATTTGAGAGCGACAGACACAGAGAGAAAGACAGATAGAGGGAGAGAGGGAGAATGGGCGCGCCAGGGCTTCCAGCCTCTGCAAACGAACTCCAGACGCGTGCGCCCCCTTGTGCATCTGGCTAATGTGGGACCTGGGGAACTGAGTCTCAAACCGGGGTCCTTAGGCTTCACAGGCAAGCGCTTAACCGCTAAGCCATCTCTCCAGCCCATATTTTTTTTTAATTTTTTAATTGTGTTTATTTATTTGAGAGGCAGGGGGAAAGAAAATGGGTGCACCAGGGCCTCCAGCCACTTCAAACAAACTCTAAATATATGAGCCACCTTGTGCATCTGGCTTTACATGGATACTGGGGAATTGAACCTGGCTTCTTTGCTGACAAGTGCTTAACCACTGAGAAATCTCTCCAGCTAGCTTTTTAAAATGGGAGATATTTTAGAAGATATTTAGAAGACAATCCCAGTAGAGGACAAGATAAAAATAGGTAAGTGGAGAAATGGCAAACAGACCATATCTGTCATATTCCAAAGGCAGTAGCCAAGTCCTATTGAGTATTGCTTCCATCCTTTCATTACTCTGCTTTTGATTCTGCACTGCCATGGTTTGGGTTCCCACTGCCTTCTCACAGAAAAACAAAAGGTATGGTAAGTAGAAAAGAATACAGTGCCTGTTCTGACAACACATTTACTAAAATTGGAATAAGACATATATTAGTAAGTCTCTGCATGAGGATGATATGTGAATTTATTAAGCACCCCATTTTTTATGTAAAAATAATTTTACAAAAGGGGAAAATAATCTATGAGTTGTCCTTCTAGTACTTTGTGACAAGTACTGTCTTCTAAAAGTACAGGACTTTAAAAATAAACATAGTAGTTAACAGATAAAGAAATAATTAATTGATCTTTTCAAAGGTATAATTTAACTGGTATTAAAATATCCACTGAAGTTAGCCTCTAATTTAGAAATCAAAAGACGCTAGTATGAATTAATTCTATCCACCTAAAAACTTATACCATTAATGCAGTTTTGAACTTGGGAATGTAATACTAATGCACCAATACGTACTGTTTACACATGGGAGTCTTCAAATAATTACAAACAGGATATCTTGGTTTGTATTATTTATTGAAATGTCTGTTTTAGCTTGAATAGAAGCCATGCACATTGTATTCAGTGACCAGTGTGAGGGAAGGAGGGAGGAAGAGAGAGGGTAATGACATGTAAATCTTTCCTTTCATGAGAACTTACTGGAAGGCAATGGCTTTCTTCATAAATTAGACATGCAAATAACAAGAAATTGTTGAAATTGTTTTTATCAAAGTGTAACAACCTACTCAGGAAATGTCTTTATCCTTGAAACTGACCTTATACTAGTCCAGGGATTTGGCATTCAGTATTCAAGCTTCCTAATTCTCTTTTGAAAGGTTGTCACTAGAGAATCACATGTAGAATGTATAATGATTTATTTAGTCTCCCAGTCCCTTGTATCTGGAGACCACAGAGAAGAGAAAAACGATAAACAAATTCTTCCACTGTGAGGGAAACAATTGCCTATGAACTGATTTTAAGTATATGATAATACCAAATTAAAAATAACAGGCATGTAATTGCCTAAGAATTTTCCATCCTGCATGCTACCCACCCATAATGGGAGCATTTGCACTTTACTTAACTGCTTCGAGGTAAGATGTTTAGAATCTTAAAAAGTTTCTGCTAAATTTGCTTCACCTGACTATCAAAACCTTAAAATTTACTTATTCTCCATATTCCAGTGAGTTTACCTCAGAAAAGGAATCACAAACCTGGAAAATAGTTTTGGGAGAAAAGGATAAGATTGATGCAGGGTCTGTCCACCATGTCCCCCACATAGGACTAGTAAAACAAAACAATGAAAGTGAGTTGCATCTGATTAGATGGATATCTGGAAAACTTAGCTGAACAACTAACAATAGATTCAATTCAAGAAACCTATTGCATATTTATGTTTATGGTAAAATAGGCAGTAGATAGATCTGCCTTGTGGTATAGTAGGACAAGGAAGATAACTGAGAAATGAAGGTCAAACATATTTCCTTATTACTATGCAGTGAATGAGTGGCTTAGTAATACCTTTTGAACTTCTGTTACTTAAGCAAATTAACTGTGCAAAGCCCAGCAGAATTAATGCTTCACTTTTGTTTTATTTTTGAGATAGGGTTTTGCTAAATTGGCCATTATGATCTTCAACTCCTGAGCTTTGTGCCTGGTTTATCTTTGGGGTATGAGAAGACTCAGCCTGCAAAACAAAAAAAAAAGCATGACATTTTAGTTAGAATTTCCAGGAGTCTAAGCTCATGTTAGTCAGGTTTCTCCAGAAGAACAGAACCCCTAGACCAATCATATGTTACAAAGGGAACTTACTGGAGTGGCTGATGCAGTGTGGTATAGGTAGCTCAACAATGACTGTAGACTGGACAGACTGAGTACCCAGTAGCTTCTCAGTCTACAGGGATGGATGTCTCTCTAGTTCCAATCTGGCACTGACTTATTGGAGGATTCCTGGAGAGCCACTGGTCTGCACTTCACACTGAAAGGCCAAATAAGTTGGGTGATGTTGGTGAAGCATGGCAGTAACAGGGTGGGTTGTCTCACCAGAAAGGGTCAAAGGCTGACACAGAAGCAAAAATAAGGCACTTTCCTCTTCATAGGAAATGCTATACACTTTCTGGAAGGGTCTCTTTCGAACTCCAGTTAATCCTTCCTGGAAATGCCCTCACAGACCTACCCTAACCATGTGTCTCATGCTTGAGTACCGATATAATCAAGTTGACAAAACAGATTTGTAACCACAATACATAACCACAAGAGCTTACCCCTCTACATGAGGGTGAGGTGTATATAAGATCCAGGAGGCAGGATTTGGCTTGACCTGCTGATCCCCTTAAGTCTTTTCTCCGCATTAATTTTCTTGTTTTTCCTTTGACACAGGCACATTGCTGCTCCATGGCTTTTGTACTTGCTAGCTTTCTCTGACAGGAAGATTGTGTTACCAGATACCTATAAAACTAGCTATGGTTTTAATGTACAATCCCCCCCCCCCCCCGCCATAGCCTCATGGGTGTGAAATGCCCAATTCTTAGTTGGTGGTGCTGTTTGGGAAGGTTGTGGAACCTTTAGAGGTGGAGCCTTGCTGGAGGAAGCTTGTAACTGGGGGAATGCCTGGAAGTATTACAGTTTAGCCCTGCTTGCTGCTCCTTTGCTCGCCACATCTGCCCAGCTAATGCAATGAGATGCTGTCTGCTGCTGCTGTCAAGCTTTCCCACCCCCAAAACTGTAAGCAGAAATAAACCTGTTCCTACTTTAAAGTGTTTTGGGTCAGGTATTTTGTCCCAGCCATTAGAAAGTAACTGGTACTCTAACCTCACCATCTCCTTCAATCCATTACTAGATATCTTTCCAGTGAAAAGTTCCTCCATCTCGTGATTATAATTTGCATTCATCTCTGGTGTGCTTAGCATTTGTTACCACCTATCTAATTAACATGATATGTTTTACTGAAGGCAGAGAATATTTTTGTTAATTTTTCACTATGTGCGTATTGGAGTGCATACTAGGCAATCGGTATATATTGAATAATTGAACAAATGTATCACAAAGCTACTTAATACAAATTTGTGTCATGTGTGTCTTTCCATGTTTTTACATTATCTTATTAGTTGGATTTACACTGTCTCATATGGATTTGGGTTAGGTATTAAGGGAACTTTAAATTATTTTAAAATTTTCATAAATACAATGATGTCTATGTATTGTGTGACCACTTTCTTTGGCACATGAGAGTGTTTTCTCCAGTTCCATGTGATAAATCTGTAGTGTGTCAATACTGTAAGGTTAAGACTGTAACTGTACCTTATGGAAATCCCTTTCCTGGGTACTTCCTATGAAGCATGAGTTCTATAAGGTGCTGTGTGAATTTGGGAGTTGGGGTGGGCAGGAGCTGCATTTGACACTTGCAAGAATAGTGCTGAGTGCCTGCACTGTGGCTCTTCATGTGCGTGCTTACAACCCTGGCCTTGCTCAGACAACCAACACAGGGTAGGTGCCAGGCTGGGCATCTCTTTCAGCTTCTCCTAAACAAGGGGCATGTTTGGCTTCATGCTGACATGTGTCATCTTCTTTTCTAGGATACCCCAACCATCCAAGTGAGATGCTTGGTGGTGCTGAGAGATGGATCAGGTGTCCATCCTTCTTGTGGCTTCAGAGAAAGCCTCCTGGGCGCAGTGCATTCTTCCTTCCCTTTCTCACTGCCCTGAGGAATTCAGGTTTTAGCAAAGGACAGACATAACAGCCATATAGGTGATGCCAATATCTAATAATTGCATGAAGTTAAGTCCATAATATATATATAATGGTCTATGTATGATAAAATGGAAATCAATAGAGGAACCTAGCCAAAGGATATCTATCTTGTTTATTTTGATAGATTCCACGTTTGAGCTCTAGCCTATGACATGCTGAAAACCTTTTCTCCTGCCAACTGTGCATTAGATTTATTATTTGCACCTTGGTTACTCTAAGAAGGGTAGGCCTGTTTGTGTGCATTCTGGGAAGGTGCCTGTGGAGGGAACTAGGGCAGTGAAAGCACAGCAGTCTGAGAGCAAATGATGTCTAGTCTTCGGAGCAGCTGGCCTTACTTAACTGGACCACTGTGAATCAATTTTCATTTTAAATATTCTTTTTCTAATGCCAGAAATCACATACATAATTTCAACAAAATTAAAGCTATGGGTGTTTTGGTTTCAAGGACTATCATGGAATTTTTTGTTTTGTTTTGTTTTGTTTTCATGAACAAAATGAATTTTCCTCAATGTGTGTATTCTTCCTCTTGGCAGATGTTGGACAGATGTTTGTGCTACAGACACATGGGGACATTCAGGAAAACACCTTCCTAATGACTCAAAGCAGCCAAAAACTGTGTTGTTGTGTAACCTGCTGTTGGAACTTTAAGTCTCAGAACATGAAGTAGGAACATGAAGCCGGCTCACATTCGGCTCTCTGCGATCCCTCCTGCACCGGTCACTGTGCTCTTGCCCTTTTGTGCTTGTGGAGTCCTGTGGGTTTCTGGGTCCTCCCTGCCTGGCTGCGTCCCCTGAAGTGTTCCTAGCAACCATGGTGGTAAGTGGGAAAGAGAAGACTTTCGGGAGACAGTTTCGATGAACAGCTCTCTTTAATCTCTTTAATAGGGAAATGGGTTTTATAAGCAGTTGAGGGTCCTAAGGGGATTGGATGTGCAAGGTTGCTTGCTGATGCCTAATTAGCACATGGGGATATACATTCCAGCACATAGGCAATGGTACAGGCAGATGGGCTTTGCAAAGGTGCTGGCTGATACCATGTAAGGAGTTTCCTAGGCAAGTGGTCAAAAGTCACAGGGTTATGGGCAAAGCCTAATTCTTGTTTGAATGTATAGGTATCCTGTGCTTGGAGAGGGAGTGGCCTTTCTTTTTGCCCATCTTGGTCAGAGATTTTGTGGGGGTGGGGTTGAGGCTCACTGCGACGCCCAAGAATTGGAGGGTGGATACAGTCATTTGTTGCTTCCTTGAAAGCACCACTTTGTGGCCCAGCACGGGGCATTAGGTCTCCGGGGAGCTCTGTCCCTGTTCTCTCTACTGACAGCAAGTGCCCGAGTGCAGATGGGAAAGAACAGGCATTTAAGCTACTCTGCCATGCAATTCTTCACTAAACATCTTGCTTATATTCCAAAGTGCTTCTGTTCCGGCTGTCAGGTCATCTCTAGGGAATCTTAGAACAGAACCTCACCTCCCTAGTTGGGGATTAGGGAGGCAATCAAGCTACAGAGAAGCTTTACTCATATCAATGTGAAATCCAAATAAACGTACAAAAGGCCTGTCTTTCTCTAGCCCCTATAAGTCAGATCTTGGAAATGACTCTTCATTTCTTATAAACTCTATTTTTTCATTAAAGCTCCCTGGAATTGAGAAACTCGGCCAATGGCCCAGGGTTCTGTCCTTTGTGTACCATTCAACTAAACATGGGTGGGGTTTAATTTTGAGTAAATAAGAATTTCCCTTTTTGATGCATACAATCACCAGAGTTTTAAACATGCCTGCTGTCATTAGTTCTTGACCTCCCCTCCCAGTTCACAGTGAGAGATTTTAACACCACAATCACACTTGGAGGAAGAAATATTGATGTATTGGTAAATATTATCAAAACTCTGTATATTTTTCTGTCCTATAGGTGAGCCTTGATAAAGATACTGTACACATTCACATAATTGATAAATGGATTCCATATCATATTCTCTCTTACTTTTCAGTGCATTTATTACTAGACCTTTGTTACAAAATCATTAAATTCCAATTTCATTGAGCTTGGATATTATGAATATATTAATTGAAAATAATTAAGAATTTTTTGCTTCAAAGTTTTGTACAATGCTCCTTTGATATTTAGTGTGCTTTATTCACTTTATGTGGAAGTGTATGGCTCAATAACTTTGTTTCATATGATTCTTTAAAAGCTTGATATGTGCTTTGGAAGATGCTGTGTGCTATGATGTTTATCATATATGTATGCATGATGTATATGAATATATAATCTTATATCCCCGTATAAATGATGTGAAATTTCTGCTCAACCCTTACAGAATTTTACGTGATTTAAAAAATTCTCATTATGTTGAAACATATAAAATGGGAAAGACCATGAAATGATTTCTGGAACTTTCATGTTCCTCCCGGAAATAATTAAGTAGTGCACTACACAGAATTCTAGAGAAAATATCCCTTATCACAATCAACTTAATACAGTATCTCTAAGTGTTAATTCTGCTTCTCTAAAAATGTCTTAAATTAAATTTATAGTTAAGCAGGAAAGGAGTCAGGGTTAGAAACAGAAGGGGTTAAAATTGTATATGCTCCTCCATTTATTTTATATTCATTGGTTAAGTCTCCAAAATTTAGCCTGAGCCTTGAAAATCTATTCCACAGAAACAGAGTGCTCCTACAGAGGCCTTTATGTGACCATCCACCATGCAGCAGGAAAGGAAAACAACTGGTTTTGGAGCTAATATGACACAAAATAAACCCTAAATCTAAGTCCTGGCTCCACATAGTTTATGCGTTGAATCATAAAGGAAAAAAAAATATTAGTAGTTATAAGACAGGAAGGTACAAATATTTCTTACCTAGCTCAGAGCTCTGCTTGCTTTGTAACTATTTAACATTATTGACCTATTAGTGGAGATAGAAGACAGTCTGATTTTCATTATTTTCCTTCTCTATGTGACCATACTTATCATATATATCTACAAATTATCTCCAACTTTACTCTTATTTTACCTGATGATATTTCACTTCCTGTGAACCCTACCTATGACTTTGTGTTTGTTTGTTTTTTTGAGGTAGGATCTTACTCTAGCCCAGACTGACATGGGAATTCACTATGTGAATTCAGGGTGGCCTCAAACTTGTAGCAATCCTCCTACCTATGCTCTGGAGTGCTGGGATTAAAGGTGTGTGCAACCATGCCTGGCTCCATATAACTTTTTGGAAAGTTGGTAACTTTTTCCTTTACACATTGACTTATACTGTTAGATTCACATTAGTTCACAAATATATCATCAATTAATCATAGTAATACAAAATATGTTTTTAACACAGCATTCTGTCTGAATCATCACACTGCTATATTGCCTTCTCTTGACTAGTATCATTTTCCATTTCTTTATCTTATATTTAATTATTTATTTGAAAATACTTATTATTGATTTTGATACAGTTCCTCACTATGTAGCCCACGTGGGCCTCAAACTGTTGATTCTCCTGAATTTTCCTTCCAAGTGCTGGGATTTCATGTGTGCACTAATCACCATACCCAGCACTCATTCTTATATATTCAAAATTTCTATACCACTAAGTCCTAAATGTGACTTTATCAATACTTGAAGTTTTTCTCCTTTTTATTAGACTTGAGAATTTAAGCTTTTAAACCACAATTGCTTTTCTATCAGAAGTGAATTTACTTTAAGCATCTTATTTTTTTTATAATCATAACTCAGACTTTATTGCTTAATAGTTACATCATTCCATAGAACTTTAAATAAGCAGACTTTGAGAAAATGTACCGGGGTTGTTGAACAGATGATGGCAATATTGATGAAAGTGTTCAGGTGCTTTATATAGGGTAACAAGAGGCACCACTGCCACCACCACCCTCCAGCAACTTATACATTTCATACGAAAGGAGTAAAAATAGTTCACTGGCATTTAACGAGAACTTTTCTTTGTAACTGAAGAAATATAAGCTTGACCAGTTTCATAATCTTCAGAGCAGAACAAACATGTATTTTCCATTACAAGATGTTTCTTAAGAGAAAAAAAATTAAATCAATATGACAATAAAACTACACACACCTTGAAAACAAAAGATGTCATCATCTAAGCTCCTCTATTATAATATTATCCCAAGAAGCAAAATTTGACTCAGCTTTTCACCAGGAGAGTAAACTCTTTCACTGTTACTATTCTCACTTCACAGTTCACACAATTTAACTGAAGCCATGGCTAACTTTGTAAAAATATATGGATACACCTCAAACTGCTCTTATGCTAAGGTAAAGTATTTAATAAAAGTTAATTATTCTTGGACTGGAGGGATTGCTTAGTGGTTAAGGCATTTGTCTACAAAGCCAAAGGACCCAGGTTCCATTCCCCAGGACCCACATTGGCCAGATGCACAAGGGGGCACAAACTTCTGGAGTTTGTTTGCAATGGCTGGAGGCCCTGGCATGCCCATTGTCTCTCTATCTTTCCCTCCCTCTTTCTCTGTCAAATAAATAAATAAATAAAAATAAAATATTTTAAAAAGTTAATTACTCTTTAAAACCTTAGACATAATCCACTCAAGATTAATATGACATATTAACAATCTCCCCTTCTGGACATAATAGTAGTTCTAAGTGTTCTTAATATTGGGGACTACACACACAGTCACTGTAAATCACATAAACACCAGTAACTTTCCTAGTAAACTGTAGCAATAGTCCCTCTACTAGTGATTTTTTTTTTTTAAACAAGAATGTGTAACAGTTCAGCATTTGAAAGACATATAGTACTGGGAATACATACAGGGAAAAATACATTTGCCTACCTGAAAAGACACTACAAAAATCCCCTCCCCAAACCCTCACAACTTGAAAGATGGTTTTATGATTTGCCTACTTAAAGACCTCAGTAATCCAATAATTAAAAACACAATAGCAGATAAATAAAAATTTATTAAAATCATTATCTCCAACAATAGAAAATTAAATATTAAGGCATCTTTTACTCCTATCCTGGCATATACAGCAAAGATAAGTGTTTTAAGTAAGAGATAGCACTAAATGTTTCCTAAAGTATTTGGCAATTTTTTTTCAACTTTTCTTATTACATATATTGCTGAAAGCTCTCCTGATCAAAGACTTTGTCTCAAATCCAGAAAAAAAGTATAAATGCATCAATTTATTAAAGGCAAGTAGTTCAGTGTTGAAAAATTAAGATTAACTACAAAGAGAATCATGTAAATTTCAAATACCGATATTAAAGTTCTTCCAAAGCAAGTTATGCCTTAGTCATTAAGCAGAAAAGAGATGGAGACTTTCAGATGAGAAGTCTGTGGATATAGGCTCATGCCATGTAACAACTGTAGCTAAGTATTTGGCTCTACTGGGATGGCAGTATGAAAGGGCTTGGACTCCTTTAACATATACTACAGTCTCTGATAGGATCATATACGTTAACACTGACTGGGGTTCCCCACAGTCATCCATTTAACAGAGCTCAACAGGCTTCATAAAGAATTCTAAAGTTACACTTTCACTTTTTACTAAGGCAAGTTTGTGAAAAAAATTAATACAACCAGATCTCTTCATGATCTTTCCACTTACATTTTTAAGAAACATACAAAAGAACTGTATCTTATAGAAAGCCACTTTTATACTCTCCCAAATAATGAACCCAATTTACTTTTCAAAGGGAGTTCTTGCTTTTTCTCAGTTTCTAAGTACTATTCATCTTCTTTAGAGCCAGTTTTGCATAAATGCTTCATGACATCAACCCAATTCCAGCCTTGAGGAAGTTCCCCTTTATGGATGTGTTTTACCTGCCAGCGTACGATTCTGTGCTTTAGAAAGCTGTTCTGTTTTGTCTTTTTTCTGACCTGATGGACTGTATTAGGAGTGTCACCTGAGATGATGTTGGTTATGGACGTTGTGCAGTTAATGGGATGGTGATTCTCCAAGAGCTGCTTTTTATTGTCCTTGGCCTATTCAACAATGCATAGGTCATAGAGGTTCCAGATTGACTTCCACTGCTTCCTGTACCTTGGCTAATGTACTCTGCTTTATAGCTGAGGAAATGGTGTTGTAAAAAAAAAAAAAAAAAAAAAAAAAAACATTCATAGATGTAACTGGAGGCGTTTGGGGATAGGTTTCTGTCCAGGAAACCTCTATTAAGAAGGCTTTGGGATCACCATTTTCACCTATCCTATACTGAAATGACAGTGGACTTAATTCCTGGAAGCTTTCATCACCTTCATAAATAGAATGTAAAGCTTCTAGTTCCGTCGCAAGACTGATGAGGGGAAAAGGGTGTCCAGCCCAAGGTCTCATCTTCTGGTCCTTGTTGGCCCCCATTCTGCCTGCACCTCTCGCGCAGGGACAGCATCGGCGAGAAGAGCCAGAGGGCAGTGGCCTGGGCCATGGGGTCCCCTCCTGGCTGCCGCAGATCGCATCTTATTCCTTAAGTACATGAACCTCATTCTCTGTGATGGACTTGTGTCTTTTTTGGTTAATAGTTTCATTTCTACCTTTCTTCTATTTGTTTCAAAGTTATACTTTTGATGCTATTTATTTGAATAATACATCACAATAGTGATAGAAATAACATTTTAGGTTGCATAATTCTCTGATATGAGGGCTGTCCTGTGCATTTGAACCTTAGCCACATTGTTGACTGCCATCCATTACACAATAGTATCACATGCCCCTCCTCAAAGCGTGACGACTAAAACTACCAAAACAGAGAATTTTCATTTATAGAAGGAAAGGTACATTCAGTTAAGAGCCAATGTTTTAAAGATCATTATGAATCATGTATTAACAAGCTTAAGGTATATTACATATTCTGCCCACTTCACTGTAGATTCTAATTTAGAAGTACATCTTCTAAAATGGCTCCCTTTATAAACATATAGTCCCTCTTACTGAACTTGAAAATAAGTTTTGAGAAGAAAGATATTGATACTTTCACATGTGGCTTAAATGCTAAAGAGGGATTATCATTGATCACAAGAAGGTAGTTGACAGTTTGGTGATCATTGCTGAGAAGTGACCTATACTCTCTTTAGTTTTTTATTAAAAATACTGAAAACTGGGCTAGAGATATGGCTTAGTGGTTAAGGTGCTTGCTTGAAAAGCCAAAGGACCCAGGTTCAATTCCCCATGACCCACATGGGCCAGATACACAAGGTGGTGCATGCCTCTGGAGTTCATTTGCAGTAGCAAGAGGCCCTGGCATGCCCATTCTCTCTCTCCCTCTCTGCATCTTCCTTTCTTTCTCTCTCAAATAAATCAATAACTAAATACCAAATTAAAAACCTTGAAAATATGTTCCATAGATTTATTATGATTAGTCTACATGTGTTTTTTTTTTTTAATTACTCTACTCAAGGTTTGACAAGTGGTTTTAAACTGAATGTTCATTCTTTCAAGTCTGGAAAATTCTCTAGCAGTATTCCCTCATGCATTGCTTGTTGCATTCACCTTCTTGCTAGGACCAATCACCCAACCAAAAGCCACTGATGGGAGGAGACGGTTTATTGTGGCTTACAGACTATAGGGGAAGCTTCAGGATGGCAAGGGAGACTGTGGCATGAACAGAGGCTGGACATCACCTCCTGGCCAACTTCAGGTGGATGAAAGCAACAGGAGAGCATGCCATACATTGGCAAGGGGAAGCTGGCTATAACACCCATAAGCCTGCCCATGACAACACACCTCCAACAAGTTTCCAGTTTACTAATTGCCATCAGCTGAGGACCTAGTATTCAGAACACAAGAGTGTATGAGGGGCGCTTAATTCAAACCACCACATTACTTTTCTTTCATTTTCAGGAATTTCTCCTAGCATTGCATCAAAAAATTGTAAAATATAATGTTTCATATTTGAACTTTCACATTTTCAGCCCATTTCTGACTTTGCTACATACTTGGTGATTTCTTTACCTTAACCTAGCATTCTACCTATTTTCTCTTAAGCTAATTCTTTTTTTTTTTTGTGGTTTTTCAAGATAGGGTCTCACGCTAGTTCAGGCTGACCTGGAATTCCCTATGTAGTCTCAGGGTGGCCTCAAACTCTTGGTGATCCTCCTACCTCTGTCTCTCAAGTGCTGGGATTCAAGGTGTGTACCACCATGCCCAGCAACATTTAAATTTCTAATGTTAATGGATTCTACTGTTTACTTTTAGAATTTGAACTCTATGCATGATTCTTCTTTTATCCATAGGTCTGTTAGTTGAGTTTTTTGTATGTTGGTTATATTAATTTTACATATAAATATTTTTTTAAATTTATTTATTTGAGAGTGACAGACACAGAAAGAAGGACAGATAGAGGGAGAGAGAGAGAATGGGCGCTCCAGGGCTTCCAGCCTCTGCAAACGAACTCCAGACGCGTACACCCCCTTGTGCATCTGGCTAACGTGGGACCTGGGAAACTGAGCCTCGAACCGGGGTCCTTAGGCTTCATAGGCAAGCGCTTAACCGCTAAGCCATCTCTCCAGCCCTAAATATTTTAAGCATATGCTTTTGTTTCTCAAGGTTTTAATTGTCTCTGTTAGATTGGTATAAAATTATTGATAGGTTGTAGATTTTCCCATTATTCCAGATTTCAGTCCTTGGTCAGACAAAGGTTTCTTTTATAATTGTTCAAATTTGTGCTGTCAGCTCATTGCCAGTGGGGGTTTCCATGTAAGGACTAAGTGACCTGAATAGTGAGGTTTATTACAAGCTTTTAGGGAAAGACCTTGGCTTTATGTCTTCCACACTGACCAAGTTTCAAGTCCACCCATGATACCTTGTGTTTTCTATGTCTTTCAGTCTAAATTGTTCTTCTAGTGACCCATGGAAATCAACTAATTTTGGACCCAAATTGCAAGCCTAGTGAGATGTCTACTACTTAAATATTATTTGTTACACTTTCTCAACATGATTGTGATACATCATTTAATATTTAAAGTGGAGGAAATGTTTTTACAGCCACTTGTGTTCATCTTGGAGAGAATACATTTTTCTAATAATTTCCCTATATTGCTTTTGTTTCTGTGTCTTTAATTATTTTTGATAATTCTGTATTGATTAGGTAGGTAGGTCAACTCACTTCTCTTGATTTTCCTTATAATCTTTCTATTTATGTTTCATAAGGATTGATTCTTTTCACACCCTTCTGAGAATACCAAACATTAAAAAAGATTAGAAGCCTGTACCTTTGATTTTTACTTATTTATATATTTAGTTATTTACCTTTGGGGTAAAGTTCTTTCTGTTCTTCATCTATAATATTTCCTAGGTACCATGCTGGGATCATTACATCTGACTTTATAGAACAATTTTGCATTCACCTGCAAGTGGTTTGTCCCTGTTGAAGTAGTATGTGTGGAGTAGAGGAGCCTTTGGAGGTAGTATGTCTGGAGTGGAGGAACCTGTGAAGGTAGTATGTGTGGAGTAGAGAGACTGTGGAGGTAGTATGTGTGGAGTAGAGAGACTGTGGAGGTAGTATGTGTGGAGTAGAGGAGACTGTTGAGGTAGTATGTGTGGTGTGGAGGAGACTGTGGAGGTAGTATGTGTGGAGTAGAGGAGTTCATGTAGATAGGATGTTTGGAGTACAGCTCAGACATTAATTGGTCTAGTAGAACCAGCAGGAGGTTTCAAGACAGAAGCATAATAAATATCTCTATTGTTTTCAGCTGTTTGTGACATGGCAGAACACTTTTGATCATCCATCTCTACATAGCTACCCTCCAACATAGGTAGATTCTAAAATCAGTTATCAGAACTTGTCCCTGCACATCCAAGGTAGAAACTGCTCCCTGTGGTTGCTAACCCTTGAGGTTTTCATCCTCCTTTCCTGGTTTGGCATACTCTACTCCCTCCTTAATAAAACAAAACGCTTCCTAAATTACTTCCTTTAATCTAGTTCACATATCATTTATTTATTATTACTTCCATTTTTGGCTGAGTTGAGAATGAACGAATGGCATTTGGAGTGTCCTTAGCCTGTTTAGTTTTCAGTCAGCTCTGGTTTTCAGGTTCAAGGCTTGAATTTATCACCTTCATATTTTATAACATTGCTAGGCTCAAAGAGAAATTTCCCTCCCCAATCACCTGCTTCTCCAATAGTCTTCTCTGAAATATGCATTTATTTTTTTCTATATTAAAGTTTTAAATATTTTTCTACATCGCTCAGTTTTTTATCTTTTTCAACTAATTAATTTATTTGTGTGTGTGTAAGAGAGAGAAGGGCATAAAGAGGTGGGGGGGGGGGACTGAGTGTGCACCAGGACCTCCTGGCACTGCAATTGAACTCCAGATGCATGCACCTGTTTGTGCACCTTGTTTTTTTGTGGGTATTGGAGAATTGACCTCTGGCTGATAGGTTTTGCAAGCAAGGGTCTTTAACACTGCCCATATCTGAAATATTTAATGCCAGTTATGATGTATATACACCAATATCCAAGTTGTAGTTTGTATTAGAAGGGAAGAGGATAACATTTGGGGGGAGATTTTAATATATATAATGTGTATGTATATAATAAAATGATTACTTGTAGGTTTACTACCATCATATAAGAAGTTAAAACAAGGAGGGCTTAAAACTGAAAATGGTAGACTTAGTATATTCTACTCTCAGTAGGATCAAGTAGGTTTTTGTTTGGTTTGGTTTGATTTAAACATATGGTCATATGTAGCCTAGACTGACCTTGAGAAAACCAAGGCTGAACTTGAACTCCACATTTTCCTGCCCCTACCTCCTGATTACTAAGATCACAGATATGCAGTACCACATTGATAGAGCAAATACTTTTTAGTAACCCAGCCCTTCTGGGGATAATTAAAAACTGCCAACATTGGCTGGGGAGATGTTTTAGCAGTTAAAGCACTTGCCTGCAAAGGACCCAGGTTGAATTCTCCAGGACCCACATAAACCAGATACACAAGAGGGCTCCTGCTTCTGGAGTTTGTTTGTAGTGGCTGGAAGCCCTAGCATGCCCATTCTCTTTCTCTCTTTATTTCTCTCTATCTCAAATAAATAAATAAAAATAAAATATTAAAGGAAAACACTACCAACACTTAAAAATAAACATTAAAACAATGACCTTAGGTCATTGGCAAGCAAAGAGAAGGTTTCAGGAATTACATGGAAATGACATATGGATGGAAGAATAGAAGCTTTGAAGGCATCTGTCTTTAAAGGAATCTGGACTTAGGCTCCATTTTTCACTTCCAGGGATAGTGTGGAAAACCTTATATTCTGCAGGATGCATAAGATAGGACTCAGCAAAGAGCTTCAGCCTCTTGAAGTCACGGGAAAAGTCACGAAAGGTATGTGATGCATAAGGTCTGCCTTTATTTCCAGTTGGCAAGACTATAAAGCACCCTAAATTAGATCTGAGGTGCTGCCCCCAGCAGGGGAACTAACCTTTGCAGGTTGTATTCAGGGAAACTAACTACACCTTTAGGCAGTCATGATCCCTGGAGATTTATGATACCTCCTTATTGAACTTTGTAGTCAAGAGCAAAACTACTCTGTAACTCAGCTTCTTTTTCATTTTCACATTCCTCTCCAGTTCCTTGAGATGTTTTCATGAATCATCACTTACCTTTCTATAATTCTAACAGAACACTCTTACCTCTTTTCCTCCTTTAACCCATATTTAGTCATTAATTACAAGAAGTAAAAACCCACTGAATACTTCTCAACAGAGAAAGTGTTGCTCAAAGCACAGAAACTGAAGATAGAAAGGAGTGAACTTTATGCAGACCGAGCCTGGATACCAGAAATTTATTAGGACTTGAAAAACAATTTTTTTTTGAAAAGCAATATGATATTTTGCCTTTGTTTTTTTTTTCCTGCATGTGATCCAACATTTCAACCTTGCTCCTCCACCCTGAATTAACATGATGACTTGGCCTTCACAGTGATGTGACTCACATTCTAAAGGTAATTTCCATGAAAACTAAAAACAAGAGATTATTCTTGACAAGTTGTCCAGCTTTCATCTTTGAAGATTCTTGCGACAACTACTGGTGCCCTCAGCAGTGTCTGGTAAGATATATATTGTATGGGACTCTTTAAGGGGATGAACCAGTGACTGATGGGATCCTCACAGCAGCACTCTGGGGGGTTCTTAATAGAAAAAGGCAGGCAGAGGGCCAAGCATATTGAAACTCTGAGACCAGTGCTTGGCTAATATTAAAGCAGTGCTTACTCACAAGAATAGACACTTTCCAAAGTGAAAAGCCTCCTCCAGACCTGTTAAGCAAAAGCTATTTTCTTTTTCCATCTTCAAAAGCAAAGATGCTTATGCCAGGATAATTATTACTTTGATTTCCATGGAAATTAGGTCATGAGTTCCTTTTTAAAAAATTTTATAATGTAATATAATTTATTTTATTTTCCAATAGTGGTACATGTGGTCACTGAATAGCTATCCCTTTGTATTATGTTTTAATCTAGAATGAATATAGTTTTGCTAATTATACCAGATATACAAATAGAAAAAATATATATTCTTTATCAATTCACATGCTGGAAAAAATAACAAGGGAACACACACATATCAATGTGTTGCCAAAGATTATTTTCAAGAATATTGTTTATGACTGATCTTTTATTTAAAAAATTAAAAATTCCATGATTAATTTGCATTATTAATAATAGTGAAAATAACTTTGTAAAATAATTATCTAAGTAAAAAAAGTTAAAAAAAACTGTGGGTAGAAATAAGTAGTTATAGTTATATAAGCTTCTAAGAATAGATAAGAAAAATATGTAACTAAAAATTTGGTCAGCTTAGACAAAGAGAGTTCTAGGATATAGTAAATGAATTTCAAGTTATAAAACTATGAAATGATGGTCAACATGAGAAACATAAGGAAAGCCGAGTAGACTTTGAAATAAATCTGTAAATAGTTATAAATGCAAACAATTCCCTCAATAAGATGACTATACTCTTGAGCTCAAATGTTTGGAAAAATATTTTTCTCATTTGGTGTTATTTGTTTTTAAAGTTTTGACAGCATACCAGAAAAAACAAAGGAGAGAAGGTTTGTTTAGGCTTGCAGTTTTAGAGGTTTTAGAGTAAGTGATTGCTGTGGCTTGTTGTGAGCTAGGCCAGAACGTCATGATGGGGAATACATGCTAGTGTAAGGCCAAACAGAGAGAAACCAAGAGTCATGGCTGAGAGGGGCAGGGAGAAGAGCCTCTGGTTTCAGGTTTGTGGAATCCTATTAAAAGAATCGAATCAAGGCTCACACAAGTAGTAAAGCATCAAGAAACTATATTAGAGGGTAAAGTGGTAGTGCAAGTTGGAATACACTGCCAGGAGAGGCATTTGAGGGGGATGGGTTATTGCTTGGTATGTCTTTTCATGGTGTCTAGGAGAAGGCAAAGCTGGGGATTATAGGGTATAGTTTTAGTGGTTCTGTTTGGATTGTCACACATGAGTTGTATTAGCTTTTCTCTACTGTACATGTCTACTCCCATGATGCATCTGATTTTAAAATTATAGAACACTTAATCATGCATAGGCAAAAGATGGTAAGTAGTGGTGTCTTCCTCAAAGTTCACTGAGAAGACACAATCCTTTCTCTGCATGCAGTGCAAACCAGGCTACGCTTCTAATGCTAATCCCAGATTCATCCTGAAACATGTTTGAATCAAAATGGGCTGTTGTTATGGGGGTTAAATTATTTCTATTGTTTAAAGCAAGTATAATGTTTAATGCATGTGTGTGTATGGGGGCAGGGGTCCCAGCTTCCCAACAGTCTTATAGATACATTGACAGGAAAATAACGTGTTATTGCTCAGGCCCAGTAGTGTACTGGTTCCTAAGCCATTTCTTTGTGTTTGCCTGCCTCAATAATGTATACCCTACTTCACCCAAGTTACCTACTTCCTGAAACCTGAACTCACATCAAAACAGTCCATTCAACGCTAGGTGTAGTGGTGCACACCTTTAAGTGCTTTTAGTCCCAGCAGTAGGGAGGCTGAGGTAGGAGGATCACAGAGCGTTTGAGGCCACCTGAAAGTACAAAGTGAATTCCAGGTCAGCTTGGGCCTACCTCGAAAAACCAAAATAATAATAATAAAAACAAACCATTAAGCTATGAATTCATCAATGAATTAATCCACAATGACGTTAATGCCCTCATGATTCAATTCCTTTTCACAAGCCAACAGATGGCAACTAACCCTTAACCTAAGAACTTTGGGGAACATTTTTTAGGTTTAAATCATAACACTTGGCAATCTATATATTCAGCATACTCTTCATGGTCTGCCTAAGATGATAACAATTGGAAAATAGGAGGACTTAGAGATTCTGACTTGATTACTTAAGGGTCACCTATGTATTTATATTATCTTTCCTCTGCTATTTCTCTAGAGACAGGAGAGAAGGGAATTCAGGTAATAGTAATATTTTCCACATCCTTGCCTGGGAGCAATGCAGCTGTCGTTATATTAAGATTTTATTACTTATTTTTAGCTAAGGGAGCAGAATAGTGAACTTCATATCAAGGTAAATATGTTAAAGTTATATAAGATTATATCTTTATTAGATTTCCATTGTTAAAATCTCTTTTAACTTATAAAATGCCATATAGGTGATAGTTGTTGATTTTTAATATATTTCCAACAGTGCAAGAAGAGTTAGAAATGAGTTATAATCCTGTATCTTAAAAATTTATTAGATTCAAGCATCAGAAGTATAGTTTCAAGCCATTGCCCTTTAAAATAGTTCAGTTGAGCAATAGAACACACAAATAAGTAAGAATAATGCTTGTTTCTAAGTACAGGTATACTCTGATGAACTCTGGATCAAAACTGCAACTCTTACTGTTTTAGCATAATCTAACCCGGAGCAGGAGAAGGGATGTCTCACTTTATTTAAAGTATATTTTTATTTGTCATGAATAGATGCTTTTCCTTGTGTCTTGTGAAGGCCAGGGCTAAAAACATTGCTAACTTCACTGCTATGACTGATTAGAGTTGCAGGTATTTGTAATGTACAGTCATCCCTTATCCCCTTTGGTTTGAAGGCAGCACTTTCCTTTAGGCTTCTGGAATACTTTCCCTTACATTCCTATAATCTTTCCTATGTATTTGTAGATATTCACTATATAGTTTTTCTCAGTCTCTGGGTATTTTATGGAAGGTTTGATATTTCCTATCACTGGAAATTAAAATCAAAATTGACATGTTAAAATATCATTTGGCAGTGGAACAGAGTCGGACTATATAAGCTTAAAATGCTCTGCAATGTTCCGTTTAGCATGTGTGCTTGCTCAGTTAACTTTTTAAAATGAGTTTCCTTCCTTTATTTAGTGTGTGTGTGTGTGTGTGTGTGTGTGTGTGTGTGTATAAGTGTATCAGGATCACTTTCTGCTGCAAACATATTTTAGATGCATATGCCACTTTGATTCCTACCTTTTTTTGCAGGTGCTGTGAAATTGAGGCCATGCTGTCAAGCCTTACAAGCACATGTCTTTAATTAATGAGCCTTCTCTCCAGGCCTGAATGGACTTTTACAACTTAATAGACTTTCATGCTCAGGGAAACTAAACAAATTTAGAAACATTGCAAATATATCCAGTTAGTTATATGGGAAAGTGGTAGAAAAACATTTTCTCTTTGTTGGAAAAAAAACGAAGCTAAAAGAGAAGTAATTTTCTGAGGTAGGGTAAACAACTTAATAGATAGCATTAGTCTGTTAACAGTAAAAGCAAATTCAGTCTTTGCTAGCTGCTGAAGTCACAAAGGGAAGGCATTTGAACCATGCTCAAAACATTTCATGCTAAAGACTGTTTAGAGGAGATCTTTCTCCTTAAATAAAAACATACTTAATGTTTTATAGACCAACAAGTTATGGTCTTAAGAAAGTATGATATATTTCAGCAAGATCCAGTGCAAGAGCTAGCCTAAAGAAGGAAAATCATTCCTGTAGTTTAGTACTTGGCAGGTCCCTGAGCAGTGATAAGACTGGTAAGGAATCACATATTCCATAAATACCATTTCAGTCCATGTTTACAGCCTTGCTAATCATTTCGTTGACTAGGTGATTCTATGCCTTAAGCCACCAAATGAGTAACATATCACTTAAGGATGTTTGTTTCCACAGTATTGAATCATAAAACAATCCTGGATCTAGAAAATGTGACAGATACTTAAGGACAAGCTTTATAAAATGGTAATGAAAACAATCTCTTTTTTCTCCATGTAACTCCTCTGGGTCACTTATATGAAAATAGTTTCTTTCAGGAAACAATAAATAAACAAACAGTATGTTGCTCAAAGCTGAGAGACAACTTTTTTCTTTCTTTTTTTTTAAAAAAATTTTATTGACAGCTTCTATACTTACAGACAATAAAACATGATATTTCCCTCCTCCACTTTCCCCTTCACAACTCTGCTCTCCATCATATACCCTCTCTCTCCCCATTAGTCTCCCTTTTATTTTGATGTCATCATCTTTTTCTCCTATTATGAGGGTCTTGTGAAGGTATTGCTAGGCACTGCGAGGTCATGGATATTGACATATTGACGCCAATTTCTGTCTGGACAGTTTCATTGTAAGGAGTGGTACCCATCATTTGGCTCTTACATTATTTCTGCCACCTCTTGCAATGGAACCTGAGCCTTGGAGGGTGTGATAGAGATGTTTCAGTGGTGGACACTCCTCCATCCATTCTTTTCAGTACTATGTTGCCTTTTGGGTCATTGCCATCTGAAAAGAGAGGCTTCTCTAACCAGAAGTGAGAGTAGCATTAATATATGACTATGAACCTTAAGTGTAGTGCTTTCAGGGCAATTTGGTGAGAATAATTCATACATTTAGTCAAACAAAAGCAGGCTCGATACTCCCAAGGCTCATGACCTCCCCTGCCATAGGCTTTTGATTAGGTTTTCCATACCAGGCGTGCATTCCCTTCCATAGAACAGGCCTTCTGTCCAATTAGATAGCAGTTGGATTCTTCTAGAGCAGACCTACCACTATTGCATTTGTTCAGTCATTTGGCCTGTCTAGCCAAACTTGAGGCTTCCAGTGTCCACTGTTTACACAGATGGTGACTTCTGATTTCCATGGTGATATATGCAGTGCAGCTTTTTCCAGCTTTCAGTTGGCTGGGCTACAAAGAGAAGGTTTTCTGCTTAGCACCATCTTGATTTCTCAGTGACCTGGATGCTCAGGCATGTGAAGTCTTCAGCAATAGGGTCTTACCATCTCTTTCTCATGGGAAACCAAGGGCCTTGGCAATAGCCTATAATGTTTTGGAGGCAATAGGGACCTCCCTGGCCAAGAGCTCACTGGAAGGCATCCCATCCCTGGTACTGAAAATTTTCTAGTAACAATTTATGTATTCTGGATGTGCCATTATTGAAAAAAGTAGGTTTCCATATGTCTTATTTAGAATATCTTGAATTTTGATTGATCCTTCCCCTTTTGCCCTTCTTTTACACAATCTCTTCCCCTAGCTTCGCTTAGACCTTTCCCCTTCCCGTAATCTGTTCTTTTACTTAAATATATACAATACCATCTTCTTAAGTCCTTCCGTCTCCTCCTTCCCTTATAGGCTTTTTCTAGCTTATTGGCCTTTTACTACCATTTTTTGGATTTAGCTTACACACAAGTCTATACATTTGTAGCTAGGATCCACATAGGAGAGAGAACATGTGATGTTCGGCTTTCTGGGCCTGGGTTACCTCACTTAGTATAATCCTTTCCAGATCCAACCAGTTCCCTGCAAATTTCACAATTTCATTTTTCTTTACAGTTGAATAGAACTCCATTGTGTAAATGTACTACATCTTTATTATCTTTTCATCAGTTGAGGGTCATCTAGGCTGCTTCCATTTCCTAGCTGTTGTGAATAGAGCAGCAATAAACATGGTTGTTCAAGTGTCTCTAAGTTAGTGAGAAGAGTCCTTAGGATATATACCTAGGAGTTCTATAGCTGGATCATATGGTAAATCTATTTTCAGCTGTCTCAAGAACCTCCACACTAATTTCCACAATGGCTGTACCAGATTATATTGTCTTTTGTTTTTTTGAGGTAGCCATTCTGACAGGAGTGAGGTGGAATCCCAAAGTAGCTTTAATTTGCATTTACCTGATGACTAAGGATTTAGAACACATTTTAGATGTTTATATGCCATCTGTATTTCTTCAGATGATAATTCTCTATTTAGTTCCATAGCCCATTTTTAATCTTGCATGAATAAAATGTTAAAACTCAAGAAAGAAGTTAGCTTTCCCATGGTTTTTTCTTTACTGCTTTGATCAACAAGGAATTCAAATTATTAGCATGCACATGTGAATAAACCCCTCAAACTATTAAAGAGCCATCAATACATTATGAGACTGGAAGAGAGTTTGAGAGGTTTTATGTTTGAAGTGTGTTTGGTGAGACAAATGTCTAAATCACAAATTGTCAAAAGATTGATGAGATCAACTCACCAGTTAAGTACCTATTGATATAGCACAATTTAGTATTGTTGGTTACAGCCATTAGTAGTGAGTAGGAGGAATAACAGTGAATTGCTACCATATAACTCTCTCTCCTTGACACATGTGTTAGGGAATTATCAATTTTCCTTGTTTTCTGATTTATGTTATGAATACTCCCAAGAAAAATGCTTTTCCGTTGAACTTCTGGTTGTGGTAGAGGAACTTAGCTAAACAAGCATTTGAGCCAAACTTAAAAGATCAAGGGATTATTGAGAAATGAATGTTCACAAGCACTCAAACTCAATTTATCTGAAGGTATTGTAAAGTTTTTAAAGATTGTTCCATTTCCATTGCCAAGGAACCCTTCTAGAATAATTTCTTTCTGAGTGCATATCTACTTTGAAGTGACTTTACATCTGGAACAAAATTTGCCAACATATTTATCATTTGTGAACTCAGGTACTTCTATACATATGAAACTCTTTTTTTTTTTAACTGAAATTAAGAAAGGTTTGTTTGGGTTCAATTTTGGTGATCTCATCCATCATGGCAGGGAGAGTATGACAGAGACACTGATACCAAAGAATGCCCGAGCAAGCAGGTTTTCTCAATTTCCCCATTTTAGCCCTCTGGGCCATCAACCTCTGTTGTGATGTCATCACATTCAGGGTATGTCTTTTTCCTTATGTGATCTTTTCCAGAAATGCTCTCAGATATACCCAGTCATATTTGTTAATAATCTGCTAGACACATCTCAACCTAATGAAGTTCACAATATACATTAACCACCACAAGTCCACTTACTGTTAACTTGGCATCCAAACACATCTCTTAAACTACAGTGTGCCACCTTGACCTTGAAAAGACTCATGTCTATGTTATAATACAGAATGTACCCAGTCTATCTTCAAACATTTTTTTTTCAAGTTTATTAGTTTGCTTGCTTTTTTTAAAAAATTATTTATTTATTTATTTGAGAGCGACAGACACAGAGAGAAAGACAGATAGAGAGAGAGAGAGAGAATGGGCGCGCCAGGGCTTCCAGCCTCTGGAAACGAACTCCAGACGCGTGCGCCCCCTTGTGCATCTGGCTAACATGGGACCTGGGGAACCGAGCCTCAAACTGGGGTCCTTAGGCTTCACAGGCTAGCGCTTAACCACTAAGCCATCTCTCCAGCCCAAACATTTTTTTTTTTTTCTTGAGGTAGGGTCTCACTGTAGCTCAGGGTGACCTGGAATTCACTATGTAGTCTCACAGCAATCCTCCTACCTCTGTCTCCTGAGCGTTGGGATTAAAGACTCCAAGCAGTTTTAATAGTTCAAAAGTCCCAGTTCAAAGTCTCTACAAGTCTCCCTACAAAACCAACAGCATGTGGATAATGCCGAAGTTTACTAGAGGCTGGAGACATAGCTGTGCCCTCTTAGACAAGTGCCAGATTAGCCTGGTGGGTTGAATCTGCAGAACACATCTGTGATGGATAATCCTGATGTCCACTTGACAGGATCTAGAATAATCTAGGAGACAAACATTGCAGATATGTTCTTGAGGAAATTTCTAGATTAGGTTAATTGAAGTGGGAAGATTCACTCTAAATGTGGGTGGAACCATTTATGTGCTGGGGTCCTAGATGGAATAAAAAGGGAAAACTAGTTGACTTGATTGGATCTGGTACCAACTATGAGGTATGCCTGTTGGAAGGTATGTGAAGATATTTCCTGAGGGGATTAACCTAGTGGGTGGTACCTTCTAGAAGTGGTCCATTATACAGAGATCTAAGGTCAAGAAGGGCTGCTTTTCCTACCGACTTTTGCCCCTTGCTTTCAAGTTCATCTACTTAGTTACCAACACTATCATCCTCTGCTTATATTGGAACCCAGATAACTTGGCCTCCCACTGTGAATTTCTGACCAATGGCTTGTTAGAAGTCCTTCTAGACTTTCATCACCACATTGAGGCTTTTTAGACATCCAGGCTTAGAGACTGACAATCTGCCAGGTTCTCAGCTACTCTGGCAAGCATTCCACCATTGTTGGACTACTCAGCTCCTACCATGTAATTCAGTCTAATGAATCCCCCTTGTAATGTGTGTTCATTCTATTGGTTATTCTCCAGGGAACTTTGACTTATATAGATCATAAGAGGAGTGGTTCTAGAGAATTGTAAAGATGAATTTCTCTAGTGGAATTGTGGTATCTGGACCTGAACCCCCAACTCAACCTACTCCTACTAGCAACTCTGGATAGCAGGGAAAGCACTGATATCCCTTGGTGTGTAGTATTTAATAAACTATGCAAGGCCAATGCATTTGATACTCAGCATTCATCTCTCATGGGGAGCAAGGAGTTCAATACATATAGACATAAATATATGTAATGACCACATACATATAATTATATATGCTTTTATATAATTATTTATAAAACTTGTGACTATTGCCCTTGGAGTGTGTTGGATGGTAGTCTGGATAAATTGGGCTAGTAAAAAAGGTTACAGACGGGCTGATGGATATTAGGATCAAAAGAGTTATTAAAGGGCTGGAGAGATGGCTTAACAGTTAAGGCATTTGCCTGCAAAGCCAAAGGACCCAGGTTCGATTCCCCAAGACCCACATTAGCCAGATGCACAAGGGGGTGCATGAGTCGGGATATCGTTTACAATGGCTGGAGGCCCTGGTGTGCCCATTCTCTCTCTCCCCCCTTTCTCTGTCAAATAAATAAAAATAAAATATGTAAAAAAAAAAAGAGTTATTAAGGAGATAACAACAGTGTGATCCGGAAGGTCCAAGATGGGTCCTGAAACCATTTGTCCTTGGTGCTGATGTTCACTGTCATATTTCCGAAGTACACTCAGCCAACATTTTGCTGTATCTCTGACCAGACCAGTCTGATTTGCAAAACAGCAGAATTCCTTTTTCAAAAGCAAAGTTGTTAATTTTCTGTTGCCAGTAGATCTGGAATGTTCTTTTTTGTTTATTTTTATTTATTTATTTGAGAATGACAGAGAAAGAAAGATGGAGAGAGAGGGGTAGAGAGAAAGAGAGAGAGAGAGAATGGGTACACCAGGGCCTCCAGGCACTGCAAACACCACCTTGTGCAGCTGGCTTAATGGGTCCTGGGGAATCGAGTCTTGAACGCAGGTCCTTAGGTTTCACATGCAAGCGCTTAACTGTTAAGCCGTCTCTCCAGCCCTAGAACACTCCTTTTGTTAAACCTTTTAATTTATTTTTGACATTTTCATACGTGCATATAATCTCCCCATACCATTGATAACATTCTTCTTTCCCATTATTCCTTATCTTACTTTCATAGATTTGATGCCTATTGCATTAAAGTGGGGTTATTTGCATGATCATGGGTGGAAGGTTGTTTACTGTAGAATGGACAACTTGCCAGTGGCTGCACCACTGATGAACTTGATCCCTTTCGCAGCAACCATTAGATGACACTAGCTATCCTTGGAGGTGTAGGATCTCACATATCCTTTACCCACCAATGCTTATCTATTGACAGGCTCAGTCTTGTGAAGAAAATGACAGGAGGTACAGTATTATGCGCTCAGCTTCCAACATAGCATGTAAACCAACCCCTCCAAGTACAGTACTATGTGCTCAGCTTCCAACATAGCATGTAAACCAACTCATCCGAGGTTCAGGGAACTTTATGGAAGTGGGACGAGAAAGAATGTAAGAGCAGGAGGATGTGGAGGAGGGCTGGAAATGCTGTCTTCTTGATATGGCCTCTTCTATTTTAAGGCTGTATATGTTCTGAATCAGCACCTAATATATGGCATTGTTTCTCCTATAGTCAGGACACACAGCAGGTCCAGGAATCAAAGGGTGAAAATAGGAATGGTACCACTCAGCATCACCTTAGGAGACCCACTGATAAAATGTTTGCTGTTCCCATAATATTATGCTTTGCTGCCTTTAAAGTCTTGGTTTGTAGTGCTTCTACCAGGAGGCTCAATAAGCATTCCATTGAAGTGGAAGCTATTACTTCACTACCTTGGCCACTTTGGGCTCCTGATATTCTTGAGTCAACAGTGTAATAAAAGAGTTACAGGGGTGACTGATCCAGGGGTGATTGATCCAGACTACCAAAGTGAAATTGGACTGCTACTCTAATTGCCTATGGCTCTCTAGAACTCCTAGAGGTACAGTAGAGACTATCTGGAGTACAGGAGATCCTTTAGGGACCTCTTGGTGTTACCATGTTCTGTGATTAAGGTCAATGAGAAACTATAACTTGATCCATGCAGGATGATAAATGGCCCAGTCAACTCAGAAATAATGGCATGGGCAATCATTCAGGTAAAGATTTTCTGAGATGATTGTTGATGATAGAGGAAATACAGAATGGGTAGCAGATAATTATAAATATCAGCTAAGGCCACGTAACTGGAATGGGGTGTTAGGGGTTCAGGAAAGTTCTTGAACCCCAAACCCCAGGTTAGTGTTTGTATTTAACAAAAGAATTGAGCAAACCATGTTGAGAAAGATTATTAAATTTTTGGTTTTTTTTTTTTTGGTTTTTCGAGGTAGGGTCTCACTCTGGTCCAGGCTGACCTGGAATTAACTCTGTACTCTCAGGGTGGCCTTGAACTCACGGTGATCCTCCTACCTCTGCCTCCCGAGTGCTGGGATTAAAGGCGTGTGCCACCACGCCCGGCTAATTAAATTATATTTATTTAGGGAAGTACAGAACAAAGGAAAGGAAAATGAATGGTCTCAATGTCCATGAGGTGGGCCTGAAAAACTGTGGAGAGGAGAGAAAAGAAAATTCCAAGTGTTCCTACCATGCGGAATGTGGGAGGGGTAAAGAACCCTTGTAGGAAGTAGGGTTCCGGGTGTTGTCCCTTCATCTTGGCCCAGCCAGGATGAGAGGAGGGGAAACTCACCTGAACTTGAGGCTTGTGAGTGCTTAGGCAGCCCAGTGAGCTTTCCCTGCCCCCCCCCCCCCCCCCGCCAAAGTATTTATAACCTTATGATTGGTGGTGGACCCTGCCTTTGGTTTAGGTTAGCTAGAGACACAGCTGATTGGTTTGGGCTAGGGGCTGTCTCAGGAAGAGGTTAGCTAAGGTGTCAAGTTCTGGGAGCTGAACTTGACCAACCACAATGTTAGGATTAGATTTAAATCCTTGGAAAACCTCCTTCTCAGGAGGGGCCCAGGGTTTTATTTTGTGTGTGTGTATGTGTGGGAAAATAGACGTTCTTTAGGCAAGAGATCATCCTTTGATCTCTAGCAAAGTGGAGACTGCAAGGATAGGCCCAAAGATATTCCTGCTTCTTATTTTCAGGGGCCCAGTCATCTTAACTGCCTAACAATGCTACCTGACTCCCTTTCATAACCAGTTATAGAAATGAGGATTGTGCCACATCTGTTTTTGTCCTATTTTGTTAAGAATATTTGTGCATATATCCATGTGTATTAAGTAGATAATTGTGTTTTATTTCCTATGTTATTTACCATGCAATATAATATTGTTTAAGATAGTATTATTAGTTAAGTGTGTACATCTATATCATCACATTTAAGGTATAGGATACTAAAAGACTAAACATTTCTCAAGGGACTTTGCCTTTTATCATGAGTAAAGAATGGTGCATTCATAATTGTACAAGGGATAGCTTCATCATATTAGGTAGAATTAGGATCTGGTTCTCTTTGTTTTGAAATTAAGCATGGAATAAGATGTGAGTGTGTATGAAATTGATAAGGGATGGACTTGTGATGGCTAATCATGATTGCCAACTTGATTGGTTTTGAAATGAAGTAAAAGACTTGCCTGTGTGCGGAGCTGCCTGGTCTCTGAGTTGGGGTAGTTATGTCAGCAGTTGTAGTGTGTGCTTAATAAATTTGCTGTGTGAATTTATTAAGAGACAGACACTAAAGCAAGATAGGGTGGTGCTGAGGAGAAGTGTTTTTAAACCAGTGTCCACTTGAGGGCACTGTCTCCTTCAGTGGGAGTATAATCCAACTACCAGCCAGCAGTTACATAAGGAGTTCTGTGAGGAAAGACCAAAAGTGGCAAGTGTTTGGTTTGCTGGTATAGCAAGCTGGCATTCTTTACTGGTATCAAATGGCTTCTGAAAGCTTATGATGCAGGTGTGTTTTTTCAGTTTAATTCTTCTACATCAACTGGAAGTCCTCACTCCGCTCTCTCCTCTCTGAGCTTTCATTTTTATTTGGAATAGATTATGAGGTCTTATCCCATGTACGATGGTCCTAGCAAGACCTATTCAACTACTGATGCTTCTGCTCTCTCCAACATAGCACCAGCCCCTCTCCATATGAGAAAGTCCGGTGCCCTTGAGTTTCAAAATTTCAAAATCTCGTCCCTCCAAATTAAAACAGTTATATTATACATCTTCTAGTTTATAAAGATCTTTTATATTGGAAACCCATCAGGCTTTATTTCTAGGGTCCGTGTAGAAAGATTGGAGGGTCCTGATTATGAGTACCGGTTGGCTTTTGGCATGTGTCTGCGAGGGCGGTGCTTGTGTAAGTGTACACGCATCTGCCACGGCAGGCATGTGTGTGGCGGTCAGAGGACAACTCTGGGTGTTGGTCCTTGCCTTCTTCCTTGTTTGAGGCCGGGTCTCGTGTTCACTTTTGTACTCAGCAGATTAGCTGGCCTATAAGCGTCAAGCCATTCTCCAGCCTCTGCCCCCCTTCTTACTGCAGGCGCACTGGGAGGATGCGCGTGCTCCTGACACAGCATCTGGCGTTATGTGTGCTCTGGGGTCCAGACTCATGTGCTCAGGCTTGTATGACTAGTACTTTGTTCACTGCACCGAGTCATCTCCCCCATTACAGTCGGCTTTCTTCTTAAGTATGTAAATAAAATTGACTTTGCCATATAGAGTGTAACTTGTACATTTCATTTTTTGGTCTAGCAGGGAAACGTACATTCTTCCTAGGGATGGACATATACTGCTTGTGAGTATGAGTACATGTGTCAGCGCTTTATTGTCTTGCTGGGTTTTTCTACATTTTCATATTTCCTGGCATTTATTGAACATATGTGGTGACATGCTCCAAGTTACTTCTAATTTTTCAAGTTGTGCCCTTGAACATACCGGTGACAGCAGGACAAGATGAAGAGAACAAGTTCCAATTCATGCTAGCACATCCAACATAGTTCATGATATTTATAGTACGTGCTTAAGAAATTTACAGCATGTTATGTATGTTATGTAGGATTTCATTGTTTGTTCCTCCTATACCATGCTTTAGAGCATATAAAATATATTATGCAATTGAAATTAAAGATTAAAAGATAAAACATTTTTAGGTCCACAGCATGTAAAGTGAGATTAAAATGTTTTCAATATTTAGGAAGAAATACTGGGTTAAGGAACTACAATCCCCAGAAATAATCTATAGTTGAACCTTATCAAGAGTACTCATTCTGTTATTGAGTTTATCAGTGACTGTACTTATATTAGTCACTATAACAGAACATGTGACAGAAACAACTCATGAGACGTAAGATTTATTATGGCTCATAGCTTCAGAGTCTTGAACCGTCATGGTGGGGAAGGCATAGTCAAGTTCAGGTTCCGGTAATTAAGTACTGAAGACCCCTGATGTGGTGAGGCACTGGGGAGCCAGAAGTTGTAGGTACTAGGGGCCAGGCTATTACCTTCAAGATGCTGCTTCTAGTGACTACTTCTCCTATATAGGCACCTCCTAAGTTTCTATAAAAGAATCTGTAACCTTGTAAAACAGCACCAACAGCCAAGAAACAAGCAAAGCAGGAGTCTTTGGGGACATCTCAGTTCAATTCACAGTGGTATTCTTGGCAGAAATTGGTAAGCAGTTTTGATTCATGGAATTTTTCTCCATTTTTATAATATCTTGCTTATTTTTTAAAATTTTTATTTATTATTTGAGAGCAACTGATTTTAAAAATATTTTATTTTTATTTATTTATTTGAGAGAAGAGAAAGAGGGAGGGGGAAGGCTGGAGAGAAAGAGGGAGAAAATGGGCATGCTAGGGCCTCCAGCTGCTGCCAATGAACTCCAGATGCATGCACCATCTTGTGCTTCTGGCTTACTTGGGTCCTGGGGAATTGAACCTGCGTCATTTGACTTTGCAGGCAAGTGTCTTAACTGCTAAGTCATTTCTCCAGCCTATATTTTTATAGTATTATATTGACTGAAATGTTAAATGAAGTAAATAAAGAAGCAAAGGAACACCTACAACTTTCTATCACTTATGGTCAACCTACCTATATGCCTGCCTATCTCGCTTTTATCCAACTATCTATTATCTGTCACATATCTATTATCTATCTAATCTATTCACAAGCTATCTTCTATCTGGCAGCTATCTCAACAATGTGTGAGCATCTGGGATGACTAGGCATCTCTGCAGATGTTCACTGGAGTAGTTCCCATGTGTGTGAAGGGGCATTGTCTGACACAGGTTGAACTTGGCTGGAGGGACTAGATTGGTGTGATCCTACTTCATGTGCTTTCAACCACCAGCAGGATAACCTGGCCAGAAGCATGATGTAAAAGCTATGTGAATACTTAGGTATTCTTTCCATCAGTGCTAATGTCCCTGCTAAAAGCAGGCCACAGAGCTGAATTCATTTTTAAGGATAACAAAAATTATTCCTTCTACCCAGGAAAGAGTCATGGAAAATCATAAGGCAATGCATGGATGAAGACAGAGGAAAAAATTAAAGATATTAATATAGCCGATATATTGCTAATTTGATTTTACATTTTGTTTTTCTTTTTCTTTTTGCTTTTGTTTTTTTTGAGGTTGTCCCACTCTAGCTGATGCTGACCTGGAATTCACTATGTAGTCTGAGGCTGGCCTCAAACTCAAGGCGATCCTCCTACATCTGCTCCTAAGTGCTGAGTGCTGGGATTAAAGGCATGTACCATCATACCCAACTTTGATATTACACTTTTAAATAAGACTAATTTCAGGTAGATTAGGAGTTTCAATGGGTTTGAACTTAATCACCATGTGTAATAGACGATAAAAGGCTTTGAATGTTCTCTAATATTTAAGCAAAGATTTCCTTGCTTGCCAGGCATTTTGCTACCAACATTTTCTCTGAATTATTAATATGATATACTTAAAGAAGGTAGAAATGTTATTGTTTTAGAAGGATTTAAACTAGAAATAAGTGATATAAAAAGTATAGTGGGGCATATTAAGCAAGGTGTATGAGATACCCTGTGAAATCCTGGGACATGGTGGTTTTCTCTCTGCTTCTGTCTTATAGGTCTCCTCATCCCTCTGTTCATTAAGTGTTCAAAACACTTAATGACACTTAAGCTACAACAGGCCAAAGAGCACAAATAAATAAGCAAGCAAAAGGATTTCACTGCCAAGTGCAAAGCGTGAGCCTGGGAAACAAATTCTAGAGTTGGAAACTTGTCCACATTAAAGTGTGTTAGTGAGGGGAATTTTATGCCCTCATAAAATATGTCTGAGTAGAAGAGAAAGTATAGATCAAAGCCTTACAATCTTAATCATGAGACCACAGAGATACATGTCTTGAAATGAATCTAGTGTCAAATTAGAAGAGTTGGCTCATTTCTCAGAACAATGGAGTGCAATTGCCCCCTTCAACTGCTTGCTATTGTGAATTGTTTGTTGGCTTGACAGGCCATGCCTGAACTGTTCCTGCCAATTACCATCTCCACTTTGAATGAACACTGCTTTTGGAAACCTCATAGATAGCAGTTGTTTTCTCCTGGAAGAGCATCATTTTATTCTTAGTGCCAACTGGAGAATAGAAAGGGCACACAAGATGAAATTTTCAAAAGTTATTTGATTTATAGTTTTTTATGTAAAACACTTTTAGAGAAGGGTATTCTGTAACACAAGAAAAATGTTACTAATAAAATTAAAGGGAGACAGGAGGATGGCCATAACTTCCAAGGCCAGCCTAGGCTAGTGAAATCATCCCCACCTCTCTCTTACATACACACCAATCTCTAAAGCCCAAAGGAGAAATGTCTCTCTTCTCAGATGGAATACTTTGTACTCAGACTTTCTCATCAATTGTTCTGAATTGCTTATACTGTCCTGCTCCTGGTAGATGGTGATTTTAGTAAAGTGAGAGAGTGCAAGGTATATGGACATGACAGAAACACAAGAATATGGTCTCTAGCACCTGCCTTTAAAGTCTATGGCTCCTGTAATTTAAATACACTCTTCAACACCTGCCTAGGCAATTTATTCCACATCATAGTCCTTAAAGTTTTTGAGGTAAACACTTCCTGAAAGGCTGATATCAATACTCCTCTAGTGGAACATTCATGAGACTAGAATTTTAGACATACTTTGTAGAAAGAAGTGATTTAGGACCAAATCTCCATTTTAGCTCCATTGAAAACAAATTTGAAAGCTTAATGACTTAAAAACCACTCACAATAGTACTAATTGCAGTGTGAATATAAAATGGAGAAGTTTACCAATAAAATAAAAGTAGAAGTTTATTAATAAAAACATTCTCCAAGTTGTTCTTTAAGTCAACCATATAAAGGAGAAATGACAATTATTTTTGATCAGTATTGTGGATATTACATTTGTAACTATTTTATGGTTATACTACTGAAAGTTCTGATTAAATAACTTCTAAAGAATGACTGAAGTGGAATATCTGTTCAGGTTTTCTATTTCAGGAGCTCATATTTACTATGTTATTGACTTTTTTCTGAGTAGTTACTGTGGTCTCGGTAGTAAGTGTACCCCACAGTGCCATGTTAAACACTTGTTCTCCAACTGTTGATGCTGTTAGAGGAGGTTCTGGAAGTGTCAGGATGTAAGCCCTAGCTTGAGGAGGTTGTATCCTAAAATTGTTTTGCCTCTGGCTCTTCTGACTCTGTTCTTGTCCACCATGAAGTGAGTAGCCTCTTGCACACTCCACTACCACCATGTTCTGTTTCATCCCCAGCCCAGAATAATAAATAAAACACAAGTGAAAACAAATCTTTCCTGTCTTACATTGTTTTTTTTTTTTTCTTTCAAGTACTTGGTCCCAGTGACTAGAAAGGAACTAATGCAACAGTATACTCTGCTTTCTTGTCTCTAAAATGTATTTAATAATAGCATCTACTTCATAAAGCAATGAAGTAATTGAGAATTAAAACACTCAGAATAGTGCTTGGCATATTCATGATGAAGTATAAGTTATCAGAAGGATCAGAATTCTGTGAGCCATACATGTACTCTGTGGGACTTAGAAGGTTCTGAAGGTACAAAGAGCTAAAAGTCTGAAGTCTCTCAAAAATTTATCTGAGCCTCCAACACATCTCTGAGGGAAGCGTGCCTCCTTTTAAACAGCCACAGGTTGAGGGACATAGAAAACTACCTATGGATTAAACTGCATCTAACTAAGGGCAATATTATTGTTATCTAGGCAAATAACAAAACGTGGGCAAAGCAGAGGACCATAACTTGGCTATTCTAGGCTGTCTTCTGCACACAAGACTGGCTCTGCTCCACACCTGAGCCATCACACACCACACAATGTTCATGGGATTTTGGACATGGCCCAGCTTACACTGTCATCCTTAGTAGAACATTAGGAAATCTTGGCAGATTATAAAAGGAATTGGATATTATACAGGCATACCAAAATGATTCTTATATAGCTCCCAGCATGATCTAGTCAGCTCTTGAAAGTTGATTATGTAATAAGTCTATGTAGGGTATTAGAAGTCAAGTGCAAATGACTGTTGCCAGGTCAAGGGAAGCTCCACAGGCCCTAAGGAGAGACTGGTTATAGTGCCTCTCAGGTGGGGAGGCATTCTATAAGGAGCCAACTTCCATAACTGGGCCCGGAAAAGCTGCAAACTCATTGCTTCTGTTCTTGGACAACTGCCTGTCGCTAGGAAGAGTTAAAGTCTGTCTGGAAATGATGCAGTGATGAAGGTTGAGTTGTGGAGAAAAGAGGCTGAGGACGGCAGCAGACAAACAAGAAGCCTGTTGGAGGCTTTCTGCTAAATACCCCAGAGACCAGGCTGCTTCAGTTAGTCACTGCAGGGCTGCCAGAGGAAAAACCAAGGCTCATTTGTGGTAATGCTGGCCAGATGTAATATTTGTGTACTGAAAGAGTAGGCTTATTTGAGGGTTTTTCTTATCCAATGACAGAGCAGGGGCTGGAGAGATTGCTCAGTGGTTAAAGCACTTGCCTGTCAAACCTAAAGTCCAGAGTTCAATTTCCCAGTGTCCATGTAAAAGGCCATTTCCCCAAATGGTGCATGCATCTGGAGTCTGTTTGTAGTGGTCTGAGGTCCTGGCATGCCCATTCTCTGTCGATCTCTCTTCATTCTGTTTGTAAATAAATTAAAAATATTTGGGGGCTGGAGAGATGGCTTAGCTGTTAAGCGCTTGCCTGTGAAGCCTAAGGACCCTGATTCGAGGCTCGATTCCCCAGAACCCATGTTAGCCAGATGAACAAGGGGGCGCACATGTCTGGAGTTCATTTGCAGTAGCTGGAGGCACTGGCATGCTCATTCTCTCTCTCTCTCTCTCTCTCTCTCTCTCTCTCTCTCTCTATCTATCTATCTATCTGTCACTCTCAAATAAATAAATAAAATTAACAACAACAAAAATTCTTTTTAAAAATGTCAAAGCAAGGCTGGGCGTGGTGGCACATGCCTTTAATCCCGGCATTCAGGAGGCAGAGGTAGGTGGATCATCTTGAGTTTGAGGTTACCCTGAGACTACACAGTTAATTCCAGGTTAGCCTGGGCTAGAGTGAGACCTACCTCGAAAAACCAAAACAAACAAACAAACAAAAACACAAAAAAACAAAAAAAATGTCAAAGCAGGGTGTCCTGACTCTTAGCTCACCAGCCAAATCTTGGAGAAAATTTATTACAATAAAAGGGGGTACAAGAAAAATTAAGATGCATGGTTCAAATAAAGGAAAATGAAACAACTTCAACCAAGAAATGACATCATTTTAAATGAACTTGAAGGGGGAAAAAAAGCACCGGAAAAACATTAGCCAACGACAGAGGCTGTTCTTATTACTCCTGTGTATATCCACCATCTGCTGGTGGCCAACAGGCTACTAGCCAGGGTCCTGCTTCTGATGCACAACCTTGAATATTACTCTGGAATTTCTGCTCCATCCAGGAAGCACTAAAATGTAACATACAGGCACAGTTGAAAGAGTTCATCTGTACATAAACATTTTGAGAACTGGAATATACAAATTTGAGTCTTCACAGAGCTTGTACCACTGTGAAAATGGGAAGAGATGAAGGGGTGTTTACCTTTGATCATTTATGCATTGGAATGAAATATGCACAAATAATGAACCTCTGACCCAAAGTGTCCAAAATGAGGGTGAGGAGATGACTTCTAGAAATGTAAATGCTGCCTAAATATAGAATGAATTAAGCTATGATCCTTAAAATCTCTACTAGTTGGTAGAGATTCATTTAGCCAAAGAGATAAAGCTTTAGACGTGATGAGATGCTTCTGACTGGGGCATGCAAAGGTTCTAGGGACCAGTGAGCTAGATGGAAAACAGGGGCAATGGCCACATGAGTAGTTTGTCCTCTGGACACACATTATTGACTGGAGAATCTTGCTGGTGTGACTGGGGTTTTCTTTCATTTGAGCCTCCCAGAGCTGTTGGGATATGCTGGTCTTCCATGCAGCCTGGGAAGAGCACTCAGAAGGGCCAATGTAACTTAACTACTCTTGTCTCTCGCTGAAATAGAGGGCTCAAATAATGCATTTATGATCACTTGGCCCGGGTCAATGCCTTTATTTGGTCACTTTTTTCATTTGTAACTTGTCGTTCAAGAGTCACCGTACTTGCCTACTAGGATACCAAAGTCTGTCTATTTGTTTTTTCTGATGGCTCAGATCCAGTGTGGTCTTCTCCTGATTTCTGTGCTCATCACTTGTGAAGGTTCATTTGCCATGGGTTAACTTGGACAGAGCTCTGGCCTTGTGATAGATTACTTTCCATCCCACTCAGCTTTGATGCCTGGGCAAATCACCTAACCTCTCCATGCCTGTTTCCTTAGGAAAGAAATGGAGATAGGCACAGTGGGTAGGACTCAGTGAGCTTCTAAGATTCTTCTAGCTTTAAAATTTGAGAAATGAAAAGTTTCATAGCAGATTCCTGGTCTTACTCTTCATCCTTATTGATTAATCATTTAAAAAAATGCATTGTCACATGGCAGGAATTTTTAACATTCTTTGTGCTTTCATGTGTTCATTTTCATAAGGAAAATACAGACACATGTGTATGGATTTTGTAAAAAGCACAACCAAAAAATAAAAAAAAAATGACCTTTTCTGTGGGTTAGAAATGTATTTTTTTTTAATTCTCATATTTTACTGTTTTTTTTTTTTTTTTAAGTGGGCACTGTTGAACTGGTTTTTGTTTTTGTTTTTCAAGGTAGGGTCTTCCTCTAGCCCAGGCTGACCTTGAATTCACTATGTAGTTTCAGGGTGGCCTCAAACTCACAACAATCCTTCTACCTTTGCCTCCCGAGTGCTGGGATTAAAGGTGTGAGCCACCACACCCAGCTGGCTATTGTATTTTTATGCATTGGGAAACCACCTTCATTTTCCCATTTAGTAGCATAGTTCCTCCAAGAATAACAGGGATCACTCATAGAATACAAAAATTCTCTTCCCAAGAGTCTCACTCTCTTGAAATGTTATTTTGTACTTGTTTATATTCTTCAAAACCAAATCAATTGCTGAGAGAGTTTCAGTAAATATCCAAGAATCCATATAGAATTTATGACTTTTATTTATATATAAATATTGAGATTTCTGCTTAACATTGTTAAATTATCAGTTTTTTTTTTTCTTGATTGGCACATTTGGAACAATACCTGGCACTATACATCAAATGCTTTTAATTAAAATATGTAATAATAATTACAAATGTAATTGGATAAATAAGAAATAACATGTAAAATAGAATTAATTTATCTTAAAGCATACAAATGTATCCCTGATAACTATTAAGTAAATATAATTGCAAATACAATATTTATAGATTGTTTGAACTTATCAAACAATAATTTAATTTCATGTTTAATTAAGGACTGAGTTGCATTTTGCCATGCTGAGTGAAAGCTGTTGATCTACTCTTGGAACCCTCGTAAATTGGATTTTATTTTTCCTTATTCCCTGGAGACAAGTGGTAGAAAAATGTGTTTTCACTACATAGCCAGTTTGTATTGTGGGAAGCTCAGATATAAGTGAGTACCTTTTCCTATTACACAACACTCACTAGGCTCGGTTTCAGAGAAAGTGGACATGGGACACAGCTAAAATACAGTGTTTACCATAAGAACTAGAGCCTCCCACCTGAGCTGTGTCAGCTCTTCCCCTGCTTGAGAGCATGCCTTCTGTACAACTCTAGCTCTTCATGGTGCTTCCTTGTTTTGGTGTATACCTGTACACATGAGATGACAGAGAATGTCTACTTACATTGAGGCAGACACCAATGGGTGAAAGAATCCTGACAGGCTTTACAAATTTCACATTTCTGTTCTCTTTGGTAATCTCTGCACTGGATTCATCTCAGTTGTAGAGTTAAAAGTTATTATCATTTACCATCAGCCCTTTTTTTTTAAGCTGTATCTCATTTAATTTCTTTGGTGGCTATAAACTTTTTTTTTTTTTTCCTTTGAGGTCTCACTCTAGCTCATGCTGACCTGGAATTTGCTAAGTAGTCTTAGGGTGGCCTTTAACTCACAGTGCTCCTCCTACTTCTGCCTCCGGAGTGCCAGGATTAAAGGCATGCACCGCCAAGCCTGACTGGTGGCTAAACTATACAAGAGTTGTTTCTTCATTAAATATTCATAGATAATATATACTCTGAATTTTTGCATATGTAAAAACGTTATACCTGTCTCACTGTTCCCCCTCATCTTCAGGATGGCCTCACCATTGTGATCCTCCTGCCTCTGCCACTGTTTTTACCTCATGCTGGGTTTGTTGCCTGTCTTTTAAATCATTTGGGGAAGGATAAAGTTGTGCTCAGCCCCTTTAGTTCATAGGATTTCATCCATGACTTATACTGTTCTCATGAAACTTTTACCATTCCCAAATATCTTTACTTTTGGAGGGGTATTGAGGGAGAGTCTTGCTCTAGCTCAGGCTGACCTGGAATTCACTATGTAGTCTCAGGGTGGCCTTGAACTCACGGCAATCTTCTTTCCTCTGCCTCCTGAGTGCTGGGATTAAAGGTGTGTGCCGCCACGCCTGGCTAGATATCTATACTTTTGATTCTTGTGCAGTAGTTAAAGGACTATTTGTAGTCATTTTTCTATGCTAATTTTTTCCTGGAACATGATGTGCTCCATTTCTACATTTATCCACTATACTTAAAAAAATTTAGAAAGTTTTCTTGCATTACATTTTAAAATACTTGTTGCATTTAATATTCTGATTCTTCATGTCAGAAGAAATTTTATATGCTTGTTTTTTTATACTACTCACTCTTTGTTTTAGTCCATTTAACTTAATTCCATTTAATTTTACACCTCCACGTTCTTTGCAATGTTTTTTTCTGTGTGATTCCTATTTATTATTATTATTATTATTATTATTATTATTATTGTTGTTGTTGTTATTTCTAACAACATATTCTAACTTCATATTGGTACATCATGTGTTGGCACCCTCTTTTCCCTTGTCCCTGACCCCATTTTGCTGGGGAACTTCTTCAGGGGGGTTGAAGGTATTCCCTATGGGGTTGTGGACTATTCATTATGGGAACAGCATCCAGTTATTTGGGGGAGAGGGAATGCCTCTGTGCATGATATTTCAACCTGTGGCTCTTACAATCTTTCTGCCCCCTCTTCCGCAAAATTCTCTGAGCCTTGGTGGGTGACTTTTAAGTCTACTTCAGTGCTGAGCTCTTAGGAGCCTCTGGATCTCTGCATTGGTAAGCACTGAGTATCCTCAGGGTCTGTCCCCTACACCCTGATGCTGATGATCACGTTCTGCATGGAAGCAGCACTCTTGCTAGTCTCCCTGGTTCCTCTTTGGATTCAGCTGTGGCTTGCCAGTAGTGCAACGGGTTGTTTATGTCCTACAGTATGGCTACCTTCTCAAAAAGAAGATCAGATTCTCCTATGTTGAGTAAAGTCAGCATAGTTTAAATGGGATAAGCATTATTAATTTAGGGAGAATTTGATGTATGTAACCCATAACCTATGGTCTATTTTGGAGAAGGTTCTGTGGATTGCTGAGAAGAATGTGCATTGTGTTGAAGTGGGGTGGAATATTCTGTAGATGTCCATTAGGTCTAGTTGATCTATGGTGTTATTGAGCTCTATTATTTCCCTGTTGATTTTCTGCTTGGATCATCTGTATATTGATGATAGTGGAATACAGACGTCTTCAACTATGATGGTTTTGGTGCTTGTTTCTGTTTTGTGGTAAGCAGGTTTTGTTTTATAAAATGAGGTGCACCTGTGTTTGGTGCATATAGATTTGTGATTGTGATATCCTCATGTTGGATTGTTCCTTTGATGAGTAAGAACTGGCCTTCTTTGTCCTTTTTGATTAGTTTTTATTTTAAATCTATTTTATCAGATATTAATATAGCAACACCTTCTTGATTCTTATTTCCATTTACTTTGAATGTCATATTCTAATCTTTCATCCTGAGAAGGTGTTTGTCTTTTGTGATGAGGTAGGTTTCTTGAACACAGCAGAAAGAAGGGTCCTTTTTGATCCACTCTGTTTACTTGGGTCTTTTCATAGGTGAGTTAAGACTGTTTATGTTTAAGGGTATAACAGTGAAGTTTGATTTAATCCTTCCCATGATGGGGTGCATTATGGGTTTTAGTGCTTTCTTGTGTTTTGTACTCTTTTGAACTTGGTTTAGTTTTGGTTATTGTGATCTTCTTCTTATAGGCTTTTGAGATTGGTTGTTTGACTCTTCTGTGTGGAGTATTCTCTGGATGTTTGGCTTTCAGTTCATATAATCATAGAGTTAACTTTTTGTAGAAAGTTTCCCTTTTACCATTTATTATGGTGGATACTTTCACTAGGTACAGTGGCTTGGGTTTGAAGCCATAGTTTCTTATACTTTAAAGTGTTCCATTCCAGACACTTCTGGCTTTCAGGGTTTCTACTAAGAAATCTGAGGTAATTCTGATGGGATTGCCTTTCTTTTCAAGTGAGCTATTTCTCTCTTGCTGCTTTTAGCACTCTCTCTGTTTTCATAGTTAAGAGTTTTAAATATGATGTGCCTTGGAAAGTTTTTCTTTGGTCCTGTCTGTTTGATGTTCTATCAGCTTCTTGTATCTGGATGGGCCTCTTTTTTGAAAGATTGGGAAAAGATTCATCAATAATTTTGTTGAATATGCTCACTATGCCTCTGGCTTGGAGTTCTTCTCCTTCTGGAATACCCATGATCTGGACGTGTGGTCATTTTATGGTATCCCACTTCCCTTATATTCTGTGTATGTGATTTTTTGAACTGAGCAGTTTTTGGCCTCCCTATCAATTTCTTCTATCTTGTCTTCCACATGAGAAACTCTGTTAGTGAGGGGTTCTAGAGAGGTGTTTAAAAGCTCTATGTGATTTTTGTTTTCTGTTGTGCTATTTGGCATGATATCCACCTCTTTTTTGAGGTACAATTTCAGTTCAAGATCTGATTTTCTTGGTGCATCCTGGAATTCATTCTTGCATTTGATTAAGTCTTGATTAATCTTAATCAACTGCTTATTGAGATGTCCCATTTCTTGACTCAACTTCAATTCATTTATATATATTTTGAGGCATCTAAAGTTTTCTTTAATTAAGTTAAGTCTACTGTGAAAAGCTGAGTGCTCTAAGAGGTGATTCTGCTCAAGTTCATATATGTGATTTTTGTTTTCTTGATGGTTTGCTTCCAGTTCAACAATTCTTTTGATCAGGGTTGCCTTGGGTGTTGTGTTTTCATTTTGGGATTCAATTTCTACTGATTTCTATGTGATTTCACTGGAGGTTTCCATTGTGGGACTAGGCATCCTTGGTGGAGATCTCCCAGTTTTCTGATGTTCATTGGTTTGTTTGTGTTATGGTCTATCCATCTTGGGGAAACATTTTATTCTATTGAGGAGGAAGCAGGCATTTAGCTTTGTAGGCTCTTTAGTTAGTGTTCTGTTTTAAATGTGGAATGGATTAGTGTATAATGGGGTTACAATAGCAGATGTGTGGATTGGGGAGACTGCAGGATCAGCAAAGGTACCGGGTAACTGGGAGGTGAAGAATTGAGAGCTCTGGCTTACTCCCTCCATTTGCATGTATTCCTCATCCCATGGGGATGAGGGGGCTGGGGAACCAGGAACTGGGAAGCTGGAGATCCAGGGGCAAGAGGACAGGTCCTGCAGTGCACTCTCTGGCTCAGGGGAATAGGAATTTGGGTACCCACAGGCCAGTAACTCATTAACCAGAGCAAAAGGCCTGCTTCTCTAGTCCACATGCAAGGCACCAGGCTGCCCTGAGGCAGAATCAGGGGTTCTAGAACCAGGGACCTGGGAGATGTGAAACCAACCAGGAGCTATGGCCTACTCACTCTGCATGCACACCCTCTGAAGCCAGGCATCTGGGCATTAGAGACACAAGGGCCATTCAATCAGAAAAGGTGAGCAAGGGGCCTGCTCTGCAGCAAGCTGTGTCCCAGCTGCCCCAAGCTTGCAGCAGCCGAACCAGGACCAGGGAACTGGGAGGTGGGGAAGGAACTGTGAGCTCTGACCAACTCACTCCACATTGCACCTTCTGGATCAGGGGATGTGGGAACTGGGGATCCAGGGGCTATTCAATCTGGAAGGTGGAACAAGGGGCCATGATTCCTATTAATTTATCCTTAATTTATGATATAATTTTACATTTCCATTACACTTATTACTTAAATTATTCAGCTTATATTTCACCTTGTAAGCCTGTTTCCTTAGTTCTTGTTCCATTTATTTAAAAAATTTCTCCACAGAGATCACTACCTTATTTAGAATTGTAGTTTATGATGCTATTTTGGTCATCTCCCCTGTGGAAAGATTATTTTGTTGAATTTTTCTACCATTTTCACTTCCTCCTGTACGTGCTATTAGACTGGTGAGTATTTTAGTTGTTGCTTTTGTTTGATTATTTTTTTTTTAATTTTTTTTGTTCATTTTTTATTTATTAATTTGAGAGCGACAGACATAGAGAGAAAGACAGATAGAGGGAGAGAGAGAGAATGGGGGCGCCAGGGCCTCCAGCCACTGCAAACAAACTCTAGATGCGTGCACCCCCTTGTGCATCTGGCTAACGTGGGACCTGGGGAACCGAGCCTCGAACCGGGGTCCTTAGGCTTCACAGGCAAGTGCTTAACCGCTAAGCCATCTCTCCAGCCCTTGTTTGATTATTTTTTTGCCATGCTGGGAATCACACCCAATGCCTTACATATGCTAGGCAAAAACTCAATGTATGAGCCATAATCTTCAACAGTGTGTTATCTTTGAGTAACTTACTCTTCTTGAATAAAGATATTCATGGTGTGTTGACAGTGTATAGGGCTATTGGGTGATCCTCTTCATACATCATTTCTAGACATCTATAGACACAGTTACATTTATTTTGCTTTTTGATTCTGTTTCCCTGATTAAATGCATTCTCAAAATAAGGTGTTAGTGAGATTATGTTTAAAAACTTCTTGGGTGTGTGTGTGTCCGCACTGTGGTATGGGGCTCATGTGCTGGTCAGGGAACAACGAGGTGCCTGTGCTCTTCTTTCACTGTCTTTCAGAACCTCTTGCTGCTGAAAAAGAATGCCAATCCAGCTGGCTTGTGAACTTCAGGTTCGCTGGGGCCCACCTCCCATTGTCATAGGCACTTTGGGATCACAGACGCATGTGACATGTTTTGTCTACTTTTATGGGGATGCCGGGTAATAGAACTCAGTTTGGCAAGCTTTGCAAACAAGTGGTTTTTCCTGTTGGTCCATCTTTTCAGCATCTCAGTGACATTCTTTGTCATGTATTCCCTGCCCTAAATTTTGTTGTTATATTAGTTCATGTGAGTTCCCACAGGTAGCCCACATATTGTGATTTTTTAATTATGAGAAGATTTCTGTCACTGATTATGGAAATTTTCTGAAGTTACTCTGAGATTACCATCATTAGGCATCTTCTCCTGTTTATTGTCCATCATTTACACTTCTATGAATTTTGAAAATTGTTTGTATTAATGTAATGCTGACTCACAGATTTATTTTCTAGTAATTTTTTCTTTATGTACCTTGTTCTTTTTATGTTTTAGAATTGTGATATCTTTAGTGTGTTTTTAAAATCAAAGACATGTGAGTTTTGAAACACGAGTTTTAGAGCAAATTTTAAAGATAATATCCAAAATGTTGCAAGTCCCTTATATTTTATCAGTGTAAAAAAACATTACATCTATTATTAAACACTTTCATGATAAGAAATGCTACAGAATGTAGTTATAAAACATAAACTCTCACCTAATAATCCAAATCAATTTTTCATGTAATACAAAAGAATTGCATCTAGAAAGTTTTGCATAGATAATGAAATTGAGATAAGTTAAGACTCAATATAACTTGCCTAATATGGCTAATGATGGAGGACATACTCAAAATTAACAATGATGAGCTCAAGAGTTCCAGTGATTATGAAGATTCATGATTACAGGGAGTTTTTTTTTTTTTTTTAAATGATGTATAGGGATCTCCACAAATCTTTTGCAATGGGCCAATGATAAACTGTTATTTTTGTTTTGTAGACAGGAGTAAGATCTTAAAAAAGAATTTGAAATTAAGAATTTGAAATTGTCAAGAGAAAATGGAGATTTTTTTAAGAGATGCAGGAATATTTTTTTGAGTTGCAAGTAAAGGGGAACACATTGTAAGGATGGGTTTATGAGGGTTGGAGATTGTGTCTTCCCAGTTCCTCTGTTCCTTGTTCTAGTTGGTCCAAATTCATCCTCCTAGTAACAGAAAAATATGGACCTTCAATACAGGTGAGTAACCTGAGATATGGTATTATTATGTAATTCAAACATAGTATAATCTGTAGCAGACAGCTTCACGTTTGCTAAGATGAACTTCCAGACAAGGCACAGTTATGGAGGAAGGGATTTATTGAAGCTTACAGATCCAGGGGAAGTTCCACAATGGCAGAAGAAGCTGGTCTGCCTTCACAGGCTCAAGAAGACAGAGAGAAACACAAGCCAAAAAGCCAAAAGCCACAACACACTTCAGGAACTCCATCTAGGCACACTTTGCATATCTTTAGATTGAAATCTGAAACCCACCACCACACCTTAAGATCCACCCAGTGACACTGCCTCCATCCAGGTGGCTGCAGATGCAAACTACAAACAAATAAAAAAAAAACTGAGTATGTTGGGGGCCATCTATTCAAACCACCACAGGTGAGTAACCTGAGATATGGTATTATTATGTAATTCAAACATAGCATAATAGAACTTTGAATTATTATTTAGTTCAACCACTTTATGACCAGGAACACTTTTTCTAATTGTGTCTGGTGGTACCTGATTTAGTTGTAAAACAACTGAAAATATGGTTGAGCATCTTTAAAAAAAGACTTCCTGTTGAAGGAGACTCAGTTTATCAGAAATTTCAAAATAAATCTTTAGTTGAGAGTTTTTCCCTTCCTGGCTCTTAAACATTGTTTATAGACTTTATTTTTGTCCTTTTAGATTATTATTCAGTTTGGGTCTGTATTTTTCACAATCTCTGTGCTATCTTATGTTTTAGAAAAGTTACTGATATAACATTTCTCCAATTTTCAACTACCTCTTCATTCTAATGTAATTTGTAGGTAGTATAGTTGTTCAATAATATTTTCAGAAAGACTGAAGGGCAATAAAAGTACCTATATTTTACAATACTCTCACTATTTATATGTATAGCCTATACATTTAAAAAAAAAACCTTATCTTTCTTCCCTTTTGAAGCTTATTTTTCCTGACCTTACTGTGACAAGATTTTATTTTCTATTTTTACCCCCTCTTTGTCATATGTCCTACTTTCTCATGCATTCATGTCTGTGGGCTCCTCAGAGCCCAATAACCAGCTCCAGACATCACCCATAGAGTATCAGATAATGCCTAGCATTTGTTTGTTCCCCTGATGTATATATGTCAGCAATTGTCACTGTTAAAAAATTCTTTCTAAAGTCCCCTATCTGGGTGGATAAAGCTGCCCCCAGAAGACAGAGGTTATTAATAGTAAATTCAATGCAAGACATTAGAAACCTCCCAATGAGTTGTTATACAGGGAGGCAGCAGAGGCACCAAAACAATATAGGATATTACTATTGATCTTGGTTCTTAACCAAAACTAGGTGGTAAGTCCCTACTTCTGAAGACATGACATTTCAGTTGCAGGATATAAAGCCAGAAGTGAGTAGAAGCATTGTCCCTGCCAGCTGCCTTTCTTCATGACAGAAAGTGCTGTGTGAACTGCTTGGGGGAAAAAGCCATCAGTGGACCTACTCAACAATGGATCCAGTGTACTCCACAACTGTCCTGCCAGGCACGATATGCTCATTGGAACAATAGTGGCATGAATGTTATAGGAGTAATCAACTGCTTTCTGATTGGATCTAAGGCCCACTCCATATTGGAGGAGAGGTGGAGGGGGTGGATTTTATGCCTGGTTTTGTAAACCTGCCCAAAAGCTTATGGCTGGGAGCATAGGCCCTAGAGGGATCTACTACTGTGGCTATGCTAAATGGACAGCATGCTGCTGCCTTCTAAATATCTATACTTTTTCCCATATATTAGTACTGCTTAAAGCCTTAGTCACAGAAGTTTCTTCCTCCAATGGGCGATAGTTAATGCAGAGACACATAGCCAGAAAATTGCCCTGAGTGATTATTGTGTGCTTAGCCTCAAGTAGAACATTTAAACTGCCCACTCCAAGAACCTTGCAGAAGAGGAGGCAGAAAGAATGTAAGATCAAGAGTACAGGGAGGAGGGCTGGGAAATGCTGTCTTCTGGATATGCCATATAATTTACTATCAGGAATTCACAGCAGCTGTGGTTTCCTGGTAAGACTGAGTCTGTCAAAACATCACATTTGATAAGAGAAGGACAGGCCTACCAGAGTAACTAATGGTTGCTGGGAGAGGGAAGTCTGTTTCATCAGCTGTGTATCTGCTTTCAAGTTCCTCATTCAACAGTTAATAATCATCCACTCATGTTCATTTAAGCAGCCCCAATTTAATTCAATGGGAAATAAAAAGGCATGAAAGTAAGAAAGGATTAATGTAGAAGATGAGGGAAGAGAGGGACATAAGACAGGATAATTGGGGGAATAATATCAAAATACATTATATACACATATGTAAATGTCAAAACTGGAAAAAAATTCTAAGAAATATAGGGTTCAGGAGCAATAATGGCTATGAACATAGTGTTTTAGAATTGTAGTTATGTTATAATTACAGAATATAAAATTAATGTGCTGTGCTCAGCTTGGGGAAAGGGCCAGTCCTTATATCATGTAAAAAAAAAAAACAAATTTCATATATTAGTATAAACTTAATGTCCTTATTGCTGGATTTCTCACTGTGTTTATTATGGCACAGGAGGTGTGGATGACAAGAGGGAGTTATGAACCTAAGATCAGCTCAGTAACACACTGAAAAAGCACAAAAACACTGGCCTAACTGGAAACCATCAGAAAGAAAGCCATTTTAAAACTTTGAGCAGACCTTTTAATGTGGCCCATTTGCCTGTGATATCAATTTTGCCTGATTACTTGATTTTGTAGGCATACTACAAGAGACAGTTTTAACATCACCATGAAATAAATTATCATGCCCTTACTGAGTGCCTGCACTCTTTCTGAACAGATAAGTTAATTGGCTGATGTTTAGCTGAAAGCCTATGGAAGTAAGATTTTATTTATTTAGTTTGAGTTTTTAAATGAAACTTTAATATGTAAACATACTGTAACTTGGTCATGTACTTGTCCCATTGTCCTCTTTATTCTCCTCTCCCCCACTCACACTCTACTGAGCCCTCCCCCCCTTATAGATAGTCCTTCTTCCGTTTTGTTGTCTCATTACTCTTGTCCTTATTCATCCTCCATGTCAGAATGTTCATGGACTCAAAACAGTGAAGGTCTTGTGGGGTTGTTATCGAAATCACTATGGGGTCATGAATGCACCAGTTGGTTCATGTCAGGAGATCAGTATTTCAAAGTACTCCTTCTTACACTGTGGTTTTTACATTCCTTCTGCCCCCTCTTCCACAGTGGTCCCTAAGCCCTGGAAGGCATGGTAGAGCTATCTTGTTTAGTGTTGAGTTCTACACAGCCTCTTATTTTCATTTTAGATGAGTTTTGAGAATATTCAGGTGGAAATAAGATTTTAAATCACCAATTTTATCTGAACTAAGTCAAGTGTTTGCTGGTAAATATGTTGGGAAGATTGGTTTGGGGGGATACAAATAACAGAGCTTTTTGCATAGCTTCATATAACTGACCCACTGTCTTCAGCTATTTGCTTAATGTGCAATCTAACAAGACATACTGCTCTATCTGACATTCAGATATACATTAGAATAAATGAAACCCAGGTGCTTAAGACATATGGCTAACATCCAATGCCTCTTTTAGCTTCATTTTCTCATTTTGAAATTGTTTTAATTTATTTATTTGTGTGTGTATATGTGTGTGTATGTGTGTGTTTGAGCACGTACACTCAGGGTATCTTGCCACCACAATCAAATATCATATGTCTATATCACTTTTGGAATCTGGACCTATGTTGGTCTTGTGGAATTGAAGCCTGACCTGAAGGCTTTTTAAGAAACCATCATTAACCATAGAACCATTTTCCCAGTCCCCTAGTTTCATTTAAAATAAGTTTCAAATGTCCAAAAAGATAGAAAGCAGATAAAATTATTTATCACAAGATATTAGTAAGCATTTTTTTTTCACAGATAGTACTGCTCACCACCACAGCCTTCTATTCTGCTTCATGATTTTGAGTGCAAAAAGTATCTTCTTTAGCAAATTGAGATTTTTAGTTATGGAGATCATCAGAAAAATAGGACAGTTTTAAAACTTTGAGCAGACCTTATAATCTGGCCCATTTGTCTGTGATATCAATTTTACTTTATTACTTGATTTTGTATGAATACTACAAGTAACAATTTTAATATCACTACGATTAGGAGAATATTTTTCTTAGGTTCTCCTGCAGAAAATATCAAAATTAAATATTGATAAAATTTTTCAAAAAATTGAGAAAAATGTTATGGTTTCTAGGATATCCTTTAAAAGTAAACAGTTCTTTTCCATACTAAGCAGGCACAGTATTTTATAGCTAAAGATGCAAATGCTTTGTTAATTTTGTTATGGGCATTGCCTCATAAGATTTTCACATTCACCAAATAAAAGTCTTTCTTATAACTCAAGATCTAGTGAAATTACATAGTATTTGACTGAGATTAACTTTATTAATTATGCCAAATTTGATAGGCAACAACTGACTGAGATATTTATATTATAACAATAAGATCTGCAATAAATTGAAAAAAAGACCAAAGTGTGGAGCATATTAAGTAGAAACAAGTGAGGTATACTTTTTACTGGGAAAAATGGTTAAAAATGATGGATACCAGGTTACTTCTGATATAGTTTCTTAATTGTTTTTCTGTATACTGTTGCCCTCATTCTCACATACCTAACTATATTGAAATTCTAGAATAATCAATGTTTTGGGGTTGTTCTTATATTGAGAATATAAAAACTTGTTAGGGGTCAATCATTGTCAAGCCTTTACCTCTAAAATGGAAAAGCAAAAGTGAAAAAAAAAATGCCAGGTCTTAAATGTTAGCTAGGGGAGACAAGTAAGGAAGGCAATTAATCAGTGATTTATGATATTAAATAAGACAAGACAGTGTAAAGAGATTTCCAGCAAGCAACTAGGGCCAAGCATGAGAAGCACTCAGTGAGGTTTAGCTCAATGGGCTATAGCTTCCCCTGTCTTAGCTGACTGTTATTAGCTTTATGTGCATGGACCATCTAATGATGCTTGTTCTCTAGTTTTAGACATTATTATTCTAAATGACCTCATTCTTCCAAAGATATGGTGCACTATAGTCAAAAAGGCACTAAATGGAGAATATCTGGGTTCAAGCCTCCACTTTAGTCACTTTACTTTCTTATCTCTAAAATTTCTTCATGTGCTTCTTGTCAGGAATTTAAGTGATAGAATACTTACTAATTTTCATATGGTAAATTTCTTTTTAAACACATTCATCCCTCCCTCCTAAAACTTCATTCTTTTGTTAATTCATTCACTAACACTCACTAAGTCCTACTTGACTTGGATAGACATGATTCTTAGTTTTAAGGATTCTTTAAGTGAGAAATAAGCCAGTCAGTATAACATCTTTTATTATAAAAGAAAAAAATAGCCATGACCTGGCAGGAATATGAATATCCCATATTCATTTTCTCTGTCAGTGCTGCACTCTTAAATTTCTTCCCTCTCCAGGATATTCCAAAACAATTACGAGCCTTGTAAAGTAAGATATCCTTATGTGCAAGTTTGTAGGCACAGATTTTCTTCTTTCAGGGGTGATGGCATTGAGCTTATAGCAGTGGAGAGAGGATAACAAGTAATTCAAGAGGAGAGTCAGGAGGGACAAGAAGGACATGGAGAGCTTCTTTCCTGTATCTCCATGGAAACACCACCATTGTTGTACTTCTTGTGAGACCTGTGGACTGTGTGTAAGAAAGGGCAAAGGAAAGGTGATGAAAGCTTGGATAATAAAAGCAGACTGAATATAGGACAGAATCAGGGAGTAAGCCATAACTTTTAAATTAAAGTTATGATTTAAAATTTTTCTTTATTTATTTGACAGAGAGAGGCAGTTAGAGAGAAAGAGAGAGAGAGAGAAAAAAAATTGGTGTGGCCACCAACTATTGCAAATGAAATCCAGATACATGCACCATCTTGAGCACTTGGCTTACGTTGGTCCTGGGGAATTGAACTTCGGTCCTTTGGCCTTGCAGGCAAGTGCTTCAACTGCTAAGCCATTTCTCCAGCCCAAAGTTGTGACTTTTATCTTTAACCTAAGAAACATTGGCAAGGGCTCTTCTGATATCCCTACCTGAATGTGTGTGCATGTTTTGATATGTGTGTAATGTAATTAGTGTTACTAAATTGTCATTTACTGTTATAGCTTGTTGAGAGCTTAGTCTGAGAACAGGTTAAGTTTCCTATCTCAGACCCCAGCCTGTTTATGGCCTGAGGGTTGGAAACATCATGCCATTGAGAATAACTGAAAAGAAACAGACTGTTGTGCACGCCTCCCAAATCATTAGGACTTAAACAGAGGTTACTTTTATTTACTTCACAGTAAAATACTCATGGTGGGAGCTTCTAATTTTAAGGCTCACAAAAGGGACCTCTCCCTGGGATACCTTGGTCAGTGCCTCCGGGGGACTCTTCCACCGGGCTTCTCTAGTTGTTTCTAGGTGTTGTTCAGTGTTGGGCTTCTTGTTCTGTGTTCAATTCTTCACCTGCCACCTGCCAGTTCTTTTATTTTGCTTGCTATATCCATAATAAACTCACTAATTCAAAATGAAAAGTACATGAATAATACTTTTATGAATATAAGAGTGTATTTGCAGGAAATTCTAACAATAAAAGTTTCACATGTTGTTTCAAAAGACCTTTCACTAACTTGAGAAGTCTGTCATCTAAAAGGAGACTCTTATTTTAAGTAGCTACTAACATTGTTGCAACCAACACATACATTTCTTTATGAGACATAAATTTAGAAAACAACATGCCAATTAAAGAATGTCAACAGTTACAACCTCAGCCTCAAGTAGTCTCTTTCTCTTCTCATCCATTTTTATTTGCAGCACTCCTGCCTTGCTTCCACCCTCTGTGCTTGCTCATGATTGCTTTCTCACAGTTTCCAGCAGGATTGTTTTAACCATTGTCTCTTCCTTCATCTCGCCTGGAGCTCGAGCTGCTGCACCCTTGATTGTATCATCCACTAAGGCTCACACATTGGCCAGTGTGGTGGTGCACACCATTAATACCAGCATTTGGGAGGCATAAGTAGGAGGATCACCATGAGTTTGAGGCCATCCTGAGTTAATTCCAGGTCAGCCTGTGCTGAGTGAGACCTTACCTCAAAAACAAAACAAAACAGCTCACATATAGCTCGGGGTGGTAGCTCTCAACACATTGTTTTACAACCAACTGTGTACTTCACAAGTATAATGAAGAACAAATATTTTAAAAGCATTTACTTGTTTTCCAAAATTGCAATGAATTTTTTTCATGTGTGTGTATAAAATATGTATTTGATGTGCAATGTTTGCATATGTGGGAGCACATGCATGCATTCCATGTACATGTGTACAGAAGCTAGAGGAGAATATCTGATGTCCTTCTTTTATTTTTCATCTGTATATTTATTACCTTGAGATAGTGTCTTCATTGACTTAGAGCTGCTGTCATTCAACAACAAGCCTCAGCGGTTTTCCAGTCTCTGTCCCTCTTCCTGACTGGTGTTACAGATGTGCATAGCCATAGCTAGATTTTTCCATGAGTTCTGGGGAGTTTAATTTGACCATCTCTGGCCTGACAGATCATCTTATTCTGAATAGGCAAGCACTCTTAATAGCTAATGCATCACCCTAGCTTGAGATGATGCAATAAAGTTTGGTATGCTGTCTTGAGTGGGAAAAGGAAGGCTAAAATGATCATCTATCACACAAGAATCTGACATCATTCACCTACATAATACCAATGTCCTTTGCGTCTCTGGGATGTAGTTACCCATCTCATGCTTAAATTGTTAAAGTGTGGGAACCTGGGTGACCAAACAGACCTCTATAACTTTCTAACCCTTCCAAATGTGACATTCCTGGGAACCTGGGTGATCAAGTAAACCTCTGTAACTTTCTAACCCCTCCAAATGTGACATTCCTGGATCTACCTGCCGGGACGTTGGCTGTGACATTATGCTCTAATGGTCATGCATGAGGTGGCTGGTCACACTTCCATGGTGCTCAGCTTGCTTTCTCCTTCTTCAGTTTTATTCAGTCCAGGACCCCAGCTCATGGGATGGTTATGTCAACATTCAGGTTGGGTCTTTCCACTTCTGTTAAACCTCTCTTGAAACAATACTCACAGACACACCTGGTGTGTGCCTCCTAACTGATAAATTTAGTCAAGTTTACATTGAGGAGAAACCATCTTAGGATAGCTTGGAGGAGTCAGGTATATCCTATATGACTTCATTGAGAAAGGGCCCTTGGAAACCTTCACCTGGATTCTCGTTAATGTGCCATGTGGCATCTTTCTTCTTTGTTCTCCTTCATCTGTACCCTTTTATATGCTGAATCTTATCTATGGTTTTACTAAACATGGGGTCCCATGAATCATCCTACAAAACCTTTGGAAGTGGTCTTAGAGGACTGGCTCCTCCTCTAGCAAGACATCACTGCTAGCTTTTTTGAGGGACAATAAGAAGCATGCATAATTTTCAAAAATTCTTAATGCTCACCATTAAGAGAATAGTTTTTGCCAAGATTGATTGAAGCAGTAGAGGCTTCAAATCCCTGAGCCACTGTATTTTTCTCCATATGATGAATGATCATCTTGGCTCTTTCTCCTGAGTAGTCAACCACTCATGGACAGTCTCTGAATAATGAAGAGTTCAGCCTTGTTTAAAGAAATGTTTGGCTTTAGCACTGCTTCTTAGATGTCTGTGATTGGAGTCACTTTGTGCTGGATGGTCACACCACATGGTTTAGAAAGGGGCTTCTGGGCCAGATGCTATCAGTTGACCCATAAAAGGCTGTGTCTTTATGAACTGAAGCCTTCAAAAAGCTCTGAAGCTTAGGTAAATTTCCCTTGTTGATAATAATTCTTGGGCATGGCCATGATCAATGCAGGAGGGACTGCTTCCTGGATGTTTAAAAAAATGTATACTTTAAGTCAGAGTTCTCCTTTCCCTAACTTTAAATACCTTTAAAACATGCTTATTTTCTAAAGAAAGAAAAGCCCCAGCAGTATTTCTTTTTCTTTCTTTCTTGGCTTTGTTTTATTTTGAGTTTTCTTTTGCTGAGTCACAGTCTCACTAAGTAGCACAGATTGCCCTGTATCTCATAATCTTTCTGCATGTGCCTCCTTAGTGCTGGGCTTGTGGGTGTACTAAGGTTTCAGGGGCACACACCAATGTGAGGCTCCAAGTAAGGTTTCTCATAAAACAATATACATACTAGTAGAACAAGAAAAGCGCTGTTTGCATTTATGAGACCTCTCCAAAAGTTGGAGCTAGAGAGGGATTACATAAGCTTTTCTTCTTTGTTCATTCATGATTTAAAAAGTAGAGTATAGATAAAAAACAATAATTCAATTTCTGCAACTTACTCTGAGTAGCTATACTCAGGCATTACATTTCTGGTAATGGTGATGGAGAGTCATCATTTCCAAACACCTTTGCTTCTATGAGTTTCCTTAATTTCTCAGATTAAATATTATTTTGCAAGACTGAGCATATATACAAGAGGAGATTAGAGAATGGTTTTAAAATACATGTTTGTTTGCTATTCTGTTTTTTCTGAAGAGAAACTTTTGTGTATGGGGGTGCTGGTGGGGAGGAGAGGGAAGGGTTAGGAAGCAAGAAAAAAATTCTCCTAATGTGGGTATAGACAGAAGCAGTTTATTTCTGTCCAAACAGGGTGATGAGTAGCTCAGATGCATTTTATAAGAAACCACTTGGGATAATCTGATTTATGAATTTAACTTTCATGTTCTATGTGCCCTCAGTGTTTTCTTAGATTGCTACTGTGGAATTAATCTTTTTTCCTGCCCTTATGACCACTATGGGAAGGTGAAGATGTGGGAGGCCTGGATGTCTCTGTTTAAGCTTATTTAACGTTGTAAGGATCTCTCACTCTAGTTGTCAGGAGAGATTTTTGTCACTTCTCACCTTATTCACCTTGCTATCCCAGACTTGGCTCAAGCTGTAATTAATCTTTTTTCCCGTCAACAAACAGCTAACCTTGTGTTCACCCCCTCCCCGCCCCCCTTCCCGAGGAGAGGTAGGGTCTCACTCTGGCCCAGGCTGACCTGGAATTCACTAAGTAGTCTCAGGGTGACCTCATACTCCAGACAATCATCCTGGTGGTGGGATTAAAGGCATGTACCACCATACCTGGCTCCATGTGGTTTTGTTTCCAGCTCCAGCTCTTCATGTCTGTCAAAATAACAGAAACTTCTCAAGGACTAGAGTTTTCATGTTCAGCACCATATTTTTAGATCTAGCATAGTGTCTAATAGAAGCTCAAAAAGTACTTGTAGAAATAATGAATATTTATATTATAATTAAAAATAAACTAGTTAATGCCGCTATCTTTATTGTGATAAGCAGTGAGATTGTTGCTGTGGACACTGAGTCATTCATAATTGATCAGATGTTAAGGAATCAGGCTTCTGGGCAGGGAAGATGGCTCAATGGCTAAGAGCACTATTGCTTGCTTAAGTATAAGGGACACTCAGATCAGACACTGCCATGTTTGACTGCCTAGAACCCATGTAAAAAGTTGGGCATATTTGTAACCCCAGTCTTCAGGGGGTAGGGGGACTGAAGAATTTCTTAAAATCACTGACAGCAGCTTCCGGAAGAGAGAGAGAAAGAGAGAGAGAGAGAGAGAGAGAGAGAGAGAGAGAGAGAGAGACAGAGACCAAGTCTAAGAAAATATGTGGATGTGTGATAAGAGAGGACCTGCCCCTGCTCTCCTACAGCTTCTACACATGTGCACATATGGCAATCTTCACACACATGTGCAAACCCCATACCGCCCCAACATACCACACATATACTTTACATACAAACACACACACAAAAGAGTTTAGCTCAATCAGAATCATATTTTGAAATCTAACTTTTTAAAAGTACTTTGTATTGAGTAGACATAATAATATAGAATGACTAATAAATCTAGGTAAACTGTTTCCCCATACATACAGTATTTTCTAAACCATTGTTCAACAGCATTTCTTTTACTTATATACCTTCCCCTGGCTTAAGGCAATCTCTTTACCATTAGAAAGTCAGATTGATTAGAATGATACATTACTTATTCTTCTTAATTTATTCTAATAGGTTATCAAAGCAACCAATAGACTCACATTTTAATATATATGTGTAGAATCATCAGTCTCTTGTTGGCATGGGTATCTCTCCTTAGACTCTGTGGTATCATGATGCTTTAGAAGTTCTCATTTCTCTTGGGAAACCACTGATGATATTAATAAGCTGTGACTAATAACCACACTGCAAAGACTGCGGAGCCTTTTCTGTTCATTTCGTACAAGATAAATTGCACATTCTGTAACAAGGGTATAAGACAAATTACACACATTGTGAATTCCTATGAGAAATATCCCTTTGTCTATCAATTATACATTTATGAATATATATGTACTACTTGAAACACATATGATAGAGAAAAAAAAAACCCTACCTTGTGGTTCTAAGATACAGTTAGTAATATTATGATTCAATGTTAGCACTGAACCTCATTCTAATGAATTAAAAACTGTAGTTGGATATCACATGCAGACATCCATTTCTTCTCCTCCAGGCAAAGTGAGTTAGAACTTATTTTCTTATTGAAACAATTGCTTAGTAATACTTCTTAAGCTTGCTTGTGACTTTCAGGCAAAGCCATCTATGTTTGCCCAAGGACAAGGTTAACTAGGTGAATTCAACTGTCAAAACTCCCTAGGCTTTTGCAGAACATTTGCCATGCCACATTTGCTACATAATGTAAGCATTATATGTAAGATGTTGGTAAGCTTAGGGTTTTCTTACTAGTATAATTAAGGAGCAGTACAATATTTTTTGAGTCTTTTCCATTAATTTCTTGTCACTTTTCTCCATCTCAATGGAGCTGAACAAGAGATATCTGACACCCAGGAATGTCAGTAGGTCTCTTGACACCATATTAAAGCCTCAACATTTAAACGACATGAAGATGTGGAAGTAGACCTGCCAACTATCACCGGGCCATCCTGAGTCCTGGGCTCTGACCCAGCATCCACATCCCGTGTATGGTGCAGAAAGAAATGTTAATAATCTCAGTGCATTTAATCACATTTTTATAGATATTCCTACTGTCTTTTTGTAACATAATTTTAGTTACCATATTGGACTTAAAACTAATATACTTTCTTCATAATTATAACTTTTACTATAACATTGTGACTCTAGCTCCCTTAGTCTATATGCTCTGATTTCACCTGTATTATTTTACTTCAACTCTGATTTCACATAACATCAATCAGCATCATTTTTTTTCATTTATCACATGGTATATTTATTTAAATAATTATTTTCATCATAATTTGATATCCTTTCCTTTTGTAAGATAATTAATCTGTATTTAATGTATAATATAATGTACTGAACTTTAATCCTTTTAACATACACAGTGATATAATTTTGCTCCTTTTTAAATTTTTATTCATTTATGAAAGAGAGAGAGAGAGAGAGAGAGAGAGAGAGGGAGAGAATGGGTGAGCCAGGGCCTCCAGCCACTGCAAACGAACTCTAGACACATGCATACCCTTGTGTGTTTGGCTTATGTTGGTCCTGGGGAATTAAACCTCGGTCCTTTGGCTTTGAGGATAATGCCTTAACTGCTGAGCTATCCCTCCAGCTCTAATTTGGTTCCCTTTTGAACATGCTTTTCCTATTGGGGATATGATAAAAAATGCTGAAGACTTTACAAATGTATGTGTCATGCTTATCTTTTCCTAAGTTATTCCAATTTTTGCATGTAAATAGAAAAATGGTATTGATCAAGTTTCTTGAAGTTACTGTTTTCAAAACTAAGCTTTTGATGTCTTTTCTCATGGATATTCTGGGTCTCCTCACAGCTGGAAACTTGGGAGTTAACTCTCATTTCATCCTCTTCCCAACAGTCACTTACTTCTAGTATTTAACAATTTTATTAGTCTGTCTCCAGAATATCTGTTCACCTCTTTTTATATGTACTTCCAGCCCTCTTGTCTGGCCAATGCTTACCTTTCACATAAGTAACTGAATTCCCTGTTCCAAATAAATTAAGAGAATAGTGGTTGAAAACTTATTGCAAAAAATTCCTTTTTGTGTTTTTTGTCCTTATTTCCCAATACATTTCTATACAACTTTTGAAAAAATGTAAAACATTATCATTCATACTGCCTACCTTTACCCTGCACAGTTTTTTAGTAGCTTCCCATTCCATGTTTAATGAAATAGTGAATCCTTACTGTATTGGTTTCTTACTTAGAAGAAAATAAAATTTCCTCCCAGAATTGGGAAAGAAAATTTGTGACTACAACATTTACCATTGGGAAAAAAGAGTCTTAACAGAAAGTTTAGGCTCTCTACAGATATTTTGTACAGAAGAAGAAGAAGAAAAAGAGGAAGAGGGAGAGGAAGAAGAAGGAGAAGGAGAAGAAGAAGAAGAGGAAGAAGAGAATATTGCTTACTAATGAAAAGATCTGTGTTTTTAGAATTGAAGGAGAAATAGGAGAAAGCTAGGTTCTTTATGGCATTTAGGGACAGAAGCCCAAAAAGGAACCAAAGGAGATGTAGCTGCATCTATCTTGGCAACACTGAAACTTGGGTCTTTATCTTGTCTCTCCAAGACTGCCAATGACATGTGCAGCAATAAATTCCTGCTGCTTCTCCACCTTAGCCTCCCTGGCTTAGCCTATGAGTCCATGGATCAATCAGATCTTGGCTCCTCCCCTCTAATGTCATGAACCAATCATATATTGGCTCCCCGTCCCTTGAGTCAGGATCAATCAGGTCCTACCCGTCCAATGACACCCCTTTGAGGACTATGTCTTTACATGCATGTAGGAGACACTTTTCCTTTTTTTAAATTAAGAATATTAAGAAATATTATTAAGAATATTTTCTGTGGATATAATATATGCTGATAGTATCTTTTCCCTCCTCCCTGTCCCCATTCTGTTGGGGAGCTTCCTCAGTATGGTTGCTGGTATTCCCCATGGGGTTATGATATATATATATATATATATATATATATATATATATATATATATATATATATATATATATGTCATACACAAATTATATCTATATCTATATATCTATATATCTATATCTACATCTATCTATCTATCTATCTATCTATCTATCTATCTATCTATCTATCTGGCCTTGGTGAGATGTGAGGAGTGGTTTATCTCCTCAGATCTTGCTACCTTTTGAAAAATATTAAAAAAATTTTCTAACAGAGAGTAAAGTCAGCATAGGTTAAATTGGATAAATGTTATTAATTTGGGGAGAGTTTGATGGATGTAGCCCTCTTTTTGCCAAATATTAGTGGGAGGTTGACACTGGAGAGCATACTTTCTGGCTCCATAGAATTCAGACCTGGTTTTCAGTCCCAGATATGGGTTCCTTTCCACTGAACAGATCTCTTATCCAATCAGAAAGCCAGTGATTACCCATCAAGGCTGTGTGTCACCATTGCACTGGTGTGTGCATCTTGTCAGGCTGGTTGCTTCTGAATAGCTTAGACCACTGCTTACTCACTAGGTTATTGGCCACTTCCCCAGTAGCTCAGGTAGTGCTTTCAGCATTAGATGGGCTGTCTGGGGACTGGCTCTCTTCAGATTCCAGGTCTCTCTGTTTCCTGTGCTAGCAGCATATGGTGTCTTCAGCAACATGGTCTTACATTTTACCTTATATGGGTAATCAAGTGCTTGGACTGAATCCTGTCTTATTTTGGGGACCTCATAGGTCTCTCTAATAAACAGCTCAATGTGGGTAGCACCTATTTCTGATCTTATTTCTTGTCTTATGCTCCTTCTATACTCCTGTTGAGGGTTTCATCTTTTAGTCTGCCTTCAAGGAGAAAGCTTTCTATGGTAGCAGTTCATTTTAGGTTTAGTTTTGTGTTTTTCCCCCCACCCTCCTCTTTCCTTCCTGACTAAACCCTTCCAGGCCATTGTGTGGGCCTATCTGCTGTGCCAGCAACTCAAGCTGATCCAGGTTAGGAACCACAGATGAATGAGAACATGCAGAGTTTGTCTTTTTGTGATTGTGTGTGTTCACTGAGTATGCTCTGTTTTAAGTTCACCCATTTTTCTACAAATTTCGTTGTATCATTTTCTTTTCTTACTGCTTAATAGAATTCCATTGTGTATATGTACATCCAATGATGGACATCTGGATTGATTCCTGTTCTCAGAGCAGGAAATCCAGGAGCTGGTGACCGAGGGTCAGTAGGAGACACCCTTTCAAACCTCTGCCATTATTAAAAATTTAAATTGTACTGTGGCTGCTGAAAGCCCAGAATATCAGGTACAACTAAGAAAACACTGGGGCCCCAGGCACAAAAGGAGCCTGATATGATGATGCAGGCCTTTTAACCCAGCACTTTGGAGGATAAAATTAGAGGACCAATTTGAATTCAAGGCTAGTATGCAGGCATTCTGATACATTACTCTGGAGTAAGGCCTGGTCACCAGTGTTTTTAAATTTCACTGTAATTCTCACTCCCAACCTGAGTTGAGAATCGCTGATTTAGTGGATGAACACTTCTGTCCACTTCCAGCTGATCAAGCATTTTCCAAGGTGTGTTCATTTAAGCAGTGGGATATGAGAGAATGATCAATAAACTTAGCATGGGAAATAGTTGCTGGCTTTTCACACCCACAACTTCACAATGGCAGTTTCTTAGCATGCATGCTGTGTCCATAACATTCTTTCTCAAGAGTGAGATGCTGTGGTCTGTCCATACACATAAGACCATACAACATATCCTTTCCTTCAAAGATAACATCAAGCCATTCTTGCAAATACGCTTGGCTCTGGCATATTTCTTACTGTGTACATCTCTATCTCTAAAGTGGGAACATAAGAGAATTGCGAAATACAGATTTCTATTACTTGATTTTGCTTGAGTCCATTTCCAATATATCATTATGTGCTTGAGGAGACACAAAAGCACAGACAAGAACAATTTTTATATTTAGTCTTTTTTTCTCAAGCCATTTAGAAATAAATGAGATCTATGTCATGATAGAAATAATGAATAGTGAGGAGAGTTCATGAAATTGTTATTTATTGTTTTTTTTTTTTATTGTCTTCCTACTCACAGGAAATACACAGAGAACATATAGAAGAGATCCTTCTCGGTAAGTGTTTGTTGTTTAATAGGGTAATTCCATTCTGTCAGAAGGGTTCCCTTAAAATACAGTGAAATATATTTCACACAACCCCTACATTTATAATTAGTAATAATTAATATATATATTTTAAAAGTCAAAGCATCAGGGATTGGCTTCACTTTTGAGTCAAAGTAGGGCATATTTTCTAATTTTTAATGAAAAATTAATGTACAGTAAGTCCAAAAAGGAAGAAGTTTAAATTAAAAGGATTTGAAATTGCAGAATTAACAAAGGGCTAAGGTTGACATATTTTCTTTTTTTTTTTTAAGATTTTTTTTTTAAATTTTATTTATTTATTTATTTGAGAGTGACAGACACAGAGAGAAAGACAGATAGAGGGAGAGAGAGAGAATGGGCGCGCCAGGGCTTCCAGCCTCTGCAAATGAACTCCAGACGCGTGCGCCCCCTTGTGCATCTGGCTAACATGGGACCTGGGGAATCGAGCCTCGAACCGGGGTCCTTAGGCTTCACAGGCAAGCGCTTAACCGCTAAGCCATCTCTCCAGCCCAAGGTTGACATATTTTCTAAGCATTTTTATCACATATAAATGCACTCAGAAAAGTGATGTCATATTTCTTCAAAGTAGGTGAACACATTTATGATTTAAAATACACACTCAGTGGTTGAGTCATACTATTTTGGTCTAAATATGATATAGTAAGTTATGCTAAAGAGAAAACTCTTGGGCCCGTGAGATAGCTCAGATGGTAAAGTGCTCTCAATCCCTACGACCTATGTAAGAATGCCAGCCACCGTGGTGTCCTTGTAACACCAGTGCTGGAGAGTGGAGACAGGCGCTTGTCGTCAAGTTAGGCTAGTCTAATCAGTGAGCCCAGGTCAACGAGAGGTCCTGTCTCATAAAGAGGAAGCCACCTGAGGCTGTCCTCTGCCCCATCCCACCACTTGTGTATGTCTACATAAACCTGCATACCTACAAAAGGGGACAGAAAACTTCCTAAAGTAATATCCTATCAGAAGGAGCCTAAATAAACCCAGGCTACTTTGCAAACAGAATTTACTTGAAGAATTTATGTAGCAATAATGACTCTGAGATTCCTTCTGGTTAAGAGTTGAAGATTTTTTAGATTTCTGGCTAAATTCATGAGCTAGGAATTCTGACACTCTATCAGCTTTTCTCACCTTGTTCCTATTTTATTTTGTGCTTTTGTACATCACCTCCCACTTCCAACTTAACTATCCTTTTACTCATCACACATACCTATTTTAACACCACCTACATAGGCTGACTTTGTATGCAAATACCAAATTTTTTTCTCAAAGACCCACAAATCCATATTCTAATGAAAAGTCTCCAACATGATATATCACTTGCAATTGAGTAGGAAATAGCCCTAGTTCTGATACAAATTTATTCCTAATGACATAAAATACTTGCAAGTGATATTGTTGAATTTGTTAAAAACAAAAACAAAATAACAGGATGGTGAATGATAAAATAATCTGAAGACAGATTGATATAACTTTAAGGAACTGCCAAAGAATTAGAAGTTAGTTCTCTGAAGATAGGGATGGTTGTTTTGAATGTTTGAATGTTTCTTTAGGAAACATTCCATTCCAATTGCAACTTGTTGCAGCAACTGGAATAAATTACAGCTTGAGGCAAGTAGTAATGTGAGACGATTACCAAGGTTTGCTATAAGAAACTCAAACACCTGGTCTTCAAACCAGGAAATGTTTAGTGTGAAGGGTTTACAAAGACTTGCTAGAGGGAAGGTACTTCTAAGCCAGGTCAGTTGACAGAAACTGGACGACTGGAAAAATGTTCCATCTTTTCTTTCATACTTGATGACTAACTTTACTCACAGCTCATGTTTTTTATAGGGTATGGAAGCTTCCAGGGTCCCAAATAGCAAGGAAACTTTAAAGAATGGCATATTTAAGTGCTATTTAAGAGAGACTCTCTTAAGAAAAGGCTTATATTTCCCAGTTTTAGTTCAGTTATTGTGGTATGCAAAATTGTAGGATGGTCTCCAAGATTCTCACCCCTTCTGTCTACAACCTGTGTAAGGTTGATAATCAGTGAGTATACATCCTCCCCTAACACTGTACTCTACCGTGTAGGACTCCTCAGACTGCACTGAGATGAGGTTCCCTTCTTGGACCTGGGACACAAGGATCTGTGAGTGAACTTTCAATGACATCCAGCAAAAAAAAAGTTAAAGTGGCAATTATACTAATTTTGCTAATTGTCATATAGGAAGAAGTCATTGAAGTTGACAAAGTAACATCCAAATTGATACTTGTTGAGATTTCTGTAGCCATGTGCTACAAGGACCAGTTGAAACTAAGCTAATAACTATATGATCAAACACAATCTGTGGTACTTAGGCAGTACTGAAACCAATGCAGTGTTCAGGAAGTATTTGTTGGGAATTTACAGTCTTGTAGGCACTAAGAGCCAACATATAATGCATTTACAAAACCCATTCTTTATGAGGCTTACATTTTGGTGGCTAGTGTAATTACCATAAAATTAAAATGTAAAATATTTAGTATGATATAAGTTGCAATCCTTACTAAAGAGAAAAAAGTGAAGTAGGAAAGTCGGAAATTATTTGTGGTAGGCGCAGGACTTACAAGAAGGACATACAGAAACTAATGGCTTCCAAAGAACCAGCTGGTAAGAAGGAAGGTAGCCATAGTTGTTGAGAGAAAAGCACCTCCAAACAGAAGAATCCCAGCACACAGTTTCTCAGAGGTGGACATGCTGTCTGGTAAGGTAACAGTAAGAGTGTCCAGCGTGCTGGTAGGATTGAAAATAGATGGGGGTCAGTAAGGGAAGATGGGACCAGATCATGGAAAGCTTCAAGGGTCCTTTTGACTCACTGCGTAAAATGAAAATCTGAGGTGGAATTATAAATTTAGGAGTAATACGATTTGAATTGTCTTTTTAACATATTCTCTAGCTCTGTTATATAATGTGGTTATTCTGAAATGGAAGCAGAGACACAATTTAAACTAACAATTCAGGTAAGAGGGTATGGTGGCAGGATCAGAGTGGTGGCAGAAAAGAAGTTGATAAATTCTAATTTTTTTCTTTTCAACATAATTGAAGGCAGAATAAAATGTCTTCTGGCAAAGAATGTTCCAAAGAACTTAATTTGTAAAAACTGAATGACTAGAATAGAATGGATACTGCACTCCAACCCCATTCTATGAAAAAGTAAGATGTATGTAGGATACATGGACAAACTGAAACATCTACAGCTATCTCATTAGGAGGTTCCATGTATGATTGATATTTTTTAATCAACAATGTTAATATATTTTTATCATATAGTAATGATGCTTATAATAAAATCATTCCATAAAAAGTATTTTGGTATGTAAAGATTTTTGGTTACAGAATAATCTGTTCAATGTAAAGTTTATACATTTCTGTGTCTGAAAAGCTTGGTATAACAGAAGGATTAGTAATAAGTCTCCAAAAATGTCAATAGAATGCTATATAGGACCTACATCTGGTTGAGGGGCTTTATCTAAGGAAGTTCAAGGAAGGAAATTATCCATTCCTCCCACCTGGCTGCCAGTGCTGTTTGCTGTTTGCTGTGTTCCAGTGTGGACTGAAAACCAGCATGGACTGAAAACCCAGCATGGACTGAAGACCAACGTGGACTGAAGAACAGAGGCTCTCCAGGAAGCCCCAAGGTCTTCAGTGCTAGATTAGGCTTGCTGAGGCATCCAGCTTTGTGGACTGATTAGCTACCAGGTTCCTTGACTCTGAGGCCTGCAAACTGCTATTGTTGAACTGCCATAAACTAATGCAATAAATTCCCTTACAGAAAAAAAAGACTTACATCTGTGTATGACACAATGGTGAAGAAGTAAAATTAAACTTAAATACAAATATCAAAATAAAAATTTATACTTTTCAAAAATAATGTGATAATTATTTTTCATAAAGATAATGGTACCTGATTTAGCCATCTCATAATTTATGTATATTTCAAAACATACTACATATGATAAATATATGCAATTTTAATTGGTTAAACAAATTAGTGGTAATTTTGAGAACCAAAGTACCATAGTTTTGGGCTGGAGAGATGGCTTAGCAGTTAAGCATTTGCCTGTGAAGTCTAAGGACCCCAGTTCGAGGCTTGATTCCCCAGGACCCACGTTAGCCAGATGAGCAAGGGGGCACACGTATCTGGAGTTCCTTTGCAGTGGCTGGAAGCCCTGGCGTGCCCATTCTCTCTTGCTCTCTGCCTCTTTCTCTCTCTCTCTCTGTTACTCTCAAATAAATATATTATTATGTTAAGATATGAACCAGCCATGACAATTCTCTCCAATGTTTTGATCATGAAGTGATGTATGTTGTCAAAGGCCTTTTCTGCATCTATCTAAATGATCATGTGGTTTTTATGTTTAACCTTGTTTATTTGGTGTATTACATTGACAGATTTCCTTATGTTAAACCACCCCTGTGTTCCTGGGATGAATCCCACTTGGTCAAGGTGGATAATGCTTTTGATGTGTTGTTGGATTCTGTTTGCTAGGATTTTGTTCAGGATCTTTGCATCTAAGTTCATGGGGGAAATAGGACGGTAGTTTTCTTTTCTCGTGGCGTCTCTGCCTGGTTTTGGAATTAGGGTGCTAATAGCTTTATAAAAGGAGTTGGGTAGCTTTCCCTGTTCTCCAATTGTGTGGCACAGTTTGAAGAAGATCGGTTTGGGTTCTTCCATGAAGGTTTGATAGAATTCAGCCGAGAAGTCATCTGGTCTTGGACTCTTATTTTTGGGGAGGTTTTTTTTTATTATTATTACTTTTTCAATCTCTGTGAGTGTGATGGGTTCATTGAGGTGATTAATCTGCTCTGAGTTTAGCTTTGATAGATGGTATGCGTCCAGGAATTAATCCATCTCCTCCACATTATTCAGTTTTGTAGAGTAGAGGTGTTTCAAATAAGTCCTGATGACTCTCCCAATTTCACTTATGTCTGTTGTGATCACTTCCTTTTCATTTTGAATTTTGTTAATTTGAAGCTTCTCCTTCATTTGCTTGATCAAATTGGCCAGGTGTTTGTCAATCTTGTTTATTTTTTCAACGAACCAGCTCTTTGCTTTGTAAATTGTCTTAATTGTTTCCTTGGTTTCCAATTCATTAATTTCTGCTCTGATTTTAATTATTTCTTTCCTTCTTAAGCTTTTTGGGTTGGATTTTTCTTGTTTTTCCAGTGCCTCTATGTGGGTGGTTAGGTTATTGATTTGGGATCTTTCTGTCTTTTTTATGAAGGCATTGAGTGCTGTGAATTTTCCCTTGAGGACCACCTACATTGTGTCCCATAAGTTTTGGGATGATGTGTTCTCATTGTCATTCAATTCCAGAAATTTTTCAATTTCACTTTTTATTTCGTTTATTGTTTAAAAGTGTGCTGTTCAGTTTCCAGGTGCCATTGGGATTCTTGGTGTGTCTCTTGTTGATTTCTAGCAATATACCATTGTGATCTGATATCATGCAGGGAATTATATCAATCTTCCTAAATATGTGGAGGCAGTCTTTGTGACCCAGGATATGCTCTATTTTAGAGAATGTTCCATGGGCTGCTGAGAAGAATGTGTTTTCTGTGGATTTGGGATTGAAAGTTCTGTAGATGTCCTTTAGGTCTAAGTGATCTATGGTTTTGTTGAGCTCTTTTACTTCCCTGTTGAATTTCTGTTTGGATGATCTGTCTATTACTGATAATGGTGTATTGAAATCCCCAGCTATGATGGTGTTGGTGGTTATTTTTTTTATTGTCAAGTAGGTTTTGTTTTATGAACTGTGGTGCCCCTGTGTTTGGTGCATACAGATTTAGGATTGTAATATATTCTTGATGGATCATTCCCTTGATAAGTAGGAAGTGGTCTTCTTTGTCTTTTTTGATTATTTTTGGTTTGTAGTGTATTTTTATCCGATATTAACATAGCTACGCCTGCTTGTTTCTTATTCCCATTTGCTTGGAATATTGTTTTCCACCCTTTCACACTGAGGAGGTGTCTGTCTTTAGTGGTGAGGTGGGTTTCTTGAAGGCAGCAGATTGAGGGGTCTAATTTTTTGGTCCATCCTGTTAGCTTGTTTCTCTTGATGGGTGAATTAAGGCCATTAATATTTAGGGTAATGACTGTAAGATTTGATTTGATCCCTGCCATATTGTGATGGTAAATGTGGGTTGGTGTTTTCATGGACTTTGAAGTTTTTTGTTCCTGCTCTGAGTTTGGTTGGTGTGATCTGCTTCTTGTAGACATTTGAGTTTGGTTGTTTGTTTTTTCTCTGAGGAGAATTTCCTGAAATACTCTCTGTAGATTTGGTTTTGTGTTCATATAATTGTAAAGCTGAGTTTTGTCATGGAAAGTTTTTCTTTCACCATCTATTATGAGGGACACTTTTGCTGGGTAGTTTGGGTTGGAAGCCATAGGTTCTTAGACTTTGCTCTCCTAGTACCAGCATGTGGTCATCATCCACAATGAGCTTTTGACCAGAAAGACCTACAAGGTTTCCTAAAAGACAGACAGACTTCTGTCAGAGTACTTGATGACCAACCAAAGGTTAGTGGTAAGACCCTACTGCTGAAGACACTTATGTGGTTGACATGGAAAATGGAATGGCATGGCTGGAAGTCAGAAGAGAGTCAGTACCCAGACGGTCAGTGTGTCTAGTGGCAGAAGGTGCTACATGGGCGACTGTGGGAAAAGGACCAATATCTGTCCATGCAACTCATGATCTAACCTACTTAGCAACAAATAACCTGTTGTGATGCCCACACAAGTGCAATAGTGGCACACAGCCATGGTGGGGAACCAACTGCCCTTGATTTGGCTAACTGATCCCTTCAATGGTATGGGACTCATAGCTAGAGCTGGGAAACAAGTCCAAACCATATCCAAAAATAAGCCCACTCTCAATTATCAAGCTACCATCAATCAAGGGCTACAAGAGGGCCTACACCTATTAAATTCTCTATAAAAAAAAAAGTAAGGGCTATCTAATTTGTCCTGGTGCTAACTTACTCTCCATTGGAGAATCTGCTTCTCTTTTTCAGATAGATATAGATCCTAAGAAGACAGCCATCCCACCATACCTCAAAAGGGCCCCGGTTGAAACTAAGAAAAATTGGCGAAACAAGCAAGGGTGCTGTTTTCCTGATGAACTGGTTACCAGCACAAGGGGGAAGGAGATCAATACAGAGAAAAATTAACTCCTACCAAATCAGAGAACCAGAGCCCCAGAGGCCCCCAACACTTCATCACTGAAGCACACCAAAAATGAACCCAATATGGCTCAGGCAAATTTTACAGAAGATGGGGCAGAAAGAATGTCAGAGCCACATGTTGGGTCATGATGTGCAGAAACATTTATCTTACCCATAACTGTGGGCTAACTCCACAATGCATGACTCATATACCTCAACAAGGAGGGGCTATAGGGAGGGGGTATGTCAAGGATGAGCCTAATAATGGTACCAAACTGACTGTGTTTGCTAAATACAAAACTAATTAATAATAATAAAAAAGAAATGCATCAGGCATAGCTCCAAAACAAAACAAAACAAAAATAAATAAATTAACAAAATAAACAAAGTACCATAGTTTTAAGATGCTTTTAGATAAATTCTCTGGACTTTCCTCAAATGTTAGTGAGGGCTAGACAAATGAACAAATGAAGCTGGACCAGAATATACTTAAACACCAAGAATTGATTACTGAGCCAACTCATTGTCAAGTAAAATATGTTATATTTTACCCTGAAAAATATTTTCTCAATGTTTTTATATATCTCAAAAGTGGCAGAAAGTTAATGAATGCTGATTTTATTAGCATGTATGTTCAGATATTCTACTGATGGTATATCTGTGCTTGGATATCTAACAAAGTAAAGGTTATGTAGCATATAACTATCTATATGTTGTAAAGATTTTGTTTTTGTCTCTACATAGTGAGCAAATAATTATGATTTTCAGTCAATTTTTATGTAAATTTTTAATAACATGATTAAATCATAATAAATGTGAATATTTGCAAATATGTTTATAAACAACTACAGTAGAGTTAACCTTTTCAAGTGTTTATTTTTACTATAATATTCAACATTATTTATTAAAATTAGAAGGCATAATTTTTACACATATCATTCTAATTAGAAATCAGAGGGATAAGACATGGACATTTGGTCCTATAAGAAATGTAGCTCTTACTGCAAGAACATTTTACATTCATGCCATTTGGCTAGGGACTTGATGAGTTAATTAAATGGTCTATCTCATAAGCACTTCAAATATACCTGCCCTGCAAAGTGGCATGTGACTTAGCCCTCAGCAGCAGCATATCCCACATGCTCTTGTGACATTTAGATTAAGTTCTTTCTGTGTGGAGGACTGGGGCAGGAGATATGTAAACATGATTTCTGGGATCTTGAATGATATTATCTGAGAACAGGTATTTAGAGTTCTTGGTCTTTCTATGTGAATATTAAATGCCAAATATGAAGTGACAGAGGGGCCTGAGTGGTTTTTAAATGAATTTAGATGATGTACCTGCATGACACACAGATGTCTTTCTCAGGTTTCAATATTCTTTATTTTAAAGGATTTTCATTTCAAAACTCAATATTTATTAGTTTTAGAAAATATTTGAAACTATTTAGGCTTATGATAAAAAGTATAAATTATACCTGAAAATGGATATAATACAGATTTATGAAATTATTTTAGAACTACTAGTTTTTAAATTTTGCGTGTGTGTGTGTTGTGTATATGAGCATACCAGTACCCATTATCTGTGCTATTGAACTCAAGACACTTGTACCCTCTTTTTTGCATCTGGTTAACATAGGTTGCTTGGAAATTTAACCTGGGCCAGTACTTTGAAAATAAGAGCCTTTAACCACTGGTGGTCTTCCCAACCCCAACTATTAAAGTTTTTAAAATTTTGAAAACTCAGAATTAGAAGAAAGAGATAGTGCTAATTCAGTCCTCTCATTTCTTAAAGCAAATGTGTTTATGCCTCTAATTCAGAGGCACGTACTGAACAGTATGTTTAGATTTGGTGCCTTTTGCTTCAGTGTTGTGTGACATATTGGTATAATTCTCAATTAGTCTGCATGTGAGGAGTGAAGGAGACATGTTAGGTGTTAATAACACACATACTCAAATTGAAGATAAATTAACTGAATGAACCCATATTTCTATCACATCTGGAATAAACCTCTACTTTTCAAAAGTAATGTTCAATATCTCATATAAAATCACCTTTTTGTCCAGGATAGTTATCCTTGAATTTCTAATCTTTCTGCCTCCACTTCTGGAGGGCTTAAGATTGTAGGTTTGCTGAGTGCCAGAGCTTCCTGCAGATAAGTACTCTGCCAACAGAGTTACACTAGGGTTTCCTGAATACTAGACAAACACTCTACCAACAGAGTTGCAATTCCAGCCTAACATCACCATTTACAAAGAATTTCCTTTCAAAACTCAAAAAGAAATAAATATAAAAAGCTATTCATTCCTTAAATGAAACAACTCCACCCTCTTTCACCAACATGGCTACTAATTCCTTGATTCTCCATCAATTTTCTGAAATTTTGTGTGTCTTGGAGTAAATAATAAATTTATTGCAGTTCTCTTGTGGGATGTTCCACTAGAGAGAAAACCAGTGAAAGATATGTAACATTAAGTGGACTATTCCTCACATTTAAATTTAACATGAAAACACGTGCATGTTTTGGCAGAGTAATACCCAAACAAGGCTAGTTCATATATTACCAATAATTTCCAAAAGTCTTGTTAGAATTATTGCTCAATAGTTGTGTTTTGTGATCCAAAGAGGGGAATTAAGGTATTTCACTCTTGCCAAGCTATTAATGTACTTAAAGAAAACAAAAAAAAACCCCTTCATATTTCTAAACTACTAAAGACTTCATATATTTTTGTGCACACATGTGTGCACATGAGTACATTCCTATGCACATACACTTTAAAAATCCAGATTATATATTATTTACAGCTCTCAGTTTAAAAATGATTGTTTTATTTAAAAAATTATAAAGAAACTTTATTTTTAACATTTTATTGAGGATTTTAATACTTAAACATTCTGCAATTTAATCATATTCCTGTCCTATTACTCTCTGTTGTTCCCTTTCTAATACTTATTCCATTGAGCACCCTACCATTTCCAATTACTCCTTCTATTTTGATGCCTTTATATATTGCTTTGCTAAAACTCAAGAAACAATTGCTCAATCTCTTTTTAAATCCCACTAATGTTAAATAGGAATTACTATTCAAAATTCTAATTTAAACTTTAGTTATTATACAGTCATTATAAGAGTAAGTCTATACTTTTGTTCTTCCTATGGGAAGGCTCAAATTGTTACAGTTCAGTGTGGTATATAATAGAATAATGTTCAGTTAGAAGTCTCTATTAAAGAAGATAAATACTTTCATGTAGGAGATGCTCAGAGAAACACTAGAGTGAGATATGGTGACAAAATGTAGCACATTGTACAAAAATGCTTTAGAATATACAACTTACTTGACCTTGATATTTGAACAACAAAAAGTTTACATCTTCCTCTGTAGCTGGTAATCCTTAGCCTTTTAAATGAACACAGTGTCATAGCCCTGTGATTCCTCAGGAGACTGGAAACACATTTGTGAATATACCTGAGTGGCAGATCCTAACATAAAAGTGGCATCTTATTTCTGGGGTGCAGACCTTAACCATGTTCACTCCAAATGAATGATGTATTAAGTGCTCTCTACTTCTAGAGCCTCATTGATGAAATAGGGTAGGGTCAGAACTTCCACTTAGTGATGGTACATGTTCTGAGAAGTGGACCTAGCACAAGGTAAGCATTTACTGAATGTTGTTTTCTATTGTCAACATATTTTTGCTATGGTTGATTACGTTTACTAAGATTAGTTTTGTTGTATGTACATGGGAGTACCATCTATACTGTGTTACTAAAATTAGCTTTCCACTGCACAATTAAACTCATTTATATTTAGTTATTTATTATTTATTCATTTATTTAGTTTTTTTTGTCTTGTATTATATCTTGGCAGCTTATGAAGTGGGCAGGGATACAGCAGACAACCCAAGCCTTCCAGAGTCATAATTGTTCACACCAAAAGGTGAACAGGCTGATGCGTAACCAGTAATCAGTGCAGTAGAACTAGTAAGGACCTTAGGCACTACGTAATTTACTTTTATAGAAGTCTGGCAGCAGATATCAATGGCTGGTCAAGGAGAGAGTCAAGGACAGTATTCCTATCTCTAGACAATCTCCAGGATGAATTCCTGATGACGGAAACAGCATCCTGAGTAGGAAAAGGCTTGGCTGCAGGACTTTGTACAGGTCAGCAGCCTATTCCCCGAAAACAAGGCAGTGGTCCAGCTTAACAAACCACAGAAAGCTGCTGCTGTTGCAATGGTAGCTCTTTAAAGAAATTATGTTTCTTTTTTCTTTTTTTTGGCAAAACTGAGATCCAATCCAGGGCCATGTGCATGTTCCACAAGTGCTCTATGATGGAGCTACATCTTTCTATGATGGAGCTACATCTTTCTTTCTATGATGGAGCTACATCTTTCTATGAGGGAGCTACATCTTTCTATGACGGAGCTACATCTTTTGCCCCTTGAATGTTACCATTTTATTGTGGGAAGAACTAACCCATTATACTTTCTCAATTTCCAGGGTAGTTAGTGTGTTCTTTCCCTCTAGACAAAGGGATCAGCTAACATGGGCATATGTCCCAAAGAGAACATAAAAACCAAAAACATGTGGAGTCAAAACTTTGTGTTATTATGACAATATTTTTTCCATATTAACTGTAATGGTAATATAGGAGATGTTTACACATTGAAAGATGAATTCCACTCAAAGGTTAGCAAGTAAACACACATAACAGAAACAAAATAGAGATAAGAAATGGATCCTCACTTGTCCCCTGAGTAGAGTATATCTTGAATTTTTCTGGCTTACAATCAGCCAATATGCTTTCTCTAGTTTAAAGTAATTTGGTAATGTTTACAACAGCAAGAAATCCATGATGATACATGTTACCTTATTACATAATAATACTTATTCTTCAAAAGTATTTATTTATTTATTTAACATAGAAAGAGAGATAAACAAGGAGAGTGTGAATGGGTGCTTCCGCCATTGCAAATGAACTGACCTAGGTGCCACTTTATGCTATTAGTCTTATGGGGGCACTGGGAACTTGAACCAGGTCTATCAGGCTTTTCAAGCAAGTCCCTTTAACTGCTGAGTCATTTCCCCAGTCCTAGAACTAAATTTAATATATTGTTCTCCATTAGTGAGAGATGAGAAGAGCAAGATGACAAGGTTACTGTGTGTGTATGTGTGTGTGTGTGTGTGTGTGTGTGTGTGTGTGTGTTGGCATGACACATTTGCAAGTAGAAAGGAAGCAAGCACTGAGAGTGGGGGTGGAATGCTTAAAAGAAGAAAGAGTGAAGATGAGATGAATTGAACCGGTAGACAAATTTTTCTTTCTATGATATTGAATTGGGGAGAAGAGTCTCTCAGTGCCTTAAAACAGAACTTGGTAACGAGTCATACTTCATCCTTTTAGCATGATGACTGAAGATATGGGGACATGAGCAAAAGTTCAGAAAATGGAACCTCTAATTGGTTAGGTCAGTGGGCAGTTTGTACTAATAAAATGAAAGGAGTATTTAGTGCCAATTTTATAAGAAAAATGCTATGATGGAAATATGCTCAGAAAAAAAAAGAACATACAGTTCCACAACAAGCATTTCCACTTGAAAATTTAAAATAGTGTCACATGTATACCAAAATACTAACCTATAACATCTTTTTAAAATTCTGAATTTCTCCTCCAGTCAAATACTAGAGATATATAAAGTGAGCCAGTTTGGTATTTTTAGAAATGTTAAATGTGAGCAGTGAAACAAAAAAGAAATAAGTATTTAAAAACCCACATCTCTGAAACTAAAAGAAAGGTTTTCTCTACTGGGAAGGAAAGAGCTGCCAAGCATTTATATTTTCTTTTGATCCACTAGGGAAATTGAGTTTGAAAGTTGCTTACAGACTAACAGCTTAAATTTGTTTAACCTTTAGTGTGCTAGCAAAATAGACACAGTTTACTAAATCCATAGAATTGCTTTTGTTATCAGAATTAGCAACATGAAGGTTTGACTTTTCAGCACTGTTATTTTTTATTATACTTTGTATGCTAATGTGCCCTTTAATTCTTTCCAATTTTCATTGACAAAGGAATACATTTGTTTTAGCATTGCTTAGCATAGCTTCAAATGTCTCTAAAATAACTTTCCCAAATTAGCTAATTTAGGATCACTTATGAAGAGTTTTATTACATAAACTCCCACAAGTATTTGTTTTAACAGAAGAAATTCAAAGCTGATCAAATGCAAGTTTGTTGTTTCAGTTTTTCCTTGTTTGTTCCATATATATAACAGAAGTATGAAGATTCTGCCTTAGGTTTTAAGCCATCTCAAGTTGAATGATATACTTTTTGCTCCCATAAAAAGAACAATTTTGCCGGGTGTGGTGGCACACACCTTTAATCCCAGCACTTGGGAGGCAGAGGTAGGAGGATCGCCGTGAGTTCGAGGCCACCCTGAGACTACATAGTGAATTCCAGGTCAGCCTGAGCCAGAGTGAGACCCTACCTTGAAAAACCAAAAAAAAAAAAAAAAAAAAAAAGGAGACCCAGCATCCTGCTGGTGTTGGTGGAGCTCCTCAAAAAAAAAAAAAAAAAGAACAATTTTTAGCAACACTTAACTTCAGTAACTTTCATATAGTCTCAGTCATTAGGAATAAGAATATTATTTTAAAAAATATAACAGCAAAGTCCACTGTGTTCAAGGTGCCAAAGGGGAGTGACATCCACAATTTCTAAACAAAACTAATCATCAGAGAAAGGCAACAGAACTAATGTAAAATGGGCAAAGATGCAGAAAAGTCAATTTACTGAACACAAATCCAAGCAACCAGTCAGAGAAATGCCATGCAGAGCACCAGTTAGTTTATGAAAGAAAGACATCTGACACTGTGAGGGAGGACTTACAGACTATGTCACTTTGAAGAGCATTTCAGTAATTTCTAGAAGCTTAAACTTTAAAAATGAGAGTACTCCTAAGTATAGGCTAGACCTAGAGGTAGATATTTGCACTAGGAGCCAGAACATAATCACAAATTGAGTCATTCAAAATATTGAAAATGAACATGTCTAGTTGTTTCCTTTCTATTATTCCTGAGCAATGCCCTATAGTCACTATTATGTAGCATTTATATTAAGTATTAGCAATGACCAAGAGACAAAAGAATTAATGCAAAATAATATACATATGTTACATGCAAATACTATGCTATTCTCCACAAGAGATTTGAGTATTATTAGAATTTGGTATGCTTGGAGGTCCTGAAACTAATGCCCCATGGACAACTGCACTTGCCAATGTCTCATTTTTATGCTGTGTGGACTCCTGAAGTAATTTACCAAATGCCATCTGCTTTTCTCTATGGGTGACTTCACCTGCTCTAAGATTTTGTTGGCTCTTCTACTAAGACTATAAGTCTCAACTAAATGTCTAAAATACTATTTCTTTAAATTTTTTTGTTATTTTTATTTATTTATTTGAGAGTGACATACAGAGAGAGAAAGAGGCAGATAGAGAGAGAGCGAGAGAGAGAAAAGAGACAGAAATAGAATGGGTGCTCCAGGGCTTCCAGCCACTGCAAATGAACTCCAGATGTGTGGGCCCCCTTGTGCATCTGGCTAATGTGGGTCCTGGGGAATCAAGCCTCAAACTGGGGTCCTTAGGCTTCCCAGGCAAGGGCTTAACCACTAAGCAATCTCTCCAGCCCTAAAATACCACTTCTTAATGATATTAGATACTGGTTGAATAAGACTTTCCTATAAGTAGTTAGTTAGAACTCCTATCCCCTTTTGTAATTATCAAAACTTGAGATGTCTATATAACTATATAATTGTGCCAAGAGAGACCCACCATTTAGTGGTTCAAACTACTCAAGTTTTGAAAGGCCAACTTATACCTTGTCTTTCAAATAGTAAGGAGGGTGAAATCTAATTTCACTATGTGTAGTTAACTGTGCCAAAATAGTATGATCCAATTATTTAACTGTAATCACTTCTCATAGGTAGTTAACTGTGGCATTTGATTGGCTCATTTACTCACAAAATTCCATATTAATTTGATGCCCTTTCCTCAAAATTTCCTGGGGAATATTATCATAAAAGAAAGTAAATATATGTCATATAAGGGGTTATGTAAACTTTGTTTTTACCAAAGATGTATTTATAGATACAAAATTAAATAAAATGATGGTAAACAGAAAGTTTTACAAGAAATCTATTTTTCTTCTTTTTTTTCAGTGATGGTATTGGACCCAGAGGCTTAAATATGCTCTACCACTGAGCTGCATATCCTTAGCCAATAAACATACTTTCTTGCCTATTCTATCACCAAGTTGATGAAATGTTCCAACCTTCAGTCTTCCTATCTTTTAAATGAAAGAATTTGCATGATTTATAAAATGCCATGAGTTTATAGACAAATATACTTTTTATATAAAATCAGTACATTGTTGGCTATCTTTAGCCATTGGCAAATTTTCAGAAATGCTATAGCAACAAACCACTTGGAAGTTAATTTATCACATATACCTCCTTTTTTTTTTTTTTAACTTCTGTATGACTCAGTTTTTAGTATCTTTCCCAGACTTTAGAGTTGAGCATCTTCTAAAAAGGAGACTGAGATGTATTATTATAACTATGATTGCCTATAACCAAATTATAGTTTACTGCCCATAACTATGCCTCTTGTTTTCAGATCTATTACTTTTATCAATCTAAGTATAGATGCTTATCTTTAATGTGTGTATCTTATTTTAAGAGTTTCTTCTTATGATGTATGAAGTATACGGAAAATACACCAGAGAAAAATAGAATTAAACATGAGGAAATGCTCTGCCAATGTCTGCGAAGAATTTCTCTGAGGAATGGATGAGACAGTTGCTCTATAAGGATCCTACAATGATTACTAAGAAACATTAGATGGGCTACTAAATGACTCAGTATTATGTTGAGGAACTATTAACCCTTTCCGGAAGAAATCTCACTTCAAATGGTATATAAAAATGGTCAAGGAATAAGTTGAGATGAACACACACACACACACACACACACACACACACACACACACACACACTCCATATCATGGGTTCTCTTTAGCTTTTATTCTAAGAACTTACAAAGGCTAAATGAAGAATAAATAAAACTGAATAAATTAATAAACCTTAAAGAATTTTGATAACTTTATCATTGATTTTAGTAAAAGAAGATGTTCAAGTCCTGAACTTTAGAAGTTTTAAAAGTAGGAGTATAAAACTAGATTTCAAGCAGAGAAGCTCAATGAAATAATGTACACCATTTGTAACATTTCTATTTTTATCTAAAGTTTATTATTAAATTTTCTTTAACAAAATCCATATAGAGGTATGCACATGACATTAAAAAATCTTTGAAGTACAAAAGACTAAAAGCAGGATCAGTTTACCAACGGAAGAATGAAACAGGGAATATCAGTGTAACAAGGGAATCACATGCATGACTGTACATACCTACACTTGAAAACTTTAGATATGAATGAACCCATTATAAAACACACACACACACACACACACACACACACACTCCTTATTCAGTATGAAAGAGATAATTTGGTTATCTCTAGAGAAATAGAAATCATCTGTTATGACTTTCACATTTGAAGATTTCCAAGCTTAGATGGTTTCAGGGAAAAATTGCATGAAATGTTTAATGAATAATTAACACATTCTGTACAATATCTTCCAAAAAATAGAATAGACAGCAGTACTTTCAAATTATCTTTTATAAAGCTGATGTTATACTAACACCAAAATTAGCTAAAAGCAGCCCATAAAAAGAAAAGAAAGAAAAAAACATAGGCCAAATATTATCATGAATATACATGAAAAATTCTTAACACAATGTTAAGAAATAGAACTCAGTGGCATATGAGAATTATATATTATGATTAGATGAAATTAATTTCAGTGATGTAAATCTCTTGTAATACCTGAGAAGTAACTTCAGTATTTGAAATTGAACCACCATATTGTAAGCTATTAGTCAATACAGATAATAAAGCAATTGACAAAATTCAAAACCCATTGATAATAAAAACATAAACATAAATAGAGGGAAGCTTGTTCAACCTGATGAGGAGAATCTATAAAAATCCTAAAGTTAACTTTATCTTTAGCAGTAGGAGAGCAAGCAAGCTAAGCTAAGAAAATAAAAGATCATATAGTCTAGCTGCTTTGCTTCAAGTGTACTTGTCTTCAGAGCAACAACACATCAATGAAATGAAGAGATTAAAATCTTCATATTTGAAGACAATGTGAGAGTATATGTAGAAAATCATAATAAATCTAGGAACAAATAAATTAAACAATATAAAACAAAATCTGGAAAAACTTAACAAGCAAAGTCAACAATGCTATAGGAATCAATACAAACCTTAGTCAATTATATTTCTATTAACTATTGATAAACATGTACTTAGTGAATTTCAAAAGGCTATACCACTTCAAATGCTACATTATAGTAAGTATAAATCTAGTAAAACATGTTAAGTAGGTGTTTGATGAAATGGGAATGTTTTCTCACCACTGTATGCTGGAAATGTACAACTTGTGTGTTGATGTCACAGGAGAGTTTCCCTGGGTCTCAAAGAGATTCTGTACTTACATTTTTTTTAAATATTTTTTTTTGTTCATTATTTATTTATTTATTTGAGAGCGACAGACACAGGGAGAAAGACAGATAGAGGGAGAGAGATAGAATGGGCGCGCCAGGGCTTCTAGCCACTGCAAACGAACTCCAGACGCGTGCGCCCCCTTGTGCATCTGGCTAACGTGGGACCTGGGGAACTGAGCCTTGAACCGGGATCCTTAGGCTTCACAGGCAAGTGCTTAACCGCTAAGCCATCTCTCCAGCCCCCGTACTTACATTTTTGAATAGTGTTGGGACTATTGAAGACTATGGGGACTTTTGAAGTTGGACTGAATGCATTTTTTAATAAGATTGCCCTGTGGGGGCAAAGGGTAGAAAGGTTAAAATGATATAGTTGAGGCTTAAGTTGAATTGCATGGGTTTGCAATGGGTTGAACTGCAAAGGTTAATTTTCTCAATTTGATGGGATGTCAAATAACAATGTAAAGAAACCTCTCAACATGTCTGTGAGGGAGATTCTAGATTTAAGTAACTGAGGTATGAAGATCCCCATTAACTGTGGGTGGAATTATCCCATGGGATGGGATTACAGGGCCTTCTAAAAATGGGAAAGTAAATTGCATACCAGGATTCATCTTTCTGTCCTTCTTGAGTATGGCTGCAATATGACCTTATGCTTCAAGCTTTTGCCAATATGAAGAACTGCACCCTGGACCTGGAGCCCAAATAAACCCCTCTGTTCCTCAGTTGTTTTGAGAGGTATTTGGTCCAAGCAATGTGAGAAGATGAGTTCAGTGCCCAATACTAAAAGTGTTGGGGATGGTACCATGCTATTGTAGTCTCACTGTGGGGAAGTGGAGACAAGGAACTCATGAGGCTCTCTGGCCAGTCAGTCTAAGCCCAACTGGTAAGCTCCAGACCCATGGTAGCTGCTTTCTCAAAAAAAAGTGGGAAGCCTTTCTGAGCATGGCACTTAAAGATTGACATGTGGCCTCCATACACATGTCTGCACTTGAGCACATATACATGTACCTGTACACATACTAGCATGCACACACACATGCACAAAGATAAATAAAATGTGCCTCTCATTGGATTTTAATATGCTCAAGCAGCTCCATTGGCAGTACTTTAATAACTTTCACTGGATTTTTGTCATATGCAGAGTGATGGCTTTGTTAATACTTACTGAAATATGCCTTATTTTTGTGTACTATTTTATTTGTGACACTTTAATAAATCTTTCAAAATGTATAAAAGTTTACATTTACGACTGTTAATTATTTTTTTATGTGTGTAAACTATTTCTCCCTTTCACTAAATAAATGTTTTGGAAGCTTGTTCATGTTCCATATTGCTAATGCCTGAGAGAGTACGCAACATTCACCCTACCATAATTGCTACGGGGAAAATGTCAATCATGCTCTCTCCATGTTTCCAGCACTACCACTCCCATTTCTATGCAGGCCACACTCGAGTGTCCTACATTCACTGTGCACCATAGACCTCTGGACTCCTAGATTTCCACCTTCCTTTCATGGCCTCTGGAGACATAGAGCATATAGTTCTATCATAGCTTGTACAATAGACAAGGAAATCAAATACAGCTGTGAATGCCATTGAAAGTTTGCTGTGCATTGCCCAACTAAAACCAGTCAACTTAAGCCTATTCAAATGATAACTGCAATTATATATTACAAAACTAATTTATGATAAGGATAAAGACTATAGATCTACTATATGTGAAAAATCTTAGTGTGGAAACAGGAATTACACAAAGAACAAGACAACATTATACCTATTAGGGTCATTGAATACAATCCATTGACTTTATACTTGAAAGACAAAATGGCAGACTATACAATTGTTGGTTTTCTAGTTTTTCTATTTTTGCTGTTTCTATTTTCTCTCCTTATGCATTGATGTCTGCCCTGGAGGTAGACTTCTGTAGACAGTAATGCCTTACTCTCTTGCTTTGTAGATTCAGGTGGGATTTGTGCAGGGAGAATTAACAGAAGATCAGTAGGGCAGAGAGTGAAAGGACTTGAGTTATTTGTTCCCTGACCCTTTTCCCTGCTACTTCTTTTTTATGATAAGGCTTTGAAGGAACCCGTGTCACTCAATGCTCCTCTTCTGCTGTCCTTCTCCCTGAGTTAAGTATGAGTCTTTTAAAAAATTTTTCTGTCATGCTAAATTTGGAGGTAGTCATGGCTTTACAATGATATTACTGCCTCAAAAGTTTACTGGTTTATTATTCTTCAATTTTTTTTGTCTGTTTAACCTTCTCACACCCCTGCAAATAATAATTTTATTAATATTTTCTAATTAATTCTGTGGTGTTTCCATTGTTTATCTTCTGGGAGCAGAACCCTTGCTTATCTCTCCAATTCCTCTGTGGTTTCAGCTGTGGCTTGGCTGAAGTGCAAGGGGTCGTTTGTTTCTTCAGGACTTGCTATCTTATGAAAAAGAACAGATTCTCCAATGGTGAATGAAGTCAGCAGAGTTTAAATGGGACAATGATTATTAATTTAGGGAGAATTGGATATATGTAACCCCTCTTTTAGCCAAAGACTAGTGAGAGCTTGACACTGAAAAGCATTATATTTTTCATAGGATTTTCTCTCCCGCCCGCACTCTCTCTCAAATATATATATATATTAGTAGAATGCAGGCATAGCATTTGTGAGCTTACTGGCAAAATTGAGAGCAACATGTCTGAGATGCAAATTGATGGCTTTTTATTCTTTCTAAGCCTTGGTAGAGTCTCTCTCAGACCATCCTAGCTGGAAAATACAAAGAAGGAACTCATGAGAAATGTTCTTTAGTACTCGTGCATTTTGAACCACTCCCCTCAAATAAAATAAAGCTTTTCCTTGAGGGTTTCAATCCTGATTAGATGCAAGATTATTTCCTGTATTATCCATTGCTTTCCTAAAGCTAGGCAAAACCCAACACAATCTGAACAATTGTGTGAAAAATTAAAGTAATAACTGCATTTTCTATGAGAAAATAGGATAGTATTCTTGTGATTTATGGCACTCTGTTTTTATTTTGATATTCAAATCCATATAAACTTGCTCCATTATCAGTTATCTTGTTGAGAGATATCACTGAAAAGTGTCCAAAAGCTGGGTCTGAGCCATCTCTAGGCCTTTCCCCTCCTGACCTTTGTACAGTCTTAGAAATATTTTCAGCAAAGAGCTTCCCTAGAATTACCTTAGCTACCAGAAGCATTTGTTCTCAATGAAAAGCTGTGAAATTACTCCATTTCATTAGACCATTACTTCCCAAACCACAATTAACACTCAACAGTGAAAAACACAATCCTGACAATGAAATTCAACTAGTGAGTGAGAACCACAGCAAACCTGAGCAATGCAGCAGGGTTACAGCAGATAGACGTCTATAAAGAAGTTGGGCTGGAGAGATGGCTTAGCGGTTAAGCGCTTGCCTGTGAAGTCTAAGGACCCCGGTTCGAGGCTCGGTTCCCCAGGTCCCACGTTAGCCAGATGCACAAGGGGGCGCACGCATCTGGAGTTCGTTTGCAGAGGCTGGAAGCCCTGGCGCGCCCATTCTCTCTTTCTCCCTCTATCTGTCTTTCTCTCTGTGTCTGTCGCTCTCAAATAAATAAAAAATTAAAAAAAAAAAAAAGAAGTCTAAGCATCTTACTTAGCTCATGGCTGAAGAACACACTTATATCAAAAGCCAAGGACTTGCTCCATGGCAGAGGAATACACTGAAATTCAAACACATGAACTAAGCATCTTGAATTACTCAATATTTTTCCTGTAACCACATTCAACAATTATGCAGTTAGCTGAATGCACACAGAAATGAAAAGAATTTAGAAATCTAACTTTAGCTTCTATTTTAGTCCTGTGATTATCATGCTCTTCTATAAATTAGCGGCATCATTTCAATTCCACAATCTTCTTATTAATTTTAAGTATCCTCTAATTTTGTTCTTAGCAGTTTGTAAAGAGAGTCACAGCCAAGTCATATCAGATCTATCCTGTGAGGTTTCCCAAGAAAAGGCCTTGGATCTACAATTCCCTGTTGGAAATGAGAAATAAAATACTGATAACCCGATTATCTTCCAGATATGTTGCCAATCCATGAAATGATATTCTTAAACTCTACTGTAAAAATGAAAAGGAATTCTGGGATGTCATGGCTAACCTTGGATTTCACTTTTCAGGATCTTTTGTTTCAGAGACCAACAGATTGGTTTAAAATGTAAGTAGCTCTCTCTCTTCTCCTAAGTGAAGCTTTAAATTTATATCTTCCAGAAAACAATTTCACTAGTAACTGAATCCTAAGACATAGTTGGGGACACAGACATAGTCATTTTCTGGCAAGCAACTTCTACTTCAAAGGAAATAAGGCTAAGTTTCTGAGTTCAGGTAGATAAACTGAGGACATTAAAGTATTTGTAAGTAGGGGAATAGTGTGTTATTTTGGTTACTCTTTACTTTTGATTGAGGTAAATGGTTGCTATTTAACCTCTTAGATTGTTATCCTGAAGCAATCCCCATTTATTCAGGCTGGGTATGTATTCTAGTGACTGCTCATGGAGCTCTCTGTTCATATAATGAAATGACAGATAAAGGATGCTTCTAAAAGCCAATTGGCATCAAAAGTTAAGGTGTACTTTTGAAAAAGTCTTGAGTCACGGTTATTTATAAAGATATACAATGGATAGATATTTGCAATTTTTATAGAAGTCATCCATTTAATTTAACTTACAAGTTTATAAGGAATCTAAGAAAAGATGAAAATTTATCCAAGTGAATTGCTAGCAAACACAGCCATGTTGTTAGTGTCTGCTCATTCCGGTGGTGTGAATCCCCTCACTGCTCACATGAAGTCAGCTAGCTTTCAAAATTCCTGAAACCAAAATAGTTAATAAAGAACTCAATAAAATACATAGGGTTTATTGCTCATTTATTTTGCTCATCCCTGTGACCAAATACTTGATGAGAAGCTTAATGGAGGAAAAATTTACCTGGGCTCTGATCATAAGGGCACAGTCCATCATTGCTAAGTGCCTGGCAGCTGGAGACTGAGGCAGCAGCAGAATTCAGCTGCTACCTTACACTTCACAGGATCAGGAAACATACTGGGGCCAGATGTGAGTAAGGGCTAGAAACCTTAATGTCCTGCTAAAGGTTCTATTGCCTCCCCAGAGAGAACCACCAGCTGGGGACCAAGCATGTAAGCTTGTGAGGGGCATTTCACATTCAGATCAAATCATTACTTGCATCCTTTGTATAGAACTTATCAGTGAACTTCTACTTTCCTAAAAAGTTTTAAAATAGCTTAGTCAATAAAATTAAGTCCAATAATTATCTGATAAAATGTTCTATAATCTCCTCAGTCTTTTTTTTAAATTGAGAACTTTAACATATGAATATACTATAGTTTGGCCATATTCCCATCCCATTATATTTTTAGCCCCTTTCCTCGACACCATGCCATTGGGTCCCCTCCTTTTTTATGGAGTCCTTCCTATGATTTGTTGTCTCATTCCTTTTGTCTTCCTGTCTTTTCCATGTTAAAATGTTGGTGGGTTAAGAGCAATGCGGGTCTTGTGGGAGTATTTGTAACCACTGTGGATCATGCACGCACCAGAGGGTACATGGCAGCAATCCTTCCCACCCTGTAGCTCCTACATTTTTTTTTTTAATTGTTTTGTTTTGTTTTTTCAAGGTAGGGTCACGTTGTAGCCCAGGCTGACCTGGAATTCGCTATGTAATTTTAGGGTGGCCTCAAACTCATGGTAATCTTCCAACCTCTGCCTCCCGAGTGCTGAGATTAAAGCTGTAGGGCATGATAGGGATGCCTTGTTTAGTGTTGATCTCTGGGCAGTGTCTGACTTTTAGCTAGGGTGAGTTTTGGGTTGCTTCAGTGTTCTTCAGCCATCTGCACAGAAAAGTTTCTCTGCTAGCAGTGAGAGCAGCATTCTCTCTTTCTGCCACTTGAGGCCCTGGTGAGTGTGGTGGAGATGACTCATCCAGTGCTCAGCACTGGGCTTTCTCTTTTTCTCATCATCATGAGTCTTGTGTCGCCCTGATGTTTATTATCATCTATAAAAAGAAGCTAAACCAGTTGAACGGGAGGCGTATTGTTAAACATATAATGGAGTCATGCACTTCAGACTATTTTTTTTTTTTAATGTAATTCCTCTATTTAGGCTGTGAGCTCCATAAAGCTAGGGTTTGTTTTGTGACCTTTGTTTCTTTGGTCTTAATCAAGTGTCAGGTTCAAGTTAGTACTTAATACCCAGTTGGTAAATCAAGTTGGGACTTAACACCTTATTAGTAAACGGTCCTTTATCTTTCAGGAAATTAATTTCTCCAATGAAGATTTCCTCCCTTATTTTTCTTCCCTGTTGTAGGTTCCTATAAAGCACCATGCCTGATGGGGTTGTACTGGTAGTTAGAAGCCAGAGCCAAATAATTGATGGTTTGGCTTTATCCAACCTTCCCCAGAACCCTTCTTACCAGACTATCCCACCATACTCTTATTGAGGGCTATATCTTTTAGTCCATTATCCATGAAGAAAGTTTCTATGGTACCAGTTAATTTTGGATTTAGTTTTGTGCTGTTGGTCAGAGAGACCTACAAGGTCTTCCAAAGCAAGACAGGCTTCTTTCAAAAAGGTAAAAGTTAAGACCCTATTGTGGAAGACGCTACAGATTGCAGACACAGAACATTGAGAGATCTGTCTGGAATCCACAAGAAAATCAGCTCCCAGAAGATTTGCCCATCTAGTGCTGGAAAGTGCTTCGTGAGCCACTGGGGAAAATGGCCAAAAACACTGTGAGCAAGCAAGGGACACCACTATATGAAAGCAACCAGCCAGGCAAGAAGTACACTCTTGTGCAGTAGTGGCACCCAACCTAGGTGGGTAATCTGTGACTCTCTGATTGGCTAATAGATCTGCTTAATGGAAAGGAAACCCTAGCTGGAACTGGGAACCAAGTCAGAAACCTATGGAGACCAAGATTATGTTCTCCAAGGAGAAGCTCCCAAAGGTCTGGCCAAAAGTGAGGCTACACCCATCAAAATCTCTGTAACAATTCTTATCCCCTTTAAAGTATGTTGCTCTCATTGTCCATTGGAGAGTTTGTTGTTTTTCAGAACCAAGGACAACCAAAAATATATCAACAAGATAAGAAAAGATAGCTGACTCCATGTCAGGAGATGAACTACTCCTCACACATCAGTGAGGGTCCAGGTGAAACCACAGAGTAATGGGTGAGATGAACAAGAGCGCTGCTTCCATGTTGAGCCTGGCAACCTGCACCAGGGTGAGGGACACATACATGAACACACTCCAAACGCAATAAAGCAGAAATCCTGAAACTGCTGCGAGCTCAACACCAAAGCAGACCTAAAACATGCACCACTGCTCAGGAAATTTTGTGGAAGAGGGGATGGAAAGATTGTAAGAGCCACAGGGTGGGAGGAAATATCCAGAAGCACCCTCCACACACAGAAATTCTGATTGCTGCTCTCACAACCCATAACCCACAACCTCATTGTGAATACCAGAAGCTCCACTGAAGCAGGCCTTCAGTAATATATGGACAGGGAAGAGGGAAATTATGGCACCAACACATGTTGTGCCCATACAAAGTTTTCACTTAAAAATATGCCTGAGTCCAATTAAAAATAATTCATAATTCTTGGCCTGAAGAGAATTGCTAGAGGCAATAAAAATGACAAAAAAATTGGAATCAATTAGAACATTAAACTGATGGGTGGAAATGTACAAAGCATAAAAAGATGTAAAAATTGGGCTGGAGATATGGCTTAGCAGTTAAATGCTGGCCTGTGAAGCCTAAAGACTCCAGGCTCAATTCCCCAGTATCCCATAAGCCAAATGCCCAAGGTGGCACATGCATTTGGAGTTACAGTGGCTGGAGGCCCTGGTGCACCCATTCCCTCTCTTTCTCTCTCCCTCTCTCTCTGTTTCTCTCAAATAAATAAATAATAAACAAAAATTTAAAAAATAAAGAAAATATATTTAAAACAGATGTAAAAATTTAAACATTACTGAGAGTACTTGAATTTTTATGCTAATCTACTATATAATTGTTGTAGTCTTTGTCAAGTTGCTGGGATGAACATCCAACCAGACACAGTTTATGGGAGAAATAAGTTTATTTCAGCTTACAAATCCAGGGGAAGGAAGTTCCATCGATGGTAGAAGAAGCCACTTCTTTCTAAACAGAGCAAAACAACTGCAGCAAGCAAACACCAATAGCATTAGCCACCAGAACTCAAACTGCTCTCTTCAAACCTTTGTGCTAAAATCAGATCTAACCCTCCCCTATGGCACCTTCTCCTACAGGTTGCTGGAGACTTCAGCAGGAAGCTTAACCTCAATCAAAAATACCTGAGGCTATAGAGGATATACATTCACTTTCACACTACCACAATCATGTGAGATTAAAATAGAAATTATAATTTCAAATTGCACAAAACATTGAAAATCAAATTAACAGGACTATTTATTGGTCCAGTGTTAAAACATAATGCAAGTAGGCATATTGTAACTGAAAACTGAACCAAAAGAAAGCAAACTGGAGGAAAACCATGTTGCATGACATTTGAGAGACTAAGTGGTATGCTTCAGAAAGAAGGGGAGTCAATCATGGTTACCTGGTACAATAGCTGTTATGTGTAAGAAAGGAAACAAGGTCAGAAGATTATACATAACTAGAAGGAGGTCCTCAGCCAATTGACTGGAATGCTTTTGGTGGGGAAGAGAAACAATATTGTAATGGCCTTAAGAGATTTCACAGAAGTAGAAGCAGCATGTCAGGTGACTGTTCCATGAATTTTGATTTGAATTGCAGCAGAGAGAAGGCACCTTAGTATTCTGTGGCTCTCATAACAAAATACTTACTAGGGATGTGATACGCAACAAACCTCACCTCTTACATTCTAGAGGCCTAATAGTGTAAGCTCAAGGTGTCAGAAAGGTGTTTCTCACAGATGTCACCTTCATATGGCAGAAGGAAGAAGGCATCTCCCTTGACCCTCTTGTAGAAGAGCATTCGTTCACGGTGTGAGGTGAGGGGTGGTGTAACTCATCTCAATCAGTGCTCATATTTAAGGTGCCACGGAATTTGATTTCTTAAAACTTACCTATAGTATCCTGTAGATTGCAAATGAGCAACTCAAAACAGAATAATGTATTCTTGCTATTTGGATATAAGGGAACTTGAAGATAATTATATGTCAGAATTGTCAGAGGCAGATCTTGGGCAAGTAAAACTATAATACATCAATAAAAATAAATATAATAGGGGCTGGAGAGATGGCTTAGAGGTTAAAATGTTTGCCTGCAAAGTCAAAGGATCCTGATTCACTTCTCTCAAACCCATGTAAGCCAGATGCACAAGGGGGCACATGCATCTGAAGTTCGTTTGCAGTGGCTGGAGCCCCGGTATGCACATTCTCAATCTCTCTCTCTTTCTCTCCTTCTTTATTGCTCTCAAAAATAAATAAAAATAAAATAAATAATTTGATTTAATAAAATAACTCTAATATTCTACTAATGATCACATTTAATGTAAAAGTCATTTACTTCACATTATCGTTTGACTGAAACTTAGTTTCTTACATGTAGGTTCGTGTACTTCTGAAAAGAAATCAGTTATGATAATGTGGTTATGATAGAGAGCTAGTGGCTATGTTATTTGGGAAGAAACTGAAGCTTGGAACAGAAAATGTCTGTGCACATCACCTTCAAAATTGCATAGAAGTACGTTTGTTGTGATACAAAGGAAGTTGGTGTAATTTATAGAAAATGTCTTATTTCTAGGAAGGCCTTTTTCAAACCACTCTTTCACCATTAACTAGTTTTGCTACTTTAAGACATAGGGCTTGATCTCTTTTTACAACATAATTTATGATGTTGCTGCCTATCTCACCAAACAAGTACAGTGTTTAACTATGTAAAGTGGTTTCAACAGAAATGAAGCCAGATCATGTCATCCACTAATGAACTTAGAACATGTGTTTGAGAATAAGCTGTGATTTCCAGCAGAGACTGCCTGAATGAGTTTGGAGTTTTGTTTCTGTTTGTACTTGTACAATAGATTTCACCAAGCAGTGGCTTTACTTCGTTGTATTTCCTGGTTTGCAAATAGTCAAAGCCTGTGATCAATTCTTCCCTGTGAAATCATGCTGGTGATGGTGGCCTGTGTTACCTGAGGACTGGCACAGAGAACAGTTGGTAGCAAGATTTTACAGTTCCTCTGAGCTCTCCACAGGAAACAATATTATGTCATTTCAGGTGGTGCAGCTGCAAGATGACAGAACCTCCAACCATCTGGATCCCTGCCTGACAACATAGAAGAGGAATACATGGCCCTTCATCCTCCAGGGAACTATTTTTTTGAGCAGGAAATGAACGATTAGGCTTAATATGCTACCTATATGAATTATATGTGCTCATATACCACCTACATACTTAATATATTACTTATATGAGCAATATTTTGGTTTAAAATAACCTCTTCAAATGAATTTCCTCTTATGAGTAGTTAAGACTATGTATTAGATTTTGTTAAAACTAAGAACTTAATACAGTGAAATATTTAGAATAAAATGTGGAATATTATTAAGTAGTATCTTGGATATTGGTTTATTTTCTTGAAAAGCTTTCGTATATCTTTAACATATTCAGGGTAAGTGGAAGTGACAGGTAAAATCAGAAAAACCTGAGTATGTCATTGAAACACAGACACCATTGATGGCAAAGTAACCTGATTATAATTATAGTTGAGCCCCCATAGCCTTTTGTGAAGTATCCAATTCATTATTCATCTTCAGATCAAATTCTGGGTCCAAGTGATGCTTCACTCAATGGGAGATATGTCTAAAAATAGCATATTGAATTTCAAATGGACACAAGCTTTAATCATAAGCAGCTAAGATCTTTTTTATGGAGGCAAGAAGAACCCTCCAAATATCCATATTATTATATAGTATGGTATTTCCTTTAATACAAACAAGGGTTTCAAAGGAGTCTAGGGACATTAAGTGAGCATGCCTAGAAAGGGGGAAAGAGCTACTTGTGATCATTTTTAGGCCATAAAACATGCAGAGGTAGTAAATACCTAAAAATGGTTAATTAAGTAGTACAATAAATAGTTTTTTTTTTAAATTTCTGGGAGTTAGAATAACGTGTGACTTACAACTGTGGCTATGGATATTTATAACGGAGAGGTTAAAGCTTATTGATTTAGGCATCAGATAAACTTTATTTCAAATTCCAGTCCTTGACACCTTCAGCATGGTTTGAACATCTATTTTTGTGTGAATGAGAATATTACTGTCTCAAAAGGTAGTAAGAAATAAGTGATAATGTGCATAAGTTAGTTCACATGGTTATACATCCAATATAGTTGGGTAATAACTGTAAAATTTCATCTTTTATTTGATTATTATTTATCACATTGAGATAGCTTTTGAGTCCTTGTCCAAGGGGGCAAAAAGTCAGAAGTGATAGTCATCATTTTTATTAAGTAACCTTCAGTTAATACTCCTATGAGTGTACATGTGGACTAATTATTTAATAAAAAGCACTTATTTAAAGGTCCTCCAGGTTTATTCAACCCTTTTCTTATGTCTTCATATCAGACTGAGGGCCCCTGAGTCACAGAAATCACTATTGATTTGAACTCCAGAGTTTCTATTCCATGAGGTATTAAAGATGGTTACCAACAAATATCATTTGGAAATATTCACTTCTTTAAAAATATTATATTATGGGCTGGAGAGATGGCTTAGTGGTTAAGTGCTTGCCTGTGAAGCCTAAGGACCCCGGTTCGAGGCTCGGTTCCCCAGGTCCCACGTTAGCCAGATGCACAAGGGGGCGCACGCATCTGGAGTTCGTTTGCAGTGGCTGGAAGCCCTGGAGCGCCCATTCTCTCTCTCTCTCTATCTGTCTTTCTCTCTGTGTCTGTCGCTCTCAAATAAATAAATAAAAAATTAAAAAAATATTATATTATGAAGTCATGATCTCCATGAAAAGAATCCTCCTAAGCTCATTTCTTTATTTATACAGTGTAATTATTATATGGCCACTACAGGAATATAAAATCAGTTTCTCTTTAACAAAGCTTATGCTAGACCTGTTTTGAACAAGCCTCCTGTTCTAGGTCTAGCAGATGTGATAAAAGCAAAAATGTACTCATGATTCCAAGTGAGGCATGGAAAACCCAAAGCAGAGAAATTTCCTTCCAAAACACATGCCCAGCAAAGACCAAGACCTCACTCTACAAGAGGCATTGTCCCAAGAAGGCTCCCTTCGAGTTATCTTTCACAAGAAAAGTGGCTAGTAGACATTTGAAGGTAACCAATCCTGTTTTCTATTGTTCTTTCTTCTTGCCATGTTTTGAAAGCCAGTGCTCACTCTTGCCCAGGGAAACTTTAATTTGCTTTTTGGAATGAGATGTTGGTGATTAGAAGCTAATCAGTGAATTTTAAAGTAATTGATTGTAGTTTTGTCTTTAGACACACACACATTCCTAGAATTATATTTCTATGATTGTTTAGGATCTTGTAATGTTAAAAGAAAAATATTAATATTATTAAACTCAGAAGCTTACTTTAGTAATGTAGAAAATAAAATAAGATAGTAACATTTTATTTCAAGCTCTGGACATATGTGAAGGTATTCCTATTGCACGAGTATGATTTTTTATTTGAAGAGAAATTCCTTATTTATTTTTGGGGAAAATAATCTATTGCCCTTATTTATTTTCAGGAAAATTGTTTCTATTTTCCCTTATAGTTTCCACAACATAGGTCAGATTTAAAGTCCTGCAATATAAAAAGTTCAGCATAACTTTTAAAGCCCTATAATGTAAAAGTTCAACATAATGAAGAAAGTTCACAAGGCTATGTTAATTTATAAAGAAGGGTTGTAATTTCTGTCTCCTCTGTAGCCTCTGTGCTTGTAGCACACCCTCTTTGGCCAGCCTCAAGCTCCTCCAATTCCCTCCAAATCATTATGATTTTCTAATATGGTTATTTCTAAAAAGCAGAAAATAAAGCTTATCCCAGACAATATTTAGAACCGAGAGTCCTCTCTTCAGATAGATACTCAATTTGCATGGTTCCAAAGAGCAATAACCAAAAACAAAACACAACTGGGATCTAAACTATTTAGAGTTAATGAAAGAAACAAAAATCACCTATCTGGTAATTATATTTTTTATTAATATAACATGTTTAGTTTGTTGAGATGGATCATTAAGCTCTTGGACATGTTCAACAGTCAGTAGATGAGGTACCACAAGCCTCCCACACGTGATGCAGTCTGCATTCCCTGCAGACTGTAGGAAAACTGAAATATGGATGGCAAATGCTTTGTGTCCTTAAATCATCTCATGTATCTTTGAGGACAATTCTTGGTCTTGAGTGCTCAGCTGATCTTGCCAAGAAATATACTGCTGGTCCAACTCTGCAGCAGTGGTGTCTGTAATGCAGCAGGTTTATAATAACTAAATATTCCTAATTTGTTTTATATAAATATAAATTTGTTTTCAGTTAACTGAACACGAAAATGCCCTTATTCAACCAACTGATCTGATAGCTTTTGTGCCTCCCAATATAACTGCTTGAATATTTCAAAGATTTTTCTTAAAACTAGCTGCACCTTGAAAAGTTTATGTATAACATCTGGCAAATGTTATGAGAAATTAATCTAGAGAAAAGACCCTGATTTAGTCTATAAATTTCAGTGCTACTTATAATTCTGTCCTTCTGATGCTTACTGGTAAAGTATAATTCTGAAAATGTGAGAACTATGGGGGAAAACCTTCTTATTTGAAAGTGGAATTATATCTATAACATGCAAGTATCACTTTTGTAATAGAGTTAAAAAGGGTAGCACATCTTTTTGAATAATTGAAAGTCCTACCCAATATTAGAAAAATGAGTTACTCATTACTGTTGCATCAGGATTCATATGTGAATTCATTGCTGGCTCTGGGAGGTTTTGTTTAAACCTGATGAACATTATGACCACTTTTAGCAGAAATAGTATATAAGGCTAAATAAGATTCATTTTCCTGCCCTGCAGATATATTAGTAATAAAATATTTCTGTTCTACATTACATTTGATTTCTACTTGACACTCTAACATAATTTGTGAAAATTTTACCCCAGAAAATATCAACATGACAGATAAATGTGAAGCCACTTGTATTTATTAGACTCTCTCATGGGGTGTGGTGAGTGCACATCATGCCTTTGATTCTGAAATACCTTGTCACAGCTTTTCTTACATGTACTCTGCAGTTCAGCCCCAGCCCATGCCTTACTTAAAAACAAAAAAAGAGTGACTTAGTCTTGCTTCTCTCTGCTCCATGATCCTTACATGTTCAGTTATTGACTAGTGTCCTGACCATTTTCCATAATGAGTGATTTACTCTTACCATTGCTTTCAATGTCTGGTCCCTTTATATTTCACAGTACTCCTCAAGAGTATGGGCTGCCTCCTTGACGACATCTAGTTACAGAATTCCTGGCAGAAGTGTCATGTTGCCATGTTTCAACATTTTTACCCAAGTCACCCTTCGATGTGGTGCTGGGGTTAGTTACAGAATTTAGCAGATGGAATTGCAGATGTGTAGAACCATTCTTACTGGTAGCACATGGAAAAGGGCTGGGCATGAAGTGATGGATATGGTAGGTAGCCTGTTTTGCAGAATATATATATATATATATGTGTGTGTGTGTGTGTGTGTGTTTGTACTCTATCTATCTATCTATCTATCATCTATCTATCTATCTATCTATCTATCTATCTATCTATCTATCTATATTTTTGTACCATATCTATCAATCTCTCTATCTCCCATCTATCTAATCTATCTATCTATACAATGTATAAATATGTATATATTAAATTTCCAATGAAGGGATTAAAAATAAGGTTAAAAAATAGGAAAATGTAGAAACAACCGCTATATTATTTGTGTTAACTATTTACATGCAGGACAAAGGAAAGGCAGGATGACCAGGCTTTTTAGCCACTGACCCTCTAAGTTAGCAATTGAGAAGGACAGGCAGTGTCCCCTTGCTCCTCCCAATGCATGTTTTCCTTCTAGGCCACTGATGGCTCTAAGACACTTAGCCATAGATTTCCATCCGGCCCTATCCATCATGGTTTGTCAAAGAATTATCTTGATAGTGTACTATTCTTGAATTGTTTGAACAATATTTCCTTTTCTTTACCATGAGATATTGATATGTATGATATTGATATGATATGTATGTGAGTTATAATAAATCATATCAAGATGATCATCTATCTATCCATTACACTGTTTTTAACAATAAATGTTTTTAATAATAAATGGTTCATCATCATAAAATTTGTAACTGCACTTAATGTCAAAATGTAGATTCCTCTGTGAGATAAAAGGACATCATGGGGCTGGGCATGGTGGCGCACGCCTTTAATCCCAGCGCTCGGAAGGAAGAGGTAGAAGGATCACCATGAGTTCAAGGCCACCTTGAGACTACACAGTGAGTTCCAGGTCAGCCTGGGCTAGAGTGAGACTCTACCTCGACCCACACCACCCCCCAAGAAAAGGGACATCATGGACTTGCCACATGGGGCAAGAGGGTCTTCCAGGAGCTGGGTGGGAGCAGGTTCTCAGCACCTGGGTAGAGCCTCCGCAGGCACCCTGGGCTCTCAGTGCCACCCTGCTTTGCATGGTGCCTCTTAATTTCCACCCCACACCCTGACATTGCCTCTCCAGCTCTCTCTTTTTTGGGGGGAGTGCGGGGGGAAGCACAGGGGGGAGTTCAAGGTAGGGTCTCACTGTAGCCCACAACTTAATTTCAACTGGAATACCAAGAAAGAAATAAAGCAAAATATCATAAAATAAAATGTGCTTCCATAGTCAAGTGTCTATTGAGTGAGCTTCTGAGCAGAGTTAGAATCTGCATTGTTGATATTATTCCTACTCATGCAGCCTGGAATGCCACCACAGTATGCTGTGTGCTGACAACTTTTTAAATTACATATATGGCTGAAAATGCTGGAATGGACAGAGTGTATATAGTAAACATTAAGTAGTTTCAAAATGTATTTTCTATTTAAGCTTCTCTTATAATAATATCTCCCATATTATTAAATTTTAGCTCAGTATTATTATGTATTAAATATTACTCATAAATATTTGAGAAAGTTTATCAAGACATTTCATAGGCCCATAATGCCAATAGTGAAAAATAGTGTACTTCTAAGTATAAATTTCTGAAATTACCCAGACTTGAAAATGAAGAAGGGAGGAAAGAATGAATACATAAGTTATTGTGAATGTGATCACAAAACTATATAACTGTCAAAACTTGAAAGTAATCAAGATGTTTATTGTATGTAATTGTGTCTATATCATACGATAGAGTATTGTTTCATACTAAAAAATAAATAAATTACTTATGAAACAATATATAGATGAAAGAAAAGCAAAAAAATAAGCAAAAATAGAAAAAAAATGTTGTTAAGTGAAGAAAACAGTCTGAAAGACTATATCATTAGTGATTCCATTCATGTGACAGTCTCGAAAGAGGAAACCTGTAGACAGTACAAGGATCTGTAGTTTCCTGCTGGGGATAGAGGAATGAGCAGGGGAAGCATACAAGACTTTCAGGGTTGTGAGTAGTGTCACTAGGACACTACTGAGGCAGGCTTGTATAGGAAAACCCAGCACACAGCTTGGCTTTAGGAGTAAACACACCTTTTCCCTGTACAACAAACCGAGAAATCTGTTAGCAACCTGGGTTCTTCACCTGTACTGAACTGCACTTTATCATCTAAACTACACTTTACAAATAAACTAGCTTTTTCCACCCCTTAGCAGCCATGCTTTGTGATCAGTATCTGTGGTGGTTTGAATGAAATGTCCCTCATAGGCTTATGAATTTTGAATACTTGGTTCCTGTACAACTCAGACTTCTGCTGGGGGAGATCCACCTTGGGCCACAATGGGTAACAACATTATCACGGTAGATCAATGGCATCATACATTTAACAAAGACCCGTGGAATGAACGCCGCTGAGAGTGAACCCTGGGTGTAAACAATGGGCTTGGAGTGCACATGGTCATTACCTGCCACTGCGAGGTTGCCCAGCCGAAGGATTTTGGTAAAGGGGATGGTATGCCTGTGTGTAGTTGGGGGGAGGGAGGGGTTACCTTCTTCTCAATTTTACTATAAAACTGAAGGTTCTCTAAAAAAACTGATAGTTTTGACGAGTTGCATAAATTCAATGATCCATACTCCCCACCTCCCAACCCGTGGGGCACTGAAGCTTTTATTGTGTGTGTAAGACCACTGGGGATCTTGCCTGTGGCCGCTCTGGAGATTACACCAGAGCCAGGAGGGCTCCGGACACCAGGTGGGAAGAAAGGTGACAAGAGCAGCGATTTGGACCAATCACGAGATTATAGAGCCGGGCCATCTGACAGGCTCGCGTGGGAGGTGCAGCCTGGGCATTCTAAGGAAGCAGTGACAGGAGCTGACTACAGAAGCCCAGAAGACCGCGGATGGGCCTGCGGGTTTGCTGGCGTCAGGCGCAGGTCTGAGCAGCTGGCGTTGACTGAGGGCTCCGGTGCTCGTCTGTCCTCCGCTTCCTTGGCCAGGGGTTCTGAAGGCCCTGTGGGCACACCCAGCTTTGCTGCTCAGTTGCTCCTCAGTGCTGAGCAGCTGGGTGTACTTGGCTAGGTGCTCAGGTCAGCAAGGTGCGCCGGTCTTGATCAGCCCAGGGCAGAGAGCCACGATCAGGTCATCAATGAGGGTATCCTCAGTCTCCCCAGAGCGGCAGGACACCATGACACCCCGGCCGTTGTGTTGTGTCAGCTTGCACACCTGCAGAGACTCTGTCACAGAGCCAATCTGGTTCACTTTGAGCAGGAGGCAGCTGACGACTTCTCACCCACGGCCTTAGCAATCCGTTTTGGGTCGGTCACCGTGAGGTCATGCCCCACTACCTGGGTGCCTGAGTATCTGTAAACTTCTGCCGAGCTTCCCAGTCATTCTGGTCAAAGGGGTCTTTGATGGACACCACTGGGTAGTCTTTAAGGAAGGACTTGTAAAGGTCTGCCAGCTGGCCAGGTGAGATGCGCCTGCTGGCATCGTCAGGAGACTAAAGTCCAGGTCATACTTGCTGGACCTGCAGAACCCAGAGGCAGCCGCGGCCATCCAGTGACAACATGGTCAGTGGAGCCAGCCTTCCCGGCTGCGTTCCTCTGCAGCTGCAGGGCTTCTTTGTTCGCCACGAGGTCAGGTGCAAAGCCGCCTTCATCACACACGTTGGTGGCCTCTTTGCCACGTTTCTCCTTGATGACGTTCTTCAGGCTGTGGTAAACCTCTGCTGCAATAAACGAGGCCTCCTGGAAGCTGGATGCACCCACGGGCAGGATCGTGAACTCCTGCATGGCCAGCTTGTTCCGGCATGAGAACTCCCATTGATCATGTTGAAAGCTGGGGCTGGAAGAACGACCTCAGGGTTGCCAGCTAAGTCAGCAATGTGGCAGGACAGGGGGTCCTTCCCCACAGCTCCAGCTTTGCTCACAGCAAGAGACACACACAGGATGGCGTTCACACCAAACCTGGATTTATTTTTGGTCCCATCCATCTCAATCATCAACTTGCCAGTCGTCTGCTCCACAACGTTCAGTTTCGTGCTACCCAGGGGAGGTGCAGTAGTTTTATTGATGTGCTCAACAACTGTTGAGACACCTTCCCCACGCAATGCGTCTTATCATTGTCTCGGAGCTCCAGGGCCTCATAGATACCAGATGAGGCACCACTGGGCACAGCAGCTCGGAAGAGACCTTTTGAGGTATAGAGGTCAATCAATGGTGGGATTCCCATGAGACTCAAAGATCTCTCTGGCATGAATCTTGAAAATATACATTATGAATTTTTCTCAGGAGTATCAGAAGATGCTGCACATATGGAGGGGAGCTCTAAGTTAAGCCCATACTTTAAAAAAGATATAAAAAAATAATAAAATGTGACATGGTATGGTGACACATAACTGCAATCTTAGCTATTGAAGAGGTTTGGGCAGGAAGATTTTAATTTTGTATCTTTGAGGATAGCTTGTGCAATATAATAAAACCATGTTGAAGGAAGGAAGGGAAGGAAAGGGGAGGAAAGAAGGCAAGAAGCACAAGAAAACAGAAAGATATGCACTTGAGTATTAATTTTCCTGTGCTAATTAAAATTTGTTTACTTAAATTTTATTAATTAAACTTTATATTGTAACCAATTTGGATGGTGAGAAGTGAGTTCCAATTTTCCTTTCTGGTAAATAGTAGGATGACACTAGTGACTCAAAATTCCCTCCAGTCCTCAAGTTTGAGATATCTACCTGTGAGGTACCTGATAGATCTGTTTTACTGAAATTACATGCAAAAATCTCTTGCATCTTTCCTGTGAGTATTATATTTTTCAAATGAGTTTTCAGATAATCCCACTGTAGTCCAGAGATGAAGTGTTTCCACCAACCAATGAGTTGTCTTGTGCCTGGCAGTGACTCCTCACTCACTCCAAGCCCAAGGCAAAGTCTCACCATCTATTTCATAGTAATTGTCTAGAGTATTTCGTAACAGTTGAATCACTCAGCTTTCATGTTCATCTTCTTTTGAAGAATTTGAAGCATTTGAAAAATTTTTCCCAGCTTCACACTTATTGTTAGTTGGTTCCTTATATTGTTGTGTTGTACTCCATTTGACAACTTGTCAAAATTCATGTGTTTATTTGCTTGTTGTGGACAGTCAGTTCATTTCAGCATAATGCTATTATGATTCTGTAATCATTTCCATGAATCCATCTTTATGTTTCTTGGGTAATACCTATGGGTGAGATAGCTATATCATATGGAAATGCAGCCCCCACTCTTTGGAATCCCTAGACCCTACTATAGTTATAAAGAAAACATAGCTGTTCATTTATTTTTATATAAAATGTCACAGTATTTACATATAACCTCCACAATATATTTTTATGATCATCATATTACTAATAAAATGTAAACACTAGGTAAATAATCATTATACTATAGTGTCTGTGGAGTAATGCATAGAAAAAATCTGAGTTCAACACAGAAATAAGTTTTTCAAATATTTCTCATCAGGTACAGAAAATATGCATGAAAACTGTGAGAATATTTTAGGTATTTCTACTGTTCTGTACTCCCACCAGCAATGTACAAGAATTCTAGTTATTGGCTCTCTACACCAAGAAATGATCTGGTCAGTTTTTAAAATTTTGGCCAGTCTAGTGAGCATTTAGAACTGTATAATCATGACTTTACTTCCTAAATTTCCCTAATGGCAGTGATTCTGAGAACCTTTTTAGTGCTTCTTAGCCTTTGGTTCATATTATTTTGTGAAATGTTTACAAACATTATTTGTTATGCTTTGTGAAAACAAGTTTCTCATCCGTTTATTACTGAGTTGTAGATATTCTTTGTGGTCTCACTAGATGTACACATTGTGGATATTTTCTTCTAATCTGCATCTTGCACTTGAATATTCTACATGATGTATTTCCAGAAGCAGATGTTTCCAATGTAGGAAACATCAATGTCTTCCCTTTCATGGCTACTTCTGTCTGTATTCTAGGAGTTATATGTCTCCTTAAAGTAGTGAAGATGTTCTCTTGATTTTCTTCTAGAGCTTTCTGCTTTAGATCTATAATATATTTTGAGGTTTGATGTGTGTTTGTGTGTGTGTGTGTGTGTGTGTGTGTGTGTGTGTGTAATGAGAATTAAGGGTTAATTGTTTTCCTAATGGACATTCAGTTATTCCAATGCTATTTGTTAAAATACTGTTCTTTCTCATGATTTTCCTTGGTATCAGTGTTTAAAACCGATCAATGGTGTGTGCATGTGTACATGGGTGTGTGTGTGAGTGTGTGTCTTTTGAATGGTTTATTACCTCCCAATGATCTATATGTCTGTTTTAAAGGAACACAATACTGTTTTGATTAGAACAGCTTCATGGTAAACCTTCAAATCTGGTAACATCAGTCCTTCAGTGTTCTTTGACAAAAAAAAGAAAGGCCATTTTGTCTATTCTAGGTTATTTTCATATCCATATAAAGTTTAGATACAGTTAATTTCCATACAAAAAATACTGAAATCTTATTTAAGATTGCCTCAAATTATAGACTAATTTGAGGTAAACTGACATATTATTCATGTAGAGTTTTCTAATTCATGGCAGTAATGTATTTTTCAAATTAGGCAGGTCTGCGTTAATTTCTTTAAGCAACATTGAGTCGTTCATGTTTTGAACGTGTTTGTTCATCATTTTTAGTCATTTTATGGTTTTGATGCTTGCATGATGGTTAATATGGATTGCTGATTGAGAGGTTCTAGAAACATCTAGGAGACAAATCCTTGTGTAGGTCAATTAGGGCATTTCTAGATTAGGCAACACTATTGTATGAACGAAATGGAGATGTAACAAAAAGGGCAGGGCAGCTGACCACCAGCATCTATTGTTCTTTGTTTCCTGATAGCGGATTAAAGTAGACCAGCTCTACTTTCAGTTCCTGTCATCCTGTCTTCCCTGGAAGATGGACTTTTAGTCCCTGGAACTAGATGCTGACATAAATGTTTACTCCCTTACATGGTGTCTTGCTTGTGTTTTGTCACAGCAAACCACAAAGTAACTAATACAGCTTGTATAGTGTATCCTGTCAAATCCAATTGTTCACTTTTCTTCAAATTCTTGGGGTTTTGCCAATACAAGACCACATATCTGAGAAATAAAGATTATTTTACTGAATGTGTTCCAAGAAAGTAGGTATTGCATTTTGCCAAATGTCTTGTCAGAATATGCTGAAACATGATTCTCAATTTCCCTTCATTTTTTTGTGTATTTTTATTATTTATTTGAGAGTGACAGACAGAGGAAGAGGGAGAGAGAAAGAGAGAGAGAGAGAGAGAGAGAGAGAGAGAGAGAGAGAGAGAGAGAGAGAAAGAATGGGAGTGCCAGGGCATCCAGCCTCTGCAAAGGAACTCCAGATGCGTGCGCCCCCTTGTGTCCTGGGGAATTCAGCCTTGAACCATGGTCAGGCTTCCCAGGCAAACGCTTAACCACTAAACCATCTCTCCAGCCCTTCCTTCATTTTAAATATAGTAAAATACATTAATTAATGTTTTGAAAAATGTTAGATAAATTTAAATAATTATTTCCAGTGAACAATGATATATACTTACTATCTTTATTCAATCACTGGTGTTTTGCTATACTTCCTGTGTGACATATACACCTCACCACTTGCCCTCTTCTTTATATCAACACATCATTTTTGAATATTCAGAGTAAACTGAGACACAATCTTTTTTTTTTAATTTGTTTTTTCAAGGTAGGGATTCACTCTGGTCCAGGCTGACCTGGAATTAATTATGTAGTCTTAAAGTGGCCTCAAACTCTCGGAGATCCTCCTTCCTCTGCTTCCCGAGTACTGGAATTAAAGGCGTTCACCACAACCCCCTGGCTTTTTTTTATTATTTTTTTCCTGAGGTATGGCCTCACTCTGGCCCAGGATACCCTGAAATTAACTATGTTGTCTCAGGGTGGCCTTGAGCTCTTGGCAATCCTCCTACCTCTGTCTCCCAAGGGCTGGGATTAAAGGCATGCACCACCATACCCAGCCCCATTTTTAGTTTTTTAATCCTTTTTAAAAAATATTTTTTTGTTTATTTTTATTTATTTATTTGAGAGCTATAGAAAGAGAAAGAGGGAGAGAGAGAGAGAGAGAGAGAGAGAGAGTGAGAGAGAGAGAGAGAGGGAGAGAATGGGCACACCAGGATTTCCAGCCACTGCAAACAAACTCCAGATGTGTGTGCCCCCTTGTGCATCTGGTTAACGTGGGTCCTGGGGAATCGAGCCTTGAACTGGGGTCCTTAGGCTTGACAGGCAAGCGCTTAACCACTAAGCCATCTCTCCACCCCCCACCCCGCTTTTTTTCAAGGTAGGGTCTCACTCTCTAGCCCAGGCTGACCTGCACAATAGTCTTTTTTTCCCCTTAAATTCCAATAGTTATAAAATCCTTTTTGGGGGGAGAAGTTTAATATGCAAAAGTCAATTCCAAATATGTTGTCAATATCAATGGTGTCTAAAAGTAGCATAGCAGAAAAGAATATTTTTATAACATTGGGATAAGGGCTCATTTCTTTAGATATAGATTCTCTGTCTACAATATATCAGAATAGACAGTGAACAATGTGGTTGTGAAGTTCCTTAGATGAGTTTTTGACATTTTTAGATACATGCATTTAGGAAGAAATAATGTGCATGGAAAATGGACAAAACTTGATAAATTAAGGATATAAGGTTTTGGTTTTTAGATAAGACATAAAAAAAAAACATTACATCTAAAATGAGAAAAGGAAAGGAAATAGACATCAGTCACCCTTCATTACACCTGTTACTGAAGAAAGAATGTGAAGACTTATTCTCACTTTTCTCATAGTAAGAGCTTCCCTGTTAGGATGATATCAGCACAGCCCCACACAAATGCAAACTACATGGGAAATATATGTGAATAGTAAAGTGTATTATAAATTCATTGGGTATAGAAAACAGTTTAATTTTAAGTGACTAATTTCTTTTAGAATGTTAGAGTGAATTTTCTGTAATGGGGTTGGGGTGGACTGAGGAGACAAGGGGAATGAACAAATAATTATACATACATTTCCAGGGAGCCATGCATTGCCTGGCATCTGCTCTTAAACCATGCTCAGTTACAATCTGGCAGGCAGGCTTGGGTGCTGCATCCACATGACATTCACACATAGTGTCTGCTCCTGGTTATCATTTGAGAGATTTTTCACTTGTTAGTATTCCAGTCACAGGGAGAAGCCTGGCTGTACCAAAGCTTTTCAGCACAGAACATATTTTTTCCTTCAAATTATTTTCATTTTCTGCTGAACCTTGCTGAAGGAGTTGACATTTTGAGCTACCTAGCCAGTGACTCATTTACACATTTTGTTTTGTCCACATTGGCTCAGAGCCTCTTGCCATCCTCCTAACAAAGTTATTATTGTAGATGGCACTTACATTGAGCAATTAATACTTGTCTTCTTCCACCTGCAATGAAGCAAAAATTATTGGCCAAATCATTTTAATAACTAAATTGCCCATCATAAAGAAGGAACACAAATATTAAGTCAGCGCTTGTCTCAGAAGAACAAGGGATTTTAATGATATATTTTTGCTAAGGCAAGGGTAAGTTAGGGAGGCAGCTAGAGGTGAAGCTAGATGATGTCATTTATTTATTTATTTATTTGTTTATTTTTTTGAGGCAGAGTTGTGCTCTAGCCCAGGGTAACCTAGAATTCACTATGTAGTTTCAAGTTGGCCTCAAACTCACAGTGATCTTCCCATCTCTGCCTCCCAAGTGCTGGTATTAGAGGTGTGAGGTATTATCTCCAGCTGTGATGCCTTTTAATATACCTCAGGAGAGTATAGACAGAATAATTTTCTTATTTATTGGGAACCTTTATAGAAGTACATAATGTAGTTTGGTCATAATCCCCCTGTTATCTCCTCTTGATGCTTCTTCCTCATCTGCCTTTGGCTGAACACCTTCTTCCCAACTAGTCTCTCTTCTACTTTGATGTTCCCCCCACTCTCTTCCCTGGTGTATGGATATGAATCTCTAAGTTGAATTAATGCTTAAATGGGCACAGGGGGAAGTATTAAACCAGAGCATGTGGGTCCTAGCAGTGACTCTACCATGTCATAAAATGTCTCTCATTCCACATAACCATCATTAACTTCCAAAAACTCCTGAGGGACAGAGGAGGGTCTCATGTCTTCCTCCATTACCCATGACAGCATGTTGATGGGCCCAGTATTGTGTGGGTCCTGTGAAGGTAGCAATGTCCTTTATAATCATCTTGCATCTTGCGTATCTTAGCTTCAGTTTATCATTTGTAAGGTCCTGTTTAGATATTTATTTACTGGTGCTACAAAATAAAAAAGGTTACTCATTGCAAATTGAAATATTTGGTGAAAAATAAGTATTATATTGAATGATGCAAAACAAAAATTCTATATTTTATGATACATTAGATTTATAGTCAATGTGTAGTTTCCCTTTAAACTTTCCTTATGGAGATAGGCTATCCTAGAATATTTTGAAGAACAGTTGTTATTAAATGAATTTGAATCTTTGTGAATGTGTGTGTGTGTGTGTGTGCTGATCAGAGCGGAACGTGGGTGTGCCATACCATCACTCTTCTGCCCACTTTTGTGTTGATCCAGAGTCTCTTTTTGATCCTGGAGCTTATGGAGAGTCTGGGACTCTAGGGTCTCTGCTTTGCTGTGGGCCTGGGGTTACAGGCATGCATGGCCATTTCCTGCTATTTGCATGGGATCTGGAGATTCAAACTCTGAAATTCCCAGACTCTACCTTTTCCCTTGTACTTGAGCAGGAAGTATATTTAATCACATGCATTCTCCAGCCAGAATTTAAACCTTTTGAATTAAGAAATCATGTTTTTTTGATTGCTTAATAAACTAGTGTCCCCATGTTCGCTTATTTCTAGTTCTCATCTTTTCCAGTACTACTTCTCTTTCCCAAGATCCACAAGTTTTAAAATACATCGTGTTACTACTAGGCTGCTATGTAAAATACCAATTGTCATCACTATAATCCATTTCTTTCATGTTTTAGGGTTTCATTGACTATAACCAGTTTTGTAATTCTTGACATGCTCATTTTATTATTAATAACATCTATTATTTAGCAAGTATGTGCTACATTGACTTTCATGCATTCATTGCATTTTCAGCAAACATTCCCATCAGAAGGTTTATAAATAAATAATAATGGCAATACTTTTTATATGGTTATAAAGAAAAATTTTAAAAGGCTTTTTTCTTTAAAAAGATTAATACTCTCAAAATCAGAAAGTTAAACAATCTACCACATCTTTCCTAAGAAAATTTCTTCAAATATTTCTTGAGTCACATCAGTTGTATAACTGGGTATCAAAACCTATCACAGGGATGGGAACCTATTTGATATGCTTATAGGATTCTCAGTAATCTTTAGGGAAGGGCAACATGTTACCCTTCTTCTAAGCACAGCCTGGAACAAAAGTATAACCTTAAAACAATTGAACAAATAAAAAATAAGCCTTGTTAATTTGCATTAGTTAAGCTAATGAGCCAAAAAGTACTTTGCCATCATGTATCATTTTCATTTACAAATAATACAGCTTACCATCCAGGGACACCTCAGTAGTGCAGAGTACCAATCAGCTTTCTCTAACCCTTTTATTTTATCTACTTTATTTCTCCAAATTAAAGTAAGTAAGCTTTATGTTTCACTCAAGTACTATCTATTGTTTACTCATCAGTGCAGTTAAATAAGGCAATATAATTGAGATGATGGTTTTATTTAATATTCTTATCCCTTTTTTCTGAAGGGAAAATAAAACTTTTTGCTAAAAGAGGGCCCAGTGGTCTCAGTTCAAGGCTAAAGAGATTCATTCATCTTCTATTCAATGGAATACCCATGGTACCAAAGGAGAAATAAGACTTAACAGTTTAAAAGATAGTATCAGGTTATTCACAATATAATGATATATAAGTAAGAATTAAGCAATTAAAATGTAACAAAAGGGCTGGAGAGATGGCTTAGTGGTTAAGCGCTTGCCTGTCAAGCCTAAGGACCCCAGTTCAAGGCTCGATTCCCCAGGACCCACGTTAACCAGATGCACAAGGGGGCGCACGCATCTGGAGTTTGTTTGCAGAGGCTGGAAGCCCTGGCGCGCCCATTCTCTCTCTCTCTCCCTCTATCTGTCTTTCTCTCTGTGTTTGTCGCTCTCAAATAAATAAATTAATTTTAAAAAAAATGTAACAAAAGTAACCAGAAAGTATTTTACCCAATATGAAACATGCAATAGATGATGAGACAGGGAAAATGGATGGAAAACTGCCCAGTGACAAGGAATATGCAATGGAGACTCAACTTGTGTTTCCAAACATATTGATGTTGTTAGGCAGGTATTCTCCAGTTAGTCTCCACTGTCTCCATGCCTTGTTCCAAGGTAAAGTATTACACATTAGTTCAACTATCCTGAAAGCTTATTATCCAATTAACCAGTTCTGTCCTCCTTTCAAATATTTTGAAAAATCTGATTCTTCTTTCATAATAGATTTCTGTTGAAGTTAAAAATGGTTAACCAATTTAGCCCCATGTAGGGATTAAATCTAATTATTTTGCATTAAATGTACATAGTTGTATTTTATGATCCACTGTGCTAGAACTATTATTTTGATTATTAATAAACTAATTTTTCTTTTGGTCAGTTTGCAAGACCTGTGAATGAGGAGAAGGGCAAACACATAGAACCTACTAACTTCAGAAGAAAATAAAGGGTGAGAAGAATGGTCAAAATGGGTACAGGAGATAGCCACTGACAAGCTGAGACTGCTCCCATAAGTGGAGGGAAGTACATTGATGTAGGGTATGAATAAGGACAGAGAAGAGACAGGTGCCTTCTAGCTAGAATAAGAAACTGTTATGTGTCCGACATCTAGTGTCTTAACTCTCTTTTATGCTCCAAGTGAGAAATTCATGCTTGAGAAGGAGACATGGGGACAAAGACAAAGGGTTGGGGATCTGCCACATAAATTTGTCTCTCATTACTTTGTAAGGTTGACCATTGTTCATAAACTGTCCCCCTTTTGACCCTCATTTCTTTTAAACACTACAAAGTCAAAACAAAGACAACAATGTCATTCAAAGCACCTCCAAGGTTAAAAACATCTGGGGGAATCTGTTCATACTGTTGCACCGTTCCCATTGGGCGAGTATTTGTGAAAAGCACAGGGGATTTGAGATTAGCTACCTTGTGTCCAAATCTTGGATTCAGCTTTTGAAGGTAATTTCTTTAACATGTTTTCCTCAAGTATATATTTCAACTTTTCTATAATTCATCCATATTTTCTTATTCCCACCTAATGACAGATTTTAGGCACACACTTTGCCAAATGTTTGGCACCTATCTTCTCATTTAAACCTTCAGTGTCCCTATGAGGTATATGGCATCCTTATCTCCATTTTGGGGAAGGAAACTGATACACAGATGAATTTCTTTAATTGCCTGTTTTTAGCCCTTTAATGGTAATATAGCCACAGCTAAGCTGGATCCTGGTTGCTCTAAGCCCCCCAACTACTGTCTCTGGGACTCAAGCCTACACCAAAAACATTACTAAGATCTAAAACATCTAGATTTTTAAAAAAAAAAATTTATTTTTTATTTTTATTTATTTATTTGAAAGTGACAGACAGAGAAAGAGGGAGAGAGAGAGAGAGAGAGAGAGAGAGAGAGAATGGGCATGCCAGGGCCTCCAGCCACTGCAAATGAACTCCAGATGTGTGCGCCCCCTTGTGCATCTGGCTAATGTGGGTCTTGGGAGTCGAGCCTTGAACCAGGGTCCTTAGGCTTCACAGGCAAGCATTTAACCGCTAAACCATCTCTCCAGCCCAACATTTTAGATTTTTTTCCATCTAATAACCACTCTTTCATAAGCTTGACTCTTCAGTGTGTCTGATACTGAGTTTAGTGACATACATTATTTGGTTTACTGGCCCTTTTCCTCTACCTTACCCAAATGGGCTATTCAACTCAAGTCTTCTCTAATAATAGCAACAGCTCCTCTTTAACTCATAGGATTTATTGCCCAATCCAGCACATTATAGAAGCCCTTCCTTTTGATGTTCTTACTCTCTTAAAGGCACTGAAATATTCCTTTTTATTCCTCTACCTCAGTGGGATCTTCTGTCATATTCATACTCAGTGTATAAAATAGAGTTCAAGGAGAATTTCCCACATGGGAGAAATTCCTCTAGTTCACTGCTAATCAAAAATTTCAGATGAAGATTTGTAGGGAAATCTTCCAAGAATTCTTACCTGGAAAGAACCCTGATACACAGACATGTTAAATTTCAAAGGAGATTGCTAGGATTGGCTTATATTACTCCTGCAAATAGTCAGATTTTGAAATTTTTTCAAGCCAGTTCTTAAACCATTCGTTGATAGCTGGAAAGTGGAAATACACATATTAAAAATCAGTCCATGTTACAAATCAAGTCTTCCCCTTGCTTCTCATTTCAGCCCAGGAGTCCCAGGACACTGCTGAGACTCCAGTTATTTAGCTGAGTGCTAATGGAGGTGAATGGTGGGAAGTCACTCAAGGCTTTTGGTTATAAAAAGGAAGAACTCATTCATCTGTAATTTCATTTTAGAAATTTCTGAGAAGCTGCCATTTGTTGTTAGCTAGCTTCCTCTGTTTACTCCATGAATTTGTGTGTTTTTTGTAATATCTTTTCACGTTGCTTTCTAGCTTTATTCCATTATGGACAGATAGAATACAAGGGGTTATTTCAATTTCTCTAATTTTGTTGACAATTGCTTTGTGTCTGAATAGGTAATCCCATTTTAGAGTAAGCCCTGTAAACGACTGAGAAAAATGTGTTTACAGGGCTTACTCTAAAAGTGGTTGAATGAAATGTTCTGTATACATCTGTCAAGTCACTTAACTCTAATTTTATGTCTTCTTATTGAATTATATTTTGATATATTGAATCATTGTCATCCTACTTTTGTTTGTGTTCTCTTGGACTTCAGTGAGGGGTTTATTCCTGTTGTCCTTGATTTCTTTGCAAATATTTGTAATTGTTGTCCTGAGTTCTTTCAGTAGTGTTTCATGAGTGATTCTCATTAGGGACCATTACTATGGAAATGGTGAGATTTTTGTTGTTGTTGTTGTTTGTTTGTTTGTTTGTTTTTGAGGTAGAGTCTTACATTATCTCACACTGACCTGGAATTCACTATGTAGTCTCAGGGTGGCCTTGAACTCACAGTAGTCCTACCTCTACCTATGTCTTCCTGACTGCTGGGATTAAAGGTGTATACCACCATGCCTGGCTCATGGAAATGGTGAGCTTTGGAGAAGACATCTTGCCTGGCTTCTTCATGATATTTGTATGTTTATGTGGGATTTGAGCACCTCAAGTGTGTTTGTTATTTATGGCTCTTGCAATACATTTCTGGTCTACCTACTGACTAGAAACTTGGATATCTGCTATTACTCTGGCTTGGTTTGTTTGGGGTCAGCTAGGTGATGCTTGAAGTTCAGTCTTGGGGACAATCCAGTCCTTACTATGAAACAGGATAGCTGATATCATGCCAGCTCCAGGGGAGGACAAGGCACCTGAACTCACCAGAGGTCACTCTGTTATTTGGATTGGTAAAGTTTGAGCCTCTGGTGGGAAGTACTGGCAGGTTCTCTGCACTGATTTTGGGACTCTGGGTGTTGTGGAAGAGTGGTGTGGTGGGGAGTTGATATCTGTGATGGGAAGCAATTTGGTGCTCTGTGTGGAGATATAATACCTGTAGTGGGGCTAAGATGTGGCCTCTGACCTGGGGAGAGAGCTCAGATGGGTCTTTAGTTGCTGAGGGTTGGGAATGTCAGTAGGGTGGTGGTGGTACATAAAAAAATAGTTTCACATTAATATTGCATTATAAAGGAAGATGTATATTACCATAATGATTTCATACATGATAAGGGTTTAAAGTCCCTCTAGCCTCACAGTATCTAAGATGAAGTGAGTTTCTACTAAGAAATTTTAAAGTCACATTGAAATTAAGTCATCAAAGTATGAATTCAAAAAGTTAGCTTTCAGAAGCATTATCAAAGTATTTTTCAGTCATGTTGAATATTTTTAAACTTTCTCAGGAAGAATATTTGTGTGTGCGTGTATATGTGTGTGGTGGGTTAATGTGTGCATGTGCAAGTGGAGGCCAGAGAACAACCTCAGGTATCATACCTCAGGCATTATTGCCCTTTCTGAGTCAGGGCCTGTCATTGGTTTGGAACTCATCAAGTAGGCTAGCTGGCTGGTCGGGGAGCGCAAGGCATCCGCTTGCCTCCCTTTCTCAGGGCGAAGATTACAAGTGCAAACAACCACATCTAACTTTTGAAAATTTGGGTTTGGGGATCTAATTCAGCTCTTTATGCTTGTAAGGCAAATAATACACAGGTTAAGATACCCTTCAGCCTCTCAGGAAGAATATTAATAAACACAAATTATGTGTGTTAAAAATAATATTGATCAGCCTGAGACTATACAGTGAATTACATATCTATGGATAAAATCTTTAATATTTACCTACTTCTCTTGGTTTTTATTTCTAAACTCATTATGAAATATGGATCACTTTTTAAAATTTTTATATATTTATTTGAGAGCAACAAAGAGAGAGAGAGAGAGAGAAAGAGGAAGAAAGAGAGAGAATGGGCGTGCCAGGGCTTCCAGCCACTGCAAACGAACTCCAGATGAGTGTATGTGGCTAACATGGGTCCTGGGGAATTGAGCCTCGAACCAGGGTCCTTAGACTTCACAGGCAAGCGTTTAACCAATAAGTCATCTCTCCAGTCAGAAATATGGATGATTTTGACTTCTTTCTTAAGAAATTATTTAATAAGGCTCACAGTGATATGACTATAATATGCACTTCTAGTGAGTCTGTGCTAGAAATGGAATTTTAAGCCTTATAATTGTTTAGCTACTTCTAACATTTTTTTTTCTAGTTTAAATTCGCACCAATTGCATGGGTAAGTATTCATTATAAAATATGAAAAAACATTATGAATATTCAGAGTGAATCCTATATGTTTTACCAGAATAAATATGAGGTGATAAACATAGTGTTGTGTCTAGAAATGTCGATTTTAGACAGTTGCTGCTATGAGTGGGAGCTAGGAAAGAAATCAAGCTTGCAAGTAGCATTTTAGGAGATATCTAAATTTAGATGGAAGCAGAAGAGGAGCAGAGAAGATAGATAAATGTCAGAGAGGAGAAAACTAGTTGAAATGAAATACAGAGTTAAGCATTTGGGTGCAAGGAAAAGCTACATAATATAACGTACCTCCGAAACTGAAATGAGAGAACATTTAGTTGCTTTGGATTTGGAAATGAGGAGGTCCTTTGTGACATTGAGAGAAATATCTGGTAAGATTAAATGGATAAGAACTTATTTGCAAAGAGTGAGAAAAAGGGGAAAAAATGGTGAAGCTGCTGTAAAAATTTCAAAGCTGAAGACACTACCCAGCTGAATTCAATGGAATTAATGGAAGGTGTGCTGAAAAGAGTGAGGGAAGGCAGGCTCTCCTTGAGGTTAATAGTGCTGGATGATGTGACTTACCAACTACTCTGTTTGTGTCCACTGTTTGGATCAGAGATGTCTCTGGTGGGGTGGGATAAAAACTAATACTCTCTGGAGAGTGTAAAATGTCCCTTCTTGAGCTACTAAGTGTGCTTTGGTAGAATTTAATTTTGGGGAGAACATTTGAAATTTAGTGAAAATGTAGATTGATTCATAAGGAGGCATAAAGGCCATTCAAATTTTGTACTGGCCTCCGGTTTTCAGAAACATCACTTTGTACTACTCATTTTTGCAAGCTTCTGCTTTGAGCTGGAGGTTTCTCCCAGTAGCACTGTCTGACATAGTGGCTGGTGTAATTCTTCACTGAGGTCAGGTCGCCTGAGTGTCCAGGGGTATTTGGGAGCATCTTTGTTCTCTACTCACTAGATGACAGTTAATTTCTTTTCCCTCTGCCATGAAAATAAAACATATATTCAGGTTTTTTCCTGGGAATAAATTGTCTTCCTTTACCCTCATCTTACATAATCAACGATAAAGTCATACATTTTACAAAGTGGGTATGAGGAAGAGTAAATAATCAACCCACCTTGTGTGCAATCCATACTACAGGAAGTATGTGAAACAAGCAGTTGAATTTTGTTTATTTTTCTCACTGAGAACACTTTATTGGTGGTAAGCCACACACAAAAGGCAGTGCCTCTGAGAAGGGGGGTGAGTTTGGATAGTGCTTAGGGAAGTACAGAGTCATTGTGCTTGCAGATTTCAGAAGTGGAATTGTCTAAGGATAAGTTGGTCCTCAGTGTAGAGGTGTTGTTGTTATGGACTGTGGAGTTTCTTTTAAAGAGTGAATTTAAAGAAGGGAATTTGTACTGTTAATTGAGGACTTTTTTACATACAACCAATTCATTTTTGTTCCTGCCTCCAAATAATAATGAGCTAATTCCAAGTAGGTAATGCATTTTGTTTTTTATTTTCAACAGTATTGTTTCCTATAGTTTTTGAAGAAAATTCAAAGTGGAGCAAGATGCACCATGATCTTGAAGATAGTACCTTGCATATAGATTGTATCATACCTGCTATGTTGGTTCATGCTTTAAAAAATTTGAAATGAATATAAAGGTATTTCATAAAACAAAGTTGGTCAGATCATTTTAGTGGCCAAAATTATATGTGGAACCCATTTTTCTAGTCTATTCTAATCCACGTCAGGGTGATATGAACCAAGATAATTGAAATGAATGTTCTTTCTTTTTTACCTTTTCTTTGATGTTGACAGTTTCATCTGATGGCATGCCTAGTGTATGGAAATTATCAAATGGAAAGAATGCTTTGTGTTTCTGACTCCCCTGACTTATCTTTTTTGGTTAGACAGCAGCATATTTTAATGATTCAAGATATTTTCATCTTTTCGGGGACTGGTTGCTAGTGTTGCAGAAGGTTTTTAAAGCTGTCTCTCTAGTATAAAAAAAGGAAATAAGCATTTTTTAGAACAGAATATTCTCAGACAAAAGTCATCAAAGGCTCTCCTATGAGGGAGGCATTTCTTAAGCATAATCCTTGAGTCATTAGCATCAACAGTTCCTAGAAGTATGCAAATCCCCAGTTGGTCCATGGCATCCTACCAATTTCTAGAAAGTCCAGGTCTGGGTGGTTCTGATGTGTGGTAGACCATAGAGAAGCAGAGGGTTTGGTTATTTCTTTTGGCTCTTCTGTTGTGGAAGTGTGTTAATCATTCCAGCACTGGAAAATAAATGACGTCCATAGGAAGTGTTTTTTTTTCTTCCCATCAGCTTGCCCTGCCCAGGCTGTGTTTCTTTTATGATCACAGATAACAGTTATTTGTGTGGTGGTATATTTGGCTGGTGTCTGCCAGTCTGGCAGCAGCCAGTTCTTGCTAACAGCTTTGCTGGTTGAGTGTTGTTCAGAGTGGAAACAAGTCCCATTTCTTCACTGTCACTGGTCTTCTTCCAGCCACTATCAAGGAGAGGCCCACTCTCAGACAAGTTGTGGCTCACTCAGTTCCCTTGGCTTTGATTCCCATGTTTGCTTAGCCTTGTTCATAGAATAACACTGGTGAACGATGGAGATTTTGTTGAGCTTATTTCATAAACAAAATGATATACATTTCCAATGACATATCTCCATTCCTATTTCTAGTTGTTTAGATTCTCATCACTTGTTCATCTAATGTCTTCCCATCTCTGCTGATTGCTTCATATGTAGCTGCCTGCCTTAGTGAAGAACTCAAGTCTCAGAGGCACAATTAAAGGACAGTTTGCTGGCTGCAAGGGCTCTGGCATCACTAAGGTAGAGATGGTCTCTGAGGTCAGCCAATAGGTGGATAAGTGCCATTGGCAGTGTCTGGGGAAGGTCTGCACAGAGCAGATCTTGTCTTGAAGCCCCAAACCTGCCCTTAGTCACTCTACTTCCATCATTTCTACTGTCTTCTGAACAGAGCATGTTAGATATCATCACATAGCATGCATTGGTTTCTGTAATGTCTTTGTTGTCATCTCATCAGCCAGGGCAGCAGCTATACAAAAATCTCATAGAGACCATATTGCTAAAGATGCCACATACCTAGGCAGCAAGGTCACTGAGAAATCAAGTTGGGGCTGAACTGAAAACCTCCTCTCTGTAGACCAACTGTCTGAAAGCTGGAAAAAGCTGCACTGCATGCAGCCCTATGGCAGACAGAAGTCATCAGCAGTGAAAACAGTGGACACTGCAAGCCTCAAGTTTGGCCAGCCAGGCCAAATAACCAAATGGCTGCAATAATGACATGTCTGTTCTGAGAGGTCAGCTCTATGGGAAGGAATACACACCTGTTACTGAAAACCTAATCAAAAGCTTAAAAATGATCAGCCTTAGGAGTATAATGTCTACTCTTGTGTGGACATATGCATATATTTTGCTCACCAAACTGCCTTATAAGCACTTAATTTAATGTTCATATCAATATATTAATGCTACTCTCACTCTTGGTTAGAGAGGCTTCTCCTTCCAGATGGCCGTGATCTCTGGGATGACCCAAAAGTCACCATAGTGCTGAGAAGAAGTGACGGAGGAGTATTCAGCACTGAAACATCTCTATATCATCTTTCAAGGCTTAGGGTCCATTGCAGAAGAATACCTAAGATGTTGATTCAACATTGGTAGGTAATTGTTCATGCTTTAACCTACAAAGTCTGTGGAGATTATTTTAAAAATTATTTTTATTTATTTATTCGAAAATGACAGAGAGATAAAGAGGCAGATAGAGACACAGAGAACAGGCATGCCAGGGCCTCCAGCCACTGCAAACGAACTCCAGAGGCATGCGCCCCCTTGTACATCTGGCTAACATGGGTCCTGGGGAATCAAGTCTCGAACCAGGGTCCTCAGGCTTCACAGGCAAGTGCTTAACTGCTAAGCCATCTCTCTAGCACCCCAAAATGAATTTGATGTGGAAAATTAACAGAGCTTCATCACGCTGAAAAAGCAGCACAGGGCAGAGTGTGAACAGCAGTGAGAGTGGGAGCACTTGCTGTGCTGAAGGATTGCTGTGCTGAGGTCTGGAGATGTGCCAATGGGCTGGGAGGAGGGTGTAGAGGATGGACGTACCATTAATGTCTTCTCTCATTCAGTGACTCATCTTACAGTGTTCTCTAAGTGTTGTTAAAATGGAACATTTTGGGACAGCAGGTAGCCTGCCTGTATCTTTTGTCCTGCATGCACACACAAAACATGGCTGAGCATATGAAGATAGAATAGATGGAGGTATAGGAAGGGTGGTGTATCAGAAAACCCAGGCAGGGCTGGACAGATGGCTTAGCGGTTAAGCGCTTGCCTGTGAAGCCTAAGGACCCCAGTTCGAGGCTCGATTACCTAGGACCCACCTTAGCCAGATGCACAAGGGGGCATACGCGTCTGGAGTTCCTTTGCCAGTGGCTGGAGGCCCTGGCCTGCCCATTCACTCTCTCTCTCTCTCTCTCTCTCTGCCTCTTTTTTTCTCAAATAAATAAATAAATAAATAAATAAATAAATAAATAAATAAATAAATAAAATTAACAAAGAAAAAATAAACAGAAACTCCAGGCAATTCACACAGAGTGAGTATAATCATTACCAAATAGCGGTCAGTGAGTGGACAACATTGTGATGTGCAACACAGAAAAGCCTTTTCTTTTTTAGTGAAGTCTCTTAGTCCTCAGAACCTTAAAAGGAAAGTAAGTATAACATAATGAAAGACTAGAGAAAGTATAGTTACCATCTGCTGGAGTGTGTTGCTCAGAAATGTATAAACCCAAATGTCTACGTAGTCTAGGCATAACATGAAAATGAATCATTTGAGCAAGCTATACCACAAAGAAAGGCAGTGGGGACCTATCAAAGATGGAGAGCATTTGGCCAAGAAAGGCAGCTTCCAGTCAACTCCAGATTTGCATTACACATGGGAAAATGATCTCACCTTCCCAGGTGTGGCCATCATTCCAGAGAACTAAGAAACTCAGACTTTCACTGAAACAAAACTTCTAAACATTGGCTTAATTTGGTAGAACAATCCTCAGGACAAAAACAAAACTCTCTTGTGACTGCATTAATCTTGTGAACTTGGGTTTGTGGTCTGAATAAGACTGTTGGAACCTTCTGCAGGTGAATAGAACACATGCTTTTAGTTACACAGAACTATATGGCTGGGGTTGTTATAAAGGAAGATCATATTTACGTAGGAAATAGAATAATGGAGACCAGACATGAGAATAAAATCTCTTTGCTGGTAGGTGGTTGCAGGAGGATGCTGTAAGGGCTCTTGTTTGAATTATATCTTACCACCCTACATGAATCTAGTACTTTTAAGTATATTTTATTTTTATTTATTTATTTGACAGAGAGAGGGGGAGGGAGGGAGAGAGAATGGGTGTGTCAAGGCTCCAGCCACTGCAAACAAACTCCAGATGCATGTGCTCCCTTGTGTATCTTGCTTACGTATGTCCTGGGGAATCAAACCCTTGGCTTTGCAGACAAATGCCTTAACTGCTAAGCCATCCCTCCAGCCTGCATCTAATACTTTTAATTACAGGTTTCCTCAGAGGCCATTACTAAGGCTGTGCAACACTGAGACTGAAGCTGTGATGGGTGATGAGTTTACTGGAGGGACATGAATAAGGATCGGGGAATAGCATTTCGCTGTCAGTCATGTGGCAATCTGGAAGTGGGGAAAATATTCTAAACTTCTAACTGTTTGGGCCCTGATCCATTTTATTTTACCATTATAATAGTCACAGTGCTATTTACTCTCTGGTTAGTGTAGCTGAAAGCACAGTGGTTTCTCTGAGTGTATCATCTCAATTATCCTCTTGCCCAAGGTCATACAGCTGGTAGGAGAGATCATAAGGTGGAGCAACACTGGTCTGACTACAAAGTTTGTCTGCTTCTGATGCAAGCTTTCTTCTGATTTGACTATGACAAATCTAAGTGCTTCTGGGTTATTAGTTGCCAAACCAAATGTGATTATACATATGATGATATTTTCAACAGCAGTCAGATACCTGGGTCATTATCCAAGCACTTACAAGGTCTCATGGATTTCACTCTCAAAGCTATAGCTATTTTTTTTTTTTTTCCCAGGTAGGGTCTCACTCTAGCCAAGGCTGACCTGGAATTCACTATGGAGTCTCAGGGTGTCCTTGAACTCACAGCAATCCTCCTACCTCTTCCTCCCAAGTGCTGGGACTAAAGGCATGTGCCACCATGCCCAGCTTAGCTATAGCTATTTTAATTCTACATAATTACTCCAAGATTAAATTTTACTTGTTGGTTCCCATGCCCTCTATCAAGAGTATGGGTCCTGGTCCTGCTTCCTTTGTTGTCTCTATGTGCTCATTTTAATCTAATTATACCATTCCATGGTATTATTTTCTGCTCTTTTATTTGCCCAGTGCTGCAGAATTTTTCTTTACAAATAGTTCTGGCCACACTTGCTACTAAAGTAAAAGATCATAACCCACTGCTGAGTGCATATCCAGAACCAGCTAGGCAAAACCACAGGAACTACTGAGAAAGGGAAAATTTTGTCCTAACTCAATTTCAACTGAAATTTTATATCGTTGACTCTGTAGGGAAGGAAATGGAAGAAAATAGGAACAAATGAAAGGGTAGGATCTGGTGTGTGTGAGGGAAACCCAGCCAAGCAATAGGTTGCTATGCAGAAACACAACACAGTTTCCATCAGTCAAAGGCCTGTTGTGGGCTCAGGGACCACTGAGGTTGACATGAGACAAGACCACTCACCATGAAAGATTGAACAATGTGTAACTAATAAGGGGAGGACATGTATTCATTCTTAAATGGTTTGATAACTACATTTCTTCTAGGATCCTCAAGGATTCCAAGCTTGTTGTCATGACAGAGACTTTTAGTGACTGGGTTCCCCCAGCAGAATCCTAGCTTCCTATTTGTTTATTTTTTTAATGGGCAATTAAAATTTCAACTTAACATTATATTCAGAAAACTTATCAAAATTCTTCTTTGTAAATTAGTACTTCACCCCTTGTCATCACTGCTGATTTTCTCCCAATCCCCTTGAACACCCTTTACAGAACTCACTGTAGTCTATTATTCTATTATTTTATTTTCCCCAGCTTGGTTTTCTTTCCCTCCACTCATCCTGCAGGTATCCTGAGGGCAGGAACCTGATAATTCTTAACTTACATTGTAAATGTTTCCTAGGACACCAGTTATATAAGACTTATTTGCTAAATGAATGAATAACTAGATGTGCGGAATGGACGCCAGCACTTATAGGGCCCCATTTTCATACAATGTGTTGATTATTAATTAAGTTGTTTTACATATTTGAAGTGATAAAGTGTTGTTTTCTTTATCTCACTAATAAGAAAATAGAGAGCTTTGATCTTATAATGCTGTGTAAGCCCTTTAGGAGCTTGCGGTTTATTTGAGGCAGGAAAGTATAGGAATAGCTGACTTATGTGGAACAATACTTGGCTTGAACAATACACACACTTCTTTCCTAACAATGCACTTAGCAACCTGGGACTCTCTCCTGCATCCAGCTGCATATACACTCTACTTCAAACAGTGATAAAAGTCTGGCCTCCCTGGCTACCCTTAGCAATTACCCTTTTGTTACCAAACACATCCTGAAATGTATCTTGAAACTAAGGGAGATGGACTGATTCAACCTGAACTGGTTTTGAGTGAATGTGTAGAAAAGTAAATTGGTCCTTTTAGTTAAGTTTTAGGAACACAACAACAGCTTGCAGTCTCTATCCTATGGCTCCCCTTTGAGTTCATGGTCTTTAGTCTGCAGATTAAGAGACACGAGGAATTAACTTGGTATACTTCATGTCCAGCTTCTGTGCAGCCACCTTCCCTTAATGGGGCAGACACTGTCAGAGACTGGTGAAAGGGGATGTTATATTGTAATCCAGAATCTCTCCAAAGGTAAAGTACTATCTATGCACAAGGGGCAATGTGTTTATACTGTAATGACTCTACAACCCAGTAGTTTCAGGCCATGCATTTATGTATCTATAGACTTGTTGGAGGACTTTACAATCACAAGAAAATTTCTGTATATGGCAAATTAATCTAAAGTTCTAAAGTATGTTACTTTTACTCAAATGAAAAAGCATGCATTGAGAAAAGCCTATATCCCATTAACATACTGTATCCTTAATGTATGCATACAAATTAGGTGCAGATACAAATTCAACATTTATATAAGTACTGTGTGCCAAAGGATTGCACCCCTGGAGCTCCTGAATTCAACATTCAAATTCACTTTACAGAGATCTATGTAAGTGAAAGATTGCAAGGGAAAGTATTTTTCAAGGAATTTCTTGAATTTTGAGTTTTAATTACAACTGAGGGTAAGAGCTTTGGGCAGGTGAAGTAACTAAGAAAATGTAGGAGAGGGAGGAGCACTTCTTAGGGATTTCATCTTTGGCATAGGTTTTATCTTTCTTTCTTTTTTTAAATTTTTATTAGCATTTTCCATGATTATAAAAAATATCCCATGGTAATTCCCTCAGGTTTTATCTTTCATATTGGGAGATTGAGAGTACTGACCTTACAGAGTTGTCATATAGATTAAAGGAGTTATGGACATGGAACCATTTGGTATGCCAGCATATGGTAGCCTCACTCATGCTTTACGTCCTTGAGTATGACTGGTTACTCACAATCCTTATAGACAAACATTCTGCACAGGAGTCTGCACCAGAGGATGATCTGTCCCCAAAGATCCTTAGCAATCTTTAGTAACCATTTCACCCACCCAGTTTCCTAATAGAAAGAAAAGAAACTGGTAATGTCTGCTACTCTTTTTGATATTTAAAAAGTGATGAGTTTCATAAGGAAATTTTAATACAACAGCATTGTTCTTTGGCTACATCTACCTTCCCATTCTCCTTTTCCTTTTTTCCTATTCCCTCCCAGTAGTCTCCCTTGTTAGATTAGATAGTCTGGCTTTTACACACACACACACACACACACACACACACACACACACACACACACGATTTCATGTATCAACATAAATTCTAGGAGTCACACATTAGAGAAAACTTTTTTTTTGAGGCTGTAACATCTGCCACTGTTGACTACTTAATGTTAGGTATTTCTTTTGTGGATCAGAGGAAATGTTCTAAACTTAGATTTATTTTTTTTTTTCAACGTAGGGTCTCACTGTAGCCCAGGCTGACCTGGAATTCACTCTGTATTCTCAGGGCGACCTCAAACTCATGGCAGTCCTCCTACCTCCGTCTCCCGATAAACTTAGATTTTATCAGAGTTTACAAATTCTGGTAATAATCCAAGTAAAACTATTAAATTTAATAGCCTTGAATGGATGACTTCTGTGATATAAGACTTAACTTTTTTTCCTAGCGACCCCTATTTGCAGCAAAAACAGATTGGAATAATATTGCTACAGGTTTTTCAAAGGTGATTTCCTTGCTATTTGCAAACCAATTTCCTCAGACTGGTATGTTTATTTAAGATACCACGAGGCTGTATACTAGTTTTCTGAAACAGTCATCTTTTTAAAATTTTAGCATTAGAATTTTTTATACTAGATTTTTATTAATGTCTCTCACCTGTTTCTAATGCTAGTAATAGTTAGTTGAAGTCAAGTGCTGGATTTTAGAGAAACTTTCTGAGTTTCTGCTCTTTCAAGTGGCTGTTTTAATTTTGACTTATTCTGGCCCTTACATATTAAGTTGTTGATATTCTGAGATCTTTGCTTGTTGCTGAAATCATCAGTCTTCATACTATATCTACTTTCCTACCCTTCTGTGGAAACTTTCTCTTTATTCTCAAGAAGGCACAATGCCTGGTAACTGTGTGCCATGAATATATATAATAATGGATTCACTGCCATATATGCAGTTGAATTAAATACTGAAAACTGTAAGTAGTCTCCTGTTTGAGTTACCACTCCTTAAGAAAAAAAAAATATAATGAGCTACAGCCTCATTAGTTTTATTTAAAAATATAAATTATGCATCCTGCTTTAATTCAAGAGCTCAGATTCTTTTAAAAAATAACAAGTTAATCTGGAAAAATTACAGGCTGGAAAAATATTCAATCGGATTCAAAACAGTCATAGTGATGTTTGGTAAGAATTAATCATGTCCTATCAATACAACCCCAAGCAGCTGTGAATGCAAGAGATAGCATGCTGTTAGACTTTCTTGGTCTTGATAAATCTTACCTAAAATAGAGTCCAAAAAGTACTAGGTGGCAAACATGCCCCCCAGTGAACTGCTGAGATGTCAGTCCCCAGGAGAGCATCTTACCCTACACACAATTAGTAGTTCCTCTGAGCAAGCACTCTGCCTTGTGATATTACCTAATTTTTCCTCTTGGCCTTAAGCAGTGATGATCTGACTATGTGACATCAGCTGAAAAGCAGATGTTGGTGTTTGTGCAATACAGTGAAGGAAAAATGATACAGCTCTTAGCCAGGCATGATGGCTCATACCTTTAATCCCAGCACAGATGAGGCAGAGGTAGGAAGATCAAGACCACCCTGAGACTACTGAGTGAATTCCAGGTCAACCTGGGCTAGACAGAGACCCTATCTATCTCGAAAAACTAAATAAATAAAATAAAATAAAATGATAAAGCTCTTTCTACTAGTATTATGTAGGCTTCCTCCCCTCCCCCATTACTTGGTAGTGGTACTGTATGAAAGGAAGGAATACTATATACTATATGAGATACCTATGAGAGGCATCAGGTGCTTAGATAAATCAAGCATTATTGTAATGAAATGATCCTAATTGTATAGCAACCTGTAATTACATATCTCAGTTATGAAAAGGCAGCTTAGGTCTTATTCATTATTTCACTAATGCTTCTTTTAATTTTGCTCTAGTGTGAGCTCTTCCCATAGTGCCAGAGGAGGTGAGGGGAAGAAGAAATCCCTGATGTTTTGTTTGATGATACAATTTAAATACACAAAAGACTTTTAATAGTTTCAGCTTCAAATGAATTTTAGTAAAACTAGATTAGACTAATCTGAACAGAAGTATTTATGCAGCACATGCAATTAAAATATTATTTGTAGCTTGTAAGTAATAGTAGCAAACATTGGTCTTAGCACTTAAAGAGAGAGAGAGAGAGAGAGAGAGAGAGAGAGAGAGAGAGAGAGAGGTAAATATATAGTTTATTTTTTATTTTTTTATTATTTATTTATTTATTTGAGAGCGACAGACACAGAGAGAAAGACAGATAGAGGGAGAGAGAGAATGAGCGCGCCAGGGCTTCCAGCCTCTGCAAACGAACTCCAGACGTGTGCGCCCCCTTGTGCATCTGGCTAACGTGGGACCTGGGGAACCGAGCCTTGAACCGGGGTCCTTAGGCTTCACAAGCAAGCGCTTAACCGCTAAGTCATCCCTCCAGCCCTATAGTTTACTTTGAAAGATATATTTTTTATTTTGTTTTACAAGGTAGTGTCTTGCTCCATCCCAGACTGACCTGGAATTCACTATGTAATCTCAGGGTAGCCTCGAACTCATGGCGATCCTCCTACCTCTGCTTCCTGGGTGCTAGAATTAAAGACGCATGCCACCACACCCAGCTGAAAGATATTATGATCACAGATTTAATGGAGGACTTTTCCTTCCAAAATTTTGTATTGTAATGAATGGGCTTATGTTAAAGAGGGCATAATGTCATATGTCTAGAGACCATTCATATCCATATATATTTATTTATTTATATATATATATATATATAATTCAATGCCTAAAGACAGGAAATACAATGAAACATTCCACACACAGATTTCATAAATGCCTTAGGAGCTGAGGGTAGGTGTGTATTACAGCCTTGGAAGGGGATATAATGGATGGGAAACCCCATGGATATTTACAGCTTTTGAGCTGCATAGCTCTCTCCCTTTGGGTACAATGGATTCAATAGTGTATTCCCTTCAGGAGCAGCCCTGTGGAATGGAACACTTGCTGTATGTTATGTATGCTACTGCTCTTTTGCAGTGGGTTAAACAGCATTTCAAAAATTCAATTTGGCTTATGTGGAAATGCCTTTTCCCCATAGATCTATTCCAGATAAATGTGAAAGTTTTAATGTGAAATTTGAAATTACAGCATCAATCATAAAATCACCACAAGAGGCACTAAAACATATGTTAATTTCAATGGGGCCATACTGTCATTTGGACACCTCCTACATGTAGTGAAAAAATTATGAGCCATGGTCTTGGGCCATACAGTAAAAGAGAAATGAAATCTGGCCTAAGGTAGAGCATGTGGGGTGCCAGTGCTATAAACAGGCAGGAAAGAATCCCTGCTACAGGATGGTGCAGAGCCCCTGGCTTATATATGAATGAACCAGGAAGTTCATGTATGGAAGACAGGGCCTCAAAGTACTCCTATTTTCCATCCCCTCTTTTGTCATGTTCCCTGAGTTTTGGGGGGTGTGATAGAGATGTCTACTTTAGTGTTGAGCCTATCATTTGAAGCTTTGGGTGAGTTTTGAGTCTTTTCAGAGTCTATCACTGTCTCCAAAGAGAAGTTTCTATGATTATAAGTGAGAGAAGCACTCATATTCATTTTGCTATCTCTCTGCAATGTTCTCTGGGCCCTCGTCGTTGTGAAAGAGATGTTTTATCCAGTGCTAATCACTGAGATTTCTCTTCCCATCCCCTTGATGAGTCTTGAGTCTCCCCAGTATTCATTGCCATTGACAGAAAGAAGCTTCTCCAAACAAACTTGAGATCAGCATTAATCATTAGGTATAAACATATACATTCAGAAGGCAATTTATGGGCTTATTATATCCATTTAGCCAATGAACAGTGGTAGTTTCCCTACAGAGCCTACCTATGTCCTTCCAAGTAAGTAGGCTTTTGACTTGGTTTTAAGTAGTAGGGATGAATTCCTCAAATCCAATATTGCTTAAGTTCTTCCCATACTTGGACAAGAACATGTAAGCAGGTATGTGCATGTACTTTCTCAAAAGTCAACTAGTGCATTTCCTTATTTGATCTTCAGGCTCTTGAGGTATTTGTTTGTGACACATGTGCACTCCTCAAGCCATCTGTGCCAAGAGAGAAGGAAGGAACAAGGGGGAACAAGCAGGAAGTAAAATAGTCGAGAAGTATTAAATAAAAAATTGTCTAAAAATTTGTTATTCTTAAATATCATTTATTTATTCGCAAGGGGAGAGAGGGGGGCGGGGGAGGGAGAGAAATAGAGAGAAGGAAAGAAAGAGAGAGAAAGGGCATTCTAGTCCCTTAAAAGTTTGACTTAATGCATTGCTGGCTTCCTTGTTCAGAGTCTGTAGTGGTTTGATTCAGGTGTCCCCCATAAACATAGATGTTCTGAATGCTAGGTTTCCAGGTGATGGAGATTTGGGAATTAATGCCTTTTGGAGGCAGTGTATTGTTGGGGGCAGGCTTATGGACGTTATAGTCAGTTTCTCCATGCCAGTGTTTGGCACACTCCCGTGTTGCTATTGTCCACCTTATGTTGGTCAGCGGTGATGTCCACCCTCTTCTCATACCATCATTTTCTCCTGCCATCATGGAGCTTCCCACTCGAGCCTGTAAGCCAAAATAAACCTCTTTTTCCCACAAACTGCTCCTGGTTGGGTGATTTCTACCAGCAATATAACCCTGACTGGAGCAGTACAGTGGTATCGAGGAGTGGGATTACTGCTATACACCTGACTGTGTGGCTTTGGCGTTTTAGAGCTGATGTTCAAGAGGAATGTGGAAGGATTTGAAACCTTGGCCTAAGAGATGCCTTGCAGTGCTGTATGTACAGCTTGATGGACTATTCTGGACAGAGTTGAAAGGCCTGAATGCAGTTTGGCTTACAAGGGTGAGAAAGAGCTTTGCCTGGACTGGGCTAGCAGTTTGTGTGGTAAGGCTGCAATTATGCCTGGTTCCTGAGAAGCTGTGCAGGGTTTCTTTGCATAGAAATGAACTGGTATGATTGGGCATCTCTTAGCATTACCATACCCTGTTATCAAAGTCAAATGGATGATTGCAAAAACTCAATAGAAGTAGTGTGATAAATGGCCCAGAGCTTTCAGGAATGAAGGTATGGATCACCCCTCCAGGTAAGAACCAAGACCTGCTGAGGTGTTTGCTGAAGGTGTAGGAAATACAGAATGGGTAGTAGAAGAAGAGAGTTACAAATACCAAATAAGGCCATGTGACCAATTATAGAAACTAGGATTGTAATTGCAATGTTTCTGTCCTACCTTGATACAGAGTGTGTGTACATATCTATACCATTATTAAGGTTATATCACTAGCTAACTGTTGAATTTATATTAGACCTATTATATTAGAGACTAAGTTTTGTGTTGGGAGAAGATTTTGCAGTTCCAGTTGTATATAGGACAGTTGTATCATGTTAGGCCAAATTATGAGCTTGTTACTATTTTCATTTAGAAATTAAGTATGATGCAAGGAGATTTGATGCCAAGTTGAAAAGGGGTGGACTTTTGATAGTTAAGGTGATGTCAACTTGATTTATTTAGTAATTCACAGAAATCCCTTTTTGGTGGGTCTTGGAGGTTGCTTCCAGGAAGGATCAACTAAAGGAGGAAGTCTTTCCCCCAGAGTGAGCCCTTCCCCCAGAGTGGGCAGCCTGCTTAGAGGGGGACTTTATATAAGGAAGCTCTGGGTGAAAAGAGCCCCTTCCTTCCCTCCTTCCTTCCTTCCTTCCTTCCTTCCTTCCTTCCTTCCTTCCTTCCTTCCTTCCTTCCTTCCTTCCTTCCTTCCTTCCTTCCTTCCTTCCTTCCTTCCACTTGGCTGCCGGAACTGCTGTATGCCTTATAGCGTGGATTGAAGACCAGTACAAACTGAAAACTACCATCAACTAAAGACCTGTTTGGATCAAAACCCGGTGGCTCCTCAGGAAGCCTCCAGGCCTTCTGGAGCCATCCCATCTGCAGTTCTGGATTGGGACTGCTGAGGCATCTGGCCATGTGGACTGAGCAGCTACTAGGTTCCTTGATTCTCAGGCCTGCATTTGCTATTGGACTGCCATAAGCTAATTCAATACATTAAAACAGTTCATTCTAGCAATTCTGTTCCTCTAGAGAACCCTGACTAACACAGAGCTTCTTCCAAGGTTGGAGCTGTTTCTGTGGGCTCTCCTTTGTCTCAGAACCCACCATGGAGGACACTCAGCATTTTGTCTGTCTGTGTCAGGTGTCATTATTTCCTCCCAAGGACTGCCACTCTCCCTTCAACTTCAGTGAGTTTCTAACCTGGGGATATCCATGAATTTCAGAATATGCCATGACTTCAAGCAACATCAGCTCCTGGCAAGTCTACACCATCTTTTACCTGGCTTCCCACTTATTTGTTCATAGAATAGTTTTTACAAACTTGAAGTCTCAACATCAAGCTGTTTATGAAATATTAGTTCTAGCTTTTATTTTTCTCTATTATAGTTAAATAGAAAATCTTGAGCAAACCCTCCCCCACAGCATTTTTGTTAATACACAGAATAAAACAACTTTGTCCATTTCTATTTCTTGGGATATTAATTTACAACTGAGTTGTTCTTGCTTACTTTTTCACCAGGTGTTGAGTGGAATTAGGCAAGTTGATGGAATTTCCTATGACTTGCTCAAAGAGGGTCACACATCAGGAAGTGCCTTTTGGTTCCTCTCTTTCACCCCAGTTCTTATAAGCAGAGCCTTGTCTTGTTATTTGCATGCATAAGCAGGGAGCTCTTTTAAAATTGAAATGTGTCATTCAGTCAACTTTAGTAAATTCATGTAGATTAGTTCTAATATTCACCCTTTAAAATTCTCATGCTAATTTCTTTACAGTGTCTTGGGAGAAAACTGTTGTCTTCATCTTTAATTGCAGTCTTATTACAGTATTAATGAAGGTTTTAGGATCAGACTTAGGTCACTATTCAAATGTCCTACATCTTTAATTATAGCAGAGCTCTCCCAACACAGAGAAAACACACATCCAGAGTCAGTCTCACCTACTTCTTAGAAAGGTTATGTGAGGCATAATATTGTATGTTGGTTTTTCATTACAGAAAATAGAATCCGTGTCCAACTTTAGGTGATGTGACTGTGATACATTGGAAGCAGTGGTGCCCAGGTAGTGGTAATTATGTCAGAATCCTTCCATGGGGATATTTGGAAATCACAGATAAGCTTCCTTCTATATAAAACCTAGTGAGATATAATTTTGCCACACAATGTCTTCAGTTAATAGTGCTTAGTTCAGATAGAATTTGCCAATGTTGACAGAAAAGATAGCATAGAATAGCCAAGAGAAAAATAAGTATTTTTATTTTTTTATTTTATCCCTTAGCTTCCCACACTTTTAAAAGAATGACCCACAATGAGGCATTATCTGCTGAGAGCAGACAAAGAGACTTTTAAGTTAAGTCTGGACCTGAATATCAATCTGTTAGCCTTATAACAATGGGGTCTTAGGAATTCACTTCTGCCAACCAATTGTGCTTATATGTAAGAGGGAGAAAATATGTAATTCCATAGACTATGTCTAAATGAATTATGCAGCTTCTAATACAATGCATATCAACTATTAAGATTGAATAATTATTAGATTAATTAAATATTAAATAAATAATTAATATTAAATATTAATTAGGTAATCTCCTCCATAAAAGATCTGGTATTGACCTCAAAATTTAGTTGAAAATGAAGAAAGTGTAAGATAACTTCTAATTTTGTCAAATTGTTATGCATGCTATTTGTCTTCTACAAACTTGAAGTAAAATAAAAAATAACAAGTATGCTGGTAGGACAGCATGATAGAATTATGAATACCTTGACTAGTGAAATAAAAATAATAAGTGTGCTGATAGGACAGAATGGTAGAATTATGAATACCTTGACTTGGAGTCAGAAGGTATATTCTCTAGCTCCATGTCTGTCCAAGCAAAGTGTATCAAGCCCCAAATTCATCTTCTTTCCAACACATGTACTCAGTCATTAGCTCAGCATACCCTACTAGCCAGTCTTCAACATTCATATTTGACACCATTTAGTTGTTTTTCTCTGCCTTGGTGAGTTTTATGAGTCATTACTTTTGCTGTTTCTTGCTTCATAATTGCTTTCTCATCTACCCTTTTCTTTATATTCTCACATACAGACCCTTAACCCTATCAACTTGTTTATAGTTGCATTGTTTCTCACTTTATCTTGCTGTTCTATATTTTTTTATGGAAAATGAGTGTGACTGGTCTATATAAGCTTTGACTGGATACTTGCTGGGAGTGGTGGCTCACACCTTTAATACCAGCACTCGGAAGTCAGAGGTAAGA